>NC_091991.1:131173258-132535615 GCF_044704955.1 Pristiophorus japonicus | reverse complement strand
GATGTTCCCCTATCATTACTTGTCTTATCTGCTCTGGTTCATGTCCCATTACTAGATCCAGCAGTGATTCGTCTCTTGCTGGGCTTCTTATGTACTGGGTAAAAAAAACAGTCCTGAACACACTGTAGAAACTCTATCCCTTTTCCCCTTTCACTACCTCTTTTTGACAGTTTATTTGGGGGTAGTTGAAATCTCTCATGATAATTATTGTACGTCCTTTACTTATTTCATAGATTTGCCTGCAAATTATTTCTTCCACTTCCTTTCCACTATTAGGTGGTCTATGGTATACCCTTATTAGCAAGATCAATCCCTTCTTATTCTTTATCTCAATCCATGTGGATTCTGTTTCTATCTTAATGTTAGTTATGTCCTTTTTTCCTACTGCCATTATGGTATCTCTAATTAGTACAGCTACCTCACCCCCTTCTTCCTTCCCTGTCCTTTCTAAATAAGTTATATCCTGCAAATTTAACTGCCAATCCTGATCTTTATGCAGCTATGTTTCAGTTATTCCTACTACATCTGGTTCCTCTCTGCAAATTATTGCCTCCAGTTTACTAATTTTGTTTTGGATGCTGTATAGGCAATTTAATTTGTTTTATTAATTGTTCCTCTCATTTTATTTTTAACAATTATTTTATACTTATGTTCTATAATTTTATCTGTTCCCTGGCCATTTATGTTACGCTTATTCCTTACCTTGGCCTGACCTTTAGTCTCATTTCCTATTTCTTTTATATTCAGGGTTCTGTTATTTCCACCGGATCCATCCCTCCATCATATTAATTTAAAATGCTATACTTTCTGCTCGGTCATTGTTCCCGTTCCAGTTCAGATGGAGCCCGTCCCAACAGTACAGCTCCTTCCTGTCCCAGTGCTAGTGC
Organism: Pristiophorus japonicus; assembly: GCF_044704955.1. Classification (NCBI taxonomy): domain Eukaryota; kingdom Metazoa; phylum Chordata; class Chondrichthyes; family Pristiophoridae; genus Pristiophorus; species Pristiophorus japonicus. Next base: position 132,534,728 of record NC_091991.1, on the reverse strand, counting down.
CAGTGTCCTATAAAATGGAACCCCTCCTTCCCTCTGCAGTCTTTCACTCACACATTCACCTTTCTGATCTGTCTATCCTTATGACAATTAGCACGTGGCTTGGGTAGTAATCCCAGGATTACCATCCCTGGATTCCTGCTTTTTGATTTAGCCCCTAGCTTCTGATGCTCCCTCCCTGTTGTTCCCTATGTCATTGGTCCCGACATGGACCAGGACAACTGGATCTTCCCCTTCCCTTCCTAAGTTTCTTTCCAGTTGCTCCGAGATATCCTTTACCCTGGCATCGGGTAGGCAACACACCCTCCTGGACTCTCGGTCATGACTGCAGAGGATACTGTCTATCCCCCTAATGATCAAATCCGCTATGACTACAACCTTTCCATTCTGCTCCTTCCATCGTTGAACTGCCTCCTGTACCACGGTACCATGGTTAGTATTCTGGCCATCCTCCCTGCAGCCTTCATCCTTACCCTCACAGGTACTGATGGAGCACTGCATTGTCAGAGGTGCTGTCTTTTGGATGAGCATTTGCCCCGAGGCCCCAGCTGTCTTTTTAGAGAAATAGAGCATGCAGATGAGGTAGCATGCAAACTAGGCAGCATTTATCAATGGACATGTTTGTGCTGGGGAAATCAGAAGTGTGCATCGAAGAGATAGAGAGGTGAAGCCAAAGGATTTCAGGACCTGTGCAAAAGAATACAGATTGTGAGGGACAGAATGCCTTGATGTTCACAGAGCAATCATCTCTTTCTAGGTGAAGAGAATAGCCAGGCAGTGGCCCACTTGCCCCTCCTGATGAGGTCCGTGAACTTTTTGTGGTACTGCAGCATTATGAAGTGTACAGTGCTCTCACAGTTCAGTTGCTTTGACACTTCCTCCCACACATTCTGTTCTGCTATCTTTGACACTTTTCTTCCTGCAGCAGGGCGAAGCGCAGTTCTCCATCACTCCACAGCTTGCAGCAGCACATCAATGCTCTGATCAGCAGAATGTGACGCCTTTCGCTTCGCCCTGGGTCCTCGTGCAATTCAAGCCTTTCAGAGAAGCAGCAAAGGGATGGAAGATGAAAATCAAGAAGAGCAGATACATTTCAAGGAACACTTCAGCAAACACTAGATTTAAACCCACTTAAATCATTTAGAATAATCCTTCAACAATATACAGCATTTTTAAAAGAAATAGCAGTTTAGCTCCATGTTATTTAACACCCAGCTGTCTCGCTTGGCAAAGTGAGAATTTCAGTTAGGTGTCTGTGATATATTTTTACGACATCACTAACAAACACACTCTGCAAGATGGCTCCAACTGTCATCATGTGACTTTGCCACATGACTCTTTTATTGTATTTACATCAGTAGCTGCATTACCACAGTAGTTCACTAGGTGGAGCAGTAGTCCACTAGGGGGAGCTCTATTACACTGTCAAGTGGCAACTATTACATGTAAAGGTTTTAGAGCCGCAGGACCAGCTTTGACCTTCAGCGGCCTGCTTCCATGAGCCTCAGGGCCACTAAAATTGCCCAGATCACCAGCAGTTTGCAGTTGCACCATGTCCCTTTAATCCTGCTCTGGCCTTTAATACCTGAATTGAACATGGATTTTCTGTCACTTATGGATCCTCCACCAATTGGAGATCTCCACGCGTACTCGCGCACTCACTTCCTCTACCTGCAATTGAAGGCCCGCAGGAAAATCACACGCTATTTTGACGCGTGATGGGCAGCAGTCGCACTGCTCCTGGTCAGTGGCGAGAAAGATTGCCTCCTTTGTGTGTATGACACAAAATGTAATGCGTTATTACATTTTTTGCTGGGATATGCAGCGCTTGCTTCCATTATTAATGTGACACAATTTTGGAAATTGGTAATGTGAGTAGCTGGATGTTAATAAGCGACGGGGGAAAACTTTCAAAAACGGCAATAATAACTGCAAAACCCCTGGGGCTGAATAACTGAAAAAGCAGCAAAAAAAAATAGATGTACGCAAGACGGGATTCAAATATAATTATCAGGCTCCCTAGGAATCTGCAGTAAAATCAAGACCGATTTCTGTGGCAAACCTTACCAAGTTCCACGGCATGAGAATGGTAAATGGAGATTCTGCAATCAACAACAAAAGCTTGTATTTATATCGCACCTTTAACATAGTAATCAGTCTATACTAGGGTCTGGGAACTTCTCGATATAATAAATATGTTTTAAAAATGTGGCATAAAAACACTGCTAAACTGGTGGCTTTTTGTTTGCAAAATGAGTCATATACTATTTAAAAGTAGTCTATTTTTAAATAGTATATAATGACTAATATATACTACTTAAATAGTATATATTTAAATAGTTAAAATACTTTTCTGCTCCCAATGTGCTACTCAGCTGCTTATGGTAATAGTTGCCACTTGACACGTTTTCACTAACCAAGTGTTAAATGACATGGTGCTAAACTGATGTTTGGGTTTTTTTTAAGTGCTGTATCCCCTGGTGTGGTGAGCAGCACATTCAAAGCACTGTGGCTTCTTTCAACTGATAGTTTAAAATTACAATGTTGTATCTCCCACTATGTTTAAAGCGATGGTGAGATCAGCGAGTGTTATTGGCAGACAATGTACACTAAGCTCACCAGCACATTGAACGAGCTATCAGCTACATTGTTGTAATTTTAAACAGGAAACGCTTAATGCCGAGGATTTGCTCCCTGTACTATGAAATACAATTTGTAAATACAGAATCTTTAAACATTTAGATCAAAGGTTGAGCAGAGCACTGAGGCTAAGAAGCTGCACTCAGGGCTTCTGCAAAACTAATCAGTTAAGAAGCAGAGATCAGTGGGGTTAGATAATTTAGTAGCATTCTTCATCATCATCTAGGCAGTCCCTTGAAATCGAGGAAGACTTGCTTCCACTCCAAAAGTGAGTTCTCAGGTGATTGTACAGTTCAATACGGGAATTACAGTCTCTGTCACAGGTGGGACAGACAGTGGTTGAAGGAAAGGGTGGGTGGGGAGTCTTGTTTGCCGCACGCTTCTTCCGTTGCCTGCGCTTGTTTTCTGCATGCTGTCGGTGACGAGACTCGAGGTGCTCAGTGCCCTCCCGGATGCTCTTCCTCCACTTTGGGTGGCCTTTGGCCAGGGATTCCCAGGTGCCGGTGGGGATGTTGCACCTTATCGAGGAGGCTTTGAGGGTGTCCTTGAAGCATTTCCTCTGCCCACCTGGGGCTCGCTTGCTGTGTAGGAGTTCTGAGTAGAGCACTTGCTTCGGAAGCCTCATGTCGGACATGCGGTCGATGTAGCCTGCCCAACGGAGCTGGTCGAGTGTGGTTAGCACTTCGATGCTGGGGATGTCGGCTTGGGTGAGGACACTGACATTGGTGCGTCTATCCTCCCAGTGGATTTACAGTGCTGGTGGTATTTCTCCAGTGTTTTGAGGTGCCTACTGTACATAGTCCATGTCTCTGAGCCATACAGGAGGGCAAGTATCACGACTGCTCTGTAGACCATGAACTTGGTGCCGGGTTTGAGGTCCTGGTCCTCAAACACTCTCTTCCTCAGGTGACCGAAGGCTGCGCTGGCACACTGGAGGTGTTGGACCTCGTCATCAATGACTGCCCTTGCTGATAGTAGGCTCCCGAGGTATGGAAAATGCTCCATGTTGTCCAAGGCTGAGCCTTGGATCTTGATGACCAGGGGATGCAGTGCTGTGTGGCGAGGTCAGGTTGGTGGAGGACCTTTGTCTTACGGATGTTTAGCGTAAGGCCCATGCTTTCGTATGCCTCGGTGAAGGTGTTGACGATGGCTTGGAGTTCGGCCTCTGAGTGTGCACAGACGCAAGTGTCATCCACATACTGTAGTTCGATGACAGAGGATGGGATGGTCTTGGATCTAGCCTGAAGGCGACGTAGGTTGAACAGGTTCCCATTTGTTCTATAGTTTAGTTCCACTCCAGTAGGGAGCTTGTTGATAGTGAGATGGAGCATTGCAGCAAGGAAGATCGAGAAGATCGCTGCCCTGCTTGACTCCGGTCCGGATATGGATTGGGTCTGTGGTAGATCCGTTGGTCAGGATCACGGCTTGCATGTCGTCGTGGAGCATACAAAGGATGGTAACAAACTTTTGAGGGCAGCCGAAACGGAGGAGGATGCTCCTTAGTCCCTCACGGTTGACAGTGTCAAAGGCCAATTATAAGAGTTGGTGCTGTTCCCTGCATTTCTCTTTCAATTGTCGTATGATGAAAATCATGTCCATTGTACGCCTTAGTGGACGGAATCCGCATTGTGACTCTGGGAGGACCTCTTCAGCCACAGGGAGAATACAGTTGAGGAAGATTCTTGCGATGACTTTCCCAGTTGCCGCAGTTGGATGTCCCCTTTTTTGAAGATGGTCACGATTACGGCATCTCTGAGATCTCCCAGCATGCTCTCCTCCTTCCAGATAAGAGAGATGAGATCATGCATTCATGTCAATAATGCTTCTCTGCCATACTTTAGTGCCTTAGCGGGGATCCCATCTGCTCTTGATGCGTTGTTGTTCTTGAGCTGACAGTTGGCCTTTTCTACCTCATGTAGCATCCTTACAACAACAACAACTTGCATTTATACAGCATCATTAATGTAATAAAACATCGAAAGGCGCTTCACAGGAGCGTTATCAATTGGATAACCGAGCCACATAAGGAGATATTAGGACAGGTGACCAAAAGCGTGGCCAAAGAGGTAGGTCTCAAGGACTATCTTAAAGGAGGATAGAGAAGTGGAGAGGAGGAGAGGGTTTAGGGATGGAATTCCAGAGCTCAGGGCCAGGAGTAGTCCTCATGCACCTCCTGGCCCCACAAAGATAACTTAGAAAACTTACCTGTGCAGTATCTATAGTGGCCTCCAGTGGTTGCTTTAAGTACCGCGGGTTAGGCTGCTCCATGTCCAATACCAATGGCCAGGGTGTGGGTGGCACATATTCCCTTGAAAGTAGCGTCAGGGTTTTACAACTGGCATAGGACCCCGATTCATGGCTCTGGCCAGTTTCAGGCAGGAGCGCTGGCCTTCCATTTCGAGGCTTTCTCGAAAATTGAGTCGATTGGGCCTCAGGCGACCTGTGGGTACGATTTATTTTTACAATTTTTGCCTACCTACTGCCCCATTTTGTGGCATGTGCAGGGCACTAGGTGAAGCAAAATTGCCTCTAATACCTTGGTTGAACTGTTTCACTCTGTTAAGAAGACTGCAAACCCACTGAGTGAGGCAAAGAAACGATACAATAGTCACATAAAAATAGCATACAGGTATTTCAGCATAGAGCGCAACCCAGGGTTGTTCCAGAACTGATTGGTGAGATTAAAATTTGACTGAAACCTTTGTAATTGGTTTTGGCTTGGGTGGCAGTAATTCTGAGCTGTTTGTGGCTATTGTGTATATGTGACATAAATATATTGATGACTATCTACATTTATAATTTGCATAATTGATATCTATGTAAATGACCATTGTACTAATCCAAATGTGATAAGCAACAGGTTAAAACTATTGTGGGAAGGATTTTAATCCCCCTCCCCCTCAGCGGGAACAGAGTGAGCAAACAGTTAAACTGGAGCGCCACCATTTCTCATCGCATTCCCAATTTTAATGCCAATGGTTATGGCAGCAGATGAGCTGCCCACTGAACTCAGTAGAAAGCCTCAACCATCAATGCCAACCGCGGTCTTATGATGCCACTAGGTTCCTGATGGTATTTTAACCTCACTCGCCACAGCCAGAAGGCAGTGGAGGCCCTCCAGGAATGTTCCTCCAGGTCTCTCAATGAAAACAAAATGTCAGCTGTGGCTCAGTGGGTAGCACACTTGCCTTTGTGAGAAGGTTGTGGGTTCAAGTCCCACTCCAGGGATTGAGCACAAAATAAAAATCTAAACTAACACTCCAGTGCAGTGATGAGGGAGCGCTGCACTGTTGGAGGTACTGTTCTTTGGAAGAGATGTTAAAACCGAGACCCCGTCTGCTCTCTCAAGTGGGCGTAAAAAATCCTATGGCACTATTTTGAAGAAGAGCAAGGGAGTTATTCCCGGTGTCCTGGCCAATATTTATCCCTCAAGCAACATAACAAAAAAAACAGATTATCTGGTCATTATCACATTGCTGTTCATGGGAGCTTGCTTATGCGCAAATTGATTGCCGCGTTTCCTACATTACAACAGTGACTATACTCCAAAAATACTTCCTTGGTTGTAAAGCGCTTTGAGACGTCCGGTGGTCGTGAAAGGCGCTATCTCAATCCAAGTCTTTCTTTTCATTCTTTTTAGTGCTTCCTACACATTTCAGGCAGGCATGACCGGTGGCATGTAGATGAGGCCATGAGTTAAAAGTGCCCCAAGCCTGAAGGCTGCCAGGGTGTGTGTTTTGCACGTGACCCTCCTCCAGTCTAAAACCCACTCTGGGTTAAAATCCACACCGGTCTTTTTTTCCCCAACAAATGGCAGCCATGTGATTGACTTTTCATAAGAACAACTGAAGTAACATAACATTCATCGAATGGATTCTAACAAAAAACAATCATTACAACTTTCTTGGGTACAGTGCAGGAAATCATTAATAAAAACAAGAGAAGTACAATTCAGTTGGTGTGGTAGTGGAATATATCTGCAAAATAGCCCCGGATTATTCCAGCACAAATTAAAGGAATAGACCTATTTTCGCCTGTTTGGAGCCCCTGGAACTTGAGCCAATTGGAGGAGATCTGAAATGTCGCAGAACTTATTTGTTTACTCTAATTAATTTCACTTACAATTTAACAGATGCCATGTGCTTTTAACTTTGATGTTGCCTTGTTGGGCATCCAGACTGGAAAACAGTAGATCAGTTGAAAATTGTTTACAAAAGGGTTCTGTTTTTGCAGTTTACTCAGTGCCAAAGGAAGTCAGTCAGGGTGATGGATGGGCTGCTAGGATTCTGTCTACAGTACTTCATCTTCAAACTGAAACAATAGCTTTCATCCAGGAAACAGCCGCTCTTGTTGGATTGGAAATTATGTGCTTCAGACACATCCTTTAAAGAGAAGGTATTTGAGGGTACAATGTAAAGAGTGCTGATTTTCCTTCTATGTACATTTGTAACGACCACAAAATGATTGTAACTTCCCATTGAAGTTAAATCGGGTGGAGACGTAAAACTGGCATCCGATCTTTTCACCTATATCCTTGTTTTCAAATCTCTCCATGGCCTCGCTTCTCCCTATCTCTGTAATCTCGATCAGGCCAACATCCCCAGCATCGCAGCACTGACCACACTCGACCAGCTCCGTTGGGCGGGCCACATTGTCTGCATGCCCGACACGAGACTCCCAAAGCAAGCGCTCTACTTGGATCTCCTACACCGCAAGCAATTCCCAGGTGGGCAGAGGAAACATTCCAAGGTCATCCTTGATAAAAGTGCAACATCCCCACCAACACCTGGGAATCCCTGGCCAAAGACCGCCCTAAATGGAGGAAGAGCATCCGGGAGGGTGCTGAGCACCTCGAGTCTCGTCGCCAAGAGCGTGCAGAAAACAAGCGCAGATGGCAGAAGGAGCATGTGGCAAACCAGACTCCCCACCCACCCGTTCCTTCAATGACTGTGACAGAGACTGTAATTCCTGTATTGGACTATACAGTCATCTGAGAACTTTAGAGTGGAAGCAAGTCCTTCTCGATTTCGATGGACTGCCTATGATGATGATGAATTTCCTGCAAACCCACAACCGCCCCACCATCCCCCGAGGTATCTGCGCTCCTTTAATTCTGCTCTCTTGAACATCCTTGATTATAATCGTTCAACCATTGGTGGCTGTGCCTTTGGTTGCCTCAGCCCTAAGGTCTGGAATTTCCTGCCTAAAGCTCTCTGCCTCTCTACCTCTCTTTCCTCCTTCAAGACGCTCCTTAAAACCTACCTCTTTGACCAAGCTTTAGACCAAATCAAGGCCCTATATACCCTCTCAGGTGGACGTAAAAGATCCCATGGCACTATTTTAAAGACGAGCAGGGGAGTTATTCCTGGTGTCCTGGCCAGTATGTATCCCTCAATCAACATAACAGAAAAACAGATTATCACATTGCTGTTTGTGGGAGCTTGCAGTGCGCGCATTGATTGCTGCATTTCCTACATTACAACAGTAACTACATTTCGAAAGTACTTCATTGGCTGTAAAGTGCTTTGAAATTTCCGGTGGTCGGAAAGGTGCGATATAAATAGGAGTTAGACTTTCCACTATGATCGCTATTGCCCAAAAATGGGTGATATTTCCGGCCTTAGTTTTTAAAAAAATTTTCATGATCACTGGAATATTGCCCATTTTAAAAAGCGCTAGTTTTGCCTTCTTATTTTGGGCGATACCGTTAGCAATGTGAAATGGGCCTTAGCGATGTATTGAGTCGTGCAATGCTGGCATCCATAGCAACGGGTGTTCTGCGCATGTGCATTTTCTTTTTAGCAAAGAAGTTTCCCCGTGATTCGGGAGTTCAGGGGTCATCTGCGCATGCTCAGAAGAGTGAGAGAGAGAAGGAGAGAGAAAGCAAGTAGTCTGATACCTTTAACATTCCATTTTAATTAATTGAAGTTGATCATTTTCATTGTAAAGCATTTTGAAGGATTCAGTTGTAATTTAAGTAGTGTCTCCGTTTTTCAAAAACTTTATATAGTCTTCTTGATCTTGGAGGTCTCTGTATTAGTGGTACTGAAAGATGTCTCGTCATACAAGTATGCAGCAGAAGGAGCTGTCAGGGTGAAGGAGGGCAAAAGCCTTCTGGATGAGGCCAATGAGGCGCTCGTAAATGAGGTGGAGAATAGGTGGGGACAATTAACCCGGGGTGGACGTGGGAAACCCCCCTGGACCTATAAAACAATATGGGGCGATATCGCCGCCGTTGTTTCTTCAGTGGCCCACGAAAGGTGTGAGGCAGATCAGTGCTGCAAGAGGTGGAACAGCCTGGTTGCTTCGGCAAAAGTATTAAATTATTACATTTTAAATTGTAATGATCCACTGAATTGATTAGAATCTAAATCTTCCAGATTGTAATTAAGCTGGGTAATCTTGGGTAGCCTCCATGCTAAGATTTGGACTGGGGTCGGAATCTCCGCCCTTTGGATCCAAATTTCCCCAGACGCCTAGAGCGGCATAGTGAGGGGTGGAACGCTGACTTTTTGGGGCAAAAAAAGCGGCAAAAACTTACCTTCCACTTTGGCCGCCCCCTCGTACATAGAAACATAGAAAATAGGTGCAGGAGTAGGCCATTCGGCCCTTCTAGCCTGCACCGCCATTCAATGAGTTCATGGCTGAACATTCAACTTCAGTATCCCATTCCTGCTTTCTCGCCATACCCCTTGATCCCCCTAGCAGTAAGGACCTCATCTAACTCCTTTTTGAATATATTTAGTGAATTGGCCTCAACAACTTTCTGTGGTAGAGAATTCCACAGGTTCACCACTCTCTGGGTGAAGAAGTTCCTCCGCATCTCGGTCCTAAATGGCTTACCCCTTATCCTTAGACTGTGACCCCTGGTTCTGGACTTCCCCAACATTGGGAACGTCCGGATCTATCAGCGTGGCTGGCAGGGGGGCGGGGCTTGGGCCCAGTGGCTTGTGGAGTGCCGGCAGGGGGACGCATGTCTGTTTGAGTGTGCGCGCATGCACAATGGACATTTCAGTGTGCGCGTATGCGCAGTGCAACAGGAAGCTTGGCAATCGGCCAATTAAAGGGAGAGTGTCCTCAGTATCATTGGTGATGGAGCATATATAAAGGTAATGTTTAAATATTGATTTTTATGTGGCTGAGGGAGTTGAAAGGAGTGCTGGATAGGTGGAAGAAAGGTGAGAAGTGAGATTTTTGAACAGTACCTGAGTGTGAATCTAATAGACGAATGGCGCAAGAACTTGCAAGACGAACAAAGAATTTCCTCCATGAGGAAGTGGAGAAACTACTGACTGTCATTGAGGAGAAATAGCTGGAGATGGATATCAGCAAGAGTGGTCCGTCAAAAGTTTCACCCAAGGAAATGAGAAAAAGATGGAACCTCGTTGCAGAAGAATTCTCTGCAGGGGTGCATACCGCAAGATCTGCAAGCCAGTGCAAGAAGAAACAGCAGGACATTGGTCAAGTAGTGAGTGTAAGTAGTATCTTCATCTTTAAATTGAATTGCAATGGAAAATGTGACCATCTGTCTGTGTCCCACCTATCAGAAGTGCACCATGTCTGAAAATTAATATTTTCATCTTTGCAGAAGAAATTGGCCCACAACAAAAGAGAAAGACTTAGAACAGGAGGAGGTCCGCCAAATCTGCACCAACTGTCACCCCTGGAACAGAGGGTTGCTGCCTTGCTGAGTCGCATCGGCAGAAAAAGAATCAGCTCTGCACAAGCTGGACCCACACGCGGGGGGAGGGGGTGTAAGGGTGAGTCATTAAAATGCATAGTCGCCCTTCAAATCAACCTGCTGATTGGCCTGTTATGCATCAGACTACTCATGCCACCCATCCTGTCCCCTCCTGTGCTGCTAACCATTTGATTGTTCTGTTGTACTTTGCAGAAGAAGAAGACACTCCTCAACATCCTGAAGATCCACCAGAGGATCCAGATGCATGCGCTCCAGACCAAGGCAGGTGGGGGGAGGAGGGATCCATGGAAATGTGTGCCCGGGAGAATGCTGCCCGCGATATGGATCAGGCCATAGTGCAGGGCATCACACTGCCAGAAACCTCCGTGAGCTCCTCGGCAACATTCCTTGGGTTCACACCTTCCGAGGTCGCGGTCGTGTAATGCATCTTGGGACACCCAGTCTCCCACCATCCCAGCCTGCACCTTGTACTGGAGGGGTGCCACTAGACAGACCTACGGCGAGGGGAAGGAGAAGCCGACCAGTCTCTCCTGAGTGGCAGCCCTCAGCAGAGGTTAATCAGATTGTGTCATTGGGTGAGGCGCCCAATGCCCTCACAAGATCACTCATGGCGGCCGTCAGTGGGGTGCGTGATGAGGTCGCGACATTGTCGGGTGAAATCTCAGCACTGAGACGGGAACTGAGGGCGGGCATTTCAGTGGGTGTGCAAACGATGGCAGATGCCATGAGGGAGCTAGCTTCTGCAATAAGGGCATAAAGGCCGGATACTCAAATGCCACTCCCACTTCAATCCATGCCCCAATCACCGGTCAGACCCAAGCTGGGCCCCAACCCCCCCCCCCGACCACCATCACCGACCCTATAAGGAAGTGCACTTTCCCTGAGATGTGGGTGAGGGAATGGGTGCAGACTTTCTTTGCTGTTGTTGTTGTTGCCATTGAAGTGCACTGTAAAATATCCAATAAAATATATTTTGTATTAAAACTAAATCATCCTCCATTAGGACCACGCAACATTTAGAGACAACTGTAAAAAGTAAAAATCCCTCACCCCTGCAGTCATGCGCACCTGCCGCCCCTAGCCCAGGTGGGAGGGCTAGCCGGTGCATTCTGCAGTCGGCAAGGTAGGACTTCTCTATTTTCAGTAGCTGATTTATCTTTCATTTATTTTTGATGATGTTGTGCAGCTGTTGTGCTGAAGATGTTTTAATGCTGTGCTGATGTTGTGAAGGTCTTTAGTGCTTTAGAATCCTCTAACTTACCTTCCCCCACACCCCCGCCCACCCACCTACCCACCGTATCTCTGGCTACCTGCGTTGATTTCTTAAATGTAGGTAAGGTTTTTCTGTGCCTACAAAAGTGGCCACATACACTGGCCTAAATTAGTTTGGAGTAACTTTCAGCTGGGCAGATTTGCTTCTATGGCCAAAAGAGGCGTAAGTGGCTTGTCACGCCCCCTTTTGGAGAGAACAAACTAAACTAGAAAAAAACCTAACTAACTGACTTACACTGGAGCAAGTTAAATGGGGAAATTTGCGATTTTTAAGTTACTCCAAAAAAGCTACTTACTCCAAAAAAAACGGGACAACTCTTGGGGAAATTTGAGCCCTTTAAGTCTAATTTTGCTCAGGTGCCTTACATTTAATCAACAGTATTAATTATTATTATTTAAGGGAATGACTGGAAACAGACAGACCGCAAGCATTTCTACCACGTTAGTTTAGAAGGAGAATCTTTGTGTGCTGTGAGCAAGTCATTCACTTGGGCACCATCTCCTTTTTGGTTAGGTTGGTGGATGGGGCATGACTGAGCAATGAGGGGTCCGGTCAGCTTTACCCAGACTGTGTGAGTCTTTCCGGCTGCTGTCATTCACACAGTGACCCAGCCTGGACTGGGGGAGAGCTGCCCTGACTCACTGTCTGCCCTGGGACACTTTGGGACATTAGCTCTGGCCACACAGAGGTCTCCGAGCACAGCCCATGGACACGGTGCCCCCTCCCATTACACTCCTGTCATTGCCGAGCTCACCAGCAGTCCTGATTCCCCCCCCACCGGGGAACCTCCATCGATTCAAATCAACCGCCTACCTCCCCTCAGGCACCGAATGCAACTGTCCGTGGATGGGGCCCTTCCTCGAGATTGTATGCGAGATGTTTGGTGTCAAGCATTAGTTCATAAACACGTCTTATTAAATATTTTCTCTGAACGTAGATGTTATAACCATGCATCCATTGTGGATACAAACCGTATTAGCATATAACGTTAAGAATAGAATGTGGGGTGACTAATTGTGGATTACAATATCTGTTGTGTTTCCATAATAGTACCCTGTCAATTAGCTTATGCCATGTTCTTGTCACGTTTGCGAGCAAGATATCTCAGAATCAGGCGGAGCTGAGGCGGACCGGAGGAGGCCCTGCTGAGCTCCACCCACTGACTGATTTAGAAGAATGCGCCGCAGCACTAGTGGGCACCCACACTCGTTCTGACACCCATGGTGGTGCAGATCCTGTTGTTGTGCCACGTGAGTAATGTGTAAAGCAGTGGTAAACCAGTGGTAATTTAAAGTAATTTCATGGCATTTCATTATAATATACGAAAGATGTAATGTTATGCATGCAACTTCTGTACTCTCGGGTTAATCATATGTAACGTCTCTCGTTCATTTACTGCCGTAGTGTTGCCCCTCGTACATATGCCAGCGTTCTCATGTCTACCCTTCTTTTCTAATAACCTCAATTATGTTTTTCAGCTATCCAGACTCACGAGGCGCTAAGGGAGGCCCCTGTACCAATGTTCACTGTTGGGGATGGTGGGACGGTATTGTTATATTGTTGTGTTGCAAATGTTGTTGGCTATTGGGGGGGGACGGTGTTACATATGCTTGTTTAAAAAAAAATTAAAATTACATCTTCAATTTATTAAACATTTTTATTTAACTTTACAATTATCGTGCAGTATCTTCTAATAACCTAAGGTAAATCATCAATACAATGGTTGGAAGCAATGGCCATTGCCAGGCCAGGCAAGGATGAAACGTAACACAACTGTAACTGTCACCAATATATTTTCATGCAAAATGTTCATTTATGAGCTGCTGACGCAAGGGTTTTGTAGTTGCGTAACTACCAGAGGGCTTTTCCAGTGCTGTGGGGGGCGGGGGGGGTGGTGTGTGTGTGTGGGAGCATAGGTTCATCGCCATGCTGATTGTCCTCCCCGAGGTCCTCCTCGTCCTCCTCGTCCTCCTCTTCCGCCTCCCCTCTCTCCTGAGGTGGACCAGCGGTCCCATCTGGCAATAGTGCTCTCCTCATAGCTAGGTTATGCAACATGCAGCACACCACACTGAACTCAGCGACCTGCTCAGGGTGGTATTGTAGGTTGCCTCCTGAGTGGTCCAGGCATCTGAAGCACTGCTAAGCACTCCAATTGTCTTTTCAACGATATTGCGTGTAGCTATATCACTTTTGTTGTAGTGCTTCTCAGCTTCCATCTGGGGATTACACAGGGGGGCCATGAGCCAGCTGGCAAGGCCATACCCTTTATCCCCCCCAGCATCCAACCGTGACCTTGTGGCTGACTCTTAAACAGGTCAGACACAGTGCTTTTACGCAAGATGTGCGCATCATGGATGCTGCCTGGAAAATTTGCATTTACTGCCATGATTATTTCCTTGTGGTCGACAACGAGCTGCACATTCAGGGAGTGGAATCCCTTTTGGTTCTGAAACACCTCTGTATCCTGTAAAGGTGCTCGCCGGGTGATGTGTGTACAGTCTACTGCTCCCTGCACCTTGGGGATGTTTGTTATTCGTGAGAAACCCAAAGCCCTCTCAGTCTGTGCCTCCCTCGTCATAGGGAAGCTTATAAAGTCCATCCTGCATGAGTAAAGGGCTTCAGCCACCTGTCGAATGCAGCAATGTGTGACGTGCTGAGAGATACCGCAAATGTCGCCAGCTGAGGCCTGAAAGGAGCCCGATACATAAAAGGAAAGTGCCGCAGTAACTTTAACCTCAACGGGTCGTGTGGTTCTGATGGTGCTGGTAGGCTGCAGATCTCCCTTAATTAGCTGGCATATCTCACTGATGACCTCCTTTCGGAAGCGCAGTCTTCTAATGCATGTGTTATCGGACAAGTCCAGGTATAATCGCTTATCCCTGTAAATGCGTTGGGTGTAACGTCTCCTTCTCCACAGCAGTCTGCCACCTCTTTGATTAGGCACATAATGCTCTTCAATATACCTTCTCCCATCTCTATTCTGCAGTATGTGATTAGTGATCAATACTGGTTGAGAAATTACAGGCCCCATCACTATAAATCGCTATAAATGCCCTTAATTTGTCCTCAACAAATACAAATGTGATTAGATGATTGGAAAGAGTCAAAAAGGCCCTTAGAATCCTCACAAAGTGATTATCCTGACAAGCACTTGAAGCAGCCTTTTATTACAGATCCTCCGAGTTACAAAATGGCGTCCGTACTGCCGAGTAGCACCGAGTTATGGTCAGGTGATTGCAGCTTTTCTTCAGCGTCTTTTTGGGCCAGTGATCATTTGGACGAATTGCCAAAAAAGCACTCGGCGATAATCTGGGCCATAATCGGGCCTAAGTTTCTATTATAAGCACTATTCTCGGCCTTGCACGAGGATGATGTCATTTTTTTTAAATAGGCCTTGCGATGCAGCTCATTCATGTATGCTGAAAGTTGGACCGGCGATAAATGGGCGATAAATCGGGCGCTAGTTTCCATTTTTCAGCAAATATGGGCGATAGCCTGCATCTCAGCGCTTATATGGGCACTAAATGGGCGATGATGTGCCGAAAGTCTAGCCCTTTGTCATTCTTTCATCTCACTTCTGATACTTTTGCCAATTATTTTAAATCTGTATCCTCTGGTTACTGACCCTCCTGCCAGTGGAAACATTCCACTCCAAACTATCAAAACCCTTCATAACTTTGAATAACGTTCTTCATTCCTTTCTCCTTCAGGTGTTAATTGTTGGTGTCTCAGTGCCTCCCTTCATTGTTCCATCAGTGTGGGCAATCCGTGTCCCATGTGAATGATTTATTTAGGCTTTCTGTGTCATTGATTAGGTAGTGAACACTGGAAGTGAGTTATGTGCCTGTCGGAGAACCGTGTGCTGCAGAAGGCAAGTTCTACTGTGGTTCAAGTTTTATCTCCCGATCTGTGCTCTTCACACTCCTATCCATGCTCTCATTCATGGATTGAAAGTGTTAGCAGATGCTAGACACCAGAGCCATGATAGCAGCAGTCTGAGCTCCCAGCAAAGCTGTCAGAGATGTCACCAGAGACTCCATCAATCTGGGCCTCACTGCAGTATTGTAAGAGCTGACCACTCACTTCATGCTTGACTGCATAGTTTCAATGCCTTGCTGGATGACCCCACACAAGCTACAGCTGGGCTCCTCTATGCTCCTGGTGTATAGGAATCAGTCCGTTAATGTAGGCTGTGCCCTCAAGGTCTTTATCGGTGCACTCTGCAGCAGGGCCAGGATGTGAGTGCGCCCTCCGACAAGCTACTTCCTGGGCTGTTCCATCCCCCTGTCCGTGCTTCTGTGCACCAGTGCTCATCGAGACTCCCAGTGCAGACCAACTCGTCCTTCCTACAATGCATGCATAGTGCCAGTCTCAGATGGTGCTTGCTAAGGTAAGTTCGCGTGACACTATATCATCATGAGCAGGCGAAGGATGTTGACAAACTTTCGGGGGCATCCAAAACGGAGGAGGACACTCCATAAGCCCTCACGGTCGACAGTGTCAAAGGCCTTTGTAAGTTTGAAAAAGGCCATGTATAAGGGCTGGCGCTGCTCCCTGCATTTTTCCTGCAACTGTCGTGCTGCAAAGAACATGTCCGTTGTTCCCCGTAGGGGACGAAATCTGCACTGTGACTCCGGGAGGAGCTCCTCGGCCACAAGGAGAAGACGATTGAGGAGAACTCTAGCGACAACTTTCCCAGTGGTTGATAGCAGGGAGATTCCCCTGTAATTGCCGCAGTCGGATTTGTTCTCCTTTTTAAAAATGGACACGATCACTGCATCTCTGAGATCTCCTGGCATGCTCTCTTCCCTCCAGATGAGAGAGATGAGGTCATGTATCCATGCCAACAGCGCCTCTCCACCATATTTTAGCGCCTCAGCAGGGATTCCACCCGCACCCGTAGCCTTGTTATTCTTGAGCTGTTTTATGGCTTTGCCTACCTCGTGCAGTGTTGGGGTCTCACTGAGGTGGTGGCGGGTTGCAAGCTGCGGGATGGAGTTGAGAACACCCAAGTCAAAGGCAGAGCCTCGATTGAAGAGATCTTTAAAGTGCTCCCTCCAATGGGCCCTGACAGCCTCGGTGTCCTTGATGAGTGTTTCCCCATTCTTGGCCAGGAGTGGAGTGGGGCCTTGGGAGTTTGGACCGTAGGTGGCCTTGACTGCAACGAAGATGTGGTGTATGCAGCACACAAATCACTGACTCCACACGGTCTGGTGTTAATCTAACTGCTGTGACCTTTGTCCTTTATTGAACAGCCTCAGAGTGCCTCTCAGGTGTGGTGGTCAGTCTTTTATACTGCCGCTTGCAGGTACTTTCAGATTTCCCACCACAGCGCCCTCTGTGGTGTACCATTGTGCTTATTATACATTTAAGGTACCAGGACGATACACACATCAATACATAACAGAAGAATCCTCGCGTGTCGTGGCTGTCGGCTAGTTGTTGTATCACCTGCGCTTTCTCCATCCACCACCTGTTCTTTAGGTCCTGGGTTTTTTGTTGGACCTCAGCCTTGAGCCATCTGTAGCGTTGCTTTGTAGCTCCCGAGTTGGGTTGTTGCTTGAGGCTCAGAAATGCTCTGCGCTTACGATCTATTAGCTCTTGGGTCTCCTGATCATTTTCATCAAACCAGTCGTGGTGCTTTCTGGTTGAGTAACCAAGTGTCTCTTCACAGGCACTGGTTATGGAGGCCTGGAGGGCAGACCAAGCACTGTGGGCATTGAGCATCTCAGGGTCATCAAAGCACGCCAGAATAGCTGTGAGTTGCTGGCTGTATAGGGCTCTCTCAGCTGGGTCTTTAAGTGCCCCGGTATTAACTTTTTTGCGGCACTACTATGCAGGCCGTGATCCTTACCAGCGGATCCATTACAGACCCATTCCACGTCCGGACTGGGATCAAACAGGGCGGTGTCATTGCTCCAACCCTCTTCTCAATCTTCCTCGCTGCCATGATCCACCTCACTGTCGACAAGCTCCCTGCTGGAGTGGAACTAAACTACGGGAAACTGTGTAACCCACGCCGCCTCTAGGCCAGGTCTAAGATCACCCAAACCTCTGTCGTTGAACTGCAGTACGCGGATGACGCCTGCGTCTGCGCACATTCTGAGGCTGAACTCCAGGTATAGTCGATGTATTCACCCAGGGAAATGAAAGCATGGGCCTTATGCTTAACATCCGTAAGACAAAGGTCCTCCACCAGCCTTTCCTCGCCTCACAGCACTGCCCCCCAGTCATCAAAATTCACGGCGTGGCCCTCAACAACGTGGACCATTTCCCATACCTCGGGAGCCTCTTGTCAACAAAGGCAGACATTGATGCAGAGATTCAACATCGCCTCCAGTGCGTCAGTACAACCTTCGGCCACTTAAGGAAAAGAGTGTTCGAAGACCAGGCCCTCAAACCTACCACCAAGCTCATGGTCTACAGGGCTGTAGTAATACCCGCCCTCCTGTATGGATCAGAGGCATGGACGATGTACAGAAGACACATCAAGTCGCTGGAGCTATATCACCAACGATGTCTCTGCAAGATCCTGCAAATCCCCTGGGAGGACAGGCACACCAACATCAGTGTCCTTGCCCAGGCTAACATCCCCAGCATTGAAGCACTGACCACTCTCGATCAGCTTTGCTGGGCAGGCCACTTAGTTCGCATGCCAGATACAAGACTCCCTAAGCAATTGCTCTATGTG
Source organism: Pristiophorus japonicus (assembly GCF_044704955.1). Classification (NCBI taxonomy): domain Eukaryota; kingdom Metazoa; phylum Chordata; class Chondrichthyes; family Pristiophoridae; genus Pristiophorus; species Pristiophorus japonicus. Next base: position 132,516,425 of record NC_091991.1, on the reverse strand, counting down.
GAGCTCCTTCATGACAAACGAGCCAAAGGTGGGCAACGGAAACATTACAAGGACACCCTCAAAGCCTCCCTGGTGAAGTGCGACATCACCACTGATACCTGGGAGACCCTGGCCGAAGACCGCCCAGGTAACTCGAATCTCAACGCTGCAAGCGTGAAGAGGTCAGGCGCAGGCAGCAGAAGGAGCGTGTGGTAAATCAGTGCCGCCCCTCCCTCCCCCCGACGAATATTTGACTCACCTGTGACAGGGTCTGTGGCTCTCATGTTGGACTGTTCAGCCACCAAAGAACTCACTTTAGGAGTGGAAGCAAGTCTTCCTCGATTTCGAGGGACTGCCTATGATATGATGGATCATCATGAGTGCAAGTGCAACTGCTGCCCTGTATCTGGAGTGGATTTCTGCTTTGCATGGCAGTTGAAAGAAAGAACTTATATTTATATTCATGTCCTTAGGAAATCCCACAGCCAATAAAGTGCATTTGAAGTGTAGCCACTGTTGTTTTTCAGGCAAATCCAGCAGCAAATGTGTGCACAGCAAGGTCCCAAAAGCAGCAATGAGATAAATGATCAGTTAATTTGTTTGTGGAAGAGTTGATTAAATGATGTCCCAGTCACCGGGAAAACTCCCCTGCTCTTCTTTGAATCGTGCCCTGAGATCTTTTACATCCACCCAAACAGCAGATGGGGCTTCTGATCCAAAAGATGGCACCTCTGGTAATTCAGCACTCCCTCAATACTGCACTAAAGTGTAGGCCTAGGTTATGTGCTGAAGTCCCTGGACTGGAGGTTTTTTGGTTGTTTCAAAAGAAATTCTATTTTAGGATTTGAAAATCAGGAATAAAGTGGGCCCCATAAGGCCCAGATAAATTTGAAGCTAAGTAAGGAAAATCCGTTTTTATTTAGAATGTTATTGGAAATTAAGAAAACATGTCAGGGACTAAAGAAAGGCGCAGTTAAACTAAATGACAAGCCCCAATTATGTATGCAGTCTCTCGAGGGCCACAAAGCTTCTGGTAAATGTATGACCTGTGCGTCAACCAAATTAAAACTTTTGGCTCTGTTTAATGAAACAGTGTTTGTTTTAACAAAAAAGTCATTCTCCGACAAGAATGTTTCCAGGCACTGTTTGCTTTCAAGATTTGTTGTGTGATCTGGTGTCAGGAGACTCAGTGTTTTCAGCCAGACATTGTGACTCCTCAACAGAAATGCATTTTAAACCCATTAATTAATGTTCCATCTGATCAGTATCATCTCATTCATTCATCACTGAATGACTCCAAGAGAACATTTGCTGCTTCAATTCACAACTCACCTTCATTCTTTTTTGAATTGGATGCTGAACTCAGATCGTGCGATGCCTGCCTCACTTTAGACACATTATCATGCACATTAAGAGATGTATGGGCTGTGATAATGTGACTAATGCAATATGCATACATCATGAAATTAAATTTTCATTGCAAAGACCAAGAAGAATTATTGGAAATGGAATTCCCTCCCTAAAGCTCTCCGCCTCTCTACCTCATTTTCATCCTTTACGATGCTCCTTAAAACCTACATCTTTGACCAAGCATTTGGTCAAATTCCCCAATATTTAATAAAACAATAGCATCATAGACGTTTACAGCACAGAAGGAGTTCATTCGGCCCATCGTGTCCGTGCCAGCTGGCAAAGAGCTATCCAGCCTAATCTCACTTTCCTTATGTGGCTTGTGTCAAATTTTGTTTGATAACGTTCCTGTGAAGTGCCTTGGGATGTTTTACTATATTAAAGGCACAATATAAATGCAAGTTGTTGTTGTAACCAAAACCAAAAGACCTGACAAAAGTTCATCGACCTGAACCGTTAACTCTGTTTCTCTCTCCACTGATGCTGCCTGACCTGCTGAGTATTTCCAGCATTTTCTGTTTCTATTTCAAATTTTATCCCTTTATGGCCTTGAAAGGCCTGAACAGAACAAACGCCAGTTGAGAGCTGGCGTGATTCCATTTGAGGCCTTCTGAAAGCCTCAAACCTTTATTAGAGTGAGGTACATCATTGAGCAGACCATCGGAGAGCTCAAGCAGTGGTTCCGCCACCCGGGATTGCTGGACCATCTCAGGAGGAGGAAAAGGGAGAGGAGGAGGAGGAGGAACAGGAGCGAGGGAGGAGGCAGCCACTCAATTGGCCTACCAGAAGGGCGGTCCAGAGGCTGTTGGAGGATGCCCTCGACCAGCTCTGGGCCTGGAAGGCCCGGGTATAGACTGCACCACCTCAGCATGAGCGGCAGCAGTTTGGGCTGGCTGGATGACAGGCAGTGACAAGGGCAATGGCAGAGTGTCAGTGGTGGGAGCAAGAATGCTGTCATCCTGAGAGAGGACAGCAGGTTCCTGCTCCACTGACCCACTACCACTCCCCTGGGGCAGTTCCTCAGCATCCCTACCAATAAGCTGGTGCACAGATTGCTGGCCTACTGTGACACTGAGAAAGCCCCGGTCGATAGTGGTAGACCCAGCCACGATGGCAACAGTCAGAGCTTGCCTGGCATCAAGCTGAGACTCCATGAATGCAGGACTCCACGCTCCTTATCATTGGCGAGAGGCTCTCGGACACCCTTGCCATTGCACGTATCATCTCTGTGTGCATGCCCATCACCCTTCTTCTAAAGGCCTCCCCATCGAGGTCCTCATCTGAGTCCTGTGCAGCAGAACGCGCGCGTGAACTCACCCTCCAGGGAGCTGGCCCCCGAGCTACCCTTTCCCCCTGGCCTTGCTGCAGCCCACTTGTCCCCAGTGCCTCACCCTGTGCCGATCCCGCTACTATAGCATGATTAGCTGGAAAGTGCAAAACGCTTGTGGGGTGAGGGGGAAGTGGATGGTGAGAAGAAGGAGTCAGGATGAACATGCCATTGTTGTCCCCAAGGGGGTCAACGTCACTGGTGCCCACGGCGCCCACCACCTGACACCCAATAATCTGCAGTACTCGATTCTCCAGCTCAGACAGTGGTTGGGTGTCGCCTTGTCCTCCGCCCGTGTGTTCCTCTTCCCTTCTTCCCTTCTTTTATGCACCACATTAGCCTACAAGAGAAAAGAAAGTGTGTGAGTGAGTGTGGAGCAATGTGTTTGGATGATGTGCCTGCCATAGTTGAATAGCTGTCATTGTGTGCAAGGTGTGAGATGTGGGTGTGAGTGCTGGTAGGTAGAGATTGTTGGTGGGTGAGTGCTGGGGGTGTGGTGCTTTGGGCAGTGTGTGAAGACTGTGGTACAGATAGTGGTATGTAGCATTTGTTGAAGCGTTCACTCACCCTGACCACCTGAGTGAGTTCATTAAATTTCTTCCTGCACTGTGTGTTGGTCCTGGGGACCACAGTGCTGCCGAGACACGCTGCGCTACCTCCCTTCACATGGTGCGGAAGACTTGCGGCGAGGGCCTCCTGCCATTTGCTGGCTAAAGCACCGCCCTCAGTCTCTCCACAGCAAACACCAGTGCCTCCATGCTTGATCGCTGAATTTGCCGGTTCTCTCCTTGGGGCATGGATCTGCCATGAGTACAGCTGCTTCAGTCCTCTGACCCCTTCTCCTTCTCCTTGAACTGCTGCTGTTTGCTGAGGCTGTTGCACCACCAGTAATGCTGAGAATGAGGTTCTGCAGCATCAATGAACCTCCGCTTTAACAGCTGGAAAAATCCTGTGGCAATGATGACTTGCAATTAGACTGCACGTGATATTGGTCCACCCTTTAAGTGTAAAGCCAACGAGCTTGGGCTTTAAGGCTTGAATTAGCGCCCCAATCATTTCTTTGAGCAGTGAAGATGAATTTTGTGTGCACTCTAAAGCATTAGCGCCTGGTGCTAATTCTCCAACTTTTCTACTGATACCGGCCATTCCTGGGCTATAATGAATTTCTAGCCCCGAATTTACAGGCCTCCAGGTGGAACTTTCCAAGGCTCCCCACCACGGGCCTGCGACTTTCTGTCCATTGACATACAGGTGATTTTCTGATAAGCTGACCATTGCTTGCAGGGCTCCATCGATGGTGCAAGGCCTCAGAGTGTCCCATCCTGTTTCCCTGTCACTTTTTATTTGTGCTGCAAATTTTGGGGGAAAAAAATGAACGGAAAAAATATAATTATTCCACGTCGTCTTCAGGTGGCAGCTGAACTATTATTCCTTGGGTGGAGTTAGAGAAAAGCAACCTCAAGAGTACAATTATACCCGAAGTCTTCAGATTAGTTCGCATCTGAAATCCTCAGGCTAATAAATTACCATCACAGCCCTCAAATGCTGTCAATATTTATGTATATAAGTGATTTTCTTCAGAGTATTAAGGCAGATTTTGCTTTATGCTGTAATGGTACCCTATTCTGAAACTAGGTAATTGTTCGAGATTAATCAGGCCTAGTAAATGCAAAAGGAAGCTGTCGAGGTCCTGGAGGACTGAGTCACAATCACCAGTGACATGTTTTGCCCCAGGATGCCAGTCTGATGTGGTTCAGTTGTTAAATTTAGTGCTAATTAGTCCTGATTGTTCACATGTTAATTAGCCTGTTTTCCATACTGGGCTGAGCCCTGGCACTTTTTCCCTTCTTGCTGTTGAAGGTGACTTTTTATAGCTCCTGTGATAAAGATATCAAGCAGGTGTGAGTACCAGTTACCTCTAAATAACTTAAAGCTGACTTGACACTGACCAAAATAGGACAAAAACTCTGCTTTGCTCTCTATGGCTCAGTGAAACAAATGCGTGAGGATATTTATAATCACACACAACATCAGGACGATGAAAAGTCAAATTACTTATTTATTTATTGCAGATATTTATGATACTGCAGTTGTTGCTGACTTGTTTACCTGCTCTTGGACAAAGGCAAATAATAAGCGAATAATACACAGTTCAGGAGTCTGTTCAAATCAATGTGATAGCACTTCAAACATTTCACACTTCTGCAGCTCAATCTGACTGCTTTTTATAATTAAAGATCCATTGAAAGTCATGTGTGGTTATTGCTCGCTATTGGAAAATAATGGGGCAATTTTAACCAAACCCGTCCACATTCAGTCCCTGAGCTCCAGAGGTGAATAAGCAGCAAAGCAGATTGGATTAGGTGTAAATCCATCGTTTGACCCCAAACCCACTCGGTTCGGTTAAAATTACCCCTAATATTTCTCCCATCCCTGTCCCCCCCACAACCCCCCCCCCACTGCCTCCATCCACCCTAACAAAAACAAAGGGGCGAAATTGCCCCTTTTTTAGCGGCCCACTACCGGCCTACTACCGGCTCCTGGCAAATTGCCTGGAAGTTTGCCGAGACACTGCCATGGCAGCGCCGTGCCCCACAAGTATCACCAGGGCAGCCGCGAAACAAGTCACGGCGACCCCATGGAGGATATTGCCCCATACCCCGCGAAGCTGGTCGACATCCGCTCACGGGGCCAAAGTTAAAGGGGAGGTCACCAGCGCCCTGCAGCGCCCCCGATTGTGCCCCGCTAGCACCACTGGCCCCGCCCCTAAAGGAAGTAGAATGCGCGAGAAGCCCAATTCAGCGGCCGGGGCAGGATTTCTGCGCCGGGCGCAGGAAGTCCCACCCCGAGCAGGTTACCGGCCCTCAATCGGGATGCAGGCGAATTTCCTGAAATGTCTATCGCTTCTGATAAAATCCTACAATTGTTTATCGATCATAAACTCTAGATGCTGAAGCTGAAAGAATCTGTTCTCACCACACCCACACACCAAACCATTTACACGGACCTCCCAAATCTCTTTGGGAAGACAAATGCTGTGTGTAATGAATGTTTCCGCAGTTATGATGAATGTTCTGGATCACTTGACAGGTCACAGTTGTTACTGCTGACATTTTAAGCAACTAACTAAAGGCTCTTGTTCATGACCCATCACACGTGGTATTGTGTTCCTAACACAGATGAGGCTGCACACAGGGAGGTTAAAGTAGCAGTGACCTCAGTCTTTAATAAGACACTGCAGAGTGAGGAACAGGCCTTAGGGACCGGCTTATATATAGTGCTCCCAAGGGATGCTGGGATCCCTTGGGACTTCAGGGGATGAGCTCCCTTGTGGCGGAACATGGGAGTGCATGCTTTACAGATACACAACATCACTCCCCCCAAAGTCAAAGTGAAAACTATTTACAAGGTGAGGCGGTCGGGAGCCTTTCTTTCCCTGGTGGACTGCCTCGGTACAAATGTCTGTTCTGGTGTGTTGGCTGTGCCCTTGCTGGGCTGGCATGTTGTTGGCCCTGCAGGGCTGCTAGGTGAACCTGGCCTTGCTGGGCTGTTGGGCATGATGAGTTCGATTTCCTGGTCCGGCGTGGTGTCGTTGATCCTTTGGGTGTGTGTTGTGGGCTCGAAAAAAGTGGTGTCTGCTGTGGGTTGTTCAGGGCAGTCTGTGAACCACAGCCTCATTTGGTCCAGGTGCTTTCTGCAAATTTGTCCATTGTCTAGTTTGACTACAAACACCCTATTCCCTTCTTTAGCGATCAGCATGCCCGTGATCCACTTGGGACCATGTCCATAGTTTAGTACATACACAGGGTCATTCAGATCAATTTCCTGTGACACAGTGGCACGACCATCGTTTACATTTTGTTGCTGCCGCCTGCTCTCTACCTGATCATGCAGGTTGGGGTGAACCAGTGAGAGTCTGGTTTTAAGTGTCCTTTTCATGAGTAGCTCAGCAGGGGGCACCCCTGTGAGCGAGTGGGGTCTCGTGCGGTAGCTGAGCAGTACCCGGGACAGGCGGGTTTGGAGTGAGCCTTCTGTGACATGTTTAAGGCTCTGTTTGATGGTTTGTATTGCACGCTCTGCCTGCCAATTGGAGGCTGGTTTAAAACGGGGCCGAGGTGACATGTTTGATCCCATTGCGGGTCATGAATTCTTTAAATTCGGCACTGGTGAAACATGGCCCGTTGTCACTGACCAGTATGTCAGGCAGGCTGTGGGTGGCAAACATGGCCCTCAGGCTTTCAATGGTGGCGGTGGCGGTGCTTCCCAACATCATTTCACATTCAATCCATTTTGAAAAAACATCCACCACCACCAGGAACATTTTACCAGGAAACGGGCCCGCATAGTCGACATGGATCCTTGACCATGGTCTAGAGGGTCAGGACCACAAACTTAGTGGTGCCTCTCTGGGCGCGTTGCTCAACTGAGCACATACGCTGTATTGCCGTACACAGGACTGTAAGTCAGAGTCGATACCGGGCCACCACACGTGGGATCTGGCTATTGCTTTCATCATTACCATACCTGGGTGTGTGCTGTGGAGATCCGAGATGAACGATTTTCTGCCCTTTTTTGGTAGCACTACACGGTTACCCCACAACAGGCAATCTGCTTGAATGGACAGTTCGTCCTTTCGCCGCTGAAACGGCTTGATTGGCTCTTGCATTTCAATGGAGATACTGGCCCAGCTCCCATGCAGTACACAATTTTTTACTAGCGATAGCAGAGGATCTTGGCTGGTCCAAGTCCTAATCTGGCGGGCCGTGACAGGTGATTTATCATTTTCAAACGCTTCCATGACCATCAACAAGTCTGCGGGCTGCGCCACCATCAACAAGTTTGCAGGCTGCGCCATTTCCACCCCTGTGGTGGGCAATAGTAGCCAACTGAGAGCATCCGCACAGTTCTTGATGCCGGGCCTGTGGCGGATGGTATAGTTATATGCTGATAGCGCGAGTGCCCACCTTTGCATGCGGGCTGAGGCATTATTATTTAGCCCTTTGTTTACACCGAACACACACGCTAATGCCACTTTCTCAATCAGCTGTAGACCCTCTCGGCCTTAGACAAGCTCCTGGAAGCATAGGTGACAGGTTGCAACTTCCCCGCAACGTTAGCTTGTTGTAATACACACCCGACTCCATACGACGACGCGTCACATGCTAGCACAAGTCTTTTACATAGGATATACAATACAAGCAGCTTGTTGGAGCATAAAATGTTTTTGGCTTTCTCAAAAGCAATGATTGTTTTTTTTCCCCATACTCAGTTCTCACTTTGCACAACAACACATGTAGGGGCTCTAAAAGGGTGCTTAACCCCGGTAGGAAGTTACCAAAATAGTTGAGGAGTCCCAGGAACGACTGCAGCTCTATGATGTTCTGTGGCCTGGGCACGTTCCTGATAGCCTCTGTCTTTGCGTCTGTGGGCCGAATGCTGTCCACCGCTATCTTTCTCCCCAAAAACTCCACTTCTGTGCCATGAAGACACATTTCGACCTCTTCAGCCGCAGCCCTACGCGATCCAGTCGCTGGAGGACCTCCTCCAGGTTTTGTTGGTGCTCAGCGGTGTCCTGACCTGTGACCAATATTTCATCCTGAAAGACCACCGTGTGTGGTACCAACTTGAGTAGGCTCTCCATGTTTCTCTGGAACATCGCTGCAGCCGACCAAATTCCAAACGGGCATCTGTTGTAGATGAACAGTCCCTTGTGCGTGTTGATGCAGGTGAGGCCCTTCGAAGACTCCTCCAGTTCCTGCATCATGTAGGCTGAAGTCAGGTCGAGCTTGGTGAACGTCTTGCCTCCTGCCAGTGTCGCAAATAGGTCATCTGCCTTAGGCAGCGGGTATTGGACCTGTAGCGAGAAACGATTAATAATTACTTAATAATCACTGCAAATCCTGACCGTGCCATCACTTTTGAGTACTGGAACAATCGGGCTGGCCCGCTCACTGAATTCCACTGGGGAGATGATGCCCTCGTGTTGCAGCCTGTCCAGCTCGATTTCCACTCTCTCCCTCATCATGTGAGGTACCGCTCGCGCCTTGTGGTGAATGGGTCGTGCCTCTGGGACCAAGTGGATCCGCACCTTCGCCCCAGAAATGTTTCCAATGCCTGGCTCAAAAAGGGAAGGAAATTTTTTAAGAACCTGGGTACATGAGACCTCATCGACATGTGATAGCGCTCAGATGTCATCCCAGTCCCAGCGGATTTTGCCCAGCCAGCTCCTTCCAAGCAGTGTGGGGCCATCGCCTGGGACAATCCAGAGTGGCTGTTCATGCACCGTGCCTTCGTAGGTGGCCTTGACCATGGCGCTGCCCAGGACAGTGATAAGCTCTTTGGTGTACGTTCTCAGTTTCGTGTGGATGGGGTTCAGGGCTGGTCTAAATGCCTTGTTTTTTTTTTTTAATTTATTTATTCGTTGCCAATCTTTCCAATTCCTTGTCAGATCACAAACGTCAAAGGTCACCTTGGGCCAATTCAAGGATCACTCTGCGCCAATGTTTTTGCTCTTAGCCAAAAGTCCTAGAGCCCAAGCACCGTTCCTGGAAGTACTACAATACCAGGTTCGTGCCATGGAGGTGGATGTGTGCCCCCCACCCACCTCCTATTTCCAAAAAGCATAGGAGAACCACCTTCCTGATCCAGGGAGAACCACTTTCTGGTCATGGTTACTCCCCTGTCAGGTCAGTTACGCATGATCTTAGCCTTGTTGCACCACAGTCTCTCCAACATCTTTTTACTCATGATGGATTGGCTAGCGCCAGTTTCCAGTTCCATGGCTATGGGTAAGCCATTCAATTTTACGTTTAGCATTACAGGTGGACATTTCGTCAAAAATGTGTGCACCGCATGTACTTCAGCATCTGCCTCCTCTCTCTGAGGCTCGAAATTGCTTTGATCCACCATGGACCGATCTTCCTCTGCCACATGGTGGTTAGCAGGTTTTGCAGAGCTTGCAGCTCATTTGCAAGCTCATTGGAGGTGCCCCATTGTTCCACAGCTCTTGCAAACATACCCTTTGAAGCGGCATGAATAGGCTGAATGGAATCCTCCACAACGCTAACAAGGTGTGAATTGTCTTGCATTCATCCTTTGTTGGGCACTCAGTCATCTGGGTCACCTGAGGCCTGCTGGCAGTTGCATACTCATGGGTTCTGCCCTGTACATTTCTGCCTGCAAACACAGTTCCAGTTAATTTATGGACATTGCTAGCACTTGTGTGCTGAGAGATTTGTTTGGTGTTATCACTGGTGGACATAAACGCCTGTGCTATCGCAATGGTGTTACAGAGGGTCGGTGTCTCTACAGTCAAAAGTTTTTGTAGGATGGTCTCGTGGTCAATAGCCAGTACAAAAAACTCTCTGAGCATTTGCTCCAGGTAGCCATCAAACTCACATTGTCCTGCAAGTCGCCTTAGCTCAGCGACATATCTCGCCACTTCCTGACCTTCAGATCGCTGGCATGTGTAGAACCAGTACCTCGCCATCAGCACGCTCTCCCTTGGGTTAAGATGCTCCCGAACCAGTGTACACAGCTCCTCATACGACTTATCTGTGGGTTTCATCGGAGCCAGAAGATTCTTCATGAGGCTGTAGGTCAGTGCCCCGCAGACTGTGAGGAGGACCGCTCTCCTTTTTGCAGCACTTCCTTCTCCGTCCAGCTCATTGGCTACAAAGTACTGGTCTAGCCATTTGACATTGGCTGCCCAGTCCTCACCCTCCGAGAACTTCACCAGGATGCCCACAGTTTGCTGCATCTTTGCGTTGGATTTGTATTCTCGTCGCCAGTTATTGTGTTCCTAACACAGATGAGGCTGCACACAGGGAGGTTAAAGTAACAGTGATCTCAGTCTTTAATAAGACACTCCAGAGTGAGGAACAGGCCGTAGGGGTTGGCTTATACACAGTGCTCCCAAGGGATGCTGGGATCCCTTGGGACTTCAGGGGATGAGCTCCTTGGTGGCGGAACATGGGAGTGCATGCTTTACAGATACACAGCACATGGTACTTTGATTTTGTTAGCCAGATGCTGAAAGCAAGACACTAAAGCTTAGATTTTGCAATTAATTGTGATTTTTAGCGGGGGGTGGAATATAAAGTGGGTTTAAATGATGAACAAAAAAGATCAGCGATATATAATGCTGGATCTCTGTTATTTCAGTGCAGGATTTGATGAGTGAAGGAAGCTCCCACCTGAAACAGGTGAGACCTTCATTTCAATATGTTAATATTGTCCTGATTGAGATGTGCGATAGTGTAAAATGGATGATGGCGAATGCGCAGCCTGCTTTACATCTTTCCCAATGTTTATTTCCATTGAAACAATGAATGAGCGAATAGGATGAGGTAAGAGAGCAGGAAAAGATCACAATGAACCCTGAGAACAGCATTCAGACCCTGAAGGCTTCTCTCCATGATTTGCAGTGCTTCCTCCTTCTATGGGATTACAGGACGAATGTTCGGTGTTCTATTCAGGTACATGTTCACTGTCTTTTGTTAGGTGTTATCTTCCCCTGGAACAAGAGTTGAACATTTGAGAGCCTATGCACAGTGTCAGTATGCAGCCCAAATTGGGCATGATGATGATGAACCATCAAGCAGATGCATTACATGGGAGGATTCATGCTGAATACGTGGAACTGGAAGTGGAGGAGCAGCTCGAGGAGAAGGCTGGTGGAAGCTTGCAGCATAATGGGCTTTCGCGCCAACATTGGAAATACTTTTAAGACAGTGTGAGGAGGGAGGTAATTGTAAATGCATTTGTCCTATTTAGTAAAATCAATATCATGCAGTGTTTTACAGCTGAATATGATTAAATACAAATTTCAAGCTTAACACTTAGGACTTGAATAATGTGTCATTCCTACACCTTTCTAATAAGATGATCAATGTGAAAGTCCTGTTGTGAGGTATTACTTTCACCTCATTATTTGTGGTTAAAAGCCACTGGGGTACAAACTGACAGCCTTCCGATTACGTGCTTAATACAGCAGGACAGATGTACCACCTGATACTTTGAAGGTTCATGTCTGCCTGAGGAAATCACATGGCAAGTTTCCTACCACCGCTTCTCAGCACTGAGTTTCTGTGTTAGTTGCATACATGATTATTTTGTTAAAAAAACAATTGAAGCTGCAATCCATAGAGAAGAAATCACAATAGCTGTGCTTAATTATAACCACATATGTATATGACATGGGCTGTCATCTGTCTGTATATCTGGAAATGTCTTTCCATATCCCTTGTATTATCTTATTTAGAAAATGCCTGTACTTGTGCCTCCTAAATGTGAAGTCACTAAATGCAGTGATTCTACTCGTATGTACTGATGTCACTCTCCCCAATCCTCATGCAATGTGAAACATCTGTCTCATAATCACCCTCACCAAATGCACTGCATCCATCGGATGATTCCCGGACCTCTGCTCATTCACAGCTCTGTTTTTTCGCTCCTTGTTGTAGAAGAGAGCTCAAAACACAAGGGGGAGGGTCAGGACTGAAGGTGGGCTGCCACAAGTAGTCCAGATCATTGATGCAGAGGAGGAGGCCATGGAGGTAAGTGGCACATCTGCGTCCCGCTCAGTCGGAGAGGGAGAGACAGGGGGCTCACAGACAGCTGGTGACAGAATTACTAATATCTCTGACACACATATGCTGACTTTATTTTATAAATAACTAATCTATGAGAAAACTGTTTGATGATTGTAAAGATTGCCTTTTCCACAACTAAATCATATCCCTTTCTTTGGCGGTCCAGGGCCTTCACTCATACGCCCAGTGTTTCAGGACATCCATGAGGACGATGCCTCAGAGGACCTCATTCCTTCTGAGGGTGCACCGTCACAGGACACGCAGCCATGCACCAGCACAGATACTTGCGCTTCGGTGGGTCCACTTAGAGCGTGAGTTGGGTTTTCACCTGGTGACTCACAACTCACGAGTGAGCATGAGCAGATACTGATGGCAGAGACAGCTGAGGAGCGTCTGTGTCGGGGACACAATCCTCCCCGAGCACTGCTCAGCTGGACACAGATGCTGAACCCCTGGTCTATTGTTGAAAAGGTACATCAGCAACTTAGCCAGGTACTAACAAACGTGCCGCGCACAAGCTCCACAATAAAGGTGAGGATGGAGGAATCCAACTCCAATGGTCGTGGATCGGTGGAGCAGGGAATTGCGAGAATGTCTGCCATGGACAGAGTGGCCACCTCCGTGGAGCGTCAAACATGGCTCTTAAATGAGTCCATGCAGGTCATGACCACAGCCTTGCAGACTTTGGATGCCAACGTTTCTGCTGGCTTAAAAAGGATGCCCGATACCTTATCCGTGGCCTTACAGTGCGTCACTGATCTTCACTGAGCTGGTCTGCAGCAGAGTGGTAGAGTGATGTGGCGCTGGCCCAGGAGAGGGATGATGGTGAAAAAAGACATGGAAGGAGAAACTCCACTCAAAGCACTGCCACTTCTCGCCTGTTGCCCCCGCTCCATCAGCCAGTACCCCACATGATGCCTCGTCACCCGATGGCCGAGTCTGCCCTTGCAAGGGCGCAAATGGAGCAGTTTTTGTCGGGCCTTCAGGGGTTCCAAAACCCAGGGCCAAAAGCATCCCAACAGTCAAGGCAGCGATCTGAGCAGCCTGCCTCTACCTCTGGGGAAACCACACAGGATGCACTACGTATAAGCGGTAGCAACCATAAGTTCAAGAAATTGTCCAGGTCTTGCTGCATGCGCGCATGAACTGCTTCATTATCTGAGGAGTTGCGAATGGAACTGAACACTGTGCAATCATCAGTGAACAGCCCCACTTCTGACCTTACGATGGAGGGATGGTCTTGATGAAGCAGCTAAAGATAATTGGGCCTAGGACATTGTCCTGCAGCGATGTCCTGCGGCTGAGATGATTGATCGCCAACAAGCACAACCATCTTTTTTTTTGCTAGGTATGACTCAAGCCAGTGGAGAGTTTATCCTCTGATTTCCATTGACTTAAATTTTACTCGGACGCCTTGATGCCACACTTGGTCAAATGCTGCGTTGATGTCAAGGGCAGTCACTCTCGCCTCACCTCTAGAATTTAGCTCTTTTGTGCATAGAAACATAGAAACATAGAAAATAGGTGCAGGAGTAGCCCATTCGGCCCTTCGAGCCTGTACCACCATTCAATAAGATCATGGCTGATCATTCACCTCAGTACCCCCTTCCCACTTTCTCTCCATACCCTTTGATCCCTTTAGCCGTAAGGGCCATATCTAACTCCCTCTTGAATATATCCAACGAATGGAACGGAACACTGTGCAATCATCAGCGAACAGCCCCACTTCTGACTTTATGATGGAGGGATGGACATTGATAAAGCAGTTGAAGATAATTGGGCCTAGCACATTATCCTGCAGCGATGTTTGGACCAAGGCTGTAATGAGGTCTGGGGCCAAGTGGTCCTGGCGGAACCCAAACTGAGTATTGTTGAGCAGGTTATTGATGAGTAAGTGCCGCTTAATAGCACTGTCGACAACACTTTCCATCACTTTCCTGATGATTGAGAGTAGGCTGATGGGGCGGTAATTTGCTGGACTGGATTTGTTCTGCTTTTTGTGGACAGGACATACCTGGGTAGTTTTCCACTTTGTCGGGTAGATGCCAGTATTGCAGCTGTACTGGGGCAGTTTGGCTAAAGGTGCAACTAGTTCTGCAGCACAAGTCTTAGCACAACAAGTCGGAGCTGATGGCCTTTGCTGTATCCAGTGCGCTCAGCTGTTTCTTGATATCATGTGGAGTGAATCGAATTGGCTGAAGACTAGCTTCTGTGATGGTGGGAACCTCAGGAGGTGGCCGATATGAATCATCCACTCGACACTTCTCTCTGAAGATGTTTGCAAAAGCTTCAGCCTTGTATTTTGCACTCAAGTGCTGGGCTCCGCCATCATTGAGGATGGGGATATTCATGGAGTCTCCTCCTCCCGTTAGTTGTTTAATTGTCCACCACCATTCATGACTGGATGTGGCAGACCTGCAGAGCTTTGATCTGATCCGTTGATTGTGGGATTGCTTAGCCTTGTCTATAACATGCTGCTTCCGCTTTTTAGCATACATGTAGTCTTGCAGCTTCCCCAGGTTGGCACCTCATTTTTAGGTATGCCTGGTGCTGCTCCTGGCATGCTCTTCTGCACTCCTCATTGCACAAGGGTTGGTCCCCAAGCTTGATGCTAATAATGCCGGGCCATGAATTACATAAGAACATAAGAAATAGGAGCAGGAGTAGGCCACTATTTAATACGATCATGGCTGACCCGATCATGGACTTAGGTCCACTTCCCTGCCCGCTCCCCATAACCTCTTATTCCCTTATCGGTTAATTACATATTGTGGTGCAGTACAATTCTGCTGCTGCTGATGGCCCACAGCGCCTCATGGATGCCCAGTTTTGAGCTGTTAGATCTGTTCTGAATCTATCCCATTTAGCACGGTGGTAGTGCACCACAACACGATGGAGGGTGTCCTCAGCATGAAGATGGAACTTTGTGTCCACAATGACTGTGCGATGGTCATTGCTACCAATGCTGTCATGGACAGATGCATGTGTGACAGGGAGATTTATGAGGATGAGGTCAAGTTGGTCTTTCCTTTATGTTGGTTCTCTCACCACCTGCCACAGGCCCAGTCTGACAGCCATGTCCTTTAGGACTCAGCCAGCTCAGTCATTAGTAGTGCTACCAAGCCACCCTTGGTGACGGACATTGAAGTCCTCCATCCAGAATACATTTTGTGCCCTTGCTACCCTCAATGCTTCTTCCAAGTGGTGTTCAACATAGAGTAGTACTGATTCATCAGTTGAGGGAGAGCGGTCGGTGGTAATCAGCAGGAGGTTTCCTTACCCATGTTTGACCTGATACCATGAGACATCATGCGGTCTGGAGTCAATGTTGAGGACCCCTATGGGTACTCCTTCGTGAATGTATACCACTGTGTCGCTAACTCTGGTTGATCTGTCCTACTGATGGGGCAGGACATACCCAGGGATGGTGATGGTCTGGGACATTGGCTGCAAGGTATGATTCTATGAGTATGACTGTGTCGGGCTGTTGTTTAATTCGGCTGTGGGACAGCTCTCCCAATTTTAGCACAAGTCTCCAGATGTTATTGAGAAGGACTTTACACGGTTGACTGGACTGGGTGTGTCTTTGCCGTGTCTGAATCTAGTGCCTAGGTCGCCGCCGGGTGATCTGTCCAGTTTTATTCTTATTATTTTTCGTAGCGGTTTCATACAACTGAGCCAACCACATTGCTGTGATTCTGGAGTCAATTATAGGCCAGACCGGGTAAGGGCAGTAGATTTCCTTTCCTAAGGACATTAGTGAACTCGATGGGTTTTTATGACAATCCGATAGTTTCATGGTCGTCATTACTGATACTAGCTTTTTATTCCAGATTTATTTAATTAATTGAATTTAAATTCTGCAATTGCCATGCTGGCATTTGAACTCATGTCTCCAGAGCCTCAGTCCAGGCCTTTGGATTACTAGTCACAATGCTACCATTCCTGTCACCTGCAATCCTCCCTGTGGCACAATGTTGTGCAGGACACAGCGCACCACTCTTATTATGGACACCCTCGCTGGCGAGTACTGAAGGGTGCCTCCAGACCGATCTGGGCATCTGAAGCGCATCTTCAACATTCCAATGACCTGCTCTTTGACACACCTAGTGGTCATGTGACTCTCGCTGTAGTGCTTCGTTGATGGGGTTCCTCACAGGTACCATGAGCCAAGTTTGAAGAGGGTATCCCTTGTTTGCTGAGAGCCAGCCCTTTGTCTGCTTCCTGGGCGAAAATGTCTGAATGTTGGACTGCTGCAGTTTGAAGGCATCATGACAGTTCCCAGGGAATCTGATGCAGACCTGCATGAACCGCTTCTTGTGGTTGCACATCAAGTGTGCGTTGATGGATGAATATCCCTTGCGGTTTATAAAACCCCCTGGTTACTGTGGTGGTGCTCGGAGAGTCACAGGTGTGCAGTCGGCGGCACCTGTACCTGTGGGAATCCAGCCAGAGTGGCCGCTCCCGCTCATTCTGGCTATGGTCATCACAGGGAAAGTTTACATAACTGCCAGCCTGGTAAGCCACCCGTTAACTGCCTTATGCATTTATCTGCAACGGACTGTGAGACCCTCGAGATGTCTCCAGTAGTGACCTGGAAGGTTCCAGTGGTGAAAATGTTGAGGCTGGTGGTCACTTTCACAGCCACCGGTATTGTGGTGGCCAACAGGTCCAGCAGGGAGCAGGTCTTCTTCTAGGAGGCTACGGATGTCTGCCACAACCTAACGTGACAACATCAGTCTACGGAAGCACTGTTCTTCTGAGAGGTCATGGAAGTTGAGCCTCTCTCTGTAAACCCTGTGATGTGGGTAGTGCGTCCTGTCACCTCGCCTCCTCTGCTGCTCTGGTCTCTCCTGTGTCCCTCCTCCCTGTACCCCTTCTCCCTGTGCCCCTCCCTCCTGTACCCCTCCCCCCTGTGCCCCTTCCCCTCCCCCCTCCACCTGTACCCCTCCCTCTTCCCCCTCCCACTGTGCCCCTCCCCCCTGTGCCCCTCCCCTGCCCCTGCCCCCGTGCCCCTCCCTATGTGCCCCTCCCCCTGTGCCCCTCCCCCATGCCCCTCACCCCTATGCCCTCCCCCTGTGCCCCTCCCCTTCCCCTCCCCCCTGTGCCTCCATGCCCCTCCCCGTGCCCCTCCCCCATGTGCCCCTTCCCCCTGTGCCCCTCCCCTGCCCTTCCCCCGTGCCCCCACATGCCCCTCCCCCCTGTGCCCCTCCCTCTTGTGCACCCCTTCCTGTGGACCTCCTCCTGTGGAACTCCCTCTAGTGCATGTGCTGACCCCACCACAGCACATCTTCAACTCCGTGGATGGTGATGCTCTCCCTCTTTTGATGTGCTGTCAAACACATCCAATGCGCCTCCCATTCTGATGTGAAAAAGCTGTATCCAAAGAACAACTCACTGCCAAATGTCTGCCAGATGGAACTGAGACACCAGCTGTAATGTGAGTTTTTATTCAGATGGCCCAATCACAGGTTTTAATACCCACCTGAACTGTGGCTCGATCGCACCTCCGTTTCTACGGGCTATTTCTAAACTTTCGACGAAATTTGCCCAGCTTTTACCAATCTTCTGCTGCCACCTCGCCTCCATGCTCACCATGTCCCACAACCTCCGCTGTCTATCTATGATGTCTAAAGCCTCCGCTTCCTGTGGACTCAGAGCTTTGACTCATGATAACCCTGCCCCATTTCATCTTATGAGCGAGGTTGTCCTTTGGAGAGAGAGAAGCAAATGCTCCAAGCTTGTGAGTGGCATGGACACTTGCCGCATCTGGATGCATGCATCCCGTGATGATAAGAAGAGCAGGTTAATCCCTTTAAGTGAAGTGCCCTTCAAGAGTAGCAAGAGTCCTTCTGACGGGCGATTGAATTGAGAGATTGGTTGTT
Organism: Pristiophorus japonicus; assembly: GCF_044704955.1. Lineage (NCBI taxonomy): Eukaryota > Metazoa > Chordata > Chondrichthyes > Pristiophoridae > Pristiophorus > Pristiophorus japonicus. Next base: position 132,498,231 of record NC_091991.1, on the reverse strand, counting down.
AATTCAGCTGATGCTTGAGTGTTTTGAGAGATTGTCCTTTTGCCTTCATCAGTTTCCTTGACACACAGGTGCTGAGAGCGAAAGCGTATGAGGTAAGGAGGTGAGTGATGGCAGTCGGAGTGTTAGACGATGTGTATTGGCACCAGTGCCTAGACTTAATTAGCCACCCTTGTGAGGCCATTTAACCTCTTCCTGCTCTGTGAGGCAGTTTTTGGTGGCGGTAGCACCGATTGTCTCTGCCATGTTCCTCCACACAGCCTGAACCAACTCCTCATGGGGCTTCCTGCTCAGGCCCAATAGTCTTGCTGTTCTAGCCTTCAATTCTGGCACAAAATAGAAGAACTTAAGAAATAGGAACAAGAGTAGACCATTCAGCCCATTGAGCCTGCTCCGCCATGCAATAAGATCATCTCTGAACTTCTACTTTCCCACCCTATTCCCAAAACCCTTGATTCCTTTAGTGCCCAAAATTCTATCATAAGAAACATAAGAAGAAACATAAGAAATAGGAGCAGGAGTAGGCCATTTTGCCCCTCGAGCCTGCTCCGCCATTCAATAAGATCATGGACTCAGCTCCACTTCCCTGTCCGCTCCCCATAACCCTTTATTCCCTTATCGCTCAAAAATCTGTCTATCTCCACGTTAAGTATATTCAATGTCCCAGCTTCCACAGCTCTCTGAGGCAGAGAATTTCACAGATTTACAACTCTCTGAGAGAAGAAATTCCTCCTCATCTCAGTTTTAAATGGGCGGCCCCTTATTCTGAGACTATGCCCTCTAGTTTTAGTTTCCCCTATGAGTGGAAATATCCTCTCTGCATCCACCTTGTCAAGCCCCCTCATTATCTTATATGTTTTGATAAGATCACCTTTCATTCTTCTGAACTCCAATATGTATAGGCCCAATCTACTCAACCTATCTTCATAAGTCAACCCCCTAATCTCCAGAATGAACCTAGTGAATCTTCTCTGAACAGCCTCCAATGCAAATATATCCTTCCTTAAATACGCAGACCAAAACTGTATGCAGTCTCTAGGTATGGACTTACCAATACCCTGTACAGTTGTAGCAGGACTTCTCTGCTTTTATACTCTATCCCCCTTGCAATAAGGCCCAACATTCCATTTGCCTTCCTGATTACTTGCTGTACCTGCATACTAACATTTTGTGTTTCACGCACAAGGACCCCCAGGTCCCTCTGTACTGGAACACTTTGCAATTTTTCTCCATTTAAATTATAATTTGCTTTTCTATTTTTTCTGCCAAAGTGGATAACCTCACATTTTCCCACATTATACTCCATCTGCCAAATTTTTGCCCACTCACTTAGCCTGTCTATATCCCTTTGCAGATTTGTTGTGTCCTCCTCACAATTTGCTTTCCCACCCATCTTTATATCATCAGCAAACTTGGCTACATTACACTCGGTCCCTTCATCCAAGTCATTAATATAGATTGTAAATAGGTGAGGCCCCAGCACTGATCCCTGCAGCACCCCACTAGCTCCATTTATCCCGACTCTCTGTTTTCTGTTAGTTAGCCAATCCTCTATCCATGCTAATATATTACCCCCAACCCCGTGAACTTTTATGTTGCGCAGTAACCTTTTATGTGGCACCTTATCGAATACCTTCTGGAAATCCAAATCCACCACATCCACTGTTGCCCATTATCCACCCTGCTCATTACATCCTCAAAGAACTCTATCAACTTGGTCAAACATGATTTCCCTTCCATAAAACCATGCTGACTCTGTTTAATTGAATTATGCTTTCCAAATGTCCTGCTACTGCTTCCTTAATGATGGACTCCAGCATTTTTCCAATGACAGATGTTAGGTTGACTGGTTTATAGTTTGCTGCTATTTGTCTGCCTCCTTTTTTAAATAGCGGCGTTACACTTGCGGTTTTCCAATCCGTTGGGATCTCCCCAGTGTAATGTCCTTACACACTACTATAAATTCACACGAGGCACATTCTGCAGACAAGGTCACTCTGTGACCTGAACCTTTATTCACAGGACCAAGAAGTGATGACCCTGTGTGGGACCTCCCTTTATATACCTGGATGACCAGGTGAGGAGTGTCTCCCATAAGTTCACCCCCTGTGGTCAAGGTGTGCATTTCTTAGGTGTATATAATATGCAGTGTTGTTATGAAGGTTACAGTTACATGAAGGTTACATACATGACATCCCCCCCCCCCCCCAATGTCTTATGGGGTCAAAGATTAAGTCTTTCAGGTGGTCAACGCTCTCTCGTGGAGTGTCGCAGTTGGGGCTCTGTTTGTTGAGCCTTGGCATGCGTCTCTGTCACCTGTGGTGATTCCGGCTTGTCCGGGCTGGCCACAGGGACTGTGCATGCTGCTGAAAGTTCTTGTTGCTCGTTCACTGGCGGTGGTGTGGGCAACATCTCATAATCTTCCTCAGGTTCCTCAGTGTCCATGCTGAACCTTTTTTTGACTTGGTCCAGATGCTTGCGGCATATCTGTCCATTGTTAAGTCTGACCACTATGACCCTATTCCCCTCTTTGCCAATTACAGTACCCTCAAGCCACTTGGGCCCCAAAGCGTGATTAAGAACAAATACAGGGTCATCGATTTCTTTACATCTCCCCTTTGAGTTACGGTCATGACACTCATTTTTGGACTGGCGCTTGCCCTCAACAATGTCTGACAGGACAGAATGAATGAGGGACAGCCGAGTCTTAAATGTACGTTACATTAGTAGTTCTGCGGGCGGGACTCCCGTGAGCGAATGCGGTCGGGACCTATAGGCCAGCAGACGACGTGATAGGCAGCATTGAAGGGAGGGCCCTTGAATCCAGAGCATGCCCTGTTTTATGATTTGGACCGCACGTTCCTCCTGGCCGTTGGAAGCCGGCTTGAATGGTGCAGTCCAGACATGTCTGATGCCATTACCCGACATGAACTCCTGGAATTTATAGCTAGTGAAACACGGGCCGTTGTCACTACCCGGGATGAACGGCAAGCCGTGGGTCGCAAAGACCGCACGCAGACTCTCCACAGTGGTGGATGTCGTGCACGAATTCAATATGATGCACTCGATCCATTTCGAGTACGCATCAAGGACAATGAGGAACATTTTTCCCATGAACGGGCCCGCGTAGTCTACGTGAATACATGACCATGGCTTGGTGGGCCAGGGCCACGGGCTGAGTGGAGCCGCCCTGGGGGCATTGCCCAGCTGGGCACACGTCGTGCACCTGCGAACACAGTGTTCCAGGTCTGAGTCAATTCCCGGCCACCATACATGTGACCGGGCAATGGCCTTCATTAGCACGATGCCTGGGTGCTCGCTGTGGAGTTCCCTGATGAATGCTTCCCTTCCCTTCTGGGGCATGACTACCCCATAGTAGGCAGTCAGCTTGGATGGAGAGCTCATCCATCCGTCTGTGAAATGGTCTGGCCTTCTCGGGGCATGCTCCGTGTGCGGGCGCCCAATCCCCAGTCAGGACACATTTCTTAATCAAGGATAGGAGGGGATCTCTGTTGGTCCAGATTTTGATCTGGCGGGCTGTGATGGGGGAGCCTGCGCTGTCAAAGTCTTCAACGGCCATGACCATCTCAGCGCTTTGCTCCGCTGCCCCCTCAGTGGTGGCCAGTGGAAGCCTGCTGAGCGCGTCAGCACAATTTTTGATGCCTGGCCAGTGCCGTATGGTGTAGTCCTATGCAGCCAGCGTGAGAGCCCATCGCTGTATGCGAGCTGACGCATTGGCATTGACAGCCTTGCTGTCTGACAACAGGGATGTTAACGGCTTGTGGTCCGTTTCTAACTTGAACCTTCTGCCAAAAAGGTACTGGTGCAATTTTCACCCCATAGACACATGCGAGTGCTTCCTTTTCAACCATCCCATATCCCCATTCTGCTTGGGAGAGCGACCTGGAGCCATAAGCCACAGGCTGGAGTTGACCCTCATCATTACTCTGCTGCAACACGCACCCAACCCGATAGGATGATGCATCACATGTCAAAACTAATTTCTTACAGGGGTTGTACAGAGTCAACAGCTTATTAGAACAAAGCAGGTTCCGCGCCCGATTGAAAGCCCGTTCCTGATCGCAACCCTTACGCAGGAGCACGTGTAGTGGCTCCAACAATGTGCTTAAGTTTGGCAGAAAGTTCCCGAAATAGTTCAAGAGTCCCAGAAATGATTGCAACTCTGATGTGTTGCCGGGCCTGGGCGCACGACAAATCTCCTCCGTTTTGGATTCGGTAGGCCAGATTCCGTCTGTGGCAACCTTCCTGCCCAGAACCTCGACCTCTGGGCCCAAAAACACACACTTGGACTTCTTTAGTCGCAGGCCTACCCGGTCCAGTCGACGTAGCACCTCCTCCAGGTTGTGGAGGTGTTCCTCGGTGACTCGACCCGTGATAAGGATGTTGTCCTGAAATATGATTGTTCCAGGGATGGATTTGAGCAGGCTTTCCATGTTCTTTTGAAAGATAGTGGCCGCTGATCGAATGCTAAATGGACACCTGTTGTAGACAAACAGCCCCTTGTGCGTGGTGATGGCGGTCAGTAGCTTGGATTCTTCAGCCAGTTCCTGGGCCATGTAGGCTGAAATGAGGTCCAACTTGGTGAACAGCTTGCCGCCTGCCAGCGTGGCAAACAGATGATCCGCTCTGCGAAGTGGGTATTGGTCTTGTAGTGACACTCGGTTGATAGTGGCCTTGTAGTCGCCACAGATCCTGACCGAACCACCCGTTTTTAGGACAGGGATGATGGGGCTTGCCCAGTCACTGAATTCAATGGGAAAAATTATGTCCTCTCTTAGCAACCTGTCCAACTCACTCTCAATTTTCTCCCGCATCATATACGGCACAGCTCTGGCTTTGTGGTGCACTGGTCTGGCGTCCGGGGTGATGCGTATGAAAGTCCCGACACCAGGTTGAAATAGTGACTCAAATTTCTGTAGTACCTGTGAGCATGAACTTCGCTCCACAGATGAAATGGCATACACATCCCCCCATTTCCAGTTCATCTCGGCTAGCCAGCTCTTCCCCAAAAGCGCGGGACCATTTCCCGGGACAATCCAGAGTGGCAGCCGGTTCTCTGATCCATTATGTGTGACCACCAGCATTGCACTGCCTAGCACTGGGATGATCTCTTTGGTGTACGTCTGTAGTTGCATGTCAATGCGTTCTAGTTTGGGTCTGCTAGCTCTGAGTGGCCATAGTTTTTTGAATTGTTGGACACTCATAAGTGACTGGCTGGCCCTTGTGTTCAGCTCCATATGTACCGGGATGCCGTTTAATAGGACTTTCATTATCATAGGTGGCGTTTTGGTATATGAGTTGTGGATGTTTGCCACATGAACCCGCTGAACTTCAGCATCCAATGCTTTGTCCCAAGCATCAACCTGCCTTGCAGACCCCTCTTCTGATTCATCTGCCTCGTAAATTAGCCTAACTGCGGGCTTCCTGCATATTCTGGCTAAATGTCCACTGAAGTTACAATTTCTACAGTGAACTGAGTCGCATTTACAATGTTAACTCCCTGATCCATCACCATGTTGGAAGCAGATTTGCGCACGTATATTATCTTGGTTTCCTCCTCCCCCGCCATGAAGTTCTGAGCCATCAACGCCGCCGCTTCCAAGGTCAAGTCCTTGGTCTCAATTAGCTTTCTGAAAATCCCGGCATGACCAATGCCCTCAATAAAGAAATCCCTTAACATCTCCCCCCTGCAGGTATCTGTGAACTTACAGAGGCTGGCCAAGCGCCGAAGGTCTGCAATGAAGTTCGGTATGCTCTGTCCTTCCCGACGTCGGTGTGTATAGAATCGGTGTCGGGCCATGTGTATACTGCTCGCCGGTTTGAGGTGCTCACCGATCAGTTTTCTGATCTCTTTAAAGGTTTTGTCCGCTGGCTTCTCGGGTGCGAGCAGGTCTTTCATCAGCACGTATGTCTTAGGTCCACAGCTGGTCAGTAGATGCGCCCTTCGCTTGTCAGCCGCTGCATCTCCCAGCCAGTCCTTCGTGACAAAGCTCTGCTGAAGCCTCTCAACAAAATCATCCCAGTCCTCACCAACACAGTACCGTTCCTCTGTGCTACCAGTGGCCATTCTCGTGAGTCATTGATTCCTGTTTCTCGTCGCCAAATGTAATGCCCTTACACACTACTATAAATTCACACGAGGCACATTCTGCAGACAAGGCCACACTGTGATCTGAACCTTTATTCACAGGACCAAGAAGTGTTGACCTGCGTGGGACCTCCCTTTATATACCTGGATGACCAGGTGAGGAGTGTCTCCCACAAGTTCACCCCCTGTGGTCAAGGTGTGCATTTCTTAGGTGTATACAGTATGCAGTGTTGTTATGAAGGTTCCAGTTACATGAAGGTTACATACATGACATCCAGAATCTAGGGAATTTTGGTAGATTACAACCAATGCATCCACTATCTCTGCAGACACTTCTTTTAAGACCCTAGGGTGTAAGCCATCATGTCCAGGTGACTTGTCTGCCTTTAGTCCCATTAGTTTAGCAAGTACTACTTCTTTAATGATAGTGATTGTATTAAGTTCCTCTCTTCCTATAGCCCCTTGATTATCCACTATTGGGATGTTTTTCGTGTCTTCTACCGTGAAGACCGATACAAAATATTTATTCAAAGTCTCTGCCATTTCCCTGTTCCCCATTATTAATTTCCCAGCGTCATCCTTCAAGGGACCAACATTGATTTTAGCCACTCTTTTCCTTTTTATGTACCTGTTGAAACTTACTATCTGTTTTTATATTTCATGTTAGTTTACTTTCATAATCTATCTTCTCTCTCAATCATTTTTTAAATCGTTCTCTGCTGGCTTTTAAAAGTTTCACAATCCTGTGGCCTCCCACTAGTCATTGCCACTTTGATTGCCCTTGTTTTCAATTTGATACCATCCCTTATTTCCTTAGTTAGCCACGGATGGTTATCCCTTTTACAGTCTTTCCTTCTCATTGGAATATATTTTGGTTGAGAGTTATGAAATATCTCCTTAAACCGTCCCACACTTTAATCTATCTTCCTAGTCCACTTTAGCCACCTCTGCCTTCATACCTTTGTAGTTTCCTTTATTTAAGCTTAGGACACTGGTTTGAGATCCAACTTTCTCACCCTCCAACTGAATTTGAAATTCAACCATGTTATGTTCACTCATTCCTGGAGGATCCTTTACTAGGAGATCGTCTATTAATCCTGACTCATTACACAGTACCGGATCTAAGATAGCCTGCTCCCTGGTTCGTTCCACAATGTACTGTTCAAGGAAACTATCCCGGATACACTCTATGAACTCTTCCTCAAGGCTACCCTGGCCAATTGCTTTGTCCAATCAATATGAAGGTTAAAATTGCCCATGATTATTGCTGTTCCTTTTTACAAGCCTCCATTATTTCTTGATTTATACTCTGTCCAGCAGTGTAGCTACTGTTAGGGGGCCTATAGACTACGCCCACCAGCGATTTTTCCCCTTATTATTCCTTATCTCCACCCAAACTGGTTCAACATCGTCACCTTCTGAGCCACTAACGCACTGGTCCCATCCTTTATTAACCACCTCCTTTTTCTTTTCTGACTTCTGAATTGTCAAATACCCCTGAATATTTAATTCTCAGCCTTGGTCTCCTTGCAACCATGTCTCTGTAATGGCTATCAGATCATATCCATTTGTATCTATTTGTGCCATCAACTCATCTATTTTGTTATGAATGCTGCGTGCATTCAGATAAAGAGCTTTTAAATTTGCTTTTTTTTAAACATTTTTCCTGCTTTGACCCCACTTTCTGATTCACCTTTATGTTTATACACTCTGTCCCTTCCTGTCATGCTCTGGTTTTCATTTCCCCCAGTGCTACCCTGCTCTATTGCCTTCTCCTTATTCTTTGACTTTTTACACTTTGACTCACCTGAATCCTCCCCCCCCCCCCTCACTAATTAGTTTAAAGTCCTCTCTACAGCCCTAGTTATTTTATTCGTCAGGACCCGAGTCCCAGCACGGTCTAAGTGGAGCCCGTCCCAACGGACAGCTCCCTCTTACCCCAGTACTGATGCCAATGTCCCAAGAGCCAAAACCCATTTCTCCCACACCAGTCTTTGAGCCACGTGCTTAACTCTCTGATCTTATTTACCCTATGCAAATTTGTTCGTGGCTCAGGTAGTAATCCAGAGATTATTACCTTTGTAGTTCTGCTTTTTAATTTGGCCCCTAGCTGCTCATACTCCCTCAACAGAACGTCTTTGTTTGTCCTACCTATGTTGTTGGTACTGACGTGGACCACAACAACTGGATCTTCCCCCTCCCACTCCAAGTTCCTCTCCAGCCCAGAGGAGGTGTCCTTAATCCTGGCACCAGATAGGCAATACAGCCTTCAGGACTCAACGCTCTCGACTGCAGAGAACAGTACCTATCCCCCTAATGATACTGTCCCCTACCACTACAATGTTTCTTTTTACTCCCCCCACTTGAATGGCCCCCTGTACCACAGTGCTGTGGTCAGTTTGCTCATCATCCCTGCAGTCCCTGCTCTCGTCCACACAGTCTTGAATATACTCAATGACTGAGCATGTGCAGCCTCTGGGGTTAGAGAATTCCAAAAGATGTCTGACAGTCTGTATCCCTTCCAGCTGCTGACACACCCAGGGCTGCTGCATTTTAGCCACTGCTATCTGTAAAAACATCTGTGTCCCTTTAAATGGCTACAGCCCTAGATTTCCCTCCCTCCCAACAGTGGTAAAGCTACGTGGAATGATATTACTGCTCCAAACCCACCCTGCCGATCCCACGAGGGCCCTGGGAGGATGGTTCAGTAAGGCAGCGGAACCTGCTGGTAACAGGAGGACAATCCATCCCTGGGTGCCAACTGTGCTCCTTAATGCTGCATCCTTTTAAGGCCCAAAGTATGCCCATGATGCGAGGAGCTCAATAATAAAATAATCACACCTTGTTCCTTTTATTATTCCGCTCGACGCCCTGAATCCACCATGATCCCAGCCCAGATTCCTGGGTCATGGGTTATTACGGATTCATGGAGGCCTACCGACAGGATCCATTTCAGGAAGTGAGGGCCCTGAGGAAAATCCAGCTGGCTCTGCAGTGGGATCGCTGAGTCCAAGGTCTTCAGCAGCTAAGGGACCAGGCCAAAATGGAGGGAAAAGAGACTGTTACAAGGGCCCCCTCCCTCAATCAGAAAACATCAGGGCTTTCCTCCCACTAGCCCCCAGGCTTCAACAGATAGCCCTGGGGATTGGCGGTAAATAAGGGGGAACAGGAGGGAAATGGGCCAGGAATCCAGGCCTGGCCTCGCTGCCAACATCTGCATGTTGCAGACAGGGAAAGGCCAGTCAGCAGAGGAAGGGGAAAGAAATGAAGGTTGGGACAGGGAGGCTGCAGTGGCCTTTGCCACCTGATTTTCCCTTTTTTTGCCATTCAACGTTTCAGTTCGATGACTTTCTGTCAGAATTGGTTGAAGTTAGAGATTTAACAGTTTATAAGCAAGTACATAGGGGGGAGAGGGGAGAGGTTAAAACGAAAGGGAAGGCCTGTGATATGGTGGAAGGCAGGAGTGATTAAATGACAAAAGGGATGATGGTGCATGGCAAAAGGGGGCAGTAGTGGGACAAGTTAAGAACCAAAAGATGGGTCCGGAGGAGCAGAAAATGGCAAAAGCAGGATCTTTCTGAACGCTGAAAGGGGAGGGAAAGATGTGTTTGGTGGTGCATCTGCTGGGGGCAGTGGAAATGGTAGCTTTGATCCATTGAATGTGGAGGCTGGTGGGGTGGAAGGTGAGGACAAGGGGAACCCTATTGTGGTTCTAGGAGAGGGGAAGGGGTGAGGGCAGAAGTGTGGGAAATGGGATGGACACAGTTGTGTGCCCTGTCGACCACCGTGGAGGGGAATGCACCAGCCCTCTGCTTCTTCCTTGAATGGAGACCCAACCAGTCCCCAGCCACCAACACCCTCCTCCACCAGGGTGAACTTGTTCTTACAATAAACTTCTCCTTTGATTCCACTCACTTCCTCCAAATAAAAGGTGTCGCTATGGGATCCCATATGGGTCCTAGCTATGTCTGCCTTTTTGTGGGATATGTGAAACATTTTTTATTCCATTCCCACTCAGGTCCCCTCCCTCACCTCTTTTTCTGGTACATTGTCTGTGTAGGTGCTGCTCTCTGCTCTCGACCCGAACTGGAAAATTTCAGCAACTTTGCTTCCAATTTCCACCCCTCCCTCGCCTTAATATGGTCCACCTCTGACTCTTCCCTTCCCTTCCCTTCCTCTACTTCTCTACCTCTACTCTGGGAATAGGCTGTCAACCAGTATCTACTAGTAGCCCACTGACTCCCACAACTACCATTAATATATATCCTCTCACCCTGCTTCCTGAAAGGACTCTATTCCATTCTCCCAGTTTCTCCTTCTCCATCACATCTCTTTGGACGATGTCACCTTCCGCACCGTTAAGTCTGTTTGTCTCTCCACAGATGCTGCCTGACCTGCTGAGTATTTCAAGCATTTTCTGTTTTTATTTTGGATTTACAGTATCCGCAGTATTTTTGGTTTTGTTTAAGCTTTAAATACCTTGGAGAGTTTGCTAGATGTGGCTCGCATGTCCACTAAATCTTTAAAGCAAAGCTGATTATAGTTATAAAATGGGCACATAAACTAGAGTGTCTAATGATAGATTTCACCGAAGGAAAAAGCATAATATTCATTGGATACAAGGTTATAGATAAATTCTATTTGTCACCTGTTAACTGGGCACAATTAGTGTATAATGCAATTTAGATGTCTTCCAACTGCCTGATGTTTTCAATTAAATATAATTATTTAAAATTTAATTTTGCATCCTATATTAGATTTTAACTGCATTTTAAACAAGAATTTTATTCTGTTTGGTGATTAAACCTTTGAGCAATTTTCATTTGTTCATTGTCCTTCATGTTGCCCACTGATGTGTAACCTTTTTAAAGTATTGCAGATAGCCATGAGAATAAACTGAGCCTTTTAAATGACATTTCTTTAAAGAATTTGCTTCAGAAAACTGAAATGTCTATCCTTTCATATTTTGAAATGATATAAAGATGTTATCATAACCTTCCTTATCTCAGTCCTTCTCAATATAGGCAGTTCTTTCTCTGTTCCCTGCTTGGCCTGCTCAGGCTGCCTCATCGTGCTGTCGTGCCTTGCTGCTTGCTGTCTGTTGGAGATTAGTGCAGTGTGCCTTTGAAGAAACTTCTGAGGAAAATAACAATGATTTACTTCAGAAGCTGCCGCTGTCTTTACTGTAAACAAGTTACACGTCTGCTGAGAGTTAGGGTTTTCGCAGGCAGCAATTGGAAACTCGTGGCCGCATTGTCCGTGATTTTCTTTCTGTTAATGTCAACGGATGGAAAATTGTGAACTATGGGAAATGCTTTGGAGGATAGGCTCTCCTCACTGGCATTGTTTTATACACGTCTGCGCATTCATGGGCGGGCAAATTCTGTGGCACCATGCCCACGCACCAAGACACAGGGAAGGTGGGGACGCATGGCAATACATCCCTGAGCAATTTTTCTACCTGTTCCCTCCCTCGATCTGGTGAAAAATCAGGAGGAGCAAGCAGCAGTAAATCTAGGCCACCATCTTTAGCATTGCCGTTAAGTACTTTTAACTTCTTCCCAATACTTGCTATTCATGCTTAATGCAAAACATCAGCTTCCACAAGTAAACTTACGTTTCCTATGAACCACAATTTGATCTTTTGTTTGAAGTATTTGAGATAACGTGACACAGCTTGACCTATGAAGCCGACTATCATTAAGATATGCATTGAAAATAGCATGGCCTCCTCACTGAAGCTGACTTTGATCTTCCTACTCCCCCATTTATACCTGTAAATGGGAGGTCTCAAGACAAAAATTAGGGGGGCAAAATGCCAATTTACCACTGGAAAGCCTCCTGTTCCAATTTTTGGGAAGACCTCGATTTAGGCAGCCAGCATTTGCGCCCGAAACAGGCAGGAGCCCACTTAAAATATTCAAATAGGGGTCATTTGACTTTGTCAGGATCCCCAATACAATTTTCACATCAATCAGCCCTGCCATCACTAACTACTTCCTCAAAGCACCCACAAGATGTGAACGCCACGGGGATAGAGGCAGCTATTTGCAATGTTACTTAAAGTGCTAATTAGATGCAACCAGGAAAAGCTGGAAACAGGTCAGATACTCATTCATTCTTTTGGAGTTATGAGACTTAATGACTTCCTTAAGTTCACATCCTTGTTGCTGGGTGTGCTTACTGAATTTCCCCGACACTGAAATTTTGCACTCTATTTACAGCCCCCCACCAATGTTTCCAGCGCTCCCCTTTAAGGTGCTGCTGAAAACCCCTGATCACGGTCTGCCTTGCTAGATTTCCCACTCTTCCAAATGGCAAGCTGCCGACAGGCAACGTGATTAGTGCTGCCAGCGCTCTTCTTCCATGCAAATGAGGCCCTGCCTGCCATCAAAATCAATTGGGCCTCCCGCCAACATTCACTGGCGAGCGGAGCAGTCGTCCTGCCCACTGCCTCTCCGATGTGGGCTCAGCATGAAAATCGACCTCACTGTGTCCTCCAGTGCTCTTCTAATCAATGGTGACCACCACACTAAGAGACCATATAGCTTAGACTAAAAACTACTAATTGTGTTTATTATAAATTATAGGGGAACAAAAATAAGCCAGCAAATGAGATAATCATGCAGCACTTCCCTTAACGTTACACCATCTGTTACCAAACAATAAAGACTCCAAAGGCTTATTAGTTCCCTTCAGTAACCTTTAAACATATGTTTGTGATATAAAAAAAAACTTCACATAAGAAATGAACCTGATAGAACCAGTGGCTCTGGTATCAGCACAACAAAATAGTAAACATGGCCTGCAGCCCTTCATATCCAAGCTGGTATAATGGAAGGCAAAACGTTATCATTTACAATGAATTCAAAACTGCCCCACTTTGATTTACCCTTTTCAATGTCAGGCTAGGGACAAAAGAAATTTTGGATGTATTGCAGATATAAACAAGCCCAGCCTAGTCAAGCAGGATTTGACTTAATTAGATTTAGGTACCTGCCAGATGCTTGTATATTCTCCCTTTATGACTCAAAATCTAATCACTTTTTTAAACAATGCAGTTAACAGGGCTAATTTGAATTTGTTCTTCTTACACAATGCCTGCAGATGGACATGTATATTTTGCTTGTCTCCCAGTTCCAAATTTAAGACTAAAGTGTGTGGTATTTTAACATTAACGGTAATTATTTTAAATGGATTGCTGCCAGCATATTATGTAGTGCTGATCAGAGGAGTTAGGCTGGGTACTCTTAACAATTTACAGTAGCCTTGGCTTAAAAACAATTGCGTGTGTTTTTCATTTGCTTTGAATATTTTTGGTCATTAGTTATAAAAAATATTGGCGATGGGAAAATAGGCTTTGACTGACAGTCAGGAATCATCCAATCAGGTAACAAAGAGTCAGCTCGCTTTCCAATTGGTGTGGGAAGGCAGGATGACGTGAGGATGGACGGGTCGGGCGACCAATGGTGGGAGGGTTGAGGTGAAACAGTTTGAGGCTGGAGGTCATGTGATGGAACCTCCCTGAATACATCCAACCAGAGTTGGCAACCCTACCCGGGTTTAGTGTAGAGAGTCTGGAAGGTTGCAGATAGGGCCGGACTGAATCTCCTTCCATTTAAATTAACAGAAGGCTCCATATCAGGCATGCATTCCTCCCGAGTGGAATTTCCTCTCTGCGCTACACACAGGCATTAATAATCTACACCACAATCTCTCAGACAAAATGGGGCTATTTGAGGTTTTGTAAAGTAGGATATTTAGTAGGAGTGACATGTTAGTGTGTTCAGGCTTGAGGAAAAGGGAGTATTGGTGTTATTTGATGTTATTCCTATTCCTGTCAATTGTGTATTATAGTATGGACCAATTACAAATCTGTCTGGAGAACATTGTGTTAATTTGCAGGATGATACAATGGCCTAAATAGATTGTAAACAATAGAGGCAGAATTTTCCAAGGCCTTGCGCCATCAGTGGGCCTTGCAAGCCTAATGGGAACAACCCATAAGACTTGCATAAAGTCTAGCATCAATTGCCATATGCGGAAGATAGTTCCAAACTGCTACCACCCATTGGGTCCAAGTTTCCACATGATTTGCGCCTGATTTTTAGGAGCAACTGGTGGAGAACGGACTATTTTAGAAATCGCAATACTCCACATTTTTTTTTCTGCAGTTCTAGTCAGGTAGAACAGTTCTACTTTGGAACAGAATTTTTTCTTCAAAAGGGGGCGTGTCCGGCCACTGACGCCTGATTTGAAAGTTTCCACAGTGAAAACGTACTCCAAACTAAAGTAGAATGGAGCAAGTGAAGATTTTTGTAGAACTGCAAAAACCTGTTCTACACATTAAAAAATCAGGCGCAGGTTACAAATTAGGCGTCCAGAACGAGGTGGGGGGGGGAGGGGGAGGGGGGAGGGAAGTCATTAAATTCTATAATAAATCCTTATTTATACTTATACAAATATTATACAAATAAATCTAACCTGAATAAACATTTATAAGCAAAGAAAAGATTAAATAAACCATCTTCCTACCTGTGTGAAAGTGCTTCAGGCAGGCCTTTCGAGACCGAAGGCTGAACGGGCCGGCCCGAGACTTCAGGCAGGGCCGTCCCCAGCACCAGATTTACAGGTAGGTGGCGTCGGGTTGCGTCGGGTCGGGTCAGGTCGGGTCTGGGGAGGGGGTGGGGAGAGAGGGGGAGAGAGGAGGGGGGAGAGAGGGGGGAGGGGGGGGGAGAGAGGGGAGAGAGGGGGGGGTGGAGAGGGGGAGGTCAGGTCGGATCGGGTCGGGTCCAGTGGGGGGGGGGGGGAGGGTCGGGTCGGGTCGGTGGGCGGGAGCGCGGGTTGGGTCGGGTCCAGTCAGGGGGGCGGGGAGCAGGAACAGGAGCGCGGGTTGGGTCGGGTCCAGTCAGGGGGGCGGGGAGCAGGAACAGGAGCGCGGGTTGGGTCGGGTCCAGTCAGGGGGGCGGGGAGCAGGAACAGGAGCGCGGGTTGGGTCGGGTCCAGTCAGGGGGGCGGGGAGCTGGAACAGGAGCGCGGGTCGGGTCCAGTCAGGGGGGCGGGGAGCAGGAACAGGAGCGCGGGTCGGGTCCAGTCAGGGGGGCAGGGAGCAGGAACAGGAGCGCGGGTCGGGTCCAGTCGGGGGGGCAGGGAGCGGGAACAAGAGCGCGGGTCGGGTCGGGTCGGGTCCAGTCGGGGGGGCGGGGAGCGGGAACAGGAGCTTGGGTCGGGTCAGGTCCAGTCGGGGGGGGGGGCTAGCGGGTGTCGGGTCTGGTCCGGAGGCAGGGGGGGCGGGGAGCGGGTGTCGGGTCTGATCCGGAGGCAGGGGGGGCAGGGAGCGGGTGTCGGGTCTGGTCCAGAGGCAGGGGGGGGCGGGGAGCGGGTGTCGGGTCTGGTCCAGAGGCAGGGGGGGGCGGGGAGCGGGTGTCGGGTCTGATCCGGAGGCAGGGGGGGGCGGGGAGCGGGTGTCGGGTCTGATCCGGAGGCAGGGGGGGGCAGGGAGCGGGTGTCGGGTCTGGTCCAGAGGCAGGGGGGGGCGGGGAGCGGGTGTCGGGTCTGATCCGGAGGCAGGGGGGGGCAGGGAGCGGGTGTCGGGTCTGGTCCAGAGGCAGGGGGGGGCAGGGAGCGGGTGTCGGGTCTGGTCCAGAGGCAGGGGGGGGCAGGGAGCGGGTGTCGGGTCTGGTCCAGAGGCAGGGGGGGGCAGGGAGCGGGTGTCGGGTCTGGTCCAGAGGCAGGGGGGGGCAGGGAGCGGGTGTCGGGTCTGGTCCAGAGGCAGGGGGGGGCAGGGAGCGGGTGTCGGGTCTGGTCCGGAGGCAGTGGGTGGGGGGGGGGGGGGAGCGGGTGTCGGGTCTGGTCCAGAGGCAGGGGGGGGGCGGGGAGCGGGTGTCGGGTCTGGTCCAGAGGCAGGGGGGGGCAGGGAGCGGGTGTCGGGTCTGGTCCAGAGGCAGGGGGGGGCAGGGAGCGGGTGTCGGGTCTGGTCCGGAGGCAGTGGGTGGGGGGGGGGGGGAGCGGGTGTCGGGTCTGGTTGGGGGGTGGGGGGGGGGGGAAGCAGGAGCTGGCCGTGGGAGGAGCCTTATTCACACAGCCCCAGTGAAGCCATTCAGTCAGGGCTAGGGGCTGCGTGCTTCGGGCCCCTCCCACACAGTTCGGCGCCTGGAGCTACTGCACTTGCGTGCCCACTGTAGCGCGCATGTGCAGATGTCCCGGCACTGTTTTCAGCGCAGGGACCTGGCTCCGCCCCCCCACAGCTCGTGCTGGCTGCGCCGAGGGCCAGAAGACCTGCAGGGAGGTGGAGAATACCGTGGATTTTTTTAGGCGCACTTTGTGGCGCGAAAAACGGGCGTCCAGGTCGGGACTGCGCCGTTCTAGGCGCGTGTGGAAACTTGGGCCCATTGTGTGTAGAAGTGTTTCCTAATTTCACTGCTGAAAGGGCTGGGTCTAATTTTTGGACTATGCCCCCTAGACCTAGAATCTCCAACCAGTGGAAATAGTTCATGACATTTTAATGATCTAAGTAGCTGGACCCTCAAGTCTCTTTGGACCGTCACTGTATTCAGCTTTTCACCATTTAGAAAGTACCCTGTTCTACCCTTTTTAGGTCCAAAGTGGATGACCTCACATTTGCCTACATTGAAATCCATATGCCACAGTTTTGCCCATTCACTTATCCTGTCGATATCCCTTTGTAATTTTATGCTTCCATCTACACTGTCGACAACGACACTTATCTTTGTGTCATCGGCAAATTTGGATATATGACTTTCTAAGTCGTTAATAAATACTGTGAATAGTTGAGGCCTCAACACAGATCCCTGCAGGACACCACAAGTCACCTCCTGCCAATTTGAGTACCTATTCATTATCCCTATTCTCTGTCTCCAGCCAATTTCCTAATCAGGTCAATAATTTGCCTTCAATTCCATGGGCTTCCATCTTAGTTAATAGTCTCTTATATGGAACTTTACCAAGTGCCTTCTGGAAGTCCATATAAAGTCCATAGACATTCTCCTGTCCACTACTTTACTCACTTCCTCAAAAAATGCAATCAGATTTGGCAGGCATGACCTACCTTGCATAAATCTATGCTGACAGATTAAGCAGATCATCAGGTCATAGCTTGTCAAGCAAGGACTACGCTGCATTTCGACTTTTATATTAAGTACTTTTTAAAAACATGTAGCTCCTGCCTAAAAAGTGCACTAAATATACATTATTCTTTTATCTTTGGAGGTGGAGCCATAATATTCTCCTTGATATCTGATATCATCAATATTGCTCCATCAGCAACTAAGAGATACATCATGGTGTGAGACTTGTTGCACCATTCGAGCCCTTATTTAATACCACAACTAACTAACAGACCATCTGACAACTAATGGAGAGCCCCAGTGATAAAGGTTACTCCCCAAATATATTGCCCCAAGCAACAGTACTGGGTGCATCAAAAACTGTATATCACAGCTGCCTGTTTGCACCGAAAAGAAGGAAACAACACGCATTTATATAGTGCCTTATCGTATCTTTAGCACCCAAAGCACTTCACAGCCAATGAATTACTTTTGTATGCAAACTCGACAGCCAATTTGTGCACAGTAGGGTGCCACAAACAGAAAATGAGATAATGATCAGTCAGTCTGTTTTGGTGGTGTCGATTGACAGAGAAACGCTGACCAAGACACCAGGAGAACACCTTCTGCTTCAGATTATGTGCACGTGGAAGCCAAGTACAAACAGCGGAAGGAGCATACGACAAATCAAGCACCCCACCCACCCGTCCCTCCAACGACCGTGTCCTCCATCTGTGACAGAGACTGTAGATCCCGCATTGGTCTCATCAGTCACCTCAGAACTCATTTTAGTGTGGAAGCAAGTCATTCTCGGACTCCGCAGGACTGCCTAAGAAGAAGAAGGATCTTTTACATCCACTTGTGCAGGCAGGTTTAACCATTCATCACCAAAAAAAGGCACCTCCAACAGTACAACACACCCTCAACACTGCATTGGAGAGGACTTTGAACCTGACTCCGAGGTGTGAGTGCTCCCACTGAGCCACACTATATGCAGAAATATCATGCAGAAATCAAGCACAGGCAGTGGAAAGAGCATGCGGCAAACCAGTCCCACCCACCCCTTCCCCTCAACGACTATCTGTCCCACCTGTGACAGGGACTGTGGCTCTCGTATTGGACTTTTCAGCCACCTAAGGACTCATATTAAGAGTGGAAGCAAGTCTTCCTCGATTCCGAGGGACTGCCTATGATGATGACGATGACACTGATAGAACAAAGCAAGGTGAAGAGCTCTGCTCTCCAGCCTCTAGCTGACAATGACATTTCAGCACAAATGAGCTGGTGAGCTGATCAACGTTTTGGTCATGAGTAATGCAAAGGCAATGCAGCAGGCTATCTAAGGTATTTTGTGAATGTTAAAACTTGAAGGCATCAAAAATAGATTATGTAACATCAGCTAAAAGACTATTTGAAAATGGAAATATAAAAGCAGAAAATTGGGTTATATTTGGAGTTACCTATGCAACAAATTACACTGTACAGGGCTGGACTTTTGACTCGTTTGCGCCTGTTTGCACCCTGGAAGTGCGGTAAATGGTGTTTTTGGGTGTTACGCCAGACGTCCAGGTGTTAGCGTCCAGCCGGTAAATTTGGCTCATGTTTTGCAGCAGCGCAAAAACTTACCACCCCGCCCTCCAATTTCATTGAGATCGTGACATCAGTTGTCGTGCAATGCTCCGCTACTACCCCGGATGCAAAATTCGGCCCTGACGCCTCAGTTAATGCCCACCCCAGGAAATGTCCGAAAAACCAGGCATTCCCAGGGTATGGGAGATGGTATTGGCAGCGTATTTAAATGGAGGGATGAGGCTCCTACATCGTAGGTCACATTGACTGCAACGGTTTCGCACATCACATTGCGTGAACCACCGACTTGCAAACGTCACTTTTATCTGCCATTACAGTGCCCTTACAACTTCAGTGAGAGAATTTAATGGAGACATTACTAGTTTGACAACGTATCATGCTCCATGCTATTGCCAGGCAGTGTCAAGCTAGAAGAAGGGCTCTTGGCCATGTCCACCCATGGATGGGGTGAGGCCGAAGATATCTGGGGAAGAAGCCCTATGGGTTTACAGGCACCAACGCTCATACCTCCAGCTCTCTGAGGAGCAGTGTGTGAGAAGGCTGCGCTTCCAAATGGAAGTGCTGACAGATATGCCATCTCCTACAGGCAGACCGATGCCTGGACTGCTCTGGAGGCAGCCTTCAATACTCCCATCAACAGGTCTCCAAATTCATTGTGATGTGCTGCATGTTGCACAATTTGGCCATCATGAGGGGCCAGACATTGCCAGTGGGGATTGCATGCCCCCCTCAGGAGGAAGAAGATGATGAAGAGGAGCCTGGCAAGGCTGTCATTGGATAGCCACACCATCCACGGGGGAGGCAGCGTGGAGATGCTGCCGAACTAAGAGTCGCATGTCGCCAGCTCATAATGGACCGGTTGTTCTAAATGGAGGAAACTGAGACGGAGCGAATACAGAACACGCTATGTGCCCCCATAAAGGTACGTCTCCGGTGAACGTTGGAATGATATACAAGACACCAATGGCAAAGGATGAAACATAAATTTTACTGCAACAAAGTAACAAAAACTTCCCCTACCAAAATAAAACCAGACAATAGACAATGTTATGTTGCAGGGCACTGAGCAACAATGAAGTTCCTTAAATCAACAAAACTTTTTTAACGCCGCGATTTTCGGCTGCAGTGCAGAAACTTCCTTGTGTAACATCTGATTTTGTGCCCTGATCGTAGAACCTCATTTTTTGTCGAATTTTGCTGACTGAGGCGCAAACTTTACCGCACCGCCGCCATTACCGCCTCGGAATGAGAAAAGCCGAAAATCCAGCCCAAGAGCTTTTGTTAATTTGTAATCTATTACATCTATTGTGTTTTTTAGCAGCCAAGGTTTTTTGCTGTTATTTAGCAACAACAACTTACATTTATATAGCGCCTTTAATGTAGTAAAATGTCCTAAGGTGCTTCAGAGGAGCATTATCGAACAAAATTTGACACCTAGCCACATAGGAGATATTAGGAACGGTGACAAAGAGGTAGGTTTTAAGGAGCGTCTTAAAGGAGGATAGCGAGGTAGAGCGGCGGAGAGGTTTAGCGAGGGAGTTCCAGAGCTTAGGTTCTGGCCACTCAAGGCAGGGCCACCAATTGTGAAGTGATGAAAATTGGAGATGTGCAATAGGCCAGAATTGGAGGAGGGCAGAGATCTTGGATTGTGGGGCTGGAGGAGATTACAGAGATTGGGAGAGAAGAGGCTATGGAGGGATTTGAAAACAAGAATGAGAATTTTAAAATCAAGGTGCTGCTGGACCGGGAGCCAATGTAGGTCAGTGAGCACAGGGGTGATGGGTAAACGGGACTTGGTGTGAGTTAAGATACAGGCAGCAGAGTTTTGGATGACCTCAAGTTTATGGTGGGTGGCAGATGGGAGGCCGGCAGTCTTAACTCATTAGTTTTCTGGCACATCGGAAGCTGCAAGAAAGGTGAAACTTACATTTCTTTAATCCTTTTGCTATCTTTAAACTTTTTACCCTTTTTGTCCTTATAGTCTTTTTCAAATAATTCTGTGCCCAGCTTTGTATGTTTTTGTATGTTTTTGATGTCTTTGGTGTCTCACTTGAACTAAATTTCTGCACAAGAAACCATTGAGTTGGAATATAATATTTAAGAGACCCATTCCAACATGAGATTTCAGTATAACTGAGACATCAGTCTGTGAGACACAGTAATAATGATACCTGATCCTATTGTAATGCAATTCAAATTCACTAATGGTTGCCCTGTCATTCTGCTGAATCAATGGCGATTATTAAATGGGTTTTACTTGCAAAATGATATAAATTCTAGAAGACTACTTGCTCAGCTTGGCAATGCATATAACACATGGCAAGATATGTTGTGCTTGTAAGGAGTGTGACTTTATCAAACATAAATACAAGGCCATGCTTCATCCAGTTCTGATCTGAGACCATTATACACGGTAAGGATTTTAGAAGAGTTGCAGTATCTTCTGCAAAATCTGCACCTTTGATCAGGTTTTAAATTATTATTAATTTTTGGGATGTGGGCATTGCTGGCAAGACCAGCATTTATTGCTCATCCCTCGTTGTCCTCAAAAGATGGCGGTGGGTCTTCTTCTTGAACCGCTGCCATCTGTGTGGTTCTTGTTATTCTTTGTAATGGTTTGGTACAATTGAGTGCCTTGCCAGGCCACTTCAGAGGGCAGTTAAGAATCAACTAAATTGGTGTGGGGCTGGAATCACATTACGGCCAGACTGGATAAGGATGGCAGGTTTCCTTCCCTGAAAGACATTAGTGAACCAGCTGGGTATTCAATGACAATCTGACAGCTTCATGGTCATTTTTTACTGGTACCAGCTTTTTATTTCCAGATTTTGTAAAACTGAATTTAAATTTGCAAACTGCTGTGGTGGGATTTGATCTCTCATTCTCTGGAATACGAGTCCAGTAACTATTATACGCCAGTTAATCTGCACCTACCGATTTTTCTTTTGCCAAATGCTCTGGTCTATGCTATATATTGTATAAATGAAACTGCCTCTGTAGAAAATACATAAAATGTTGGCTAAAAAAGTAAGAATCAATTATAAAAGTGGAATTCCTCTGTGAGAAGACTTCATTAGATCGTTCTGAAAATAATTAGTCCTTGTATCTGGCAACTACTAAAAGAATTGATAGGGTATTCAATCCAATGGGTAATCAGAAGAAAATTGAGTTGATACTGTCATTAGAGATAAAAATGATAAAGAAAACTGGATGAAGCATCAAAACCTGTAGCAACAATCTAATGGAAAAAGCCAGTGTAACAGCTGTGATTTCTGCCTCTGAGGTCCCATTACAGAATTGATTTGACACATGGAGGATCCCACAGGGCACATTAAAAAAAGTTATGCTTTCATTAATCACAAACTCAAGAATGTTTCTTTTTTTTTCTTTCTAATTTGTCGAAATGCTTCTTGTTCATCAATTTGTTAAATACCATTGAATTATAATCTTGGCGTCATGTCAGCTTCCTAGCTGACTAATTCTTAATTGTGCATCGGCATGAAAAATGAGCGAGTGTGCAGTGAGTACTTTGCTTCAAGTTTACTTTGGTTATTGCCTGTTGTTTATATTTTTGGTATAATTTTAAAAAAATTGCTCCCAGCCATAGTGTACAATTAACTGCTCTCTACGTGCCTAAGTGGACTAATAAGCTGAAATGTCCCATCACTCTGAGGTGATAAAGCTGTTTTGCGCTATCTTTGATCAATTAAGAACTCAACTAAACAACAATGGTCAAAGTTCTGGGTAACACAGTGGGCCAAAAATCGCGGTCTCTACGGGCATGTACGACGTGCGTATGCACCGGTGGAGGCCCCACAAGTGCCGGTGCTTGGTGTGCGAAGCGCATGCACCGAAATCCGGCACTTGCGAACTGTCAAAATTTCCTTTGACAGTTCCAACGCATTCCCGGGAGAAGGGCCTTCGCGGGCAGAGATTTGGGCTATTTGGTGAATTCTTGCCCAGCAAATGTCCTTCAAACACTTCAACCTGGTAAAAGCAAGCGTAAGGCCTGCTTTTGCCAGCGTAAGAGTTTTAATAGATAGAAAAAATAAATGTTATTATTATTTCTATAGTAAAAACCCTTTCTATGAAGGTAAGTTTCTTTTTAACACTATTAAAACTTTTTATTTTCAAAAAATAATTGTTTCTCTAAAACATTTAATTTAATGCAATTTCTATTAATTAAAAAAAAG
Organism: Pristiophorus japonicus; assembly: GCF_044704955.1. Classification (NCBI taxonomy): domain Eukaryota; kingdom Metazoa; phylum Chordata; class Chondrichthyes; family Pristiophoridae; genus Pristiophorus; species Pristiophorus japonicus. The sequence goes on along the minus strand of NC_091991.1, from coordinate 132,475,276 downwards.
TGAAGTTTCTAAAAAATTATGTTGGTGCTTTATTTGATTTTAGGGGTATTCCCATTGATTGTCATGGTAGCTCAGAGCTCCCATTACTATGAATGAGAATACTACATTGTGATTGGTGGTCCAGGCCCACATGATCCCAGGATACACACACGCTCCTGGAATACGTGGGCCCCTACGCAACTAGGCCTCGGAGCACAAGTCTACGTTCCTCCAGGACTACCAGGTATTTTCATTTAAAAAATTTTGGTTGGAGGCGTCTGCCTGCGGGAAGCCACCAACCACAATTTTTAGCCCACTAGTAACTCAGAGCATTACGCTTATAATAATGAAATCTCACTGAGTTCAAATCCAACCCAAATGTTAAGGAAAATGACTACAGGGAGGCTGAACCAACTGTGGCTTGGACACCCTGGTCCACTCCTCAATCCCCGTTCCACGGCACCTTCCCGTGCAAGCGCAGGAGATGTATCATCTTCCCTTTTACCTTCTCCCTTCCCACTGTCCAGGATCCCAAACAGCGTTCCAGGTGAAACAACGATTTACTTGTACTTCTTGCAATTTAGTATTCTGTATTCGCTGCTCACGATGTGGTCTCCTCTACATTGGGGAGACGAAATGCAGATTGGGTGACCGCTTTGCTGAACACCTTCATTCAGTCCGTAAGCATGACCCTGAGCTTCCGGTCGCCTGTCACTTTAATTCCCCGCTCCACTCCCATTTAGACATCTCCATCCTCGGCCTCCTACACTGTTCCAATGAAGCTCGAGGAACAGCAGCTCATCTTTCGATTCGGCACTTTAAAGCCTTCTGGGCTCAACATTGACTTCAACAATTTCAGACCACAACTTCTGCCCCTATTTTTTCAGGCGGCAGCTGTTGATGATTCTACCATCCCCATTTGCAACATTTAATCTCTTCTGCCTTCCATCCTATCACAGACCGTCCCTTTTGTTCCTTCCTTCCCTCCCCACTTTCCCTGCCTCTGCACTTGGTTAAAATCTGTTACATCTCTAACTTCTCCAGTTCTGACGAAGGGTCTCAGACCTGAAACGTTAACTCTGTTTCTCTCCACGGATGCTGCCTGGCCTGCTGAGTGTTTCTAGCATTTTATGTTTTTGTTTTGGATTCCAGTATCCATAGTATATTGCTACTGTGGCTTGGGGGAAGTGCTTGGTATTTGATTTTGTTGCAAAACGATGCATAATCTCTCTTACTGACTGTTGAGAACAGTGAGATCAATCCCAGAAGTTTTTACCGATAGGGTTGCCCACTGGGCAGGATTGCTGCCCCGCCCAGTTAGAATTATGTCAGTGTCCCAATGACATCATGGGGACTCCAATTTGAATATATTCATCAGGAACTGTCTGTTTCCGACAGGTGACCTCAGTCATTGGCACTGTTAAAATCACGATCGGGGGAGTACATTTTCAGAAAAAAATAATGGTGTTGTTGCACCATCTGAACCATTTAGCTGGCCGTCTCGATTGGACCCCAGTATAAATTCACTGCCTTCTAGGGAGCGGGGTAGAGGAAGAAGATTGGGTGGGGGAACGAAAGAAAAGACAATTTTTTAAGAACTGAGGTACAGCTATAATAATATCCTGCAATGGTTTATTGTTCTACTGTGATAATACAGTATGGATTATCCCTTGATATGCCTTATCCTATTACACTCCAGGGCGCCCAGCCTTGACGGACTTTATAATAGAGTATTACAGGAGGTGGCAATGAAATCAGTCATATCCTGATGGATATTTTAAGAGAATTTTTGACTATGGGAGCTGTGTCAAGAGGCTGAAGAGGCAATTTACATGGAGTGGCCATTTAGAAAAAGAGACAGAGGGTTGGCCCTTGAGCAAACGGTGCTGAAAATGTGAAATAACTTACCCAGGGAGCAGTGCAAGTGAACAATAGTATAAATTTCAAGAGGGTGATGGATACATTGTTGACAGACAAAGCTATTGAAGAATATGAGCAATAAAGTGGGCTAGAATGTCTCTGACTTTTGTGTCTGGCCTGATGGAAATGATCTTCTCCAAACCTTTCCCAATCTTATGTTCTCAATATTGGGTCATTTCAGGGGGAATGGTGATTAATTAAACACATCTACTGGTCTGTTGTGGGTATCCATGTTCTAATGCCGCTTGTTTGATTGCTTTCACAATCATCATCATCATCATAGGCAGTCCCTCGAAATCGAGGAAGTCTTGTTTCCACTCTAAAAGTGAGTTCTCAGGTGACTGTACAGTCCAATACGGGAATTACAGTCTCTGCCACAGGTGGGGCAGACAGTGGTTGAAGGAAAGGGTGGGTGGGGAGTCTGGTTTGCCGCACGCTCTTTCCGCTGCCTATGCTTGTTTTCTGCATGCTCTTGGCGACGAGACTCGAGGTGCTCAGCGCACTCCCTCCCGGATGCTCTTCCTCCACTTAGGGTGGTCTTGGGCCAGGAATTCCCAGGTGCGATGGGGATGTAGTACTTTATCAAGGAGGCTTTGAGGGTGTCCTTGAAACGTTCCCTCTGTCTACCTGGGGCTTGCTTGCCGTGTCGGGGTTCCAAGTAGAGCACTTGCTTTGGGAGTCTCATGTCGGGCATGCAGACGATGTGGCCCGCCCAACGGAGCTGGTTGAGTGTGATCAATGCTTTGATGCTGGGGTTGGCTTGATCGAGAACATTGACGTTGGTGCATCTATCCTCCCAGGGAATTTGCAGGATCTTATGGAGACATCGTTGGTAGTATTTCTCCAGTGATTTGAGATGTTTACTGTATATGGTCCATGTCTCTGAGCCATACAGGAGGGTGGGTATCACTACAGCCCTGTAGACCATAAGCTTGGTGCCAGATTTGAGGGCCTGATCTTCGAACACTCTCTTCCTCAAGCAACCGAAGGCTGTGCTGGTGCACTGGAGGCGGTGTTGTGCCTCATCGTTGATGTCTGCCCTTGCTGATAGTAGGCACCCAAGGCCTACTATCAGCAAGTTGTCCACATTGTCCAAGGCTGCGCCGTGGATTTTGATGATCGGGGGGCAGTGTTGTGTGGCGGGGTCAGGTTGGTGGAGGACCTTTGTCTTATGGATGTTTAATGTAAAGCCTATGCTTTCATATGCCTCAGTGAAGACGCTGATGATGGCTTGGAGTTCAGCCTCTGAATGTGCGTAGATGCAAGTGTCATCCGCATACTGTAGTTCGATGACAGAGGATGGGATGGTCTTGGATCTAGCTTGGAGGCGACGAAGGTTGAACAGGTTCCCACTGGTTCCACTCCAGTGGGGAGCTTGTTGAGCATGAGATGGAGTATTGCTGCGAGGAAGATCGAGAAGAGGGTTGGTGCGATGACGCAGCTCTGCTTGACCCCAGTCTGGATGTAGATTGGGTCTGTGGTGGATCCATTGGTTAGGATCACGGCTTGCATGTCATTGTGGAGCAGGCGGAGGATGGCGAAAGTAGGATGTTCCATAGTCCCTCACAGTTAACAGTGTCAAAGGCCTTTGTGAGGTCAAAGAAGGCCATGTTCAAGGGTTGGTGCTGTTCCCTGCATTTCTCTTGCAGTTGTCGCGCCGTGAAGATCATGTCCGTTGTGCCCTGTGGTGGACGGAATCTGTATTGGGACTCTGGGAGGAGCTCCTCAGCCACAGGGAGAAGACGGCTAAGGAGGATTCTAGTGATGACTTTCCCAGTGGCCGACAACAAGGAGATCCCTCTGTAGTTGCCGCAGTCGGACTTGTCCCCTTTTTTAAAGCTGGTCATGATTACTGCATCTTTGAAATCTCCCGGCATGCTCTCCTCCCTCCAGATGAGAGAGATGAGGTCATGCATTTGTACCAATAGTGCTTCCCCGTCATGCTTTAGTACCTCAGCAGGGATTCCATCTGCTCCTGATGCCTTGTTGTTCTTGAGCTGATGGAGGGCCTTTTCTACCTCGTGCAGGGCTGGGATTTTGCTGAGATGGTGGCGGCTAGCATACTGCGGAATGGAGTCGAGGACACTGGTGTAAAAGGCAGAGTCTCGATTAAGGAGATCTTTGAAGTGCTCCTTCCAGCGGGCCCTGACTGCCTCGGTGTCCTTGATGAGTGTCTCCCCATTTTTGGCCAATGGTGGGGTGGAGCCTTGTGTGCTTGGGCCGTAGGTGGACTTGACTGCGGAGAAGAATCCTCGCACGTCATGGCTGTCAGCCAACTGCTGAATCTGCTGTGCTTTGTCCACCCACCATCTATTCTTTAAGTCGTGGGTCTTTTGTTGGACCTCGGCCTTCAGCTGTCTGTAGAGCTGCTTTGCTGCTCCCAAATTGGGTTGTTGCTTTAGGTTCAGAAATGCCTTGCGCTTGCGATTTATTAGCTCCTGGATCTCCTGGTCATTCTCATCAAACCAGTCCTGGTGTTACCTGGTTGAGTGACCGAGCCTCTCTTTGCAGGCACTGTTTATGGTGGCCTTGAGGGCAGACCAGGTACTGTGAGCACACTGCGTCTTGGGGTCATTGAGGATGGCCAGGTCGTGAGGCACTGGCTCTATAGGGCTCACTTAGCACGATCTTTGCGGCATAACTTCTGTTGCCATCGTCATTTTGGGGCTATATTAATGTTGATGATGGAACGGATTAGGCGGTGGTCCGTCCAGCAGTCGTCAGCTCCTGTCATGGCGCGGGTGATGCGCATGTCCTTGTGATCCCTTGCTCAAACGACGACGTTGTCGAGCAGGTGCCAATGTTTGGAGTGAGGTTGTTGCCACGATGCCTTGTACTTGTCCCTCTGGCAGAACAAGGTGTTGGTGATGACAAGGTTGTGTTTTAGGCATTTTGCCAGGAGCAGGGTACTGCTGAAGTTGGTTTTCCCTACCCCCTCTCTGCCGATCATGCCTCCTCAGAGATCTGTGTCTTTACCGACTCTGGCATTGAAGTCACCGAAGAGGATCAGTTTGTTGTCCGTAGGGACACGGGACAGGGATTGTTCGAGGCTGGAGTAAAATTCCTCCTTGGCCTCATTTGTTGCGTCGAGTGTTGGGGCATACACACTGATAACTGTGGCACACTGCTTCCGCGATAGAGTGAACCGGAGAGTCATGAGACGTTCACTTATCCCGCAGGGGGAGTCTCTGAGGCAGCCGACTAGCTCGTTCTTGATGGCGAAGACACCTCCATGGAGGTGGTGTTCTTCTTCTAGTTTGCCTTTCCAGAAGAAGGTGTAACCTCCACCTTGTTCTTTGAGCTGGCCTTCCCCTGCCTGCCAGGTCTCACTTAGGGCGGCGATGTCGACAACAAAGCGTCTAAGTTCCCGGGCAACGATAGCGGTGCGTCATTCTGGTCTGTCGCTGTTGGAGTTGTCCATGAGGGTCCTGACGTTCCAGGTCCAGAACTTCATTTTGAAGGGTGGAAGATGCCTGTGCATGAGTTCTTTTAATGTGGGGTGGCCATTGCACATCGGCTACCACAGGAGCGTAACAGAGCGAGGTCTTGGTCCAATGGCAAAGGGGTTCAAGATGACTGGACACCAGGCACTGCTGTATGGCAAATAAGGGTATGGGGCTTAGAAGAGCCGAGCTCCCAGGGCAGCACGGACCAGCCCATACTGTGATATGTGTGCACACTAGGTCCGTGCAGCAGAGCAAGTCTCCAGTCATCCTGGTTAACACTTGCCACTGGATAAAGGCCTAGCTCTGTCAAGCCCGTGTGGTGGCTGATGTGCAACAGTCACCACACGTTAAAAAAATCCACGCATAGGCATCTTCCACCCCTGGAGTTCAAGACTGGAATATTGGGTCCTTCATTGAAACATTTGTGAACTCATGTGGAAGCAAGTCATCCTCGTTCGAGGGACCGTCTATGATGCTGATGATAATGATGTATGAGCCTAGTTGCCTATGGCGGGATGTGAGCCGTAAGCTCAGTGCTGAGCAGCGCCCTTTGGTGAGGTGGTGAGAAAACGGAGGCTTGGCTGAGGGCAGGCATTGGGATGGTCAGAGGTCCACTTCGTGGAAAGAGGAGAGGTCAGAGAGGTCAGAATGGCCACAGCCATTGTGCACACCATGTGCTCGGCAAAGACTCCACCGTTGAGTGGGGCCACCGGCCGGAGGGAGGCCAGAACGTCGCTGGTGGAAGGAAGGCCAGGACATCGCTGGTGGAAGGAAGGCCAGGACATCGCCGGTGGGAGGAAAGTCTGAACGTCGCCAGTGGGGTGAAGGCCTGAATGTCGCCAGTGGGAGGAAGGCCCGCACAGCGCCGCTGTGGTGCAGGCCCGGACGTCGCCGATGGGGTGAAGGTCTGAACATTGGCGGTAGGAGGAAGGCCCGAATGGTGCTGGTGGGAGGAAGGGCCGAACATCGCCAGTGGGAGGAAGGCCCAAACATCGCCGGTGGGGTGAAGGCCCGAACATCACCGGTGGGAGGAAGGCCCGAATGTTGCCGGTGGGAGGAAGGCCCGAATGTTGCCAGTGGGAGTAAGGCCCGAACGTCGCCGGTGGGAGGAAGGCCCAAACGTCGCCGGTGGGAGGAAGGCCCAAATGTCGCCGGTGGGAGTAAGGCCCGAATGTTGCTGGTGGGAGGAAGGCCCGAATGTTGCTGGTAGGGTGAAGGCCCGAATGTCGCCGGTGGGAGGAAGGCCCAAATGTCGCCGGTGGGAGTAAGGCCCGAATGTTGCTGGTGGGAGGAAGGCCCGAATGTTGCTGGTAGGGTGAAGGCCCGAATGTTGCCGGTGGGAGGACGGCCTGAATGTTGCCAGTGGGAGGAAGGCCCGAATGTTACCGGTGGGAGTAAGGCCCGAATGTTGCTGGTGGGAGGACGGCCTGAATGTCGCCAGTGGGAGGAAGGCCCGAATGTTACCGGTGGGAGTAAGGCCCGAATGTTGCTGGTGGGAGGACGGCCTGAATGTCGCCAGTGGGAGGAAGGCCCGAATGTTACCGGTGGGAGTAAGGCCCGAATGTTGCTGGTGGGAGTAAGGCCCGAATGTTGCTGGTGGGAGGAAGGCCTGAATGTCGCCAGTGGGAGGAAGGCCCGAATGTTGCCGGTGGGAGGAAGGCCCGAATGTTGCTGGTGGGAGGAAGGCCCAAATGTTGCCGGTGGGAGGAAGGCCCGAATGTTGCCGGTGGGAGGAAGGCCCGAATGTTGCTGGTGAGAGGAAGGCCCGAATGTTGCCGGTGGGAGGAAGGCCTGAATGTTGCCGGTGGGAGGAAGGCCCGAATGTTGCTGGTGGGAGGAAGGCCCGAATGTTGCCAGTGGGGTGAAGCTCTGAAGGGGAGCAGGCTCGTGCGTGAGGACGAGGAGTGAAGGTAGGGCCCAAACCTGAGGTTGGATTTGGTCGAAGGCTCACCACCATTGAGTTCGCTGGGGATCGGTTGGAACAACTGAGTCGGCCAATGAGGAGCGAGAAGCGAGAGTCCTGTTGGAGGGATTTGGCAGCAGGGAGGTTGATCTGGAAGGTAAGTCTTGATTGGGGGGATGGGCAGTGGGCCCTTGCAGCACGGGTTTTCGGGGTAGGAAAATACTTTGGGGCGTTGAAGTGCACCCACTGTTAGGGCCGGGGGGGCGGGGGGGGGGGAGGGTAGCGGAGACTGATGGAGAGAGAGGTGGAGGATTGCAGCAGATGGCCAGAAGAAGGTTTGTTTGGGGAGAGCTCTCGAGGGAGCTGCTATCCCATCCGCCATCGTGCCAAACATGCACATGGAGTCAGGGAGTCACTTGCTTTGTAGAGTCAGGGACAAGGTTCCCTCTAATCATTTTTTGAGTGCGTGGCCCCTTTATTGGGCTGTGCAACCCATTCAAAATTTCGTGCAGCCGCAAAATTTTCCATTGAAACGCCGGTGACTGGGACTGTGCGGGGCCTCCAGACAGCTACGCGGGAATGTTGGCCAGGGAGGAATTTTCCAGTTTTCCTGAAATGGATAACCGAATTGATAACTCCTCTGGAATTAATGTTTTTGGCAAATGTATAACGTGGCACATAAGGTGCACCATCAAATGGATACAGTGAACACAGATAGGCCTAATGGTTTTGTCTCATCCTTTTTATTTTTTTCAATACTTATTTGGAGTATAGTTATTAGTATTTCCTTATTACTACAGCTAGTGGAGTTCTCAGAGCTTTTGGTATTCATTAATTCGGTGAATTGGTGGACAGAAACCAAATGCTGTAAGCACTTCGCTGATTCTATTGATAAAGAAACACTTGCATGGTTACTTATAATTGTGAAGACGAACGGTTTCAAACTCGTTAGCCAAATACTGACATTTATTGGGTAACAGTTCTGTATGCCCAATGTTTACTGCACTGCCTGAATTATTGATTGATCAATGAAATAACTGTACTGTACTTAATTCTTTTTGACATGTTGTCAATAGCAAGCATATTATTGCAATAAGAATAAAATAATCAAACCCTGCAGCTATCTAATGCAGTTATGTTTATTTCTTTACACTACATATTGCACTTGAGCTGTGTGTCTCCCGACAGTCTCGCAAAGGAAAGCAGATGGGAGGAGAGCAGTAGGGTACAAATGATAAGGTAATTCCCCAATGGAGCCTTTCTCAGCCTTCCCTGACACCATTGTAAATGTCTGAAGCTAAATCTTGAGAGATTTTTTGTTTCCTTAAAGTGTTGTGGAATCCTCAGTGACTGGTTTGTGTGAAATAACTTATATTTTCTCAAGGAATATAAGAATAGGCATTGACTCAGTTCATTTCAAATAAATTGCGCATTTTAGCATAAAATATATATTGTTCATCTCCTTCTTCTTCATTGGCAGTCTCCCGGAGTTGAGGAGGACTTGCTTCCACGCTAATATGTGTGTGAATTCTTTTAACGTGGGGTGGCCATTGCGTGCCAGCTACCACACAAACTTGACAGAGCAAGGTCTTGGTCCAATGACAAGGGGACCCAAGACGATTGGCGACCATGCTCTGCTGCATGGGCCTAGCACACACACACACACACACACATTCCCACTAACCCCCTCCCTCCCTCGGGTCCTCTCTCCCTGGTTAGTACTTATTATGCAGCATAGATAAGTAAATGTGACTGAGGCATTAGAGAGCTCAAGCTCAAACTGTTGGGTGTGTGTGCGGGATACAGTCCTGAAATAATACGTTATGTCCAAATAAACTAGCAATACAGGAACTTGCCTCCCACTTAGCCCTCAATTTCCAATTTTACTATGACTTCCTAATTATCTACATGTGCCAAATGTCATTCATTTTAATTAATAAAGGCTTTCAAACCTTTTCTAAACTAGGATTTAGCCCATAATAAAACTCCATCAAAATAAAATTCTGCTCCACGGTCCAATTTATTATATATTTAAGTGACATTAAATTCCAGACATCTATCCAAGCCTGACCGACAACAGTCATTCACATTAAAGTGGAACATTTGTGATCATTTGGAACAATTTGATTTGGCTGTTTAGTACTGCCAGTGGGTAAGGTCTAGTGGCACCACTGATTACTCAGAAAATGACTGGCAATGCACTTCCCAGAGGGAAAAGGCAGTTCACAACAGAAGGTTTGTCGTATTTGAACCGAGGAGTGTTGTTCTTTTGTCATTTTTCTTTATTCAGTGCTGTATAATAACCATTCTACCCCTTTAGTGACAGGAAATTCTTCAAAATTGGGGTTGGAAGTGAGCAATGCTACATTGACCGGATTTCCCACACATTCAGAGCCATTCTTCAATCTGAAAAAACCTTAAACCAAAGACATGTCTTCCAAGGAGGCCGACATAGTCATGGGTGAGAACATTAATCAGATGCTGGATGTAAATAGAGATAAATTAATTGATGGGCTACAGACCATTTAGAATTATCAATTTAATCTGGGTTGGGGAATTCTTATTGGCACACATTGATAATAATTACATTTATGAGGTAGAAAATGTTATGCCATATATGAATATTACTTGTTGATCAGCTGTGGCATTGCAGACAAGGGGGATCATTTTAAATTTTGGGAATAGTGTAAAACGGGCGCTATCGGATCAGCCGTCTGTTATACATCTCTCCCCATTTTCCTTTCCAATTACTTCAAGAATGACCCCTAAAGGGAAAAAAATCAGGAGAGGGCTGCCGACTCGCTATCACTGGTGTTACACTAACGCACATGATCTACCCCAGTGAGCCAGGAGCAAATGTAGTCTTCAGGTTTATCAGCCTTGGAAATCGGGAGATAATCTGATCAGGGCTGCAGACATAATTCTGTCATCATTGTGAAGTTGTATAGTATGTCTTTATTTTGTATATAATATTTTGATTTTAAATGATTATTTATAGTATAATAATAGAAAAAATATGGCAATTTGTGAGGTAGAAAAGTCGAGTTGGTTGGAATATAGAAGTTTCTCTATTATGTAAGCCAAGGAGCTGGGAGATGCAGAAATGAGGCATGACAGTGCCACAGCTGGTGGGAGGGTGTATTGCAGCAGGACAAGTTTCCACAGGCCATGTAAATCATAAATATGGACATAAGAATTAAAAATAGAGAAAGAATTAAAAACAAGAGATAAGAGGCTGGATTTTGGGGTTTTTGGGTTTTTGGGCAATAACGTAAGCAACATGTGAAAATTACCGTTTTCGCTGCGATACTGAGTTAAGGCCTAACTTTCGGTCTTTGGGGTCCAAAGGGAGGCGTTGCACAACTATTCACGGCGCAAAATCGGGATCCTCGCCAACTTTAGTGCGGGGCCGGGAGCGCTGTGAGAGAAGCCTTGGGAGGGGGAAAAAAAATTACAAAATCATTCGAAAAACATTACTGTTGTGTGTGGAGAAAGAGTCAGACTGAACATTGTCAGCTCAAAGTAAAGTGTGACCTTAGTCCTTTATTGCAGATCCCCAGAGTGCCTCTCCAACCTGTGAAGCCTCCTTAAATACCTGTGCTCCCAAGGGATTATGGGATCCCTTGGGACTCCAGGGGATGAGCCCTCTGGTGACTGTACAGAGTAAATACAAGTCCACATATACAGCAACACTTCCCCCCCAAAGTCAATAGTGTAATTATTTACAATGTGAGTCGATCTGGGGCCCTTCTTGCCCTGGTTGATCGTCTCGGTGTGAAAGTTGGTGTTGTTGAATCATTTGTTGGGCCCTCGCTGGGCTGTTGTGCAGCTGGTCTTGCTGGGCTGCCTGATGTGTTGGGCCCTGCTGAGCTGCTGTGGATGATGGGTTCTGCTTCGTGGTCAACCCTGGTGTCGGTTGCCACTGGTGTGTATGTTGATGGATCAAAAAAGGTACAGTCCAAGCTGGGTTGCTCAGGATAGTTTGTGAATCTGAGTTTGATTTGGTCCAAGTGTTTCCGGTGAATGAGTCCATTTGAAAGTTTGACCCAAAATACCCTGCTCCCCTCTTTGGCCACGACAGTGCCGGGAAGCCACTTGGAACCTTGTCCATAGTTCAATACAAATACAGGATCATTGATTTCAATCTCGCGTGACACATTTGCGCTATCATGATATGCACTTTGTTGAAGCCGCCTGCTCTCTATCTGTTCATGTAGATCAGGGTGAACTAACGAGAGCCTTGTCTTAAGTGTTCGTTTCATGAGCAGTTCAGCAGGTGGGATCCCAGTGAGTGAGTGGGGTCTCGTGCGGTAGCTAAGCAGGACTCGGGATGGGCGAGACTGCAGTGAGCCTTCAGTTACCCTCTTCAAGCCTTGCTTGATGGTTTGCACTGCTCTCTCTGCCTGACCATTGGACGCTGATTTAAACGGGGCAGATGTGACATGTTTGATCCCGTAACGGGTCATGAATTCTTTGCACTCAGCACTGGTAAAACATGGCCCATTGTTGCTCAGCAGGACATCGGGTAAGTCGTGTGTGGCAAACATGGCCCGCAGACTTTCAGTAGTGGCAGCGGACATGCTAGCCGATATTATCTCACATTCAATCCACTTGGAGTATGCGTCTACAACCACAAGGAACATTTTATCCAAGAACGGGTCTGCATAGTCGACGTGTACCCGAGACCACGGTTTGGAGGGCCAAGACCATAAACTTAGCGGCGCCTTCCTGGGTACATTGCTTAACTGCGAGCATGTATTACATCTGTGAACGTAGGACTCTAAGTCCGCACTGATACTGGGCCATGACAGGTGGGATCTGGCTATCACTTTCATCATTAAGATGCCTGGGTGGGTACTGTGGAGGTCATTGATGAAGGTGTCTCTGCCCTTCTTGGGGACCACTACTCGATTGCCCCACAGAAGGCAGTCTGCCTGTATAGACATTTCATCTTTGCGCCGTTGGAACGGCTTTATCTCTTCCTGCATTTCCGCTAGGACACTGGACCAGCTCCAGTGAAGCATACAGCTTTTGACTAGAGATAATAAGGGGTCCTGGCTTGTCCAGGTTTTGATCTGCCAGGCAGTGACGGGTGATTGCTTACTCTCAAATGCTTCGATAACCACGGCTAGGTCTGCGGGCTGCGCCATTTCCACCCCCGTGGTGGGCAATGGCAGCCTACTGAGAGCATCGGCGCAGTTTTCTGTGCCTGGCCTGTGGCGGGTGGCATAGTTGTATGCGGGCAACGTGAGCGCCCATCTCTGGATGCAGGCCGATGCATTGGTATTTATCCCTTTACTCTCAGAAAAAAGGGATATAAGTGGATTATGGTCAGTTTCCAATTCGAATTTTAGCCCAAACAGGTATTGATGCATTTTCTTTACTCCATAGACACACGCTAACGCTTCTTTTCCAATCATGCTGTAGGCTCTCTCAGCCTTAGACAGACTCCTGGATGCATAAGCAACCGGTTGCAGTTTCCCAAAATCATTAGCTTTTTGCAATACACACCCAACGCCACATGACGACGCATCACATGCTAGTACCAAACGCTTACATGGATCATACAACACGAGCAATTTGTTTGAGCATAACAATTTTCTCGCTTTTACAAAGGCATTTTCTTGGCTTTTGCCCCAAACCCATTCGCCCCCTTTTCGTAGTAAGACTCCAGCAGTGTACTGAGACCCGGTAAGTAGTTACCAAAGTAATTCAAGTGTCCCAGAAACGACCGCAGCTCCGTCACGTTCTGTGGCCTCGGTGAGTTCTCGATTGCCTCCGTCTTCGTGTTGGTGGGCCTGATGCCGTCTGCCGCAATCCTCCTTCCCAAGAACTCCACTTCAGGCACCAGGAAAACATTTTAACCTGAACCCCACGTGGTTGAGTTGACTAAGAACCTCCTCTAGATTCTGCAGGTGCTCAACTGTGTTCCTACCTATGACCAAGATTTCGTCCTGGAAGAGTATGATGTGTGGGACAGACTTCAGTAAGCTTTCCATGTTTCTCTGGAATATCGCCGCCGCTGATTGGATTCCAAATGGGCATCTGTTCTAAACAAAAAGACCCTTGTGTGTGTTGATGCAGGTGAGAGCCTTCGATGATTCCTCCAGTTCCTGCGTCATGTAGGCTGAAGTCAGATCCAGCTTCGTGAACGTCTTTCCTCCCGCCAGTGTTGCAAAGAGGTCGTCGGTCTTTGGTACTGGGTATTGGTCTTGCAGGGAGAAACGATTGATAGTTACTTTGTAATCGCCACAGATTCTGATGGTGCCGTCTCCCTTGAGGACTGGGACAATAGGACTGGCCCACTCGCTGAACTCGATCGGGGAAACGATGCCCTCTCTTTGCAGTCGGTCTAGCTCGATCTCTACCCTTTCTCCCATCATGTACGGTACTGCTCTCGTCTTGTGATGGATGGGTCGCGTCCCCAGAATTAGGTGGATCTGTACTTTTGCTCCTTGGAATTTCCCGATGCCTGGTTTGAACAGCGAATTTGTTTAAGACCTGGGCACACGAAGTGTCATCAGCAGGCGATAGCGCTCGGACGTCGTTCCAGTTCCAGTGTATCTTTCCAGCCAGCTCCTGCTGAGCAGCGTGGGACCATCGCCCGGTACCACCCAGAGTGGTAGCTTCTGCATCGCTCCATCATAGGAGACCTTTATGGTAGCACTGCCGATTACAGGAATCAGTTTTTTTGTGTAAGTTCTTAGTTTCGTGCGAACTGGAGTTAAGACTGGCCTTGAGGTCTTGTTGCACCACAATCTTTCGAAAGTCTTTTTGCCCATAATGGACTGGCTCGCGCCCGTGTCCAGTTCTATTGACACTGGGAGTCCATTTAGTTCAACATTCAACATTATCGGGGGACAATTCGTGGTGAATGTTTGCACCCCATGTAGCTCTACCTCCTCTATCTGAGGATCTGGTTTGTAGTGATCCTCCGTGGATCTGTCCTCCTCTGCAACATGGTGGTTTTCAGGTTTAACATGCTTAGCAGCTCGCCTGCACATGCATTGGAGGTGTCCCATTGTTCCACAGCCCTTGCAAATGTACTCTTTGAATCGGCATGAATGGAAACGATGATCACCTCCGCAGCGCCAACAAGGTGTTAATGACCTTGCATTCATCACCCTTGATGGTGGACTCTGAGTCTTCTGCGGACGTGCAGCTGCAGGTATGTGTGACCTGCCCTGTATGTTACGATTCGCAAACAACATCACTTTGTTCGCAGCACTTGTAGCAGCACTTGTGTGCTGAGAGATTTGCGTAGTATTGTCACTGGTGGCAATGAACGGCTGGGCAATTGCTATGGCCTTACTCAAGGTTGGGGTCTCTGCAGTCAAAAGTTTGCGAAGTATGGTTTCGTGGCCAATGCCTAGTTCAAAAAAGTCTCTGTTCTTCAAATTCGCAATGTCCTGCAAGGCGTCTTAGCTTGGTGACATAACTCGCCACTTCCTGGCCTTTTGTCGATGTAGCGGTACCTCGACATCAAACGCTTTCCTTCGGGTTCAAATGCTCTCGGACCATTATGCACAAATTGTCATATGATTTCTCCGTGGGTTTCGCTGAAGTGAGCAGATTTTTCATGAGGCCATATGTTGGTGCCCCACAGACGGTGAGGAGGATCGCCCTTCATTTGGCAACGCTCTCTTTACCATCTAGCTCATTGGCTATGAAGTGTTGATTGAGTTACTCCACAAAAGTTTCCCAATCATTTCCCTCTGAGAATTTCTCCAGGATGCCCACTGTTCTCTCCATCTTTGTGTTCGCTATCTGTATCTCATCACCAGTTGTTGTGTATGGAGAAAGAGTCAGACTGAACACTGTGAGCTCAAAGTAAAGTGTGACCTTAGTCTTTAATTGCAGGTCTCCAGAGTGCCTCTCCAACCTGTGAAGCCTCCTTAAATACCTGTGCTCCTAAGGGATTATGGGATCCCTTGGGACTCCAGGGAATGAGTCCTCTGGTGGCTATACAGAGTAAATACAAGTCCACATATATAACAATTACCAAGACCCTTAGCTAACAAATCGCTGCAAAAAAATAAAAAATAAAAACTTTAAATTACCTTTTTTTTAGGTTTTCTAACTTACTGTTGCCGTCAGGGAAGCACCGCTCTGTTTTACCTGTCGGTGTTCAGGACACGGCGTACGGGTTGGTTGAGTGCCGAAACACGGATAGTAACGCAATCCGAGTCGTTACACGTCCGGCTCTGCTCTCCCCGACAGTGCTTCCAAGCACCGCCGCAAACAAGGAACCGAAGATCGCGCCTGGGCTTAGCGACTGGGTTTTCGCTGCGGAGGGTCAAAACGCGGCGAAACCCAGTCGTAAACCATCCGAAAATCCAGCCAATTGCTTTGAAATAGAAAATGTGCACAAACAAAAGAGTTTCAATATATTATAATTATGAATAAGGAAATATATATGAATACGGAGTATACATTTATGAACTGGTCAGGTATGAACGAGGATTAAGTTTAGTAGGATATATTTTACGATTGCTGCAGAATGGGCAGCGGGGATACAGGAAATCAGATAGAGAATCCAATTGCTAGTGCAGTCATAAATACAGACAGTCAAAGCTCTTGTGGAAAACAATGGGAGAGCTTCATTACAATAGTACAATGAATTTTGATGTTATGCAACTGCTGGGAATGAACTGAGCATTCCTGTTACCAGTATAAAGCAAGTGTTGCAGTAAAGACCACTCTGTGCTGGCAACAATTCAGAATTGAATGTTATAACTCATTTAGATTTGCTGTAAATTGAATCAGGATTTGAGTGAAAATTTCTGTATCATATTATTTTGGCAGGTCTTTTCATAGGATCATAGACATTTACGGCACAGAAGGAAGCCATTCCACCCATCACAGTGCAAGGGTCAAGGATGTCTCGGAGCGGCTGCAGGTCATTCTGGAGGGCGAGGGTGAACAGCCAGTTGTCATGGTGCATAGAGGTACCAACAATATCGGTAAAAAATGGGATGAGGTCTTACAGGCTGAATTTAGGAAGCTAGGAGTTAAATTAAAAAGTAGGACCTCAAAGATAGTAATCTCAGGATTGCTACCAGTGCCACGTGATAGTCAGAGTAGAAATAGCACGATAGTTAAGATAAATTCGTGGCTTGAGGAATGATGCAAGAGGGAGGGATTCAAATTCCTGGGACATTGGAACCGGTTCTGGAGGAGGTGGGTCCAGTACAAACTGGATGGTCTGCACCTGGGCAGAACCGAAACCGATGTCCAAGGGGGAGTGTTTGCAAGTGATGTTGGGGAGGGTTTAAACTAATATGGCAGGGGGATGGGAATCTATGCAGGGAGACAGAGGGAAGTAAAATGGGGTCAGAAGCAAAAGGTAGAAAGGAGATAAGTAAAAGTGGAGGGCAGAGAAATCAAAGGCAAAAATCAAAAAGGGTCACATTACAACTTAATTCTAAAAGGACAAAGAGTGTTAAAAAAACAAGCCTTAAGGCTCTGTACTCAATGTGAGGAGCATTCGTAATAAGGTGGATGAATTAACTGCGCAGACAGCTGTTAAAGGATATGAAGTAATTAGGATTACGGAGACATGGCTTCAGGGTGACCAAAGCTGGGAACTCAACATCCAAGGGTATTCAATATTCAGGAAGGATAGACAGAAAGGAAAATGAGTTGGGGTAGCGTTGTTGATTAAAGAGGAGATTAACACAATAGTAAGGAAGGACATTAGCTTGGATGATGTGGAATCTGTATGGGTAGAGCAGTGGAACACCAAAGGACAGAAAACGCTTGTGGGAGTTGTATACAGACCATCAAACAGTAGAAGTGAGGTTGGGGATGGCATCAAGCAGGAAATTGGGGATGCATGCAATAAAGGTACAGCAGTTATCAGGGGTGACTTTAGTCTACATTTAGAATGGGCTAACCAAACTGATAGCAATACGATGGAGGAGGATTTCCTGGAGTGTATAAGGGATGGTTTTCTCGACCAATATGTCGACAGCTGGCCATCCTAGACTGGGTGTTGTGTAATGAGAGAGGATTAATTAGCAACCTTGTTGTGCAAGGCCCCTTGGGGAAGAGTGATCATAATATGGTAGAATTCATCATTAAGATGGAGAGTGACACAGTTAATTCAGTGACTAGGATCCTCAACTTAAAGAAAGGTAACTTCGATGGTATGAGATGTGAATTGGCTAGGATAGACTGGCGAATGATACTTAAAGGGTTGATGGTGGATAGGCAATGGCAGACATTTAAAGATCACATGGATGAACTTCAACAATTGTACATCCCTGTGTGGCATAAAAATAAAACTGGGTAGGTGGCTCAACCGTGGCTAACAAGGGAAATTAGGGAAGAGGCATATAAATTGGCCAGAAAAAGCAGCAAACCTGAGGACTGGGAGAAATTTAGAATTCAGCAGAGGAGGACAAAGAGTTTAATTAGGAGGGGGAAAATAGAGTATGAGAGTAAGCTTGCAGGGAACATAAAAACTGACTGCAAAAGCTTCTATAGAAATGCGAAGATTAGTGAAGATAAGTATAGGTCCCTTGCAGTCAGAATCAGGTGAATTTATAATGGGGAATAAAGAAATGGCAGACCAATTGAACAAATACTTTGGTTCTGTCTTCACGAAGGAAGACACAAATAACCTTCCGGAAATATGAGGGGACCGAGGGTCTAGCGACAAGGAGGAAACAGAGAAACATAGAAACATAGAAAATAGGTGCAGGAGTAGGCCATTCGGTCCTTCGAGCCTTCACCACTATTCAATAACATCATGGCTGATCATTCCTTCAGTACCCCTTTCCTGCTTTCTCTCCATACCCCTTGATCCCTTTAGGCATAAGGGTCATACCTAACTCCCTCTTGAATATATCCAATGAACTGGCATCAACAACTCTCTGCGGTGGGGAATTCCACAGGTTAACAATTCTCTGAGTGAAGAAGTTTCTCCTCATCTCAGTCCTAAATGGCCTATCCCTTATCCTAAGACTGTGTCCCCAGTTTTGGACTTCTCCATCATCAGGAACATTCTTCCCGCATCTAACCTGTCCAGCCCTGTCAGAGTCTTATAAGTTTCTATGAGATCCCCTCTCATCCGTCTAAACTCCAGTGTATAAAGGTCCAGTTGATCCAGCCTCTCCTCATATGTCAGTCCCGCCATCCCGGGAATCAGTCTGGTGAACCTTCGCTGCACTCCCTCAATAGCAAGAACGTTCTTCCTCAGATTAGCACACCAAAACTGAACACAATATTCCAGGTGAGGCCTCACCAAGGCCCTGTACAACTGCAGTAAGACTTCTCTGCTTCGATACTCAAATCCCCTAGCTATGAAGGCCAACATACCATTTGCCTTCTTCACCACCTGCTGTACCTGCATGCCAACTTTCAATGACTGATGTACCATGATACCCAGGTCTCGTTGCACCTCCCCGTTTCCTAATCTTCCACCATTCAGATAATATTCTGCCTTCCTGTTTTTGCCCCCAAAGTGGATAACCTCACATTTATCCACATTATACTGCATCTGCTATGCATTTGCACACTCACCTGACCTGTCCAAGTCACCCTGCAGCCTTTTAACGTCCTCCTCACAGCTCACACAACCACCCAGTTTAGTGTCAGCTGCAAACTTGGAGATATTACACTCAATTCCTTCATCTATAATCATTAATGTATATTGTAAAGAGCTGGGGTCCCAGCACTGAGCCCTGCAGCACTTCACTAGTCACTGACTACCATTCTGACAAGGACGCGTTTATCCCGACTCTCTGCTTCCTGTTTGCCAACCAGTTCTCTATCCACATTAGTATATTACCCCCAACACCATGTGCTTTGATTTTGCACCACAATCTCTTGTGTGGGACCTTGTCAAAAGCCTTTTGAAAGTCCAAATACACCACATCCACTGGTTCTCCCTTGTCCACTCTACTAGTTACATCATAAAAAAATTCCAGAAGATTTGTCAAGCATGATTTCTCTTTCATAAATCCATGCTGACTTGGACCGATCCTGTCACTGCTTTCCAAATGTGCTGCTATTTCATCTTTAATAATTGTTTCCAACATTTTCCCCACTACTGATGTCAGGCTAACTGATCTATAATTACCCGCTTTCTATCTCCCTCCTTTTTTAAACAGTGGTGTTACATTAGCTACCCTCTGTTCCATAGAAACTGATCCCGAGTCAATAGGCTGTTGGAAAATGATCACCAATGCATCCACTATTTCTATGGCCACTTCCTTAAGTACTCTGGGATGCAGACTATCAGACTCCAGGGATTTATCGGCCTTCAATCCCATCAATTTCCCTAATACAATTTCCTGACTAATAAGGATTTCCTTCAGTTCCTCCTTCACACTAGACCCTCGGTCCCCTAGTATTGCCGAAAGGTTATTTGTGTCTTCCTTCGTGAAAACAGAACCAAAGTATTTGTTTAACTTGTCCGCCATTTCTTTGTTCCGCATTATAAATTCACCTGAATCTGACTGCAAGGGACCTATGTTTGTTTTCACTAATCTTTTTTTCTTCACATATATATAGAAGCTTTTGCAGTCAGTTTTTATGTTCCCAGCAAGCTTCCTCTCATACTCTATTTTCCCCCTCCTAATTAAACCCTTTGTCCTTCTCTGCTGTATTACAAAATTCTCCCAGTCCTCAGGTTTGCTGTTTTTTCTGGCCAATTTATATGCCTCTTCCTTGGATTTAACACTATCCTTAATTTCCCTTGTTAGCCACGGTTGAACCACCTTCCCCGTTTTATTTTTACTCCAGACAGGGATGTACAATTGTTGAAGTTCATCCATGTGATCTTTAAATGTTTGCCACTGCCTATCCACTGTCAACCCTTTAAGTATCACTCGCCAGTCTATTCTAACCAATTCACGTCTCATAACATCGAAGTTAGCTTTCCCCAAGTTCAGGACCCTAGCCTCTGAATTAACTGTATCACTCTCCATCTTAATAAAGAATTCTACCATATTATAGTCACTCTTCCCCAAGGGGCCTCGCACAACAAGATTGTTAATTTGTCCTTTCTCATTAGACATCACCCATTCTAGGATGGTCAGCCCTCTAGTTGGTTCCTCGACATATTGGTCTAGAAAACCATCCCTAATACACTCCAGGAAATCCTCTTCCACCGCATTGCTACCAGTTTGGTTAGCCCAGTCAATATGTAGATTAAAGTCGCCCATGGTAACTGCTGTACCTTTATTGCATGCATCCCTAATTTCTTGTTTGATGCTGTCCCCATCCTCATTACTACTGTTTGGTGGTCTGTGCACAACTCCCACTGGCATTTTCTGCCCTTTGGTATTCCGTAGCTGCACCCATACATATTCTATGTCATCCAAGCTAATGTCCTTCCTTACTATTGCATTAATTTCCTCTTTAACCAGCAACGCCACCCCACCTCCTTTTCATTTCTGTCTATCCTTCCTAAATGTTGAATACCCCTGGATGTTGAATCCGAGCCTTGGTCACCCTGGAGCCATGTCTCCATGATGCCAATTACAACCTATCCATTAACTGCTATCTGCGCAGTTAATTCGTCCAACGTATTCCGAATACTCCTCGTATTGAGGCACAGAGCCATCAGGCTTGTTCTTTTTAAAACCCTTTGCCCTTTGAGGATTTTGCTATAATGTGGCCCTTTTTGCTTTTTGCCTTGGGTTTCTGCACTTTTACTTTTCTTCTTTCTATCTTTTGCTTCTGCCCCCATTCCCTCTGTCTCCCTGCATAGGTTCCCATCCCCCTGCCATATTAGTTTAACCCCTCCCCAACAGCACTAGTAAACATTCCCCTTAGGACATTGGTTCTGGTCCTGCCCAGGTGCAAACCGTCCTATTTGTAATGGTCCCACCTCCCCCAGAACTGATTCCAATGTCCCAGGAATTTGAATCCCTCCCTTCTGCACCACTCCTCAAGCCACGTATTCATCTGAGCAATCCTGCGATTCCTACTCTGACTAGCACGTGGCACTGGTAGCAATCCTGAGATCACTACTTTTGAGGTCCTACTTTTCAATTTAGCTCCTCGCTCCCTAAATTCATCTTGTAGGACCTCATCCCGTTTTTTTACCTATATCGTTGGTACCTATATGCACCACGACAACTGGTTGTTTACCCTCCCACTTTAAAATGTCCTGCACCCACTCTGAGACATCTTTGACCCTTGCACCAGGGAGGCAACATAGCATCCTGGAGTCTCAGTTGCAGAAATGTCTATCTATTCCCGTTACAATAGAATCCCCTATCACTATAGCTCTCCCACTCTTTTTCCTGCCCTCCTGTGCAGCAGAGCCACACACATAGCCATGGACTTGGCTGCTGCTGTCCTCCCCTGATGAGTCATCCCCCTCAACAGTACCCAAAGCGGTGTATCTGTTTTGCATGGGTATGACCACAGGGGACCCCTGCACTACCTTCCTTCTACTGCTCTTCCTGTTGGTCACCCATCCCCTATCTGGCTGTGTGACCTTTACCTGCGGTAAGACCAACTCACTAAACGTGCTATTCACGCCATTCTCAGCATCGTGGATGCTCCAGAGTGAATCCACCCGCAATGCGGGCTGTCAGGAGCTTCAGCCGGATACACTTCACGCATATGTAGTCGTCAGGGACACTGTAACTGAAGGAAATCCTTATTAGTCAGGAAATTGTGTTAGGGAAATTGATGGGATTGAAGGCCAATAAATCCCCAAGGCCTGATAGTCTGCATCCCAGAGTAATTAAGGAAGTGGCCCTAGAAATAGTGGATGCATTGGTGGTCATTTTCCAACATTCTATAGACGCTGGATTTTTTCCTGTGGATTGGAAGGTAGCTAATGTAACCCCACTTTTTAAAAAAGGAGGGAGAGAGAAAACATGGAATTATAGACCAGTTAGCCTGACATCGGTAGTGGGGAAAATGTTGGAATCAATTATTAAAGATGTAAAAGCAGCGCATTTGGAAAGCAGTGACAGGATCAGTCTAAGTCAGCATGGATTTATGAAAGGGAAATCACGCTTCACAAATCTTCTAGAATTTTTTGAGGATGTAACTAATAGAATGGACAAGGGGGAACCAGTGGATGTGGTGTATTTGGACTTTCATAAGGCTTTTGGCAAGGTCCCACACAAGAGATTAGTGTGCAAAATTAAAGCACATGATATTAGGGGCAATGTATTGACGTGGATAGAGCACTGGTTGGCAGACAGGAAGCAAAGAGTAGGAATAAACGGGTCCTTTTCAGAATGGCAGGCAGTGACTAGTGGGGTACCGCAAGGTTCGGTGCTGGGACCCCAGCTATTTACAATATACATTAATGATTTAGACGAAGGAATTGAATGTAATATCTCCAAGTTTGTAGATGACACTAAGCTGGGTGGCAGTGTGAGCTGTGAGGAGGATGCTAAAAGGCTTGGACAGGTTAGGTGAGTGGGCAAATGCATGGCAGATGCAGTATAATTTGGATAAATGTGAGGTTATCCACTTTGGGGACAAAAACAGGAAGGCAGAATATTATCTGAATGGTGACAGATTAGGAAAAGAGGAGGTGCAACGAGACCTGGGTGTCATGGTACATCAGTCTTTGAAAGTTGGCATGCAGGCACAGCAGGTGGTGAAGAAGGCATGTTGGCCTTCATAGCGAGAGGATTTGAGTATAGGAGCAAGGAGGTCTTACTGGAGTTGTACAGGGCCTTGGTGAGGCCATACCTTGAATATTGTGTACAGTTTTGGTCACCTAATCTGAGGAAGGACATTCTTACTATTAAGGGAGTGCAGCGAAGGTTCACCAGACTGATTCCCGGGACTGCAGTACTGACATATGAAGAAAGACTGGATCGGCTAGGCTTATATTCACAGGAATTTAGAAGAACGAGAGGGGATCTCATAGAAACATATAAAATTCTGACGGGTTTAGACAGGTTAGATGCAGGAAGAATGTTCCCAATGTTGGTGAAGTCCAAGAACCAGGGTTACAGTCTAAGGATAAGGGGTAAGCTATTTAGGACTGCGATGAGGAGAAACTTCTTCACTCAGAGAATTGTGAACCTGTGGAATTCTCTACTACAGAAAGTTGTTGAGGCCAGTTCATTAGATATATTCAAAAGGAAGTTAGATGTGGCCCTTACAGCTGAAGGGATCAAGGGGTATGGAGAGAAAGCAGGAATGGTGTACTGAAGTTGCATGATCAGCCATGATCATATTGAATGGTGGTGCAGGCTCGAAGGGCCGAATGGCCTGCTGCTGCACCTATTTTTTATGTTTCTATGTTTCTATGTGTCTGTGCCGGCCAAAAAAGAGCTATCCAGGCTAATCCCACTTTCCAGCTTTTGTTCCATAGAAACATAGAAACATAGAAAATAGGTGCAGGAGTAGGCCATTCGGCCCTTCTAGCCTGCACCGCCATTCAATGAGTTCATGGCTGAACATTCAACTTCAGTACCCCATTCCTGCTTTCTCGCCATACCCCTTGATCCCCCTAGCAGTAAGGACCTCATCTAACTCCTTTTTGAATATATTTAGTGAATTGGCCTCAACAACTTTCTGTGGTAGAGAATTCCACAGGTTCACCACTCTCTGGGTGAAGAAGTTCCTCCGCATCTCGGTCCTAAATGGCTTACCCCTTATCCTTAGACTGTGACCCCTGGTTCTGGACTTCCCCAACATTGGGAACATTCTTCCTGCATCTAACCTGTCTAACCCCGTCAGAATTTTATATGTTTCTATGAGGTCCCCTCTCATTCTTCTGAACTCCAGTGAATACAAGCCCAGTTGATCCAGTCTTTCTTGATAGGTCAGTCCCGCCATCCCGGGAATCAGTCTGGTGAACCTTCGCTGCACTCCCTCAATAGCAAGAATGTCCTTCCTCAGGTTAGGAGACCAAAACTGTACACAATACTCCAGGTGTGGCCTCACCAATGCCCTGTACAACTGTAGCAACACCTCCTGCCCCTGTACTCAAATCCCCTTGCTATGAAGGCCAACATGCCATTTGCTTTCTTAACCGCCTGCTGCACCTGCATGCCAACCTTCAATGACTGATGTACCATGACACCCAGGTCTCTTTGCACCTCCCCTTTTCCTAATCTGTCACCATTCAGATAATAGTCTGTCTCTCTGTTTTTACCACCAAAGTGGATAACCTCACATTTATCCACATTATACTTCATCTGCCATGCATTTGCCCACTCACCTAACCTATCCAAGTCGCTCTGCAGCCTCACAGCATCCTCCTCGCAGCTCACACTGCCACCCAACTTAGTGTCATCCGCAAATTTGGAGATACTACATTTAATCCCCTCATCTAAATCATTAATGTACAGTGTAAACAGCTGGGGCCCCAGCACAGAACCTTGCGGTACCCCACTAGTCACTGCCTGCCATTCTGAAAAGTACCCATTTACTCCTACTCTTTGCTTCCTGTCTGACAACCAGTTCTCAATCCATGTCAGCACACTACCCCCAATCCCATGTGCTCTAACTTTGCACATCAATCTCTTGTGTGGGACCTTGTCGAACGCCTTCTGAAAGTCCAAATATACCACATCAACTGGTTCTCCCTTATCCACTCTACTGGAAACATCCTCAAAAAATTCCAGAAGATTTGTCAAGCATGATTTCCCTTTCACAAATCCATGCTGACTTGGACCTATCATGTCACCTCTTTCCAAATGCACTGCTATGACATCCTTAATAATTGATTCCATCATTTTACCCACTACCGATGTCAGGCTGACCGGTCTATAATTCCCTGTTTTCTCTCTCCCTCCTTTTTTAAAAAGTGGGGTTACATTGACTACCCTCCACTCCATAGGAACTGATCCAGAGTCAATGGAATGTTGGAAAATGACTGTCAACGCATCCACTATTTCCAAGGCCACCTCCTTAAGTACTCTGGGATGCAGTCCATCAGGCCCTGGGGATTTATCGGCCTTCAATCCCATCAATTTCCCCAACACAATTTCCCGGCTAATAAGGATTTCCCTCAGTTCCTCCTCCTTACTAGACCCCCCGACCCCTTTTATAACCGGAAGGTTGTTCGTGTCCTCCTTCGTGAATACCGAACCAAAGTACTTGTTCAATTGGTCCGCCATTTCTTTGTTCCCCGTTATGACTTCCCCTGATTCTGACTGCAGGGGACCTACGTTTGTCTTTACTAACCTTTTTCTCTTTACATATCTATAGAAACTTTTGCAATCCGTCTTAATGTTCCCTGCAAGCTTCTTCTCATACTCCATTTTCCCTGCCCTAATCAAACCCTTTGTCCTCCTCTGCTGAGTTCTAAATTTCTCCCAGTCCCCAGGTTCGCTGCTATTTCTGGCCAATTTGTATGCCACTTCCTTGGCTTTAATACTATCCCTGATTTCCCTTGATAGCCACGGTTGAGCCACCTTCCCTTTTTTATTTCTATGCCAGACAGGAATGTACAATTGTTGTAGTTCATCCATGCGGTCTCTAAATGTCTGCCATTGCCCATCCACAGTCAACCCCTTCAGTATCATTCGCCAATCCATCTCAGCCAATTCACGCCTCATACCTTCAAAGTTAGCCTTCTTTAAGTTCTGGACCATGGTCTCTGAATTAACTGTTTCATTCTCCATCCTAATGCAGAATTCCACCATATTATGGTCACTCTTCCCCAAGGGGCCTCGCACAATGAGATTGCTAATTAATCCTTTCTCATTACATAACACCCAGTCTAAGATGGCCTCCCCCCTAGTTGGTTCCTCGACATATTGGTCTAAAAAACCATCCCTTACCATTGCATTGTAGGTTACAGAATTCAGGTGCATATCTAAGTATGTTTTAAATTTCATGAGCATTTCAGCCCCCCACCACTCTCTGGGTGAAAAAAGTTCTCCTCAGTTCCCTTCTAATACTTCTACCAAATACTTTAAATCTATGCCCCCTGGTTATTAACCTCTCTACTAAGGGAAATAGGACCTTCTTATCCACTATATCTAGTCCCCTCATAATTTTATACATCTCAATTAAATCTCCCTCATCCTGCTCTGTTTGAAAGAAAACAGCCTATCCAATCTCTCCTCATAGCTAAAATTCTCCAGTCCTGGCAATATCCCCGTAAATCTCCTTTGTACCCTCTCTAATGCAATCCCATCTTTCCTGTAATGTGGTGACCAGAACTCTACACAGAACTAGTGTTTTACACAGTTTAAGCATAACCTCCCTGCCCTTATATTCTATGCCTTGGTTAATAAAAGAATGTATCGCGTTTTCATAAGAACATAAGAACATAAGAAATATGAACAGCGGTAGGCCATACGGCCCCTCGAGCCTGCTCCGCCATTTAATAAGGTCATGGCTGATCTGATCATGGACTCATCTCCACTTCCCCGCCTGCTCCCCATAACCCCTTATCCCCTTATTGTTTAAGAAACTGTTTAATTCTGTCTTAAAGTTATTCAATGTCTCAGCTTCCACAGCTCTCTGAGTCAACGAATTCCACAGATTTTCCACCCTCTGAGAGAAGAAATTTCTCCTCATCTCTGTTTTAAATCGGCGGCCCCTTATTCTAAGATCATGCCCTCTAGTTCTCGTCTCCCCCATCAGTGGAAACATCCTCTCTGCATCCACCTTGTCAAGCCCCCTCATAATCTTATACATTTTGATAAGATCACCTCTCATTCTTCTGAATTCCAATGAGTAGAGGCCCAACCTATTCAACCTTTCCTCATAAGTCAACCCCCTTATAGAAACATAGAAACATAGAAAATAGGTGCAGGAGTAGGCCATTCGGCCCTTCGAGCCTGCACCGCCATTCAATGAGTTCATGGCTGAACATGCAACTTCAGTACCCCATTCCTGCTTTCTCGCTATACCCCTTGATTCCCCCTAGTAGCAAGGACTACATCTAACTCCTTTTTGAATATATTTAGTGAATTGGCCTCAACAATTTTCTGTGGTAGAGAATTCCACAGGTTCACCACTCTCTGGGTGAAGAAGTTTCTCCTCATCTCGGTCCTATATGGCTTACTCCTTATCCTTAGACTGTGACCTGTGGTTCTGGACTTCCTCAACATTGGGAACATTCTTCCTGCATCTAATCTGTCTAAACCCGTCAGAATTTTAAATTACCCCCAGACCCAACCCAGTGAACCTTCTCTGAACTGCCTCCAAAGCAAATATATTCTTTCATAAATATGGAAACCAAAACTGCACGCAGTATTCCAGGTGTGACCTCACCAATACCTTATATAGCTGTAGTAAGACTTCCCTGCTTTTATACTCCATTCCCTTTGCAATAAAGGCCAAGATGCCATTGGCCTTCCTGATCACTTGCTGCACCTGCATACTATCCTTTTGCGTTTCATGCACAAGTACCCTCAGGTCCCGCTGTGCTGTGGCACTTTGCAATCTTTCTCCATTTAAATAATAACTTGCTCTTTGATTTTTTTCTGCCAAAGTGCATGACCTCAACACTTTCCAAAATTATACTCCAACTGCCAAATTTTTGCCCACTCACTTTGCTTCTTTATGTCCTTTTGCAGGTTTATTGTGTCCTCCTCACACATTGCTTTTCCTCCCATTTTTGTATCACCAACAAACTTGGCTACGTTACACTCAGTCCCTTCTTTCAAGTCGTTAATATAGATTGTAAATAGTTGGGTCCTAGCACTGATCCCTGTGGCCCCCGACTAGTTACTGATTGTCAACCAGAGAATGAACCATTTATCTCAACTCTCTGTTTTCTGTTAGTTAGCCAATCTACCCATGGTAATATATTACTCCCAACTCCATGAACTTTTATCTTGTGCAGTAATCTTTTATGTGGCACCTTGTCAAATGCCTTCTGGAAGTCCAAATACACCTCATCCACTGGTTCCCTTTATCCACCCTGTTTGTTACATCCTTGAAGAACGCCAGCAAATTTGTCAAACATGACTTCCCCTTCATAAATCCATGCTGACTCTGACCGAATTTTGCTTTTCCAAATGTCCTGCTACTGCTTCTTTAATAATGACCTCCAACATTTTCCCAACCACAGATGTTAGGCTAACTGGTCTTTTTGTCTGCCTCCTTTTTTAAATAAGGGCGTTACATTTGAAGTTTTCCAATCTGCTGGGACCACCCCAGAATCCAGGGAATTTTGGTAAATTACAACCCAATTTATCCACAATCACTGCCGGTACTTCTCTTAAGACCCTAGGATTGCCTCTCTGGTGCAGGGGTCAAGGATGTCTCGGAGCGGGTGCAGGGCATTCTGAAAAGAGAGGATGAACAGCCAGTTTTCATGGTGCATATAGGTACCAACGATATAAGTAAAAAACGGATGAGGTCCTACAAGACGAATTTAGGGAGCTAGGAGCTAAATTAAAAAGTAGGACCTCAAAAGTAATATTCTCAGGATTGCTACCAGTGCCACGTGCTAGTCAGAGTAGGAATTGCAGGATAGCTCAGATGAATACGTGGCTTGAGGAGTGGTGCAGAAGTGATGGATTCAAATTCCTGGGACATTGGAAATGGTTCTGGGGGAGGTGGGACCAGTACGAACCAGACGGTCTGCACCTGGGCAGGACTGGAACCAATGTCCCAGGGGGAGTGTTTGCTAGTGCTGTTGGGGAGGAGTTAAACTGATATGGCAGGGGGATGGGAACCTATGCAGGGAGACAGAGGGAAGTAGAATGGGGGCAGAAGCAAACGATAGAAAGAAGAAAAGTAAAAGTGGAGGGCAGAGAAACCCATGGCAAAAAGAAAAAAGGGCCACATTACAACAAAATTCTAAAAGGGCAAAGTGTGTTAAAAAGACAAGTCTGATGGCTCTGTGCCTCAATGCGAGGAGTATTCGGAATAAGGTGGACGAATTAACTGCGCAGATAGCAGTTAACGGGTATGATGTAATTGGCATCACGGAGACACGGCTCCAGGGTGAACAAGGCTGGGAACTCAACATCCAGGGGTATTCAACATTTAGGAAAGATAGACAGGAAGGAAAAGAAGGTTGGGGTGGCATTGCTGGTTAAAGAGGAAATTAATGCAATAATAAGAAAGGACATTAGCTTGGATGATGTGGAATCGGTATGGGTGGAGCTGCGGAATGCCAAGGGGCAGAAAACGCTTGTGGGAGTTGTGTACAGACCACCAAACAGTCGTATTAAGATTGGGACCAGCATCAAACAAGAAATTAAGGATGCATGCAATAAAGGTACAGCAGTTATCATGGGTGACTTTAATCTACCTATTGATTGGGCGAACCAAACTCGTAGCAATACGGTGGAGGATGATTTCCTGGAGTGTATTAGGAATGGTTTTCTAGACCAATATGTCGAGGAACCAATCAGGGAGCTGGCCATCCTAGACTGGGTGATGTGTAATGAAAAAGGACTAATTAGCAATCTTGTTGTGTGAGACCCCTTGGGAAAGAGTGACCATAACATGGCAGAATTCTTTATTAGGATAGAGAGTGACACAGTTAATTCAGAAACTAGGGTCCTGAACTTAAGGAAAGGTAACTTTGATGGTTTGAGGCATGAATTGGCTCGAATAGACTGGCAAATGATATTTAAAGGGTTGACGGTGGATACGTAATGGCAAACACTTAAAGATCACATGGATGAACTTCAGCAATTGTACATCCCTGTCTGGAGTAAAAATAAAATGGGGAAGGTGGCTCAACCGTGGCTAACAAGGGAAATTAAGGATAGTGCTAAATCCAAGGAAGAGGCAGATAAATTGGCCAGAAAAAGCAGCAAACCTGAGGACTGGGAGAAATTTAGAATTCAGCAGAGGAGGACAAAGGGTTTAATTAAGAGGGGGAAAATAGAGTACAAGAAGAAGGGAACTTAAAACCTGACTGCAAAAGCTTCTATAGATATGTGAAGAGAAAAAGATTAGTGAAGACAAATGTAGGTCCCTTACAGTCGGATTCAGGTGAATTTATAATGGGGAACAAAGAAATGGCAGACCAATTGAACAAATACTTTGGTTCTGTCTTCACGAAGGAAGACACAAATAACCTTCCGAAAGTACTCGGGGACCGAGGGTCTAGTGAGAAGGAGGAACTAAAGGATATCCTTATTAGGCGGGAAATTATGTTAGGGAAATTGATGGCATTGAAGGCCGATAAATCCCGGGGCCTGCTAGTCTGCATCCCAGAGTACTTAAGGAAGTGGCCCTAGAAATAGTGGATGCATTGATGATCATTTTCCAACAGTCTATCGACTCTGGATCAGTTCCTATGGACTGGAGGGTAGATAATGTAACACCACTTTTTAAAAAGACAGGGAGAGAGAGAGCGGGTAATTATAGACCGGTTAGCCTGACATCAGTGGTGGAGAAAATGTTGGAATCAATTATTAAGGATGAATTTGCAGCGCATTTGGAAAGCAGTTACTGGATCGGCATGGATTTATGAAGGGGAAATCATGCTTGAGAAATCTTCTAGAATTTTTTGAGGATGTAACTAGTAGAGTGGACAAGGGAGAATCAGTGGATGTGGTGTATTTGGACTTTCAAAAGGCTTTTGACAAGGTCCCACACAAGAGATTGGGTTGCAAATTCAATGCACATGGTATTGTGGGTAATATACTGACGTGGATAGAGAACTGGTTGGCAGACAGGAAGCAGAGAGTTGGAATAAACGGGTCCTTTTCAGAATGGCAGGCAGTGACTAGTGGAGTGCCGCAGGGCTCAGTGCTGGGATCCCAGCTCTTTCCAATATACATCAGTGATTTGGATGAAGGAATTGAGTTTACAGATGACACTAAACTGGGTGGCGTGAGCTGTGAGGGGGACGTTAAGAGACTGCAGGGTGAACTTAGACAGGTTAGGTGAGTGGGCAAATGCATGGCAGATGCAGTATAATGTGGATAAATGTGAGGTTATCAACTTTGGGGGCAAAAACGCAAAGACAGAATATTATCTGAATGGTGGCAGATTAGGAAAAGGGGAGGTGCAACGAAACCTGGGTGTCATAGTTCATTAGTCATTGAAAGTCGGCATACAGGTACAGCAGGCGGTGAAGAAGGCAAATGGTATGTTGGCCTTCATAGCTAGGAGATTTGCATATAGGAGCAGGGATGTCTTACTGCAGTTGTACAGGGCCTTGGTGAGGCCTCACCTGGAATATTGTGTTCAGTTTTGGTGTTCTAATCTGAGGAAGGACATTCTTGCTATTGAGGGAGTGCAGCGAAGTTTCACCAGACTGATTCCCAGGATGGCTGGACTGACATATGAGGAGAGACTGGATCAACTGGGCCTTTATGCATTGGAGTTTAGAAGGATGAGAGGGGACCTCATAGAAACATGCAAGATTCTGATGGGACGGGACAGGTTAGATGCGGGTACATTGTTCCCGATGTTGGGGAAGTCCAGAACCAGGGGACACAGTCTTAGGATAAGGGGTAGGCCATTTAGGACTGAGATGAGGAGAAACTTCTTCACTCAGAGAGTTGTTAACATGTGGAATTCCTTGCCGCAGAGAGTTGTTGGTGCCAGTTCATTGGATGTATTCAAGAGGGAGTTAGATATGGCCCTTACGGCTAAGGGGATCAAGGGGTCTGGAGAGAAAGCAGGAAAGGGGTAATGCGGGAATAATCAGCCATGATCTTATTGAATGGTAGTGTAGGCTCGAAGGGCCGAATGGCCTTCTCCTGCGACTATTTTCTATGTTTCTATGTTTCAAGCCATCAGGTCCAGAGGATTTATCTGCCTTTAGTCCCATTGTACCACCTCCTTAGTGTTTGTGATTGTGTTAAGTTTCCTTCTTAAGCACCTTATCTATCTGTCCTGCTACCTTCAGGGATCTATGGACATGCACTCCAAGGTTGCTCTGATCCTCTACACTTCTCAGTATCCTACCATTTATTGTGTATTCCCTTGCCTTTTTAGCCCTGCATAACTGCATTACCTCACACTTCTCCGGATTGAATTCAAGTTGCCACTTTTCTGGCCACCTGACCAGCCTATTGATAACTTCCTGCAGTCTACAGTTTTCTTCTTCATTATCAACCACACGGCCAATTTTTGTATCATCTGCAAACTTCTTAATCATACTCCCTATATTGAAGTCTAAATCATTGATATATACAGGTACGACCTCCCAAATCCGGAAACCTCGCTCGGGACCGATGCCATTCCGAATTTGGGCATTTCCTAATTTCGGAACTTAGTTCCGACTTCCCGAATCTGGAAACGCCTGGGCCGAGATTCGGGTATTTCCGGATTTTGGAGACGAAATCCGAGGTCCCGCATCCGCAAACCTATTTGGCTCAGCTGTGTCCCGTAGATAGTAAGAAAAAAAATGCCCGGGAAAAACCTGCGTTGCAGCCCTTGAAACAGCGGTAGGTATGAAGACCTGCAAAAAAGGTAAGTTAAAGATTTTACTTTTTAATTTTTTTGCAGCGATTCGATAATTAAGTGTCTTGTGAATGTGTTGTGATTTTTTAAATTTTTTGTTTTTTGCAATTTTTTTTGGTGTGTGTGTTGCGGGGCAGTGGGATCATTTGCTGTTGTGGAAAAAATGTCCGATTTCGGAACATTTTTACGGATTTCGGATGATCCCTCCACCGATCTACGTGATATCCGGATTTCAGAACATTCCGGATTTTGGAACTCCAGATTTGGGAGGTCGTATCTGTACCACAAAAATCAAGGGTCACAATACTGAGCCCTGTGGAACCCCACTGGAAACAGCCTTCCAGTCACAAAAACACCCGTCGACCATTACCCTTTGCTCCCTGCCTCTGAGCCAATTTTGGATCCAACTTGGCACTTTCCCTTGGATCCCATGGAAAAATGTTGTTTTGCCAGATTATTTTTCTATGTTTTGGTTCAGAATTTAGTATTTGCTGTAATGTGCATTATAGTCATTCCATTATTTTTGTTATTTGTGGATGGAGGAAGACTGGATCTGACATAGATGTCCTGCACCTGCAGTCACATATGGAGCCATATCCAGAGACAGAAATGCAGCTACCTGGGAGTGTCTGAGAAAAACTGTCTTTGCAGATTGCACTTCACTCAAGGGGCAATGACAGAGCTGTAAATTCTGAAAGCAAATTACTGTGGATGCTGGAGATCAGAAGCAAAAACAGAAAATGATGGAGACACTCGGCAGGTCAGTCAGAACGTGTGGAGATAGCAAATGAGTTAATCAGTTAACCCCCCCCAAAATGGGTGGGATTGGGGCAGGTGGGCTCTCAAAATGTAAAAAAATCTCAAACCCGAACCCACCCCGCCTCGAACCTACCCACTTTGTAACGGAGGTGGGACGGGCTGGGGAGGGGAGCAGGGCCGGGGGGGGGGGCGGGGTCTGCGAGCAACCAACCCGCTCCCAGGTGGTAGGTTGGTCATTTAAATATTATAATGATATCTGTCTTTCTTGTTTAACTGTGACCAGCTGTGTTTCCCGGGCCTAGGGAAACCCGACAGCTAAAGGGAGGCACGGGCAGCTGCATGAAAGAAGTCAGTGCCCTTTCAGCACTTCTTGTGGCCCGGTCCACCACGCAAACCTGCTTCTCCCCTCCTGGATCGCCAACATCCCAGCAGGATCGCCCCCCTCTCCCTCCCCAGCCCAGGATCGCTGCTTCCCTGCTCCCAGGATCGCAACCCCCCCCCGACCCAGGATCGCCCCCCCCCCCCAGCCCAGGATCGCTGCTCCCCTGCCCCCAGGATCACCCCCCCCCCCCCATCCCAGGATCGACCCCCCCACCCCACCAGCCCAGGATCGCTGCTCCCCTGCCCCCAGGATCGCAACCCCCCAACCCAAGATCGCCCCCCACCCCCCATCCCAGGATCACCGCTCCCTATCGCAGGATTTCCCCCCATCCCAGGATTGCCTCCCTTATCCCAGGATTGCCACTCCCCTGCCCCCAGGATCATCACTCCCTATCCCAGGATTTCCTCCCGAACCCAGGATTGCTCCCCCATTCCAGGATCGCCCTCCCCTGCCCCCAGGATCGCCGCTCCCCACCCCGGATCATTGATGCTCCTCGGTCATTCACTGCACCATGTGACCATATGATCTCATGCATATAACGCCTTTGCTGATCTAAACACTTTGGGCTGCCACTTCTCCAATGTGTGAGTCATTTGTGATCATCATGTAAGTGAATGCCTGCTTCTCAAACGCCAGCCATTATGCCTTTATTTTAAGACAGTCCATGATATAAGAATTATTCAAGCTGCAAAGAGAGCAGAAACTTAGCTCCAAAGTGACCACAGCTGGTCTCTTGACTCCTGGCTCAAAAGAGTGCAGATACAACAAGGCCCATGCAGACATTGAGATCATCACTGAACACACAATTGAAGCAGTGCTTCCGATGCCTGGACATATCTGGGAGGATCTTACAACACAGCCACATCAAGGTCTCCAAGATCATTGCTGTGTGCTAAATGCTGAACATTTTTGCCAACCACAAAGAACAGGTGGGGGAGCAAGACACTGACCTGCAGCTAGGAGGTAAGCAAGATGAAGCCAAGGATCCTGTGCAGATAGCTCGAGCCACGACGCAGACTCTCATGGGTGAATCCTTCATTGAATTGCCCCATTCACCCAATGTATTACAGTCCTCTCCATATTTTCACTATTCAGTGAGCAATGTACCTTCCCCAAAAATGTTCTCTATACTAATTAAACAACCACAGATTGATCCTATTCCTGCTATACCATCCCAAGATAACTCTCTGGAAATAGTTGAAATAAACTGCAACCAATTTTACCCCCCTCCAAATTTTCTGCGCATGTGTGCTTAGTGAGGTTTACCACACTGCCTTCTGTTGATTTGGTGCTCTCACATATGGCTGCGGTATGTGAGATGGTTGACTGTGCCTCTGAGTGGGAGCCTCTTGGGTTTGAGATGACCTTCTGTCATTTGGAGGTGACTGTTCTGTGGCATCACTCTGAGGCAGATACCTCACAGATGCCCAATGCAGCCATGCCCTGCTGCTGGGTATTGTAGCAGCATGCCCACTGATCTACAAGGGGCAGACCTCTGGGCAGCTATGTGGTCTGGTGCTGCACAACAGAGCCTCTTGTAAGTTGGAGCCCAAGGCCTTAAGATCAGCAGTCCGAGCATTCAAGGGAGATTTTCCAATGCAGTTGCTACTGGGGACTTTGCTACCAATGTCCCTGGAGTTGGCAGTGGATCCATGATATCCAGCAGTGACAAGATGCCATCATGTATTGGGTAGTGGACATCCCCCTACTTACCCTCACATTGTACAGACTGCTTGAAACAATTGTGATCACAACTGTGATGTTCCAATAGCAACCTTCTTTTCAATTTGGGCCTTGTGACATCCAAATAGACTGCGTGTATGGATCTATGCCTGTGGGGCAGTGAGTGAGTGCATAAAAAGGAACAACGTGAGAAGGATGCATTTGCCCTGAACCCAGTCAAGGCCTCTGATACCATCCTCCCCCATTCCCTCGACACCCTCAATGTTCAAAGGTGCTATCTTCAAATGCACTCATGGGGTTGATAGTTAATGGCTTCCCTCAATCTGCAATCACATGGACTCGAAGAAGAAATAGAGGTTACAACACAGAAAGATTTACTCTCCATGCAAGCAAATAGTTTTGATCGTATTTACCATATCCCATCAACTCTTTCTTCATCCACCTGTTCAATCTAATCATGGATGTTGACATTATTTCTGCTTCAATCACTAACACTGGAAGTGAATTCCACAGGCTCACATTCACAACTCTCTGTGTGAAGAGGTTTCTCCTGCCCTGTGTTTTAACGCTTCTACATTTAATCTTTTATCTATGGCCTCTCGTTCTTGACCCCCCTCAACTACCAGAAACAGTCTGCTTCTATCTATCTTGTCCCATCCTTTCAGAATTTTAATCACTTCTATTATATTGCTCAATAATCTGCATTTTTTCATGAAAAAGACCCAGGGCTGGAAATTGCTCTCCACCCCGTTTGGGGTAGGTAATTCGAATTAAATATTGAATTACCGCCAGGTCAGATGGGGTGGAGATTGGAGGGAACTTCAGCCCTTTTATGTACAAAAATGAACGGGGCGGTGATGGGGGCAGCAGAGGGGTGGAAGAGATTTGAGAGCGGGGGTGGAAAGCGAGCAGTGTCATTTAGTGCTGCGCTGAGCACGTCCCTATCCTTCACTTAAAGGGGAGGGGTGCTGCGAGGCCTAGTGACGCCTCCGTTGCGCCACCAGGGAGGAGTTCGGCTGGCCCAGCGGCCCGACACCCAAGAGGGGGTGATGGGCTGTCTGTTGGCGGCCCGATTGAACCTGGGTACCCTGCCATTGTCGGCTAATTGCAGAGTCGGCCGACAATTAAAAGAAAATGGCGGTCGTGGCGGTACACCCTCCCCTTTAAGGGTGACCGCACTGCCCAGTCACTGGCAGCTTCCCCCGCGCGATGCTATCAGTGGCACCGACTGGCGGAGGCCACGCTCCCACGGGGCAATTTCCCCCACGGGGCGGAAAAGGGGTCACCGCCAGGTGGTAAGGAGTCGGCGCATGGCCAACAATGGGTCGGAGCGCCGGGCGGGGCAGAAAGTCGGAGCACGGCGGAAACCCGGGGCAAGTGTTGATGTGTCCCACCCTCCACTTGCCTTCAGGCGGAAACATCTTACCACCCCATTAGAGGTGGTAATGGCCCTTAAAAAAGGGGGCAATTTCGGCCCCCTAATATTTCAAATCTTTCGTCATATTTGTATTTCCTCATACCAGGCAGCATCTTAGTGAATCTGGGTCGAACCCCCTATAAAGCCTCAAAATTATTTGTATAATGTTTGGTTCAATATTGTACTCAGTACTTTAACTGAGGTAACCAATAAGGGAATTTTTTTAACCAATAAGGGAAATAAGGGTTACGGGGAGAGGGCGGGTAAGTGGAGCTGAGTCCACGGCCAGATCAGCCATGATCTTGTTGAATAGCGGAGCAGGCTCGAGCGGCTAGATGGCCTACTCCTGTTCCTAATTCTTATGTTCTTATGTTCTTATTAACATTATTTGTATTGACTCATCTTTACCTCTTGGCTTTTAGATTCTGTGCCTCTTGAGTTTGAACACTGTTTACGTCATTTTTCCAGGGTTTCTGTGGCTTTTCTGCCAAAGTTACAACAAATGCCCAGGAAAACCCCCACGGAATAAAGGGAATTCAGAGAAAACGTCTTTACCTAGCGAGTGGTGAGAATGTGGAAATCGCTACCACAGGGAATGGTTGAGGTGAATAGTATAGATTCATTTAAGGGGAGGCTTGATAGGCGCATGAGGGAGAAAGGAATAGAGGGTTATGAAGATAGATTTAGATGAGGAAAGACAGGAGGGAGCCTCGAGTGGAGCATAAACGCCAGCATGGACTGGTTGGGCCAAACGGCCTGTTTCTGTGCCGTATAGCCTATGTACTCCTATGTAATCCTATGGAAATTCACCCCCTGGTCTCCAAAAGTAAAGAGTGGGTATACACTATTTACCAGGAGAAACCCCAACATTTCTTGAAATAGTGCCACGGATTCTGAACATCGGGGACAGGCAAGTGAAGCTTTGCTTTAGCCGCTCCTCTAAAGGATGATGCAACATTTACTCAATATTTTGTCAGACTAGTTAATGTGCCAAAGTCCCGGAGTCAGGCATGAACCTATAACCTATTGACCCAGAAATGACAGTGCGATCAAGTGAGGCAGAGAGAATGACAATTGGCATCCTCTCAAGTATACAGTCAGTCATTAACAATAATCCTCAAAATATAATTGTATACTTCATCAGCAACTAAAGCTGACACTTTACCGTGTGCATTGAAGCATTGAGTACGAATTATAACATTATGTGTCAGACATTTAGGGAGCTTTTGTCATGAAATTTGGAGATTTTCACACAATTACTTTTGAGGCACAACTGCATATGCAATTCCAGATCAATTTCAACATTATGAATTCAGCATGAGCCACTGAGTTGACCATAGCTGATCCATAAAATACATTATGTTAATGCCTTGAATAATAATTCATTATTTATACTGGCGGTAGATGGAATTATTCTTTCTTCAGTGAGGCCTCACAGTATTTGCAGCATGGAAAATGTAGAAGTGTACTACTCGGGGGATCAAGGGTTATGGCGAGAAAGCAGGAAGGGGGTACTGAAGTTTCATGTTCAGCCCTGAACTCATTGAATGGCGGTGCAGGCTAGAAGGGCTGAATGGCCTGCACCCGCACCTATTTTCTATGTTTCTATGTTTCTATGTTTCTAGAAGGTCAACATATACTTACATAAAATTTTATTTTTGGTCAGCATGAGAGTCAGATGAGTGCTGAATCAGTACCTCGAACTCTCAAATCATCTCAACATTCTTTTCAAACAACTGGTGATTAACTTAGTGTGGATTATGAGAGGCAGGTAAGTTTAAATTAGATGATGTACCATAGTAATAAAAATAGAAAATGCTGGAAATACTCAGGCAGCATCTGTGGAGAGAGAAACAGAGTTAATGTCTCAGGCCGATGACCCTTCGTTGCTTCTCTCCCGTTTAAATGAAGGGAGAGGCATGATGACCACACGCGCACTGACGTCACCCCTGGTCTGCCGCTGAGTGACAGTGGCGGAGACTCCTTCCCACCCCCACTTCCGCCCCTCACCAGTACTTACCGCTGCACTTCTGCCCCTATTATGACCGGCTTCCGGTCCGATGCGAAAAAAACTTCAAAGAGGAGAAAATCGGTCGGAGGCTTGCCTCATCGCACCCAACGGTAAAAACTTCAAAAAAGAGTTAGGTGCGCCCGCTTTCTGGCGGGCCTGAATTTCGACCCCTCTGTTTCTCTCCCACTTTCTAACTTCTTTGCTGCACCTTCTATTCTTTTACTTTCTTTGCACAGTGCTCTTGCACTTTGATTGTTATCTCTATCCTGCCTCTGACTCTTTGGGGATGAATTGCCATGGAGGTTCTCGTGTCTACCATAATTCTGGCAAAAGAGCTGAGAAAACCCTGGAAAAACAGCATAAATTGTGATCCCAAACCTCAGGTATACCTGAGAAAAGAAAGTAAAAAAGACCTGCAATTATATAGTGTCTTTCACGACCACCGGACAAGTCAAAGCACTTTACAGCCAATGAGGTACTTGTTTTTAAGTATAGTCACGGTAATGTAGGAAAGTACAAGAACAGGTGAAAGAAAGGCACGTGTAGGCAGTCAGGGGAGGCAAGGCCTTAAGAAAGAGTAGGTTGATTGGGCACACTTTGGAATTCACAGTTGTCATGGTGCTTTACAAAAGAAACTGGACACTGCCCAGGAGTAGAGTTAGATGCAGTGATCAGAGGTCAGGTTTGTTATGTCTTTAGATTCTCTGATAATGAGGCAATGTATTGTACTTGAACTGCAGTGACCTTAGTCCATTTAATGTAACTCCAGAGTGAGGATCAGGCCTGGCCCACCTGTAAAGGTAACCTACAAGTCTCCCACTGCAGTGCCCTCTGATGGCACACCTCAGTGACCATACAGCTGGTGTACAAGTTTCCCATAGTAGTGCCCTCTGGTGGCATATCATATGTAATAGTACAACAGTAAATATGTCTGGATACATGACACCACTCTCCCCCAAGTCCTTAGTGCAAATTGCCTTCATACATTTACTGTGCTCTGGGCTTAGCTCTATCTGGTTGACCCTTGGAGGGTCGTTTCCATCTTGGGTGAGTCGGTGGTGTTTCGTTGGCGGTAGAGGTGCTGGTGGTTTCTGTTTGTGCATCCATGACCACTCCATTCTCTCCTCCCCACATATAGATTATGCCGGTGGCTCATTACATTCATATACATTCAAATCCAGAAAAAAAAAATTGTATTTACATCATTACAATTGTGGTACAGTTGTGAGGCAAGTACATTTGACTGGTGAGGTGCATACTTGATACATACTTGGAATCAGTACTGGTGTGAGGACAAACTAGTACCAGAACTGCTGGATGGTGTCCAGGCAGTCTGGTGGTGGCGCGGTGCCTAGTGCTGGCAGTGGAAACCCGGTTGGCTCAAGTTGCCTGCTCTCAGGGCCTTTGCTGTTGCTCCCAGCATCGGGCAGGTTCACAGATGCCTGTGACCTCCCTGTCCTTTCCTTATGCCCCGAGTCGCTGCTGCTCCCTGAGGAGCAGTTGTCTGGCAGTGCGCAGGGAACTGCTGACTCGCTTGCCTGGGCGTTATTTGGTTTGAGATCCTGGCTGGTCCCAGTCCCATTTGGGAGAACCATTGCGGGTGACCCTTTGTTCCCGGGTGTGGCCTTGGTGCCTATAGGGTCTGGGGGCTGCACCTTAGCGCAGTTTGCTCTTTCAGGCTCATGGCGGTTGGTGCCATCGGGTGCCTGAGAGGTGGAGCCGATCAGGGGCAGGGTATCGATTCCGGTGCCGTTGCCCTCCTGAGATCGCTTACTCCGCAGCTTGTCTATGTTAGCTGCTTGTGGCCACACTCCGTGGTGCATCACTCTGGTCCCAGGGACACAGGCTACTACATTGGGTAGCTCGCTGAACCTGTGTGCTCCCAATGGGTGCTTGCCCGCTGCATTAATCGCACAATGTTTCATTACTCATTGTAGATAAACTGTAGCTCCGATCGCAATCGCACGACTTTTCTTTGCTTATTACATGTATAAAACTCTGATCATTAATTGTAAGCTTTACATTTAACTCACAGTTGCTGTTATATTGATTGAGAATGTGGACCTGTCCCTTTAAATGTGGTGGTTCCTGGCCTCCTTTAAGAGAGCCTTGCTATCTTTAGCCCAATCCTCTTCTTCACTTGGTACCACGTATCGCTCCCTCAGCACTGCACCTCACGGTCTGGTCACCGCCATCTTTTTCTTCAGCGCTTCACCTCGTGGTTTGGGCGCCATCTTTCTTCCATCCATGATGTCGACTGTGGTGATCCTCTTCTCCCTGGGTTCTGCCACCGAAGCTGGGAAGTCGCCTTTGGATCAGATTTTCTTCCTCCGGAATCCTGCCACTGGAGCCCGGGAGGTGCGTTCAGGTCGTCTCAGCTGGATCATTTCCACGCAGTCATGCTGAATGGTCTGTGCCTCGGGTGCTGTGCTGGTCTGCTCTCTGGTGCCGGATCCAACCTCAGGTGACGGCTTGTTTTGCCTCTGAGCGCGGGCGACGTCTACCGCTGAAGGGATGAAATCTTCCCAGCTCCAATGGATCTTCTCCATCCAACTTCTTCTGAGTAGCGTTGGTCCATCACCTGCAACAATCCACAGGGGTAACTTGTGCACCACGTCTTCATGGAGTACCTTTATATCCGCACTACCAATGTCTGGGATAAGCTCATTGGTGTAGGTGCGCAGCTTTGCCTGAACCAGGACCAACTTGGGTCGTTCAGCTTGATTGTCCCACAGCCTCTCAAAGCTTTTTGATTCATTACTGACTGGCTCGCCCCCGTGTTCACTTCCATGAAGACTGGAGCGCCATTTAACTCGACTTCCATCCTCAACGGGGAACATTCTGTGGTGCAGGTAAACATTCAGTGTGGGGCTGAGCTGCCTCTCTGACTATCGCTTCATAATCCACGCTGGATTCATGGCCATCTGCAGACGCTTCATCAATACAGTGAGTCATATTTCTCTTACACAATCGCTGGAGGTGGCCCTTTGTGCTGCAGCCTTTACACACATAATCCTTAAAATGGCACTGGTAAACCCTGTGATTCCCTCTGCAACACCAGCATGGTGCTACTCGATTAGACCCCTTGGTGGACTCTGAGTTAAGGGACTTGGGGGCCTGTTCTCTCTCCCCTGAGGAGATTTACGTTCTACAGTCCAGTCGCTAAAAGGCGTCATTCTGTGTACAGTACTTGCCGGGTTTGAGTCCTGAGGATGAGTCATCTATCTAGAGCCGCAGGTCGAGGTCATGAATGCCTGGCTCACGGTGATGGCCTTCTGTAGTGTGACTGTGGTATCCGCAGATAGTAGTCTGTGAAGAAAGCCCTCGTGGCCGATTCTGATGACAAAGATATCCCGCAGCACTTCGGTGAGGTGGTCGCCGAAATCACACGGTGCTGCCAGCCTCCTGAGGTCTGCAGCATATTTTGCGATTTCCTGGCCTTTGGGCCGCCAGTAGGTGTAAAACCAGTGTCTAGCTGTGAGGATGCTCTCTTTGGGCTTGAGTTGTTCTTGGATCAGCGTTACAAGATCCTCATACGTCTTGGTCGCTGTCTTCATTGGTGCCAGCAAGTCCCTGACGAGGCCATAGAAGGTTAGTCATTTTCACGTGAAAGTCCGTAATCTCGTCGCGAATTGTTATGTCTTTAGATGCTCTGATAATGACTCAATGAGGCAATGTATTGTACTTGAACTGTAGTGACCTTAGTCCATTTAATGTAACTCCAGAGTGAGGATCACACATGGTGGCCTGCCTTTTATACTAGGCCTGGCACAACTGTACAGGTAACCTACAAGTCTCCCACTGCAGTGCCCTCTGGTGGCACACCTTAGTGACCATACAGCTGGTGTACAAGTTTCCCATAGTAGTGCCCTCTGGTGGCACATCATATGTAATAGTACAAGCAGTAAACATGTTTGGATACATGACAAGGTTGATGAGATTTTTTGGAGGCTTTTGAAAGCAAGGAGAGATGCGGCAAAGCAAAGGGCTTTGGGAAAGGATTTTTGGAGTGCTGGTGTGTGGTGACTGAAGCTTAACCACCGAGGCTGGGGTGAGAAACATACACAAGGCCAGAGTTGGAAAAAGTGCAGATCTGCCATGAACTAACTGAATGACGGAACAGGCTCGTGCGGTTAAATGATCTACTACCATTCCTATGTTCCTATGGACATAGGGTTGGAAAAGGTTGCAAGAGTTTCCAAGAATTTTTAATTCAATACATTGGGGTATAGAATTTGATGAGACAGGAGTGATAGTTCAACAGCACTTCACCAACAACAACAGCTTGTATTTATATAGCACCTTTAACATAGGGAGATGTCTCTTCACAAGAATATTGTGCGATAAAAAAATTTGACACCAAGCCACATATGTAGAAATTAGCACAGGTGACAAAGGGTTATGGTTTAAGGAGTGTCTTGAAGGAGGAAAG
This sequence comes from Pristiophorus japonicus, assembly GCF_044704955.1. Classification (NCBI taxonomy): domain Eukaryota; kingdom Metazoa; phylum Chordata; class Chondrichthyes; family Pristiophoridae; genus Pristiophorus; species Pristiophorus japonicus. Next base: position 132,432,063 of record NC_091991.1, on the reverse strand, counting down.
AAAGGTAGAGAGGCGGAGAGGTTTTGGCAGCGTGTTCCAGAGCTTTGGACCTAGGCAACAGAAGGCATGGCCACCAATGGTGGAGCGATTATAATCAGGGATGCTCAGGAGGGCAGAATTAGAGGAGCGCAGACATCTCGGGGGGGTTGTGGGGCTGGAGGAGATTACAGAGATAGGGCGGGGCGGGGCCATGGAGGGATTTGAAAATAAGGATAGCATTAGAACCTAGAGTAAAATAATTCATGTGAGCCTATTCCAGACTTTTAATTTCAATTATAGTAGTGTGATCTGATTAGTCTTAAAATTCATTTCTACAAAAGATCTATCATTATGAAATTAGATCTCTGCAAAATAACTTTTTACAGAAGGAATCAATCCATGACCGTTTTTGTGTAGTCTGAGCCATCACCTTCCCAAGGCCGACTAAGGATGGACAATAAATTGCCGGTGATGCTCACATCCTGAGAATGAATAAAATAAATGTTAATTATGCATCTGATTCAGAAATCAATCATTATGTCCTCCAAAAACATACTCAAGGGATGACCAATGTCAAATGTCAAACCATACTGACACAGAATATAGAATTTTAAATGAAAGTACAGAAATTTGAACCCCGATTTTAACTTGGGGCAGGAACTGGACGGGCAGGATTGCGGGTGGGGGGGATTCGGGCGGTGGGGGTTGGGGGGATATTGAGTGGCAATGCCCTGACATCCCCAGCATGAAGCCTGGCATTATTTTAATATGTTTAATGGGTTGCCCATCGGGAAACAGACAGCTTGCTCATTGTCATGGTGCAAGTTCTGGCGGCCCTCCCGAGGCCTATTTAAAGTGGAAATGCATATCTTGAGCAAGGTTGCATTCCCTGCTTTGAGCTTTCATTGCAGCAGTGCTGGATAGAATTCAACTCCTATAAATGAGTTGGAGGGCTGTTCCTAGATTTTCTGCTGCCTCCCTAGAGATTCTGGTAGAGGAGATTATGGCAAAGAGTGGGCTACTGTTTTCCAGCACCCACAGGGGCACACCAAGGCGACTATCCAGCAGGCCTGGACAGAGGTGGCTGAGAGTGTCAGTGCCAGCAACATCACCCCCAGTACCCGAGCTCAAAGCAGAAACAGGTTCAATGACCTCACAAGAGCAACGAGAGTGAGTACAGTTCTTCATCTCTCCGCCTTTGTTTGTATCTCTCAACAACATCTGTCAACATTTCTGGCAGCCCCTCCTCCACCACTCTCAACAGTTCCCTTCCCCCACATCCTTCAGTATACAATCACAAGGACACACTGCACTACTTCGCTTTATCATTCCAAACACAGATATCTCTTCCTTTGCTCTCTTCACATCACGTGTTAACAGCAGTCTCACTCACATCCAAGCACTTGTGCAATCACTAACTCCTCACCTAACTCCTTCCTTACTTGACATTCCACACACTTGGCTTTATACCTCCCCGTCCTCATTCCATCTCACTTCTTCTCCAGCTCTCAGCCCATGCACTATCTGCACAAGCCCCACACATCTCCACTTTTCAACAGCCTCTCACTAACACTCACCCTCTCTGCAGGACAAGCCAACAGCTAATACCAGGGAAAGCAGTGAGCATTGGGTAAGGTGAGGCTGGGGTATTACCTGAGCAGGTTGTCCGCATATTGCTCGTAATCCTTTATTCACCTCAGCAAATATTCAACAAGCTTCACAAATTCAAACTGCATTCTGAAGACTGTCACCTGGTAATGTCCAGCTTCTCAGTGCCATCCTAAATCTTGTCCCTTTTTTCTTTCCTCTAGTTCCTTCTCAGTATTAAGAAATGCCTAAAAAAGGCACCTTGGAGGAGGGCGATGCTCTTGAGGATGCACTGTCATGCGCTCCATCCATCCCAAGCACCTGCACTGCTTCCAGTGCAAGTATATCCTTCCTAAAATAAGGAGACCAAAACTGTATGCAGTACTCCAGGTGTAGTCTCACCAATATCCTGTACAGTTGTAGCAGGACTTCCCTACTTTTATATTCTTTCCCCCTTGCAATAAAGGCCAACATTCCATTTGCCTTCCTGATTACTTGCTGTACCTGCCCACTAACCTTTTGCGTTTCATGCACAAGGATCCCCAGATCCCTCTGTACTGCAGCATTTTGTACTCTCTCCCCGTTTAAATAATAATTTGCGTTTTTATTTTTCCTACCAAAGTGGATAACCTCACATTTTCCTGCATATTACTCCATCTGTCAAATTTTTGCCCACTCACTGAGCCTATCTATATCCTTTCGTAGATTCTTTGTGACCTCCTCACAACTTGCTTTCCCACCTATCTTTATATCATCAGAAAATTTGGCTACATTACACTCAGTCCTTTCATCCAAGTCATTAATATAAATTGTAAATAGTTGAGGCCCCAGCACTGATTCCTGTGGCACCCCACTAGTTACAGTTTGCCAACCTGAAAATTACCCATTTATCCCAACTCTCTGCTTTCTGTTAATTAACCAATCCTTTATCCACGCTAATATATTACCCTAACCCCATGAGCTCTTATCTTGTGCAATAACCTTTTATGTGGCACCTTATCAAATGCTTTCTGGAAATCCAAATACACGACATCTACTGATTCCCCTTTATCCACCTGCTTGTTACATCCTCAAAGAACTCCAGCAAATTTGTCAAACATGATTTCCCTTTCAAAAAACCATGCTGACTCTGCTTGACTGCATTATGATTTTCTAAATGTCCTGCTACTACTTCCTTAATGATGGACTCCAACATTTTCCCAATGACAGATGTTAGGCTAACTGGTCTATAGGTTCCTGCTTTCTGGTTCCCTCCTTTCTTACATAGGGGCGTTACATTTGTGGTTTTCCAGTCCGCTGGGACCTCTCCAGAATCCAGGGAATTTTGGTAGATTACAACCAATGCATCCACTAGCTCAGCAGCCACCACTTTTAAGACTCTAGGATGCAAGCTAATCAGGTCCAGGGAACTTGTCCACCTTTAGTCCCATTAGTTTGCCTAGTACTTTTTCTCTAGTGATAGTAATTGTTTTAAATCCTCCCCCCCACCACCAATAGCCCCTTGATGATCAATTATTGGGATACTTTTAGTGTCTTCTACCGTGAAGGCCGATACAAAGTATTTGTTCAAAGTTTCCTCTATTTCTCTGTTTCCCATTATTCATTCTCCAATCTCATCTTCCAAGGGACCAACGTTTACTTTAGTTATTCGCTTCCTTTTTATATACTGTAGAAGCTCTTACTGTCTGTTTTATGTTTCTTGCTAGTTTACTCTCGTAAGCTATCTTTTCTCTCTTTATCATTTTCTTAGTCGTCCTTTGCTGGTTTCTAAACATTTCCCAATCCTCTGGCCTTCCACTGTTCTTCGCAACATCGTATGCCTTTGTTTTCAATTTGATACCATCCTTTACTTCCTTATTTAATGGTTCATCCTTCTCTTCGAGTCTTTCTTTCTCACTGGAATATATCTTTGCTGAGAGTTATGAAGGATCTCCCTAAATGTTTGTCACTGCTTTTCTACAGTCTTACCCTTTAATATATTTTCCTAGTCCACTTTAACCAACTCTGTCTTCATACCCTTTATAATTACATTTATTTAAGTTCAGGACACTAGTTTGAGAACTAGCTTTCTCACCCTCAAACTGAGTTTGAAATTCTACCATGCTATGATCATTCTTCCCGAGGATCCTTCACTACGAGATCATTAATTAATCCAGACTCGTTACACATTACCAGATCTAAAATAGTCTGCTCCCTGGTTGTTTCCACAAGGTATTGTTCCAAGAAACTATGCCACATATACTCTATGAACTGTTCCTCCAGGCTACCTTTGCCAATTTGATTTGTCCAATCAATATGAAGATTAAAATCACACATGATTATTGCCGTACCTTTCTTTCAAGCCTCTATTATTTCTTGATTTATACTCTGTCCTACAGTGTGGCTACTGTTTGGGGCCTGTAGACCACTCCCACCAGTGACTTTCTACCCTTATTATTTCCTATCTCCACCCAAACTAATTCTACATCTTGATCTTCTGAACCAATATCATTTCTCACTACCGCACTGATCTTATCCCTTATTAACAGAGCTACCCCATTTCCTTTTCCTTTCTTCCTATCCTTACGAAATGGCAAATACCCCTGAATATTCAGTGCCCATCCTTGGTCACCTTGCAATCAGGTCTCTGTAATGGCAATCAGATCACACCCATTTATTTCCACTTGTGCCGTCAACTCACCTATCTTGTTATGAATGCTTCGTGAATTCAGATATAGAGCTTTGAATTTTGTCTTATGTGTATACGCTCTGTCCCTTCCTGTCACACTCTGGTTATCATTATCCCCATCGATACCCGGCACTTTTGTCTTCTCCTTTCTCTTCTTATATTTCCTCTCATCAGATCACTGCCCGCTGCCCCCCCGCCCCCCCCCACTATTTAGTTTACAGCCCTATATACAGCCCTAATTATTCAATTTGCCAAGGCTCTGACCCCAGCCTGGTTCAAGTGAAGTCTATCCCAATGCAACAGATCCTTCCTATTCCAGTACTGGTGCCAGTGCCCCATTGAAACCTATTTCTCCCACATCAATCTTTGAGCCATGCATTCATCTCTGATCTGATTTACCCTATGCAAATTTGCTTGTGGCTCAGGTAGTAATCCAGAGATTATTACCTTTGTGGTTCTGCTTTTTAGTTTGGCCCCTAGCTGCTCATAATCCCTCAGCAGAACCTTTCTGTTAGTCCTACTTATGTCGTTGGTACCTACATGGACCATGACAACTGGATCTTCCCCCTCCCATTCCAAATTCCTCTGCAGCCCTGAGGAGATGTCCTTAACCCTGGCAGCACAGCCTTCGGGACTCATGCTCTCAGCTGCAGAGAACAGTATCTATCCCCCTAACTATACTGTTCCATACCACTACAACATTTATTTTTACTCCCCCCACTTGAATGGCCTCCTGTACATCGGTGCTGTGGTCAGTTTGCTCATCCTCCCTGCTTTTGTCCAAACAGGGGGCAAGAATCTCATACCTGTCGGATAAGAGCAAGGGCTGAGGCTCCTCCAATGCTACATCCTGGGTCCCCATACCTGCCTCACTCATAGTCACACCCACCTGTCCATGACCACGGATCAAATTTGAATTAATTAACCTAAGGGATGTGACTGCCTCCTGGAACACAGCGACCATATATCTCTCCCCCTCCCTGATATATTGCAGTGTCTGCAGCTCGGACTCCAGCTCATCAACTCGGAGCCAAAGTTCCTTGAGCTGCAGACACTTAATGTAGATATGGTCACCGTGGACCTCAATGGGGTCAACCACTTGCCATAACACTTATTTAATTAATTAAGTTTTCACGTTTTGAAAGTTTCGATTTTTAATGCCAGCTCTTAATTTAAACCGATGCCCAAGAAAGAGAGAATAAATACAGACCAACCAATCACTTCCCTACTTTCCTGTGATGTCACACTTTCAATCTTTTTACTTCTTATCTTCCCAGGTCAGTTGGCACTGGGTAGGCTGGCTGTCGCTGCTCCGGCTGACTCGCGCTGTCTTTATCTCCCGATCAGCTGGTGTACTCTCGTGTTGGTTGGGCTGGCTCTCGAGCTGATAATTATGCCCATGGGTTGAGCCGGGCCGCCAACAGGCAGCCTGGCACTCCCTCTTGGGTGCCAGGCAACTTGCCCAGTTGAAATCCTCCCTGGTTGCCCAGTGTTTGCCACTAAAGTGGCTGCAGTGTTCGCAGCGGGCCTCCCCTTTAACTGAAGGGGAGGGACGTTGTGACGCGCCAGCGCGGTGACATCATCAGCGCGGCGCTGATGACTTGGAGCATCGACCACTCCGACCCGACTGCACATCCGACCGGAAACATAAGCCAAAGAGTTGAAAATCACCCGACAGTCTGCCCCATGCATTGGGGCGCGTGGAGCACCTGAACACCATTAGGTGCGCCCTGTTTCAGGCGGAGGGCAATTTCTGCCCCTGCAGCATTTCAGTGTGAGCTGGGGCAATCTGGTTTAGTTGGCTGTGTGGCACTAACAAGGGCACTGGTGGAGTGGGAAAACAGGCACGATATCATCTTGAGAGAGGACAGCAGGGGTCTCTCTCTTGGAGCCATTGCTAAGAAACGGGTTAGCTTTTAATGTGAAAGGAGATGAGTGGCTACTGAATGCAGCAGCAGTTGGTAATGCAGAGTGTACAGGGTGAGATAGAAGAGTGAAGGGAAAAAGAGGGTTAGATGTGAAGAAACCCTGCGCGACATGTCCTCCAGCATTGCCACTCACCACAACAATAATTTGTATTTATATAGCACCTATACTGTAGTGAAACGTCCCAGCAGTGTTGTGAGAAAAAAAATTGACACTGAGCCACATAAGGAGAAATTAGCGCAGGCGACCAAAAGCTTGGTAGATTTTAAGGAGTGTCTTAAAGGAGGAAAGAGGTAGAAGAGTGGAGAGGTTTAGGGAGGGAATTCCAGAGCTTAGGGCCTAGGCAGCTGAAGGCACGCCCACTGATGGTTGAGCGATTGTAATCAAGGATGCTCAAGAGGGCAGAATTAGAGGAGTGCAGATATTTTGGGGGGTTGTGGGGCTGGAGGAGATTACAGAGATAGGGAGGGGCGAGACCACGGAGGGATTTGAAAATAAGGTTGAAAATGTTAAAATCGAGGTGTTGCTTCGAGGGAGCCAACGTAAGTCAGCGAGGACAGGACTGATGGGGGAGCGGGACTTGGTGCGACTTAGGACATGGGTAGCTGAGTTTTGGATCACCTAAAGTTTACAGAGGGTAGAATGTGGGAGGCCAGCCAGGGTGCATTGGATTAGTCAAGCCTAGAGGTAACAAAGATATGGATGAGGGTTTTAGCAGAAGATGAGCTGAGGCAGGGGCATAGACAGTGATGTTACGGAGGTGCAAATAGGCGGTCTTAGTTATGCTGCGAATATGTGATTGGAATCTCATTTCTGGGTCAAATATGACACCAAGTTTGCGCACAGTCTGGTTCAGCCTCAGACAGAAGTTGGGGAGAGGGATGAAGTCAGTGGCTAGGGAATGCAGTTTGTGGCAGGGACCAAAGACAGTGGCTTTGAACTTCCCAATATTTAATTGGAGAAAATTTCTGCTCATCCAGTACTTGATGTCAGACAAGCAGTCTGACAATTTAGAGACTGAAGGGGTCGAGAGAAGTGGTGAGGTAGAACTGGGTGTCGTCGGCATATGTGTAAAAACTGACACTGTGTTTTCGGATGATGTCGCCAAGGGGCAGCATGTCGATATAGGAGGTCGCCAAAGATCGATCTTTGGAGGACACCAGAGGTAATAATGCGGGAGTAGGAAGTGAATCCAATCCTGGTAGTTTTCTGGCTATGATTAGATCGATAAGAATGGAACCAGACGAGTGCAGTCCCACCCAGCTGAATGATGGTGGAAAGGCATTGTAGGAGGATGGAGTGCTCAACCGTGTCAAAGGCTGCAGACAGGTTGAGAAGGACGAGGAAGGATAGTTTACCTTTGTCACAGTCACAAAGGATGTCATTTGATGAGAGCCATTCCGGTACTGTGGCAGAGGCTATGACTCTTCCCCCGCCCTTGTTGTTCCAGAGGGGAGAAGATGTACAGGCGGGCTCGGCCTCTTCCATTTGTGCTCTCCTGCTGCATGTTGTTCGTGACCTTCTCCTGCAAGAATGAAGGCAGTGTATTAGTGGCAGCATTGTGAGGTTTGCAATAGCATTGCGAGTCAGAAGTGCAGAGTGTGTGAGCAGGAGGAGAAGGAGGTGGAGTGCAGTGATTGTTGGAGAGTGAAGGGTAGTAGGGGAGGGGAGTATTGTGAGTAGTGAGGCTGCAGGTGGTGTAGATGTGAGGAGAGAGTAACTGAGGTAAGAGATAAGATTCATACCTTGAAAAAAACTGGTGCGGTCATTGAACTTTTTTCTGCATTGCAGCCATGTCCTGGGAGCTAAGCTTTTTCTGCAACTCCTTTCCACTAGTGACAATAGTGTTGCCTGGAGGTCTTTCTGTCCCCTCGGGGGAGGAAAAAGGACCTCAGTCTTCCTGATGGGGAATAAGGAAATAACAGAGACTCTAAACAAATATTTTGTGTCTGTCTTCACAGTGGAAGACACAAAAAGCATACCAAAAATAGTGGGAAACCAAGGGGTTATAAGAGTGAGGAACTTAAAGTAATTAATACCAGATCAGAAAAAGTACTAGAGAAACTAATGGGATTAAAAGCTGACAAATCCCCTGGACCTGACGGCCTACATCCCAGGGTTCTAAAAGAGGTGGCTGCAGAGATAATGGATGCATTGGTTGGAAAGTTCCTTAGATTCTGGAATGGTCCCAGTGGATTGGAAGGTAGTAAATGTAACCCTGCTATTGAAGAAAGGAGGGTAAGAGAAAATAGGGAGCTATAGGCCAGTTAGCCTGATATCAGTCGTCGGGAAAATGCTGGAATCCATTATTAAGAAAGTGGTATCAGGGCATGTAGAAAATCATAATATGATTGGGCAAGGTCAACAGGGTTTTATGAAAGGGAAATCATGTTTAACAAATTTATTAGAGATTTTTGCGGATGAAACTAGCAGGGTAGATAAGGGGGAACCAGTGGATGTAGTATATTTAGATTTCCAAAAGGCATTCGATAAGGTGCCACATAAAATATTGCTATGCAAGATAAGGGCTCATGGGGTTGGGGGTAATATATTAACATGGATAGAGGATTGGTTAACAGACAGAAAACAGAGAGTAGGGGTAAATGGGTCATTTTCCGGTTGTCAGGCTGTAACTAATGGGGTGCCGTAAGGATCAGTGCTTGGGCCTCAGCTATTTAAAATCTATATTAATGACTTAGTTGAAGGGATCAAGTACAATATATCCAAGTTTGCTGATGATACAAATCCATGTGGGAAAGTAAGCTGTCAGGAGGACACAAAGAGCCTGCAAAGGATTAAAGACAGGTTAATTGTGTAATGTATGTAGGCACCTTTAGTAATGACTCCATGAGGCAGGGTATGATACTTAAACTGTGTAGACCTGTAGTCCTTTATTTGCAGCTCCCGAGTGAGGACCACAAGCTGCGAGCTCCTTTTTATACTGGGTTGCCTTAGGTCTCCAGCAGCAGCACCCTCTGGTGTACAGGTAAGGTGTGTACAGTGTAAGGGTACGTTCAGTGTTGCATAACAGTGTTACAGACATCACACAGTAAACAGGCATGCATACACAACAACACTCCCCCCTAAGCATTTTTCATATCCTTATTGTCATGACCAGGGGAGGTGATCAGTGGTGGCTATAGGAGGTTGTGGTGAGGGTTGTGTGGTTGCCAAGTGTGATCCCTGTGCTTGAGGCTGGCCTCGTACGTTTCTCTTCCCTAACACAGACCAAGTGGGTGTCACTGTTGTGGGATCCTTCAGCGGGGGTAGCCACGGCAGCAGTGGATGTTGTGTATACACTGTGATGTGGGTAGTTGTGGGGTGGTGGTCTGGGCCACAAGACTGGGTGGGTTCCTTGTCCACCAATTGGGATGAGGGTCAGGTCATCACAGGGTTGGCCAGGGAAGCTGGAGGGTATTGGCCTCACACTCCTGGTGTTGGCCCTGATGGCCAGGGGTTGTAGGGCTGGTATGGAGCAGGTTGCCATTGGTGGTGGCTGGGCTGCCCATTGACCACTGTCCCTGTAGTGGGTCTGCTCCCACTGGCTGTGTATGTGTGCTGCAAGGGGCATCATATTCGTTCCAAAGGTCCAGGCTACATGGTCAGGTAGCTTGCTGGACCTGGGGGTCTCTCACAGGGAGATTCCATTGGCATCAACATGGTCCTGTAGGACCCACTGTCCTTTGGCAGTGTCCTCCCAGTATACATGACACCTTGGATCTGATCACATAGTCGAGCCTGCATTGTGCATTCTATCAGTTGCATCACTTTTGGGTGTCCTAGTTTCAACAGATATGGTTACATTAGGCATTTCACATTCTCTATCATTATTGTTAAGCATAATAAACTTGTTCTTAACCTTACTGACACCTGTATTCATCTCATCAGTCATATTAGTTAAACCAGCGTCACAATTCATGGTTACATTGCATACATTTTCATACTTGCATCCTTTTATTGCATCGTTACCTTTAAAGTCCTTGTACTCAAATAGTTGAAACTTCCCCTTTAAATTTCTTTGGTTACCGGTCTTCTTTAAGGGAGCCTTCAAATCCGATTGGTTGCTTGGTGTCGCATGATGCTCCTCCAATGCTGCCCCTCGTGGTATGGCCGTGGCCATTTTTGATTTTAGGTTCTGCTCCTCGTGGTGCTGCAGCCATCTTCTGGCTCTGCTGCAGGTAGGCTGTGGTGCACTTTTCTTCCACAGGTTCGACCCTGGACGTCGGGAATCCATTTCTTTTGTTGATGTTCCTCTTTTGGAGTGCTGCCTCAGCCCGGAAAGTGGAATTTTGATCCTCGGCCCTGGAGATTTCGCCATGGTGCAGCGGAGTCGTTGCCGCGCTGGACAGTGGAACCTCTGGATGCAGTGATGGATCCATGTTCGAGGTCGATTGCCGGAGCCCGGAGACCTGGGGGCAGTTTCGCTTGGACAGGATGCTGTTGTGGTCGATTGGCGGGATTCATCCAAAGTTCTTCAATGGTCGCTTGGCTCATCACAGACTGACTTGCCCCTGTGTCGCTCTCCATAGATACTTTTATCGCCCACGGAGAACTTTCGGTGGAGCATGTATGAGTTCCATACTCTCCTTCCAGGGGTTGAGCAACTTCATCTTCATCTGTGTCGAAGCCCGGTGATCAGTCAACTCATCAGAGACGCGGTGAGTACAGCTTTTTTTGCACATGCTTTGAAGGTGCCTTTTCTCTTTGCATGCATAGTCTTTGTAGCGGCACTGGTGGGCCCTGTGGTTTCCTGTGAAGGAGTTAGTTATAAAGTGGAAAGATTGTTGTAAATCATTAGAAAGATAAAAATTATGGAGATGTCGCACGAGGGTTCGGGATGGAATCTGCAGGAGGTTGCAGGGAGAAGGATGGCAAAACCCTTCTCTGACGAAGAAAATGATGCATTGGTCAATAAAGTCGAGACGCGGTGGGGCGAATTATCCCAGGGTGGGCATGTGACACCTCCACTCCGGATATATCAGAAAATATGAGGCGAGATCACCGATGTAGTGTCGTCAGTGTTCCATGATAGGCATGAATCCAACCAGTGCCGCAAGAAGTGGAACAGCCTGGTTGCTTCTGCAAGAGTAAGTATTAAATAGATTTTAAATTGTAATGATCCACTGAATATGTAAATCTGCCGGATTGTAATGAGGCTGGGTAATTTTGCGTAGTTTCCCTGCTAAGATTTGGACTGGGGTCAGAACCTGCGTCCTTTAAGTCTAATTTGGGCACCGTCTCCTTTTGGGTTACGTTGATGGATGGGGCATGACTGAGCACTGAGGGGTCTGGTCACCTTTACGCAGACTGTGTCAGTCTCTCTGGCTGCTGTCGCTCACACGTCTGGTTTGCCCCATGTGGCGGACTCAGGATTGCGGGACTCAGGGCAGCGTTTCTGCCCTTAGAAGTATCCATGCGGTGCACTGCTCTCGTCGGTTTAGAGTCCCTTAGTGCTTCATTTAGGTGGTCGCTAAAGTCTCACGGTGCAGCCAGTCTCCTTAAGTGTTCCAATCTTTCTACAAAAGTGTCCCAATCTTCCCCATCGGTAAATTGCTGAAAGATGCTGAGATTCGACATGCTGAGCATGTGGTTCGTGACCTCATATTCTCGTCGCCAGTTGTAGTGTATGTAGGCACCTTTAGTAAGGACTCCATGAGGCAGGATATGATACTTAAACTGTGTAGACCTGTAGTCCTTTATTTGCAGCTCCTGAGTGAGGACCACAAGCTGTGAGTTCCTTTTTATACTGGGTTACCTGCAGTGTGCAGGTAACCCTTAGATCTCCAGAAGCAGCACCCTCTGGTGTACAGGTAAGGTGTGTACAGTGTAAGGGTACATTCAGTGTTGCATAACAGTGTTACAGACATCACACAGCAAACAGGCATGCATACACAACAAAGTGAATGAGCATAAAGGTGATAGATGGATTATAATGTGGGGAAATGTAGGAAGAATTGAAAAACAGAATTTAAAAAAAAATGTTGGTGTTCAGAGAGGCTTAGGTGTCTTCGAACAGGAAACACAGAAAGCTAGCATGCACAAGCAATTAGGAATGCAAATGGCATGTTGGCCTTTATTGCAAGGGGGTTGGAGTACAAAAGTAAGGAAGTCTTACTACAATTGTACAGGGCTTTGGTGAGACCATACCTGGAGTACTGTTCACAGTTTTAGTCTCCTTATCTGAGAAAGGGCATACATGCCATAGAGACTGTGCAATGAAGGTTCACTAGGTTAACCCCTAGGATTAGAAGGTTGTCCTAAGAGGAGAGATTGAGTAGATTGGGCCTCTACTCTCTGGAGTTTAGATGAATAAGAGGTGATCTCATTGAAACATATAAGATTCTGAGGGGGACTGACAGAGTAGATGCTGAGAGGTTGTTTCCCCTGGCTGAAGAGTCTCTAATTAGGGGGTATAGTCTCAGGATAAGGGGTCAATCATTTAAGACCGAGAGGAGGAGGAATTCTTCACTGAGGGGTGTGTATCTTTGTAATTCTCTCCCCCAAATTGCTTTGAATGCGGAGTCGTTGAGTATATTCAAAGCTGAGATAGATAGATTTATGGACTCTAGGGGAATCAAGGGATATGGAGATCGGGCGGGAAAGTGGAGTTGAGGTCGAAGATCAGCCATGATCTTATTGAATTGCGGAGCAGGCTCGAAGGGCCGTATGGTCTACTCTTGCTCCTAATTCTTATGTTCTTACGGCAGCCTGGAGCAGGGTCTCTACAGCTGCATCGGAGGACCTCGGTCCTCACTCTGTACCTCTTCAAGTCATTTTAGATCTTCACAGCCTTTCCATGCACTGCCCCTTTAAGAGATGCTGGCTACCCTTTGGTGAAGCTCGATTTTCCACCTTCCCGATGACTAGCGCCGGTAGCTGTAGAGTAAACTGGCAGCACAAATTTAACGTGGCGCCTGCGACCATGGGAACGGGCACTCGGAGCGTGTGGCCCGCCCCCTGCAGACCGTTTTCGGGCGCGATCCAACTTCGAGTCCGTGCTGCACTCTTACCCACCAAGCTAGCTGGAGGAGTGGGCGAATGATAAAAATGTGTCTGCAGCAGGCTTGCGGCAGGAAACTCTAATGGCTGCTATTGCTCTTTCAGACCAAGTCTCAGTGAACTTGGAGCAATTACGTGCGCTGGGTTTTAACTGTGTGAACTATCGATAATGTGCCACAGCACGTTGCTTTTTCTGGGTTCCTCGATAAATACGATCAAGCCAAAGTGCTCGGAGGCGCAAAGGCAATGACAGAATGCTCAGAAGTGAGCTTTCATTGGGGATGATATAGCAGTGCTACAGCTTTGAGCTGCTTTAGGGAAGCAGCAGGATTTGTTTGTTGACACCGGGTACTTTATTAAAGAAACGAGGGTACTGCTTTTGAATTCATTGCACAAGGACCTCTGAGACACCATAATCTTTAGTATAATTTAGAATTAGCTTTAAACTACTTTGTTACACACTTAAGAGAATAATAGTAGATAATAGATAAAGAGTAGGAGAAATCTGGAATTCTCTCCCCCCCAAAAGGCTGCTGACACTGGGACAATTGGAGCTTTCACAACAGAGATAGATAGATTTTTGTTCGGTAAAGGTGTCAAGGGATATGAAGCAAAGGTGGGTAGATGGAGTTAAAATATAGCTCAGCTGTGATCTAATTGAATGGCGGAGCAGGCTTGAGGCATTGAATGGCCTACTCCTGTTCCTATAATAGATGAGAGTTAGTTCTCCGTGCTTACGAAAGAGTCTTTAATATTTAACCAGTTTTAGATGTGGATCAGTGCATCAAGGAAAAGCCATTACTAGCACCGAACAAGTGAATAAATGAAGCAGTTTGTCACCATTATGTGCTAATAAACACAACCTTTCTGAACTCAAGTGGATGTTGCTGCTGATATTTTAGTGCATGGTTATAAAATGATTACAGCTTAAACTGCGAGTACTCTGAAGTTATTTAGTGGCATATTTTACTCTGATGCAAAGAAAGGGTTAACCGTGCTTTTTGTTGTTGTAGATTTGAAGAGTCAATGAACAAAATGAGGGTTGAGTGCAAGACTCCTCTACATACAATGTTGTGAGATACATAGAAAACCAACCAATCACAAAATGGTTTCTTCACACTTCTCAAGCAGCAAAAACATCCACCTAGCTGTGGCAAACCTAAGTTGTGTGAAATGGTTTCACGGTAATGGAGAAGATTCCAATTTTTGTAGCGGGCTGCACATACAGGAACAATTACATGCACTTTGCCAAAACTGGTTCAATGGTCCTTAAAAAGTCATTTATGGTGTTTATCGGTAGACTTTATAGAAGTGCGTGTGTTAATAAATTTGTAAACTTATTCTCTTTGCTCTTTAAAATTCTGTAGTTGAAACATAATAACAGTTCTGATTACTTCATGGGGCCGAAATTGGTGAAGGCCAAGGCCTGCCCAAGTGCCGCCCAAAGGAGCGGCGATGGCCGCCGAGAGACCGGGCGGTACTTTGCCTGGAGATTCCTCTCAAAGAGGTAGCAATACTACCCAGTGGCCAAACAACGGCTTACACCGTCAATCTGGGCGGCAGCAGGCGGGAGCTCTCAATCTCGGCGGCAAAGGCTCTTGCCGCCCAAGTGCTGCCGAGGATGGAGTTGGGCCCAGAGAGGGTGGAAGACCTGCAAATAAAAATCATGGCAGAAAAAAACACCGGAACACCTTCAGGGGACCCCATCCAGGTAAGTTGCTGTGAAAATGTTTTTTAAACTATGGGTCACTAACCTTTTTTTTCCATTCTTCATACCTATCATCGGGGTTAGAACAGCCTCCACGCAGTAGTCCTTCCCCCTGCTCGCGCCGACTCCCACCTGCACCAATCTGGCATCTCAGCAGGTGGGAAGCCACTTGCACTGCTTGGCCACCAGAGGATGTCAGCGGGCGGTTCCGGGAGGTACTCCCCCCTCCCCACTCACTCCAGCCCATATAAGAGCTGAGATGTAGGCTATCGCCCATATTTGCTGAAAAGTGGAAACTAGTGCCCGATTATAGCCCATTTATCGCCGGCCCAACTTTCAGTATACATGAATGAGCTGCATCGCCCGGCCTACTTAAAAAAAAATATGATGTCCTCTTCGTGCAAGGCCAAGAATAGTGCTTATAATGGAAACTTGCGCTTGATTATGGCCCAGATTATGGCCGAGCGCTACTTTCGGCATTTCGCCCACAATTCACCCAAATGATCACTGGCCCAAAAATACGCTGAAGAAAAGCTGCAATAACTCAGCACTACTCAGTACTACGGGGAGGATCTGTAGTAAAAGGCTGTCAGGAGAATCAATTTGTGAGTGATTTTAAGGGCCTTATTGACTCTTGCCAATCATCTAATCACATTTGTATTTCTTGAGGACAAATTAAGAGCGTTTATAGCGATTTATAGTGATGGGGCCTATACTTTCTCAACCAGTATTGATCACTAATCACATGCTGCAGAATAGAGATGGGAGAATAAAATGAGAAAAGTTACATACAAGTACATTGCTGTAATGTCAGAGTTAATAAATCATGGATCTTTTCCCCTCTGGTCCACAATACAAGTAGAAGCAAAACTAGGGTATGTCATCCCATGAGGAAGGAAATGGAGTTCACCTCAGTTAGCTGATAGACTTTATTTTATAAAGCAACAGGGGCTAGAATAAAAGAAAGGTTCTATAATGTTATTGATGGGGACCAGGTCCCTTGTTCTCTCTGTCAACCCCCGTGGGAAAAGTTCTTTGCCTGAAAGAAAAACGTGCATGCGCAGAAGGCTGTTGCTGTGGTTGCTAGCCTTGCACGACTAAATACATCGCTAAGGCTATCGCCCAAATTAAAAAGGCGAAACTAGCGGTTTTTAAAATGAGTGATATTCCAGGGATCATAAAAAATAAAAAAAGCACTAAGGCCATATCGTCCATTTTTGGGCGATAGAGACCATAGTGGAAAGTCTAGCCCTATATTTTAATTTGGGCTCAGTGGGGGTCATTTGGATTTTGTGCCATAGTGTAAATTGGTGATAGCGAGTTGGCAGCCCATTTTACATCTCTCCCGATTGACTTCAATCAAAATATAAAATGGGAAACATAAAATGGACCACTAATTCGTTATCACCTGTTTTACACTAGTGAACAAAGTTAAAATTACCCCCCAGGTATTATTTATTTGCTCAATTAATGCGAAAAAAATAACTTCTGACAGATTCCTGAATCAAATCTTTTGAGAAGTCAAATTAGTCACACTGACACCAACTTAATTCAGCTAATTAGGTGTAAGTTTAGCCTCAGTACACAACTGAGCTAAAAGGAGAATGATCATATCGCAAACCTTCACTACACATGGAGAGCTCACATAGAGCACAGATTCTGCAGTCCACAAGTTTCTGACTACATGTATTGCCTGCAAAACCATAATTGATACACCATCTTTGATGGACAATTGAAAATATCACACTCTTAAATACTTTAACTCACGGGTAGGAAAGCAGCCTAGTGAGCGAGCAGCCCATCCAGGAGTGGGTGTGGGAGGACCAGAAGATATTATTGGCCTGGCCTCATTCACATGCCGCTGGCCGACTTCCTGAGCAGAACGACCATAGAAACATAGAAACATAGAAAATAGGTGCAGGAGCAGGCCATTCGGCCCTTCGAGCCTGCACCGCCATTCAATGAGTTCATGGCTGAACATGCAACCTCAGTACCCCATTCCTGCTTTGTCGCCATACCCCTTGATCCCCCTAGTAGTAAGGACTACATCTAACTCCTTTTTGAATATATTGAGTGAATTGGCCTCAACAACTTTCTGTGGTAGAGAATTCCACAGGTTCACCACTCTCTGGGTGAAGAAGTTTCTCCTCATCTCGGTCCTAAATGGCTTACGCCTTATCCTTAGACTGTGACCCCTGGTTCTGGACTTCCCCAACATTGGCAACATTCTTCCTGCATCTAACCTGTCTAAACCCGTCAGAATTTTAAACGTTTCTATGAGATCCCCTCTCATTCTTCTGAACTCCAGTGAATACACGCCCAGTTGATCCAGTCTTTCTTGATATGTCAGTCCCGCCATCCCGGGAATCAACCTGGTGAACCTTCGCTGCACTCCCTCAATAGCAAGAATGTCCTTCCTCAAGTTAGGAGACCAAAACTGTACACAATACTCCAGGTGTGGCCTCACCAAGGCCCTGTACAACTGTAGCAACACCTCCCTGCCCCTTGCTATGAAGGCCAACATGCCATTTGCTTTCTTAACCACCTGCTGTACCTGCATACCAACCTTCAATGACTGATATACCATGACATCCAGGTCTCGTTGCACCTCCCCTTTTCCTAATCTGTCACCATTCAGATAATAGTCTGTCTCTCTGTTTTTACCACAAAAGTGGATAACCTCACATTTATCAACATTATATTTCATCTGCCATGCATTTGCCCACTCACCTAACCTATCCAAGTCACTCTGCAGCCTCATAGCATCCTTCTCCCAGCTCACACTGCCACCCAACTTAGTGTCATCCACAAATTTGGAGATACTACATTTAATCCCCTCGTCCAAATCATTAATGTACAATGTAAACAGCTGGGGCCCCAGCACAGAACCTTGCGGTACCCCTCCAGTCACTGCCTGCCATTCTGAAAAGTACCCATTTACTCCTACTCTTTGCTTCCTATCTGACAACCTGTTCTCAATCAGCACACTACCCCCAATCCCATGTGCTTTAACTTTCCCATTAATCTCTTGTGTTGGACCTTGTCGAAAGCCTTCTGAAAGTCCAAATACACCACATCAACTCATTCTCCCTTGTCCACCCTACTGGAAACAGCCTAAAAAAATTCCAGAAGATTTGTCAAGCATGATTTCCCTTTCACAAATCCATGCTGACTTGGACCTATCATGTCACCTCTTTCCAAATGCGTTGTTATGACATCCTTAATAATTGATTCCATCATTTTACCCACTACTGATGTCAGGCTGACCGGTCTATAATTCTCTGTTTTCTCTCTCCCTCCTTTTTTAAAAAGTGGGGTTACATTGGCTACCCTCCACTCGATAGGAACTGATCCACAGTCTATGGAATGTTGGAAAATGACTGTCAATGCATCTGCTATTTCCAAGGCCACCTCCTTAAGTACTCTGGGATGCAGTCCATCAGGCCCTGGGGATTTATCGGCCTTCAATCCCATCAATTTCCCCAACACAATTTCCCGACTAATAAGGATTTCCCTCAGTTCCTCCTTCTTACTAGACCCTCTGACCCCTTTTATATCCGGAAGGTTGTTTGTGTCCTCCTTAGTGAATACCGAACCAAAGTACTTGTTCAATTGGTCTGCTATTTCTTTGTTCCCAATTTTGACTTCCCCTGATTCTGACTGCAGGGGACCTACATTTGTCTTTACTAACCTTTTTCTCTTTACATATCTATAGAAACTTTTGCAGTCCGTCTTAATGTTCCCTGCAAGCTTCCTCTTGTACTCTATTTTCCCTGCCCTAATCAAACCCTTTGTCCTTCTCTGCTGAGTTCTAAATTTCTCCCAGTCCCCAGGTTCACTGCTATTTCTGGCCAATTTGTATGCCACTTCCTTGGCTTTAATACTATTCCTGATTTCCCTTGATAGCCACGGTTGAGCCACCTTTCCTTTTTTATTTTTACGCCAGACAGGGATGTACAATTGTTGTAGTTCATCAATGCGGTCTCTAAATGTCTGCCATTGCCCATCCACTGTCAACCCCTTCAGTATCATTCGCCAATCTATCCTAGCCAATTCACGCCTCATACCTTCAAAGTTACCCTTCTTTAAGTTCTGGACCATGGTCTCTGAATTAACTGTTTCATTCTCCATCCTAATGTAGAATTCCACCATATTATGGTCACTCTTCCCCAAGGGGCCTCGCACAATGAGATTGCTAATTAATCCTCTCTCATTACACAACACCCAGTCTAAGATGGCCTGCCCCCCTAGTTGGTTCCTCGACATATTGGTCTAGAAAACCATCCCTTATGCACTCCAGGAAATCCTCCTCCACCGTATTGCTTCCAGTTTGGTTAGCCCAATCTCGATGCATATTAAAGTCACCCATGATAACTGCTGCACCTTTATTGCATGCACCCCTAATTTCCTGTTTGATGCCCTCCCCAACTTCACAACTACTGTTTGGAGGTCTGTACACAACTCCCACTAACGTTTTTTGCCCTTTGGTGTTCTGCAGTTCTACCCATATAGATTCCACATCATCCAAGCTAATGTCCTTCCTAACGACTGCATTAATCTCCTCTTTAACCAGCAATGCTACCCCACCTCCTTTTCCTTTCATTCTATCCTTCCTGAATGTTGAATACCCATGGATGTTGAGTTCCCAGCCCTGATCATCCTGGAGCCACGTCTCCGTAATCCCAATCACATCATATCTGTTAACATCTATTTGCACAGTTAATTCATCCACCTTATTACGGATACTCCTTGCATTAAGACACAAAGCCTTCAGGCTTGTTTCTTTAACACCCAAGAAGATAGCCTATACCAATTGCCTGGCCAGTAAAATTGAGTGTCTTAGAGGCTGCCGGCCGGGTCTATGCTAAGTGCAAGGATGGGGTAGTGGTGGGCTGGGGATGGGGGATTTCCAAGCTGTCAATCGTTTGGGAAGTGGGTGGGAAGCAAGTTTTTGCAGATAGGCTACACTTCCCTTGTGTAGCCTGGAGGAGCACTCCTGCTCCTTCTGACCCCACAAAGGAATGAAATAAACTTACCTGAAACGGCCTCTTCTATTGCTGACCTTTCTACTTCAGCCTGTCAGGAAAGCCACAGCCATTTCCCCACTCAGGCTAACCTTAAAATGACAGTCAGGTCCTAATGATGTCATCGGGACCCGATCTGCATATTTAAAGTAGTACCCCACCAGTTTTGAGCGGATGTTCTTGGTGCCAGCAATTTAAAATTGCAGTCAGCGGGATTGGCACGTGAGGCAGGCGGGGAAATCTCACGCTCTATTTTAACAGCTGTATTTTAAGTGATTATTAAAGTCTGGTTCTCACCAGGTGAGGGAAGGAGTGTTAATATTTTCCACGTCGTGTAAATTTCATAATCTAGTTGGACCTTTCCAGTTTACCATCCAATCTAACCTTATCGATCTAATATATTTACATCAACCATGTGCAGTGGAGTAAAACTAGATTTCAAAGTCACACTTATCATGGCACAATCATCCCGTGAATCACGTTTTTAAGTCCACTTCATTGCGGGAGACATAAAGCTTTTAATGCTATTATCTAACACATAAATTATAGATGAACCAAAATATTGATGTTACTTAAATTGACAATGGGTAGTATTCAGTTGCAGTTGTTTATAGGAACATGGAGGAATTACTTATCTCATTATCATCTCATTTTGCCTTGCAGCACTGTCATTTAACTATTCCTGCCCTCCACCCTATTATAGACCCGACCCCTCTCCTTTCCCTGGCTCTGTGCTTGCTCAAAAGCTGTTTATTTCTAATATCTGCCTGTTCTGACAAAAGGTTAGCGACCTGAGACGTTAACTCTGTTTCTCTCTCCAGAGATGCTGCTTGACCTGCTGAGTATTTCCAGCATTTTCTGTTTTCATTTGATGAAGATGGGTTTCCTGCCCTAACTGTGTGCCCAACTGCTCAATGTATATTCTTAAAGGTGAGTTTTTTCTCCGCGTTATCTTTGTGGGAGTTTGGTCTGCGTCGTATATTGGTCATAGAAAGAAAAAAAAGGAAGAGTACATTTATATAGCGCCTTTCACGACCACCGCGATGTCTCAAAGTGCTTTACAGCAAAGTAATGAAGTATTTTTGGAGTGTAGTCACTGTTGTAAATGTCATTTGTAAATGTATAGATTAAACCCATGTTTAGTAGATGTCATGGGGATAGAAATAGGTTTAAGCCTGTTTTCGGATGCAGAATGGACACCACGCTCAGAGTGAATGTTACTAAGGCCCAAAATTTGTCCACCTGATGAATTTTAATACAATAGGTGAGCTGCCAGTACTACGCGTGCTGTTCATTGGCTGTTTGCCTAATAGTAGCATCAGTATTGCATGTTAAAAGTAGTCTGCACCTCTTAAAGGGGATGTGCACTTTGGCTGTAAGTAACTGAAGATTGTGACAATGACAGGCACAGGAGAAGCTGCAAGGGCCCCCCGTGTTCCTGATGCTGCATTGGCGATATTGGTGGATGATGCCGGCAGGAGGAGAGACAATTGAAATTCAGCAGGCAACAGAAAGATATCAAGGCAAGCAGCAAGGTGCGAGTGAGCAGAGGTGGCAGAGTGGGTCAGTGTCCGAAGCAATGACCTCACAAGGTTAACCAAGGTAAGCCAAGTCTCCTAACATAAGAACATAAGAACATAAGAATTAGGAACAGGAGTAGGCCATCTAGCCCCTCGAGCCTGCTCCGCCATTCAACAAGATCATGGCTTATCTGGCTGTGGACTCAGCTCCACTTACCCGCCCGCTCCCCGTAACCCTTAATTCCCTTATTGGTTAAAAATCTATCTATTTGTGATTTGAATACATTCAATGAGCTAGCCTCAACTGCTTCCTTGGGCAGAGAATTCCACAGATTCACAATCCTCTGGGAGAAGAAATTCCTTCTCAACTTGGTTTTAAATTGGCTCCCCCGTATTTTGAGGCTGTGCCCTCTAGTTCTAGTCTCCCCGACCAGTGGAAACAACCTCTCTGCCTCTATCTTGTCTATCCCTTTCGTTATTTTAAATGTTTCTATAAGATCTCCCCTCATCCTTCTGAACTCCAACGAGTAAAGAACCAGTCTACTCAATCTATCATCATAAGGTAACCTCCTCATCTCCGGAATCAGCCTAGTGAATCGTCTCTGTACCCCCTCCAAAGCTAGTATATCCTTTCTTAAGTAAGGTGACCAAAACTGCATGCAGTACTCCAGGTGCGGCCTCACCAATACCCTGTACAGTTGCAGCAGGACCTCCCTGCTTTTGTACTCCAGCCCTTTTGCAATGAAGGCCAACATTCCATTCGCCTTCCTGATTACCTGCTGCACCTGCAAACTAACTTTTTGGGATTCATGCACAAGGACCCCCACATGTCTCTCATTACTCTCTGCTTAGCCTTGCACTACCTGTTGGCCCAGCATGGACAACCTTTCCCTCCCCCAATGACATAGGAACAAGAGTACCACTCAGAAAAACTTTTGCCAAAGCAGCCCAAAGGCAACCGAGAAGCCTAAAATGACTAGCCAGAGACTTACCTTAATAGAGGTTAGGATTGATTTAAATACCACTTGTGAAAGCTGCTTGCCAACTATGCCTGCCATGATTTTCTGGGCGGGTAAAGGAAGTGAAGTTTCAGACACACACGGACATCTATTTCACAAAAGGATCCTGATTCAGGCGCAGGACCATGACTATCATATTTAAATGATACTTGCACTTGTTTCAGGCAGCCGCAAAGGATGGCTGTTTAGCACCCGAATCGATATAAATTCAATTTTGTGGTGCCTGTTTTGGAAATCATGTCAACTACATACCCGTTTCCACCCCCATCTGTTTGTATGCTAGAACAAGGCCCATTTTTTTCGGCCTTAGCCACCTAGTGGAAAGTCTAGCCCATAAATTGGAACAAGTTTCTGCATAATTCAAAATATCACTGCTGTATGCAAAAATAGACTCAGTTGTGTAGCTTTTGTATGTGGATAATGGACAGCATATAAATGTCATGTAAAAATTTAAACTCAGATCATTAGGCATGTCATGTGCTTTTTGGTGACCTGCACATATTTATGTTAAAAAAATAATTCACAGGAAAACCTTCACAATCTGTCAATGTAAACGCACATTAGACATGCCTGTTGCCATAGTTACAGATGAGATAATTTTTGTTTATAGTCGTCAGTTGTCAGAAAACCAACATAAATTAATAATTAAAGCTATCTATATATTTCTTAAATATTTACTTTCAAGTGGGGAGCATCAATCCATTCCAAAGTGCATTGAAAAGCCATATGTCATAGTGGGCTGGATGCAATGGCCTAGAAATTCGATCACACCACGCCTGTTTTTCAGGTGTAGGACAGGCACCTAGAGATCTACTATAGTGGATGGTTCATGGACATCCATCCTGTGCTGGAATAACGGTACTTGCCATATTCAAGCGGTCGTCTCCGTAGCCACCCAAGGTGCGCGCCGAAATGATTTATTAAAGCTTATTAACCTATTTAAATAAGGGTCCTACTCTGGTTCTAGAACCTTTATATTTAAGCAAGGATCCTATGCTTGTTGTAGGACCCTCTGTCGTTCACATGAAACGTTAAACTGAGGCCCGTCTGCTCCCTCAGCTGGACGTAAAAGATCCCATGGCGCTATTTCAAAAAAGAACAGGGGAGTTATCCCCAGTGACCCAGCCAATATTTATCCCTCAATCAACATAACACAAACAGATTATTTGGTCATTATCGCATTGTTGTTTGTGGGAGCTTGCTGTGCGCAACTTGGTTGCTGTATTTCCTTTCATTACAACAACAACTATGCTTCAATAAAAAAGTATTTCATTGGCTGTAAAGTACTTGGTAACATCCTGAGGTCGTGAAAGGCGCCATATAAATGCAAGTCTTTATTTCTTTTTTTCTGCTTTATTAAATTCGTGTGCCCCAGCTCCTGACACGCGGTATAATAAACTCTCCCAGCAGGTCATGATGCTAACAGTCAAAAAGCACCATGCAGGAGTGCTGTTTGATGGGCTCATGCGCTTCATACAGGTTAGTTGCTGGTTTGTCCTCTTCAGCTACAAGTTAATTTCTGGGCCTTTTATTGGCCTATTTATGGCAATCCATGAGTGAATTGTGAGTTCTGTGCCAATGATCGACTGCTTTTCTCTGCTTCTGAAAGAGTTTTACTCCAACCATGGGTGGTTTGGTAGGGTTGCCTGTGGGCTGGAGGAGGAAGAGGAGTAGCTGGGAGAAGAGGCCATACGCACAGCAGGTCTTCAGTGAGCACTCCTCGTACCTTAACTACATCGAGGAGCAATGTGCGAGGAGCCTTTGTTTTACCAAGGAGGCTGACACCTACTGCAGCCACAACTGGAGCCCCAAACCAGGGCTGTCAAGATCACCATGGCCCTTCTACGTCACGGGGTTGTTCCAGGCTGCAGCAGGTGACATTAGTGACCATTTGTAGTTTGCTGTGGCCATTGTGTCAGGGAGGTGACCAAGGCTCTCTACACCAGGAGGAACACATACATCACATTCCCAAAAGACAGAGATGAGCAGGACAAAAGAGCATGAGGCTTTGCCCACATTGCAGGCTTCCTCATGGTCCAGGGTATCATAGATTGTAGCTTTCTTGCCTTGCGTGCTCCTCATCACCATCTTGACATCTTTCTGAATAGAATGACACCAGAACTGAGAAGTTATAAGTATCAAGAAACACGCATCATGAGATCTGGATCTGCACGGTCTCTCTGGGAGTTCACCATCGTCTACAGACTGCAAGGCTGTGCGCATCACCCGCGCCAAGACGGGAGCCGACAACTGCTGGATGGACCGCCGCCTAATCCAATCCATCATCGACATCAACATAGCCCTAAAGCGGAGGGGGCAGCAGAAGCAGTGCCACAAAAAAGTCAATGCCAGAGCACTGAAGGACCCAGCTAAGAGAGCCCTATACAGCCAGCGCCTCACAGCTAACCTGGCGTGCCTTGACAACCCCGAGACGCAGAATGCCCACAGCGCTTGGTCTGCCCTCCAGGCCTCCATAATCAGTGCCTGCAAAGAGACACTCAGTTACTCAACCAGGAAACACCAGGACTGGCTTGATGAGAATGATCAGGAGATCCAAGAGCTAATTGATCGCAAGCACAGGACATTGCTGAGCCTTAAACAACAACCCAATGCGGGAGCAACAAAACAGGATTACAGACGGCTCAAGGCTGAGGTCCAACAAAAAACCTGGGACCTAAAGTGATACATCCTTACTATACATTATAAATGCACGCGAGGCCCATGCTTGAGAGAAGGTCAATCTGTGACCTGTCCTTTATTCCTTAGCACTCAAGTGATGAAAGTGAGTGGAGCTTCCCCTTTTATTCCTGAAGGTCCAGGTTAGGAGTGTCTCCCACAAGTT
Source organism: Pristiophorus japonicus (assembly GCF_044704955.1). NCBI lineage: Eukaryota > Metazoa > Chordata > Chondrichthyes > Pristiophoridae > Pristiophorus > Pristiophorus japonicus. Next base: position 132,406,791 of record NC_091991.1, on the reverse strand, counting down.
CACCACCTAGTGGTCATTGTTCTCACAGTGTACAACTTGGGTCAGTTTATACATGGGTTACAATGCTGGTTGAATTCATGACATCACCTCCCCCCCAAAGTCTTATTGGGATCACAGGTTGAGTCTCTCTGGTGGTTTACGCTCTCTTGTAGAGCACCTGAGTTGGGGCTCCGGTTGTTGGGCGCTGACCTGAGTGTCTGCTGTTTGCGGTGCCTCAGGCCTGTCCGGACTGCCCACAGTGATTGGGCTCTCCTCCCCTTGGTTCCGGTGTTCGGTCATCTGTGGTGGAGTGAACTCTATATCGTGTTCTTCCTCTGCTTCTTCTATGGGATTGCTGAACCTCCTTTTTGTTTGATCCATGTGTTTGGGACAGATTTGTCCATTGGTAAGTTTAACTACCAGAATCTTATTTCCCTCTTTGGCAATCACAGTGCCTGCGAGCCATTTGGGCCCTGCAGCGTAGTTGAGAACAAAACCAGGGTCATTTACATCAATACATCACGCCCTCGCATTCCTGTCATGGTAGTCATATTGTGACTGGTGCCTGCTCTCGACAATTTCTTTCATGGTGGGGTGTATAAGGGATAACCGGGTTTTGAGCGTCCTTTTCATTAGCAGCTCTGCGGGTGGAACCCCTGTGAGCGAGTGTGGTCGGGATCTGTAGGCCAACAGGAAGCGTGATAAGCGGCTTTGTAGGGAACCCCCTTGGATTCTGAGCATCCCCTGTTTGATTATCTGCACTGCTCGTTCTGCCTGGCCGTTTGAGGCCGGCTTGAATGGTGCTGTTCTGACATGGTTAATTCAATTGCCTGCCATGAAGTCCTGGAATTCAGTGCTTGTGAAGCACGGGCCATTGTCGCTGACCAAGATGTCTGGTAGACCGTAGGCAGTGAACATTGCCCGTAGACTTTCTACCATGGCAGAGGATGTGCTTGAATTTAAAATGTCACACTCGATCCATTTGGAGAGGCGTCTACTACAACCAAAAAAATTTTTCCCATGAAAGGACCTGCGTAGTCCACATGGATGTGTGACCAAAGCTTGGCAGGCCATGGCCAGGGGCTAAGGGGGGCTTCCCTGGGCGCATTGCCCAGCTGGGCACACGTGTTGCACCTGCGAACACAAAGTTCCAGATCTGCGTCTATCCCTGGCCACCAAACATGTGACCTGGCAATTGTCTTCATCATGACAATTCCTGGGTGCTCATTGTGGAGTTCTCTGATGAACACCTCTCTGCCCATCTGGGGCATGACTATGCGGTTGCGCCACAGAGTGCAGCAGCATAGAGTGGCATTCGTGAGTTTGGTAAGTGGGTGAGTTTTAAGGGTTATTCTCTTTAAACCATTTGGAGGCTGGAGTAAATTTTTAGTGGCAATTGACAGTAGCTTCTAAGTAAGTAGCAGTTTAATTTAAAGGGGAAAAGTTAAATAGTTGGAAATCTTTCAGGTTTAGGCAGAGAAAAACAATGTAACTCTCCAGTAGGAGGCAATTAGCAGCTAGTTAAAACCAGTTCTGTAAATGACTGACCAGTAGTGAGTCATCTGACCTAGATACAGTTTAAAAAGAGGCAGCTCGTGCAGAGCACGGAGTGCAACAGCATAGGGTGGCATTCATGAGTTTGGTAAGTGGGTGAGTTTGGGCAAGTGGGGGTAGCAGGTGCTGTTTTGTCTTGTTTTTCCTACCAGTGCTGACACTAGAGCAACTGATAAGGAGTGCGAGAGTTGGAGACGGAGGCCCAGAGACCAGCCCAACCAACTGCAGACAAAGATAGAGGGGTGCAAAATTGAGAGGTGATGTCACAGTCAAGCTGGTAAGTGGTTGGCTGTTCGACTGGTAAGTATAACTCCCTTTTAGACTGACTTTTAGATTGGTTTAATTGGCAGCGAACTACTAAGTAGCTGTTTGGTGTTTAAGTAAATTTTAGTAAGTAAATTAATTTAAGGGTTAAGTCATGGCAGGAGAGCTTGGACCCATGTCAGGCTCCTCCTGTGCTATGTGGGAGTCCCTGACTACTATGTGTGTGGGAAGTGTGTCCAGCTGCAGCTCCTGACATACCGCATGACGGCACTAGAGCTGCGGTTGGACTCACTCTGGAGCATGCGCGATGCTGAGAATGTTGTGGATAGCACATTTACTGAGTTGGCCACACCGCAGGTAAGGGTTAGGACAGATAGTGAATGGGTGACCAAGAGACAAGTCAAGAGCAGGAAGGTAGTGCAGGAGTCCCCTGCGGTCATCTCACTCCAAAACAGATATACCATTTTGGATACTGTTGGGGGAGACGACTGACCAGGGGAAGGGACCAGCAGCCAGGTTCATGTCACCATGGGTGGCTCTGCTGCACAGAAGGGCAGGAAAATGAGTGGGAGAGCTATAGTGATAGGGGACTCTATTGTAAGGGGAATAGGAGTTTCTGCAGCCGCAACCGAGACTCCAGGATGGTATGTTGCCTCCCTGGTGCAAGGGTCAAGGATGTCTCGGAGCGGATGCAGAGCATTCTGGAGAGGGAGGGTGAACAGCCAGTTGTCTTGGTACATGTAGGTAAGAAGCGGGAAGAGGTCCTACAAGCTGAATTTAGGGAGCTAGGAGTTAAATTAAAAAGTAGGACCTCAAAGGTAGTAATCTCTGGATTGCTACCAGTGCCACGTGCTAATCAGAGTAGAGGGAGCAGGATAGTTAGAATAAATATGAGGCTTGAGCAGTGGTGCAAGAGGGAGGGATTCAAATTCCTGGGACATTGGAACCAGTTCTGGGAGAAGTGGGACCTGTACAAAAGGGACGGTCTGCACTTGGGCAGGGCTGGAACTGATGTCCTGGGGGTAACATTTGCTAATGCAGTTCGGGAATGTTTAAATTAATATGGCAGGGGGATGGGAACCTATGCAGTGAGACAGGGTGAAGTAATATGGAGTCAGAAACAGATGGTAGAAAGGTAAAAAGCAATAGTGGAAGGCCGAGTAAACAAAGGCAAGAAACAAAAAGGGCCACACTACATCATAATTCTAAAAGGACAAAGGGTGTTAAAAAAAACAAGCCTGAAGGCTTTGTGTCTTAATGAAAGGAATATCCGTAATAAAGTGGATGAATTAACTGTGCAAATAGATGTTAACAGATATGATGTGATTGGGATTACAGAGACATGGCTCCAGGATGATCAGGGCTGGGAACTCAACATCCAAGAGTATTCAACATTCAGGAAGGATAGAATAAAAGTAAAAGGAGGAGGGGTAGCATTGCTGGTTAAAGAGGAGATTAATGCAATAGTTAGGAAGGACATTAGCTTGGATGATGTGGAACCTATATGGGTAAAGCTGCAGAACACCAAAGGGCAAAAAACGTTAGTGGGAGTTGTGTACAGACCTCCAAACAATAGTGGTGATGTTGGGAAGGGCATCAAACAGGAAATTAGGGGTGCATGCAATAAAGGTGCAGCAGTTATCATGGGTGACTTTAATATGCATCTAGATTGGGCTAACCAAACTGGAAGCAATACGATGGAGGAGGATTTCCTGGAGTGCATAAGGGATGGTTTTCTAGACCAATATGTCGAGGAACCAACGAGGGGGGCAGGCCATCTTAGACTGGGTGTTGTGCAATGAGAGAGGATTAATTAGCAATCTCGTTGTGCGAGGGCCATTGGGGAAGAGTGACCATAATATGGTGGAATTCTGCATTAGGATGGAGAATGAAACAGTAATTTCAAAGACCATGGTCCAGAACTTAAAGAAGGGTAACTTTGAAGGTATGAGGCGTGAATTGGCTAGGATAGATTGGCGAATGATACTGAAGGGGTTGACTGTGGATGGGCAATGGCAGACATTTAGAGACCGCATGGATGAACTACAACAATTGTACATCCCTGTCTGGCGTAAAAATAAAAAAGGGAAGGTGGCTCAACCGTGGCTATCAAGGGAAATCAGGGATAGTATTCAAGCCAAGGAAGTGGCATACAAATTGGCCAGAAATAGCAGCGAACCCGGGGACTGGGAGAAATTTAGAACTCAGCAGAGGAGGACGAAGGCTTTGATTAGGGCAGGGAAAATAGAGTACGAGAGGAAGCTTGCAGGGAACATTAAGACGGACTGCAAAAGCTTCTATAGATATGTAAAGAGAAAAAGGTTAGTAAAGACAAACGTAGGTCCCCTGCAGTCAGAATCAGGGGAAGTCATAACGGGGAACAAAGAAATGGCAGACCAATTGAACAAGTACTTTGGTTCGCTGTTCACTAAGGAGGACACAAACAACTTTCTGGATATAAAAGGAGTCAGAGGGTCTCGTAAGAAGGAGTAACTGAGGGATATCCTTATTAGTCGGGAAATTGTGTTGGGGAAATTGATGGGATTGAAGGCCGATAAATCCCCAGGGCCTGATGGACTGCATCCCAGAGTACTTAAGGAGGTGGCCTTGGAAATAGCGGATGCATTGACAGTCATTTTCCAACATTCCATAGACTCTGGATCAGTTCCTATTGAGTGGAGGGTAGCCAATGTAACCCCACTTTTTAAAAAAGGAGGGAGAGAGAAAACAGAGAATTATAGACCGATCAGCCTGACATCGGTAGTGGGTAAAATGATGGAATCAATTATTAAGGATGTCATAGCAGCGCATTTGGAAAGAGGTGACATGATAGGTCCAAGTCAACATGGATTTGTGAAAGGGAAATCATGCTTGACAAATCTTCTGGAATTTTTTGAGGATGTTTCCAGTAGAATGGACAAGGGAGAACGAGTATTTGGACTTTCAGAAGGCTTTCAACAAGATCCCACACAAGAGATTAATGTGCAAAGTTAAAGCACATGGGAGTGGGGGTAGTGTGCTGACGTGGATTGAGAACTGGTTGGCAGACAGGAAGCAAAGAGTAGGAGTAAATCGGTACTTTTCAGAATGGCAGGCAGTGACTAGTTGGGTAACGCAAGGTTCTGTGCTGGGGCCCCAGCTGTTTACATTGTACATTAATGATTTAGACGAGGGGATTAAATGTAGTATCTCCAAATTTGCGGATGACACGAAGTTGGGTGGCAGTGTGTGCTACGAGGAGGATGCCATGAGGCTGCAGAGTGACTTGGATAGGTTAGGTGAGTGGGCAAATGCATGGCAGATGAAGTATAATGTGGATAAATGTGAGGTTATCCACTTTGGTGGTAAAAACAGAGAACAGACTATTATCTGAATGGTGACAGATTAGGAAAAGGGGAGGTGCAACGAGACCTGGGTGTCATGGTACATCAGTCATTGAAGGTTGGCATGCAGGTACAGCAGGCGGTTAAGAAAGCAAATGGTATGTTGGCCTTCATAGCGAGGGGATTTGAGTACAGGGGCAGGGAGGTGTTGCTACAGTTGTACAGGGCCTTGGTGAGGCCACACCTGGAGTATTGTGTACAGTTTTGGTCTCCTAACTTGAGGAAGGACATTCTTGCTATTGAGGGAGTGCAGCGAAGGTTCACCAGATTGATTCCCGGGATGGCGGGACTGACATATCAAGAAAGACTGGATCAACTGGGCTTGTATTCACTGGAGTTCAGAAGAATGAGAGGGGATCTCATAGAAACGTTTAAAATTCTGACAGGTTTAGAGAGGTTAGATGCAGGAAGAATGTTCCCAATGTTGGGGAAGTCCAGAACCAGGGGTCACAGTCTTAGGATAAGGGGTAAGCCATTTAGGACCGAGATGAGGAGAAACTTCTTCACCCAGAGAGTGGTGAACCTGTGGAATTCTCTACCACAGAAAGTTGTTGAGGCCAATTCACTAAATATATTCAAAAAGGAGTTAGATGTAGTCCTTACTACTAGGGGGATCAAGGGGTACAGTGAGAAAGCAGGAATGGGGTGCTGTAGTTGCATGTTCAGCCATGAACTCATTGAATGGTGGTGCAGGCTCGAAGGGCCGAATGACCTACTCCTGCACATATTTTCTATGTTTCTATGTTTCTAGGCAATCGGCCTGAATCGAGAGTTCATCCCTGCGCCTGTGAAATGGTTTAAATTCATCAGGGCATGCCCTGTACGTGGCTGCCCAGTCCTCATTCAGGATATATTTCTTGAGTAGAGACAAAAGTGGGTCTCTATTTGTCCAGACTTTAATCTGACGGGCTGTCATGGGTGAGCCTTCGCTTCCAAAAGCTTCAAGAGCCATGACCATCTCAGCAGCATGCTCAGTAGCCCCCTCAGTGGTGGCTAGTGGGAGCCTGCTGAGTGCATCTGCGCAGTTTTCGATGTCCGGTCTATGCCGAATTGTATAGTCACAGGCGGCTAACGTGAGTGCCTACCTCTGTATGCGGGCCGATGCGTTTGCATTTATGGCCTTGTTGTCGGCCAAAAGGGACGTTACGGGTTTGTGATCTGTCTCCAGCTCAAATTTCTTGCCATACAGCTACTGGTGCATTTTCTTTACCACATATACAAATGCAAGCGCCTCCTTTTCTACCATCCCGTAGCCCCTTTCTGCCTGGGGCAGACCTCTTAAGGCATAAGCTACCGGCTGTAACTGACCCTTGGCATTAACATGCTGAAACACACGCCCGACACCATAGGACGCCGCATTGCACGTTAACACAAGTTCCTTAAAGGGTCATATAGCGTTACAGATATTTGGAACATAACAAATTGCGTGTTCTATTAAAAGCTCTTTCCTGGCTGTCCCCCCAAACCCATTCGCGACCTTTGCGTAGGAGCACATGTAGCGGCTCTAGCAGCATGCTCAATTTGGGAAGAAAGTTACAAAAATAGTTCAGGAGCCCCAGGAACGAGCGCAGCTCTGTCATGTTACGGGGTCTGGGTGCTCTCTGGATCGCTTCCGTCTTGGACGCAGTAGATCTGATCCCGTCTGCTCCTACCCTCAGCCCCAGGAATTCTACTTCTGGAGCTAGGAAGATGCACTTCGCCTTTTTCAGTCGCAGCCCTACCCGGTCCAGTCTGCGTAGCACCTCCTCCAGGTTGTGGAGGTGTTCTTCAGTATCGTAACCCGTGATGAGGATGTCGTCCTGAAAAACCACCATCCCTGGAATCGACTTGAGGAGGCTTTCCATATTTCGTTGGAAGATCGCGGCGGCCGAGCGAATCAAGAACGGACATCTGTTGTACTCAAATAACCCCTTGTGTGTCGTGATGGTGGTCAGTTTCTTCGACTCACTCGCCAGCTCCTGGGTCATGTAAGCTGAGGTCGGGTCCAATTTTGAAAAAAGTTTGCCACCGGATAGCGTTGCAACGAGGTCCTCCACTCTCGGTAGCGGGTACTGGTCTTGGAGTGACACCCGATTGATGGTGGCCGTGTAATCACCACATATCCTGACCGACCCATCCGCCTTGAGCACCGGCACAATCGGGCTCGCCCAGTCACTGAATTTGACTGGCGAGATGATGCCTTCCCTCAACAGGCGGTCCAATTCGCCTTCTATCTTTTCCCGCATCACGTACGGCACCGCTCTGGCCTTGTGGTGTACTGGCCTGGTGTCCGGGTTTATGTGAATCACTAACTTGGCCCTCATGAAAGTGCCAATGCCGGCTTGAAATAATGAGTCAAATTTGTCCAGGATCTGTGAGCATGATACTCGCTCCACAGAGGAAATTGCATTGACATCGCCCCATTTCCAGTTCATGACAGCAAGCCAACTCCTCCCCAGTAGTGCGGGACCGTCCCCCAAGACAACCCAGAGTGGCAACCTGTTCCCCGAATCTTTGTGGGTCATGACTACCGTGGCGCTGCCTAGCACCGGAATGTTCTTCTTTGTATATGTCCGTAGCTGTTCGTCAATCAGTGATAATTTTGGCCTCCTGACCTTGGACGCCCACAACTTTTCGAACTGTTTGATACCCATCAGGGACTGGCTGGCCCCCGTGTCTAGCTCCATTGATACTGGGATGCCATTGAGGAGCACTTTCATCATTATCGGTGGCGTCCTGGTGTATGAACTGTATACGTGCTCTACATGAACTCGCTGAACTTCAGCTTCCAGCGATTTCCCCCAGCGTTCATTTCTGCAATTTCTGCAGGTATTTTGCTCATCTTTGCAACCTCCGGCTGAGTGTGTGCCTCCACGCCTCCAACATGAGCTGTTGTTGGAAACAAAAAATCCCTTGCCAGTCGATCGTCCCTGACTGCCCCTGTGACTGTCCTTGAGTGCGCCATTAACAGGCGTTGATGGCCCCATTACTGGCCGCATTGTCCCTTGCAATGGCGTGAATTGCCGTTCAGCTTGCCATTGTCTCTGTCAAACTCCCCCTCTGGGTTCGACTACATGTTGGGGCATGCCCGATTGTCCTTGTCTGCCTGGAGAACTGTGTGCTGCTTTAACAATGTTGAATCTCTGTCCCAACCATTCCTTAACACAGTACCTCTCATCTGTTCTGCTAGTGGCTATGCTCGCGAGGTTTAAATCCCAGTTTCTCGTCGCCATTGATACATCCTTACTATACAGTATAAATGCACACGAGGCCCATGCTTGACAGAAGGTCAGTCTGTGACCTGTCCTTTATTCCTTAACACTCAAGTGATGAAAGTGGGTGGAGCTTCCCCTTTTTTCCTGCAGGTCCAGGTTAGGAGTGTCTCCCACAAGTTCATCACCTAGTGGTCATTGTTTACAGTGTACAACTTGGGTTAGTTTATACATGGGTTACAATGCTGGTTGAATACATGACATAAAGAACAGGTGGTGGATGAAGAAAGCACAGGAGATACAGCAGCTGGCTGACAACCATGATGTGCGAGGATTCTTCATCGCAGTCAAGGCCACCTATGGGCCAAACACCCAAGGCCCCACCCCACTGCTGGCCAAGAACGGGGAAACTCTCATCAAGGACACTGAGGCAGTCAGGGCACTTCGAAGATCTCCTCAATCGAGACTCTGCCTTTGACTTGAGTGTTCTTGACTCCATCCCGCATTATTTTACCCGCCACCACTTCAGAGACCCCAACACTGCACGAGGTAGAAAAAGCCATAAGACAGCTGAAAAACAACAAGGCTACGGGTGTGGACGGAATCCCTGCTGAGGCACTGAAGTATGGCGGAGAGGCACTGCTGGCACGAATACACAACCTCATCTCTTTCATCTGGAGGGAGGAGAGCACGCTGGGGGATCTCAGAGATGCAGTAATCGTGACCATCTTTAAAAAAGGGGACAAGTCTGATTGTGGCAACTACAGAGGAATCTCCCTGTTATCAGCCATTGGGAAAGTCGCCGCTAGAGTCCTCCTCAACCGTCTTCTTCCCGTGGCCGAGGTGCTCCTCCTGGAGTCACAGTGTGGATTTCGTCCCCGATGGGGCACAACGGATATGAATTTTTCAGCGCAACAGCTACAGGAAAAATGCAGGGAACAACGCCAGCCCTTATACATGGCCTTCTTCGACATTACAAAGGCCTTTGACACTGTCAACCGCGAGGGTCTATGGAGCGTCCTCCTCCATTTCGGATGCCCCCAAAAGTTCGGCACCATCCCGCGCCTGCTCCACGATGACATGCAGGCCATGATCCTTACCAATGGATCCATTAAAAGACCCAATCCACATCCGGATCGAGGTCAAACAGGGCTGCGCCATCGTTCCAACCCTCTTCTCAATCTTTCTTGCCGCCATGCTCCACCTCACAGTCAACAAGCTCCCCGCTGGAGTGGAACTAAACTACAGAACCAGTAGGAACCTGTTCAACCTTCATCGTCTCCAGGCCAGGTCCAAGACCACCCCAACCTCTGTCGTCGAGCTACAGTACGCGGACAACGCCTGCGTCTGCGCACATACAGAGGCTGCACTCCAGGACATAGGCGACGTATTTACTGAGGTGTTCGAAAGCATGGGCCTTAAGCTAAACATTTGTAAGATAAAGGTCCTTCACCAGACTGTCCTCCCCACATAGCACTGCCCCCCAGTCATTAAGATCCACGGTGCGGCCCTGGACACCGTGGACCACTTCCCATATCTCGGGAGCCTCCTATCAACAAGAGCAGGCATCGATGATGAGATCCAACACCGCCTCCAGTGCGCCAGTGCAGTCTTCGACCGCCTGACAAAAAGTGTGTTTGAAGATCAGGCCCTCAAAACTGCCACCAAGCTCATGGTCTTCAGGGTTGTAGTAATACCTGCCCTCCTGTATGGCTCAGAAACATGGACCATGTACAGTAGACACCTCAAGTTGTTGGAGAAATATCACCAACGATGTCTCCGCAAAGTCCTACAAATCCCCTGGGAGGACAGGCGCACCAACATCAGCGTCCTCATTCAGGCTAACATCCCCAGCATTGAAGCACTGACCACACTCAATCAGCTCTGCTGGGCAGGCCACATAGTCCACATGCCAGACACGAGACTCCCAAAGCAAGTGCTCTACTCGGAGCTCTTTCATGGCAAACGAGCCAAAGGTGGGCAGCAAAAACGCTACAAGGACACCCTCAAAGCCTCCCTGATAAAGTGCAACATCCCCACTGACACCTGGGACTCCCTGGCCCAAGACCGCCCTAAGTGGAGGAAGTGCATCCGAGAGGGTGCTGAGCACCTCGAGTCTCAACGTCGAGAGCATGCAGAAATCAAGTGCAGACAGCGGAAAGAGCATGCGGCAAACCAGTCCCACCCACCCCTTCCCTCAACAACTATCTGTCTCACCTGTGACAGAATCTGTGGCTCTCATATTGGACTGTTCAGCCACCAAAGAACTCATTTCAGGAGTGGAAGCAAGTCTTCCTCGATTCCGAGGGACTGCCTATGATGATGATGAGACTGATGGGCTCCATGGTGTGAGCAGAACTCTGTGCAATGCTAGAGGCGGACTCCTTCATGCTCCTTACCACTGCTGAGAGCCTCTCGGGCACCTTTGCCATTGCACCTATGAGCCTCTTGCTCTTTTGTCCTGCTTATCTCTGCCCATTGGGAATGTGATGTATGTGTTCCTCCTGGTGTAGAGAGCCTCGGTCACCTCCCTGACACAATGGTGCACAGTGCATGGCCATCACCCTTTGTGTGAATGCCTCCCCATCGAGGTCGTCCTTTGAGTACTCGTCCTCCTGGGAGATGGCTCCCGAGGTTCCCTTTCCCCTTGGCCTTGCTGCAGCCCACTAGGCCCTGGTGCATCACCTAGTGCAGACCCCTCTTATAATCTATCCTCTAATGAACGTGTAGTGCCAGTATCTGAGCTGGTGCCTCAGGGTGAGAGAAGCAATGATGCAGTGCTCGGCTCCGGCTCCTCCTCCTCCTCTTCCTCTCCCTCCTGACTGTCTTGGGGGGCTCAGGTGCACACTCCACATATGCTGGCTGGTTATCTGAAAGCATAAATGGCACAAGAGTCCATTAAGGTGAGGGCAGTGAGGCAGGAATGGAGCAAGGAATGCAGACAGTATGAGGAGCTGGAAAGTGAGAAAGCCTTCTGGTGTGAGGGGGAAGTGGGATGAAAGAAGGAGAGGGGATAAAGATACCATTGTTGCCCCCAGCGGAGTTGATGTCTCCACCTGCCATGGTGCCCACCACCTGTGAACCCCAGCACTCGTTCCTCAAGGTCAGACAGCGGACGCAGTTCAGGTTCCCCTCCTCCAGTCCTCTGCTGCTCCTCTCTGTTATGTGCCATCTTGGCCTGCAAAAGAAAGGAACTTGTGTGAGTAAGAGTCCAGCTATGTATGTGGACGATATGACTATCATGGTTGAACATCTTAGGGTTTTCCTTAATTTTACTGGGCAAGAATTTCTCGTGCTGTCTCTTAGCATTCCTAATATCATTTTTAATTTTGCCTCTTAACTTTCTATATTCCTCTAAAGATTCTACAGTATTTAGCCGTTGATATATGACATAAGCATTCCTTTTTTTGTTAACCTTCCCCTGTAAGCCTCTAGACAACCAGGGAACTCTAGAATTATTTTTCTATCGTACACGCCCAGCAGTGTGATCACCCCTTTTTTATTTTTCAATTCGACCCATATGGCCTCATTTGATGATTTCTCTAACATATCATCCCTCCTCACTGCTGTAATAGTTTCTTTAATCAGTACCGCGACCCTTGCCCCCGCTTTTTGCCCGCTCTATTTTGCCTAAAAATCCTGTAGCCAGGAATGTTGATGTGCAAAACCTGCCCCTCTTTCAGCCATGTTTCTGTAATGGCTATAATGTCATACTCCCAAGTGTTTACCTGTGATCTTAGCTCATCCGCCTTATTCGCTATACTCCTTGCATTAAAGTATATACATTTCAGCATAGGAAGACCTCCTTGCTTACTACTTACTAAACCCTGTTTCCTCTGTCTTATAGATTCACTTTCTAGATTCTTGCTATCCAATTTCTGCTTTACTTCCTTCCCTTTTGAATTTGTTATCCGGTTCCCATCCCTCTGCCAAACTTGTTTAAACTTTCCCCAACAGCATCAGCAACAGTAAGAGGGTAACTAACGAAAGGGTAGGGCCTATTAGAGACCATGAGGCTAATCTTTGTGTAGAGGTAGAAAAAGTTGGTAGGGTTCTTAACGAATACTTTGCATCTGTTTTCACAAAGGAAAGGGGCAAAGCAGATACTGCTATTGAGGAGGAGTGTGATATTCTGGATGAAATAAATATAGTGAGAGGGGAAGTATTAAGGGGTTTAGCAGCTTTGAAAGTAGATAAATCCCCAGGCCTGGATGAAATGCATCCCAGGCTGTTGAGCGAAGTAAAAGAGGAAATAGCAGAGGCCTTGACCATCATTTTCCAGTCCTCTTTGGATCTGGGCATGGTGCCGGAGGATTGGAGGACTGCTAATGCAGTACCCTTGTTTAACAATAGAGAAAGGGATAGACTGAGTAATTACAGGCCTGTCAGCCTAACCTCAGTGGTGGGAAAATTATTGGAAAAAATCCTGAAAGACAGGATAAATCTACATTTGGAAAGGCAAGGATTAATTAGGGACAGTCAGCACGGATTTGTTAAGGGAAGATCATGTTTGACTAACCTGATTGAATTTTTTGAGGAGGTAACCAAGAGAGTAGTGTGTACGATGTATATATGGACTTTAGCAAGGCTTTTGATAAGGTCCCACATGGTAGACTGGTCCTGAAGGTTAAAGCCCATGGGATACAGGGCAAAGTTTCAGGTTGGATCCAAAATTGGCTTGGAGGTAGGAAGCAAAGGGTAATGATTGATGGATGTTTCTGTGATTGGAGGGATGTTTCCAGTGGGGTTCCACAGGGCTCAGTACTGGGTCCCTTGCTTTTTGTGGTATATATCAACAATTTCGATTTGAATAAAGGGAGTATGATTCAAAAGTTTGCAGACAACACTAAAATTGGCTGTGTGGTTGAAAATGAAGAGGAAAGTCATGGGCTGCAGGAGGATATCAATCTACTGGTCAGGTGGGCAGAGCAGTGGCAAATGGAATTTAATTCAGAGAAGTGTGAGGTGATGCACTTTGGGAGGGCTAATAAAGAAAGAGAGACCAGCGGGGAGTCAGAAGGTGGAGCGGGACGTTGCTGAGGCTACAAGAGTCCCAACAGGAGTGTCAGCAGTTCGAGAGGCCAGCAGGGTGTCAGGAGGTGGAGCGGGATGTTGCTGAGGCCTACAAGAGTCCCAACAGGAGCGTCGGCAGTTCGGAGAGGCCCAGTCAGTGCAGCCGGTGCAGCTGCAGCAGGGAGGCAAAAAAGAAGTAGAAAGAAATCAAAAGGTGACGTCACAGCCAAGGGGGTAAGTGATTGGCTGGTGATTGGTAAGTAGTTTTTCTTTTACATACCAGTAAGCAACCTTTAGCATTGTTGTTGCCAATTTAAGTTTATCTAAGGGTTAACTCATGGCAGGACAGCTCGGACACGTATTATGCCCCTCCTGTACTATGTGGGAACTCAGGGACGCTTCTGGTGTCCCTGACGACTACGTGTGCGGGAAGTGTATCCATCTGCAGCTCCTGACAGACCGCATTGCGGCCCTGGAGCTGCGGGTGGATTCACTCTGGAGCATGCACGATGCTGAGAATGACGTGAATAGCACGTTTAGTGTGTTGGTCTTACCACAGGAAAAGGATACACAGCCAGAGAGGGGATGGGTGACCAGCAGGAAGAGCAGTGCAAGGAAGGTAGTGCAGGAGTCTCCTGCGGTCATCCCACTGCAAAACAGATACACCGCTTTGGGTACTGTTGAGGGGGATGACTCATCAGGGGAGGGCAGCAGCAGCCAAGTTCATGGCACCATGGGTGGCTCTGCTGCACAGAAGGGCAGGAAAAAGAGTGGGAGAGCTAGAGTGATAGGGGATTCAATTGTAAGGGGAACAGATAGACGTTTCTGCAACCGCAACCGAGACTTCAAGATGGTATGTTGCCTCCCTGGTGCAAGGATCAAGGATGACTCAGAGCGGTGCAGGACATTCTGAAAAGGGAGGCTGAAAAGCCAGTTGTTGTGGTGCATATAGGTACCAACGATATAGGTAAAAAAAAGGGATGGGGTCCTACAAGACGAATTTAGAGAGCTAGGAGCTAAATTAAAAAGTAGGACCTCAAAAGTAGTAATCTCAAGATTGCTACCAGTGCCACATGCTAGTCAGAGTGGGAATAGCAGGATAGCTCAGATGAATACATGGCTTGAGGAGTGGTGCAGAAGGGAGGGATTCAAATTCCTGGGACATTGGAACCGGTTCTGGGGGAGGTGGGACCAGTACAAACCGAACGGTTTGCACCTGGGCAGGACTGGAACCAATGTCCTCGGAGGAGTGTTTGCTAGTACTGTTCAGGAGGAGTTAAACTGATATGGCAGGGGGATGGGAACCTATGCAGGGAGACAGAGGGAATGGGGGCAGAAGCAAAAGATAGAAAGAAGAAAAGTAAAAGTGGAGGGCAGAGAAACCTAAGGCAAAAAGCAAAAAGGGCCACATTACAGCAAAATTCTAAAGGGACAAAGTGTGTTAGAAAGACAAGCCTGAAGGCTCTGTGCCTCAATGTGAGGAGTATTCGGAATAAAGTGGACGAATTAACTGCGCAGATAGCAGTTAACGGATATGATGTAATTGGCATCACTGAGACATGGCTCCAGGGTGACCAAGGCTGGGAACTCAACATCCAGGGGTATTCAACATTCAGGAAGGATAGACAGAAAAGAAGAGGCGGGGTGGCATTGCTGGTTAAAGAGGAAATTTATGCAATAATAAGAAAGGACATTAGCTTGGATGATGTGGAATCGGTATGGGTGGAGCTGCGGAAAGCCAAGGGCAGAAAACGCTAGTGGGAGTTGTGTACAGACCACCAAACAGTATTGGTGAGGTTGGGGACAGCATCAAACAAGAAATTAGAGATTCATGCAATAAAGGTACAGCAGTTATCATGGGTCACTTTAATCTACATATTGATTGGGCTAACCAAACTGGTAGCAATGCAGTAGAGGAGGATTTCCTGGAGTGTATTAGGGAGGGTTTGCTAGACCAATATGTTGAGGAACCAACTAGGGAGCTGGCCATCCTAGACTGGGTGATGTGTACTGAAAAAGGACTAATTAGCAATCTTGTTGTGCGAGATCCCTTGGGGAAGAGTGACCATAACATGGTAGGATTCTTTATTCGGATGGAGAGTGACACAGTTAATTCAGAAACTAGGGTCCTGAATTTAAGGAAAGGTAACGTCGATGGTTTGAGACGTGAATTGGCTAGAATAGACTGGCAAATGATAATTAACGGGTTGATGGTGGATAAGCAATGACAAACATTTAAAGATCACATGGATGAACTTCAACAATTGTACATCCCTGTCTGGAGTAAAAATAAAACGGGGAAGGTGGCTCAACCATGGCTAACAAGGGAAATTAAGAACAGTGTTAAATCCAAGGAAGAGGCATATAAATTGGCCAGAAAAAGCAGCAAACCTGAGGACTGGGAGAAATTTAGAATTCAGCAGAGGAGGACAAAGGGTTTAATTAAGAGGGGGAAAATAGAGTACGAGAAGAAACTTGCTGGGAACTTAAAAACTGACTGTAAAAGCTTCTACAGATATGTGAAGACTAAAAGATTAGTGAAGACAAACGTAGGTCCCTTGCAGTCGGATTCAGGTGAATTTATAATGGGGAACAAAGAAATGGCAGACCAATTGAACAAATACTTTGGTTCTGTCTTCACAAAGGAAGACACAAATAACCTTCCGGAAGTACGTGGGGACCGAGGGTCTAGTGAGAAGGAGGAACTGAAGGATATCCTTATTAGGCGGGAAATTGTGTTAGGGAAATTGATGGGGTTGAAGGCCGATAAATCCCTGGGGCCTGATAGTCTGCATCCCAGAGTACTTAAGGAAGTGGCCCAAGAAATAGTGGATGCTTTGGTGATCATTTTCCAACAGTCTATTGACTCGGGATCAGTTCCTATGGACTAGAGGGTAGCTAATGTAACACCACTTTTTAAAAAGTGTGGGAGAGAGAAAGCGGGTAATTATAGACTGGTTAGCCTGACATCAGTGGTGGGGAAAATGTTGGAATCAATTATTAAGGATGAAATAGCAGCGCATTTGGAAAGCAGTGACAGGATAGGTCGAAGTCAGCATGGATTTATGAAGGGGAAATCATGCTTGACAAATCTTCTGGAATTTTTTGACGATGTAACTAGTAGAGTGGACAAGGGAGAGCCAGTGGATGTGGTGTATTTGGACTTTCAAAAGGCTTTTGACAAGGTCCCACACAAGAGATTGGTGTGCAAAATGAAAGCACATGGTATTGGGGGTATATACTGACGTGGATAGAGAACTGGTTGGCAGACAGGAAGCAGAGAGTCGGGATAAACGGGTCCTTTTCAGAATGGCAGGCAGTGACTAGTGGAGTGCCGCAGGGCTCAGTGCTGGGACCCCAGTTCTTTACAATATACATCAATGATTTGGATGAAGGAATTGAGTGTAATATCTCCAAGTTTGCAGCTGACACTAAACTGGGTGGCGGTGTGAGCTGTGAGGAGGACGCTAAGAGGCTACAGGGTGACTTAGACATGTTAGGTGAGTGGGCAAATGCATGGCAGATGCAGTATAATGTGGATAAATGTGAGGTTATCCACTTTGGGGCAAAAACGTGAAGACAGAATATTATCTGAATGGTGGCAGATTAGGAAAAGGGGAGGTGCAACGAGACCTAGGTGTCATGGTTCATCAGTCATTGAAAGTTGGCATACAGGTACAGCAGGCGGTGAAGAAGGCAAATAGTATGTTGGCCTTCATAGCTAGGAATATAGGAGCAGGGAGCTCTTGCTGCAGTTGTACAGGGCCTTGGTGAGGCCTCACCTGGAATATTGTGTTCATTTTTGGTCTCCTAATCTGAGGAAGGACGTTCTTGCTATTGAGGGAATGCAGCGAAGGTTCACCAGACTGATTCCCGGGATGGTTGGACTGACATGAGGAGAGACTGGATCGACTGGGCCTTTATACATTGGAGTTTAGAAGGATGAGAGGGGATTTCATAGAAACATACAAGATTCTGACGGGACGGGACAGGTTAGATGTGGGTAGATTGTTCCTGATGTTCTGGGGAAGTCCAGAACCAGGGGACACCATCTTAGGATAAGAGGTAGGCCATTTAGGACTGAGATGAGAAGAAACGTCTTCACTCAGAGAGTTGTTAACCTGTGGAATTCCCTGCCGCAGAGAGTTGTTGATATATTCAAGACGGAGTTAGATATGGCCCTTATGGCTAAGGGGATCAAGGGGTATGTAGAGAAAGCAGGAAAGGGGTACTGAGGGAAGGATCAGCCATGATCTTATTAAATGTTGGTGCAGGCTCGAAAGGCCAAATGGCCTACTCCTGCACCTATTTTCTATGTCTATGTTTCTATGTCTATGTCCACTTAATAGTATAGATGGACAAAGGGACCTTGGAGTGCTTGTCCACAGATCCCTAAAAGTAGCAGGCCTGGTGGATAAGGTGGTTAAGAAGGCATATGGAATGCTTGCCCTTATTGGCCGAGGCACAGAATATAAGAGCAGGGAGGTTATGCTTAAATTGTACAATACTTTGGTTAGGCCACAGCTGGAATATTACGTGCAGTTCTGGTCACTGTATTATAGGAAGGACGTGATTGCAATAGAGAGGGTGCAGAGGAGATTTACTAGGATGCTGCCCGGAATGGAGTTATGAGGACAGATTGGAAAGGAAGGGTTTGTTCTCTCAACCTCCTCTGTTCCAATGAGGAGACCTTATTGAGGTGTACAAAATATTGAGGGGCCTGGACATAGTGGAGCCCACACTGCAATATGTGCTGCGCGCGCTGGGTCCATGCAGCAGAGCAGGTCTCCAGTCGTCCTGGTTAATCTTTGCCACTGGACCAAGACCTAACTCTGTCAAGCCCATGTAGTGGCTGGTGTGCAACAGTCACCACACGTTAAAAAAATTCACGCACCAGCATCTTCCACCCCCTCAATTGGAGTTCAGGACTGGAACATCGGGTTCTTCTTTGAAACACCTGTGAACTCATGGAAGCAAGTCATCCTCGTTTGAGGGACCGCCTGTGGTGGTTGATGATGATGAATGAGGGAGAGGAGGGAGAAAAAAAAAGAGAAAGGAGAAAAAAAAAGAGAAAGGAGAAAAAAAAAAAGAGAAAGGAAAAAAAAAAAGAGAAAGGAGGAAAAAAAAAAGAGAGAAAGGAGGAAAAAAAAAGAGAGAAAGGAGGAAAAAAAAAGAAAGGAGAAAAAAAAAAGAGAGAGAAAGGAGAAAAAAAAAAGAGAAAGGAGAAAAAAAAAAGAGAAAGGAGAAAAAAAAAGAGAAAGGAGAAAAAAAAAAGAGAAAGGAGAAAAAAAAAGAGAAAGGAGAAAAAAAAAAAAGAGAAAGGAGAAAAAAAAAGAGAAAGCAGAAAAAAAGAGAAAGGAGAAAAAAAAAGAGAAAGGAGAAAAAAAAGAGAGAGGAGAAAAAAAAAAAGAGAGAGGAGAAAAAAAAGAGAGAGGAGAAAAAGAGAGAGGAGAAAAAAAAGAGAGAGGAGAAAAAAAAGAGAGAGGAGAAAAAAAAGAGAGAGAGGAGAAAAAAAAGAGAGAGAGGAGAAAAAAAAGAGAGAGAGGAGAAAAAAAAGAGAGAGAGGAGAAAAAAAAGAGAGAGGAGAAAAAAAGAGAGAGGAGAAAAAAAGAGAGAGGAGAAAAAAAGAGAGAGGAGAAAAAAAGAGAGAGTGGAGAGTGGAGAGTGGAGAGTGGAGAGTGGAGAGTGGAGAGTGGAGAGAGGAGAGAGGAGAGTGGAGCGAGGAGGAGGTGTGGCAGCATGTACTCACCTTCACCACCCGACTGAGGTCATTGAATTGCTTTCGGCACTGGGCCACCTCTCGCCACATGGCCCTGAAAACCTGTGGAGATGGCCTCCTTCCCGATGGAGGGAACAGCGACTCCCTCCTTCTCTCCACTGCCCCCACCAATGTCTCCAGAGCACATCATTAAACCACGTGGCCCTGTCCCTTGAAGCGGGATTCGCACCAGCCATTTGACAAAAGGGCTCTGTTGCTGAGATGCACAGATGACGGACTCAAGTGCAGCAACTCTTTTAGAGTAAACAAATAAACATTAGTTCAAGTGCCCCCCCCCCCCAATCTGGGGACACTCCAGACACTTTTAACTGCCCTCTTTTTTTTTCATTTGTGATTTTTTTTTTTTGGGCATTAAAATCATATAATTTACAAGTGCCCCCTCTGAAATCTACTGCACCTGATATTCCCTGGCAGTCTCCCATCCAAGTACTAACCAGGCTTGAATTCTGCTTAGTTTCCAAGACCAGATGAGATCGGGCATTTTCAGACTAGTGTGGCCGCAGGCAAAATCCTTGAGATGTTACTGTAAGAACGGCCTGCAACCAGAGGATCATTTAATCCTCGAGTAGAAAGCAACAAATGTGATAGCTTGGAATTGAACCCAGATCAACTGCTTAGCAGGAACCATGCTTACCACTGTACCACAATCACACAACTGACTCAAGTGCAGCAATGCTGAATATGAGCAGCAGCAGGTTGGAATTACCTCCCCTTTAAGAGCTGGCGTCTGATTGCTGAATGTGACTCAGCTGAAATTGGTTAACTCTCTTATCTCCCAGCTGAGGCCATTATCGCCTCATTTACCGCCTCCTTCTTTCCTGGGGTGAAAATGCCCTCTTTCCCACAATTCTGCAAAGCATTTCGCCAGGCGCTAAATTTTCTAAAAGTTAAAAGTTACTGCCCCAAACAAGATGGACACCCCCTGATAAACTTGCAGAATGGGCATATAGTTCTTAAATGAAATTCAACTCTGATAAATGTGAGGTATTACATTTTGGTAACAAAAATAGGGAGGTCACATATTACTTGGTAAAATAAGAATCTAAATGGGGTAGAGGAACCAAGGTATCTCTGAGTACAAATACACAAATCACTAAAAGTATCGACACAGGTTAACAAGACCATAAAAAAGCAAGCCAGGCACTAGGGTTTATTTCTAGAGCGATAGAATTGAAAAGTAGTGAAGTTATGCTAAACTTGTATCGAACCTTGGTTAAACCACACTTGGAGTACTGCGTATAATTCTGGTCGCCATATTATAAAAAGGATATAGAAGCACTGGAGAGGGTACAGAGAATATTTACAAGGATGATACCAGAAATGCGAGGATATACATATCGAGGAACGGATGAAAGGCTGGGTCTCTTTTCTCTTGAAAAGCAAAGGCTGAGGGGGGACTGAATGGAGATCTTTAAAATCTTGAAAGGTTTTGATAGCGTGGATACGAAGATAAATTGTTTCCACTTGTGGGGAAGAGCATAACTAGAGGCCATGAATATAAGATAGTCAGCAAGAAATCCAGTAGGGAATTCAGAATTAACTTCATTACCCAAAGAGTGGGGAGAATATGGAACTCGCTACCACAGGGATGGTTAAAGCAAATCAGGCAACTCTCGATTATCCGCACACGGATGCAATGGGAAACCCTTGTAACGTCATTTAAAATTCCGTGTGTGTGCATGCTGCCAATGTCACTCTGATGTTCCTTTCGAATGTTGCTTTTAAGGGCTCCGCCTTGCCTCAACTCCCGCTGCTGCTCCCAAGCAGTTCCACTGCCTCTCATAATTCATTAAAATGCCACGAACAGTTACAAGAAGTAATCAACAAGCCTAATGGTCTTTGGATCTAGAGGACTAGAATTCAAGGATTAGAAGATACGCTACAGCTATTGGTTAGAGCACACCTGCAGTACTGAAAGTATTAACAGTAAAGTCAACTCGCTCTAACGGAGAAATCGTTTACCCGGCATAGCCCAATCCCCGAGGGACCCGGATAATCGAGAGTTGCCTGTAGTATAAATGCATTTAAGGGAGGCTAGATAACCATATGAGGGAGAGGGTATAGAGGGTTGTGCTGATAGATTTAGATGAGGAAAGATGGGAGGTGACTCAAGTGGAGCATAAACACCGGCATGGATGGTTGGACCGAATGGCCTGTTTCTGTGCTATATATCCGATGTAATCCTACGTAGTGCATTTTAACGTCAGTGCAACACTTTGGTGTCCCCTTCATCCCTTTCAAACTATAATTGAACTTTTACAATCTGTGCGGTGCACACAAACTGCATTGCATGCTTAAGATATTCTAATGTCTCACAACCATGATTATCAGCTTGGCATCATTCACCACAGAAGTTTTGACATATTAATCCCAGGTTCTCATTGAGCATTGGATGCACAACAGCCCTGTAGTGTGGGTTAGCTTTTTGACCATTCTGTGTTAAATCAATGCCAAATCCACAAAGATCCAATTTCTCCAGTGGTTGATAATATATTGACATAACATTTTTTTTTGTTACTTGATCCCATTTTTAGAAAACAGATCTGAATTATTGATAGCATTGTTATTGCACAGTTATTTTTAGATTGTCTTTTAATTTTAACTTACTTTTAATTTGTTTCCACCCCCTCATAATTCAGCATACTTTTCTCAGCCCAAATCTTCAATGGTGACTTTAGTGAGCAATGAGCGATGTTTTGGTTAATTTCTTTGCACCAATTTTACAATAGGAATAAGAGCCTAGAAATTGGTCCATTTTTCAGGCACTACTCGAACGACTAAGGATCCAATATGGAAAGCAAGAAACGGTGTACTTTTGGCCTGCCATATTGGTTAAGGACAAATAAGAGTTGTCCTTTACCCACATCTTAAGTTTGCGGGCTGCACCTGGAGAAACCAACCCTAGAGATCATCTGCAATGAAGAAGGTAAATAACTTAACTGAATGTGAGCATTTCTGCTCCCACCGACTCCATACGTAAATCTCCCCTCCCCCCATCACTGCTCCCGACTCTCGATCACACACCCAACCCCGACTCCCGGACTCCTCTTCCGGCCCCCGATCGGTTCCCCCAGCCTCCTTTCCAGAGCCAGAACTCAAGCCCTGGCCTTCGACCTTAGGCCCCGACCCAGGACCAGATCCTTGACAATAATTACCCCAGAGTCACTTCAACGTTGGCAGCAGCCCAAACGTGGAATCCTCTTGAGCAACGAGCTCTTCACACTTTGCCAGCAATATTGAAATGAGGCCCAGGACCCAATATCTGGAGACCCTCAGGCCGTGCCATTCAGGCACAAGGGGGGGGGGGCGGGAACTATGTCCCCCCCTACACCCACAACTGGTTGCGGCCCAATCTCTAGGTCAAGAAGTGGAGTGGCAGTAATAAAGGATGCAAAGTCCATTTCACGCTCGATCAGTCTTGCTCACCTTTTAACTCACATCTATTTTTCATTTAAATTAAGAGTAAAATATGCCCCTTAATATAAAAATTACACTTTAGCCAAAGAATAGTCAGCTTGATTTATGTATGCTCACTGCTGAGCTCCGGAGATGGATAGCACAGATGTTTAATAGATCCGAGTGTATACAGCCTCACAGTGACTGGACAATGGGATTAATTATTGATTAAGTGAAACTAATCACTATCAAATGTCATGATACTTATTTTCTGTTACTTAGATATTAATATTTAAAGATTTTATTGTTTATTTTAATAAAATATGCATATCATTCAGAAATTCTAATGAAGGTTACAGAATTTCGACCTCCTCAAACATGTAGGCCTGAGATTTCCACGGGAGTCTCTGGTGGGCGATCAGCAGTTTCTCCAGGGTTTCTGCTGATCTTCCACTAAAGTTACAACAGGAAATCGAGAGAACCCCACGTAAATTCAGGGCCATGGTTTTCTGAATACTTGGCCTTTACCTGGTAAGTAATTGATCAAGGCAAGTGATGGCCAAGTACCCAGCTCTATTAATTAATTCCGTACATCATAGCATCTTGTCAAGTTATACAGGACCGTATGCTACAAACTGAACTCAAATTTACCACCAATGCTTCTCGAGGTGAATCACCAAAGGGATCCAAAATGAAAACCGTATAGCTCTGCTTCTTTTCTGAGCTTGTTTTCTAGAGAAATGGGGCTTCAGTGAACTGAGAGAGAGAGAATCAGAGTCCAGGCATTTAGGCCTGAGCATTTAAACTGAAGCAAGATCAAATCACCAGGCAAAAATGGAGGCTACGCTAGGGGAATGAGAGAGAATGTCCCAGTGAAATAAGCTAGACTAAAACAGCTCGTACACTCTTCTGTAGTTTTATAGCTGTGCTATGACCAAATCTGTGTCATCATCATCTGACATTAAAACTGAAGCGTTCATACATGTGTGTATGTGTTTACACATTGTGTGTGTGTTTACACGTGTGTGTGTGCATACAAGTGTGTAAGAGAGACATAGAGAAAGAAAGAGAACTGTGAACATTGAAACATAGAAACATAGACATTTATAGCGCAGAAGGAGGTCATTTCGGTCCATCGTGTCCACGCCAGCCGACAAAGAGCCGCACGGCCCATGGTCAGCAGCCCTAAAGGTTACATATAAACCTGTGAACAACGACGGAAAGGCAAAGAGCATGCAGCCCAAACCAGACTGCCTCACATAACTGCGACACCCCTTATACTGAAACATTGTACACTCCACCACAACCGGAGCTATGTGATCTCCTGGGAGAGGCAAAAAACAGATAAAAACCCAGGCCAATTTAGGGAGAAAAAATCGGGGAAATTTCCTCTCCAACCCATCCACGCAATCAAAACTAGTCCAGGAGATCACCCTGGCCGTATTCTATTCCCTGCAGTACTTATTATATCTGCGCCATCCAACAAAAGGTCATCCAGTCTACTCCCAATTATCAGCTCTAGGTCCGTAACCCTGCAGGTTACTGCACTTTAACGATTTAGATGAAGGAATTGAGTGTAATATTTCCAAGTTTGTGGATGACACGAAAGTGAGGGGCGGTGTGAACTGTGAGGAGGACGCTAAGATGCTGCAGGGTGACTTGGACAGGTTAGGTGAGTGGGCAAATGCATGGCAGATGCAGTATAATGTGGGTAAATGTGAGGTTATCCATTTTGGGGGCAAAAACACGAAACCAGAATATTATCTGGATGGCGGCAGATTAGGAAAAGGGGAGGTGCAACGAGACCTAGTTGTCATGGTTCATCAATCACTGAAAATGGGCATGCAGGTACAGCAGACGGTGAAGAAGGCAAATGGTATGTTGGCCTTCATAGCTAGGGGTTTTGAGTATAGGAGCAGGGAGGTTGTCCTGCAGTTGTACAGGGCCCCCCGTGGAATGTTGTGTACAGTTTTGCTCTCCTAGTCTGAGGAAGGACGTTCTTTCTATTGAGGGAGTGCAGCGAAGGTTCACCAGACTGATTCCAGGGATGGCTCGACTGTCATATGAGGAGAGACTGGATCAATTGGGCCTTTATACACTGGAGTTTAGAAGGATGAGAGGGGATCTCATAGAAACATGTAAGATTCTGATGGGACTGGACAGGTTAGATGAGGGAAGAATGTTCCCGATGTTGGGGAGGTCCAGAACCAGGAGACATAGTCTTAGGATAAGGGGTAGGCCATTTAGGACTGAGACGAGGAGAAATTTCTTCACTCAGAGAGTTGTTAAACATAGAAACATAGAAACATAGAAACATAGAAAATAGGTTCAGGAGTAGGCCATTCGGCCTTTCATAGAAACATAGAAAATAGGTGCAGGAGTAGGCCATTCGGCCCTTCTAGCCTGCACCGCCATTCAATGAGTTCATGGCTGAACATTCAACTTCAGTACCCCATTCCTGCTTTCTCGCCATACCCCTTGATCCCCCTAGTAGTAAGGACCTCATCTAACTCCTTTTTGAATATATTTAGTGAATTGACCTCAACAACTTCCTGTGGTAGAGAATTCCACAGGTTCACCACTCTCTGGGTGAAGAAGTTTCTCCTCATCTCGGTCCTAAATGGCTTACCCTTTATCCTTAGACTGTGACCCCTGGTTCTGGACCTCCCCAACATTGGGAACATTCTTCCTGCATCTAACCTGTCTAAACCCGTCAGAATTTTAAACGTTTCTATGAGATCCCCTCTCATGCTTCTGAACTCCAGTTTATAAAGGCCCAATTGATCCAGTCTCTCCTCATATGACAGTCCAGCCATCCCTGGAATCAATCTGGTGAACCTTCGCTGCACTCCCTCAATAGAAAGAACGTCCTTCCTCAGATTAGGTGACCAAAACTGTACACAACATTCCACGTGGGGCCCTGTACAACTGTAGTAACACCTCCCTGCCCCTGTACTCAAATCCCCTCGCTATGAAGGCCAACATGCAATTTGCTTTCTTAACCGCCTGCTGTACCTGCATGCCAACCTTCAATGATTGATGTACCATGACACCCAGGTCTCGTTGCAGCTCCCCTTTTCCTAATCTGTCACCATTCAGATAATAATCTGTCTCTCTGTTTTTACCATCAAAGTGGATAACCTCACATTTATCCACATTGTACTTCATCTGCCATGCTTTTGCCCACTCATCTAACCTATCCAAGTCACTCTGCAGCCTCATAGCATCTTCCTCACAGCTCACACTGCCACCCAACTTAGTGTCATCTGCAAATTTGGAGATACTACATTTAATTCCCTCGTCTAAATCATTAATGTACAATGTAAACAGCTGGGGCCCCAGCACAGAACCTTGCGGTACCCCACTAGTCACTGCCTGCCATTCTGAAAAGTACCCATTTACTCCTACTCTTTGCTTCCTGTCTACCAACCAGTTCTCAATCCACGTCAGCACACTACCCCCCAATCCCATGTGCTTTAACTTTGCACATTAATCTCTTGTGTGGGACCTTGTCGAAAGCCTTCTGAAAGTCCAAACACATCACATCAACTGGTTCTCCCTTGTCCACTCTACTGGAAACATCCTCAAAAAATTCCAGAAGATTTGTCAAGCATGATTTGCCTGCCGCAGAGAGTTGTTGATGCCAGATTATTGGATATATTCAAGAGTGAGTTAGATATGGCCCTTACGGCTAAGGGGATCAAGGGGTATGGAGAGAAAGCAGGAAAGGGATACTGAGGGAATGATCAGCCATGATCTTATTGAATGGCGGTGCAGACTCGAAGGGCCGAATGGCCTACTCCTGCACCTATTTTCTATGTTTCTAAGTTAAGTGCCCATCCAACCATCTCTTAAAAGTGGTGAGGGTTTTTGCATCCACCACTCTTCCAGTCCGCGAATTGCAGATCCCCACAATCCTCTCCGTAAAGAAGCCCCCCCTCAAATCCCCTCGAAACCTTCCGCCAACCACCTTAAAACTATGTTCCCTCATTATAGACCCCTCCACCATTGGAAATAGGCCCTTACTATCCACTATGTCCAGGCCCCTCAATATTTTGTACACCTCAATAAGGTCTCCTCTCAACCTCCTCTGTGCGAATGCGAACAAATCCAACTATCCAATCTATCCTCATAACTAAGATTCTCCATTCCAGGCAGCATCCTAGTAAATCTCCTCTGCACCCTTTCTAGTGCAATCACGTCCTTCCTATAATACGGTGACCAGAACTGCACGCAGTACTCCAGCTGTGGCCGAACCAAAGTATTATATAATTTAAGCTTAATCTCCTTGCTCCTACTCTATGTCTCGGCCAATAAAGGCAAGCATTCCATATGCCTTCTTAACTACCTTATCCACCTGGCCTGCTATCACTTGACAAGCACTTCAAGGTCCCTTTGTTCATCTGCATCTGCTTAATGTGTACACCCTTTCCTTATTAGCCCTCCCAAAGTGCATCACCTCACACTTCTCTGAATTAACATAGAAACATAGAAACATAGAAACATAGAAAATAGGTGCAGGAGCAGGCCATTCAGCCTTCTAGCCTGCACCGCCATTCAACGAGTTCATGGCTGAACATGAAACTTCAGTACCCCCTTCCTGCTTTCACGCCATACCCCCCGATCCACCGAGTAGCAAGGACTTCATCTAACTCCCTTTTGAATATATTTAGTGAATTGGCCTCAACTACTTTCTGTGGTAGAGAATTCCACAGGTTCACCACTCTCTGGGTGAAGAAGTTTCTCCTTATCTCGGTCCTAAATGGCTTACCCCTTATCCTTAGACTGTGACCCCTGGTTCTGGACTTCCCCAACATTGGGAACATTCTTCCTGCATCCAACCTGTCCAAACCCGTCAGAATTTTAAACGTTTCTATGAGGTCCCCTCTCACTCTTCTGAACTCCAGTGAATACAAGCCCAGTTGATCCAGTCTTTCTTGATAGGTCAGTCCCACCATCCCGGGAATCAGTCTGGTGAATCTTCGCTGCACTCCCTCAATAGCAAGAATGTCCTTCCTCAAGTTAGGAGACCAAAACTGTACACAATACTCCAGGTGTGGCCTCACCAAGGCCCTGTACAACTGTAGCAACACCTCCCTGCCCCTGTACTCAAATTCCCTCGCTATGAAGGCCAACATGCAATTTGCTTTCTTAACCGCCTGCTGTACCTGCATGCCAACCTTCAATAACTGATGTACCATGACACCCAGGTCTCATTGCACCTTCCCTTTTCCTAATCTGTCACCATTCAGATAATAGTCTGTCTCTCTGTTTTTACCACCAATGTGGATAACCTCACATTTATCCACATTATACTTCATCTGCCACGCATTTGCCCACTCACCTAACCTATCCAAGTCACTCTGCAGCCTCATAGCATCCTCCTCGCAGCTCACACTGCCACCCAACTTAGTGTCATCCGCAAATTTGGAGATACTACATTTAATCCCCTTGTCTAAATCATTAATGTACAATGTAAACAGCTGGGGCCCCAGCACAGAACCTTGCGGTACCCCACTAGTCACTGCCTGCCGTTCTGAAAAGTCCCCATTTACTCCTACTCTTTGCTTCCTGTCTGACAACCAGTTCTCAATCCATGTCAGCACACTACCCCCAATCCCATGTGCTTTAACTTTGCACATTAATCTCTTGTGTGGGACCTTGTCGAAAGCCTTCTGAAAGTCCAAATATACCACATCAACTGCTTCTCCCTTGTCCACTCTACTGGAAACATCCTCAAAAAATTCCAGAAGATTTGTCAAGCATGATTTCCCTTTCACAAATCCATGCTGACTTGGACCTATCATGTCACCTCTTTCCAAATGCGCTGCTATGTCATCCTTAATAATTGATTCCATCATTTTATCCACTACTGAGGTCAGGCTGACCGGTCTATAATTCCCTGTTTTCTCTCTCCCTCCTTTTATTATGTCACTGGCACCCAAGTGCTCTCCCACTAATACCCCTTCAACCTGCCCAGCTGCATTCCCCAAAACTAAATCCAAGACCGCCCCCTCTCCTGTTGGGCTTGCTACATACTGACTAAAAAAGTTCTCTTGAATGCATTTCAAGAATTCCGCTATACCCTTCACACTAAATTTGTCCCAATCAATATTTGAATAGTTTAAATCCTCTACTGTTACTACCCTATAGTTTTTAGACTTCACAGTAATTTGCCTATGTTATGTATTTAACCCCTTGTAACCTGCATCACACCTGACCACCAGATGGCCGACCTGTTGGAGTCCCAAGGGATCCCAGCATCCATTGGGAGCACAGTATATAAGCAGGTCACCCACAAGGCACCGGCATTCTGGAACCTTAATAAAGGAGCTAAGGTCACACTTGCTCATTACACATAGCAATCAGTCTGACCATTTATTATGAGTGTAACAATTAGCGACGAGGTAACGAACAACCGCGCGAAAATGCAAAGAACAGTCGGCATCCTAGAGAAGTTCTCAGAGGGGAACGATTGGGAGGCCTTCGTGGAAAGACTCGGCCAATACTTCGTGGCCAATGAGCTGGAAGGAGAGGCAAATGCGACCAAACTAAGGTCGATCCTCCAAACTGTCTGTGGGGCCACTACCTATGACCTCATGAAGAATCTCCTGGTCCCGGCTAAATCAACAGAGAAATCCTATGAAGAACTGTGTATGCTGGTCCGAGAGCACCTAAATCCTAAGGAAAACGCTTTGATGGCGAGATATCGGTTCTACACGTGTCAATGATCGGAGGGCCGGGAAGTGGCGAGCTACGTTGCCGAACTAAGGCGCCTTGCAGGACATTGTGAGTTTGAGGGATTCCTCGAACAAATGCTCAGAGACTTTTTTGTACTAGGCATCGGACATGAGACAATCCTTCGCAAACTGTTGACTGTAGAAACTCCGAATCTGAGTAAAGCCATAACGATAGCCCAGGCATTTATGTCCACCAGCGACAACACCAAGCAGATTTCGCAGAACAAAGAAGTTTCGGCCAGTACTGTGCATAAAGTAACGTCGGTTTTGAGCAGAAATGTACAGGACAGAACGTACACGCCGGCTGCTGTGGTCCGACCTCAATTGACCCAGAGTCCGCCATCATCTGTTAATGCGAGGCAGTTAACACCCTGTTGGTGCTGCAGAGGCGATCATCGGCCCCATCAATGCCGCTTTATGCATTATGTGTGCAATGGCTGCAGAACAATGGGACACCTTCAACAAATGTGCAGGCGAGCTGCAAACCCTGAAAACCCTGCAAACCACCACGTTACAGAGGAAGATCGATCCACAGTGGATCAGACGGAATTGGAAACTCGTACGGAGGAGGCAGAGGTGTACGGGGTACACACGTTCATGACGAAATGCCCACCAATAATGTTGAAAGTTGAAATGAACGGTATTCCAGTGTCTATGGAGCTGGACATGGGGTACAAGTCAGTCCATAATGATTAAACAGCCTTCGGCAGGCTGTGGGGAAAGAAGCACACAGGCCCAAGCTCAGCCCCATTCACACTAAACTAAGGACTTACACAAAGGAACTAATCCCTGTAATTGGCATTGCTGAAGTCAAAGTCTCCTATGATGGAGCAGTACACAAACTCCCGCTATGGATTGTGCCAGGGGATGGCCCCACGTTGTTTGGCAGAAGATGGCTGGGGAAAATCCGCTGGAACTGGGATGACATCTGAGCGCTTTCATCCGTCGATAACACCGCATGTACCCAGGTTCTAAGCAAGTTACCTTTGTTATTCGAGCCAGGCATTGGAAGCTTCTCGCGGGCAAAAGTGCAGATCCATTTGGTTCCCAGCATTGACCCATCCACCACAAGGCTCGGTTGGTACCATACATGATGCGTGAAAAAGTGGAAATCGAGCTGGACAGGCTGCAATGCGAAGGCATCATCACGCTGGTGGAATTCAACGACTCGGCCAGTCCGATTGTTCCGGTACTCAAGGAGGATGGTACGGTTAGAATTTTCAGGGACTATAAAGTAACAATTAACCGTTTTTTGCTGCAGGACAAGTACCCGCTACCCAAGGTAGACGACCTATTCGTGGCCCTGGCTGGAGGGAAGACGTTCACCAAGCTGGACCTGACCTCGGCCTACATGACGCAGGAGCTGGAGGAGTCTTCGAAAGGCCTCACCTGCATCAACTCGCACAAAGGTCTGTTTATCTACAACTGGTGCCCATTCGGGATTTGGTCGGCCTCAGCGATCTTCCAGCGGAACATGGAGAGCCTGCTAAAGCTGATTCCTTGCACAGAGGTCTTCCAGGACGACATATTGGTTACAGGTCGGGACACCATGGAGCACCTGAAGAATCTGGAGAAGGTTCTTAGTCGGTTGGATCGCGTGGGGCTCAGGTTGAAATGTTCGAAGTATGTTTTCCTGATACAGGACGTTGAATTCTTAGGAAGAAGAATCGTAGCAGACGGCATCAGACCTACCGACGGCAAGACGGAGGCCATCAAGAACGCGTCAGGACCACTGAACGTGACGGAGCTGCAGTCGTTCCTGGGACTCTTTAACTACGTCGGTAATTTTCTACCTGGATTAAGCACCCAGCTGGAACCCCTACATGCGCTACTGCGCAAGGAAGACGACTGGGTATGGGGGAATTGACAAGAGGCTGCCTTTAAGAAAGCCAGAAACTTATTGTGTTCTAACAAACTGCTTGTAAAATCCATGTAAACGATTGGTGCTAGCTTGCGATGCGTTGTCATACGGGGTCGGATGCGTGTTACAAAAGGCTAACGATTCGGGAATTTTGCAACCAGTTGCGTATGCATCCAGGAGCTTGTCCAAGATCGAAAGATCCTACAGCATGATTGAAAAAGAGGCTCTGGCGTGCGTTTACCGGGTAAAAAAAAATGCACCAGTACTTATATGGCCCAAGTTCGAGCTTGAAACTGACCACAAGCCGCTTATATTGCTATTCTTGGAGAGCAAAGGGATTAATACCAATGCCTCTGCCCGCATCCAATGATGGGCACTCACGCTGTCAGCATAAAACTATGTAATCCGCCAAAGACCGGACACAGAGAACTGCGCAGATGCTCTCAATCGGCTACCATTGCCCACCACCGGGGTGGAAATGGCACAAACAGCGGACTTGCTCATGGTCATGGAGGCATTTGAGAACAATAAATCCCCCATTACGGTCTGCCAAGTCAGGACCTGGACCAGCCAGGATCCTTTACGGTCCCTGGTAAAAAACTGTGTCCTTCATGGGAGCTGATCCAGTGTCCCAGTGGAGATGCAGGATGCGATTAAGCTTTTCCACTGACGGAAAAATGAGCTGTCCCTGTAGGCGGACTGTCTTTTATGGGCCAATCAAGTAGTCTTGCCCAAGAAAGGCAGAGACACATTCATTTGCGAACTGCACAACATCCACCCAGGCATCGTAATGATGAAAGCCATAGCTAGTTGAGCACCGCTAAGTTTGTGGCCCTGGCCATCCAAACCATGGTCGAGGATCCATGTAGACTATGCGGGCCCATTCCTGGGCAAAATGTTTTTAGTTGTCGTGGAAGCTTACTCAAAGTGGATTGAATGTGCAATAATGTAAGCACATCCATGGCCACCATTGAAAGTCTACGTGCTATGTTTGCCACGCACGGCTTGCCTGATGTCCTAGTCAGCGACAATGGGCGGTGCTTCACCAATGCTGAATTCAAAGAATGCATTAATTGCAACGGGATCAAACATGTCACATCTGCCTCGTTCAAGCCCGCATCCAATGGCCAGGCAGAACAGGCAGTTCAGACCATCAAGCAAAGCTTGAAACGCATGTCGGAAGGCTCCCTGTAGACTCGGTTGTCCCGAGTACTGCTCAGCTACCGCACCAGACCCCACTCACTCACCGGGATTCCCCCAGCTGAGCTGCTCTTGAAAAGGGCACTTAAAACAAGGCTCTCTCTGGTCCACCCTGATCTACATGATCACGTGGAGGACAAGCGGCATCAACAATGTGTGTACCAAGACCGTACAAATTTGTCACGTGATATTGAGATCAATGATCCGGTGTTTGTGCTCAATTATGGACATGGTCCCAAATGGCTCGCTGGCATGGTCACAGCCAAAGAGGGGAGTAGGGTATTTCAGGTCAAACTGACCAAACCCACAGAAAACACTTGGACCAAATTAAACTGCGGTTCACCAACAGCTACGTACAACCTGAAGAGAACACCATCAACTTTGACCTTCCAACACACACACAAGTGGCAACTGACATTACAGTTGATCACGAAACCGAATTCATCATCCCTTGCAGCCCGGCAAGGCTGGCTGCCCAACAGTCCAGTGAGGAACTGACACACCCGCCCACACCAGCATTTGTAATGAGACGATCGACAAGGGAGCGCAAAGCCCCAGATCGTCTCACCTTGTAAATAAGTGTACTTGTTGACTTCGCGGGGGAGTGATGTTATGTATTTAATCCCTTGTAACCTGCATCACACCTGACCACCAGAGGGCCTACCTGTTGGAGTCCCAGCATCCCTTGGGAGCACAGTATATAAGCAGGCCACCCACGAGGTACTGGCACTCTGGAACCTTAATAAAGGAGCTAAGGTCATACAGTACTCAGTCTGACCATTTATTATGAGTTAACAGCCTACATGTTTGCTCCTCTATCTCCCTCCCACTATTTGGGGGTCTACAATACACACCCAGCAGTGTGATCGCCCCTTTTTTATTTTTCAGTTCGACCCATGTGGCCTCATTTGATGATCCCTGTAACATATCATCCCTCCTCACCGCTGTAATAGTTTCTTTAATCAACTTCAGCTCAATTGTTTCGGGATTTGGGAGAATCATAAATAGGTGTACTGTGATTATATTTCTACAAAAGTAGCAACTTTTAAACTGTAAAAAAAAAGGGGGGAAATTGTTTAAGCCATCATCTGGGGTGATGTTAGGATTGGGAGTTGCCATCACAAAGAATGAGAGCAGTAAATGGAGCTGTATATATGCTTAAAAGTAATATGCATCAAAATAAGTTACATTTGTAAAGCTAAGTAAATGAGTAGCAATAGTAATGAGAGAAATCAGCGAAGTCTGGACTGTGCGGAGGGTTAGGTGAGAGTAGCTGTATTGCTCATTTGCAGTGTTGTAGAGAGAGTATAGAGAGGCAGTCTGTCGTACAAAACAGAAGTGCCCATGTTTGTTATTGTTAACTTTGGCTCTCTCCATCATTTAATTGTGATCTGACATGGTCTCTTTGTGAGCTACATGACCAAGATGGTCACCAAGTTACAGCTGCATGACTGAAGTTATGAAATATGTAGCAGCCTTACAACCCTTTTACATTAAGTTGAAAAACGCTGTTAATATACAGTGAGAGATTTTGCAGCCTGTGCTTACACATTACTAAACACATATTATATCATGAGGCTTGTATTTTGCAGCCCATGTCGTGCTCCAGGTCATCCTGGAAATTCTTTGTGAGTTCTGCAGACTTTTGGTCAGTGAATGTGTGTGATTCCAGAGCAGAAGGTCATCGCCAATTCACGTTGGTAAATGATTTAGTCGTTTTATAATAGAAAGCTGAGGTCTGTGACAGATGGCTGCATTTTCTGTAACCCGAGGGACTACAAATCACTATGACCTTGTAATTCCACCCGAATGTCAATACATCAGCGATGAAGAGTGACAGTGACTGCGGCGTTTGTTGGGGGAAAACTCGAACCTCTGTCAATAACTCCCAATTTCAACTTCAGCCCAATTGTTTGGGGATTTGGGAGAATCATAAATAAGTGTACTGAGATTAAATTTCTGCAACAGAAGCAACTTTGAAACTGTAAAATAAAAGGGGAAATGGTTTAAGCCATCAGCTGCAAACTGCGCCTAAGTAATTGTGGATCACAGAAGCCAGTATTCGTATCACCAGGGAACAATTTAAGTGACGTTCCCAGATAATTTCCCAGTAGCTGCAGACTGCTACTAGTAGCTATTATTCTTGCTGAAGAGGCATCATACCTATAAACTATTAGGAACATTACAGAACGTATGAAAGCCAAAGACAACATCAAGATCTCATGTGACTGGATTAGCCCCTCCCCCCGATTAACTTGAAGGAACATTTTCTCATCTGACTTTCTTCAGTTACAGCTTGCTAATAAAGGTTGGAAGCCGAGCTGATTGTTTGGGTTAGTTTGATTAACAGTCACTTTGCTCTGTTTATTGGTAGATTTCAAGGGTGATGCATTGTGGAAACCATTTTAAAAGAATGCAGGAAACACATGATGGTGCCGAGTCGTTTGAAAAGGTTTCTTTGCCCAGTGAAATTTACCATGCCACAGCAGGCACTGTAGTTTATAAAAGCAGAAAATCCATGCAGGGGCTGCCAATAAATGCAAATAAATGCTGATCACAGCACTACTACACACTAGCCATAAGGACAAATATTTTACACAAACAACACTAATGGTGGGGACTTTAACTGGGAGCAGGATTCGGCCGAAGGGGAGAGCGTCAAATCCTGCTCCCTCCCATCCGCCCATGCCCCCACCCCCCCCACTCCCCCTCCCTCCAGCCGCCCCTACCTCTTCCCCATACGCCATTAATTTGAAGTCTGGGCTATTTTAAGCCCAGGGACCCATTTGTATCCCACTGGCAGTCAGCTGGTTAAAGCCTTGCGGCCCAGCTGGAAGGTAATATAAGAACATAAGAAATAGGAGCAGGAGTAGGCCATTTAATATGATCATGGCTGATCCAATCACGGACTCAGGTCCACTTCCCTGCCTGCTGCACAGGTAAATGATGGGGAGGCAGTTTCTGCAGGGTCTGGTGGGTGGGGGAAAGGGTCCTGGTGCAGCAAAGCCCAACACTTTCCTCATAGTGCCTAGAGG
The DNA here is from genome assembly GCF_044704955.1 of Pristiophorus japonicus. Classification (NCBI taxonomy): domain Eukaryota; kingdom Metazoa; phylum Chordata; class Chondrichthyes; family Pristiophoridae; genus Pristiophorus; species Pristiophorus japonicus. Next base: position 132,371,396 of record NC_091991.1, on the reverse strand, counting down.
AACACCCCTGCTCTACCCGGCCCCAAATAGGAAGGTTGAACCCTTTCCTTGTGTGGCCTCTTGAGTCTTCAGAGCAGCTTTCAGTGGGTGAAGCTTAACCATGGCAGGGGCCCTGCTCAGACCCCAGTTAATAGGCCATGGGGCGCATTATGTCATTTTGTGTGCATATATGTACGAGGCTCCCGCCTGAGTTAGGCTCCTTTTGAAACATCTCCTGTCCGGTTTCCACCATGCAGTGGGAGTAAAAATTACCCCACGGTGATTTTGCTGGGTTGTTAGCTCTCGTCTGAAGACGGGTTCAGGATCTACAATACAGTGAGCTGTAGCAATTTCAGTTAATTGCCTTTATGTGTTTTCACTGGGTAAACAATTAAAAGTGTCAGAAATTGTGAAGGAGAATAAATTTTAAATAGCCTACCATTGAGCCATTCATATTTATTAATTTCGGCTGCCACTTATCTGCCAATCAAATCAGCCTGTCAACGTCGTCCATGTTACTGGCAACTTCTTTCACAATCTTTGTCATCATTTTCCATATCCTTCAATTTGATATGTGTTTCCTCTATTCTTGTTCATATTATATAACGTGGCCCTAAAATTCCAAGGAGCTTCCTCCTGTCTCCCGCTGTAACTTCAGCGGGCCACGGGGAATTTCAAGGCCTGTATATCTAAACGAGTGGAGTCACTGAGCAGCTTTGCCAAAAGCACTGGGAAATTGATGATATTAAGAGCTAAGTAAAATATCTACAATTAGAAACCTTGAACAGAGATTCATTTTTGCTTGGAAGGTACATAATATGCATATAAGATTGGGAGATGTGTAATGTGTATGTCAACTACCGCCCCATCAGTCTACTCTCAATCATCAGCAAAATGATGGAAGGTGTTGTCGACAGTGCTATCAAGCGGCACTTACTCACCAATAACCTGCTCACTGATGCTCAGTTTGGGTTCCATCAGGACCACTCACATCCAGACCTCATTACAGCCTTGGTCCAAACATGGACAAAAGAGCTGAATTCCAGAGTGACTGCCCTTGACATCAATGCAGAATGTGACATCAAGGAGCCCTAGTAAAACTGAAGTCAATGGGAATCAGGAGGAAAACTCTCCACTGTCTGGAGTCATACCTAGCACAAAGGAAGATGGTTGTGGTGGTTGGAGGTCAATCATCCCAGTCCCAGGACATCGCTGCAGGAGTTCCTCAGGGCAGTGTCTTAGGCCCAACCATCTTCAACTGCTTCATCAATGACCTTCCCTCCATCATAAGGTCAGAAGTGGGGATGTTCGCTGATGAATGCACAGTCTTCAGTGCCATTCGCAACTCCTCAGATAATGAAGCAGTCCATGCCCACATGCAGCAAGACCTGGATGATATTCAGGCTTGGGCTGGTAAGAGGCAAGTTAAATTCACGCCACAGAAGTGTCAGGCAACGACTATCTCCAACAAGCGAGAGGCATGATTAAGAATTTGCAGATGATACAAAAATTGGCTGTGTGGTTGATAATGAAGAAGAAAGCTGTAGATTGCAGGAAGATATCAATGAAGTGATCAGGTGGGCAGAACAGTGGCAAATGGAATTCAATCCAGAGAAGTGTGAGGTAATATCATTGGGGAGGGCAAACAAGGCAAGGGAATACACATTAAATGGTAGGACACTGAGAATTGTAGAGGAACAAAGGGACCTTGGAGTGCATGTCCACAGATCCCAGAAGGTAGCAGGTCAGCTTCATAAGATGGCTTAGAAGGCATACAGGATACTTGCCTTTATTAGCTGAGGCATAGAATATAAGAGACGGGAGGTTATGCTTGAACTGTATTAAACACTAGTTAGGCCACAGGCTAGAGTACTGCGTGCAGTTCTGGTCACCGCATTACAGGAAAGATGTGATTGCACTAGAGAGGGTACAGAGGAGATTTACAGGGATGTTGCCTGGACTGAAGAATTTTAGCAATGAGGAAAGATTGGATAGGTTGGGTTTGTTTTCTTTGGAACAGAGGAAGCTGAGGGGAGACCTTATTAAGGTATATAAAATTACGTGGGGCCTCGGTAGAGTGGATATGAAGGACCCATTTCGCTTAGCAGAGAGGTCAACAACCAGGGCGCATAGATTTAAAGTAATTGGTAGGAGGTTTAGAGGGGATTTGAGGGGATATTCTTTCACCCAGCGGGTGGTAGGAGTCTGGAACCCACTGCCTGAAAGGGTGGTAGAGGCAGAAATCGTCACCACATAAAAAGTACTTGGATGTGCACTTGAAGTGCAGTAACCTACAGGGCTATGGACCAAGAGCTGGAAAGTGGGATTAGGCTGGATGGCTCTTTGTTGACCAGGGCAGACACGATGGGCCAAAATGGCCTCCTTCTCTGCTGTAAATTTATATGATTCTATGTTCACAGCATTGGCATCCAATTGACATCCGAACTGTGCTTTCAACCCCATATTGTCTTCATAGAAACATAGAAACATAGAAACATAGAAACATAGAAAATAGGTGCAGGAGTAGGCCATTCGGCCCTTCTAGCCTGCACCGCCATTCAATGAGTTCATGGCTGAACATTTAACTTCAGTACCCCATTCCTGCTTTCTCGCCATACCCCTTGATCCCCCTAGTAGTAAGGACCTCATCTAACTCCTTTTTGAATATATTTAGTGAATTGACCTCAACAACTTTCAGTGGTAGAGAATTCCACAGGTTCACCACTCTCTGGGTGAAGAAGTTCCTCCGCATCTCGGTCCTAAATGGCTTACCCCTTATCCTTAGACTGTGACCTCTGGTTCTGGACTTCCCCAACATTGGGAACATTCTTCCTGCATCTAACCTGTCTAACCCCGTCAGAATTTTAAATGTTTCTATGAGGTCCCCTCTCATTCTTCTGAACTCCAGTGAATACAAGCCCAGTTGATCCAGTCTTTCTTGATAGGTCAGTCCCGCCATCCCGGGAATCAGTCTGGTGAACCTTCGCTGCACTCCCTCAATAGCAAGAATGTCCTTCCTCAGGTTAGGAGACCAAAACTGTACACAATACTCCAGGTGTGGCCTCACCAATGCCCTGTACAACTGTAGCAACACCTCCCTGCCCCTGTACTCAAATCCCCTTGCTATGAAGGCCAACATGCCATTTGCTTTCTTAACCGCCTGCTGCACCTGCATGCCAACCTTCAATGACTGATGTACCATGACACCCAGGTCTCTTTGCACCTCCCCTTTTCCTAATCTGTCACCATTCAGATAATAGTCTGTCTCTCTGTTTTTACCACCAAAGTGGATAACCTCACATTTATCCACATTATACTTCATCTGCCATGCATTTGCCCACTCACCTAACCTATCCAAGTCGCTCTGCAGCCTCACAGCATCCTCCTCGCAGCTCACACTGCCACCCAACTTAGTGTCATCCGCAAATTTGGAGATACTACATTCAATCCCCTCATCTAAATCATTAATGTACAGTGTAAACAGCTGGGGCCCCAGCACAGAACCTTGCGGTACCCCACTAGTCACTGCCTGCCATTCTGAAAAGTACCCATTTACTCCTACTCTTTGCTTCCTGTCTGACAACCAGTTCTCAATCCATGTCAGTACACTATCCCCAATCCCATGTGCTCTAACTTTGCACATCAATCTCTTGTGTGGGACCTTGTCGAACGCCTTCTGAAAGTCCAAATATACCACATCAACTGGTTCTCCCTTATCCACTCTACTGGAAACATCCTCAAAAAATTCTAGAAGATTTGTCAAGCATGATTTCCCTTTCACAAATCCATGCTGACTTGGACCTATCATGTCACTTCTTTCCAAATGCACTGCTATGACATCCTTAATAATTGATTCCATCATTTTACCCACTACCGATGTCAGGCTGACCGGTCTATAATTCCCTGTTTTCTCTCTCCCTCCTTTTTTAAAAAGTGGGGTTACATTGGCTACCCTCCACTCCATAGGAACTGATCCAGAGTCAATGGAATGTTGGAAAATGACTGTCAATGCATCCACTATTTCCAAGGCCACCTCCTTAAGTACTCTGGGATGCAGTCCATCAGGCCCTGGGGATTTATCGGCCTTCAATCCCATCAATTTCCCCAACACAATTTCCCGGCTAATAAGGATTTCCCTCAGTTCCTCCTCCTTACTAGACCCCCCGACCCCTTTTATAACCGGAAGGTTGTTCGTGTCCTCCTTCGTGAATACCGAACCAAAGTACTTGTTCAATTGGTCCGCCATTTCTTTGTTCCCCGTTATGACTTCCCCTGATTCTGACTGCAGAGGACCTACGTTTGTCTTTACTAACCTTTTTCTCTTTACATATCTATAGAAACTTTTGCAATCCGTCTTAATGTTCCCTGCAAGCTTCTTCTCATACTCCATTTTCCCTGCCCTAATCAAACCCTTTGTCCTCCTCTGCTGAGTTCTAAATTTCTCCCAGTCCCCAGGTTCGCTGCTATTTCTGGCCAATTTGTATGCCACTTCCTTGGCTTTAATACTATCCCTGATTTCCCTTGATAGCCACGGTTAAGCCACCTTCCCTTTTTTATTTTTATGCCAGACAGGAATGTACAATTGTTGTAGTTCATCCATGCGGTCTCTAAATGTCTGCCATTGCCCATCCACAGTCAACCCCTTAAGTATCATTCGCCAATCCATCCCAGCCAATTCACGCCTCATACCTTCAAAGTTAGCCTTCTTTAAGTTCTGGACCATGGTCTCTGAATTAACTGTTTCATTCTCCATCCCAATGCAGAATTCCACCATATTATGGTCACTCTTCCCCAAGGGGCCTCGCACAACGAGATTGCTAACTAATCCTCTCTCATTACATAACACCCAGTCTAAGATGGCCTCCCCCCTAGTTGGTTCCTCGATATATTGGTCTAAAAAACCATCCCTTATGCACTCCAGAAAATCCTCCTCCACCGTATTGCTTCCAGTTTGGTTAGCCCAATCTATGTGCATATTAAAGTCACCCATTATAACTGCTGCACCTTTATTGCACGCACCCCTAATTTCCTGTTTGATGCCCTCCCCAACATCACTACTACTGTTTGGAGGTCTGTACACAACTCCCACTAATGTTTTTTGCCCTTTGGTGTTCTGCAGCTCTATCCATATAGATTCCACATCATTCAAGCTAATGTCCTTCCTAACTATTGCCTTAATCTCCTCCTTAACCAGCAATGCTACCCCACCTCCTTTTCCTTTTATTCTATCCTTCCTGAATGTTGAATACCTCTGGATGTTGAGTTCCCAGCCCTGATCATCCTGGAGCCACGTCTCCGTAATCCCAATCACATCATGTTTGTTAACATCTATTTGCACAGTTAATTCATCCACCTTATTGCGGATACTCCTTGCATTAAGACACAAAGCCTTCAGGCTTGTTTTTTTAACACCCTCTGTCCTTTTAGAATTTTGCTGTACAATGGCCCTTTTTGTTCTTTGCCTTGGGTTTCTCTGCCCTCCACTTTTCCTCATCTCCTTTCTGTCTTTTGTTTTTGCCTCCTTTTTGTTTCCCTCTATCTCCCTGCATTGGTTCCCATCCCCCTGCCATATTAGTTTAACTCCTCCCCAACAGCACTAGCAAACACTCCCCCGAGGACATTGGTTCCGATTCTGCCCAGGTGCAGACCGTCCGGACTGTACTGGTCCCACCTCCCCCAGAACCGGTTCCAATGCCCCAGGAATTTGAATCCCTCCCTGCTGCACCATTGCTCAAGCCACGTATTCATCTGAGCTATCCTGCGATTCCTACTCTGACTAGCACGTGGCACTGGTAGCAATCCCGAGATTACTACTTTTGAGGTCCTACTTTTTAATTTAGCTCCTAGCTCCTTAAATTCATTTCGTAGGAACTCATCCCTTTTTTTACCTATGTCATTGGTACCAACGTGCACCACGACAACTGGCTGTTCTCCCTCCCTTTTTAGAATGTCCTGCACCCGCTCCGAGACATCCTTGACCCTTGCACCAGGGAGGCAACATACCATCCTGGAGTCTCGGTTGCGGCCGCAGAAACGCCTATCTATTCCCCTTACAATTGAATCCCCTATCACTATCGCTCGCCCACTCTTTTTCCTGCCCTCCTGTGCAACAGAGCCAGCCACGGTGCCATGAACTTGGCTGCTGCTGCCCGCTCCTGATGAGTCATCCCCCTCAACAGCACTCAAAGCAGTGTATCTGTTTTGCAGTGGGATGACCACAGGGGACCCCTGCACTACCTTCCTTGCACTACTCTTCCTGCTGGTCTTCCATTCCCTCGCTGGCTGTGGACCCTTCTCCTGCGGTAAGACCAACTCGCTACACGTGATACTCACGTCATTCTCAGCATCGTGGATGCTCCAGAGTGAATCCACCTTCAGCTCCAACTCCGCAACGCGGACCGTCAGTAGCCGGAGGTGGACACACTTCCCGCACATGTAGTCGTCAGGGACACTGGTGTTGTCCCCGTGTTCCCACATGGTACAGGAGGAGCATATCACGTGACCGAGCTGTCCTGCCATGACTTAACCCTTAGATACACTTAAATTGCCGACAACAATGTTAAAAGTTACTGACTAATAAAGAAAAAGAAAAACTACTCACCAATCAGCAGCCAATCACTTACCACGTTGGCTGTGACGTCACCTTTTGATTTCTTTCTACTTTTTTGACTTCTCTCACAAAGACCATCTATTTGCACCTCTGTAACACCACTCCCTCCACCCTTACATCAGCCCATCTGCCATGAAAACTCTCATCTATGTCTTAGATACCTTCAGACTCAACTATTCTAATGCTGTTCTGGTCAGCCTCCCATATAATATCCCACAGCAAGTCTCGCTCATCCATCACTCCTATCTTTGCTGGCCTACATTGGCTCCTAGACCCCAAAACATCAAATTTAAGATTCTCAACCCCATATTCAAATCCTTTCATAGTCTCGGCCCATCTTATCTCTGCACCCGCTTTCAGTTTGACAATCCCCCAAAACCCTGTATCCTTTGACTCTGGCGTCTTGCACTTCACCCCAGCTCCTCACATTGGCAGCCATTCTTCAGTTGTCTCGGCTCTACACTCTGGAACTCCTGAAACCTCTCCACTTCAGGGTTGAAAACTTTGGCTGGAGACAGTGCTGCAGGTTGAATTATATGCATTCTGACCACATGACTTCTGCAAATATTATTGCCTGAGAAAGGTCGGGTCCTGTGTAGTTGAGTGTCTTTGCTCGTGGTTTTGTGGCAGCAGCTGTTGTGAAAGAAATTCCAAGAACCATGAGGCCACCGTGAGCAGTTGGGAGGGGAAACCGAGGGTGGGCAATAGTGGATATTGAGGGGGGCAAGAGGGGAGACCGAGGGCAGGGCAAAGGGGAAACCGAGGACGGAGAAGAATGGATACTGAGGGAGGCAAGAGGGAAGACCGAGGGGGGCAAGAGTGGATACTGAGACGGGCAAGAATGGATACTGAGGGGGGCAATAGTGGATACTGAGGGGGGCAAGAGGGGAGACTGAGGGTGGGGAAGAGTGGATACTGAGGGGGGCAAGAGGGGAGATCGAGGGTGGGGAAGAGTGGATCCTGAGGGGGGCAAGAGGGGAGACCGAGGGTGGGGAAGAGTGGATACTGAGGGGGGCAAGAGTGGAGATCGAGGGTGGGAAGAGTGGATCCTGAGGGGGGCAAGAGTGGATACTGAGATGGGCAAGAGGGGAGACCGAGGGGGGAAAGAGGGGAGACTGAGGGGGGCAAGAGGGGAGATCGAGGACGGGGCAAAGGGGAAACCGAGGGTGGGTAAGAGGGGAGTCCGAGGGGGGCAAGAGTGGATACTGAGGGGGGTGTGAGGGGAAACCGAGGGTGGGTAAGGGATTCTCAGGGGGGAATCCAGAGATAGGAGGAACTTTGGTTCCACCAGTAACTAATGGTAACTCACTGAAATTGTAGTGATAACTAATAGTAAATTGGTAATATTTGGACTCCCCTCATAACCAACAGTAATACAATAACTCACTGATAGTCTGTATGTATCTGGCAGTAATAGGTGTAATGGCCCAATAGCCTACCTGTAACTAGTTGTAATCCTTTAACCTGTTGACAATTATTCTGACACCACAGCCAGAATCCCCTGGCACTGTGCGCAGTGAAGTCAGCCTCCCCAGTCATTGCCACTTTAACAGGCCCGATCTCTCTCCCTGTCTCCTTGGACTTTGGTTTAAACTCTGGCCCCGCGTGAAGGTGACAACTCTGAACGGGGAACCTGACTTAAAGCCAATCTGTACTTGGACTTCACACGTCAAAACTGGCCAGCACAGACCGAACTGGGCTCAGTGTTTGGGGCACATCATCCGAAACTCAACTCAGCACCAACATTTCTAAACCACTCCCTGGGCTCAGACTCAATAAAGGAAAGTTTTCATAGGCTAATAAAAATGACAGCGAGGAGGCCATCCTGCCCCCAGTGCTGTGCCAGTGTTGGGGTTCTCTCCTGTAAACACATCCTCCCAGATGGGTTTTTATATTCCCGCTCTTCAAATATCGAAACAGTTCCCTTTGAAATTATGGTTTAGTCTCTGCCTGATTAGTCATATGTGGTGAAGTATCCCACAGTCCAATAGTCCACAGTTCAAGAACTGTCCTCTGCCCTTCCCCCTTGGTTCTTACAGTGAGAATCCTTGGTCTCTGTCCCATTGTTCCCCATTCGCCCACCTATGACAATCATCTTTCACTATTTACCCACAGTGAGGTCCCCAGATTTCACTCACTCCTTTACTGGCTGCCCCTCTCAGTGCCCCTCCCACTCACCACCTTGCTGCTGCTCCCAGCTTTGCAGGAAATTCTGGACCCACTTCCACTCCCACTGCATTCTCCCCATTTGCTTGAGCCCCAATCCCTCGACCCCTTGTCCCCTTCTCTCCCCAACCCCATCTCTTAAGCCCCCAACCTCAATTTCCATTTCCCCTGAGCCTCCATTCCCCAGTCTCTCTCGCCCCTGAGCCTCCAGTCCCCAGTCTCCCTCCCCCCATCTCTCTCCCCCGATCCCCATTCCCCAGTCTCTCTCCCCCGAACCTCCAGTCCCCAGTCTCCCTCCCCCGAGCCCCCTTTCCCATCTCTCTCACCCGATCCCCATTCCCCAGTCTCTCTCCCCCCGAGCCTCTATTGGCCAGACTCCCTCTCTTCCCACTCCCCGATTTCATAGCGCCCCCCCCCATCCCCTGAATACTGGGACTTCTCCATTCCCGCCTCCCCCGATTTCCAATTCTCCAAGTCCCCCTCCTAACTGTTCTCCTCACCGACCCAGCTCTCAGTGGGTGAGGTCACCGAGTGGGAGGCGGCTATCCATTGCCGATGACGACACGGGGCGAGATGGTGGAGGACACACTGCAGCAGGAAATTTAAATCACTGATCTCCTGGGCTGGTGGGGACGGTGCTCGGGGAAGGAATCGCGGCAACTCCCGGTCATTGCGAGAGTGTTAGGAACCCTACTGCCACTCCACCTCTCTCTTCCTTAAAACCCACCTCTTTGACTAAGCTTTTTGTCACTTCTTCCGACATCTCTCTCTTTGGCTCAAAATTTGACCATGGATGGTGAGTCATATGATGACATCAAGTTATCAGCTCTCTATATCCTACATTATCACTGTGTGGCTTTGGATTTTATTTCTACACATGTTTTTCTAGCACTCTTGAGAATCCAATATTCATCCTTTTAAGATTAAAAGCTGCTATACTGCGAGTTCCTCTCCCAGAACAACTGACAGGCACAAACAGTAAAGCAGATAAAGTTAATGCATTTTAATGTAATGCATCTTTTAACATTTCAAATTCTGAGAGCTCAACTTTAAATTTCATTCACGTCAAACTGAAAAAAATAGCAAAATGCCGACCAAAACCTACTATAAAAATACCTGACAACTCGAAAACAGCCCTTAATATACACACAAGACATATATTTACACCGGAGGTTCTTTTGGAGACAGTGTTGAAAAGGATTATACAGTTGTCACAGTGACATGGAAACACTCCATCCCCAGGGCCAACTCAGGTTTATGGAGGCGCTCTTCTTCCTCTCATTCCCAGTTCACCCTGACACTTAGTCCCACCTCACCCCTCCTCCCCTCTCCATTTCACGATGGCACACTTCTTCCCCGCCCCCACCCTCCCCCCCCCCGTTATATATGTAAACTTGTATTTCATCTGTACAGCCACCAGAGGGTTCATCCCCTGAAATCCCAAGGGATCCCATAATCCCTTGGGAGCACAGGTATTTAAGAAGGCCTCACGGGTTAGAGAGGCACTCTGGAGACCTGCAATAAAAGACTACGGTCACACTTTACTTTGAGCTCAGTGTTCAGTCTGACTCTTTCTCCATACATAACAACTGGCGATGAGATACAGATAGCGAACCCAAAGATGCAGAGAACAGTGGGCATCCTGGAGAAATTCTCGGAGGGAGATGATTGGGAAACTTTTGTGGAGCGACTCGACCAATACTTCGTAGACAACGAGCTAGATGGGGAAGAGAACGCTGCCAAACGAAGGGCAATCCTCCTCACCGTCTGTAGGGCACCAACGTATGGCCTCATGAAGAATCTGCTCACTCCAGTGAAACCCACGGAGAAATCGTACGATGATTTGTGCACACTGGTCCGAGAACATTTGAACCCGATGGAAAGCGTTCTGATGGTGAGTTACCGGTTCTACACCTACAAAAGGTCTGAGTGTCAGGAAGTGGCAAGTTATGTCGCCGAGCTTAGACGCCTTGCAGGACATTGCGAATTTGACGGACATTTGAGCACATGCTCAGAGACTTTTTCATACTTGGCATTGGCCACGAAACCATACTTCGCAAACTTTTGACTGTAGAGACCATAACCTTGAGTAAGGCCATAGCGATAGCTTAGGTGTTCATTGCCACCAGTGACAATACGAAGCAAATCTCTCAGCACACAAGTGCTGCTACAAGTACTGTGAACAAAGTGATGTTGTTTTCGAATTGCAATGAACAGGGCAGGTCACACATACCTGCAGCTGCACGTCCGCAGATGTCTAAGACACTACCATCAAGGATGATGAATGCAAGGCCATTAACACCATGTTGGTGGTGCGGGGGTGATCATCGTTTCCATTCATGCTGATTGAAAGGGTATGTTTGCAAGGGCTGTGGAACAATAGGACACCTCCAACGTATGTGCAGGCAAGCTGCTAATCCTGTTAAACCTGCAAACCATCATGTTGCAGAGGAGGACAGATCCACGGAGGATCACGACGAACCAGAGCCTTAGACCGAGGAGGCAGAGGTACATGGGGTGCACACATTCACCACAAATTGTCCCCCAATAATGCTGAATGTTGAACTAAATGGACTCCCGGTGTCAACGGAACTGGAGCGCGAGCCAATCCATCGTGGGCAAAAAGACTTTCGAAAGGTTGTTGTGCAACAAAGCCTCAAGGCCAGTTTTAACTCCAATTCGTACGAAACTAAGAACTTACACGAAATAACTGATTCCTGTAATTGGCAGTGCTACCGTAAAGGTCTCCTACGATGGAGCGGTGCACAAGCTACCACTCTGGGTGGTACCGGGCGATAGTCCCACACTGCTTGGCAGGAGCTGACTGGGAAAGATACGCTTGAACTGGGACAACGTCCGAGCGCTATCGCCTGGTGACGACACTTCATGTGCCCAGGTTTTAAACAAGTTCTCTTTGCTGTTTGAACCAGGCATTGGGAAATTCCAAGGAGAAAAAGTGAAGATCCACCTAATTCCGGGGGCGCAACCCATCCATCACAAGGCGAGAGCAGTACCGTACATGATGAGAGAAAGGGTAGAGATCGAGCTAGACCGGTTGCAAAGAGAGGGCATCATTTCACCGATCGAGTTAAACGAATGGGCCAGCTCGATCGTTCCTGTCCTCAAGGGAGACGGCACCATCAGAATCTGTGGCGATCACAAAGTAACTATCAATTGTTTCTCTCTGCATGACCAATACCCACTACCAAAGGCTGATGAATTCTTTGCAACGCTGGCAGGAGGAAAGATGTTCACGAAGCTGGATCTGACCTCAGCCTACATGACGCAGGAACTGGAGGAATCATTGAACGGTCCCACCTGCATCAACACGCACAAAGGTCTTTTTATTTATAACAGACGTCCGTTTGGAATTCGATCAGCGATATTCCAGAGAAACATGTAAAGTTTACTGAAGTCAGTCTCGCACACTGTGGTCTTCCAGGACGACATCTTGGTCACGGGTTGGACCACAGCAGAACCTGGAGGTGGTTCTTAGTCGATTCAACCATGTGGGGCTCAGGTTAAACTGCTCGAAGTGCGTTTTCCTGGCGCCTAAAGTGGAGTTCTTGGGAAGGAGGATTGCGGCGGACGGCATCAGGCCCACCAACGCGAAGACGGAGGCAATCGAGAACGCACCGAGGCCACAGAACATGATGGAGCTGCGGTCATTTCTGGGACTCCTGAACTACTTTGGTAACTTCTTACCGGGTCTCAGCACATTGTTAGAACCACTGCATCAAAAGGGGACGAATGGGTTTGAGGCAAAGCCAAAAAAATGCCTTTGTAAAAGCGAGAAAATTGTTATGCTCAAACAAATTGCTTGGGTTGTATAATCCATGTAAGCGTTTGGTACTAGCATGTGATGCGTTGTCATATGGCATCGGGTGTGTATTGCAACAAGCTAGTGATTTCGGGAAACTGCAACCGGTTGCTTATGCATCAAGGAGTCTGTCTAAGGCTGAGAGAGCCTACAGCATGACTGAGATAGAAGCATTAGCGTGTGTCTATGGGGTAAAGAAAATGCATCAATACCTGTTTGGGCTAAAATTTGAATTGGAAACTGACCATAAGCCACTGATATCCCTCTTTTCCGAGAGTAAAGGGATAAATACCAACGCATCAGCCCGCATCCAGAGATGGGCGTTCACGTTGTCCGCATACAACTACGCCATCCGCCATAGGCCAGGCACAGAAAACTGCGCCAATGTTCTCAGTAGGTTGCCATTGCCCACCACGGGGGTGGAAATGGCGCAGCCCGCAGATTTAGCCATGTTTATGGAAGCATTTGAGAGTGAGCAATCACCTGTCACCGCCTGGCAGATCAAAACCTGGATGAGCCAGGACCCCTTATTATCCCTAGTCAAAAGCTGTGTGCTTCACAGGAGCTGGTCCAGTGTCCCAGTGGAAATGCAGGAAGAGATAAAGCAATTCTAGCGGCGCAAAGATGAACTGCCTATACAGGCAGACTGCCTTCTATGGGGCAATTGAGTAGTGATTCCCAAGAAGGGCAGAGACACCTTCATCAATGACCTCCACAGTACCCACCCAGGCATCATAATGATGAAAGCGATAGCCAGATCCCACGTGTAGTGGCCTGGTATCGATGCGGACTTAGAGTCCTGCGTTCACAGATGTAATACATGCTCGCAGTTAAGCAATGACGCTGCTAAGTTTATGGTCTTGGCCCTCCAAACCGTGATCTAGGGTACACGTCGACTATGCAGGCCCGTTCTTGGGTAAAATGTTCCTTGTGGTTGTAGACGCGTACTCCAAGTGGATTGAATGTGAGATAATGTCGCCTAGCACGTCCGCTGCCACTACTGAAAGCCTGCGGGCCATGTTTGACACACACAGCTTACTTGACGTCCTGGTGAGCCACAACAGGCCATGTTTTACCAGTCCTGGGTTCTAATAATTCATGACCCGTATCGGGACCAAACATGTCACATCTGCCCCATTTAAACCAGCGTCCAATGGTCAGGCAGAGAGAGCAGTGCAAACCATCAAGCAAGGCTTGAAGAGGGTAACTGAAGGCTCGCTGCAGACTCACCTATCCCGAGTCCTGCTTAGCTACCGCACGAGACCCCACTCACTCACTGGGATCCCACCTGCTGAACTGCTCATGAAAAGAGCACTTAAGACAAGGCTCTCATTAGTTCACCCTGATCTACATGAACAGGTAGAGAGCAGGCGGCTTCAACAAAGTACATACCATGATAGCGCAAATATGTCACGCGACATTGAAATCAATGATCCTGTATTTGTATTGAATTATGGACAAGGTCCCAAGTGGCTTCCCGGCACTGTCGTGGCCAAAGAGGGGAGCAGGGTGTTTCGGGTCAAACTTTCAAATGAACTCATTCACCGGAAACACTTGGACCAAACTCAGATTCACGGACTATCCTGAGCAACCCACCTTAGACCCTACCTTTTTTGATCCCCCAACATACACACCAGTGGCAACTGGCACCATGGTTGACCACGAAGCAGAACCCATCATCCACAGCAGCCCAGCAGGACCCAACACACCAGGCAGCCCAGCAAGGCCAGCTGCACTGCAGCCCAGCGAGGGCCCAACAAAGGATTCAACAACACCAGCTTTCACACGGAGATGATCAACCAGGGAAAGAAAGACCCCAGATCGACTCACATTGTAAATAGTTACACTATTGACTTTGGGGAGGGGGGGGGGGAGTGTTGTTATATATGTAAACTTGTATTTACTCTGTACAGCCACCAGAGGGCTCATCCCCTGCAGTCCCAAGCAATCCTATCATCCCTTGGGAGCACAGATATTTAAGTAGGCCTCACAGGTTGGAGAGGCTCTCTGGAGACCTGCAATAAAAGACTAAGGTCACACTTTACTTTGAGCTCACAGTGTTCAGTCTGACTCTTTCTCCATACATAACACCCCCCACCCCTCTATGTTGTGTGCCACTCTCCTTCCACTTCTTCCCCCCCTCAGTTCATGCTGACGCTCTGCCTGCATTTCTCCCTCAGCCCTGCTCCTGGCCCCAGACCTCAGCCCTGCTCCTGATTCCGACATGTTACTGCTCCAGGGGTTTGAGTACTACTGGACACTGCTGGCTTGAATTTCTGACCTCACAAAACTATTGCACAGTGGCATTCAATCGCCTAAAGTGGTAGCAGGCAGGTGCCAGGAGTAGTGCTGAGGGTGGGCGGGGGCAGGACGGGGGCATCAGGACTAATGACTTACACGTGATTAAGAGCAAACGGACACTGGCCTAGAAATTCAGGTGTGCTGAATTCAGGTAAGTATATTTTAAAAACTCACCTTGCTGGTTGCGGCTCCCTGTTAGGCCGCACTTAGGCCTGTTTTCTGAATGCCCGCCAGCTCCCTCAGGGCAAACCAAACTGATGGCGGGGGCCTTAAAAGGGTGTTAGGCCTTTTATTTCGATATGGAAAATGCCTAACATCGGTTTCAGGCGTGGGCACTGCAAGCCGATTTTTTGGCAGGCAGCGCACTTCCCGCTCATAATGAGCATGCGCTTCCTGCCTGTCATATTGGAGGCTGAGAAGGCTGGTTAGTGCCCCAAAAATGGGCACTGTGCAGCCAAATCACCAGGTCGTTATCTCCCAAACTCTGAGTGACCACGTGAAACAGTTGGCGTATATGCATTTTGCTTAATTATTTGCTCAGTTTTATGAGATAGAGTGATGAAGCTGTTTCAACAATGGGGAAACTGTATCGTTAGATTTCCTGTATAAATCATTTATCCGTAGCTTTATTTTCAATTTGCAAGCTATAGGCTGCCTTTTTCACTGCATCTGTGATGTGCAAAAAAAGTAATAAACATAGTTTAGAAGTATCAGTACATTATCATGGTACAATGGACATATTCCCCGGTGTGCAGTCGAAATCATTTGAGTTTCACAAGTATTATTTCCTTTGAGATTATGGGATTTCAATTTAATGCAATCCCATGCTTTGTTTTACACTGAGGATAGTTTTATAACGGTTGCCTGAACACTGCCTTAAGGTGAACCTACCATAATCAAATTTATGGCTGTATAATCCAAATTGTTGTTTTTTTTGCGTGAGGTGCAATCTGATGGGGACACTTCCTGAGAGACTGCTAATCAATTTAGGCAAAGTGAGAGCAGGGCTGGAGAAACAGAAACAAATCTGTATAGCGGGGCTTAAATTGGATTTCAACTTTGAGGCCCAATTGATGAACAAAGCCTCGAGACTTCCATACATTTCCACAGGTGTAATTTATAAAATGAAGATATCTGCGAATGTCCAACATGTAAACTTAATTCAGTATGCGTTATTCTGATGATGATTATGTTCAATCTGTTTAGAGCATTTTAAAAACATTAACATCAGGAATTTCCTTCCCCTAATCAGCCATCTTAACTTTGGCACCAGATTGATGGAAGCCCCGTTTATGCGCCAGATCCGTGGTTCCCACTGAGGATGCGACGGAAGATCGGGGAACACGCCCCAATCAACCCCCCCCCCCAACCCTCCCCAATTCCTCCCCCCCTCCCCCCCAACCCCTCCACCCCCCACTGCCCCCGAGGAAATTCCAAGCTTAAGGGATTTTTTTTCATTTAGTAAAGCACAGAAGCATATGAATAACAATAATGGTGCAACACGAGAATGGAATCCTGATAAACTGGGGCATCAAAAATATTGGCATTGGATGAGTGAAGTTCCAGGAAATTGTATACAACAGGGAGACAGAAGGATCCAATGTGACTATTAGAATTAGATCTGCCCAATGTCTGGTGAGTTCACGGGAGACAAAAAATCATATGTTCTGGTGACCAAAATCTCCAGGCTAATGCAGAACCGATCATGAGGGAATATTGGGAGGGAATTCCTTGCGAGAGGCGGGAGGAGCAGGGTTGGTGACAAGTGGCTAAGACACCTCAGTGTAAAAGCCTTCAGCTCTCTAGTCCTAGTGTCCTTAGAGAGCATCAAGAGCTCCATATATATGTGTCGTTCACATTAGTTCAGGAAAGGAGCCAAGTTTGAATCAATTTGTCCTGATAAAAACATGGAGAGTATTTTTCTTCTGATTAGCTTATGGTGCAAAAACTATGGAGCCAGTATGATCTAGCCGGTTATCCCACCTGGAACCATATACTGTACTGATATACAATGCCATACAGCGTATAACAACAAATTAATCTGGCAACCTTTGCCAGGATCCAGAGCTACCTCCACTGGCAGCCTAGTACACAGTCCAGTGTGTTGTATTGAGATTCATCTATGGACCCTGTTATGGTCACAATTTAACTAAGAGTAGTCACAAGGTGAGTTTGCTATTTGGAATATCAACATCCAGTGT
This sequence comes from Pristiophorus japonicus, assembly GCF_044704955.1. Lineage (NCBI taxonomy): Eukaryota > Metazoa > Chordata > Chondrichthyes > Pristiophoridae > Pristiophorus > Pristiophorus japonicus. The sequence goes on along the minus strand of NC_091991.1, from coordinate 132,354,319 downwards.
TTACTAAGTTCTGTTCTAAAAATGTCGTGAAAAATTATACTTGCAATGATGAGCTGGATTTCATCACAACACACCAACAAATAGCCGAAAATAGAAAATTGGGGATTTATATGTCAGTACCTGTAAAAAGAAACGATAGGCTAACATTCGGGTATGGACACTTCATCAGAATTGGAACATGAAAGAAAAAAAAGAAAGACTTGGATTTATATAGCGCCTTTCACGACCACCGGATGTCTCACAGTGCTTTACAGCCAAAGTACTTTTTTTGGAATGTAGTCACTGTTGTAATGTGGGAAATGTGGCAGCCAGTTTGCGCACAGCAAGCTCCCACAAACAACAATTTGATAATGACCCGATAATCTGTTTTTTTTGTTATGTTAATTGAGGGATAAATAGTGGCCAGGACACCAAGGATAACTCCCCTGCTCTTCTTCAAAATAGAGCCATGGAATCTTTTACACCCATCTGAGAGAGCAGACAGGGCCTCTGTTTGACATCTCATCCAAAAGACAACACCTCCAACAGTACAGCACTCCCTCAGCACTGTAGTGGAGTCAGCCTAGATTTTTGCGAGTGGGATTTGAACCCACAACCTTCTTGATGTAAAGGCAAGTGTGCAACCCACTGAGCAATAGCTAATACTTAGAAAAGTACTGTTAGTGGGGCTGGACACAACAAAGGAAAGGGAGCGAGAACAACAGGTAACAGTATCAGTTCAGCCTAATAATGATGCTCTTATCTTTCAGATTCCAGTTCTGGCAAAGACTCCACTCCTGGAGCATTAAACTATTATTTCTCTTTACGGGTGTTAACTGAACCTGATGTTTATTTCCAGCACTTTCTGTTTTTGTTTCAGATTTCTAGCATTTGCAATTTTTTCTTTTTATTTATTAATTGAAAGCAAATGGGAGGGACTGAATTTGTGACTTCACTATTGCCAAAGCACTGTTTATGACACAAATTGTTTGAATCAACTAGTTAATTTTAACCGGGGGTAATCCAAAATCTTCTAGATTGTGCAATGAAATTCTGCCATGCTGGGAATATAATTTATGCAGTGCATCAAGATGACAGACTAGTTTTAAGTAAACTATTTAAATTGATCACTTACCTCACTGTCGGGTTGGACCCCCTTTAACAGTGTTGGATACTGTTGCTGGTCGATGCAGGCTATCCTGCAAAGGTACAGAAAATATTTTCAACTGGTTGCAGTAACAAAATGAATGGAAGGAAAATCAAGAGGTCCCTTTCAAGACACGCACTCCAGCCTGCCCGGTCTTACCAATATTGTGATGCTCGGGAGCAGTCCAGGAAAATCTCTCCTGTAATTTCTCTAATTAAAGGAACTTCTACAACAATAGCTGTTAGACTCTGAGGTCCCAATCTTAAAGGGGCAGCGATCTTAATGGCTGAGCCTCATTACTATAACTTACATTGAACTCCCTGGTCCCTGAGCTCAGCCAGATGCATTCTCTGGTTGGCGGGTGAGAAGAGAAGATCGCAGGTAGGAGGCCGCAGCTCAGGATCGATCCCTGGCATTCTGATTAAGTGGTGGGGGTGGTGAAGGCGATCAGGATAGATGGAGGGGGAAACACTCCAGCTCCTCCTGGCCCACAAGGATACCTACTAACACATTAAAAAGGTACCTGCCTGGGCCTCCTCTTGCCCACGATCCACCTCCTGGCAGGTTTGGCCTGGCGGAGAAGCTGTCACCCACTCAGGCCTCTGACTAAATTAGCAGAGCGGGTCCCGATCTGCATATTTGAAGCCGGCTTGGGATGGGTGTCCTGCTTGTCTGCTGAAACCAGCAGGATAATATGCGGACAGGTCGAGAAGGTAGTGGGATTGGAGGGGTAAGTCATTCCCCTCTTTTTAACCCCCTACCCTTCCAACCCTGGGGGCAGCCGGGTGGGGAAGGTGTTAAAATCGGGGCCTATAAGCCAACGCTGACAATGGTCCCATCTTCCTTTATTGCTCCCGTGCTATTGTGCTCAGCTCTGGTGTTGAATCAGATAGCCTGGTAACTCCACCGCCTGCTGCAGCATCTCACATCAACCTGCTGGACAGAAAGATTTAACTTCCCTGAAATGAGGCAACCAAATAAAAAACCCTGTCGTTTAAAGAGTCCTTACCCAAATCTTAAATGTTCCATATAAAGCTCTGCTTGCAGCTGAAAATCTGTCACTGTTCATGATTCAAAAAAGTTATCCTTTTCTTTTCTGTCTTAAATGAAACCGCATAATTCCATTCAGGATTTTGAGGAAAATATAGGGTCGTGGAATCTCTCCACAATGTGTACTTCATGATTCCATAAAGGTCAAACAAAGAAGCACCTCCAACATCTATGCCTTATTAGTATTCATTGAGTGCATTCATTTTTCCAAGTCAGACAAGCAGACTCCACATACTTTATTGATCCACATCAAAGAGGTTTATGAAATCGGCTAAGCTGTGGGCTACTGACATCGAACACATTCTACAGGCAACAGAAAGGGCTCTTGGAAGATGATGAATTTGACATCTACAGGTTATATTTAATGTACGTAGCAGAAGGTTTCAGCATAGCTTGACGAGACACCACTACATTGTACAGGCATTTTATCTTTGCTCGTTCATAGTGGGGCTATTAAGGCTTAAAAGTGGATTCCTAATAGAAAGTACAGTAAAGCTCAGACAGGAGAGTTGGTTTTAAAAATGGACTATATGTCATTGTCATGTAAAGCCATTATAACTGAAGTTCACAATATGTCATTGCAGTCAACTTACCACAAAAAAGTATCTTTGATAACCAGTTTTTGTTCTTTCACTGTGAGTGGAGAGCAGCTAATTGAGAACACGGCTAATATTTTGATAAAATATTAATTTGCTTGGATTCATATTTAATGAAATTGTGTACAGAAATTAACTTCAAAGGTCAGAGCAGAAATTGTGAAGGTGATACAACTGATTCCCGCACTCCTCCTGTGTGGTGTTTTGGGACTAAGTGCAGATTGCGAGTTTAGGATCAAGCACAGCAAAAAAATAAAACCGGTAACATTAACAAACTGGCCAAGCGCCAATCTATAGACAGGATGTCTCTGCGGGTACCATTCTCCCTCATCATCTGTCTCAAATTTAAACTACTTTCAGATCAAAAATACGTCTTTATCCCTCTCCCTTTAATCTGCCTATAAACTTCTTTCTGTCTGCTTTATTTTCCTCTTTTTTTTATCATTTGCTTATCATCTCCGTATCTAATTTTCTTGTCAATGTTCACCCTTTCCCTGAGGTATGGTTCCAAGGGTACCTCATGCCGTCCCACACCTTGCCCAATTTGTAGCCCGGATGGTGAGCAGACTATTTGAATGTGGAGGCATCACTGCCGAGTGGAATCTATCATATCTTAAAGTCCACACAAGCAGGGTTTCAAACACAGGTCACTTGCTAGTAATTAGGGATGGAAACTATTGTGTTCCCAACACAGATGAGACTGCATACAGGGAGGTTAAAGTAACAGTGGCCTCAGTCTTTATTAAGACACTCCAGAGTGAGGAACAGGCCTGAGGGGCCGGCTTATATACAGTGCTCCCAAGGAATGCTTGGATCCCTTGGGACTTCAGGGGATGCACTCCCTGGTGGCAGAATATGGGAGTGCATGCTTTACAGATACACAACATCATTCCCCCCCAAAGTCAAAGTGAAAATTATTTACAAGGTGAGGCGGTTGGGAGCCTTTCTTTCCCTGGTGGACCGCCTCGGTACAAATGTCTGTTCTGGTGTGTTGGCTGTGCCCTCGCAGGGTTGGCGTGTTGTTGGCCCTGCAGGGCTGCTGGATGAGCCTGGCCTTGCTGGGCTGTTGAGTGTGATGGGTTCAATTTCCTGGTCCGGGGTGGTGTTATTGATCCTTTGGGTGTGTGTTGTGGGCTCCAAAAAGGTGGTGACTGCTGTGGGTTGTTCAGGGCAGTCTGTGAACCACAGCCTCGTTTGGTCCAGGTGCTTTCTGCAAATATGTCCATTGACTACAAACACCCTATTCTCTTCTTTAGCTATCACCGTGCCCGCGATCCACTTGGGACCATGTCCATAGTTTAGCACATACACAGGGTCATTCAGATAAATTTCTCATGACACAGTGGCGCGACCATCATTTACATTTTATTACTGCCGCCTGCTCTCTACCTGATCATGCAGGTTGGGATGAACCAGCAAGAGTCTGGTTTTAAGTGTCCTTCTCATGAGTAACTCAGCCGGGGGCACCCCTGTGAGTGCGTGGGGTCTCGTGCGGTAGCTGAGCAGTACTCGGGACAGGAGGGTTTGGAGTGAGCCTTCTGTGACTCGTTTAAGGCTCTGTTTGATGGTTTGTACTGCCCGCTCTGCCTGCCCATTGGAGGCTGGTTTAAACGGGGCCGATGACATGTTTGATCCCATTGTGGGTCATGAATTCTTTAAGTTCGGCACTGGTGAAACATGGCCTGTTGTCACTGACCAGTATGTCAGGCAGGCCGTGGGTAGCAAACATGGCCCTCAGGCTTTCAATGGCAGCGGTGGCGGTGCTTCCCGACATTATTTGTCGTTCAATCCATTTTGAAAAAACATCCACCACCACCAGGAACATTTTACTGAGAAACGGGCCCGCATAGTCGACGTGGATCTTCGACCATGGACTGGAGGACCAGGACCACAAACTTAGTGGTGCCTCTCTGGGCGCGTTGCTCAACTGAGCACATACGCTGCATTGCCGTACGCAGGACTCTAAGTCAGAGTCGATACCGGGCCATCACACGTGGGAACTGGCTATCGCTTTCATCATTACTATACCCGGGTATGTGCTGGGGAGATCCGAGATGAACGTCTCCCTGCCTTTTTTTGGTAGCACTACGCGGTTACCCTGCAACAGACAGTCTGCCTGAATGGGCAGCTCGTCCTTTCGCCGCTGGAACGGCTTGATTGGCTCTTGCATTTCAACGGGGATGCTGACCCAGCTCCCATGCAGTGCATTGTTTTTTACTAGGGACAACAGAGAATCTTGGCTGGCCCAAGTCCTAATCTGGCGGGCCATGACAGATGATTTATCATTTTCAAACACTTCCATGACCATCAACAAGTCTGCGTGCTGTGCCACCATCAACAAGTTTGTCGGCTGCGCCATTTCCACCCCAGTTCTCGGTGTCTGGCCTGTGGCGGATGATATAGTTATACGCTGATAGCGCGAGTGCCCACCTTTGTATGTGGGCTGAGGCATTAGTATTTATCCCCTTGTTTTCAGCGAACAGGGATGCGAGGGGCTTGTGATCGGTTTCCAGCTCAAATTTGAGGCCAAACAGGTACTGATGCATTTTCTTTACCCCGATCACACACGCGAATGCCTCTTTCTCAATCATGCTGTAGGCTCTCTCGGCCTTAGACATGCTCCTAGAAGCATAGGCGACAGGTTGCAACTTCCCTGCAACGTTAGCTTGTTGTAATATACACCTGACTCCGTACGACGATGCGTCACATGCTAGTACAAGTCTTTTACACGGGTTATACAATACAAGCAGCTTGTTGGAGCATAAAATGTTTCTAGCTTTCTCAAAAGCAATTACTTGGTTTTTTTCCCATACCCAGTTCTCACCTTTGCGCAATAACACATGTAGGGGCTCTAAAAGGGTGCTTAACCCCGGTAGGAAGTTACCAAATTAGTTGAGGAGTCCCAGGAACGACCGCAGCTCCGTGACGTTCTGTGGCCTGGGCACATTCCTGATAGCCTCTGTCTTGGTGTCTGTAGACCTTATGCCGTCCACCGCAATCTTTCTCCACAAAAACTCCATTTCTGTTGCCATGAAGAAACATTTCGACCTCTTCAGACACATCCCTGCATGATCCAGTCGCTGGAGGACCTCCTCCAGGTTTTGTAGGTGCTCAGTGGTGTCCTGACCCGTGACCAATATGTTGTCCTGAAAGACCACCGTTTGTCGTACTGACTTGAGTAGGCCCTCCATGTTTCTCTGGAAGATCGCTGCAGCCGACCGAATTACAAACGGGCATCTGTTGTAGATGAACAGTCCCTTGTGCATGTTGATGCAGGTGAGGCCCTTCGGAGACTCCTCCAGCTCCTGCGTCATGTAGGCCGAAGTCAGATCGAGCTTGGTGAACGTTTTGCCTCCTGCCAGCATCACAAATAGGTCGTCTGCCTTAGATAGCGGGTATTGGTCCTGTAGCGAGAAACGATTAATAGTTACTTTATAATCGCCGCAAATCCTGACCGTGCCATCACTTTTGAGTACTGGAACAATCGGGCTGGCCCACTCTCTGAATTCCACTGGGGAGATGATGCCCTCATGTTGCAACCTGTCCAGCTTGATTTCCACTCTCTCCCTCATCATGTGAGGTACCGCTCGCGCCTTGTGGTGAACAGATCGTGCCTCTGGGACCAAGTGGATCCGCACCTTCGCCCCGGAAAAGTTTCCAATGCCTGGCTCAAAAAGGGAAGGAAATTTGTTCAGAACCTGGGTACATGAGGCCTCATCGACATGTGATAGCGCTCGGATGTCATCCCAGTTCCAGCGGATTTTGCCCAGCCAGCTCCTTCCAAGCAGTGTGGGGCCATTGCCCGGGACAATCCAGAGTGGCAATTCGTGCACCGTGCCTTCGTAGGTGACCTTGACTATGGCGCTGCCCAGGACAGTGATAAGCTCTTTGATGTACGTTCTCAGTTTCGTGTGGATGGGGCTCAGGGCTGGTCTGAATGCCTTGTTGCACCACAGTCTCTCAAACATATTTTTACTCATGCTGGATTGGCTAGCACCAGTGTCCAGTTCCATGGCTACAGGTAAGCCATTCAGTTTTACATTTAGCATTATAGGTGGACATTTCATCGAAAATGTGTGCACCCCATGTACTTCAGCATCTGCCTCCTCTCTCTGAGGCTCAAAATTGCTTTGATCCACCATGGACTGATCTTCCTCTGCCACGTGGTGGTTAGCAGGTTTTGCAGAACTTACAGCTCGTCTGCAAGCTCATTGGAGGTGCCCCATTGTTCCACAGCTCTTGCAAACATACCCTTTGAAGTGGCATGAATAGGCTGAATGGAAGCCTCCACAATGCCAACAAGGTGTGAATTGCCTTGCATTCATCCTTTGTTGGGGACTCTGAGTCATCTGGGTCACCTGAGGCCTGTTGGCAGTTGCAGACTCATGGGTTCTGCCGTGTACATTTCTGCTCGGAACACAGTTCCAGTTAATTTATGAACAGTACTAGCACTTGTGTGCTGAGAGATTTGTTTGGTGTTATCGCAATGGTCTTACTGAGGGTCGGTGTCTCTACAGTCAAAAGTTTTCGTTGGATGGTTTCATGGCCAATGCCCAGTACAAAAAAGTCTCTGAGCATTTGCTCCAGGTAGCCATCAAACTCACATTGTCCTGCAAGTCACCTTAGCTCGCTACTTCCTGACCTTCAGATCACTGGCACGTGTTGAACCGATACCTCGCCATCAGCACGTTCTCCCTCAGGTTAAGATGATCCCGAACCAGTGTACACAACTCCTCATATGACTTATCTGTGGGTTTCACCGGAGCCAGAAGATTCTTCATGAGGCTGTAGGTCGGTGCCCCGTAGACTGTGAGGAGGACTGCTCTCCTTTTTGCAGCCCTGCCTTCTCGGTCCAGCTCATTGGCTACAAAGTACTGGTCTAGCCGTTCGACATAGGTTTACCAGTCCTCACCCTCCGAGAGTTTCTCCAGGATGCCCACAGTTTGCTGCAGCTTTGCATTGGATTTGTATTCTCGTCGCCAGTTATTGTGTTTCTAACACAGATGAGGCTGCACACAGGGAGGTTAAAGTAACAGTGACCGCAGTCTTTATTAAGACACTCCAGAGTGAGGAACAGGCCTTCGGGGCCGGCTTATATACAGTGCTCCCAAGGGATGCTGGGATCCCTTGGGACTTCAGGCAATGCGCTCCCTGGTGGCGGAATATGGGAGTGCCTGCTTTACAGATACACAACAGAAGCCCTAACCTATTTTCCCCTCCTTAACACTGAAGGCAATTGTAGGATGTCTACCCCTGCCCCAGTTGAGAACAGCTAACAGCGCAGACTAGCGATCTAACTTGGTACCTTTTAATCTGCATGGTACAGTTACTAAATCGATAAATTTACTGACCCATCATTGAGCCAATTTTCTTGTCTGCTGTTTCTTTTTTCCCTTCTCTTTTTTGTGCCACTTTTTGTTCTTTCATCTGTGTCTATTTCTCGACCATTAAAGTCCTCTGTTCCTTTGCATTCTCATGAATTTCTTCTTCCTCACCATGCTTGTTTCTTGACTGTTGCTGTTTCTCTCTTTACATTTCTGCATTTCTGTTTGCTGTCGGAGTTGTGCCACTCCACCGTTAGCTTTGTGAAACTGCATCTCGCTAACTGCCTCACCATTGAAATGCACTGAACGGCGTGAAATTGCTCTATCTGCGCGGTAAATACGGACTAAACTCGCCACAGAATGTTAAGCCTTGCTATTTCAAGCATAAGTACTCTTTTAACGATGTGATAATTATTAATTACTGCCAATCAAACTCCCTGGCACTATTACAAGTGTGGAGTCTCATTCCTTCAGGTTGTAATTGTTGAAGATTTTTATATATTTTTAAACTTTTCCTTCTATCTCTTTTTTACTCTTTCTCTCTTAATCCAATCTTTCTTTCACTCATTTTATTTATCATCTGTACCTGATTTGACTTTGAATTCATCAACTTTAATTTACATTTCCTTCTCAGTCCTTGCTCTATTTCTCAATCTTTCAATCTGATTAGTTAAGGAGATGCTCAGTTTTTTGCCCTGTTTAAATATCAGCCGCAAAACTAAGACCATCTATTTCCACCTCCGTAACATCGCCCGTCTCTGCACCTGCCTCAGCTCATCTCTTTCTGAAACCCTCATTCATGCCTTTGTTACCTCGAGACTTGACTATTCCAATGCTCTCCTGGCTGACCTCCCACGTTCTATGCTACATAAACTTGAGGGCATCCAAAACTCGGCTGCCCGTGTCCTAACTCACACCAAGTCCCGCTCACCCATCACCCTGTGCCGCTGACCTACATTGGCTCCCGGTTAAGCAACGCCTTGATTTTAAAATTCTCATCCTTGTTTTCAAATCCCTCCATCGCATCTCCCCTCCCTATCTCTGTAATCTCCTCCAGCCCCAGAAGTCTCCCAAAGATATCTGTATTCTTCTAATTCTGCCCTCTTGGTGCATCCTTGATTATAATTGCTCAACCATTGGTGGCCGTGCCTTCTGTTGTCTACTCCTAAGCTCTGGAACTCCCTGCCTAAACTTCTCCATTTGTCTACCTCTCTTTCCTCCTTAAAACCTACCTCTTACTGTCCTAATTTCACCTTATGTGGCCCGGTTTAAAATATTTTGTCTTAGACCACTCCTGTGAAGCGCCTTGGGATGTTTTACTACGTTAAAAGCGCTATATGATACTTAAAGGGTTGATGGTGGATAGGCAATGGCAGACATTTAAAGATCACATGGATGAACTTCAACAATTGTACATCCCTGTCTGGCGTAAAATTAAAACGGGGAAGGTGGCTCAACCGTAGCTAACAAGGGAAATTAGGGATAGTGTTAAATCCAAGGAAGAGGCATATAAATGGCCAGAAAAAGCAGCAAACCTGAGGGCTGGGAGAAATTTAGAATTCAGCAGAAGAGGATAAAGGATTTAATTAGGAGGGGGAAAATAGAGTATGAGAGGAAGCTAGCTGGGAACATAAAAACTGCCTGCAACAGCTTCTGTAGATATGTGAATAGAAAAAGATTAGTGAAAACAAACATAGGTCCCTTGCAGTCAGAATCAGGTGAGCACAATCACCGGATCATTGATCTCAATATCGCGTGACAAATTTGCGCGGTCATGGTACACATTTTGTTGATGTCGCTTGCCCTCCACGTGATCATGGAGATCAGGGTGGACAAGAGAGAGCCTTGTTTTGAGTGTCCTTTTCATGAGCAGCTCTGCTGGGGGAACCCCGGTGAATGAGTGGGGTCTGGTGCGGCAGCTGAGCAGCCTTCGGGACAGGCGGGTCTGCAGGGAGCCTTCCGACACGCGTTTCAGGCTTTACTTGATGGTCTGAACTGCCCATTCTGCCATTGGATGCGGGTTTGAACAGGGCAGATGTGATGTGTTTGATCCCGTTGTGGGTCATGAGTTCCTTGAATTCAGCACTGGTGAAGCACGGCCCATTGTCGCTGACTAGGACATCAGGCAAGCCGTGCGTGGCAAACATAGCTCATAGGCTTTCAATAGTCGCCGTGGACGCGCTTACAGACATTATTGCACATTCAATCCATTTTGAGTAAGCGTCCATGATAACCAAAACATTTTGCCTAGAAATGGGCCCGCATAGTCTACATGGATCCTCGACCATGGTTTGGAGGGCCACGATCACAAACTTAGCGGTGCCTTTCTGGGTGCATTGCTCAGCTGAGAGCAAGTGTTGCACTGGCGCACGCATGACTCTAAACCTGAGTCGATGCCGGGCCACCACACATGGTATCTGGCTATGGCTTTCATCATTACGATGCCTAGGTGGGTGCTGTGTACTTCACATATGCATGTGTCTCTGCCTTTCTTGGGCAAGACCATGCGATTGCCCCACAATAGACAGTCCGCCTGCAGGGACAACTCGTCTTTGTGTCTGTGGAATGGCTTAATCGCCTCCTGCATCTCCACTGGGACACCGGACCAGCTCCCATGGAGGACAGTTTTTTTACCAAGGACAGGAGAGAATCCTGGCTGGTCCAGGTCCTGATTTGGTGGGCTGTAACGGGAGACTTTGCGTTCTCAAATGCCTCCATGACCATGAGCAAGTCCGTCGGCTGTGCTATTTCCACCCGGTGGTGTGCAACGGCAGCCGACTTAGAGCATCTGCACAGTTCTCTGTGCCTGGTCTGTGGTGGATTACATAGTTGTATGCCGATAGCATGAGTGGTCATCTTTGGATGCGGGCAGAGGCATTGGTATTAATCCCTTTGTTCTCAGAGAACAGCGATATGAGCGGCTTGTGATCAGTTTTAAGCTCAAACTTGAGGCCAAATAAGTACTGGTGCATTTTTTTTACCCTGTAAATGCACACTTTTTCAACATGCTGTAGGCCCTTTCGGCCTTGGACAAACCACTGGACACGTAAGCGACCGGTTGCAAAATCCCCAATTCATTAGCCTGTTGTAGCACACACCCGACCCCGTATGACGACGCATCGCAAGCTAGCACTAATCGTTTACAAGGGTTATACAGGACAAGCAGTTTGTTAGAACACAACAGATTTCTGGCTTTCTTAAAGACAGCCTCTAGTGATTTCCGCCATACCCAGTCGTCTCCCTTGCGCAGTGGCGCATGTAGGGGTTCTAGCAGGGTGTTTAACCCAGGTAGGAAATTACCAAAATATTTATGGAGTCCCAGGAACGACCGCAGCTCTGCCACGTTCTGTGGCCACGGTGCGTTCTTGATAGCCTCCGTCTTGGCATCGGTGGGTCTGATGCCGTCTGCTGCGATTTTCCTTCCCAAGAATTCGACGCCCTGTGCCAGGAAAACACACTTCGAGCGTTTCAACCTCAGCTCCACGTGATTCAACCAACTAAGAACCTCCTCCAGATTTTTCAAGTGCTCCATGGTGTCCCGACCTGTAATCAATGTGTCGTCCTGGAAGACCACTGTACAAGGAACCGACTTGAGCAGGCTCTCCATGTTCCGCTGGAAGATTGCCGCTGTTGACCGAATTCCGAACGGGCACCAGTTGTAGATAAACAGACCTTTGTGCGTGTTGATGCAGGAGAGGCCTTTCGAAGACTCCTCCAGCTCCTGTCTCATGTAGGCCGAGGTCAGGTCCAGCTTGGTGAATGTCTTCCCTCCAGCCAGGGTCACAAATAGGTCGTCTACTTTGGGTAGCGGGTACTGGTCCTGCAGCGAAAAACGGTTAATCGTTACTTTATAGTCCCCACAAATTCTAACTGTGCCGTCCTCCTTGAGTACCGGGACAATTGGACTGGCCCAGTTGTTGAATTCCACTGGCGCGATGATGCCTTCACGTTGCAGCCTGTCCAGCTCAATTTCCACTTTTTCACGCATCATGTACGGTACCACCCGAGCCTTGTTGTGGATGGATCACGTACTGGGAACCAAATGGATCTGCACTTTCGCCCCCGAGAAGCTTCCAATGCCTGGCTCAAACAACGATGGGAAGTTGCTCAGAACCTGGGTACATGAGGCGTCGTCGACGGACGAAAGCGCTCGGATGTCGTCCCAGTTCCAGCGGATTTTCCCCAGCCAGCTTCTGCCAAACAACGTGGGGCCATCCCCTGGTACAATCCATAGCGGGTGTTCGTGTACTGCTTTGTCGTAGGAGACTTCGACTTCTGCACTTCCAATTACAGGGATTAGTTCCTTGGTCTAAGCCCTTAGTTTGGTGTGAATGGGGCTGAGTTTGGGCCTGTGTGCCTTCTTTCCTCACAGCCTGTCGAAGGCCTTTTTACTCATTATGGACTGACTTGCCCCCGTGTCCAGCTCCATAGATACTGGAATGGCGTTCAGTTCAACTTCCAACATTATTGGTGGACATTTCGTAGTGAACGTGTGCACCCCGTACACCTCTGCCTCCTCCATACGAGTCTCCAATTCAGCCTGATCCTCTGTAGATCGAACTTCCTCTGCAACGTGGTGGTTTGCAGGGTTTGCAGGGTTTTCAGCTCGCCTGCACATTCGTTGGAGGTGTCTCATTGTTCTGCAACCATTGCATGCATAGTGCTTAAAGTGGCATTGATGGGGCCGATGATCACCTCCGCACCACCAACAGGATGTTAACTGCCTCGCATTAACTGTTGATGGCGGACTCTGGGTCAATTGAGATCGGACCACAGCAGCCGGCGTGTACATTCTGCCATGTGCATTTCTGCTCAAAATCGACGTTACTTTATGCACAGTACTGGCCGAAATTTCTTTGTTCTGCAAAATCTGCTTGGTGTTGTCGCTGGTGGACATAAATGCCTGGGCTATCGTTATGGCTTTACTCAGATTCGGAGTTTCTACAGTCAACAGTTTGCGAAGGATTGTCTCATGTCCGATGCTCAGTACAAAAAAGTCTCTGAGCATTTGTTCTAGAAATCCCTCAAACTCACAATGTCCTGCAAGGCTCCTTAGTTCGGCAACATAGCTCGCCACTTCCTGGCCCTCCGATCGTTGACATGTGTAGAACCGATATCTCGCTATCAAAGCGCTTTCCTTAGAATTTAGATGCTCCAGGATCAGCATACACAATGCTTCGTAGGATTTCTCTGTTGGTTTTGCCGGGACCAAGAGATTCTTCATGAGGCCATAGGTTGTTGCCCCACAGACAGTTAGGAGGATCACCCTTCGTTTGGTAGCATTCTCGGCCCCTTCCAGCTCATTGGCCACGAAGTACTGGTCGAGTCTCTCCACGAAGGCCTCCCAATCGGTCCCCCTCTGAGAACTTCTCCAGGATGCCAACTGTTCTTTGCATTTTCGCGCATTTGTTCATTACCTCATCACCAATTATTACACTCATAATAAAGGGTGAGACTGGGTACTGTGTGTAATGAGCAAGTGTGACTTTAGCTCCTTTAATAAGATTCCAGAGTGCAGGTACCTCGTGGGTGGCCTGCTTACATACTGTGCTCCCAAGGGATGCTGGGATCCCTTGAGACTCCAACAGGTGGGCCCTCTGGTGGTCAGGTATCATGCAGGTTACAAAGGGTTAAATACACAACATTCATGGTTGTCTCTATCTATCTATTCTATTTCATCCTTTGGCTGTGTTCATCTTTGTCAGTGTGCTTTATCCCCCATTGTCTCTTGGCTATGTCTACCTCCATCAGTATGACTGGAGGAGGTTACAGAGATAAGGAAGGGATTTGAACACGTGTCTAAGAATTTTATGTGTGGTATTACAGAGTGAAACTAAAGAAAGAAAGAGAGAAGAAAAGTATTTATATAATGCCTTTCACGACTACCAGATGTCCCAAAGCACTTTGCAGCCAAATAAATATTCTTGAAGTGTAGTCACTGTTGTAATTTAGGAAATGCAACAGCCAATTTGTGCACAGCATGCTCCTACAAACAGCAGTGTGATAATGACCAGATAATCTGTTTCTTTTTTTCTGATAATGTTGATTGAGTGATTATTATTAGCCAGGACACCGGGATAACTCCCCTGATCTTCAAAATAGTGGCCGTGGGATCTTTTACGTCCATCTGAGAGAGCAGACGAGGCCTCAGTTGAACATCTCATCTGAAAGACGGCACCTCCGACAGTGCAGCGCGCCCTCAGTACTGCACTGGTGTGTCGGCCTAGAATTTTGCACTCAAGTCTCTAGAGTGGGTCTGGAACCCACAACCAACTGACTCAGAGGCGTGTGTGCTATCCACTGACACTAATGTTGGTGGTCTTTGTGATGGAGAGCGTATAGGTTCTTAAACTGATTTCGGGGCCAAATAAGATTCTGAGGTTGCGAACAGTCTGGTTCAGGAAAAGGGATGAAATCGGTGGTGAAGGAACAGCGGTTGTGGCAGGAGCCAAAGACAATGGCTTTGCTCTACCCAATGTTAAACTGAAGGAAATGATGGACCATCCAGGGCTGGATGCCGGACATTAGACAGTAAAGGGACCAAGAGTGGAGTGGTAGAGCTGGTGTCGTCAGTGTACATGTGGAACCTGACATCGTGTCTTAGGGTCTTGGTGCCATGAGGCAGCATATCATAGCATATCATAGCTCAGCACAGAGGAGGTAATTCGGCCCATTGAGTCCACACCGTCTCTTTCGAAGAGCAATCCAGATGGTCCCAGTATCCCGCTCTCCCATATCCCTGCAATTATTCCTCCTTCAAGTATTTATCTGATTCCCTTTTAAAGGCTATTATTGAATCTGTATCCACCACCCCATCAGGCAGTGCATTCAAAATCCTAACCACTGATTGTGTACCTAAATCGTTCATGGTTTTAAACACCTATCCAATCTCCCTTTAGCCTTCTCTGCTCCAAGGAGAAAACCAGCGTCTCCAATCTATCGACATAACTGTAATCCCTCATCCCTGGAACTATTTTAGTAAATTTCTTCTGTACCCTTCCCAAAGGCATCTTTCCTTTCCTAAAGTGTGGTGCTCAGAATTGGACATAATTTCCAGCTGGGGCCAAACTAGTGTTTTATTTAGGTTTAGCATAACTTCCTGGCTTATGCCTCTATTTATAAAGCCCAGGGTCCCATATGCTTTGTTAACTGCTTTGTTAACCTGTCCTGTCACCTTCAAAGATTTGTGCACAAACACCCTCAAGTCACTTGGTTCTTGCAGCCCGTTTTAAATGATACTATTTAATATGTATGGTCTCTCCTCATTCTTCCAACTAAAATGTATCCCCTCACACTTCTCTGCATTACATTTCATCAACCATGTATCCCCCTAGTCCACCAGCCTGTCTATGTCTTCTTGAAGTCTATTACTATCTTCTTCATTGTTTACTACACTTCCAAGTTTCGTGTCATTTGCAAATTTTGAAATTGTGGCCTATATCCCCAAGTCCAAGTTATTAATGCAGTGTCAACCACATTGCTGTGGGTCTGAAGTCACATATAGGCCAGACCAAGTAAGGATGGATGTTAGATTCTTTTCCTAAAGGACATTAGTGAACCAATGGATTTTACAACAATCTGGTATTTTTACTGATACTAGCTTTTTATTCCAGATCTATTTAATTAACTGACTTTAAATTCCCCAGCTGCCTTGGTGGGATTAGAACTCACGTCTCTGGATCATTAGTCCAGGCCTCGGAATTACTAGTCCAGTAACATAACCACTATGATGTGCTATGCTATCCCTATCCTTTTCCCCTTTTTGAATAAGGGTGCAACATTTGCAATCCTCCAGTTCTTTGACACCACCCCTATATCTAAGGAGAAAGACATAAGAAATAGAAGCAGAAGTAGGCCATGTGGCCACTCAAGCCTGATCTGCTAAGAAAGAGGAAAGAAAGAATTGGATTTATATAGCGCCTTTCATGACCACCAGACATCTTAAAGCACTTTACAGCCAATGAAGTACTTTTGGAGTGTAGTCACTGTTGTAATGTAGGAAACGTGGCAGCCAATTTGCACACAGCAAGCTCGCACAAACAGCAATGTGATAATGACCAGATAATCTGTTTTTTTGTTATGTTGATTGAGGGATAAATATTGGCCAGGACACCGGGGATAACTCCCCTGCTCTTCTTCGAAATACTGCCATGGGATCTTTTACATGCACCTGAGAGAGCAGACAGGGCCTCGGTTTAACATCACAGCTGAAAGACAGAAGGATTGGAAGATTGTGGCCAATACTCTGCAATTTCCACCCTTACTTCCTTCATCAAGCTAGGATGTATCCCACCCGGATCGGGTGACTTATCCACTTTAGTTAGTGCTAGTCTGTCTCGTATCTCCTCTTTATCTCATCCAGTATCCCAAAAACCTCCTTGTTTACCCTAGCTTTGGCAATATCTGCTTGCTTAGTAAACACTGATGCAATGCACTCATGCACCTCTGCAAATATATCTCCATTTTGGGCCCTAATCAGCCCCACTGACAACCTTTTTGCTGTTAATATGCCTATAGAAGACCTTTGGATTCCCTTTTATGTTAGCTGCCAATCTATTCTTGTACTGTCTCTTTTGCCCCTCTTATTTGCTTTTTTCACTTCTCTTTTTATATTCAGCCTGATTCTCCCTTATATTATCACGCTGACCTCTGTCATTTTCTGCTTCACCCTACTCTCCAACTCCTTCATCATACAGGGATATCTGACTTTGGTTGTACTCCCTTTCAGGAATGTACCCGAACATCTCCTCTTTAAAGGTCGCTCATTGCTCCATTACATTTCTGCCTACTAATCTTTGATTCCAATTTACCCAGGCCAGATCCCTCCTCAATTCATTGAAATTAGCCCTCTTACAGATAAACATAGAAACATAGAAAATAGGTGCAGGAGTAGGCCATTTGGCCCTTCGAGCCAGCACTGCCATTCAACGAGTTCATAAGAACATAAGAATTAGGAACAGGAGTAGGCCATCTAGCCCCTCGAGCCTGCTCCGCCACTCAACAAGATCATGACTGATCTGGCCGTGGACTCAGCTCCACTTACCCGCCTGCTCCCCATAACCCTTAATTCCCTTATTGGTTAAAAATCTATCTATCTATGATTTGAATATATTCAATGAGTTAGCCTCAACTACTTCCCTGGGCAGAGAATTCCACAGATTCACAACCCTCTGGGAGAAGAAATTCCTTCTCAACTCGGTTTTAAATTGGTTCCCCCATATTTTGAGGCTGTGCCCCCTAGTTCTAGTCTCCCCGACCAGTGGAAACAACCTCTCTACCTGTATCTTGTCTATCCCTTTCATTATTTTAAATGTTTCGATAAGATCACCCCTCATCCTTCTGAACTCCAACGAGTAAAGACCCAGTCTACTCAATCTATCATCATAAGGTAACCCCCTCATCTCCGGAATCAGCCTAGTGAATCGTCTCTGTACCCCCTCCAAAGCTAGTATATCCTTCCTTAAGTAAGGTGACCAAAACTGCACGCAGTACTCCAGGTGCGGCCTCACCAATACCCTGTACAATTGCAGCAGGACCTCCCTGCTTTTGTACTCCATCCCTCTCGCAATGAAGGCCAACATTCCATTCGCCTTCCTGATTACCTGCTGCACCTGCAAACTAACTTTTTGGGATTCATGCACAAGGACCCCCAGGTCCCTCTGCAGCGCAGCATGTTGTAATTTCTCCCCATTCAAATAATATTCCCTTTTACTGTTTTTTTTTCCAAGGTGGATGACTTCACATTTTCTGACATTGTATTCCATCTGCCAAACCTTAGCCCATTCGCTTAACCTATCTAAATCTCTTTGCAGCCTCTCTGTGTCCTCGCTTTCCCACTAATCTTTGTGTCATCTGCAAATTTTGTTACACTACACACCGTCCCCTCTTCCAGGTCATCTATGTATATTGTAAACAGTTGTGGTCCCAGCACCGATCCCTGTGGCACACCACTAACCACCGATTTCCAACCCGAAAAGGACCCATTTATCCCGACTCTCTGCTTTCTGTTAGCCAGCCAATTCTCTATCCATGCTAATAACATTTCCTCTGACTCCGCGTACCTTTATCTTCTGCAGTAACCTTTTGTGTGGCACCTTAACAAATGTCTTTTGGAAATCTAAATACACCACATCCATCGGTACACCTCTATCCACCATGCTCGTTATATTCTCAAAGAATTCCAGTAAATTAGTTAAACATGATTTCCCCTTCATGAATCCATCTTGCGTCTGCTTGATTGCACTATTCCTATCTAGATGTCCCGCTATTTCTTCCTGAATGATAGCTTCAAGCATTTTCCCCACTACAGATGTTAAACTAACCGGCCTATAGTTACCTGTCTTTTGTCTGCCCCCTTTTTTAAACAGAGGCGTTATATTAGTGCTTTCCAATCCAATGGTACCTTCCCAGAGTCCAGAGAATTTTGGTAGATTCTGGCTGAACATGCAACTTCAGTACCCCATTCCTGCTTTGTCGCCATACCCCTTGATCCCCCTAGTAGTAAGGACTACATCTAACTCCTTTTTGAATATATTTAGGGAATTGGCCTCAACAACTTTCTGTGGTAGAGAATTCTACAGGTTCACCACTCTCTGGGTGAAGAAGTTTCTCCTCATCTCGGTCCTAAATGGCTTACCCCTTATCCTTAGACTGTGACCCCTGGTTCTGAACTTCCCCAACATTGGGAACATTCTTCCTGCATCTAACTTGTCTAAACCCATCAGAATTTTAAACGTTTCTATGAGATCCCCTCTCATTCTTCTGAACTCCAGTGAATACAAGCCCAGTTGATCCAGTCTTTCTTGATATGTCAGTCCCGCCATTCTGGGAATCAGTCTGGTGAACCTTCGCTGCACTCCCTCAATAGCAAGAATGTCCTTCCTCAAGTTAGGAGACCAAAACTGTACACAATACTCCAGATGTGGCCTCACCAAGGCCCTGTACAACTGTAGTAACACCTCCCTGCCCCTGTACTCAAATCCCCTCGCTATGAAGGCCAACATGCCATTTGCTTTCTTAACCGCCTGCTGCACTTGCATGCCAACCTTCAATGACTGATGTACCCAGGTCTCGTTGCACCTCCCCTTTTCCTAATCTGTCACCATTCAGATAATAGTCTGTCTCTCTGTTTTTACCACCAAATTGGATAACCTCACATTTATCCATATTATACTTCATCTGCCATGCATTTGCCCACTCACCTAACCTATCCAAATCACTCTGCAGCCTCATAGCATCCTCCTCGCAGCTCACACTGTCACCCAACTTAGTGTCATCCGCAAATTTGGAGATACTACATTTAATCCCCTCGTCTAAATCTTTAATGTACAATTTAAATAGCTGGGGCCCCAGCACAAAACCTTGCGGTACCCCACTAGTCACTGCCTGCCATTCTGAAAAGTACCCATTGACTCCTACTCTTTGCTTCCTGTCTGTCAATCAGTTCTGAATCCACATCAGCACACTACCCCCAATCCCATGTGCTTTAACTTTGCAAATTAATCTCTTGTGTGTGACCTTGTCGAAAGCCTTCTGAAAGTCCAAATACACCACATCAACTGGTTCTCCCTTGTCCACTCTACTAGTTACATCCTCAAAAAATTCCAGAAGATCAGTCAAGCATGATTTCCCTTTCACATATCCATGCTGACTTGGACCTATCATGTCACCTCTTTCCAAATGCGCTGCTATGACATCCTTAATAATTGATTCCATCATTTTACCCACTACCGATGTCAGGCTGACCGGTCTATAATTCCCTGTTTTCTCTCTCCCTCTTTTTTTAAAAAGTGGGGTTACATTGGCTACCCTCCATTCCATAGGAACTGATCCAGTCTATGGAATGTTGGAAAATGACTGTCAATGTATCCGCTGTTTCCAAGGCCACCTCCTTAAGTACTCTGGGATGCAGACCATCAGGCCCTGGGGATTTATCGGCCTTCAATCCCATCAATTTCCCCAACACAATTTCCCGACGAATAAGGATTTCCCTCAGTTCCTCCTTCTTACAAGACCCTCTGACCCCTTTTATATCTGGAAGGTTGTTTGTGTCCTCCTTAGTGAATACCGAACCAAAGTACTTGTTCAATTGGTCTGCCATTTCTTTGTTCCCCGTTATGACTTCCCCTGATTCTTCTTCCACACCAAAAAGGGATGAGTTCACAGGTGTTTCAATGAGGGACCTGACATTCTAGGTCCCGAACTACATTCTGAAGGGTGGAAGATGCCTATGCATGGATTCTTTTAACGTGGGGTGGTCGTTGCACACCAGCCACCACACGGGCTTGACAAAGCTAGGTCTTGATCCAGTGGCAAGGGTTAACCAAGATGACTGGAGACCAAGCTCTGCTGCAGATCTAGTGCGCACACATGCTCCTACTATCCACAGATCGCAGTGTGGGCTGGCCCGTGCTGCCCCTGGGCCCTCGCCCCTCCTGGGCCCCGAATCCTCGCCTCTCCTGGGCCCTGATCTCTCACTGCTCCTCCGCCCTGATCAAAAATGGAGCAGTCAGAAACAGGACATCAATTAGTCTCCTCTTATCTTGGAGACATTAAATATTGACACTGTTAAGTATTTTTATTCTCAGTTGCTCCTTGTCCTTGTCCACAACTAATCTCAACCTTAGGAACAGTGATCCTAGGATCACTTCACTATTCTTGAGATGCTCTCCAACTGTGACATGCTGTAATGTAGGAATCACAGCAGCCAATTTGCACACAGCGAGCTCCCATAAACAGCAATGTGATAATGATCTTTTGTTATGTTGATTGAAGGATAAATATTGACCAGGGATAACTCCCCTACTCTTCTTTGAAATAGTGCCATGGGATCTTTTCCGTCCACTTGATAGAGCAGACAGGACTTTGGTTTAACATCTCATCTGAAAGACAGCACATCAAGCAGTGCAGCACTCTCTCAACACTGCACTGGAGTATCAGCCTAAATTTATGTGCTCAAGTCCCTGGAGTGGGACTTGAACCCACAGCCTTCTGACTCAGAGGCGAGCATGCTACCCACTTAGCCACAGCTGATACTTGAAATACTTCAGATCGATTTGATGATTAATGGCTAACCTAGGTGTACACCAGTTCAAGTCTATGCCCCATGGATTTGAGGGAGAAAAGATATGGTTCATACCAGGGTGAATGGCCAGGGTGGGAAAGACAGAGGGTTTTGCGGGGGACAAGAACATCAAAGGCAGTGGCGAGGGTCCGAGTAAACAGATTGACAGCTATAGAAGTATTGCGGTGGATGGAGGGCGAAAGGATAGACAGTTGGGAGTTTGAAAGTGCTGTTGAGTGACTTGAGGGAGAGTTTTTTTCAGGGGTAGACACAGAAGGAAGTGGGGTTGGAAGGAGGTAGGGATATGTGAGTC
Source organism: Pristiophorus japonicus (assembly GCF_044704955.1). NCBI lineage: Eukaryota > Metazoa > Chordata > Chondrichthyes > Pristiophoridae > Pristiophorus > Pristiophorus japonicus. The sequence continues at coordinate 132,332,847 of NC_091991.1, read as the reverse complement.
GTGAGGGATGGGTAATAAGAGATAGCTTTGTCTGTCATTGAAAAAAATGGAAATATGGAATTTTTTGGAGCTATAGGGGGTGGCCATGAATATGGGTAAGAGAGTTTATATGGAGGGAGAGGTTAAGGGAAGCCAGGAAAGCAGTGAGATGGAGGTTGACATTATTGATGATGAGGAGTTGCTCAGTTCAGAAACTAAGGCAGAAAAGGAGTGAGGGTATCTTAGTGAGAAATCTGATGGGGCTTGTGTGGACAGGAGAGAATGAACATTTTAAAGAACAGGTGAGCATGTGGAACAAGATGAAGTGCTCAAAGGAGGAGAAGATGCCAATGGAGCAGAGGGATGGACCAAGATGAGATTTGATGGTAAGGGCTGCACCACCACATTAGCAGTTTGAGGAGGACATGTGGTGGAATGTATATCTAGGTGGGGAGGCAAGGTACCTTCACCTGTGAGCTACATTTCAATCAAGAGAATGGACATTCAGGAGGGCGATGCAAAAATGCATGGGAGGTCAGCAGTGGGAGGTGTGAGTGGGACAAGAAAGAGGTTGGCCAGATTAGCCTCCAGTGGGCACAGTGGGTGGAATGGTCAACGAAAGAGGAGGCTGGGGTAGTTGGGGTTGCTATTCATAAGGAGGCAGTGAATGGTGCCTCAATGGGGTCTTTAGAAAATGTTGAGAGAGGCACAGATGGTAGCTATGAACTTATCCAAGAGGGATTCAAGCCTAGGATGGCAGCTGGCGAGTAGGTAAGCAGAGGAATAGTGAAGGATTGGGCTAAGGATTTTGTGAGGTGGGCGAGGTTCAAAGTACCTGAAAGGAGAGAAATGACTGGGTGACAGGAGGGGTAGAAACAGGAGAGAAGGTCCAAGAGGGGTAAAGAGTAGACATCCAGGCCTTCAGCAAAGGTTATAGTTGTAATGTATTTGCTTCATGGGTTCTTTGCTTAAGAATTCATAGCACCTCATTGCTATTATGAATTAGCTGGTTTACTAACAAAAGGTTTAACAATTACACTACAGGTTCAACCTCCCAAATCCGGAAAACTCAAGACCGAGGCCGATCCAGATTTTGGGTATTTCCAGATTTCGGAACATATTTCCGACGTCCCGAATCCGGAAACGCCTGGGCCGACTTTCATGTACCTGTATTTTCCGACAGCGCGTCGATCTGGCCTAGGAAGGAACACCGGAGGCAGCGGGTAGAAGAGGAGTAGCCAGACCCAGGGCACAGCGCGCATTTCCGATGCCCGAATTTTAACTTTTGGCGCACCCGTATTCTGGGCGGAAAAAAAACACCCGAGAAAAACCTGTGTTGCAGCCCCAAAAACAGCGGTAGGTAGGAAGAACTGCAAAAAAGGCAAGTTAAAGTTTTTATTTTTAAATTATTTTTCAGCGATTTAGTAAGTAAAGGTTTTGTGAATGCTTTGTGAATTTTTATTTTTAGTTCTTTGCAATTTGTTTGGGGTGTGTGTGTCTGTACGTATAACGGAGGTGGGGGGGTGGGGGGCGCGGGGGATTATTTACTGTTGCGGAATAAACCTATTTGGCTCAGTGGTGACCCGTAGTTAGAAAAAAACCGCCCGGGAAAAACCTGCGTTGCAGCCCTGCGTTGCAGCCCTGCCAGCAGCGATAAGTATAAAGACCTGCAAAAAAGGTAAGTTAAAATTGTTATTTTTTATTTCTTTTTCAGCGATTCACTAGTTAAGTTTCTTGTGACTGTTTTGTGATTTTTTTATTATTTGCAATTTTTTTGTGTGTTTCCCCTCTCCCTCGGCCCAACTCGCAGAGGTAATCGGCCTCAGACTAAAGCTGACGAAGACCGCGGTTTCTGCTGATTTTTACAGCTGGGCCTTTAAAAAACAACGGAGTGATTAGCGGTAATTTTGGTGGGAAAATACTGCTATCGTCGTTTTTAAAAATATCCGGATTTTGGAACATTTTCCGAATTCCAGATGATCCCTCCACGGATCAGCACGACATCCAGATTTCAGAACATTCCGGATTTTGGAACTCCAGATTTGGGAGGTCGAACCTGTACACATTACCAGTTCATCCACTAGGCTAGCAACTGCATACCTCATCCTGGATGACCTAGACCCAACTGACTGTGAACATCACATGACTGGCTGAGCCATTCACAATGCAACAGCTCTACAACTCTTTTGATTTGCAACAGCTCTACAAACCTGTGAGCATACTCACAGGTGCATATATTACAATAGTAAATACAGTTAATCTGATGTTGGATTATTTTAACTATGGACATCATTTGCATTGCAGGTTGTACAACAAACTCATTTCATCCATCTTCACAGAATTGTATAAGTCCTTACGAGACTGTGGGGTCTCAGTGACCTGATGGTATTTGTTATGTATTAATGCTTGGGGGGTCACCAGACACCAGAGGGCACCGCGATCGGAGGTCATCGGGCTGTACACATGTGGCATGTGTGCTTGGTCACCTGTATATAAGCTGGGTGTCTTTGTCACGCAGGCACTTTCGGGCTGGAATAACCTGAGTGAGTTTACAGTAACCAGACTCTTGAGTCATAACAATTGGTGATGAGGTAATTTAAGAACCTTCGCATGCACAATGGGCATGGTTGAAATCCTGGAGAGATTTGTGGACGGTGAGGATTGGGCAGATTTTGTCAACCGCTTGGATCAGTATTTTGTGGCCAACAGCATGCAGACAGAGGCCTACACAGTTAAGTGCAGGGCAGTTCTCCTCACCGTTTGTGGTCCGAAAATTTACGGCCTCCCGAAGAATCTTCTCTCGCCTGTACGTCCGGCAGAAAAAGGGTACGAGGAATTGTGTACGTTGGTGGGTAACCATCTGAAGCCAAAAGAGGGGATCATCATATCACGCTACCGTTTCTACACACATGTTCGTGCTGAGGGCCAGGTCGTGTCAGGATTTGTCGCTGACCTGTAATGTCTTGCTGAGCCTTGTAAGTTCGGGAACATGTTGGAAGGCATGCTGCGTGATGTCTTCGTGATAGGCATCAGCCATGATGCGATCCTCAGGAAGCTGTTGGCTGCAGAGGTGCTGGATTTAAAAAAGACGATTGCGACTGCCCAGGCATGCATGATGACGGATGATAATTTGAGGCAAAGTCGGAGTTCCATGGCAAGTACTGTAAACAAGATGGTGTCGTCTTCTGGGCAGAGCTGCTTACGCGAAAGCTGCCGCTGCTGAGAGCCCGCCAACTGGTTTGAACCAGATTTCACCCTGTAGGCGTTGTGGGGGCAATCATCAGCCTCATCAGTGTCAGTTTAGACAATACTCATGTTCGAAAGTGGGGCATCTTCACAGGATGTGTCCACAACGGAGCAAGCGTGGTGCAGCTCACCACATGATTGATGAGGACCAGTTCAGTGATGGCCCGGCTACGCAACCCAAGGAGGAAGTGCATGGACTATATTCGTTCCTGAGCAAGAGCCAGCCGATAGTCGTTAATGGTGTGCCTGTATCAATGGAACTGAACACGGGTGTGAGCCAGTTGATAATGAGCTAAAGGACATTCGACAAGCTGTGGGACACTAAGGCTGCAAAACCAAAGCTTAGTCCAGTCAATGCCAGGTTGCGTACTTACACTAAGGAACTCATACCGGTGCTCGGCAGTGCAGCAATCGAGGTGTTATATAATGGTCTGGTTCACGAGCTACCATTATGGATCATCCCAGGTAATGGTCCAATGCTGTTCGGCAGGAATTGGCTCGAGAAAATCGCTGAACTGGAATGATGTCAAGATGTTGTCCTCGGTGGATGATACTTCGTGTGCTCAAGTATTGAAAAAGTTTCCTTCTTTGTTTAAACCAGGAATTGGTAATTTTACGGGAGCCAAGGTGCAGATTTACCTGGACTCCTATTCAAGGCCGGTCTATCACAAAGCTCGGTCTGTTCCGTACACGATGAGGGAGAAGGTTGAAATTGAACTTGACAGACTCCAGCGTGAAGGGATCATATCACCAGTCGAGATTAACGAGTGGGCTAGTCCTATTGTTCCTGTGTTGAAGAGTGATGGCACTGTCAGGATTTGTGGAGACTACAAGGTTACGATTAACCAATTTTCGAAACAGGATCACTGATTCGAAAACCAAGGCCATCAAAAATGCACCCAGGCCTCAGAATGTGACGGAGCTGCATTCGTTTCTTGGGCTACTCAACTACTTTGGTAATTTCTTACCCAGATTGAGCACTTTACTAGAGCCTCTGCATGTGTTACTAAGAAAAGGCGACAACTGGATCTGGGGTGCGTCTCAAGATAGAGCCTTTGAGAAAGCCAAGAATCTGCTATGTTCAAACAAGTTGCTTGTTCATTATGATCTGTGTAAGCGTCTTGTATTGTCCTGTGATGCATCATCATATGGGGTTGGCTGCGTCCTCCAACAAGCAAAGGAATTGGGCAAGCTACAACCTGCTGTGTATGCTTCGAGAAGTCTGACTAAAGCAGAAAGAGCTTACAGTATGGTAGAGAAAGAAGCTTTGGCCTGTGTGTATGAGGTAAAAAAAAATGCACCAGTACCTGTTTGGTCTTCGTTTTGAAATAGAAACGGGTCACAAGCCACTCATTTCATTGTTTGCGGAAAACAAAGGTATTAATACCAATGTATCGTCCTGCATACAAAGGTGGGCGCTGACATTGTCTGCCTATGATTACGTCATCTGTCACAGAACTGGTACTGAGAATTGTGCCGATGCACTGAGTCGTCTGCCCTTACTCACAACTGAGGTGGAGACGCCTAACCTGGAGACCTATTGTTAGTAATGGATGCTTTTGAGAGTGAAGGAACCCCTGTCACTGCTCAACAAGTTAGGATCTGGACCAGCCATGACCCTATTTTATCGGTTGTGAAACGTTGTGTACTCAGTGGTGATTGGTCTGCCATACCTGTGGAGATGCGCGAGGAAACCAAACCTTACAACCGTCACAAGAATGAGCTGTCCATTCAGTCAGACTGTTTACTGTGGGGTAATTGTGTAATCATGCCTAAGAAAGATCGAGAAAAATTTGTACGTGAACTTCATAGCACTCATCCTGGTATTGTCATGATGAAGTCCATTGTTAGGTCTGATGTATGGTGGCCTGGAATTGACTCTGATCTGGAATCATGTGTGCATCAGTGCAGTACCTGCATGCAGCTAAGTAAAGTACCAGCGGAATCTCCGCTGTGTCTTTGGTCATGGCCATCCAAACCATGGTCGAGGATCCACATCGATTTTGCAGGCCCGTTCCTAGGAAAGATGTTTTTTGTCATAGTAGATGCATATTCTAAGTGGATAGAGTGTGTTATTATGTCATCCAGCACATCTACAGCTACCATTGAGTGCCTTCGTATCATGTTTGCTACTCATGGTTTGCCTGACATTGTTGTGTGCGACAACGGATCTTGCTTCACAAGTCTTGAGTTCAAGGAGTTCATGAAACTCAATGGCATCAGACATGTGAGATCAGCTCCATTCAAGCCTGCTTCTCATGGTCAAGCAGAGCGTGCCATTCAAACGATCAAGCAAAGTATGAAACGTGTAACTCAGGGCTCACTGTAGAGACGGTTGTCATGTATATTGCTCAGTTACAGGTCAACACCTCATACGCTTACTGGGGTTCCTCCTGCTGAACTACTGATGAAGAGAAATCTCAAGACCAGGCTTTCTCTTGTTCATCCTGATTTGAATGATCGTGTTGAAAACAGACGTCAAAATCAGCAATGGTGTCATGATCGTGTTGCCGTGTCACGTGACATCTCGGTCAACAATCCGGTTTATGTACTGAACTATGGTCAAGGTCCAAAGTGGATCGCCGGCACTGTTACAGCCAAAGAGGGTAACAGGGTATTTATTGTCATGCTCAAGAATGGGCAAACATGCAGGAAACACCTTGACCAGGTTAAACTGCGGCACACGGATGAACTGGAACCGAGTATGGAAGATGCAGTCAGTGACCAATAAACCATTGTTCACTCATCAGAGGACTCTGCTGATATTACTGACTCTGAACCTTCAGTCTCTGATGTGGTCATGACCACTCCCATCAGATCGGCTACTCAGCCCTCAGTCTCAATGGACTCAGAACGCTCGCCCAGAGCCAAAGTTGAAATGAGACGATCAACTCGTGAGAGGAAAGCCCCAGACCGTCTTAATTTGTAAAAAGACTGTTGTTAATATTTTAAAAGGGGGATGTTATTATTTATTAATGCGTGGGGGTCACCAGACACCAGAGGGCGCCGCGGTCGGAAGTCAGCGGGCTGTACGCATGTGGCATGTGTGCTTGGTCACCTGTATATAAGCTGCATGTCTTTGTCACGCTGGCACTCTCGGGCTGGAATAAAGATGGATCAGGTTGCACCTGAGTGAGTTTACAGTAACCAAACTCTTGAGTCATGACAGTATTTTAATAGTCGACGGTCATTTCAGACATAAGCTGTTTCTGAATATTTAAATGTTAAGTAATCTGCACATACGTCACAATAAGTCAGGCTTAGAGCTCGGGTTACCAGAATAAATAATAATGTCATACACAGTTAAAAAACAATTGTTGAATAGAATAAATGATTTGCCATAGGATAGGCGATTTCCATTTTAGCCACAGTTGCTCTCTGCAGATCCTGGAGGCTGAAATAGACTTTTGTTAGTTCTTTTAGAATTTAAGGTGCTAGCTTTCTCCATCGGTACCCAGCCTGGTCAGGCAAATGTTTGTAATTTTATTTTACAAGGGGTAGGTGAGGGACTTCCTTTACATCATGGACCATTTTCCACACTGCCTGCCAGGCTTCTCAGGTGATGGCAATGGAGATAATATTCACCTGGACATTTCTCAGACTCCTTCCTAGCATTTGACTTGAGAAGTGAGGAGATTCCTTTGCCAAAGATGAGCACCCGCCTCGACAAGAGCTCCCAGATGATTGACACTTCCATTTCTATAAAACATGCTTTTCTTGATTTTGCAGTTAATTCCTAACTCTCCAATCGACACAGATGAATTGTCTGTTACAGCATAGAAACATGGAAAATAGGAGCAGTAGTAGGCCATTTGGCCCTTCAAGCCTGCACCGCCATTCAATATGATCATGGCTGATCCTCCATCTCAACACCATGTTCCCGCTTTCTCCCCATACCCCTTGATACCTTTTGAAACATAGAAACATAGAAACATCGAAAATAGGTGCAGGAGTAGGCCATTCGGCCCTTCGAGCCTGCACCACCATTCAATAAGATCATGGCTGATCATTCACCTCAGTACCCCTTTCCTGCTTTCTCTCCATACCCCTTAATCCCTTTATCGGTAAGGGCCACATCTAACTCACTCTTGAATATATCCAATGAACTGGCATCAACAACTCTCTGCAGCAGGGAATTCCACAGATTAACAACTCTCTGAGTGAAGAAATTTCTCCTCATCTCAGTCCTAAATGGCTTACCCCTTATCCTTAGACTGTGTCCCCTGGTTCTGGACTTCCCCAGACATCGGGAACGTTCTTCCTGCATCTAACGTGTCCAGTCCCGTCAGAATTTTATATGTTTCTATGAGATCCCCTCTCATTCTTCTAAACTCCAGTGAATAAAGACCCAGTCGATCCAGTCTCTCCTCATATGTCAGTCCAGCCATCCCGGGAATCAGTCTGGTGAACCTTTGCTGCACTCCCTCAATAGCAAGAACGTCCTTCCTCAGATTAGGAGACCAAAATTGAACACAGTATTCCAGGTGAGGTCTCACCAAGGCCCTGTACAACTGCAGTAAGACCTCCCTGCTCCTATACTCAAAACCTCTAGCTATGAAGGCCAACATACCATTTGCCTTCTTCACCGCCTGCTGTACCTGCATGCCAACTTTCAATGACTGATGTACCATGACACCCAGGTCTCATTACACCTCCCCTTTTCCTAATCTGTAGCCATTCAGATAATATTCTGCCTTCGTATTTTTGCCCCCAAAGTGGATAACCTCACATTTATCCACATTATACTGTATCTGCCATGCATTTGCCCACTCACCTAACCTGTCCAAGTCACCCTGCAGCTTCTTAGCGTCCTCCTCACAGCTCACACCGCCACCCAGTTTAGTGTCATCTGCAAACTTGGAGATATTACAATCAATTCCTTCATCTAAATCATTAATGTATATTGTAAAGAGCTGGGGTCCCAGCATTGAGCCCTGCGGCACCCCACTAGTCACTGTCTGCCATTCTGAAAAGGACCCGTTTATCACGACTCTCTGCTTCCTGTCTGCCAACCAGTTCTCTATCCACGTCAGTACATTACCCCCAATACCACGTGCTTTAATTTTGCACACCAATCTCTTATGTGGGACCTTGTCAAAAGCCTTTTGAAAGTCCAAATACACCACATCGACTGGTTCTCCCTTGTCCACTCTACTAGTTACATCCTCAAAAAATTCTAGAAGATTTGTCAAGCATGATTTCCCTTGTGTCGAGAAATCTATCTATCGCCTTCCTAAATACATTCAGTGACTTGGCCTCCACAGCCTTCTACTGTAGAGAATTCCACAGATTCACCACCCTCTGAGTGAAGAAATTTCTCTTCATCTCAGTCCCAAATTTCCTATCCCGTATCCTGAGACTGTGACCCCTTGTTTAGACTTCCCAGCCAGGGAAACATCCTCCCCGCATCCAGTCTGTCCAACGCCATCAGAATTTTATATGTTTCAATGAGATCGCCTCTCATTCTTCTAAACTCTAGTGAATGCAGACCTAGTCTACACAATCTCTCCTCATGCGGCAGTCCTTCCTTCTGGTGAACTTTCACTGCACTCCCTCTATGCAGACTCGCCTATCCCGAGTCCTGCTTAGCTACCGCACGAGACCCCACTCACTCACTGGGATCCCACCTGCTGAACTGATCATGAAAAGAGTACTTAAGACAAGGCTCTCGTTAGTTCACCCTGATCTACATGAACAGGTAGAGAGCAGGCGGCTTCAACAAAGTGCATACCATGATAGAGCAAATGTGTCATGCGAGATTGAAATCAATTATCCTGTATTTGTATTAAATTATGGACAAGGTCCCAAGTGGCTTCCCGGCACTGTCGTGGCCAAAGAGGGGAGCAGGGTGTTTCGGGTCAAACTTTCAAATGGAGTCATCCACCAGAAACACTTAGACCAAATCAAACTCAGATTCACGGACTATCCTGAGCAACCCACCTTGGACCCTACTTTTTTTTGATCCCCCAACATACACACCAGTGGCAACCGGCACCATGGTTGACCACGAAGCAGAACCCATCATCCACAGCAGCCCTGCAGGGCCCAACACACCAGGCAGCCCAGCAAGGCCATCTGCACAGCAGCCCAGCGAGGGCCCAACAAAGGATTCAACAACACTAGCTTTCACACCGAGACGATCAACCAGGGCAAGAAGGGCCCCAGATCGACTCACATTGTAAATAGTTACACTATTGACTTTGGGTGGGTGAGTGTTGTTTTTTTGTGGACTTGTATTTACTCTGTACAGCCACCAGAGGGCTCATTCCCTGGAGTCCCAAGGAATTCCATAATCCCTTGGGAGCACAGGTATTTAAGGAGGCTTCACAGGTTGGAGAGGCACTCTGGAGACCTGCAATAAAAAGTCTAAGGTCACACTTTATTTTGAGCTCACAGTGTTCATTCTGACTCCTTCTGCATACACAATAATCACAATTTAAATAATACTTTGTCTTTATGTTTTTCCGACCAAAGTGGATAACTGCACATTTATTCACGTTATACAGCATCTGCCATGTGTTTGCACACTCACTCAACCTTTCTAAATCGCCTTGTTGTGTCTTTGCATCCTCCTCACAACTCACAATCCCACCTAGTTTTGTGTCGTCAGCAAACTTGGAAATAGTACATTTGGTTCCCTCATCCAAATCATTTATATATATTCTGAATAGCTGGGGTCCAAGCACTGATCCCTGTGGTATCCCACTAGTCACTGCCTACCACCCCGAAAAAGACCCATTTATTCCTACTCTCTGTTTCCTGTCAGTAAACCAATTTTCAATCCATGCCAGTACATTACCCACTATCCTATGTGCTTTAATTTTGCATACTAGTCTCTTATATGGTACTTCTGAAAATCCAAATACACTACATCCACTGGTTCTCCCTTGTCTATTATATCAATTACATCCTCAAAAAACTCCAGTAGGTTTGTCAAACACGATTTTCCTTTCATAAATCCACATTGACTTTGTCTAATCCCGTTGATATTATCTAAGTGTGCCGTTATCACATCCTTTATAATAAACTCTAGCATTTTCCCTACTACTGATGTTAGGCTAACTGGTCTGTAGTTCCCTGTTTTCTCTCTCCTTCCTTTTTTAAATAATGGGATTACATTTGCCACCCTCCAATCTGCAGGAACTGTTCCATAATCTATAGAATTTTGGAAGATGACAACGAATGCATCCACTATTTCCATGGCTACCTCTTTTAGTACTCTGGGATGCAGATTATCGGGCCCTGGGGATTTATCGGCATTCAATCCCATTAGTTTCTCCAGCACTATTTTCTCACTAATAATCATATCCTTTAATTCCACTTGCTCACTACACCCTTGGTTCCCTAGCATTTCTGGGACGTTATTTGTGTCCTCTTCCGTGAAGACAGAACTGAAATATTTATTTAATTATTCTGCCATTTCCTGCTCATTAAAGTGCTAAACTTTGACTATCAGGACTGACCTCTGATTGGATGGCTTAAAATTGAAACGTGCAATAAATCAGACGGTTGCTGGCCAGAAACTAGTGCATTTGCAACTGTTCCAAAAATAATAAGGCAAGGCTTATAGAAACAATTCCTCCCTGAGGACCCCTAACAGAAAACTGCATGCTGCCCTCATGCCACCGCCCCCCGCCCCGCCCCCACCCCACCCCGCCCCCACCCCACCATGCTATTGGCCAAAACTATTGGTTGTATGAGACTGGGACATAATTTGCCATGGATGAAAGGAGATAGTTAATTCTTTATAACTATTACAAAATAGTACATGCCAAACATACCAGTTATAAACTGTGCCATTGAGGTGGCAATTGTGCTTGCAGCCACCAGCCTTCTGGTCTGTTGAAAGTTGACAGCTAATAGATTTTTGCTGTTGATGTTGGGAGTGATTGCTAAGGTTTATTTAGCCATACAACCGTGAGGCTTTCTTCAAATTTGGAAGAAAAAAAATCTCTTTCATCTTGATCTCTCAGCAGGATTTCTGCGGTGTTCATGGAAATTTAATGAGATCAAGAAAAGAAAAAAATGTTGGTACGCACACCCGGATCACTACTTTTGAGACTTCTACTGGTAGTAGGCAGCTAAAGAGTTTCCGCATGAATTGGGAGTGAGTGCGACATCAGTATCCTAGAAGGAGGTTAGCAAAAGGGAATTGGATAAGTACCTGAAGGAAAGTTGGCAAATAAAATCAGGGAAAACCCAAAGATGTTTTATAAATACATTAAGAGCAAGAGGATAACTACAGAAAGAGTAGGGCCTATTAGGGACCATAAAGGAGATCTGTGTGTGGAGATGAAAGACATGGGTAGAATTCTTAATGAATACTTTGCATTCGTTTTTACAAAAGAGAGGGGTGATGCAAATTTTGCAATGAGGGAGGAGGAGTGTGAAATATTAGTTGAGATAAACATTGTGAGAAAGGAAGTAGTAAGGGGATTAGCAGCTTTGGAAGTGGATAAGTCATCAGGCCCAGATGAAATGTATCCCAGGCTATTAAGTGAAGCAAAAGAGGCTCTGACCATCATTTTCCAATCCTCTCTGGCTTCAGGTGTGGTGCCAGAGGACTGGAGGACTGCTAATGTGGTACCTTTGTTTAAAAAGGGAGAAAAGTGATAGACCAAATAGTTACAGGTCAATCAGCCTAACCTCAGTGGTGGGAAAATTATTGGAAAAAATCCTGAGGGACAGGATAAATCTTCATTTAGAAAGACACGGATTAATCAAGGGCAGTCAGCATGGATTTGTTAAGGGAAGGTCGTGTCTGACTAACTTGATTGAATTTTTCGAGGAGGTAACCAGGAGGGTCGATGAGGGCAGTGTGTATGATGTAGTGTATATGGATTTTAGCAAAGTTTTTGATAAGGTCCCACATGGTAGACTGGTTATGAAAGTAAAAGCCCATGGAATCCGGGGCAAAGTGACAAGTTGTATCCAAAATTGGCTCAGAGGCAGGAAGCAAAGGGTAATGGTTAATGGGTGTTTTTGTGACTGGAAGGCTGTATCCAGTGGGGTTCCGCAGGGCTCAGTGCTGGGTCCCTTGCTTTGTGGTATATATCAATGACTTGGACTTAAATGTTGGGGGTATGATTAAGAAGTTTGCAGATGACACTAAAATAGGCTCTGTGGTTGATAATGAAGAAGAAAGCTGCGGACTGCAGCAAGATATCACTGTACTGGTCTGGCGGGCAGAACAGTGGCAAATGCAATTCAAGCTGAATAAGTTTGAGATAATGCATTTGGGGTGGTCTAACATGTCCTACCACATTAAAGGGTAGGACATTGAAAAGTGTAGAGGAACAAAGGGACCTTGGAGTTCATGTCACAGATCCCTGAAGGTAGCAGGCCAGGTAGATAACATGGTTAAGATGGCATACGGAATGCTTGCTTTTATTAGCCGAGGCATAGAATACAAGGGCAGGGACGTTATGCTTGAACTGTATAAAAAACTGGTTAGGCCACAGCTGGAGTACTGTGTGCAGTTCAGGTCACCACATTACAGGAAAGATGTGATTGCACTGGAAAGGATGCAGAGGAGATTTACAAGAATGTTGCCTGGACTGGAGGATTTTGGCTATGAGGAAAGATGGGAGATGCTGGGTCTGTTTTCTTTGGAACAGAGGAGGCTAAGGGGAGACCTGATTTAGGTGTGTAAAATTATGAGGGGCCTAGATAGAATGGATAGGAAAGACCTATTTCCCTTGACAGGGATCAACAACCAGGAGGCATAGATTTGAAATAATTGGGGGGAGATTTAGAGGAGATATGAGGGGAAATTTCTTCACCCAGAACGTATTGGGGGTCTGGAACACACTGCCTGAAGGGGTGGTAGAGGTAGAAACCCTCAACATATTTAAAAGATACTTGGATGTGCACTTAAAGTGCCGTAACCTACAGGACTACGGACCAAGAGCTGGAAAGTGGGATAAGGCTGGATAGCTTTTGGTCAGCCGGCGCGGACACAATGGGCCGAGATGGCCTCTTTCCATGTTGTAAATTTCTATGATTCTATGAAACAAATTTGCAGGTTGCAGGGAAAGGGCAGGGGGAGTGAACTAGCTGAAATGCTCTTGTAGAGAGCCGGCATGGGCTCGACAGGCCGAATGGCCTCCTTCTGTGCCGTAACCATTCTATGATTGAAGATAGGTGGCAGAGATGGTAGCAGTTAACCAGCACTGAAGGATTCCTCTCCCATGGTTCCTGAGCCAGAGCAGAAGTGGACTAAATGTAACCCAAGGTTGTGTCTGAACTAAACCACTATAATTCAAATATATAATCCCTAAAGCATTTCATAGCAAGCTTTTCAGATTTCCTCGACTTCTCATAAACTTGTGGTGTAACTGAATGAAAGTTCCTCAAAATCTTTGTAAATAAAAATTGGCCTTAATTGGATGTGCATGGATCAATCCTGAAATGTACAATTGATTCTCTCTGGCCTTTATTGTATGAATAGAATGTAAAATAATTTATTGGCCCATTGTAGTTTTATTTTTTTTGTCAGAGATAGATACCACTGTTTCTGAATTCAAGGCATTCTAATTACACGCTCACCTTTTGCCTCTTAGTGTAAATGGAAAAGAAAATGTTTTACAATAGCATTCTGTTTTGTTTACATTTTTCTCTTTCTCTTTCCTTTGGTGATAGTTTGATTAGCAATAATAATTTCCCCATTGATATATCGATGGGATACAAGCTCCTTTACGTATGCAGCACTGACAAAGCTTCTTTCATTTTGCTCAGGTCGTACGCTATTAATTGAAAAATGTTTAGCAGGATTAATACTCGGCCCAACTTCAACTCTCAGTTCATCATAATAGATCAATGGGAACTAAACTCGTAAATCAGTAACTGTCTTTCCTCTCCCAGTCTCACACAACAGCCAATATTTGCAATGGCAGTCAGTTAGGTTATCATTGAAAGTGCCTTTCCAGACGGCAGCAGCTGAGAAGAGGAACTCACCACATGGGGAATTACAGGGGGAGTCCTGTGAGCTATGAAACAACATATTTATACATTGGCCCTTTGGGACTACCTTGCAGCCGACTTTCAAAGGAAGGGATAGAGCCTGGACCATCAGATTGTGTGACCCTAACCTATATAGCTAGGGAAGTCCATCTGTGAAATAGGACATCCTTTAAAAAAAAGAAAATGGGTGTTAATTAAATAAGACCTCTTTACATCTGGGGTTAGTCAGTGTCAGGCTTCCTGCCTAACGCTTGATTTTGTGCGAAATGATCTCACTCTGCCACTGATACTCTGCTTATTGTTTACTGACGGTTGTTGTGGAGGAAGTCATTTCTGCAGGAAAACTTCAAAAATCATGCAAGCATTTTCAAACTCTCAGTCAGGACAAACCAGGCTGTGGCATTAAAGGTCTCACAGAGATGACATTTCAACTCATCACATGCGGGATAGATCAGAAATGCAGTCAGAATCAGAGTGCGTGACCTGAATGTACAGGATGATATATGAACATCCAATGCGGTAAACTTCATGAAGTTCATGAAGACTCGTCTTTGGCTTTTTCTTCAAAGATTGGATCTGCTGTGGCAGATTAGATAGGGTGCAGGATGCACACATTCTCTCCTTTAGCTATGGATCCACCAAGCAAACCTATAGCTGATCTGAGTTATTTATTATAGCCGAGTGTATCGTGTATTCAGAAAAATAACATCACCCCACCTAATTTGCTTTTACTGTGCAACCATTTGTTTCTTTTGTTTTGTATATCACTCCATTACATGTGCAAAATTCTAACTGGACATTGTGGGAGAATCAAAGTGCTCAATTTTCCATCAAACTGTTTTTTGGCGTACTTGAAGAGTTGCGCCCGTTTTTTTGGGGCCCAAGTACGCCAAAAAAAAAAGTAATCTAAGCTCCCCCGATTTAATTCTTCATTTTGGCGCCGCCTAGCCTATCGTTTAATTTTGGGGGTGGAGCCTTGATCTAAGTCAAAAAGATCAGGTTGCCACGGTAACCAGGGACACAATGCGGGTTGAGGCTGGAAAATGAAACATACAGCCAGCCAGCTCACAGCAATCTGCACAAGCATATTACAGCAACTTACCAAGCACATTAAACATTGCAGCAACTTACCTCCATTGTTATTAAAGTATAATGACAAAAGTCTAACTCCCCCCTCTTCTCCCCGATGTCGGTCCCGGTCACCGCACCTATCCCAGGCCGAATGGCCTCCTGATCTTGGTCCCCGCACCTATCCCAGGCCAAACAGCCTCCTCCCTCCCAGCCCCTGCACCTAACTATGCCCAAAAGGCTTCCCCCGCTCTCACCCACTCTCTCTCTCTCCTCTCTGCTGCTGCTGCTGTCCGGGCATCTGCTGCACTGATTTACTTACCTGCCCTGATTTTCTTAACTCACCAGAAGGATTTTCCACAGTGGCTACATACTCTTTGTCGGCCGGCGTGGACACGATGGGCCGAAATGGCCTCCTTCTGCGCTGTAAATTTCCATGTTTCTATACACTGTCCTAAGAAGAATTGGAGTAAATCGGAGCTAGCCAAATTTGCTTGACTGGCCAGAATTGGCACGGATGGCAGGTTACGCCCCCACAAAAAAAAACTAACCTAAAAAAATCGTAACTAACTGAGTTCCACTGGTGCACATTGATTGGGGAAACTTGTATATTTTAACTTAGACCAAAAAAAGCGCCGCGCGCCAAAAAAAACAACGCAAATCACTGGAGAAAATTGAGCCCAAAGTCTTTGAGTGACTGTTGTTTTGTCGTCAAAGCACCAAAGAAAATAGAGTGTGACACTTTTAAAGTATATTTAAGCTGCTTCTGTTCAGGGACAGAGGATTCTGTCTCCATTTCAAAAGAATCACGAAGGTCAGCAGTTTACGCTTTGACCTGGAAATGACACCGCAGGACACTGCTGTTTGAATGCTTAATGCGCTCGTCATTCTCGCCACTGTTCTACCCCATTTAAAGCAAACCAGTGCCTGCCCACACTAAAATAGGGATACGCTATTATTTTATTCGTACGCCAGTGTCGCGTGGGATAATTAAAGGTCCAAACACTTACTGCAAAGCTTTTTGAACCGTATGTAGTATTTGTCCAGAAAGCCATGTGTAGAGAACTTGGGGTAGATCTTTGTGCGATCGTGTAACGTGGATGAGAGCAGAGCAGCCCGTTTTATATCTCTTCCCATTTTGATTTCCATTGACCACCATGGAAATAAAAGATTGGGAGAGCTGCACAGCGGGCTCCCGACTCGCTGTCACCCGTTAGGTGCGGGTACAAAGCCAAGCTCTGCACTGTTGAGTTTGTGGCATTGCAGTATATGTTCCCCTGCTCACCAATGTTAGCAGGAAAAGTCAGCACGGTTATAAAAGGAGGAAACGCCTTTTGTGCTCACATTGACTTTTTCGCTACGCATTAGCTCGGGGAGAAATTGCTCCCCGGTGTGTTCATTCAGTATTGCTCCGACAAAGCATTCCTGGTCAAATGACTCACTGCAACTTACTTGAATTCTGTCCCTGTGTTAGGCAACTTTTCACACAATTGTAGCTCGCCAAGAGAATAGCAATTTTGTTTTAAATTTCCATGTCACAATTCAGTGGTTGCTGTTAAGCATTTTACTGCAGAATATAGCCAGGCAACAGTGATCCCATCCTCCCCAGGATATGCTGCTGAAGCACAAGCTACAGCCCTGCTAAGTACTGTGCTGTTCAGATCATTTAGAAGAGGATCTTGTTTCTGAGTAAAATAATTGAAATTTACTTCTTTCAAATATGATACAGTTCTTTAAGAACTACCTGCCTACTTTTTTCAACCCTGAAACTAATACTACCAATTAAAGATGGTGTTTTAATGTGCAGATATATTGGTTCCACAAACTTGAATTTTTAATATACAACATGGTTTAAAATATTTAAAAGCTCACGCTTTTTTTCGAAGTAAGACTGATTTTATGCAGCACTGAAAGAATAATGCGAAGTTCTCATTATTATATTGCCTCGGTGTTGCACAAATTTATTTTGTGAAACTAAAAATAAAGATTTATTGGATAAAGAAGGAAACATAGAATGTTGAACAGTTATGACTAATTCCAATTCCCCTTTGAGAGGTCACTGAAATATGCCAGTGTTGTTGTCTCCACTTTTACTATTTTGGTTGTTAAGTGTAATGTAAAAGCCATCACAGACTAACCTGCAAAATGTTACTCAGAATTCAGTTAAAGTACAATTCAAATTAGGTTCCTCTTGATAGAAATCTTTAACCTTATTTATTTATTTACTTTGACCATTTCTTAAAATATCTTTGTCTTTTCATTTTGAATGTTCTGTTCTTTTTCATTGTCGCCTCTTCCCCTTTTCCTTTCTATCAGATAGTGTTCTTTTCCAAGCTGTCACCAGGTTCTACAACATAGCATCTGCAGAGACCTACCAAGATATGTGCTCTCCAAATCACTATAGCAACACAGAACTGGGAGCAGTTACTGTAAACTTGAAAATATGATTCTCCCAGCCACCCATACTATTCTGACCAGACTGAAATCTTTCTCTGAATTTTAAGTAGGTCAGAGATTTTATACTTATAAGCCTAGCTCGGAACACCATAGCAACTAAAATGAGGCAATAAATCAACCTAATGTTGGCTTTCAGAGTATTGCTCAGAATGGATCAATTCTGATCATACAAGGTGGCAAGTTTTTGTGCCTAGTCACTGATAAGTGTGGATACCCTGGGAATATGACACACAAACAGGGGAATTGTGAGAAAACACCTTCAGACATATCATCTCCCCTGGTAATCTGGGAAAATAACTCCTTATGGGAAACCAAAAAAGATCAAACATCACAAAGCTTTCTTATTCCATAGCTGCGGAATTCGGATGTTTTTTGTCACAAATATTACTATCTTCTAAAACTTTTTGAATAAAATGGTCTTCTATTTTAATCTTACATCCTTATATTGTCAGGAAGAGAAACACCCACTGAGAAAGGTATGAATGAAGATGTGTAGAAGTGGGTTATTATTAACTATACACGGTGCTGATAGATTTAGCTCCTTTCCCATTCCGTTTTCTGAACTACCTCTGTCCAAATGTTCCCTTCACATCAGAATCATCTGCGTCTCCCCTGGTTACAGTTGTATACCTAAAATTCCACCACTCAGCTATTGATTTTTGTAAAGAAGCAGGCGCCAATTAAATATCCCGTCAAGTATACCAACTGGTGCCACACAGTAAAGTCTCTCTCAAAGGCCATTGAAGGATATGGCATTTAGCATCCAATCCCTAACCGGTTATTAGTTACCCAGGAATAAAGCAGGCATCAATGCAATCTGTATTTAATTTCAGATATTTGTTGGTTTCACTATCCAGTCTATTTGAGAAAAATAGATGTTCAGTCTGTAATTATTGGAACATTTTACCAACAATTGATTAGTAACAGGAGTCCAGTCTCACTTCCAACTATAGCATTTCCTCTGTCAGACTGGCACTAGGAATGAAACTAATATTTGATTAAAGCTGCTACAATCCTTCTCAGTCCGCGTGTGTCTATTTTACATCACCTTATTGATTCAGAATTAACTACTTACAGGAAAACTGATAGTGTGCATGAGGAATTACTTGCGAACTGTCAGGTTTCAGTCAACCTTTTAATGGATTATTAAACCACCAAATATGGAGCCGACACTCTTTTTTTGTGTGTGTGTCTTTCATTGATATTGTAATACTGTAAACAAATGTTCTTGATGCTGTTAAGGCAAATCGTTGGGCAATCAAGTTGATTACCCATCAGTTTAGCTTGACAGTGACAAGAAAATGTTCTTGCTTGGCGTTTTAAATACATGTCTACATGAAAATTGAATTTAAAAATAGTCAAGTTACAAAAAAAGTGATCTCTGTAACCATGGGCCGAATCAGAAATGGGGAATTATTGCAACAAATTGAAATAAAATCCTATCTTATGAACAGAATTGTTTGAGAAATTAAAATATGCTTTCATTCTGCTGTATATTTCAATAAATGCTGATAGAATGCCAAAGCAGAAACAAAAACCCTGTAATTTTATTAAAAACAGAAAATGTTGGAAATACTCAGCAGGTCAGGCAGTATCTGTGGAGAGAGAAACAGTTCTGACGAAGGGTCATCAACCTGAAACGTTAACTCTGTTTCTCTCTCCACAGGTGCTCCCTGACCTGCTGAGTATTTCCAGCATTTGCTGTTTTTATTTCAAATTTCCAGTATTTTGCTTCTTTAATTTTATTTTATTTGCGCATTTCCCATTTTCTCTCCCTCTTGGTCTTCCAGGCCATGCATTCCTGACTGTGGCTGAGGAGATAGGAGGCGATGAATATCTCCACATACTTTGCTAATCGTGCTCTGTATTTAGATGGTAAAGCATGACACAGGATAGAATCCATACATACCCAGCTGGGATGTTGCGGTTGGCTTGAAGGAAAATTTATTATGTGGTTTCATGGTGCATTTTGCTCATTTTTGCAGGGCACCAAACCTTTATATTGTGTACAGCAATGATTAATATAACAGAACCATATCGCTAATCTGCTGGCTTGTTACGTGAGACAATACTGCATGAATTAGCAATTCACAGATTGATTCTAACTGTCAATATTGCAGCATATTACTGTCAAAGTAGCTTAAATGCTCTATCCAGACAAACTGTCATAATAGGCCCAAAATTGTTGAAGGCCCCCGTCCGCCCAAGTGCCACCCTAAGGACCACCGATGGCCGCCGAGGTACCTGACGGTACTTTGGGTGGGATATTCATGGTGAAGATCCTTCAAAGGGCGGCGGGCGGCAAATGAGGAACTTACGCCGCCAATCTGTGCGGCAGCCGGCGGGAGCTCTCATTCTCGGCGGCAAAGGCGCTTGCCACCCAAGTACTGCCGAGGATGGAAATGGGCCCATGGAGGGTCGAAGACCTGCAAAGAAAAATTATCAGGAAAAAAAACCCATTGGAAGACCTTCAGGGGACCCCATTGAGGTAAGTCGGTGTGGAAAAAAAAAAAATGCTTACTAATCTTTTTTTCAGGATCGTCATACACACCGTCGGGGACAGACCAGCCTCCAGCCAGCGGTCCATCCCCGTTCTGGCGCCGAATCCCGCCCGCATCATTATGGGAGCTCAGCGTGTGGGAGGACAGTTGCACCCCACGGCCATCCGCTGACGTCAGCGGGCGGTTCCCAGCGGTTCTCCCCTCCCGCCCGCTCTAGCCCATATTGAAAGTGGCACTGGGCGGATCTTCCAGAGGAATGGCAGTGGCAGTGGGTGGCAGTGGGTGGCACTGAGTGGGGAATTCATCAATTTTATGCCCAATGTCTCACTCATTGGCTTTCTATTGTAACATGAATAGTCTGAATTTAACAGTCTTGTGGAAGTGGATTTGACTTCTTATTATGAGGGGTTTTGATATATAAATAAGGAGAAACTGTTCCCAGTGGCAGAAGGGTCAGTAACCAAAGGGACAGATTTAAGATAATTGGCAAAGGCACCAGGGGGGAGATGAAGAGATTTTTTTAATACAGTGAGTTGTTGCAATCTGGAATGCATTGCCTGAAAGGGTCGTGGGATCTGCTTCCATCGTAACTTACAAAAGGGAATTGAATAAATATTTGAAAATGAAAAATTTGCAAGGCCATGGGGAAAGGACAGGGGAGTGGGACTAATTGTCTTTTAAACAGCCGGCACAATGGTTCAAATGTCATGTGCTGTAAGAATCTATGATTGAGTTAGACACAAGAACATAGATTGAGCAAAATAAGAGACACATGCAAAACCTAGTCTCGGAGCTGAAATTCCATTGGAGTTCAATCAATCTCCTGTCGGAATTATGGTGGTAGATCGGCAAAACTCCCATGGAAAAGTTAGAAATGGCTGTGTCCCTTGGGGTACCACCAGTTTCCTGCTTGAGTTACGATGGAATTTCAGACCCATAATATTTATAAAGAAAAGTACAGTTTGTGACAGCAGAAGAAAGCGAGCTGTTTCTGATATTATCTAATTGGATACAGCTAATTGAGGTTACGCCAGTCTTCTTAAAAATGTTCTGCATCTTTAATAACTCATTTTAAGTAATCACAGATTATTTTTGCAGTTTTATGCAATGCTGTTGCAATAATATTTTGCCTATATTCATTTAGCCTAATCTCAAATGTTATCCAAAATTTTTATTCAATAATTTTTTTTAATTCATAAAGAAACAAAATCATTTTAGTCAATGAGACCTGTCGACTCAATTTTCGCATGGGCAGTTTCTGCAGTGTCACATGGTTGCATGCACTCACCGGAGATCTCACATCTGTTTCAGTTAGGTCCCAGATGGTGCTTCTGGTACATTTAGTATTTACAAATATTTTCAGATTTTTATTTTCTGTAAATTTTACATTGTTAATGGAGGGAAAGAAACAGATAACTTTCATTATAAAGCACCTTATCACAACGGTCAGTGCAACAGCTTAAACTTTCATTGATATCGCCCCTTTAATTAGAACAATGGCCCAAAGCACTCCTCAGAGATGTGAGGTAACAGATACTGAGCCAATTAAGGAGAAGCCAGGACAGGTGCCCAAAGAGGTGGGTTTTAAGAAGGACCTTAAAAGAGCAGAGGAAGGTGCAGTGGGTAAGGGAGGGAATTCCAAAGAGTGGGAGCTAGACAGCTGAAGGCACAGTTGCCAATGACAGGGTGGGGTGGCGGGGGGAGGGGCGTGTCAAGCACAAGAGGCAGGAGTCCGAGGAATGGAGAGTTTGAGATTACAGAGATAGCGAGGGGTGAGGCCATGGAAGGATGTAAAGACAAAAGACAAGAATTTTAATTTTGAGTCGCTGGGGGAGCGGGTGCCAATGGGGTTCAGCGAGGATGGGGTGATGGGTGAGTGAGACTTGGTGTGGGATAGACTAATAGCCTCAGTGTTTACATTTCTGAAAGATGGGAGGCTGACAAAGAGACCACAACAACTTCTATTTATATAGCGCCTTTAATGTAATAAAATGCCCCAAGATGCTTCACAGGAGTGTTATATAAAGTAACACAATTTGACACCGAGCCATATAAGGAGATGTTAGGTCAGATGACCAAAAGCTTGGTTGACGAAGTAGGTTTTAAGGAGCACCTTAAAGGAGGAAAGAGAAGTAGAGAGGCAGAGAGATTTAGAGAGGGAGTTCCAGAGCTTAGAACCCAGGCAGCTGAAGGCATGATCGCCAATGGTGGAGCATTTAAAATTGGGATGCTCAAAAGTCCAGGATAGGTGGTGTGCAGAGGTCTGGGGGATTATAGGGCTGGAGGAGATTACAGAGATAGGGAGGGGCGAGACCATGGAGGGATTTGAAAACAAGAATGAGAATTTTAAAATCGAGGCATTACTCAACTGGGAGCCAATGTAGGTCAGCGAGCACAGGGGTGATGGGTGAACGGGATTTGGTGCAAGTTAGCACACCTCAAGTTCATGGAAGGTAAAACTAGAGAGGACGGCCACAAGTCCATTGGAGTAGTCAAATCTAGAAGTGATAAAGGTATGGATGAGGGTTTCAGCAGCAGATAAGTTGAGGTAAGGGCAGAGACAAGCGATATTACAAAAGTGGAAAGAAGCGGTCTTGGTGATAGAATGGAAACGAGGTAGGAAGCGGAATTCATGGCCAAATATGACGCCAAGGTTGTGAGCAGACTTAATCAGCTTTAGACAGTTGCCGGGGGAGGGATCGGGGCCGAAATTCAGCCCCGCCGGAAACCTGACGCACCTGCCTTTTGCAAAGTGTTTTTACCGCCGTTTCAGATGAGGTCGTCTCTTTCCCGAAATTCAGCTCTTTGCCTTTTTTTTTAAACAGCCAGGAAGTCGGTCATAATGGGGGCGGAAGTGCTGTGGTAAGTGCTGGTGAGGGGCGGAAGTGGAGGCGGGATGGATTCTCCGCTGCTGTCACTCAGCAGAGGAGCGGTGGTGACGTCATTGCGCGTCTGCATCACCACGTACCTCCCCTGCTTTAAAGGGGAGCGAATCGGCGATTATTTAGGATCAGCCACTGGGCCACCAGGAAGGGTTTTGGCCGGGCCAGCAGCCTAGCACCCAAGAAGGGGTGCCAGGCTGCCTGTTGGCGGCCCGGCCGAACCCGGGGGCACAATGGTCCTGCCGACATGGAAGACGGCCGGCAAAAAAATAAAATGGTGGCCGCGGCAGTGGGCCCTTGCCTTTAATGGCTGCCGCGCAGCCAGGGCTCAAAAAGAGATTACAAAGTGCACCGACAGAAAAAGCTGTTGGGGGAAGCGCTCGGCGGGCATAAGATTTCTCGGGCTGTATTTCGAGGGAGGTGGGCAGTCCAGGTGCTGCGCGCACTGATGATGCACTCACGGTCGCTCGGCAGCGGTGGGAAGGAAGTGGTGACTGCCAGAAAAACTACCCTGCTGAATTTAGCTTGCGCCGGCCATTCAACCAGAAATCGGCGGCCGCTCGACTCCGCCACATGGCCATGCAATCCGACAGTAACAGTCCTTAACCAGGAGATGAATTTCAGCCCCATCGAATCAGTGGAAAGGGAACGGAGTTCGTGGCGCGAACAAAGACAATGGCTTCGGTCTTTCCAAAATTTAATGCTGAGGTGTACACAATATTGAGGGACCTGGACATAGTGGATAGTAAGGGCCTATTTCCATTGGTGGAGGGGTCTATTATGAGGGGACATAGTTTTAAGGTGGTTGGTGGAAGGTTTAGAGGGATTTGAGTGGGGGCTTCTTTACGCAGAGGGTTGTGGGGATCTGGAACTCACTGCCTGGAAGAGTGGTGGATGCAGAAACCCTCACCACTTTTAAGAGATGGTTGGATGGGCACTTAAAGTGCAGTAACCTGCAGGGTTACGGACCGAGAGCTGGTAAGTGGGATTAGACTGGATGACCTTTGGTTGGACAGTGCAGATATAATGGTAAGTACTGCAGGGAATAGAATACGGCCAGGGTGATCTCCTGGACTAGTTTCGATTGCCTGGATGGGTCAGAGAGGAATTTTCACAGATTTTTTCTCCCTAAATTGGCCTGGGTTTTTATCTGGTTTTTGCCTCTCCCAGGAGATCACATGGCTCCGGTTGGGGTGGAGTGTAGAATGTTTCAGTATAAGGGGTGTCGCAGTTGTGTGAGGCAGTCTGGTTTTGGGCTGGATGCTCTTTGCCTTTCCGTCATTGTTCATAGGTTTATATGTAACCTTTAGGGCTGCTGACCATGGGCCGTGCAGCTCTTTGTCGGCCGGCACGGACACAATGGGCCAAAATGGCCTTCTTCTAGAAACATAGAAACATAGAAAATAGGTGCAGGAGTAGGCCATTCGGCCCTTCGAGCCTGCGCCGCCATTCAATGAGTTCATGGCGGAACATGCAACTTCAGTACCCCATTCCTGCTTTCTCGCCATACTCCTTGATCCCCTAGTAGTAAGGACTACATCTAACTCCTTTTTGAATCTATTTAGTGAATTGGCCTCAACAACTTTCTGTGGTAGAGAATTCCACAGGTTCACCACTCTCGCCGTGAAGAAGTTTCTCTTCATCTCGCTCCTAAATGGCTTACCCCTTATCCTTAGACTGTGACCCCTGGTTCTGGACTTCCCCAACATTGGGAACATTCTTCCTACATCTAACCTGTCTGAACCCATCAGAATTTTAAACTTTTCTATGAGATCCCCTCTCATTCTTCTGAACTCCAGTGAATACAAGCCCAGTTGATCCAGTCTTTCTTGATATGTCAGTCCCGCCATCCCAGGGATCAACCTGGTGAACCTTCGCTGCACTCCCTCAATAGCAAGAATGTCCTTCCTCAAGTTAGGAGACCAAAACTGTACACAATACTCCAGGTGTGGCCTAACCAAGGCCCTGTACAACTGTAGTAACACCTCACTGCCCCTGTACTCAAATCCCCTCGCTATGAAGGCCAACATGCCATTTGCTTTCTTAACCGCCTGCTGTACCTGCATGCCAACCTTCAATGACTGATGTACCATGACACCCGGGTCTCGTTGCACCAATTTCTGTACATCTCCCCCTTGAATTACGGTCATGGTACTCATTTTGGGACTGGCGCTTGCATTCAACAATGTCGGACAAGACAGGATGAATGAGGGACAGCTGCGTTTTGAGTATACGTTTCATAAGGAGCTCCGCGGGTGGGACCCCCATGAGCGAGTGTGGTCGGGACCTATAGGCCAGCAGGAGGCGCGATAGGCGGCATTGAAGGGAGGGACCTTGAATCCTGAGCATGCCTTGTTTTATGATTTGGACCACACGTTCTGCCTGGCCATTGGAGGCCGGCTTGAACGGTGCTGTCCTGATATGGTTGATGCCATTACCCGACATGAACTCGCGGAATTCGTAGCTAGTGAAACATGTGCCATTATCGCTAACAAGGATGTACGTAGACTCTCCACAGTGGTGGATGTCGTGCACGAATTCAAAATGATGCACTCGATCCATTTCGAGTACGCATCAACCACGATGAGAAACATTTTCCCCATGAATGGGCCCGCGTAATCTACGTGAATGCGTGACCATGGCTTGTTGGGCCAGGGCCACAGGCTGAGCGGGACCTCCCTGGGGGAATTTCCCAGCTGAGCATATGTCGTGCACCTGCGAACACAGTATTCCAGGTCTGAGTCAATTCCAGGCCACCAAACGTGTGACCGGGCAATGGCCTTCATCAGCACGATGCCTGGGTGCTCGCTGTGGAGTTCCCTGATGAAAGCTTCCCTGCCCCTCTGGGGCATGACTACCTGGCTGCCCCATTGTCGGCAGTCGGCTTGGATAGAGAGCTCATCCATCCGCCTGTGAAATGGTCTGACCTCCTCAGGGCATGCTCCGTGTGCGGGCACCCAATCCCAAGTCAGGACACATTTCTTAATCAAAGATAGGAGGGGATCTCTGTTGGTCCAGATTTTGATCTGGCGGGCTGTGATGGGGGAGCCTGTGCTGTCAAAGGCATCGACGGCCATGACTGCCTCAGCGCTTTGCTCCGCTGCTCCCTCAGTGGTGACCAGTGGAAGCCTGCTGAGCGCGTTAGCGCAATTTTCAGTGCCTGGCCGGTGCTGGATTTTGTAGTCATATGCAGCCAGCGTGAGAGCCCATCGCTGTATGCGAGCTGACGCTTTGGCATTGACAGCCTTGCTGTCTGACAACAAGGATGTTAATGGCTTATGGTCCGTTTCTAGTTCGAACCTGCTGCCAAAAAGGTACTGGTGCATCTTTTTCACCCTATAGACACATGCGAGTGCTTCCTTCTCAACCATCCCATATCCACGTTCTGCTTGAGAGCGCGACCTGGAGGCATAAGCCACAGGTTGGAGTTGCCTCTCAGCATTGCACTGCTGCAATAGGCACCCAACCCCATAGGGCGATGCATCACATGTCAGAACCAATTTCTTACAGGGGTTGAAGAGGGTCAACAACTTATTTGAACAGAGTAGGTTCCACGCTCAATTGAAAGCCTGTTCTTGACAGTCTCCCCAAAACCAATTGCAACCCTTACACAGGAGCACGTGTAGCGGTTCCAACAATGTGCTTAAGTTCCCAAAATAGTTCAAGAGTCCCAGAAATGAATGCGACTCCGATGTGTTGCAGGGCCTGGGTGCTCATCGAATCGCCTCTGTTTTGGATTCAGTAGGCCGAATCCCGTCTGCAGCAACCCTCCTGCCCAGAAACTCGACTTTGTAGTCAAAAACACACATTAGGCTTCTTGAGTCCCAGGCCTACCCAGTCCAGTCGGCGTAGCACCTCTTCCAGCTTGCGGAGGTGTTCCTCGGTGTCCCGACCCGTGATGAGGTTTTCGTCCTGGAATACGATCGTTCCTTGAATGGATTTGAGCAGGCTTTCCATGTTTCTTTGAAAAATCGCGGCCGCTAATCGAATGCCAAACGGGCACCTGTTGTAAACAAACAGTCCCTTGTGCGTGATGATTGTGGTCAGTAGCTTGGATTCGTCGGCCAGTTCTTGGATCATGTAGGCTGAAGTGAGGTCCAAATTGGTGAACAGCTTGCCGCCTGCCAGCGTGGCAAAAAGATCCTCCGCTCTCGGAAGCGGGTATTGGTCTTGTAGGGACACCCGGTTGATAGTGGCCTTGTAGTCGTCACATATCCTGACCGAGCCATCCGCTGTTAGGACAGGAACAATGGGGCTCGCCCAGTCGCTGAATTCAATGGGCGAGATGATGCACTCTCTCAGCGAACGGTCCAATTCATTTTCAATTTTCTCCCGCATCACATACGGCACAGCTCTGGCTTTGTGGTGCACTGGCCTGGCGTCCGGGGTGATGCGAATCACTACTTTGGTACCTTTGAACGTCCCGACGCCAGATTGGAATAGCAACTCAAATTGCTGTAGGACCTGTGAGCATGAACTTCGCTCCACAGATGACACTGCGTGCACATCCCCCCATATCCAGTTCATCTCAGCTAACCAGCTCCTCCCCAACAGTGCGGGACCATTGCCCGGGACAATCCAGAGCGGCAGCCGGTTCACTGATCCATTGTGTGTGACAGCCAACATTGCACTGCCTAACACTGGAATGATTTCTTTGGTGTACGTCCGTAATTGAGTCTCAATGCGTTCTAGTTTGGGTCTGCTGGCTTTGAGTGGCCATAGCTTTTCGAATTGTTGAATGCTCATGCCATTTGCTTTCTTAACTGCCTGCTGTACCTGCATGCCAACCTTCAATGACTGATGTACCATGACACCCAGGTCTCGTTGCACCTCCCCTTTTCCTAATCTGTCACCATTCAGATAATAGTCTGTCTCTCTGTTTTTACCACCAAAGTGGATAAACTCACATTTATCCACATTATACTTCATCTGCCATGCATTTGCCCACTCACCTAACCTATCCAAGTCACTCTGCAGCCTCATAGCATCCTCCTCGCAGCTCACACTGCCACCCAACTTAGTGTCATCTGCAAATTTGGAGATACTACATTTAATCCCCTCGTCCAAATCATTAATGTACAATGTAAATAGCTGGGGCCCCAGCACAGAACCTTGCGGTACTCCACTAGTCACTGCCTGCCATTCCAAAAAGTACCCATTTATTCCTACTCTTTGCTTCCTGTCTGACAACCAGTTCTGAATCCACGTCAGCACACTACCCCCAATCCTATGTGCTTTAACTTTGCACATTAATCTCTTGTGTGGGACCTCGTCGAAAGCCTTCTGCAAGTCCAAATACACCACATCAACTGGTTCTCCCTTGTCCACTCTACTGGAAACATCCTCAAAAAATTCTAGAAGATTTGTCAAGCATGATTTCCCTTTCACAAATCCATGCTGACTTGGACCTATCATGTCACCTCTTTCCAAATGCACTGATATGACATCCTTAATAATTGATTCCATCATTTTACCCACTACTGCTGTCAGGCTGACCGGTCTATAATTCCCTGTTTTCTCTCTCCCTCCTTTTTTAAAAAGTGGGGTTACATTGGATACCCTTCACTCCATAGGAACTGATCCAGAGTCTATGGAATGTTGGAAAATGACTGTCAATGCATCCGCTATTTCCAAGGCCACTTCCTTAAGTACTCTGGGATGCAGTCCATCAGGGGATTTATCGGCCTTCAATCCCATCAATTTCCCCAACACAATTTCCCGACTAATAAGGATTTCCCTCAGTTCCTCCTTCTTACTAGACCCTCTGACCCCTTTTATATCCGGAAGGTTGTTTGTGTTCTCCTTAGTGAATACCGAACCAAAGTACTTGTTCAATTGGTCTGCCATTTCTTTGTTCCCCATTATGACTTCCCCTGATTTTGACTGCAGGGGACCTACGTTTGTCTTTACTAACCTTTTTCTCTTTACATATCTATAGAAACTTTTGCAGTCCATCTTAATGTTCCCTGCAAGCTTCCTCTCGTACTCTATTTTCCCTGCCCTAATCAAACCCTTTGTCCTCCTCTGCTGAGTTCTAAATTTCTCCCAGTCCCCGGGTTCACTGCTATTTCTGGCCAATTTGTATGCCACTTCCTTGGCTTTAATACTATCCCTGATTTCCCTTGATAGCCACGGTTGAGCCACCTTCCCTTTTTTATTTTTACGCCAGACAGGGATGTACAATTGTTGCAGTTCACCCATGCGGTCTCTAAATGTCTGCCATTGCCCATCCACAGTCAACCCTTTAAGTATCATTCACCAATCTATCCTAGCCAATTCACGCCTCATACCTTCAAAGTTACCCTTCTTTAAGTTCTGGACCATGGTCTCTGAATTAACTGTTTCATTCTCCATCCTAATGTAGAATTCCACCATATTATGGTCACTCTTACCCAAGGGGCCTCGCACAACGAGATTGCTAATTAATCCTCTCTCATTACACAACACCCAGTCTAAGATGGCCTCCCCCCTAGTTGGTTCCTCGACATATTGGTCTAGAAAACCATCCCTTATGCACTCCAGGAAATCCTCCTCCACCATATTGCTTCCAGTTTGGTTAGCCCAATCTATATGCATATTAAAGTCACCCATGATAACTGCTGCACCTTTATTGCATGCACCCCTAATTTCCTGTTTGATGCCCTCCCCAACATCACTACTACTGTTTGGAGGTCTGTACACAACTCCCACTAACGTTTTTTGCCCTTTGGTGTTCTGCAGCTCCACCCATATAGATTCCACATCATCCAAGCTAATGTCCTTCCTAACTGTTGCATTAATCTCCTCTTTAACCAGCAATGCTACCCCACCTCCTTTTCCTTTTATTCTATCCTTCCTGAATGTTGAATACCCTTGGATGTTGAGTTCCCAGCCCTGATCATCCTGGAGCCATGTCTCTGTAATCTAAATCACATCATATCTGTTAACATCTATTTGCACAGTTAATTCATCCACCTTATTACGGATACTCCTTGAATTAAGACACAAAGCCTTCAGGCTTGTTTTTTTTAACACCCTTTGTCCTTTTAGAATTATGATGTAGTGTGGCCCTTTTTGTTTCTTGCCTTTGTTTACTCGGCCTTCCACTATTGCTTTTTACGTTTCTACCATCTGTTTCTGACTCCATATTACTTCGCCATAACTGCGCTATAAATTTCTGTGTTTCTATGTTTCAATGTTAACAGTTCTCTTTCTTTCTCTATGTCTTTCTTACACACTTATGCACACACACACACACACACACACACACACACGTGTAAACACACACACATGTGTAAACACACACACACTTGTATGCACGCTTCAGTTTTAATGTCAGATGATGATGACACAGATTTGGTCATCATGCAGCTACAAAACTACAGAAGAGTGTATGAGCTGTTAGCTGTTTTAGTCTCGCTTCTTTCACTGGGACATTCCCTCTCATTCCTCTAGCATAGCCTCCATTTTTGCCTGGTGATTTGATCTTGCTCCAGTTTAAACGCTCAGGCCTAAATGCCTGGACTTTGATTCTCTCTCTCTCAGTTCACTGAAGTCCCATTTCTCGGGAAAACAAGCTCAGAAAAGAAGCAGAGATGTACGGTTTTCACTTCGGAGCCCTTTCGTGATTCACCTCGAGAAGCATTGGTGGTAAATATGAGTTCAGTTTATAGCATACGGCCCTGTATAACTAGATAAGATGCTATGATGTACGGAATTAATTAATAGAGGTGGGTACTTGGCCATCACTTGCTTTGATCAATTACTTACCAGGTAAAGGCCAAGTATTCAGAAAACCATGGCCCTGAATTTACGTGGGGTCCTCTCGATTTCCTGTTGTAACTTTAGTGGAAGATCAGCAGAAACCCTGGAGAAACGGCTGATCGCCCACCAGAGACTCCCGCGGAAATCTCAGGCCTACATGTTTGAGGAGGTCAAAATTCTGTAACCTTCATTAGAATTTCTGAATGATATGCATATTTTATTAAAATAAACAATAAAATCTTTAAATATTAATATCTAAGTAACAGAAAATAAGTATCATGACATTAGATAGTGATTAGTTTCACTTAATCAATAATTAACCCCATTGTCCAGTCACTGTGAGGCTGTATATTGTCTACGCAGGCATAACGGGGCAACCACACTCGGATCTATTAAACATCTGTGCTATCCATCTCCGGAGCTCAACAGTGAACATACATAAATCAAGCCGACTGTTCTTTGGCTAAAGTGTAATTTTTATATTAAGGGGCATATTTTACTCTTAACACACATCTATTTTTCATTTAAATTAACAGGTGAGCAAGACTGATCGAGCGTGTAATGGACTTTGCATCCTTTATTACTGCCACGACTTCTTGGCCTAGAAATTGGACCGCAACCAGTTGTGGATGCACGGGGGAGGACATAGTTCCCGCCTCCCTTGCGCCTGAATGGCACGGCCTGGGGCTCTCCAGATATTGGGTCTTGGACCTCATTTCAATATTGCTGGCAAAGTGTGACAAGCTCGTTGCTCAAGAGGATTCCATGTTTGGGCTGCGTTGAAGTGACCCTGGGGTAATTATTGTCAGGGATCTGGTCTTCGGTCGGGGCCTGTCTGTGGAGTAAAAATAAAACAGGGAAGGTGGCTCAACCGTGGCGAACATGGGAAATTAAGGATAGTGTCAGAAAAAGCAGCAAACCTGAGGACTGGGAGAATTTTGTAATACAGCAGAGGAGGACAAAGGGTTTAATTAGGAGGGGGAAAATAGAGTATGAGAGGAAGCTTGCTGGGAACATAAAAACTGCCTGCAACAAGCTTCTATAGATATGTGAATAGCAAAAGATTAGTGAAAACAAACGTAGGTCCCTTGCAGTCAGATTCAGGTGAATTTATAATGGGGAACAAAGAAATGGTGGACCAGTTAAACAAATACTTTGGTTCTGTTTTCACGAAGGAAGACACAAATAGCCTTCCGGAAATACTAGCGGACTGAGAGTCTAGTAAGAAGGAGGAACTGAAGGATATCCTTATTAGGCGGGAAATTATGTTTGGGAAATTGGTGGGATTGAAGGCCGATAAATCTCCGGGGCCTGATAGTCTGCATCCCAGAGTACTTAAGGAAGTGGCCCTAGAAATAGTGGATGCATTGGTGATCATTTTCCAACAGTCTGTCGACTCTGGATCAGTTCCTATGGACTGGAGGGTAGCTAATGTAACACCACTGTTTAAAAAAGGAGGAAGAGTGAAAATGGGTAATTATAGACCGGTTAGCCTGACATCAGTAGTGGGGAAAATGTTGGAATCAATTATTAAAGATGAAATAGCAGCGCATTTGGAAAGCAGTGACAGGATCGGTCCAAGTCAGCATGGATTTATGAAAGGGAAATCATGCTTGACAAATCTTCTGGAATTTCTTTAGGATGTAATTAGTAGATTGGACTAGAGAGAACCAGTGGATGTGATGTATTTGGACTTTCAAAAGGCTTTTGACAAGGTCCCACACAAGAGATTGGTGTGCAAAATGAAAGCACATGCTATTGGGGGTAATGTATTGATGTGGATAGAGAACTGGTTGGCAGACAGGAAGCAGAGAGTCGGGATAAATGGGTCCTTTTCAAAATGACAGGTAGTGACTAGTGGGGTGCCGCAGGGCTCAGTGCTGGGATCCCAGCTCTTTACAATATAAATTAATGATTTAGATGAAGGAATTGAGTGTAATATCTCCATGTTTGCAGATGACACTAAGCTGGGTGGCAGTGTGAGCTGTGAGGAGGATGCTAAAAGGCTGCAGGGTGACTTGGACAGGTTAGGTGAGTGGACAAATGCTTGGCAGATGCAGTATAATGTGGATAAATGTAAGGTTATCCACTTTGGGGGAAAAAACACGAAGGCAGCATATTATCTGAATGGCGGCAGATTAGGAAAGCGGGACGTGCAATCAGTCATTGAAAGTTGGCATGCAGGTACAGCAGGCGGTGAAGAAGGCAAATGGTATGTTGGCCTTCATAGCTAGGGGATTTGAGTATAGGAGCAGAGAG
Source organism: Pristiophorus japonicus (assembly GCF_044704955.1). Classification (NCBI taxonomy): domain Eukaryota; kingdom Metazoa; phylum Chordata; class Chondrichthyes; family Pristiophoridae; genus Pristiophorus; species Pristiophorus japonicus. Next base: position 132,299,750 of record NC_091991.1, on the reverse strand, counting down.
GTCTTACTGCAGTTGTACAGGGCCTTGATGAGGCCTCACCTGGAATATTGTGTTCAGTTTTGGTGTCCTAATCTGAGGAAGGACGTTCTCGCTATTGAGGGAGTGCAGCGAAGGTTCACCAGACTGATCCCCGGGATGGCGGGACTGACATATGAGGAGAGTCTGGATCAACTGGGCCTTTATTCATTGGAGTTTAGAAGGATGAGAGGGGATCTCATAGAAACTTATAAGCTTCTGACAGGACTGGACAGGTTAGATGCGGGAAGAATGTTCCCGATGATGGATAAGGGGTAGGCCATTTAGTACTGAGATGAGGAGAAACTTCTTCACTCAGAAAGTTGTTAACCTGTGGAATTCCCTGCCACAGAGAGTTGTTGATGCCAGTTCATTGGATATATTCAAGAGGGAGTTAAGTATGGCCCTTACGGCTAAAGGGATCAAGAGGTATGGAGAGAAAGCATGAAAGAGATACTGAGGGAATGATCAGCCATGATCTTATTGAATGGTGGTGCAGGCTCGAAGAACCAAATGGCCTACTCCTGCACCTATTTACTATATTTCTAAGGTCGAGGGCCAGGGCCTAAGTTCTGGCTCTGGAAAGAAGGCTGGGGGAACTGATCGGGGGTGGGAAGAGGAGTCTGGGAGTTGGGATTGGGTGTGTGATTGAGAGTCGGGAGCAGCGATGAGGGGAGGGGAGTTTAAGTATGGGGTTGGTGGGAGCAGAAATGCTCACATTTAGTTAAGTTATTTACCTTCTTCATTGCAGACGATCTCTAGGGTTGGTTTCTCCAAGTGCAGCCCGCCAACTTATGATGTGAGTAAAGGACAACTCTTATTTGTCCTTAACCAATATGGCAGGCCAAAAGTACACTGTTTCTTGCCTTCCATATTGAATCCTTAGTCATCCGAGTAGTGCCTGAAAATTGGACCCATTTTTAGGCTCTTGTTCCTATTGTAAAATTGGCGCAAAGAAATTAACCAAAACATTGCTCATTGCTCACTAAAGTCACCGTTGAAGGTTTGGGCTGAGAAAAGTATGCTGAATTATGAGGGGGTGGAAACAAACTAAAAGTATGTCCTGAACTCCCATTTAGAATGTGGCTTTGTTCGATGAAGGCGGAGCAAGCTTCCACAGCAGCAATGGAGCTGATTCTTATTGTTTTAGGACAATCTAAAAATAACTGTGCAATAACAATGCTATCAATAATTCAGATCTGTTTTCTAAAAATGGGATCAAGTAACAAAAAAAATGTTATGTCAATATATTATCAACCACTGGAGAAATTGGATCTTTGTGGATTTGGCATTGATTTAACACAGCATGGTCACAAAGCTAACCCACACTACAGGGCTGTTGTGCATCCAACGCTCAATGAGAATCTGGGATTAATAGGTCAAGATCTCTGTGGTGAATGATGCCAAGCTGATAATCATGGTTGTGAGACATTGGAATATCTTAAGCATGCAATGCAGTTTGTGTGCACCGCACAGATTGTAAAAGTTCAATCATAGTTTGAAGGGGATGAAGGGACAGCAAAGTGTTGCACTGACGTTAAAATGCACTACATAGGATTACATCGGATATATAGCACAGAAACAGGCCATTCGGTCCAACCAGTCCATGCCGGTGTTTATGCTCCACTTGAGTCACCTCCCATCTTTCCTCATCTAAAGAGTGTTGCAGTTGTGTGTGGCGGACTGGTTTGGGCTGGATGCTCTTTGCCTTTCCGTCATTGTTCATAGGTTTATATGTAACCTTTAGGGCTGCTGACCAAGGGCCGTGCGGCTCTTTGTCGGCCGGCGTGGACACGATGGGCTAAAATGGCCTCCTTCTGTGCTGTAAATTTCTATGTTTCTATGTCTCTATGTTGGACAAGCAGTCTGAGAGAATAGTGATGGTGCAGGGTTTGGGAGAGGTGGAGGAGAGGTAGAGCTGGGTATCATCAGTATACGTGTGAAAACTCATGGGGGCCGAAATGATTCCCCGCCCGAAACGGGGCGCACGCAATCCGTTTTGAGTGTTTTTACTGCCACAGTGGTTGAGGTCCGCACAGTAGAGCCTGGTCTCCAGTCGTCTTGGACCCCCTTGCCACTGGACCAAGACCTTGCTCTACTAAGCTTGTGTGATAACTGATGTGCAACGGCCATCCCACATTAAAAGAACTCACGCACAGGCATCTTCCACCCTTCAAAATGAAGTTCTGGACCTGGAACGTCAGGACCCTCATGGATAACCCCAACAGCGTCAGACCGGAACGCCGCACAACTACTTCATCGTCCGAGGGACCACAAGGGCGTGCGCATCACCCGCGCCATGACAGGAGCTGACGAATGCTGGACAGACCAGCACCTAATCCACTCTATCATCAACATTAATATAGCCCCCAAGCAGCGACGGCAACAGAAACAATGCTGCAGGAAAATCAATGCTGGGGCACTCAAATACCCTGATAAGTAAGCCCTATTCAGCCAGCACCTCACTGCCAACCTGGCGACTCCCGTTGACCTAGAGACGCAGAATGCCCACAGCGCCTGGTCTATCCTCAAGGCCTCCATAATCAGCACCTGTGAAGAGACACTCAATCACTCAACCAGGAAACACCAAGACTGGTTTGACGAGGACGACCAGGAGATCCAGGAGTTAATAAGCCGCATTAGCAAGATATTTCTGAACTTAAAGCAGCAACCCAATTTGGGAGCAGCAAAGCCGCTCTACAGACGGCTGAAGGCAGAGGTCCAACAAAAATCCCACAACCTAAAGATTAGATGGTGGGTAGAGAAAGCACAAGAGATCCAGCAGTTAGCCGACAACCACGGCGTGCGTGGATTCTTCAGTGCAGTCAAGACCACCTACGGTCCAAGCACCCAAGGCCCTACCCCACTGCTGGCCAAAAACAGTGAGGTACTCATCAAGGAGAGTGAGGCAGTCAGTGCCCGTTGGAAGGAGCATTTTGAAGGTCTCCTTAACCGAGACTCTGTTTTCAACGCGAATGTCCTCAACTCCATCCTGTAGCATGCTACCCACCACTATCTCAGCACAACTCCAGCCTACCACAAGGTAGAAAACGCCATCCATCAGCTCAAGAACAACAAGGCATCAGGAGCAGATGGCACTGAAGTATGGCAGAGAAGCACTATTGGCATGAATGCATGATCTCATTTCTCTTATCTGGAAGGTTGAAAGCATGCCAGGAGATCTCAGAGATGCCGTAATTGTGACCATCTTCAAAAAAAGGGACAAGTCCAACTGTGGCAACTACAGAGGAATCTTCCTGCTGTCGCCAATGGGAAAGTCATCGCAAGAATCTTCCTCAACTGTCTTCTCCCTGTGGCTGAAGAGCTCCTCCCAGATTCAAAATGTGGATTCCGTCCACTAAGGGGTACAACGGCATAATCTTCACCGTGCGACAACTACAAGAGAAATGCAGGGAACAGCACCAACCCTTGTACATGGCCTTCTTTGACCTCACAAAAGCCTTTGACACTATCAACCATGAGGGACTACGGAGCATCTTCCTCCCTTTCGGCTGCCCTCAAAAGTTTGTCACCATCCTCCGTCTGCTCCACGCTGACATGCAGGCCGTGATCCTGACCAACAGATCCACCACAGACCCAATCCACGTCCGGACCAGGGTCAAGCAAGGATGCATCATTGTATCAACGCTCTTCTCCATCTTCCTTGCTGCAAAGCTTCATCTCACCCTCAGCAAGCTCCCTGCTGGAGTGGAGCTAAATTATAGAGCAAATGGGAATCTGGACAACCTCTGCTGCCTCCAGGTCACAGCCAAGGTCGTCCCATCCTCCGTCATTGAAATACAGTAGGCAGATGAAGCTTGCATCTGCGCACACTTGGAGGCCGAACTCCAAGCAATCATCAACACTTTCACCGAGGTGTACGAGAGCATGGGTCTTACACTAAACATCTGTAAGACAAAGGTCCTCTACCAATCTTACCCTGCCACACAGCACTGCTCCCCGGTTATTAAAATCCACGATGAGGCCTTGGATAACATGGACCATTTTCCATACCTCAGGAGCCTACTGTCAACAAGAGTAGACATCGATGGCGAGGTTCAACACCGCATTCAGTGTGCCAGTGCAGCCTTTGGTCACTTGAGGAAGAGAGTGTTTGAAGACCAGGACCTCAAATTTGGCACCAAGCTTATGGTCTACAGAGCTGTAGTGATACCCTCCCTCCTATATGGCTCAGAGACGTGGACTATATACAGCAGACACCTCAAAACACTGGAGAAGTACCACCAGTGCTGCCTCCGCAAGAACCTGCAAATCCATTGGCAGAATAGACGCACCAACGTCAGTGTTCACGCTCAGGCCAACATCTCCAGCATCAAAGCATTGACCACACTCGATCAGCTCCAGTGGGCAGGCCACATCATCCGCATACCTGACACAAGACTCCCAACGCAAGCACCCTACTGGGAGCTTCGTCACGGCAAGCGAGCCCCAGGTGGGCAGAGGAAACGCTTCAAGAACGCCCTCAAAGCCTCCTTGATAAAGTACAACATCCCCACCGACACCTGGGAATCCCTGGCCCAAGTCCACCCAAAGTGGAGGAACAGCATCCGGGAGGGCAATGAGCACCTCGAATCTCATCGCCGAGAACATGCAGAAAACAAGCGCAGACAGCGGAAGGAGCATGCAGCAAACCAGGCTCCCCACCCACCCTTTCCTGCAACCACTCTCTGTCCCACCTGTAACAGAGACTGTAATTCCCGCATTGGACACTTCAGTCACCGGAGAATTCACTTTTAGAGTGGAAGCAAGTCATCCTCAACTCCAAGGGACTGCCTATGATGATGATGGTTGAGGTCGCCTCTTGAGCGAAATTCTGCTCTTTGTTGTTTTTATTCATTCAGATACGGAAGTCGCTCTTAATGGGAGCGATAATGCGGTGGTGGCAACACTAGAGGGGCAGAAATTGGGGGCGGTGCAGAGTGACCGTCGCGATGACGTCATCACAGCGCCACGTCACCACGGCTCTCCCCTTCACTTAAAGGGGAGAGCCTCCGCGATCTTTACACTTCGGTCCACTGCGCCACCAGGGAGGGTTTTGGCCGGGCCAGCAGCCTGGCACTCAAGAGGGGGTGCCAGGCTGCCTGTTGGCGACCCGGATGGGTATTACTTTTGTTATATATGTAAACTTGTATTTACTCTGTACGCCACCAGAGGGCTCCTCCCCTGAAGTCCCAAAGGACCCCATAATCCCTTGAGAGCAAAGGTATTTTAGAAGGCCTCACAGGTTGGAGAGGCACTCTGGAGACCTGCAATAAAAGACTAAGATCACACTTTACTTTGAGCTCACAGTGTTCAGTCTGACTCTTTCTCCATACATAACAACTGGCGACGAGATACAGATAGCGAACCCGAAGATGCGGAGACGAGTGGGCATCCTGGAGAAATTCTCAGAGGTAGATGATTGGGAAACTTTTGTGGAGCAACTCGACCAATACTTCGTGGCCAACGAGCTAGATGGAGAAGAGAACGCAGCCAAACGAAGGGCGATCCTCCTCACTGTCTGTGGGGCACCAAAGTATGGCCTCATGAACAATCTGCTCACTCCAGCGAAACCCATGGAAAAATTGTACGATGATTTGTGCACACTGGTCCAAGAGCATTTGAACCCGAAGGAAGGCGTTCTGATGGCAAGTTACCGGTTACCGGTTACCGGTTACCGGTTACCGGTAGAAAAAGGTCTGAAGGCCAGGAAGTGGTGAGTTATGTCGCCGAGCTAAGATGCCTTGCAGGACATTGCGAATTTGAAGGACATTTGGAGCACATGCTCACAAACCTTTTTGTACTTGGCATTGGCCACGAAACCATCCTTCTCAAACTTTTGACTGTAGAGATCCCAACCTTGAGTAAGGCCATAGCGATAGCCCAGGTGTTCATTGCCACCAGTGACAATGCGAAGCAAATCTCTCAGCACACAAGTGCTGCTACAAGTATTGTGAACAAAGTGATGTTGTTTTCGAATCATAACGTACAGGGCAGGTCACACATGTCTGCAGCTGCACGTCCACAGATGTCTCAGAGTCCACCATCAAGGGTGATGAATGCAAGGCCATTAACATCTTGTTGGCGCTGCAGGGGTGATCATCGTTTCCATTCATGTCAATTCAAAGGGTACATTTGGAAGGGCTGTGGAACAATGGGACACCTCCAACGAGTGTGCAGGCGAGCTGCAAATCCTGTTAAACCTGCAACCCACCATAATGCAGAGGAGGACAAATCCAGAGAGGATCACGATGAACCAGAGCCTCAGATCGAGGAGGCAGAGGTACATGGGGTGCACACATTTATCATGAATTGTTCTCCGATAATGCTGAATGTTGAACTAAATGGACTCCCAGTGTCAATGGAGCTGGACATGGGCAAAAAGACTTTCGAAAGATTGTGGTGCAACAAGGCCTCAAGACCAGTCTTAACTCCAGTTCGCACGAAACTAAGAACTTACAAAAAAGAACTGATTCCTGTTATCGGCAGTGCTGCCATAAAGGTCTCCTACGATGGAGTGGTGCACAAGCTACCGGGTGATGGTCCCACGCTGCTCGGCAGGAGCTGGCTGGGAAAAATACGCTGGAACTGGGACGATGTCCGAGCGCTAGCACCCGCTGACGACACTTCATGTGCCACATGTCTTAAACAAATTTACTTCGCTGTTCGAACCAGGCATCGGGAAATTCCAAGGAGCAAAACTGCAGATCCACCTAATTCCGGGGGCGCGACCCATCCATCACAAGGCGAGAGCAGTACCGTACATGATAAAAGAAAGGGTAGGGATCAGCTGCAAAGAGAGGGCATCATTTCACCGATCGAGTTCAACGAGTGGGCCAGTCCTATCGTCCCAATTCTCAAGGGAGACGGCACCATCAGAATTTGTGGCGATTACAAAGTAACTATCAATCGTTTCTCCCTGCAGGACCAATACCTACTACAAATGGCCGACGATCTCTTTGCAACACTGGCAGGAGGAAAGACGTTCACGAAGCTGGATCTGACTTCAGCCTACATGACTCAGGAACTGGAGGAATCATCGAAGGTCCTCACCTGCATCAATACGCACAAAGGTCTTTTTGTTTATAACAGATGCGCGTTTGGAGTCTGATCAGCGGCGGCGATATTCCAGAGAAACATGAAAAGTTTACTGAAGTCGGTCCCCCACACCGTGATCTTCCAGGACGACATCTTGGTCACAGGTCGGAACACAGTCGAGCATCTGCAGAACCTGGAGGAGGTTCTTAGTCGACTCAACCGCGTGGGGCTCAGATTAAAATGCTCGAAGTGTGTATTCCTGGCACCTGAAGTGGAGTTCTTGGGAAGGAGGATTGCGGCGGACGGCATCAGTCCCACCAATGTGAAGATGGAGGCAATCGAGAAAGCACTGACCACAGAACGTGACGGAGCTGCGGTCGTTTCTGGGACTCCTGGACTACTTTGCTAACTTCTTACTGGATCTCAGCACACTGTTAGAACTACTGCATGTCTTACTGCGAAAAGGGGACGAATGGGATTAGGGCAAAAGCCAAGAAAATGCCTTTGTAAAAGCGAGAAAGTTGTTAAGCTCAAACAAATTGCTTGTGTTGTATGATCCATGTAAGCATGTGAAGCGTTGTCATATGGCGTCGGGTGTGTATTGCAACAAGCCAATGATTTTGGGAAACTGCAACCAGTTGCTTATGCATCCAGGAGTCTGTCTAAGGTTGAGAGAGCCTACAGCATGTTTGAGAAAGAAGTGTTAGCGTGTGTCTATGGGGTAAAGAAAATGCATCGATATCCGTTTGGGCTAAAATTCGAATTGGAAACTGACCATAAGCTACTTATATCCCTGTTTTCCGAGAGTAAAGGGATAAATACCAATTCATTGGCCCGCATCCAGAGATGGGTGCTCACATTGTCTGCATAGAACTATGCCATCCGCCATAGGCCAGGCACAGAAAACTGCGCCGATGCTCTCAGTAGGCTGCCATTGTCCACCACAGGAGTGGAAATGGCACAGCCCGCAGATCTAGCCATGGTTATGGAAGCATTTGAGAGTGAGCAATCACCCGTCACTGCTTGGCAGATCAAAACCTGGACAAGCCAGGACCCCTTATTATCTCAAGTCAAAAGCCGTGTGCTTCACGGGAGCTGGTCCAGTGTCCCAGCGGAAATGCAGGAAGAGATAAAGCCATTCCAGTGGCGCAAAGATGAAATGTCTATACAAGCAGACTGCCTTCTGTGGGGCAATCGAGTAGTGGTCCCCAAGAAGGGCAGAGACACCTTCATCAATGACCTCCACAGTACCCACCCAGACATCGTAATGATGAAAGCGATAGTCAGATCCCACGTGTGGTGGCCCGGTATCGATGTGGACTTAGAGTCCTGCGTTCACAGATGTAATACATGCTTGCAGTTAAGCAATGTAACCAGGGAGGCGCCGCTAAGTTTATGGTCTTGGCCCTCCAAACTGTGGTCTAGGGTACACGTCGACTATGCAAGCCCGTTCTTGGGTAAAACGTTCCTTGTGGTTGTAGACGCGTATTCCAAGTGGATTTAAGGTGAGATAATGTCGGCTAGCACATCCGCTGCCACTACTGAAAGCCTGTGGGCCATGTTTGCCACTCACGGCTGAGCAACAAGGGGCCATGTTTTACCAGTGCTGAGTTCAAAGAATTCATGACCCGTAACGGAATCAAACATGTCACATCTGTCCCGTTTAAACCAGCGTCCAATGGTCAGGCAGAGAGAGCAGTGCAAACCATCAAGCAAGGCTTGAAGAGGGTAACTGAAGGCTCACTTTAGACTCGCCTATCCTTAGTCCTGCTTTGCTACTGCACGAGACCCCACTCGCTCACTGGGATCCCACCTGCTGAACTGCTCATGAAAAGAGTATTTAAGACAAGGCTCTCGTTAGTTCACCCTGATCTACATGAACAGGTAGAGAGCAGGCAGCTTCAACAAAGTGTGTACCATGATAGCGCAAATGTGTCACGCGAAATAGAAATCAATGATCCTGTATTTGTATTGAATTATGGACAAGGTCCAAAGTGGCTTCCCAGCACTATTGTGGCCAAAGAGGGGAGCAGGATGTTTCGGGTCAAACTTTCAAATGGACTCATTCACCGGAAACACTTGGACCAAATCAAACTCAGATTCACGGACTATCCTGAGCAACCCACCTTGGACCCTACCTTTTTTGATCCCCCAACATACACACCAGAGGCAACCGGCAGCACGGTTGACCACGAAGCAGAACCCATCATCCACAGCAGCCCAACAGCGTCCAACACACCAGGCAGCCCAGCAAGGCCAGCTGCACAGCAGCCCAGCGAGGACACCAACAAATGATTCAGCAATACCAGCATTCACACCGAGATGATCAACCAGGGCCAGAAGGGCCCCAGGTCGACTCACATTGTAAATAGTTACACTATTGACTTTGCGGCGGGTGGGGGGGGGGTGGCGGGGGGGGCAGTGTTGTTATATATGTATACTTGTATTTATCTCTACAGCCACCAGAGGGCTCATCCCCTGGAGTCCTAAGGGACCCCATAATCCCTTGGGAGCACAGGTATTTAAGGAGGCCTCACAGGTTGGAGTGGCACTCTGGTGACTTGCAATAAAAGACTAAGGTCACACTTTACTTTGAGCTCACAGTGTTCAGTCTGATTCTTTCTCCATACATAACAACTTTAACCTGTCATCTGAAGGACAGCACCATTGAAAATGCAGCACTCCCTCAGCACTGTACAGAACTGCATATTTGGCTTTTGTACTTAAGCCCTGGAGGGGGGCTTGATCTCCTGAATTTCTGACTCAGATGTGATTATTACCAACTGAGCAAAGCTGGGTTGTCTCTTTGGAACGTTTTGTCTTTGGTTGTGAATACGAAAAGAAATAAGACATTTGAGTAAATTCTCATCCTCACCACCTTGGTTGGTCGTTTAAATGGAATGAAAATGAGGTAGATTCTACAACCAGCGGATAATCTAATCAGACAAATTTATCACCCAGGCGGTGAAGGTGGAATTTACTTCACTGCAATTTTAGTATTTGCTGGCAAAATTAATAAAAGAAATGAAATAAGGCATGTTTGGTATGTTTAATTTTCTCAGATATAAGCTATTTCTACTCTTCCAGTTTAGACTAAACATACTTCATTGATGTTTTATTTTGCTGAGGCTATGTGTTGTTTTTCTAAGTGTTTCTTTCAAACATATTGAGACAGCCTCCCTGCAGTGCATTTAGCAGCACCCACAGCAACTGCAAGTGTCCTACTTTGATGGCAAATTATAGACAATGTTGGCAATATAATTCTCCAATGACTAGGCACCATATGAAAGTATGCATTCCAGCTAATAAAATAATTACAATTTTCCTCCACAAATGCTTATTAAAGTCTAAATAGATATCATCCTAATAAATTATAGCCATCAAGTGCTAGAATGACAAACATGGTCTGCCATGCTGCTGTGGTCCAATAAGGGTAAGCAGACTACTTCGTCTTTGCTTATCTTGTGGGCCAAGTTTTTGTGATCTGGTTGCTTTCTTAGTTCATCCAATTTCCTTTTATAATACACAGCAAAAGCTATTTTCACTTACATAGGATGACCCTGTAATATTATTATATGTTGTAGGTCTTCCTGACTTAAACTTTAAAGAAATATAACTTCTGCCAAAAATACTACAACATTGTACTCCAATAACTTTAACTGGACTTTGCTACCTTCGCAATGGATTCCAAACACAAATGCAATATGAATATTTAAGACTCTATTTATGCTGTTTAACTACACTTAATAAGCAGATTTAAAGTTGCAATGTACTTGATTTACTAATTTATTTATACATTATGAATTTATTTGCTATTTATCATAATTATATTGCAATCCATTTAACTGTTTATCTCCCTCATTCCATTCTTTAGGCATCTGCATACAATATATCAGAGAAAATAAGATCATAAGAACATAAGAAATAGGAACAGGATTAGGCAATTTGGCCCCTCATGCCTGCTCCGTCATTCAATAAGATCATGGCTGATCTGATCATGGTCTCAGCTCCACTTCCATGCCTGCTCCCCATAATCCTTTACTCCCTTATCTCTCAAAATTCTGTCTATCTCTGCCTTAAATATATTCAATGACCCAGCCTTCACAGCTCTCTGGGGAAGATAATTTCATAGATTTACAATCCTCTGAGAGAAGAAATTTCTTCTCATCTCAGTTTTAAATGGGCGGCCCCTTATTCTGAGACTATGTCCCCTTGTTTAATTTCCCCTGTGAGTGGAAATATCCTCTCTGCAACCACCTTGTCAAGTCCCCTCATTACCTTATAAGTTTCGATAAGATCATCTCTCATTCTTCTGAACTCCAATGTGCAGAGGCCCAACCTACTCAACCTATCTTCATAAGTCAACCCCCTCATCTCCGGAATCAACCTAGTGAACCTTCTCTGAACTGCCTCCAATGCAAGTATATCCTTCCTTAAATACAGAGACCAAAACTGGATGCAGTACTCCAGGTGTGGCCTTATCAATACCCTGTACAGTTGTAGCAGGACTTCTCTGCTTTTATACTCTATCCCCCTTGCAATAAAGGCCAACATTCCATTTGCCTTCCTGATTACTTGCTGTACCTGCATACTAACTTTTTGTGTCTCATGCCAATGTGTCTACTCCCAGATCTCTGTCTTTAGCTGATATAAAGCATGCAAGTGCAAGCTATGACTGATTAGTTCATTTTCCCCATCTCTGTGAATAAATACCTGGGCACTGCTAATATTTGACTGCATGACTGAGATCAGGAGCTTACTATGTAGGATTCTCAAATGCAAATTCACATTCTATAATTCCATGGACTGTGTGTCAGGGATCCAATCTCTGCGCCATCAGTATGCTTAATTCTTAGTTATCTGGAAATATTTACACTCCACAGCATCCAATTGCTTCTTGTATGATTCCAGGGTTTTTGCTCCCATTACCCTACCTGGAAAACAATTTCCTTGCATTAAAAATAATCATTTCACCATTGGAGAGATGTGTGGCAACTTCCCAGCGGCAAGGCTGAAAGCCCTAATGAAAGGTCGGTCATGTATTGAAAATGATAGCGCTCCTAACATTTTACAACCCCGAAAATACGCAGAGTCAGCCATCTCATTGCGTTTTGTGGGACTATTACGTGCACAAATGGCTGCCATGTTTGCTTGCACATCAACATTGTCTGATACTGAGGGGGCTCGACAAAGTAGATGCAGAGAGGATGTTTCCACTCGTGGGGGAATCTAGAACTAGGGGGCATAGTTTCAGAATAAGGGGTCGCCCATTTAGAACTGAGATGCGGAGGAATTTCTTCTCTCAGAGGGTCGTGAATCTGTGGAACTCTCTGCTGTGGAGGTTGGGTCATTGAATATATTTAATGTGGAGATAGACAGATTTTTGGACGATATGGGAGTAAAGGGTTATGGGGAGTGGGCAGGGAAGTGGAGCTGAGCCCAAGATCAGATCAGCCATGATCTTATTAAATGGCAGAGCAGGCTCGAAGAGCAAAATGGCCTACTCCTGCTCCTATTTCTTATGTTCTTATGTCTGCACTTCAGAAATAATTTGTTGCATTTGACATGCTTCAGACGTTTCTGAAAGAAATGATTAGGTGCTATGTACTTCATTGGCTTGTAAAGCACTTTGCGATGTCTGGCAGTCATGAAATGCGCTATATAAAGGGGCAGTACTGAGAGAGGCAGCTGGCCGCTGGTAGAAGAGCCGGCCTGGCCCAACGACGCACTCCGGGTCCCTTCGGCCAGAGGGCCTGACCCAACAATGCACTCTGGGTCCCTTCAGCCAGCCGGTTTGACCCAGCCTCGTACTCCGGATCTCTTCAGCCAGCCGGCCCGGCCCAACGATGCACTCTGGGTCCCTCCAGCCAGCCGGACTGACCCAGCCTCGCACTCCAGGTCCCTTCGGCCAGAGGGCCCGGCCCAGCCTTGCACTCTGGGTCTCTTCAGCCAGCTGGACTGACCCAGCCTCGCACTCCAGGTCCCTTCGGCCAGAGGGCCCGGCCCAGCCTTGCACTCTGGGTCTCCTCAGCCAGCCAGCCAGCCGGCCCGGCCCAACGACGGGCTGTACTTACCCTAGGTCATTAGCGGTGAACCCTGACTGTGCTGTAGACTACTGACTTACAATTTAAACTTTTAATCAACTTGAGAAACTTTTTAAACAATTTGGAAAAATTTTTAAACTTTTAAACAACTTGGAGAATTTTGCTTTTGAAACCTCCGGAGAAACTTTTAAATAATTTTGGAAATCTTTGGAAGAAACTTTTAAAACAATACTTGGAACTCCAGCGGTCAACTGACCTTCCTAAGGTCTGCCCCCAACCAAGTCTCGGACCTACCATCAAGGGCACTACTCGGCGCCGAGCTTGCGGCCAACATCTCACCGTTGGCAATTAGGCTCGTATAGCAGTGCCAGGTCTCCAGTCATCTTGGACCCCCTTGCCACTGGACCAGGACCTAGCTCTGTCACGCCCGTGTGGTTGCCGGTGTGCAGCGGCCACCCCACATTAAAGAACTCACGCACAGGCATCTTCTACTTCATTAACATGAAGTTCGGGATTTGGAACGTCAGGACCCTCATGGACAACTCCAACAGCGACAGGCCGGAACGCCGCACCGCCATAGTCGCCCGGGAACTTAGACGCTTTGACATCGACATCGCTGCCCTAAGTGAGACCTGATGGGCAGGGGAAGGCCAGCTCAAGGAACAAGGTGGAGGTTGCACTTTTTCTGGAAAGGAAAACCAGAGGAAGAACACGGCTTCGCCATCAAAAATGAGCTGGTTGACCACCTCAAAGACTCCCCCTGCGGGATTAATGAATGCCTCATGACTCTCCGACTCACCCTATCCTGGAACCAATGCGCCACAGTCATCAGTGCATACGCTCCAATACTCAATGTAACGGATGAGACCAAAGAGGGTTTTTATTCCAACCTCTAAATATTCCTGTCCCGCGTCCTCGCGGGCGACAAATTGATCCTCCTACGTGACGTCAATGTCAGGGTCGGCAAAGAAACAGCCCTCTGGGGAGGCGTGATTGGCAGAGAAAAGGTACGGAAAGTGGTACCCTACTCCTGACAAAATGTCTAGAACATGAACTCCTCATCACCAACACCCTGTTCCGCCAGAGGGACAAATACAAGGCATCGTGGCAACACCCTCACTCCAAACACTGGCACCTGCTCGACTATGACATCGTCCGAGCCAGGAATCGCAAGGATGTGCGCATCACCCGCGCCATGACAGGAGCTGATGACTGCTGGATGGACCATCGCCTAATCCGATCCATCATTGACATCAACATAGCCCCAAAGCAGAGGGGACAGCAGAAGCAGTGCTTAAAAACCCAGCTAAGAGAAGCCTATACAGCCAATGCCTCACAGCCAATCTGGCGTGCCTTGATGACCCTGAGATGCTGAATGCCCACAGCGCTTGGTCTGTCCTCCAGGCCTCCATAACCAGTGCCTGTGAAGAGGCACTTGGTCACTCAACCAAAAAACACCAGGACTGGTTTGATGAAAATGATCAGGAGATCCAATAACTAATAGATCGCAAGCACTGAGCATTTCTGAGCCTCAAGCAACAACCCAACTCGGGAGTAGCAAAGCAACATTACAGACGGCTCAAGGCTGAGGTCCAACAAAAAACCCGGGACCTAAAGAACAGGTGGTGGATGGAGAAAGCACAGGAGATACAACAATTGGCTGACAGCCATGATATGCGAGGATTCTTCATCGCAGTCAAGGCTACATACGGTCCAAACTCACAAGGCCCCACCCCACTGCTGGCCAAGAACGGGGAAACACTCATCACGGACACCGAGGCTCTCAGGGCCCGCTGGAAGGAGCACTTCGAAGATCTCCTCAATCGAGATGCTGCCTTTGACTCAAGTGTTCTTGACTCCAGCCCGCAGCATGCTACCCGCCACCACCTCAGTGAAACCCCAACGTTGCACGAAATAGGAAATTGAGACAGCACAAGAACAATAAAACTATGGGAGCGGATGGAATCCCTGCTGAGGCACTGAAGTATGGTGGAGAGGCGCTGTTGGCACAGATATATGACCTCATCTCTCTCATCTGGAGGGAGATCTCAGAGATGCAGTGATCGTGACCACCTTTAAAAAAGGGGACAAGTCTGACTGTGGTAACTACAGAGGAATCTCCCTGCTATCAGCCACTGGGAAAGTTGTCGCTAGAGTCCTCCTCAACCATCTTCTCCCTGTGGCCGAGGAACTCCTCGCGTAGTCACAGTGCGAATTTCGTCCCCTGCGGGGCACAACAGACTGCAGCACGACAGCTACAGGAAAAATGCAGGGAGCAGCGCCAGCCCTTATACATGGCCTTCTTCGACCTTACAAAGGCCTTTGACACTGTCAACCGCGAGGGTCTATGGAGCGTTCTCCTCCGTTTTGGATGCCCCCAAAAGACTGGCAACATCCTCTACCTGCTCCACGATGACATGCAGGCCGTGATCCTTACCAACAGATCCATTACAGACTCAATCCACGTCCGGACCGGAGTCAAACAGGGCAGCATTATCGCTCCAACCCTCTTCTCAATCTTCCTCACTGCCATGCTCCACCTCACAGTCAACAAGCTCCCCACTGGAGTGGAACTAAACTACAGAACCAGTGGGAACCTGTTTAACCTTTGTCACCTCCAGGCCAGGTCTAAGATCACCCCAACCTCTGTCGTTGAGCTACAGTACGTGGATGACACCTGCGTTTGCGCACATTCTGAGGCTGAACTCCAGGATATAGTCGATGTATTTACTGAGGCATACGAAAGCATGGGCCTTATGCTGAACATCCGTAAGACAAAGGTCCTCCACCAGCCTGTCTTCGCCGCACAGCACTGCCCCCCAGTCATCAAGATCCACGGCGCGGCCCTGGACACCGTGGACCATTTCCCATACCTCGGGAGCCTCTTGCCAACAAAAGCAGACATTGATGCAGAGATTCGACACCTCCTGCAGTGCGCCAGTGCAGCGTTCGGCTGCCTGAGGAAAAGAGTGTTCGAAGACCAGGCTCTCAAATCTACCACCAAGCCTATGGTCTACAGGACTGTAGTAATATCTGCCCTTCTGTATGGATCAGAGGCATGGACGATGTACAGAAGCCACCTCAAGTCGTTGGAGATATATCACCAACAATGTCTCCACAAGATCCTGCAAATCCCCTGGGAGGACAGGTGCACCAACATCAGTGTCCTCGTCCAGGCTAACATCCTAGCATTGAAGCGCTGATCACACTCGATCAGCTCCGCTGGGCAGGCCACATAGTTCGCATGCCAGACACGAGACTCCCAAAGCAAGTGCTCTATGCGGAGCTCTTTCACGGCAAACGAGCCAAAGGTGAGCAGCGGAAACGTTACAAGGACACTTCCAAAGCCTCCCTGATAAAGTGTGACATCCCCACTGACACCTGGGAGTCCCTGGCCAAAGACCGCCCTAAGTGGAGAAAGTGCATCTGGGAGTCTCAACGCCGCAAGCATGCAGAAATCAAGCTCAGGCAGCGGAAAGAGTGTGCGGCAAACCTGTTTCACACACGCCTTCCCTCGGCGAATATCTGTCCCACCTGTGACAGAGTCTGTGGCTCTTGTATTGGACTGTTCTGCCACCTAACAACTCACTTCAGGAGCGGAAGCATCCGAGGAACTGCCTATGATGATGATATAAATGCAACTCTTTCTTTTCTTTTATATAAATGCAAGTTCATTCTTTCTTTACATAATCTGGATAAGAGAGACTTGAGCTCTAAAGCAGCATAATGATAAACACAACTATGTGCGGAATGTATGCTTACATACTTAGTGGGTATTATAATCCCATTGATGCCTTTGATTGCTGAGGGAAGGCAGACCCAGAGCATGTGACAGAAGCAATGCATTGTCACTGCCTTGCTGTGTGAATGTAACTGTAATCATTCAGCTTCTACAAATTCACTGTAATTATGTCTGCAAATAAATAAAAATATTCATTATCTAGTCTGACAGTGAATTGCAGCAGGTATCTTACCTAAAAATACGAGAATGTTGTAATTGTGCAGAGACAATGGACGTTCCTAATAACATTGAAGAGCAGCAACGAGCTATTATAAGTGCATTTCCAACATGTGAGGCAGAAGCCTTTCATGAAGAGTGGAGAAGTACTGCTTACCCACTCTAATTTTTCCTGAGGTAAAATAAGTGTGATGGGCCCGGAATTTGAGGTCAGCGGTGAAGCAAAGGCATTCGCTGCTGGCCCTGAAGAAAGCTGCCCACAGAGATCTCTATGGCGAGACATTTGCCTGTTTCGATGCATGAGTGATTTCAGTGCAGTGTAGTGGGGAATCCCCAATGTGATGTCCTGTGCTGTCGACAAGCTGTCTAAGCAGCCAATCACATTGCAGAATTCTCACAGATAGCGAACCAGGAAATGAGAACCTGCTTTCATCCTGACTTTAAAAAAATGTCACAGAGAGCAAAACAAAGATTGGAGTTCTCACATGGGGATAAGGTATAACCTGAAATACCATGAACAAACTTAAAAAAATAATAATTTTTTTTAAGTTTCTTAAAAATTGTAAATTTTATTATAATGGAGAAATTTAATACTGCACAAAAACAAAATTAAAATAAGGTTTTCATAAGAACATAAGAAATAGGAGCAAGAGTAGGCCATATGGCCCCTCGAGCCTGCGCTGCCATTTAATACGATCATGGCTGATCCGATCATGGACTCAGGACCATAACATTTATTTAGCAGTCAATACACTGTTAAAGTCCCAGTTACACCTAATCCAACAAGGCTTGACATTTAATGGGATATTTAACAGCGATATCATTGTAAAAAAAGTACAGGTTTTCATCAGTTTCACTGATTTCATTGATTACACTGATTGCCTGCTATGGGGGGGGGGGGGTGGAGGGAGCGCGGTGGGCGGGGGCGCGGTGGGCGGGAGGGGTGGGCGGGAGGGGGCGCGGTGGGCGGGGGGGGGCGGGAGGGGGAGGCACAGTGTCAAAGCAGTGAATGACTGACTGCAACTTCAGGATCTCCGCGTTTAGATGCACATGTGCTAAATCCTGAATTTGTGGTCAGCTTCAGAGAGATAATGTCAGCGAAGGCTGTTAGTTCGCCATTATTACCCAGCGCAAATTCCAGCCCATGATGTATTCTTTCCTTTAAGCATATGGCTTACTCTTGTGTTCAGAAAACAATCCAACTTAAGCTGTTACTCTGGGTAGATAGCAATAAATCTTTCACCAAAACCAAACACAAACCAGAATTTTACTTAGTTACACAATAGCATACATTCATTTACCCTTAAAACTGATATGTAGTATTTGTAAGTCTATATGATTGTTCCAAGAATTAATTGCAGATTATTCTTTGATAAACCTGAAGTAAACATCACAATGGAGTGGAAATCTTTGTCTGACTGTTATTCGGTGATGATTTGAGATGATAGATTAAGCCAAAATAAATGCTCTGCAGTTCTCTCAATAGGAATAAAATGTGGTACATTGTAAATGTTATCATAAATTATGGATAAATAATGGCTACCAGGCAGTTGGTTAAAGGCTGTAACCTAATCGGTTTGTTCAGATCATGTTACTGAACGGTTTCAGCTTTTCTTTGATGGCTTATGATCTCACCCCAGGTTACAGTCACACAATTCCTCCTATGTATCTATATATTTTTTTAAATATTACATTCTTGCAGAATATACCTGTTTATTTTGTTCCTCTGGAGTGGGGTGACCATTCTGTTTGTGAAATTTCTGACATTATCAGGAATGCATAGAGCAGGGATATCCAACTCCGATCAAGGATCACATACACACTCTGAAAATCCAACCTTCGAAACCCAGGCTACTCCGTGCCATTTGCATTTATTTCTTATTCACTAGTTTGTCCTGTTTGGATTTTGGGTGCCTGACGTTTAGAAAGGAATTTCCTTAGACCTGTTGCCTCATTGTGGTTAAATACCAAATAAGAACAAAAAAAAGATGTTCGTATCAGTAACTTGACATTAATGAGTATATAGAAACATAGAAACATAGAAAATAGGTGCAGGAGTAGGCCATTCAGCCCTTCGAGCCTGCATCACCATTCGATAAGATCATGGCTCATCATTACCTCAATACCCCTTTCCTGCTTTCTCTTCATTCCCCTTGATCCCTTTAGCTGTAAGGGTCACATCTAACTCCCTGTTGAATATATCTAATTAACTGGCATCAACAACTCTCTGCGGTAGGGAATTCCACAGGTTAACAACTCTCTGAGTGAAGAAGTTTCTCCTCATCTCAGTCCTAAATGGTCTACCCCTTATCCTAAGACTGTGTCCCCTTGGTCTGTACTTCCCCATCATCGGGACAATTCTTCCCACATCTAACCTGTCCAGTCCTGTCAGAATCTTGTAAGTTTCTATGAGATCCCCTCTTATCCTTCTAAACTCCAGTGTATAAGGGTCCAGTTGATCCAGTCTCTCCTCATATGTCAGTCCCGCCATCCCGGGAATCAGTCTGGTGAACCTTCGCGGCACTCCCTCAATAGCAAGAACGTCCTTCCTCAGATTAGGAGACCAAAATTGAACACAAACACAATATTCCAGGTGAGGCCTCACCAAGGCCCTGTACAACTGCAGTAAGACCTCCCTGCTCCTATACTCAAATCCCCTTGCTATGAAGGCCAACATACTATTTGCCTTCTTCACCGCCTGCTGTACCTGCATGCCAACTTTCAATGACTGATGTAGCATGACACCCAGGTCTCGTTGCACCTCCCCTTTTCCTAATCTGCTGCCATTTAGATGATACTCTGCCTTCGTTATTTTGCCACCAAAGTGGATAACCTCACATTTATCCATATTATACTGCACCTGCCATGCATATGTCCACTCACCTAACCTGTCCAAATCACCCTGCACCCTGGATATAAAATTCTTAGGTGGTCCCCGAACTTCATGGAGGCAACTATATAGATTGTGTTAGGGAAATTGATGGGATTGATGGCCGATAAATCCCCAGGGCCGGATAGTCTGCATCCCAGAGTACTTAAGGAAGTGACACTGGAAATAGTGGATGCATTGGTGATTATTTTCCAACAGTATCAACTCTGGATCAGTTCCTATGGACTGGAGGATAGCTAATGTAACAGCACTTTTTAACAAAGGAGGGAGAGAGAAAACGGAATTATAGACCGGTTAGCCTGACATCGGCAGTGGGAAAAATGTTGGAATCAATTATTAAAGATGTAATAGCAGCGCATTTGGAAAGCAATGACAGGATCGGTCCAAGTCAGTTGGATTTATGAAAGGGAAATCATGCTTGACAAATCTTCTAGAATTTTTTGAGGATGTAACTAGTAGAGTGGACAAGGGAGAACCAGTGGATGTGGTGTATTTGGACTTTCAAAAGGCTTTTGACAAGGTCCCACACAAAAGATTGGTGTGCAAAATTAAAGCATATGGTACTGGAGGCAATGTACTGACATGGATAGAGAACTGGTTAGCAGACAGGAAGCAGAGAGCCGGGATAAATGGGTCCTTTTCAGAATGGCAGACAGTGACTAGTGGGGTGCCGCAGAGCTCAGTGCTGGGACCCCGGCTATTTACAATATACATTAATGATTTAGATGAAGGAATTGAGTGTAATATATCCAAGTTTGCAGATAACACTAAGCTAGGTGGCGGTGTGAGCTGTGAGGAAGATGCAAAGATGCTGCAGGGTAATTTGGACAGGTTAGGTGAATGGGCAAATGCATGGCAGATGCAGTATAATGTGGATAAATGTGAGGTTATCCACTTTGGTGGCAAAAATACGAAGGCAGAATATTATCTGAATGGCGGCAGATTAGGAAAATGGGAGGTGCATCGAGACCTGGGTGTCATGGTACATCAGTCATTGAAAGTTGGCATACAGGTACAGCAGGAGGTGAAGAAGGCAAATAGTATGTTGGCCTTCTAGCTAGGGGATTTGAGTATAGGAGCAGGGAGGTCTTACTGCAGTTGTACAGGGCCTTGGTGAGGCCTCACCTGGAATATTGTATTCAGTTTTGGTCTCCTAATCTGAGGAAGGACGTTCTTGCTATTGAGGGAGTGCAGCTAAGATTCACCAGAGTGATTCCGAGGATGGCAGGACTGACATGTGAGGAGAGATTGGATCGACTGGGCCTGTATTCGCTGGAGTTTAGAAGGATGAGAGGGGATCTCATAGAAACATATAAAATTCTGATGGGACTGGACAGGTTCGATGCAGGAAGAATGCTTACGATGTTGGGGAAGTCCAGAACCAGGGGACACAGTCTAACGATAGGGGATAAGCCATTTAGGACTGAGATAAGGAGAAACTTCTTCACTCAGAGAGTTGTTATCTTGTCGAATTTTCAACCGCAGAGAGTTGTTGATGCCAGTTCGTTGGATATATTCAAGAGGGAGTTAGATATGGCCCTTACGGCTAATGGGATCAAGGGGTATGGAGAGAAAGCAGGAAAGGGGTACTGAGGTGAATGATCAGCCATGATCTTATTGAATGGTGGTGTAGTCTCGAGAGGCCGAATGGCCGACTCCTGCACCTATTTTCTATGTTTCTATGTTTCAAAACGTTTGGACACACCTGTGTTAGAAAGTAATGCATAAAAATGTATATGGTTATGCAATTAAAACTGTGATGGGAAAAAGCTATGTTTAAATGGTTGTGTTCGAATAGCAGATGGAAAGTCTCTTCGGATCAGAGAGATCATTAGAAATGCTAATGTCTTGGTTTCCTATGGATCGTATGGTTTGTACAACACAAGAACACAAGAACACAAGAATTAGGAACAGAATCAGGCCATCTAGCCCCTCGAGCCTGCTCCGCCATTCAACAAGATCATGGCTGATCTGGCCATGGACTCAGCTCCACTTACCCGCCCGCTCCCCGTAACCCTTAATTCCCTTATTGGTTAAAAATCTATCTATCTGTGACTTGAATACATTCAATGAGTTAGCCTCAATTGCTTCCTTGGGCAGAGAATTCCACAGATTCACAACCCTCTGGAAGAAGAAATTCCTTCTCAACTCGGTTTTAAATTGGCTCCCCCGTATTTTGAGACTGTGCCCCCTAGTTCTAGTCTCCCCGACCGGTGGAAAGAACCTCTCTGCCTCTGTCTTGTCTATCCCTTTCATTATTTTAAATGTTTCTATAAGATCACCCCTCATCCTTCTGAACTCCAACGAGTAAAGAACCAGTCTACTCAATCTATCATCATAAGATAACCCCCTCATCTCCGGAATCAGCTGAGTGAATCGTCTCTGTACCCCCTCCAAAACTAGTATATCCTTCCTGAAGTAAGGTGACCAAAACTGCACGCAGTACTCCAGGTGCGGCCTCACCAATACCCTATACAGTTGCCGAAGGACCTCCCTGCTTTTGTACTCCATCCCTCTCGCAATGAAGGCCAACATTACATTCGCCTTCCTGATTACCTGCTGCACCTACAAACTAACTTTTTGGGATCCATGCACAAGGACCCCCAGCTCCCTCTGCACCGCAGCATGTTGTAATTTCTCCCCATTCAAATAATATTCCCTTTTACTGTTTTTTTTTTCCCCAAGGTGGATGACCTCACACTTTCCAACATTGTATTCCATCTGCCAAACCTTAGCCCATTCGCTTAACCTATCTAAATCTCTTTGCAGCCTCTCTGTGTCCTCTACACAACCCGCTTTCCACTAATCTTTGTGTCATCTGCAAATTTTGTTAGACTACACTCTGTCCCCTCTTCTAGGTCATCTATGTATATTGTAAACAGTTGTGGTCTCAGCACCGATCCCTGTGGCACACCACTAACCACCGATTTCCAACCTGAAAAGGACCCATTTATCCCGACTCTCTGCTTTCTGTTAGCCAGACAATTCTCTATCCATGCTGATACATTTCCTCTGACTCCGCGTACCCTTATCTTCTGCAGTAACCTTTTGTGTGGCACCTTATCAAATGCCTTTTGAAAATCTAAATACACCACATCCATCGGTACACCTCTATCCACCATGTTCATTATATCCTCAAAGATTTCCAGTAAATTAGTTAAACATGATTTCCCCTTCATGAATCCATGCAATGTCTGCTTGATTGCACTATTCCTATCTAGATGTCCCGCTATTTCTTCCTTAATGATAGCTTCAAGCATTTTCCTCAGAGACTTTTGGTAGATTATAACGAACGCATCTGCTATAACTTCCGCCATTTCTTTTAATACCCTGGGATGCATTTCATCAGGACCAGAGGACTTGTCTACCTTGAGTCCCATTAGCCTGTCCAGCACTACCCTCCTAGTGATAGTGATTGTCTCAAGGTCCTCCCTTCCCACATTCCTGTGACCAGCAATTTTTGGCATGGTTTTTGTGTCTTGCACTGTGAAGACCGAAGCAAAATATTTGTTTAAGGTCTCAGCCATTTCCACATTTCCCATTATTAAATCCCCCTTCTCATCTTCTAAGGGACCAACATTTACTTTAGTCACTCTTTTCCGTTTTATATATCTGTAAAAGCTTTTACTATCCGTTTTTATGTTTTGCGCAAGTTTACCTTCGTAATCTATCTTTCCTTTCTTTATTGCTTTCTTATTCATTCTTTGCTGTTGTTTAAAATTTTCCCAAACTTCTAGTTTCCCACTATCCTTGGCCACCTTGTACGCATTGGTTTTTAATTTGATACTCTCCTTTATTGCCTTGGTTATCCATGGCTGGTTATCCCTTCTCTTACCGCCCTTCTTTTTCACTGGAATATATTTTTGTTGAGCACTATGAAAGAGCTCCTTAAAAGTCCTCCACTGTTCCTCAATTGTGCCACCGTTTAGTCTGTGTTCCCAGCCTACTTTAGCTAACTCTGCCCTCATCCTACTGTAGTCCCCTTTGTTTAAGCATAAAACGCTTGTTTGAGACACTACTTCCTCACCCTCAATCTGTATTACAAATTCAACCATACTGTGATCACTCATTCCGAGAGGATCTTTTACTGGGAGATAATTTATTATTCCTGTCTCATTACACAGGACCAGATCTAAGATAGCTTGCTCCCTTGTAGGTTCTGTAACATACTGTTCTAAGAAACAATCCCATATGCATTCTATGAATTCCTCCTCCAGGATACCACGTGCGATTTGATTTGACCAATCGATATGTAGGTTAAAATCCCCCATGATTACTGCCGTTCCTTTTTCACATGCCTCCATTATTCCCTTGATTATTGCCCTCCCCACCATGAAGTTATTATTTGGAGGCCTATAAACTACACCCACCAGTGACTTTTTCCCCTTACTATCTCTTATCTCCAACATTTTGTTCATTAGAGCCAATATCGTCTCTCACAACTGCCCTGATATCATCCTTTATTAACAGAGCTACCCCACCTCCTTTCCCTTCTTGTCTATCCTTCCGAATCGTCAGATACCTCTGTATGTTTAATTCCCAGTCTTGGCCACCCTGCAACCACGTTTCTGTAATGGCCACCAAATCATACCCATTTGTAATGATTTGTGCCGTCAACTCATTTACTTTATTTCGAATGCTGCGTGTGTTTATGTAGAGTGTTTTAATACTAGTTTTTAAACCATGATATTTAGTTTTGACCCCTCCTGCAGCCCCTTTATATTCAGTGGCCCTTTTTGTTTTTTGCCTTGGGTTTCTCTGCCCTCCACTTTTATTCATCTCCTTTCTGTCTTTTGCTTTTGTCTCCTTTTTGTTTCCCTCTGTCTCCCTGCATTGGTTCCCATCCCCCTGCCATATTAGTTTAACTCCTCCCCAACAGCACAAGCAAACACTCCCCCATAGGACATTGGTTCCGGTCCTGCCCAGGTGCAGACCGTCCGGTTTATACTGGTCCCACCTCCCCCAGAACCGGTTCCAATGCCCCAGGAATTTGAATCCCTCCTTGCTGCACCACTGCTCAAGCCATGTATTCTTCTGAGCTATCCTGCAATTCCTACTCTGACTAGCACGTGGCACTGGTAGCAATCTTGAGATTACTACTTTTGAGGTCCTACGTTTTAATTTAGCTCCTAGCTCCTTAAATTCATCTCGTTGGACCTCATCCCTTTTTTTACCTATATCGTTGATACCAATGTGCACCACAACTGGCTGTTCACCCTCCCTTTTCAGAATGTCCTGCACCCGCTCCGAGACATCCTTGACCCTTCCACCAGGGAGGAAACAAACCATCCTGGAGTCTCGGTTGCGACCGCAGAAACGCCTATCTATTCCCCTTACAATCGAATCCCCTATCACTATCGCTCTCCCACTCTTTTTCCTGCCCTCCTGTGCAGCAGAGCCAGCCACGTTGCCATGAACTTGGCTGCTGCTGCCCTCCTCTGATGAGTCATCCCCCTCAACAGTACTCAAAACGGTGTATCTGTTTTGTAGGGGGATGATCGCAGGGGACCCCTGCACTACCTTCCTTGCACTGCTCTTCCTGCTGTTCTTCCATTCCCTATCTGGCTGTGGACCCTTCACCTGTGGTAAGACCAGCTCGCTACACGTGCTACTCACGTCATTCTCAGCATCGTGGATGCTCCAGAGTGAATCCACCCTCAGCTCCAATTCCGCAATGCAGACTGTCAGGAGCTGGAGGCGGACACCAGAAGTGTCCCTGAGTTCCCACATGGTACAGGAGGAGCATATCACGTGACCGAGCTCACCTGCCATGACTTAACCCTTAGATACACTTAAATTGGCAACAACAATGCTAAAGTTTACTCACTGTTATAGAAGAGAAAAATGAAAAACTACTCACCAATCACCAGCCAATCACTTACCCCCTTGGCTGTGACATCACTTTTCTGTTTCTTTTTTGCCTTCTCCCTGTAGCCGCACAAGCACACCTCTCCATGCACCTCCTCGATGCTGGGCCCCGGACTCTCTGCTGAGCCTTTTATAGGCCTCTCCAACGAACTCCCGAGTGCCTCTCCGACGCACCTCCTCGATGCAATCTCCCTGTTGCTAAGCGATTATCTGTTGTTTTTACGTTAAGACTTGAACCTTGTTTATGTATTTTATGTATAATGCTAAGGTAGGATTTGAAGTTAGCTTAAGAGAACTGCTAGCGAAGATAATGGAAGGAAGTTCGTAGGATTTAACGTAAACACAGGCAGCTTGCTATGTCGTAAAGAAGTTAATGACTGGTTAGAATGAGAAAGCTCTGCTTTGGGCCTCATTGTTCAAAGGGTAGAGGCCTTGTATTGATTGTACCCAAAAGAATCGGGACAGAGCGAGATTAAAGGAATTCCACAGAAAAGTAGCTTCGGAAAGGTATAAACAAAGACACGTGGTCAAAATTGTAAGACATCTTTAGGGCGGGTTCTTGAAAC
This sequence comes from Pristiophorus japonicus, assembly GCF_044704955.1. NCBI lineage: Eukaryota > Metazoa > Chordata > Chondrichthyes > Pristiophoridae > Pristiophorus > Pristiophorus japonicus. Next base: position 132,273,371 of record NC_091991.1, on the reverse strand, counting down.
AAGAATCGAGACAACGAACACGATACGGTATTGGATAGCAAGTTTTTAGGGGAACCTCTATAGGTCAAAAGGTCTCGTTGATTTCCAGTTCAGGCCCACCCTTAAAAGTAGAATAAAAGTGATCTCCCGAAAGCTTGTGCTCACAGATGAATGAAAGAGAGAGAAGAGGTTCACAGCAGACAGAGAGAGAGAGAGAGAGAGAGAGAGAAGGAAGCTCTAGACAAAAGGAAGAAGAGAATTTCTCACGTGTGTCAACCATCTGTCCGATCGGATTGGTATCAGTTATTTGTCACAGTCGTATATTTTTGCTTTATAACTAATGTGTGATATTCCGTCTTAAACTCTGATTAAACACAATATACCCACCATATCGGTCTGCACGCAAACCTGATTATTTAAAGTGACCAGAGATAGCTAATTTCTAACACCTGATAAAGAGGATATTGAATGATGAGCCAATGAATACAGAACAAAGCAGCAAAAATACTGAGTTGGGTTGGTTCCATCATGTAGGGTAAAGTTTGCATTCAGCAACTCCTAAGAATCATTGATGTTCATCCTTGTTGTATCCTGATTCTCCCATTATACAATCCAGCTGCAGTCTGCACACTCCCAATGTTTTTCCCTCCGCTACCTTCCCTGGCATTTAAAAAAAATTCATCCATGGGATGTAGGCGTCGCTGGCAAGGCCAGCATTTATTGCCCATCCCTAACTGCCCTCGAGAAGGTAGTGGTGAACCGCCTTCTTACATACAACTGAGTGGCTTGCTAGGCCATTTCAGAGGGCAGTTAAGAGTCAAGCACACTGCTGTGGGTCTGGAATCACTTATAGGCCAGACCGGGTAAGGACGGCAGATTTCCTTCCCTAGAGGACATTAACGAACCAGATGGATTTTTACGACAATCAGGTAAAATCCAGGTTTCATGGTCACTATTGCTGATACTAGCTTTTTAATTCCAGATTTATTTAATTAACTGAATTTAAATTCCCCAGTTGCCGTGGTGAGATTTGAACCCATGTCGCCGGATCATTAGTCCAGTCCTCTGGATTACTCATCCAGTAACATAATCACTATGCTACTGTACCCATTTAATTTGCCTTAATGTCTGTTTTAATTTACTTATCAATAATTTAAATGTATGTACTCTGTACCCATTCTCCTTCTGTGTATCAAAGTTTTTTTTGTGTTTATCTTATCTGTACCATTTAATATATTGCACTTTTCACTGAAGTCCTCCCTTAACCAACTTATTTTTTGTCAATAAGGGGGTTATTTTGGCCAAAGGGTAAAAACAGGCACTAAATGGGTGTAAGAAACATTGAAACATAGAAAATAGATGCAGGAGTAGGCCATTCAGCCCTTCGAGCCTGCACCAACATTCAATAGGATCATGGCTAATCATTTTTGCAACTTTAGTACCCTATTCCTGCTTTCTCTCCATACCCCTTGATCCCTTTAGCCGTAAGAGCCACATCTAACTCCCTTTTGAATATATCAAACGAACTGGCCTCAACAACTTTCTGTGGTAGAGAATTCCACAGGTTCACAATTCTCTGAGTGACGAAGTTTCTCCTCATCTCGGTCCTAAATGGCTCATCCCTTACCCTTAGACTGTGACCCCTGGTTCTGGACTTCCCCAACATCGGGAACATTCTTCCTGCATCTAACCTGTCCAATCCCGTCAGAATTTTATATGTTTCTATGAGATCCTCTCTCATTCTTCTAAATTCCAGTGAATATAAGCCTAGTCAATCCAGTCTTTCTTCATATGTCAGTCCTGCCATCCCGCGAATCAGTCTGGTGAACCTTCGCTGCACTCCCTCAATAGCAAGAATGTCCTTCCTCAGATTAGGAGACCAAAACTGTACACAATATTCAAGGTGTGGCCTCACCAAGGCCCTGTACAACTGCAGTAAGATCTCCCTGCTCCTATACTCAAATCCTCTCGCTATGAAGGCCAACATGCCATTTGCCTTCTTCACCGCCTGCTGTACCTGCATGCCAAACTTCAATGACTCATGTACCATGACACCCAGGTCTCTTTGCACCTCCCCTTTTACTAATCTATCACTGTTCAGATAAAATTCTGCCTTCCTGTTTTTGCCACCAAAGTGGATAACATCACATTTATCTACATTATACTGCATCTGCCATGCATTTGCCCACTCACCTAACCTGTCCAAGTCACCCTGCAGCCTCTTAGCATCCTGCTCACAGCTCACACTGCCACCCAGCTTAGTGTCATCTGCAAACTTGGAGATATTACACTCAATTCCTTTGTCTAAATCATTAATGTATATTGTAAATAGCTGGGGTCCCATCACTGAACCTTGCAGTACCCCACTAGTCACTGCCTGCCATTTGAAAAGGACCCGTTTATTCCTACTCTTTGCTTCCTGTCTGCCAACCACTTCTCTATCCATGTCAATACATTACCCCCAATAGTGCTAATAAGACATGCCTGTTTGAAAATCTTGATTTAGCCCACAATTTTGGACCTAACTGCAGATTACTGTAATTTGAATTTGCCTCGAAGTGCTGAACCAGACACCTGCAGGTTTAATACTCAAGTGCTGGTTAGACGCAACTTTTGATGAGCAGTGTTTGTGGGCTCCTCGCAGTCACTCCTACTGAAGGTGTAGCGTGAGCTGGCTGGTCCACAACGGCACATTGCAGGATGGCTCAGGGACCAAGGGAGAGGGCGGACAGGTTCTTGGACACAGCACTGGAGGTCCTAGTGGAGGAGGTCCAGAGGAGGAGGGATGTCCTGCAACCACGGGGTGAAAGAATGTCACCTCTCCCTCCTGTCCCCCTCTCTTGCGGCAGCTGGTGCTGCTCTGCCTGGCCTCATGTCCTTCTCCCATTCCTTGTCCAGACCAAGGAGGGCCCCGAGCAAGATGCCCATGACCAAGCACTCCCTTTCTCCTGGTGACTCCTGTAAGGTGTCCAATAAGGTGGAGTAGCGCAACTGTTACTCTTTTTAGGTGAAGTCCTCAGGGAATTCCGGAATAAATGTTGCTAGAAATCTTGACAAAGTGTTCCAGAACATCTCCCAATGTGTTTCAGAGGTATTCTTCACAGCTCCAGTAGCTAGTGAACATGAAATGATGAGTATCCCTTTAAGTAGTGCTTAAAATCCACATCAATGGCATATTTACTTCCAACCAGCTGGTCGCTGTTTGGAGAAGCCATTAGAATAAGCACTAACCACCAAAATGCCATTCGGTCTCCTTAATGAGCGTTAGCAGGTATTTGAAGTGGCAATCGCTCCCTTAACAAATCTGCAGTCGGCCATTCCAAGTGTTGGTTCAACTCCTTTACCAAGATGGCGCCTTGCACTAAACACAGGCTAAACCGGCATTTCTGCTCCATACCCCATCTTTGCCACCTCGGAGTATCTTTAGCACCTGAACGTGCTGCTGAAAACCGCCTCCTAGATCTTCGTAGTTTAGCCTCTTTCCACTTCGGATGAATCTTGTTATTCTTCTCTGTACCCTCCCTCAATGAGTATATATGTTTTTATGCAAGGTAACCAGAAATTATGCAGCTATTAGCAATATCTGAACAATATCTGAACTATATTTTAAATTGACACAAGGAAATGCATGCATTTGCAAAAGGCAACACTGTGGATCTAAAATGCTCTAACTTGAACTGTAATTGCAGAACAAGAGGACATAGGCTAAAGGTGTGACAACTCCCAGTGTTGGTATTCTCTGCCATTGGCCTCACTCCCTCGAACACAGGAAGGGGTGGATGGAGGTTTTGCCCCATACTGGTCTCCATGAAAACCACCTGAAACTGCAGAGACCCAGTGTGGCTAGGTCACCGCCATTTTCCAGGGGATTTCTCTGGTTTCCTGCCGGAGTTATAGTGAGACTCCGACGCCTTGTTTCAGGCTTCAATCAGCAAGTTCAATTCGCCAGTGATTGTCGTGATATGAGGTAACACCAAGCTTTAAAAAAAATCAAATTTATGCCCACCACTAAGTTCATTATCGCAATTTGGTCAAGTACCCAATTCACTGATTGGTAATTATTGTTTAAAAATATCTCTCCCTCCTACACCCATCCCCCCCTCACCAAACACACACACACACACACATGCCCGCACCAGATAACATATATATGGAGCAGTGGACAGGAGTATAGTGAATGCAACATTCTGACTATGTGTACCATGGGTTTACAGTACTGAGATGTCTCTGTGTAAATTTGACTGTTTTTGCTGTGATAACCCTCTATGATGCATTGCAGCTTTAAAATCTGCCATCTGTTAAACATACACAACACCTACAAATGTCACATCTAAAATTGATTAATATCTTACCTAAATGTATGAAGCACTGTAACGACATAACTAAAGCTTTGTGATAGCACTTAGAATATAAATTTATATTTTCATAATGCTGGAAAGAGGAGGAACTTTGACTGTGTGCTTATGACTACTGCAAGTAGTATTTGTGCCAATGTCAGAGATAAGGCCAAGGTCTGTACAGCCGACTCCAACATATGTGTGCACTTCCTGTCTATTGCACTTTATGGACTGGATTTTCGGGTGATTTCCGACCTGTGTTTTTGCCGGGTTTTGACCCTCCACGGTGAAAAATGGTGCGCTCTGCTGAGTTTCAAGTCTCACCTGACCCGTATGCCGTGAAACGTGTCCCGCAATGATCGCCAGGGACCGCCGTGCCGGCGGCGGTGAGTTGGATAAACTGCAAAAACGGTAAGTTCCAATTTTTATTTTTTATATTTTTGCAGCGATTTGTGGGGTAACGGTGTTGGCAATGTTTTTTGAACTTTTTTTCCCCCCTCCCAAGGCCTCTCTCGGAGCGCTCCCGGCCCCGCACTAAAGTTGGTGAGGTTCCTCTTTTTGTGCCGTAAAAATAGTTCAACGCCTCCCTTTGCACTGCACCTCTGGCACAGAGCCCAACTGACGAAAGTTAAGCAATTAATCACTAATGTTAATTGGGCGGTAAATTTCCCGCCCCGCCTCCGTTTTCGCCCGGAAAATGGCAAAGCCGAAAATCCAGCCCATATGTCTGTCACACTTCAAACGTAACTCTCTGTCAAATGTAAATGTTGCACTTCTGAAATCTATCCCACCCCATTTAAATCTCAGCCACCTGACTGGCGGATAGGCAAACATATTTGTTGTGATTTGAATTTTTTAATTATAATTCAGCCATTTTCAAATTTCATAGCAAGTAGACATGAACCAATGAAATCACTAAAGATACTTTTTGGAAATGTTTCTATTGACGATTTATTTTCTCCATTCCTGATATCTGTGAGAGGTCATTTTCCTCTCTTTGTCCCTGGAGAACACTCAGTTTCCAAGTGCAACTCAGAGGTAAAAGCAGCAGAAACTAGTAACACCACAGGGACCATTTTAACTCAGACCATTGGGTGGAAATAAAGCAGTAGCAGTCCTATATTAACAGTGTTGTCCTTATCACCCTATTCCCACTCAGATTCCAACTGTCTGGATATTTACCGGGCCTTCAGCTGGGCGGGCCAAGTACCCGCCTGGATCAGTACTTGGTACCTAGCTGTACCAGGCGGAGAAGCAGAAACGGCCCCAAAAGGTAAGTTCAGCATTCGTTTTGTGGTGCCAAAAGGAGCACGAATGCTCCAGAAGAATATTGTGGGCTTCTTCCGCCATGGGCACCCTCTCGCTGTGATTGGCTGCTCCCCCCTCCCGGGCCTATCTGCCGGCTGGGTGGATAGGCCTCCCAGTGGCCTAATGTTACACCAGTCCGGAGCCCGAGTGCTGCCCTGGAAGACCCATTCAAGGTGTGCAGCTTGGTAATGCAGTCCGGCCTTCAAAATGAACCGATACTCCCACCAGCAGGGACGGGCAGGTGTTCCACCTGCTGCCCACACAGTCCATGCCTGCAGTTTAAGTCTGCTGCCACATCTCTTCCCCCCCTTTACATTGCCGAAGGATGTCCTCAGGGAAGTGATTATGCTCCAAATAGGCAAAGCCATGGAAATGAGGTGAGAGAGGACATAAATGATCCTACTGCCTCATTATCTTGCCTCCATGCCAGGCAAGCACCCATTTGCTGAGTGAGTTGAAGAAGTAGGCCTGAGGCCTTCTGCCCAACCCCACTCAAATCAGTGTGACTGGGTGCCACTGGAAAGTCAGTCAGCTAGTGTTTTCCTTCCACATTACTGGCAAGATGAGGATTCTGGTTGGAGGCCTACAAGCTCCTGTTTCTGTATAGCAATCAGGTGACCCCGAAGATAGGCCATGTTGTCAGTGAGCATACATCTGAGGTGTGCTGAGCCAATGAAATTGATCTGAACCCACACATACAGGTGCATTCAGGTCAGGTCAAGTGGAGCGTACTTTGTGTTAGCTTACCGTATCACATAATATTTGAAGAGCAGAGTCTAATGGCCTTAAAGAGGAGTGAGGCTCAGGAGAAAGGGATTGAAACTGTCTTTGGCTACTTTCTGGTCCCAATCCCCCAAATATGTCCCAGCATTAACATTCACCCCAACCCATCAACAACCCCTTTTATACTTGCAGAATACCATCACTCCCCCCCATCCCCCCCCACCTCCACCCCCCAACTACACACACATACATACACACACACACACACACACACACACACACACATCATCTTTCAGATGAGACATTAAAACCGAGGCCCCGTCTACTCTCTCAGGTGGATGTAAAAGATCCCATGGCACTATTTTGAAGAAGAGCAGGGGAGTTATCCCCGGTGTCCTGGCCAATATTTATTCCTCAACCAACATAAGAAAAACAGATTATCTAGTCATTATCACATTGCTGTTTGTCGGAGCTTGCTGTGCACAAATTGACTGCCGTGTTTCCTACATTACAACAGTGACTACACTCCAAAAGTACTTCATTGGCTGTAATGTGCTTTGGGATGTCCAGAGGTCGTGAAAAGCGCTGTATAAATACAAGTCTTTCTTTCATTTCATTGCTTTCCCCACTGTCAGCCGAGAGCAGAGAAGTGAAATCATCATCATCCTCGGCAGTCCTCAGAATTGAGGAAGACTTGCTTCCACTCTTAGCATGAGTTCTTAGGTGGCTGAACAGTCCAATATGAGAACCACAGTCTCTGTCACAGGTGGGACAGATAGTCGTTGAGGGAAGGGGTGGGTGGGACAGGTTTGCCGCACGCTCTTTCCGCTGCCTGCGCTTGATTTCTGCATACTCTCAGCGACGAGACTCGAGGTGCTCAGCGCCCTCCCGGATGCACTTCCTCCAATTAGGGCGGTCTTTGGCCAGGGACTCCCAGGTGCCAGTGGAGATGTTGCTCTTTATCAGGGAGGCTTTGAGGGTGTCCTTGTAACGTGTCCTCTGCCCACCTTTGGCTCATTTGCCGTGAAGGAGTTCCGAGTAGAGCGCTTCTTTGGGAGTTTGGTGTCTGACATGCGGACTATGTGGCCCGCCCAGCGGAGCTGATCAAGTGTGGTCAGTGCTTCGATGCTGGGGATGTTGGCCTGGTCGAGAACACTGACAGCGCGTCTGTCCTCCCAGAGGATTTGCAGGATCTTGCGGAGACATCGTTGGTGGTATTTCTCCAGCGACTTGAGGTGTCTACTGTACATGGTCCAATTTTCTGAGCCATACTGTTAGTGCACTAGCTTGTTAGCATATATTCTTTAATAAATATAAGTTTCCTTAAACAAACAAAAATTACCTCAGAAAATGCTCAAACGTTTACTTTTTATGTGGTTTCCTCAAGCCTCTAAAATAATTTAGGAGAGATTTCCTTGACTGAATTTTGAAACCAAAATGAAGAGGTGACGATAAAAGAAACCATTTTGATAAAAAAATGTATTTTTACTGACAGAAACCATACCTCCTTTACTCACAGGTGTAATCTGTCTGTGAGCAGCTCATGTTAACAAATTTAAATACATTTCAAGCATGCCTGAAATAAAGCTTGAGTATCCAAGCTCGAGTTCCTTTCAGTCTTTTGAAAAAAGAGCAGAGGAACCCTGAAATGCTCACTGGATGAGGGGGAATACCCTTTCACCCTTCACCTCATACTGATGGATGGATTTCATGCTGGGAAATCCTTTCACGCAGTGCGTGCGCAGAATGCACAGACACGATGGAAAGTTCTGTTAGGCGGTTGTGAGGTTAGAAAGATCCTGGCGAAGCCCAGACTTTCGAAACACAGTGCAGCCTTGAAGTAAAAAAAAACTTCAACGAAGGGATTCAAAGACACAACTGACAATTCAGTGGGTAAATTTAATTCTGTTATTGCGAGATATGCATTTTGTTTTATTTTGTTTAAAACTTTATTTTGGACCGTCAAAATTTCTGTTATTGAGACAAAAATAGCAGTGAAGACCTCTTCAACAATTATTTTTGATTTGTTTTTAGGATCTGGACCATGCTGGCAAGGCCGCATTTATTGGCCATCCCTAGTTGCTCTGAAAAGATTATTCTTGCTTCGCAGCAATGTTTTTTCTGTTGCGATTCAACAGCTCGCGAGGCCACTTCAAAGGGCGTTAAGAGTCAGCCACATAGTGTGGGATGAGAGTCACATGCAAGGGAGACCAGGCAGGAATGGCAGGTTCCCTTTCCCGAGGGGCAGTTGGGTTTTTAAGACAATCTTGTAGCTTTTGTGGTCATGTGATCTGTAATGTATCTTACATGGCCACTGATGGTACTATACCAAGGTGTGCCACCAGAGAGCACAGCAGTGGGAGACTCGTTGTTTACCTGTACAGGTGTGCCTGGCCTAGTATAAAAGGCAGGCTACCAGGTGTGATCCTCACTCTGGAGTTAACTAATAAAGGACTAAGGTCACTACAGTTCAAGCACAACACACTGCCTCGTGGAGTCATTGTTAAAGCATCTAAGGATATAACAACTGGCGATGAGAATACGAACTTTCACACGAGAATGGCTACCCTTGGTATGTTGCAGCAGTTCGCCGATGGTGATGATTGGGACGCCTTTGTGGAGAAGTTAGAATACTTTTTTACAGCAAACGACCTGGCAGGAGACGAACCAGCTGGGCTGGCTGATATACGCCGTGCTATCCTACTGACCAGTTGTGGGCCCAACGTCTATGGCCTCGTCAGGGACTTACTGGCACCAGCGAAGACAACGACCAAGTCGTACAAGGAGATCGTAACCCTGATCCAGGAACAATTCAAGCCCAAGAAGAGCATCCTCACAGCCAGACACCGGTTCTATACCCACCGATGGCCCGAAGGCCAGGAAATCGCGAAGTACGCCGCAGACCTCAGGAGGCTGGCGGCACCATGCGAGTTCAGCACCCACCTCAACGAAGCGCTGCGAGACATTTTTGTTATTAGCATTGGCCATGAGGGCCTTCTTCATAAGCTATTGTTGGCGGATACCACAGTCACACTGCAGAAGACCATTTCTGTGAGGCAGGCATTCATGACCTCGACCTGCGGCTCTAGGCAGGTGTCTCACCCTCAGGACTCAAACCCAGCAGCTACTGTGCACCGAGTGGCGCCATTCAGGAGCTGGATTGTAGAGAGCGCACCCTCTCAGGGGAGAGGGAACAGGTCCCGAGTCCTTTAACTCAGAGTCCGCCGAGGGGGGCTAATCGAGCAGCACCATGCTGGCGTTGCGGAGGGAATCACAGGACTCACCAGTGCCATTTTAAAGACTATGGGCCCAAGTTTCCACACGATAAAAAACGGGCGCCCCTCTGAGCTGGGCGCCCGTTTTTCGCGCCGAAAACGGCGCCGGAAAAAAAACGCGCGATACTGGAGCGCCCTGCAGCTCCATGTCTGCTTGGCGCGGCGCCCAGGGGGCGGAGCCACCACTCGCGCCGATTTTGTAAGTGGGAGGGGGCGGGTACCATTTAAATTAGTTTTTTTCCTGCCGGCAACCCTGCGCGTGCGCGTTGGAGCGTTCGCACACGCGCAGTGTGAAGGAAACATTGGCACTCGGCCATTTTTGTAGTTCTTTGTAGCTGTTTAATTTTTGAACATTTTTTAATAAAAGCATATTGCCATCAGCACTGAGGCTTCTTGCAGCAGTGAGAAGGCTGCAGGAAGCCTCAGAAAGTTGAGGCAGCCGTTTCCCTCCCCCTCCCCGCCCGCCATCGGAAACAGCTTCCTCCTCCCCCGCCCCCCCCGCAGGAATGAACGGCTGCCTCCTTCCCCCCCTCCGCCGCAGGAACGAACGGCTGCCTCAAAGGCTTCCTGCAGCATTCTCCCTGGCTGAAGCATTTTCACACAGGTAGGAAGATGGTTTATTTAATCTTTTCTTTGCTTATAAATTTTTATTCAGGTTGGATTTATTTGTATAATATTTGTATAAGTATAAATAAGGATTTATTATAGAATTTAATGACTTCCCTTCCCCCCCTCCCCCCCCCCCCCCACCTCGTTCTGGACGCCTAATTTGTAACCTGCGCCTGATTTTTTAATGTGTAGAACAGGTTTTTTCAGTTCTACAAAAATCTTCACTTGCTCCATTCTAAGTTAGTTTGGAGTACGTTTTCACTGTGGAAACTTTGAAATCAGGCGTCAGTGGCCGGACACGCCCCCTTTTGAAGAAAAAATTCTGTTCCAAAGTGAAACTGTTCTAACTGACTAGAACTGCAGGAAAAAGAATGTGAAGAATTGCGATTTCTAAGATAGTCCGTTCTCCACCAGTTGCTCCTAAAAATCAGGCGTAAATCATGTGGAAACTTGGGCCCTAAGTTTGCAAAGCCTGCGGCACAAGGGGCCACCTCCAGTGAATGTGTAAGGGAAATAGGACAGTGTCGATGAGGAGTCTGCAGGTGGCCACGAATCCAACGTGGATTATGAATCATTAGACAGAGAGGTAGCACAGCCCCACAATGAGGTATATAGCATGTTTACCTGCACCACCGAGTGTTCCCTGTTGAGATTGGAAGTCAAGATAAATGGCGTTCCAATCTTCATGGATGTGGACATAGGGGTGAGCCAGTCAGTGATGAATCAAGGAGCCTTTGCGAGGCTATGGGACAATCCGGCTGAACAACCCGAATTGGCCCCGGTTCAGGCAAAACTGCGCACTTACACCAACGAACTTATCCCAGTCGTTGGTAGTGTGAATATAAAAGTATTCCATGATGGAGCGGTACACAAGTTACCTTTGCAGATTGTTGCAGGCGATGAACCAACCCTGCTTGGCAAAAGATGGATGGAGAAAATCCAGTGGAAGTGGGAAGACTTCACCCCTCCAGCGATCGAAGTCCTCTGCGCTCAGAGGCAAAGCAAGCCCTCACCTGAGGGAGGACCCGGCACCGATGAGCTGACCAACATGGCACCCGAGACACAGATCGCTCAGCACGACTGCATGGAGTTGATCCAGCTGAGACGACCCTAACATACCTTCCAGGTTCCAGTGGCAGGACTCAGGAGGGAGAAAATCGGATCCAGCAGCGACTTCCCAACTGCGGAGGCAGAACCCGGGGAGAAGACGATCACCGCAGTCGACATCGTGGATGAAGAAAAGATGGCACCCGAACCATGAGGCGATGCGCTGCAGACAAAGATGGCCGCAACCAGACCACGAGGTGCAGGGCTGATGGAGTAACACGTGGCACCAAGCGGAGAAGCGGATTGGGGTAAAGCAAGCAAGGTTCTATTAAAGGAGGCCTGCAATTCACTACAATTAAAGGGACAGTTCCACACAATTAAGCAATGTAACAAGTATTATAAGTTAGAGAGTAAAAGTGCAACGGATCATGTAAAATATGTAAATGATGATCGGAATTGTATACATGCAACCAGCGAGGAAAAGTCCCACGATTATGTACAATGTGTAATTGATGATTGGAACTGTGCATAAGCAACCAGCGAGGAAAAGTCGCGCGATCATGTTTGGACTCCTAGAGTGTCCATCATAAGCAAGGTAAAGCTGTGCAATGCAGGATTTCCACTGCACGCAGCTAATGCAGCGGGCAGACACCCATTGGGTGCACACAGGTCCAGCAGGCTACCCAATGCTGTAGCCTGCGTCCCGGGGACCAGAGTCAGGCACCACGAAGTGTGGTCACAAGCAGCCAACACACACGAGCTGCAAGGCAAGCGACCTCAGCAGGGCAAAGGCAACAGTAGTGAGACCACACCCTGGGTCGGCTTCATCACTCAGGTAACCGATGGCCCCAACGACCATAAGCCTGAAGGAGCAGACTGCACCAAGGCCATACCCCTAGATGTAGGGTCACCCGCCAATGTTTCCCCAGAGGAAACATTCACCAGCCAGGATCACGAACCAAGCGACGCTCAGGCCAGCGAGTCAGCAGTTCCCTGCACACTGCTAGACGACAGCTCCTCAGGGAGCAGCTGGGACCTAGGGGGTAAAGAAAGCACAGGGAGGTCACAGACATCTGTGAACCTGCCAACCGCTAGGGACCAAGGCAACAGCCCCGAGAGCAAGCTATGCGAGCCAACCGGCTCCCCACTGCCAGCACCGGGCACTGAACCGCCACCAGACTGCAGGGACACCACCCAGCAGCTCGGGAACTAGCTGTCCTTAGCACCAGTCTCTGCATCTTGTCGCACCACAACCACAAAAAAAGGGAGAGAAACGCAAAACCCACTCACCTGAACTTGTAGGTACGTGAATGCCAGGAGCCTCCGCCACTCCAACTTGGGAAGGGGGGAGAATGAAGTGGTCAGGAACACACACACACACACACACCAACAGCAACCACCAGCACGCTACGACACCAACTACTCACCCTAGGTTGAGCCGGTCTGCCAGAGGTCTACCAGACAGAACCCATATAGAGCTAAGGCCAGAGCATAAGCAATGCAGAGGCAATTTGCACTGAGGGTTCAGAGGGGAGTGATGTCATGTATCTTACATGGTCACTGATGGTACTATATCAAGGTGTGTCACCAGGGGGCACAGCAGTGGGAGACTCATTGATAACCTGTACAGGTGTGCCTGGCCTAGTATAAAAGACAGGCCTCCAGGTGTGATCCTCACTCTGGAGTTAACTAATAAAGGGCTAAGGTCACTACAGTTCAAGAACAACACACTGCCTCGTGGAGTCATTGTAAGAGCATCTAAGGACACAACATGATCTGGTGCCATCCCATTCATTTCCAGATTTACTGAATTCTCGTCTACAACGTGCCATGGTGGGGGTTTCAATTCCCATGACCTCTGAGATGCCAGTTCCAGACAATAAACTTGCACAACCATACTCTGAGTAATTTGAGTGGTTCATCAATAAACTGCTGGTGAAATGTTGACATGTTCCTATGGGCATTTTCCATTATAAATGCTTGTATGGACAGTTTCAATGTTAAATGTTGACATAGAAAGCATCACTCAAAATGTTGACACAAGAAATAAGATTTGTGGACAGCAAGTGCATGCCACATGCAGGGTTTTAAAAACAATATATAGATACATACACCCTGGTACATAATCTATCTTTGTGTCAAAGTCACCACATAAAATATGCAAATCTTTTTGTTTTTCACTGTTTTCATGTGGGTGTGGAACCATCGGAGGATGTGCAATGAAAGAACTGTCACTGCACAAATAATCTTTACATAAACAACGATTTGAGAATTCCAAAACAGAGGACATATATTCCAATCGCACATTCTAATCTAGCGTTTTTTTCTCTCTCTCTCTGTTTATGACTCAGTCAGATTTACTTTCTGGAGTTTCAAACAAAGAAGCTAAGGGGAAACAAGTTCAAAAAAGCTTCTTAAGTTCAACTCGCTTGCGCATATTTTGGAAGTTCAAACTGAAGTAATAATAAGAGACTTTAGAATAGGTTAAATATCTAAAACTTCTTTGAGTAAAGCTGTTAAAATGTATTTTTCATGAGGCTGTAAACAACGTGGAATGGCAGGGTGGCATCTTCTGACCTAAAGTGCATTTCAGTCAAAATGGAAAAATTCCATCTCCCGGTCCCAAAGGATTCATTTGGGAAATAGACCGTACTAATTGGAATTTATTTTAATTACGTGAAGTTTTTACAATTCAGATGCAAGTTCTTTTTAAATGTTTCTATTTATGGCCTTCTCTATCCGTTATTATTCTTGCAATGCTTCTTTTGTTCCCACCCTGCCATACACCTCTCTCTCTCCCTTGCTGAAAGAGGTAACCGATATTGTGAGGTGTAAATGGACAGCCCTGATTGACACGTCCTTTGATTTTCCACTTTGATTTTGCATTCCCCGCTTCCTTCATTTCACCACTGACTGCTGTGCCTTCAGAGGACTAGGCCCTAATCTCTGGAATTCCTGCCATAAACCTCTTGGTTCACCTTTAAGATGCTGCTTAAAACCTTCCTCTTTGACCAAGCGACACCTCTCTTAATGTCTCATTTTTTGGCCCAGTGAAAATTTTCATCTGATTACATTCTTGTGAAACACCTTAGGACATTTTACTATGTTCAAGGCACTATTGTTGTTGAATCAAGAACTCTAGGGCTGGATTTTCGGTTGTCTAATGCCTCAGTTAGCGGCCGGGAGGGTGTTAATGAAAAGGTAAGAGGTTACAAACCGGGATCGCAGTTGTCATGCATGTAACCACAATGTAACACCACTGTATTACTGTATACACTCAACCTAGATGCACACCTTGACCACAAGGGGTGAACTTGTGGGAGACACTCCTTACCTGATCTCACAGGTATAAAAAGGGAGGTCCCACGCAGGGTCATCGTTTTTGGAGTCCTGTAAATAAAGAGAGAAGGTCACAGAGTGACCTTGTCCCCAGAATGTGCCTCGTGTGGTTTCATACTGTAGAGTAAGGACTTTACATTGGCGACGAGAAACGGGAATTCACGGCCCACGAGAATGGCCACCGGTAGCACAGAGGAACGGTACTGTGTTGGGGAAGACTGGGACGATTTTGTTGAGAGGCTTCAGCAAAGCTTTGTCACGAAAGAATGGCTGGGGGATGCAGCGGCCGACAAGCGAAGGGCTCATCTTTTGACCAGCTGCGGACCAAAGACTTACGCGCTCATGAAGGACTTACCAGCACCCGAAAAGCCAGTGGACAAAACCTTTGAAGAACTTACCAAATTGATCAGGGAGCATCTCAAACCGGCGAGTAGCATACATACGGCCCGACACAGATTCTACACCCACTGACATCGTGAAGGACAGAGCATACCGGACTTCATAGCGGACCTCCGGCGTTTGGCCAGCCTCTAAGTTCACAGACGCCTGCAGGGGGGAGATGCTAAGGGACTTCTTTATCGAGGGCATCGGTCATGTGAGAATTTTCCGCAAATTAATTGAGAACAAGGATTTGACCTTGGAAGCGGCGACGTTGATAGCTCAAACTTTCATGACGGGGGAGGAAGAGACGAAAATAATATACGCGCGCAATTCTGCCTCTAACGCGGCGATGGATCAGGGAGTCAACATCATCATTGAGACTCAGAGCCCCGCAGGCAGGCAGGGGCAGTCCAACATTCCCCAGGCAGCAATCGACCCCAGAGTAGGACTTCAACAGAGACAATGGCAGGCTGAACGGACATTCACGCCATCACAGTGGACAATGCGGCCCGTGATGGGGCCATTGACACCCACTAATAGGGTACTTAAGAGCAGTCAAAGGGACAGTCAGCGTGGAATGCCTGGCCATAGTCCCTTTGTTCCCAACAATGGAAACTTTAACTCATGCTGGAGGTGTGGGGGAAAACACTCAGCTAGATCTTGCAGATTTCAACAGTTTGTCTGCAGGAACTGCAATCTCAGTGGCCACTTAGCTCGAATGTGCAGGAAGTCTGCAACCAGACTGATATATGAGGTGGATGGGCCAGAAGAGGGTTCTTTGAGGCAGGATGACTTTTGGGGCAAATCGATGGACGCCGAGGTTCAGCGGGTCCATGTGGCGAATATTCACAGTTCATACACCAGAACGCCACCAATGATGATGAGGGTCTTATTAAACGGTATCCCTGTACGCATGGAGCTGGACACTGGGGCCAGCCAGTCACTCATGGGCATTCAGCAATTTAAGAAGCTATGGCCACTTAAAGCCAATAGACCCAAATTAACACGTATTGAGACACAATTACGGACTTACACTAAAGAAATCATTCCAGTGCTCGGCAGTGCAATGTTGGCTGTCACACACAATGGGTTAGTGAATCAGCTGCCGCTCTGGATTGTCCCGGGCAATGGTCTCGCACTGTTGGGGAGGAGCTGGTTAGCCGAGGTGAACTGGAAATGGAGGGATGTTCACGCAATGTCCTCGGTGGAGCGAAGTTCGTGCTCACAAGTCCTACAACAATTCGATTCACTATTCCAACCGGGCGTCGGGACTTTCAAAGGCACTAAAGTAGTGATACACATCACCCCGGACGCCTAGCCAGTGCACCACAAAGCCAGAGCGGTGCCGTATGTGATGCGGAAAAGATCGAGAGCGAATTGGACCGGTTGTTGAGAGAGGGCATCATCTTGCCTGTTAAATTCAGTGACTGGGCGAGCCCCATCGTTTCCGTCCTAAAAGTGGATGGCTCTGTCAGGATCTGTGTCGACTACAAGGCCACCATCAATTGGGTGACCCTACAAGGTCAATACCCGCTCCCGAGAGCGGAGGACCTCTTCGCCACGCTGGCAGGCAGCAAGCTGTTCACCAAGTTGGACCTCACTTCAGCCTATATGACCCAGGAACTGGCTGACGAATCTAAACTACTGACCACCATCACCACGCACAAGGGACTGTTCGTTTATAACAGGTGCCTGTTTGGCATTCGATCAGCGTCCGCGATTTTTCAATGAAACATGGAAAGCCTGCTTAAATCCATTCCTGGAACGATTGTATTCCAGGACGACATCCTCATCACGGGTCGAGACACAGAGGAACACCTCCACAACCTGGAGGAGGTGCTACGCCAACTGGACCGGGTAGGCCTGCGACTCAAGAAGTCTAAATGTTTGTTCTTAGCTCCTGAGGTTCAGTTTCTGGGCAGGAGGGTTGCTGCAGATGGGATTCGGCCCATCGAATCCAAAACAGAGGCGATTCGACGAGCACCCAGGCCCTGCAACACATCGGAGTTGCGTTCATTTCTGGGACTGTTGAACGATTTCGGGAATTTTCTGCCGAACTTGAGCACGTTGTTGGAGCCGCTACACGTGCTCCTGCGTAAGGGTTGCGATTGGTTTTGGGGGGACTGTCAGGAACGGGCTTTTGATCGGGTGCGAAACCTACTTTGTTCAAACAAGTTGTTGACCCTGTACGACCCCTGTAAAAAATTGGTTCTGACATGTGATGCATCGTCCTATGGGGTTGGGTGCATGTTGCTGCAGGACAATGCTGAGGGTCAACTACAACCTGTGGCTTATGCCTCCAGGTCGCTCTCTCAAGCAGAATGGGGATATGGGATGGTCGAGAAGGAAGCGCTTGCATGTGGCTATGGTGTAAAAAAAATGCATCAGTACCTCTTTGGTAGGAAGTTTGAATTAGAGACGGACCACAAGCCACCACATCACTGTTGTCAGGCAGCAAGGCTATCAATACCAACGCATCAGCTCGCATACAGCGATGGGCTCTCACACTAGCTGCTTATGACTACTCCATCCGGCACCAGCCCGGCACTGAAAACTGCCCTGATGCGCTCAGCAGGCTCCCACTGGCCACCACCGAGGGGGCGGCGGAGCAAAGCACCGAGATGGTCATGGCTGTCGATGCCTTTGACACCGCAGGCTCCCCCATCACAGCTCGCCAGATCAAAATCTGGACAAACAGAGATCCCCTCCTATCCCTGATTAAGAAATGTGTCCTGACTGGGGATTGGGCGCTCACACACGGAGCATGCCCTGAGGAGATCAGACCGTTCTACAGACGGATGGATGAGCTCTCCATTCAAGCCGACTGCCTACTATGGGGCAGCCGGGTAGTTATGCCCCAGAAGGGCAGGGAGGCATTCATCAGGGAACTCCACAGCGAGCACCCAGGCATTGTACTGATGAAGGCCATTGCCCGGTCACATGTTTGGTGGCCTGGAATTGATTCAGACCTGGAACACTGTGTTCACAGGTGCACAACATGTGCCCAGCTGGGTAATGCCCCCAGGGAGGCCCCACTCAGCCCGTGGCCCTGGCCCACCAGGCCATGGTCACGCATTCATGTTGACTACGCGGGCCCGTTCATGAGTAAGATATTCCTTATTGTGGAAGATGCGTACTCAAAATGGATCGAGTGCATCATTCTGAATTCATACACGTCATCCACCACCATGAAAAGCCTACGTGCGATCTTTGCAACCCATAGCTTGCCGGACATCCTGGTTAGTGATAACAGCCCAATTTTCACAAGCTACGAATTTCGAGAGTTTATGTCGGGCAATGGCATCAACCACGTCAGGACTGCGCCGTTCAAGCCGGCCTCCAATGGCCAGGCGGAACGTGCGGTCCAAATCATTAAGCAAGTGATGCTTAGGATTCAAGGACCCTCCCTACAATGACGCCTGTCACGTCTCTTGCTGGCCTATAGATCCCGACCGCACTCGCTCACGGGGGTCCCGCCCGCAGAGCTACTAATGAAACATTCAAAACTCGGTTGTCCATCATTCACCCAGTCATGAACGACATAGTTGAGGGCAAGCGCAAGTCACAAAATGAGTACCATGACCGTAATTTGAGGGGGAAATGTATAGAAATAAATTATCCTGTATTTGTCCTCAATCACGCCATGGGGCCCAAATGGCTTGAGGGTACTGTAATTGACAAAGAGGGGAATAGGGTCAGCATGGTAAAACTCAACAATGGTCAGATATGCCGTAAGCTTCTGGACCAAGTAAAAAAAAGGTTCAGCACCGACACGGAGGAACCTGAAGAAGACCATGAGATGGCGCTCACAACACCGCCAGTGAACGAGCAACAAGAGCAATCAGAAGAATGCACAGTCCCTGCGGTCAGCCCGGACAGGCCGGAATCACCACAGGTGACAGACACTCACGTCAGTGTCCAACAACCAGAGCCCCAACTGCGGCGCTCCACGAGGGAGCGTAGACCACCTGAAAGACTAAACCTATGATCCCAATAAGACTTTGGGGGGAGGGGGGGAGGTGATGTCATGTATGTAACCACAATGTAACACCACTGTATTACTGTATACACTCAACCTAGATGCACACCTTGACCACAAGGGGTGAACTTGCGGGAGACACTCCTTACCTGATCTCACAGGTATAAAAAGGGAGGTCCCATGCAGGGTCATCGTTTTTGGAGTCCTGTAAATAAAGAGAGAAGGTCACAGAGTGACCTTGTCCCCAGAATGTGCCTCATGTGGTTTCATGCTGTAGAGTAAGGACTTTACAGCAGTGTTTAGCGCCCCGACCGAAAATTCATTCGAGGCTCAGAGGGGGTGCAAACCAGTCGTGCCTGGCTGCTGATGATCAGTGAGATCCTGACGTCAGTTCTGGTGCAGCACTCACGTTTGCGTCCTGGTCGGTAAATTCGGTGTGTGCGCCTCATTTAGTGGCCGCCAAGAACAACATTTGGAAACACAGTGGGTCCAGGCTTGCAGAGTCGGTAACTAGTGGCTACTTAAAGGGCTGAGGAACCGCTTCCCTCGGAGGTCACAGTCAGTGCAACGTTTACACAGAGCACGATGCGTGAGCCTCCGAGTTTGCAGCGGCAGACAGACATAACAGTACAGCTTGAAAACAAGTAATTTTGAAAACTTTAATGGGTGCATTGCTATGCTGTGCCTTTAAGACTCGGCTTTTCCCGGGATCTGATTCGGAGTTCCGCGCATGCGCAAAGGGTCCGCCCCACACTCAGGGCCCAGCTGCCCAATTTTACTGACAGAGGTGCAATTTTTTTCCAGGTGGTATCAGGACTGCCCCGCCATCATTAACGCCCAGATATCTTAAAAGCCGAAAATTCAGACCCAGGGTGTTGCTCCTTAACTGCTCACCTACCACGTTAGTTTTCATTCACCAGGTGCTCAGGGCAAGCAGGTTGGAGGGCCTACTGACTTGTCTGTTCCTGGGCTTGACTAAATCAGCTGTTTGTAAGTCTAGGTTGTAAAGGATCACCAGACAGATAGTGTCTCTCACTGCTTGCCCTTTAGTGTGTGCTGAATCGACCATGGAGTATGACGACTCAATGTCCGCTGGGCTGCTGAAAGCTCTCTGTGACTCGTGGACGGTACATGGGTAAGGTAGACTGTTCTATTGATTCAGATTCAATGATTGTCATTTAATTATTCAATATTGATTTCAGTTTGGACAGACTGGCCTGCACAGGTCAGGGAATTTTTTTCCTGATAATTAAAAAGAATTGAAAGACGATTGTGTTTCATTTTGGGAAGTGCGGTGACATGAACAAATTGTAGGAGAATGCAGCTATAATGCGAGGCCAGTATGAGTCGATAGACAGCTACTGCACAACAGATTGCACAATTGTCAGGAAATAAAGAGCAAACAGTAATGGGTGATAGCACATGGAACTCTAAAAACCAAAGGCCTTTAGTTGGAGTGCATTTTCAAAGTTGCTCAGCCCACGACATGAATGGAGTCACTTGTGCTGGATACCCCACTGGGAAATGGAGTCTTTTTTTTGTTTCCGTCACCACTGCCTGTATTATGCAGAGGCAGAGTAAATGGGGCAGATTTGTGTTATGTATGCAATAAAGGTTCAAACTGAGTACTGTTTAACCAAGCAAGGTGCAACCTTGGCTCTGCTTTATTTAGGCCCAAAGTGCCTGACTATCAAAATGGCTGGCCTTTTATACCGGAGCGGGTGCAGGACATTCTGAAATGGGAGGGAGAACAGCCAGTTGTCGTGGTGCACATTGGTACCAACGACATAGGTAAAAAAAGGGATGAGGTCCTACGAAAAGAATTTAAGGAGCTAGGAGCTAAATTAAAAAGTAGGACCTCAAAAGTAGTAATCTCGGGATTGCTACCAGTGCCACGTGCTAGTCAGAGTAGGAATCGCAGGATAGCGCAGATGAATACATGGCTTGAGCAGTGGTGCAGCAGGGAGGGATTCAAATTCCTGGGGCATTGGAACCGGTTCTGGGGGAGGTGGGACCAGTACAAACCGGACGGTCTGCACCTGGGCAGGACCGGAACCAATGTCCTAGGGGGAGTGTTTGCTAGTGCTGTTGGGGAGGAGTTAAACTAATATTGCAGGGGGATGGGAACCTATGCAGGGAGACAGAGGAAGACATAAATGAGGCAAAAGCAAAAGACAGAAAGGAGATGAGGAAAAGTGGAGGGCAGAGAAACCCAAGGCAAAGAACAAAAAGGGCCACTGTACAGTAAAATTCTAAAAGGACAATGGGTGTTAAAAAAGCAAGCCTGAAGGCTTTGTGTCTTAATGCAAGGTGTATCCGCAATAAGGTGGATGAATTAACTGTGCAAATAGATGTTAACAAATATGATGTGATTGGGATTACGGAGACGTGGCTCCAGGATGATCAGGGCTGGGAACTCAACATCCAGGGGTATTCAACATTCAGGAAGGATAGAATAAAAGGAAAAGGAGGTGGGGTAGCATTGCTGGTTAAAGAGGAGATTAATGCAATAGTTAGGAAAGACATTAGCTTGGATGATGTGGAATCTATATGGGTAGAGCTGCAGAACACTAAAGGGCAAAAATCGTTAGTGGGAGTTGTGTACAGACCTCCAAACAGTAGTAGTGATGTTGGGGAGGGCATCAAACAGGAAATTAGGAGTGCATGCAATAAAGGTGCTGCAGTTATAATGGGTGACTTTAATATGCACATAGATTGGGCTAGCCAAACTGGAAGCAATACGGTGGAGGAGGATTTCCTGGAGTGTATAAGGGATGGTTTTCTAGACCAATATGTCGAGGAACCAACTAGGGGGGAGGCCATCTTAGACTGGGTGTTGTGTAATGAGAGAGGATTAATTAGCAATCTCATTGTGCGAGGCCCCTTGGGGAAGAGTGACCATAATATGGTGGAATTCTGCATTAGGATGGAGAATGAAACAGTTAATTCAGAGACCATGGTCCAGAACTTAAAGAAGGGTAACTTTGAAGGTATGAGGCGTGAATTGGCTAAGATAGATTGGTGAATGATACTTAAGGGGTTGACTGTGGATGGGCAATGGCAGACATTTAGAGACCGCATGGATGAATTACAACAATTGTACATTCCTGTCTGGCGTAAAAATAAAAAAGGGAAGGTGGCTCAACTGTGGCTATCTAGGGAAATCAGGGATAGTATTAAAGCCAAGGAAATGGCATACAAATTGGCCAGAAATAGCAGCGAACCTGGGGACTGAGAGAAATTTAGAACTCAGCAGAGGAGGACAAAGGGTTTGATTAGGGCAGGGAAAATGGAGTACGAGAAGAAGCTTGCAGGGAACATTAAGGCGGATTGCAAAAGTTTCTATTGGTATGTAAAGAGAAAAAGGTTAGGAAAGACAAAAGTAGGTCCCCTGCAGTCAGAATCAGGGGAAGTCATAACGGGGAACAAAGAAATGGCAGACCAATTGAACAAGTACTTTGGTTCAGTATTCACTAAGGAGGACACAAACAACCTTCCGGATATAGAAGGGGTCAGAGGGTCTAGTAAGGCGGAGGAACTGAGGGAAATCTTTATTAGTCGGGAAATTGTGTTGGGGAAATTGATGGGATTGAAGGCCGATAAATCCTCAGGGCCTGATGGACTGCATCCCAGAGTACTTAAGGAGGTGGCCTTGGAAATAGCGGATGCATTGACAGTCATTTTCCAACATTCCATTGATTCTGGATCAGTTCCTATAGAGTGGAGGGTAGCCAATGTAACCCCACTTTTTAAAAAAGGAGGGAGAGAGAAAGCAGGGAATTATAGACCGGTCAGCCTGACCTCAGTAGTGGGTAAAATGATGGAATCAATTATTAAGGATGTCATAGCAGCGCATTTGGAAAATGGTGACATGATAGGTCCAAGTCAGCATGGATTTGTGAAAGGGAGATCATGCTTGACAAATCTGGAATTTTTTGAGGATGTAACTTGTAGAGTGGACAAAGGAGTACCAGTTGATGTGGTATATTTGGACTTGCAGAAGGCTTTCGACAAGGTCCCACACAGGAGATTAATGTGCAAAGTTAAAGCACATGGGATTGGGGATAGTGTGCTGACGTGGATTGAGAACTGGTTGTCAGACAGGAAGCAAAGAGTAGGAGTAAATGGGTACTTTTCGGAATGGCAGGCAGTGACTAGTGGGGTACCGAAGGGTTCTGTGCTGGGGCCCCAGCTGTTTACATTGTACATTAATGATTTAGACGAGGGGATTAAATGTAGTATCTCCAAATTTGCAGATGACACTAAGTTGGGTGGCAGTGTGAGCTGCGAGGAGGATGCTATGAGGCTGCAGAGTGACTTGGATAGGTTAGGTGAGTGGGCAAATGCGTGGCAGATGAAGTATAATGTGGATAAATGTGAGGTTATCCACTTTGGTGGTAAAAACAGAGAGACAGACTATTATCTGAATGGTGACAGATTAGGAAAAGGAGAGGTGCAACGAGACCTGGGTGTCATGGTACATCAGTCACTGAAGGTTGGCATGCAGGTACAGCAGGCGGTTAAGAAAGCAAATGGCATGTTGGCCTTCATAGCGAGAGGATTTGAGTACAGGGGCAGGGAGGTGTTGCTACAGTTGTACAGGGCCTTGGTGAGGCCACACCTGGAGTATTGTGTACAGTTTTGGTCTTCTAACTTGAGGAAGGACATTCTTGCTATTGAGGGAGTGCAGCAAAGATTCACCAGACTGATTCCCGGGATGGTGGGACTGACCTATCAAGAAAGACTGGATCAACTGGGCTTGTATTCACTGGAATTCAGAAGAGTGAGAGGGGACCTCATAGAAACGTTTAAAATTCTGACGGGTTTGGACAGGTTGGATGCAGGAAGAATGTTCCCAATGTTGGGGAAGTCCAGAACCAGGGGTCACAGTCTAAGGATAAGGGGTAAGCCATTTAGGACCGAGATAAGGAGAAACTTCTTCACCCAGAGAGTGGTGAACCTGTGGAATTCTCTACCACAGAAAGTAGTTGAGGCCAATTCACTAAATATATTCAAAAGGGAGTTAGATGAAGTCCTTACTACTCGGGGGATCAAGGGGTATGGCGAGAAAGCAGGAAGGGGGTACTGAAGTTTCATGTTCAGCCATGAACTCATTGAATGGCGGTGCAGGCTCGAAGGCTGAATGGCCTGCTCCTGCACCTATTTTCTATGTTTCTATGTTTCTATGAGCAGCACCATGTGCGTGCTGCTCAGTGGCCTCCAAAAATGACGCCATCTGGTGACTACAAACAGAATGTACATAAATGACGAAAACCCCCTCTGAGATCTTATCACAGTCTTTCACAGATTGAGACGGTCCGGTGCTTTGCGCTCCCGGGTTGATCGTCTCTGTCTGATTCCAGTCTTGGGTGAGTGTGCGGGGTCTGTTGTGGCTGATGGTTGGATGACTGACTTGTTGGGGATGCAGTGGTCA
The DNA here is from genome assembly GCF_044704955.1 of Pristiophorus japonicus. Lineage (NCBI taxonomy): Eukaryota > Metazoa > Chordata > Chondrichthyes > Pristiophoridae > Pristiophorus > Pristiophorus japonicus. The sequence goes on along the minus strand of NC_091991.1, from coordinate 132,248,960 downwards.
TGTCAGGAATTGCAAGTCCATTTTTGTTGAACAGGCCCGTGATTGAAATTCCGGGTTCACTGATGACCCTTGAGTCCTCTGAAGGCTGCTGGTAGGTTAGTTGGTCGTATGTGGTTTCTTCGTCCGACTGTTCTGGCTTGTCTGTGTGCCTCAGCTCTATCTGATCCATGTGTTTCCTGCAAGTTTGCCCATTCTTGAGTTGAATAACGAATACTATGTTGCCCTCCTTGGCCATGACTGTACCAGAGATCCATTTGGGACCGTGACCATAGTTCAACACATATACAGGATCATGAACAGAAATCTCGCGTGACACAGTTGCGTGATCGTAGTACCCTTGTTGACTTTCTCTTCTGTATTCAACATGATTATTTAAATCCGGATGTACCAGAGATAGCTTGGTCTTAAGACCTCTTTTCATCATGAGTTCAACAGGCGAGACCCCTGTGAGTGCGTGGTGTCTTGTCCTATAACTCAGCGGTATGCAGGACAAGCAGGTCTACATTGAACCTTTGGGTTACTCTCCTCATGCTTTGCTTGATAATTTGTACTGCACGTTCAGCTTGCCCGTTGTACGCAGGCTTGAATGGTGCTGACCTTACATGTTTTATGCCATTCAGTTTCACAAACTCCTGAAACTCCTGACTGGTGAAGCACGACCCATTGTCGCTCACCACTATGTCAGGCAGACCATGTGTCGCGAACGTAACATTGAGATTATCTATGGTTGCCGTGGACGTGCTGGATGACATGATTATGCATTTTAGCCACTTTGAATAACCGTCCACCACCACTAAAAACATCTTGCCCAGGAAGGGACCTACAAAATCTACATGGATCCTGGACCAAGGTTTGGATGGCCTCGACCACAGACTCAGCAGTGATTCCGCTGGTGCTTTGCTGAGCTGCATGCAAGTGTTGCACTGATGCATGCATGCTTCCAGCTCAGAATCAATTCCTTGCCACCATACATGGGACCTGATGATGGCCTTCATCATCACTATACCTGGATCTGTGAAGTGTAACTCACGCACGAATTTCTCTCTCCCTTTGTTGGGCATTGCAACGCGATTGCCCCATAATATGCAATCTGCTTGAATAGACAGTTCATCCTTGTGAAGAATGTATGGTTTGGCCTCCTCGCACATTTGCTTAGGTATGGCAGACCAATCTCCTTTGAGGATGCAACCCTTTAACACCGATAAAATTGGGTCCTGGCTGGTCCAGGTCTTAAATTGTTGAGCCGGGACAGGGGTTCCTTCACTTTCAAAAGCATCCATGACTAACATTAAATCTGCCGGTTGTGGCGTTTCCAGCTCTGGTGTGGGCAACGGCAACCGGCTCAAAGCATCGGCACAATTCTCTGTGCCAGCTCTGTGGCAAATGACATAAGAACATAAGAACATAGAAACATAGAAAAACATAAGAACATAAGAATTAGGAACAGGAGTAGGCCATCTAGCCCCTCGAGCCTGCTCCGCCATTCAAAAAGATCATGGCTGATCTGGCCGTGGACTCAGCTCCACTTACCTGCCCGCTCCCCATAACCCTTAATTCCCTTATTGGTTAAAAATCTATCTGCCTGTGATTTGAATACATTCAATGAGCTAGCCTCAACTGCTTCCTTGGGCAGAGAATTCCACAGATTCACAACCCTCTGGGAGAAGAAATTCCTTCTCAACTTGGTTTTAAATTGTCTCCCCTGTATTTTGAGGCTGTGCCCCATAGTTCTAGTCTCCCCGACCAGTGGAAACACCTCTCTGCCTCTATCTTGTCTATCCCTTTCATTATTTTAAATGTTTCTATACGATCACCCCTCATCCTTCTGAACTCCAACGAGTAAAGACCCAGTCTACTCAATCTATCATCATAAGGTAACCCCCTCATCTCCGGAATCAGCTGAGTGAATCGTTTCTGTGCCCCCTCCAAGGCTAATATATCCTTCCTTAAATAAGGTGACCAAAACTGCACGCAGTACTCCAGGTGCGGCCTCACAAATACCCTGTACAGTTGCAGCAGGACCTCCCTGCTTTTGTACTCCATCCCTCTCACAATGAAGGCCAACATTCCATTCGTCTTCCTGATTACGTGCTGCACCTGCAAACTAACTTTTTGGGATTCATGCACAAGGACCCCCAGGTCCCTCTGCACCGCAGCATGTTGTAATTTCTCTCCATTCAAATAATATTCTCTTTTACTGTTTTTTTTTCCAAGGTGGATGACCTCACTTTTTCCGACATTCTATTCCATCTGCCAAACTTTAGCCCATTCGCTTAACCTATCTCAATCTCTTTGCAGCCTCTCTGTGTCCTCTACACAACTCGCTTTCCCACTAATCTTTGTGTCATCTGCAAATTTTGTTACACTACACTCTGTCCCCTCTTCCAGGTCATCTATGTATATTGTAAACAGTTGTGGTCCCAGCACCGATCCCTGTGGCACACCACTAACCACCGATTTCCAACCCAAAAAGGACCCATTTATCCCAACTCTCTGCTTTCTTTTAACCAGCCAATTCTCGATCCATGCTAATACATTTCCTCTGACTCCGCGTACCTTTATCTTCTGCAGTAGCCTTTTGTGTGGCACCTTATCGAGTGCCTTTTGGAAATCTAAATACACCACATCCATCGGTACACCTCTATCCACCATGCTTGTTATATCCTCAAAGAATTCCAGTAAATTAGTTAAACATGATTTCCCCTTCATGAATCCATGTTGCGTCTGCTTGATTGCACTATTCCAATCTAGATGTCCCGCTATTTCTTCCTTAATGATAGCTTCAAGCATTTTCCCCACTACAGATGTTAAACTAACTGGCCTATAGTTACCTGCCTTTTGTCTGCCCCCTTTTTTAAACAGAGGCGTTACATTAGTTGCTTTCCAATCCGCTGGTACCTCCCCAGAGTCCAGAGAATTTTGGTAGATTATAACGAATGCATCTGCTATAACTTCCACCATCTCCTTTAATACATTGGGATGCATTTCATCAGGACCAGGGGACTTGTCTACCTTGAGTCCCATTAGCCTGTCTAGCACTACCTCCCAAGTGATAGTGATTGTCTCAAGGTCCTCCCTTCCCACATTCCCGTGACCAGCAATTTTTGGCATGGTTTTTGTGTCTTCCACTGTAAAGACCGAAGCAAAATAATTGTTTAAGGTCTCAGCCATTTTGACATTTCCTATTATTAAATCCCCCTTCTCATCTTCTAAGGGACCAACATTTACTTTAGTCACTCTTTTCCGTTTCATATATCTGTAAAAGCTTTTACTATCTGTTTTTATGTTTTGCGCAAGTTTACTTTCGTAATCGATCTTTCCTTTCTTTGTTGCTTTCTTAGTCATTCTTTGCTGTCGTTTAAAATTTTCCTAAACTTCTATTTTCCCACTAACCTTGGCCACCTTAAACGCATTGGTTTTTAATTTGATACTCTCCTTTATTTCCTTGGTTATCCACGGCTGGTTATCCCTTCTCTTACCGCCCTTCTTTTTCACTGGAATATATTTTTGTTGAGCACTATGAAAGAGCTTCTTAAAAGTCCTCCACTGTTCCTCAATTGTGCCACCGTTTAATCTGTGTTCCCAGTCTACTTTAGCTAACTCTGCCCACATCCCACTGTAGTCCCCTTTGTTTGAGCATAGTACGCTCGTTTGAGACACTACTTCCTCACCCTCAATCTGTATTACAAATTCAACCATACTGTGATCACTCATTCCGAGAGGATCTTTTACTAGGAGATCGTTTATTATTCCTGTCTCATTACACAGGACCAGATCTAAGATAGCTTGCTCCCTTGTAGGTTCTGTAACATACTGTTCTAAGAAACAATCCCAGATGCATTCTATGAATTCCTCCTCCAGGCTACCCCGTGCGATTTGATTTGACCAATCGATATGTAGGTTAAAATCCCCCATGATTACTGCCGTTCCTTTTTCACATGCCTCCATTATTCCCTTGATTATTGTCCGCCCCACCGTGAAGTTATTATTTGGGGGCCTATAAACTACACTCACCAATGACTTTTTCCCCTTACTATCTCTAATCTCCACCCACAATGATTCAACATTTTGTTCATTAGAGCCAATATCATCTCTCACAACTGCCCTGATATCATCCTTTATTAACAGAGCTACCCCACCTCCTTTCCTTTCTTGTCTATCCTTCCGAATTGTCAGATACTCCTGTATGTTTAATTCCCAGTCTTGGCCACCCTGCAACCACGTTTCTGTAATGGCCACCAAATCATACCCATTTGTGATGATTTGTGCCGTCAACTCATTTACTTTATTTTGAATGCTGCGTGCGTTAAGGTAGAGTGTTTTAATATTAGTTTTTAAACCATGATTTTTAGTTTTGACCCCTCCTGCAGCCCCTTTATATTCATACACATTGTCCCTTCCTATCACCTTGTGGTTTACACTTACCCCAGTGCTACTCTGCTCTGTTGCCTCCTGCCTTTTGCATTCTTTCTTGGGGTCCTGTTCACCTGCGCTCTCACCCACTCTAACTCGCTCAGAGCCCTCTCCTGGGTTCCGAATACTCCTCGCAGTGAAGCACCGAGCTTTCAGGCTTGCCTTTTTATTACACTTTGATCCTTTAGAATTTTGCTGTGCAGTGGCCCTTTTTGTTTTTTGCCTTTGGTTTCTCTGCCCTCCACTTTTACTCATCTCCTTTCCGTCTTTTGCTTCTGTCTCCATTTTGTTTCCCTCTGTCTCCCTGCATTGGTTCCCGTCCCCCGCCATATTAGTTTAACTCCTCCCCAACAGCGCTGGCAAACACTCCCCCTAGGACATTGGTTCCGGTCCTGCCTAGGTGCAGACCGTCCGGTTTGTACTGGTTCCACCTCCCCCAGAACCGGTTCCAAAGCCCCAGGAATTTGAATCCCTCTCTGCTGCACCATTGCTCAAGCCACGTATTCATCTGCGCTATCCTGCGATTCCTACTCTGACTAGCACGTGGCACTGGTAGCAATCCCGAGATTACTACTTTTGAGGTCCTACTTTTAATTTAGCTCCTAGCTCCTTAAATTAATCTCTTAGGACCTCATCCCTTTTTTTACCTATGTCGTTGGTACCAATGTGCACCATGACAACTGGCTGTTATCCCTCCCTTTTCAGAATGTCCTGCACCTGCTCCGAGACATCCTTGACCCTTGCACCAGGGAAGCAACATACCATCCTGGAGTCTCAGTTGCGGCCGCAGAAATGCCTATCTATTCCCCTTACAATTGAATCCCCTATCACTATCACTCTCCCACTCTTTTTCCTGCCCTCCTGTGCAACAGAGCCAGCCACGGTGCCATGAACTTGGCTGCTGCTGCCCTCCCCTGATGAGTCATTCCCCTCAACAGTACTCAAAGCGGTGTATCTGTTTTGCAGGGGGATGACTGCAGGGGCCCCTGCACTACCTTCCTTGCACTGCTCTTCCTGCTGGTCTTCCATTCCCTAGCTGCCTGTGGACCCTTCACCTACGGTAAGACCAACTCGCTTCATGTGCTACTCATGTCATTCTCAGCATCGTGGATGCTCCAGAGTGAATCCACCCTCAGCTCCAATTCCGCAACGCGGTCCGTCAGGAGCTGGAGGCGGATACACTTCCAACACACGTAGTCGTCAGGTACACCGGAAGTGTCCCTGAGTTCACACATGGTACAGGAGGAGCATATCACATGACCAAGCTCTCCTGCCATGACTTAACCCTTAGATACACTTAATTTGGCGACAACAATGTTAACAGGTTACTTACTGATATAAAAAAGAAAAAAAGACAACAATGTTAACGGGTTACTTACTGATATAAAAAAGAAAAAGAAAAGCTACTCACCAATCACCAGCCAATCACTTACCCCTTTGGCTGTGACGTCACCTTTTGATTTCTTTCTACTTCTTTTTTGCTTTTTCTCCCGGCTGGAGCTGTACAAGCTGGGCCTTTACAGGCCTCTCCACCCACCCCGGACTCACGCTGCTCGAACTGCCGCTCCTCCTCCGACGTTGGGCCTTTATAGGCCTCACCTCGCACCCCGGACTCGCGCTGCTCGAACTGCCGCTTCTCCTCCGACGTTGGGCCTTTTTTATACTCATAGCCACTTTTTAAAAAAGGAGGGAGAGAGAAAACAGGGAATTATAGACCGGTCAGCCTGACATCGGTAGTGGGTAAAATGATGGAATCAATTATTAAGGATGTCATAGCAGCGCATTTGGAAAGAGGTGACATGATAGGTCCAAGTCAGCATGGATTTGTGAAAGGGAAATCATGCTTGACAAATCTTCTGGAATTTTTTGAGGATGTTTCCAGTAGAGTGGACAAGGGAGAACCAGTTGATGTGGTGTATTTGGACTTTCAGAAGGCTTTCGACTAGGTCCCACACAAGAGATTAATGTGCAAAGTTAAAGCACATGGGATTGGGGGTAGTGTGCTGACTTGGATTGAGAACTGGTTGTCAGACAGGAAGCAAAGATTAGGAATAAATGGGTACTTTTCAGAATGGCAGGCAGTGACTAGTGGGGTACCGCAAGGTTCTGTGCTGGGGCCCCAGCTGTTTGCCTTGTACATTAATGATTTAGACGAGGGGATTAAATGTAGTAGCTCCAAATTTGCGGATGACACGAAGTTGGGTGGCAGTGTGAGCTGCGAGGAGGATGCTATGAGGCTGCAGAGTGACTTGGACAGGTTAGGTGAGTGGGCAAATGCATGGCAGATGAAGTATAATGTGGATAAATGTGAGGTTATCCACTTTGGTGGTAAAAACAGAGAGACAGACCATTATCTGAATGGTGACAGATTAGGAAAAGGAGAGGTGCAAGGAGACCTGGGTGTCATGGTACATCAGTCATTGAAGGTTGGCATGCAGGTACAGCAGGCGGTTAAGAAAATAAATGGCATGTTGGCCTTAATAGCGAGGGGATTTGAGTACAGGGGCAGGGAGGTGTTACTACAGTTGTACAGGGCCTTGGTGAGGCTACACCTGGACTATTGTGTACAGTTTTGGTCTCCTAACTTGAGGAAGGACATTCTTGCTATTGAGGGAGTGCAGCGAAGGTTCACCAGATTGATTCCCGGGATGGCGGGACTGACATATCAAGAAAGACTGGATCAACTGGGCTGGTATTCATTGGAGTTCAGAAGAATGAGAGGGGATCTCATAGAAACGTTTAAAATTCTGATGGGTTTAGATAGGTTCCAAGCAGGAAGAATGTTCCCAATGTTGGGGAAGTCCAGAACCAGCAGTCACAGTCTAAGGATAAGGGGTAAGCCATTTAGGACCGAGTTGAGGAGAAACTTCTTCACCCAGAGAGTGGTGAACCTGTGGAATTCTCAACCACAGAAAGTTGTTGAGGCCAATTCACTAAATATATTCAAAAAGGAGTTAGATGTAGTCCTTACTACTCGGGGGATCAAGGGGTATTGTGAGAAAGCAGGAATGGGGCGCTGAAGTTGCATGTTCAGCCATGAACTCATTGAATGGTGGTGCAGCTTGAAGGGCCAAATGGCCTAACCCTGCACCTACTTTCTATGTTTCTATGTTTCTATGTCAGCGCCCACCTTTGGATGTGGGATGAAGCGCTGATATTGATACCTTTGCTCTCGGAAAACAATGAAATGAGCTGCTTGTGTTCAGCCTCTAATTCGAACCTCAGAACGAACAGGTATTGATGCATCTTTTTAATACCGTACACACTCTAAAGCTTCTTTTTCTACCATGCTGTAGGCTCTTCCCGCTTTAGACAAACTTTTGAATGCATACGCAATAGGTTGAAGTTCCCCCGATTCATTGGCTTGTTGGAGTACGCAACCAATTCCATATGACGATGCGTCACAGGACAAAACTAAATGTTTACATGGGTCATAATGTACCAGCAGTTTGTTCCAGCAAAGCAGATTGGTGGCTTTCTCGAAAGCTCTGTCTTGCGATGCGCCCCGCACCCAGTTGTCGCCTTTTCTCAACAGCATGTGCAGTGGTTCTATTAAGGTGCTCAAATTTGGTAGGAACTAACCAAAGTAATTGAGTAGACCCAGGAACGAATGCAGCTCCATCACATTCTGCGGCTTGGGTGCATTCTTGATGGCCTTGGTTTTCACATCGATAGGTCTGATGCCATCAGTGGTGATTTTCCTCCCAAGGAATTCGACCTCCGGTGCCATGAAGACGCAATCCGAGTATTTAAGTCTGAGTCCCACTCTGTCCAAACGCAGTAGAACCTCTTCCAGGTTGTTCAGATGTTCCTTGGAGTCACAATCGGTGATCAGGATGCCATCTTGGAACACGACGGTTCTGGGAACGGACTTCAGTAGTGTTGTGTATGGAGAAAGAGTTAGACTGAACACTGTGAGCTCAAAGTAAAGTGTGACCTTAGTCTTTTATTGCAAGTCTACAGAGTGCCTCTCCAACCTGTGAAGCCTCCTTAAATACCTGTGCTCCCAAGGGCTTATGGGATCCCTTGGGACTCCAGGAAATGAGCCCTCTTGTGGCTGTACAGAGTAAATACACGTCCACATGTACAACAACACTCCCCCCTCCCCCAAAGTCAATAGTGTAACTATTTACAATGTGAGTCGATCTGGGGCCCTTCTTGCCCTGGTTGATCGACTCGGTGTGAAAGCTGGTGCTGTTGAATCATTTGTTGGACCCTGCAGGGCTGCTGTGGATGATGGGTTCTGCTTCGTTGTCAATCGTGGTGCCAGTTGCCACTGGTGTGTATGTTGGGCGATCAAAAATGGTAGGATCCAAGGTGGGTTGCTCAGGATAGTCTGTGAATCTGAGTTTGATTTGGTCCAAGTATTTCCGGTGAATGAGTCCATTTGAAAGTTTGACCCGAAACACCCTGCTCCCCTCCTTGGCCACGACAGTGCCGGGAAGCCACTTGGGACCTGGTCCATAATTTAATACAAATACAGGATCATTGATTTCAATCTCGCGTGACACATATGCGCTATAATGGTATGCACCTTGCTGAAGCCGCCTGCTCTCGACCTGTTCATGTAGATCAGGGTGAACTAACGAGAGCCTTGTTTTAAGTGCTCTTTTTATGAGCAGTTCAGCAGGTGGGGTCCCAGAGAGTGGGTGGGGTCTCGTGCGGTAGCTAAGCAGGACTCGGGATAGGCGTGTCTGCAGTGAGCCTTCAGTTACCCTCTTCAATCCTTGCTTGATGGTTTGCACTGCTCTCTCTGCCTGACCATTGGACGCTGGTTCAAACATGGAAGATATGACATGTTTGATCCCGCTACGAGTCATGAATTCTTTGAACTCAGCACTGGTAAAACATGACCCGTTGTCGCTCACTAGGACATCGGGTAAGCTGTGAATGGCAAACATGGCCCACTGGCTCTCAGTAATGGCAGCGGACGTGCTAGCCAACATTATATCACATTCAATCCACTTGGAGTACGCGTCTACAACCACAAGGAACATTTTACCCAAGAACGGGCCTGCATAGTCGACGTGTACCCTAGACCATGGTTTGGAGGGCCAAGACCATAAACTTAGCGGCACTTCCCTCGGTACATTGCTTAACTGCGAGCATGTATTACATCTGTGAATGCAGGACTCTAAGTCCGCATCGATACCGGGCCACCACACGTGGGATCTGGCTATTGCTTTCATCATTACGATGCCTGGGTGGGTACTGTGGAGGTCATTGATGAAGGTGCCTCTGCCCTTCTTGGGGACCACTACTCGATTGCCCCACAGAAGACAGTCTGCCTGTATAGACATTTCATCTTTGCGCCGTTGGAACGACTTTATCTCTTCCTGCATTTCCACTGGGACATTGGACCAGCTCCCGTGAAGCACACAGCTTTTGACTAGCGATAATAAGGGGTCCTGGCTTGTCTAGGTTTTGATCTGCCAGGCAGTGATGGGTGATTGCTCACTCTCAAATGCTTCCATAACCACGGCTAGGTCTGCGGGCTGCGCCATTTCCACCCCCGTGGTGGGCAATGGCAGCCTACTGAGAGCATCGGCGCAGTTTTCTGTGCCAGCTTGTGGCGGATGGCATATTATATGCGGACAACATGAGCGCCCATCTCTGGATGTGGGCCAATGCATTGGTATTTATCTCTTTACTCTCGGAAAACAGGGATATACGTGGCTTATGGTCAGTTTCTAATTCGAATTTTAGCCCAAACAGGGATTGATGCATTCTCTTTACCCCATAGACACACGCCAATACTTCTTTTTCAATCATGCTGTAGGCTCTCTCAGCCTTAGACAGACTCCTGGATGCATAAGCAACCGGTTGCAGTTTCCCCAGAATCATTAGTTTGTTGCAATACACACCCGATGCCATATGACGATGCATCACATGCTAGTACCAAACGCTTACATGGATCATACAACACGAGCAATTTGTTTGAGCATAACAATTTTCTCGCTTTTACAAAGGAATTTTCTTGGCTTTTGCCCCAAACCCATTTGCCCCCTTTTCGTAGTAAGACTCTAGCAGTGTACTGAGACCCGGTAAGTAGTTAACAAAGTAATTCAAGAGTCCCAGAAACGACCGCAGCTCCGTCACGTTCTGTGGCCTCGATATATTCTCGATTGCCTCCGTCTTCGCGTTGGTGGGCCTGATGCCGTCCACCGCAATCCTTCTTCCCAAGAACCCCACTTCAGGCACCAGGAAAATGCAGTTCGAACGTTTTAACCTGAGCCCCATGCGGTTGAGTCGACTAAGAACCTCCTCCAGGTTCTGCAGGTGCTCAACTGTGTTCCAACCTGTGACCAAGATGTCATCCTGGAAGACCACGGTGTGCAGGACCAACTTCACTAAACTTTCCATGTTTCTCTGGAATATCGCCGCCACTGATCGGATTTCCAAATGGGCATCTGTTATAAACAAAAAGACCTTTGTGCGTGTTGATGCAGGTGAGGGCCTTCGATAATTCCTCCAGTTCCTGCGTCATGTAGGCTGAAGTCAGATCCAGCTTCGTGAACGTCATTCCTCCCACCAGTGTTGCAAAGAGGTCGTTGGCCTTTGGTAGTGGGTACTGGTCCTGCAGGGAGAAACAATTGATAGTTATTTTGTATGGAGAGAAAGCAGGAAAGGGGTACTGAGGGAATGATCAGCCATGATCTTATTGAATGGCGGTGCAGGCTCAAAGGGCCAAATGGCCTACTCCTGCACCTATTTTCTATGTTTCTATATTTCTATGTAATTGCCACAGATTCTGACGGTGCCATCTCCCTTGAGGACTGGGACAATAGGACTGGCCCACTCGCTGAACTCGATCTGTGAAATGATGCCCTCGCTTTGCATCCGGTCCAACTCGATCTCTCCCCTTTCTCTCATCATGTACGGTACTGCTCTCGCCTTGTGATGGATGGGTCACGCCCCCGGAATTAGGTGGATCTGCACTTTTGCTCCTTGGAATTTCCCGATGCCTGGTTCGAACAGTGAAGGAAATTTGTTTAAGACCTGAGTACACGAAGTTTAGTCAGCGGACGATAGTGCTCAGACGTCGTCCCAGTTCCAGCGTATCTTTCCCAGCCAGCTCCCGCCGAGCAGCGTGGGACCATCACCCGGTACCACCCAGAGTGGTAGCTTGTGCACCGCTCCATCGTAGGAGACCTTTACGGTAGCACTGCTGATTACAGGAATCAGTTCTTTCGTGTAATTTCTTAGTTTCGTGCGGACTGGAGTTAAGACTGGCTTTGAGGCCTTGTTGCACCACAATGTTTCGAAAGTCTTTTTGCCCATGATGGACTGGCTCACACCCATGTCCAGCTCCATTGACACCAGGAGTCCATTTAGTTCAACATTCAGCATTATCGGGGAACAATTCGTGGTGAATGTTTGCACCCCATGTACCTCTGCCTCCTCAGTCTGATGCTCTGGTTCATTGTGATCCACCGTGGATCTGTCCTCCTCTGCAACATAGTGGTTTGCAGGTTTAACAGGCTTTGCAGCTCGCCTGCACACTCGTTGGAGGTGTCCCATTGTTCCACAGCCCTTGCAAATGTACTCTTTGAATCAGCATGAATGGAAATGATGATCACCCCCGCAGCTCCAACAAGGTGTTAATGGCCTTGCATTCATTACCCTTGATGGTGGACTCTGAGTCATCTGTGTATGTGCAGCTGCAGGTATGTGTGACCTGCCCTGTATGTTACGATTCGAAAACATCATCACTTTATTCACAATACTTGTAGCAGCACTTACGTGCTGAGAGATTTGCTTCGTATTATCACTGATGGCAATGAACGCCTGGGCTATCACTATGGCCTTACTCAAGGTTGGGGTCTCTACAGTCAAAAGTTTGCGAAGTATGGTTTCGTGACCAATGCCAAGTACGAAAAAGTCTCTGAGCATGTGCTCCAAATGTCCTTCAAATTCGCAATGTCCTGCAAGGCGACTTAGCTCGGCGACATAACTTGCCACTTCCTGGCCTTCAGACCTTTTGTCGGTGTAGTACCGGCACCTCGCCATCAGAACGCTTTCCTTCAGGTTCAAATGCTCTCGGACCAATGTGCACAAATCGTCGTACAATTTCTCTGTGGGTTTCGCTGGAGAAAGCAGATTCTTCATGAGGCCATATGTTGGTGCCCCACAGATGGTGAGGAGGATCGCCCTACATTTGGCTGCGTTCTCTTCCCCATCTAGTTCGTTGGCCACGAAGTATTAGTCAAGTCGCTCCACAAAAGTTTCCCAATCATCTTCCTCCGAGAATTTCTCCAGGATGCTCACTGTTCTCTGCATCTTTAGGTACGCTATCTGTATCGCATCACCAGTTGTTGTGTATGGAGAAAGAGTCAGACTGAACACTGTGAGCTCAAAGTAAAGTGTGACCGTAGTCTTTTATTGTAGGTCTCCAGAGTGCCTCTCCAACCTGTGAAGCCTCCTTAAATATGTGTGCTCCCAAGGGATTATGGGATCTCTTGGGACTGCAAGGAATGAGCCCTCTGGTGGCTATACAGCGTAAATACAAGTCCACATATATAATAAGTAGACTTTCCAAATTTCGCTGTAATATTGCTGCAACCGAGTGAATTCTGAAAGGGCACCTGTGGTAAATAAATAGTCCTTTGTGCATGTTAATGCACGTAAGTTCCTTCGACGTCTTGACAAACTCCTGTGTCATATAGGCCAATGTCAAGTCTAGTTTTGTGAACGACTTCCCTCCGGCTAGTGTCGCAAACAAGTCATCAGCCTTCAGTAACGAGTACTCATCTTGTTTTAAAACTCTGTTGATCGTAGCCTTGTAGTCTCCACAGATTCTGACTGTGCCATCACTTTTCAGCACAGGAATAATGCGGTTGGCCCCTTCATTAAATTCGACCGGTAATATCATCCCTTCATGCTGGAGTCTGTCCAGTTCAATTTTGACCTTCTCCCTCATCATATACGTTGTTTGGCGTTGTTACCAATTAAGTTAATCTCAGGGTTAAGTAATGTCAGGAGAGCCCAGACCCATGTCATGCTCCTCCTGTGTTATGTGCGAAATCAGGGACACTACCAGTGTTCCTGACAACTACATGTACAGGAAGTGTATCCAGCTGCAGCTCCTGACAGACCACATTGCGGCACTGGAGCTGCATTTGGACTCACTCTGGAGCATCCGCGATGTTGAGGATGTCGTGACTAGCACGATTTGTGAGTTAGTTACACCGCAGGTAAAGGTTACACAGCCAGATAGGGAATGGTTGACCATCAGGCAGAGCAGTGGAAGGAAGGTAGTGCAGGGTTCCTCTGCTGTCATCTCCCTCTAAACAGATACACCACCTTGGGTACTGTTAGGGGAGATGACTCATTAGGGGAAGGCAGCAGCAGCTAAGTCCATGGCACCTGGGCTGGCTCTGCTGCACAGGAGGGCAGGAAAAAGAGGGGGAGAGCTATAGTGATAGGGGATTCGATTGTAAGGGGAATAGAAAGGCATTTTTGCAGCCGGAAACGAGGCTCCAGGATGGTATGTTGCCTCCCTGGTGCAAATGTCAAGGATGTCTTGGCGCGGCTGCAGCGCATTCTGGAGGGGGAGGGTGAACAGCCAGCTGTCGTGGTGCATATAGGTACCAACGATATCGGTAAAAAATTGGATGAGGTCCTACAAGCTGAATTTAGGGAGCTAGGAGTTAAATTAAAAAGTAGGACCTCAAAGGCAGTAATGTCAGGATTGCTACCAGTGCCACGTGCTAGTCAGAGTAGGAATTGCAGGATAGCTCAGATGAAAACGTGGCTAGAGGAATGTTGCAAGGGAGAGGGATTCAAATTCGTGGGACATTGGAACTGGTTCTGGGGGAGGTGGGACCAGTACAAACCGGACGGTCTGCACCTGGGCAGGACCGGAACCGATGTCCTAGGCAGAGTGTTTTCTAGTGCTGTTGGGGAGGAGTTTAACTAATATGGCCATAAAAAGCAGCAAAGCCGAGGACTGGGAGAAATTTAGAATTCAGCAGAGGAGGACAAAGGGTTTAATTAGGAGGGGGAAAATAGAGCATGAGCGTAAGCTTGCTGGGAACATAAAAACTGACTGCAAAAGCTTCTCTAGATATGTGAAGAGAAAAAGATTAGTGAAGACTAATGTAGGTCCCTTGCAGTCAGAATCAGGTGAATTCATAATGGGGAACAAGGAAATGGCAGACAAATTGAACAAATACTTTGGTTTTGTCTTCACTAAGGAAGACACGAATAACCTCCCGAAAATACTAGGGGACCGAGGGTCGAGCGAGAAGGGTAACTGAGGGAAATCCTTATCAGTCAGGAAATGGTGTTAGGGAAATTGAAACGACTGAAGGCGGATAAATCCCCAGGGCCTGATAGTCTGCATCCCAGAGTAATTAAAGAAGCGGCCCTAGAAATGGTAGATGCATTGGTGGTCATTTTCCAACATTCCATGGACTCTGGATCAGTTCCTATGGATTGGAGGGTAGCTATTGTAACCCCACTTTTTAAAAAAAAGGAGTGAGAGAGAAAACAGGGAATTATAGACTGGTTAATCTGACATCGGTGGTGGGGAAAATGCTGGAATCAATTATCAAAGATGTAATAGCAGATCGGACGAAGTCAGCATGGATTTATGAAAGGGAAATCTTGCTTGACAAATCTTCTAGAGTTTTTTGAGGATGTAACTAGTAGAGTGGATAAGGGAGAACCAGTGGATGTGGTGTATTTGGACTTTCTAAAGGTTTTTGACAAGGTCCCACACAAGAGATTAGTGTGCAAAATTAAGGCATATGGTATTGGAGGTAATGTATTGACGTGGATAGAGAATTGGTTAGCAGACAGGAAGCAAAGAGTGGGAATAAACGGGTCCTTTTCAGAATGGCAGGCAGTGACTAGTGGGATGCCACAGGGTTCAGTACTGGGACCCCAGCTACTTACAATATACATTAATGATTTAGATGAAGGAATTGAAGGTGATATCTCTGAATTTGCAGATGACTCTAAGCTGGGTGGCAATGCGAGCTGCGAGGAGGATGCTTAGAGGCTGCAGGGGGACTTGGACAGGTTAGGTGAGTGGGCAAATGCATGTCAGATGCAGTATAATGTGGATAAGTGTGAGGTTATCGACCTTGGTGGCAAAAACAGGAAGGCAGATTATTATCTGAATGGTGACAGATTAGTAAAAGGGGAGATGCAAAGAGACGTGGGTGTCATGGTACATCCGTCATTGAAGGTATGCATGCTAGTACAGCAGGCAGTAAAGAAAGCAAATGGCATGCTGGCCTTCATAGCTTGGGGATTTGAGTATAGGAACAGGGAGGTCTTACTGCAGTTGTACAGGGCCTTGGTGAGACCACACCTTGAGTATTGTGTGCAGTTTTTGGTCTCCTAATCTGAGGAAGGACATTCTTGCTATTGAGAGAGTGCAGCAAAGATTCATCAGACTGATTCCTGGGATGGCAGGACTGACATATGAGGAAAGACTGGATCGACTCGGCTTATACTCACTGGAATTTAGAAGAATGAGAGGGGATCTCATAGAAACTTATAAAATTCTGATGGGATTGGACAGGTTAGATGCAGGTAGAATGTTCCCGATGTTGGGGAAGTCCAGAACCAGGGGTCACAGTCTAAAGATAAGTGGTAAGCCATATAGGACCGAGATGAGGAGAAACTGTTTCACCCAAAGAGTTATGAACCTGTGGAATTCTCTGCCACAGAAAGTTGTTGAGCCCAGTTCGTTGGACATATTCAAAAGGGAGTTAGATGTGGCCCTTACGGCTAAAGGGATCAGGGGGTATGGAGAGAAGGCAGTTGGGGTACTGAGGTTGTATGATCAGCCATGATCCTATTGAATGGCGGTGCAGGCTCGAAGGGCCAAATGGTCTGCTTCTACACCTATTTTCTATGTTTCTATGTTTCTATATACGGCACTGCCCGAGCTTTATGATGGACGGGTCTTGCATCTGAGTCCACGTGGATCTGCACCTTGGCTCCCGTGAAGTTGACGATACCCGGTTCGAACAGCGAGGGGAACTTGCTCAATACTTGGGCACGTGTATCTTCCACTGATGACAACGCTGTTATGTCATTCCAGTCGCATCTTATTTTCTCCAACCAACTCCTGCCGAGCATTGTTGGGCCATTGCCTGGAACAATCATGAACCGCACCTTTATATGACACATTAATTTGTGCACCGCCAATCACCTTTATCAGTTCTTTGGTGTACGTGCACAGCTTGGCATTAACAGGGCTCAGCCTGGGCCTCATAGTCTTAGTATCCCACAGCTTATTAAGTGTCCTCTCGTTCATGATCGATTGACTCGCTTCCGTGTCCAGTTCCATTGATACTGGGTATCCAGTTAAACTTCACACTAATCAAAATTGGTTTACTCTTGGTTATGAAGGAGTACAGTCCATACACTTCCTCCTCTGGTATCTCGGATTGCGTATCCGGATCCGCGCTAGTCTGACTCTCATCCTCCACGTGGTGTGTCGCAGCTCGCTTGCTCATCTGCGGACACTTGTGCTGGAGATGCTCTATTCTCAGACAGCCTTTGCAACTATATTGCTTAAATCGGCACTGCTGGTGCCGATGATTTCCCCCATAACGCCAACACGGAGAAGTCGGATATATTCCCACTGGTGGACTTTGGGCAGCCACAGGTTTCGCGAACGCAGCTGGATAGGCCCTGCCATGTTCCACTCTGCCAAATGCCAAATCAATCGCATTTACATTACTTGTCGAGGTTCGGTTCTTCACTGCTATTTGCTTTAACCTCCTGTCCGTCGTCATACAAGATTGAGCGATCTGGATGGCCCTTTTCAAATCCAACTCCTCCACTGCCAGAAGTTTGTGCAGGATCACCTCGTGGTTGATACCGATAACAAAGAAGTCCCGCAGCATGTCTGCCAACACCGTCCCGAACTTGCACGGTCTCGCTAGACGTCTCAGGTCGGCAACGAATTCTGCCGTGCTCTGGCCCTCCGATCGAACGCGTGTATAAAACCTGTATCTCCAGATGATGATGCCGTCGTCTGGCTTGAGGTGCTCCCGTACCAATGTACACAACTCCTCGTATGTTTTCTCTGATGGATCACTAGGTATGAGTAGATTCTTTATCAGACCGTAGATCTTTGAACCGCACACATTGAGGAACACGGCCCGGCGCCGATCTGCATCGTCGACCCCTTCATCTTGTTGGCCACGAAGTACTGGTTCAAACAGCTCACAAAGTCTGCCCAATCTTCTCCCTCCACGAATCGCTCTAAAAATCTAATATTGCTCATTTTGCAAACAAAGGTTCTTGTATTCTCATTGCCAAATATTATGTATGCAACGAAGGTTCAAACTGAGTACTGTTTAACTAAGCAAGGTACAACCTGGGTTCTGCTTTATTTAGGACCAAAGTGCCTCATTCTCAAAATGGCTGGCCTATTATACCTGAGCAGCACCATGTGCGTGCTGCTCAGTGGCCCCCAACAATGACACCATCTGGTGGCTACAAACAGCATGTACATACATGACAATTTTTATGGGGAGCCGGCATTCTGGGGAAGAAGAAAAAAGGGTAGACACCCATTAAACAGGGTCTCTTCCCCCCCCCCCCCCAACACCCCACACCCTATGCTGCCACATAATTGCCGGAGGCTTTCCTCATGACCAAAACTGGAACTGTGCCTGTAGCTGGTGCAGGCCCAGTGCTCGGAGTAAAATGACAGGGGGGGGCAGTGGGACAGGGGGGGGACGGTGGTGGGGTGGGTTGGGGGGTTTGCAATTCCAGGCCTCCCACTGCAGCTTCCTACACTTATGATTGTCGGGTGGCCAAGGAGGAGGCGCTTCAAGAACCAGAGAGTTCACAGGATCCTAAAGATATTTCAGGATAATTTGAACATTTTTCATGACTTTTTCCCATCATCCCCCTCCCCAAACCAGAGCAATCTAATGATTTCGGGTATTGTTCTTAGGCCTACAGCTCTACTATGACTGCCGTCCTCCCTGAAGTTTAGGCACACTGCCCAGCCAATAGACAGGCTCATGCCTGGAGTTGCTTTGGGCCATGCAAATAGTCTGGGGAGGATAAGCGGATGAACTATGGCTGTCAGACGCCTACAGGGGAAAGTCTATCCAAACCTTCCTCTGCTACAACAACAAAATCTTATATTTATATAGCACCTTTAACTTTGTAAAACATTCCAAGATGCCTCACAGGAGTATTATAAGACAAAAAAATTTGACACTGAGCCACATAAGAAGAAATTGGGACAGATGACCAAAAGCTTGTTCAAAAAGGTAGGTTTTAAGGAGTATCTTAAAGAAGGAAAGAGAGGGAGAGAGGCGTAAAGGTTTAGGCAGGGAGTTCCAGAGCATAGGGCCTCGGCAGCTGAAGGCACGGTCACCAATGGTTGAGCGATTGTAATCAGGGATATGCAAGAGGGCAAAATTAGAGGAGCGCAGATATCTCGGGGGGGTTGTGGGGCTAAAGGAGATTACAGGGAGGGGCGAGGCCATGGAGGGATTTGAAAACATGGATGAGAATTTTGAAATCAAGAGTTTGCTTAACCGGAAACCAATGTAGGTTAGTGAGCAAAGGAGTAATAGATGAGCTGGATCAGGTGCGAGTTAGGACACAGGCTGCTGAGTTTTTTGATTGCCTCAAGCTTATGTAGGGTAGAATGTGGGGGGCCAGCCAGGAGTGCATTGGAATAGTCAAGTCTAGAGGAAACAAAGGTACGGATGAGGTCTTCAGCAGTGGATGAGCTGAGGCAAGGGCAGAGACAGGCAATGTTACGGAGGTGGAAATAGGCGGTCTTAGTTATGCTGCAGAAATGTGGTCGGAAGCTCATTTCAGGGTCAACTATGACACCAAGGTTGCGAACAGTGGTTCAGCCTCAGTTGGTGAGAGGGAGGGAGTCAATGGCTAGGGAACGGAGTTTGTGGCAGGGACCAAAAACAATGGCTTCAATCTTCCCAATATTTAATTGGAGAAAATTTCTGCTCATCCAGAACTGGATGTTGGACAAGCAGACTGACAAGTTAGAGACCATGGTGGGGGTCAAAAGAAGTGGTAGTGAGGTAGAGCTGCCAGAAGTGGTAGTGAGGTCGTGAGGTGTAATCAGCGTACATGTGGAAACTGACGCTGTGCTTTCAGATGATTTTGTCAAGGAGCAGCATGTAAATGAGAAATAAGAGGGGGCCAAGGATAGATCCTTGCGGGACACCAGAGGTAACAATGCGGAGGTGGGAAGAGAAGCCACTGCAGGTGATCTCTGGCTACGATTAGATAGATAAGAATGGAATCAGGTGAGTACAGTCCCACCCAGCTGGACGACAGTGGAGAGGCGTTGGAGAAGGATAGAGTGGTCGACTGTGTCAAAGGCTGCAGACAGGTCCAGAAGGACGAGGAGGGATAATTTACCTTTGTCGCAGTTACAAAAGATGTCATTTGTGACTTTGATGAGAGCCGTTTCGGTACTGTGGCAGGGGTGGAAACCTGATTGGAGGGATTCAAACATGGAATTGTGGGAAAGATGGGCATGGATTTGGGAGGCAACAACACGTTCAAGAACTTTGGGGAGGAAAGGGAGGTTGGAGATGGGATGGTAGTTTGCAAGGCAGAAGGGGTCAAGGGTTGTTTTTTTGAGGAGAGGGGTGATGACAGATTTGAGGGAAAGGCGGACAGTACCTGAGGAGAGAGAACTGTTAACAATGTCGGCTAACATAGGAGCCAGAAAAGGAAGTTGGGTGGTTATCATTTTGGTGGGAATAGGGTCGAGGGAGTAGGAAGTGGGTCTCATGAACAAAATGAGCTCAGAGAGGTCATATGGGGAGATTAGAGAGAAACTGATGTGAGGTCAGGACTAGGGCAGGAGGGATCCTTAGCGGAAGTTTGGCCCGGTGGGCGAGGGGAAGGAAGGGAAGTGGCAGAGATGGCCGAACGGATGGTCTCAATCTTAGAGACAAAGAAGTCATTGAGCTCCTCACATTTGTTGCAAGAGGTGAGGGTGGTGGAGACAGGGAAGAGGGGTTTAAGAAGACAGTTAGCAGTGGAGAATAGAAACCGGGGTTTATCTTTGCATTCCAGAATGATTTTGGAATAGTGAGCAATTTTTGGCAGACAAGAGCAGGAAGCGATAGTGCTTTTTGTGGTCCAGCCAGATCTGGACGGTGTATGACTAAACCAATTGTCTAACATATCCATTCAAGCCTACGTCTCTTGGACTTAAGGGAGTGAAGATGAGGGGCGTACCAGGGGGAACGGCCAGGGTGAGAGAGAGTAATTATTTTAAAAGGGACTAGGGCATCAAAGGTGGTGGTGATGGAGTGGTTGAGCAGATTGGTAGCTGCAGAAATATCATGGTGAATGGAGGGCCAAAGGCCGGACCATTGGGAGTTCATAAGTGCAGTTGTAAGAGAATTGGGAAAGAGTTTTATCCAAGGGCAGACATAGAAGGAAGTAGGGTTGGGGCAAGGCAGTGCAAGGGGGATATGGGTGGGGAGCGATGTGAGGAAGTGGGCAGAGATAGCCTTGTCTACAATTGACACGATGGGAG
The DNA here is from genome assembly GCF_044704955.1 of Pristiophorus japonicus. Classification (NCBI taxonomy): domain Eukaryota; kingdom Metazoa; phylum Chordata; class Chondrichthyes; family Pristiophoridae; genus Pristiophorus; species Pristiophorus japonicus. Next base: position 132,228,031 of record NC_091991.1, on the reverse strand, counting down.
CAGCGAAACCACGAGAGATGGCTGTGAATATGGGTTGGGGAGTTTACATGGAGGGAGAGATTAAGGGAGAATAGGAGGCTAGTGAACTCAGAGGAGAGAGAGCATGGTGAATTAAGATGGAGGTTGAAATCACGAAGGATGAGAAGTTGTTCTGTGCAGAGGCTGAGGGAGGAAAGCGTGAAGAAATATTGGTAATAAAAATATGATGGTACTTGGGTGGGCGATAGAGAACGAAAATTTTAAATGAGAGGTGAGAGGGGTGGAATAAGGTGAGAAGCTCAAAGGAGGAGAAAGTGTTAGTGGAGTAGGGGGTGATTTGCTGATGAGACCGAGGTATGAGAGCCACACCGCCACCATGGCGGTCTGGGTGGGCAAGTGGTGGAAGGTATAGCCAGGCGGGGAAGCTTCATTTAAGGGTAAGGTGTCATCACCCCTCAACCCAGTTTCTGTCAGGGCCATGATGTCGATGTAATCATCCACGATAAGCTCATGGATGCTAAAGGCCTTGTTCGCAAGTGAATGCTATTTCCCAAATGCTTCAAATCACAAAGCTCAGATGAGCAACGACCTACTGCGCCAGTTGGCATTTAACATTTCCCATTCTAACAATCCTGTGGCCTTGCTAAGTGAGATTGCCACTTAATACTAGCAGGGATGCATATGAGATTGCACACACTATAATAACTTTTATTTAATAACTTTTATTTATATAGCACCTTTAACATAGTAAAATGTCCCAAGGCGCTTCACAGCAGTGTTTCAAGACAAAACAGATAAATTTGACACCGAGCCACAAAAGAAGAAATTAAGGCAGATGACCAAAAGCTTGGTTAAAGTTGTAGGTTTTAACGAGCGTCTTAAAGGAGGAAAGAGAAGTAGAGAGGCAGAGAGGTTTAGGGAGGGAGTTCCAGAGCCTAGGGCCCAAACAGCTGAAGGCACGGCCACCGATGGCTGAGCAGTTACAATGAGGGATGTTCAAGAAGGCAGAATTTTGGGAGCGCAGACATCTTGTGGGGTTGTGAGGCTGAAAAAGATTACAGAGATAGGGAGGGACAAGGCCATGGAGTGATTTGTAAACAAGGATGAGAATTTTGAAATCGAGACGTTGTTTAATCGGGAGCCAATGAAGGTCAGAAAGCACAGGGGTGATGGGTGATCGTGACTTGGTGTGAGCTAGTACACGGGCTGTGTCAACAAAGGACCTTTATAGTAAGCAGAAAGCAGATAGAGATTTTCATCCCATTACTTTACATCCGATTTTGTAGCTAGGCCTCAGAGGTGAAAGGTCAATGTGTTAACTCATTGTCCCACCGACTACCCACAAAGATTGCAATTAATTTTCTTCTACTGAATCTTGTGCCTAAATCTCTAGGAATTATTGCACCATCTGGTAATGGCAGGGATTCAAACTCATCCCACCAAAGTGATGGAAGCCTTAACCTGGCACCTGGCACCACTTGGCCATGATATCAAAGTTAAATGTCACCACGAACAATATAACTTTCAGCATAGAATTTTCCTCTGTACAGATGCGAGCATTCAATCTGCAGTGAACAATTCCACATTCACCTTATTCATACGGGTAAATTGAACACCATATTGAATACAATTGTACTAAAACAAGCATCCGTCATTCCTTAACTTTTCACCTGTCTGTGTTGTGTTTCTTTAATTAGTAGCAGTGGGGTCAGTGTACAACATTTTACCTCTGAGCAATTGTATTCGATAGGCTCTGCTGTTATCATGCTTTAAGCCAACGAGTAAATGGAATAGTAATAAAATGGGGACAAGTGAAGTTCGTTCTTCAAAGAGATCAGAGCTCTGCTGCCAACTCCTCCTCCTCCCTTCCTGGATCTTCAGACCAAACGATTCTCTTTGTAAAAAGGAGGAAATGACCATATACCTCAGCACATGCTCGCTTCTCCCAGTCCTTACATGCAAAGGACAAAATGAGTGCAAAGCTGGTTCTATTTCCTCCTGTACCCATTTAACAGTTAACAGTGCGACGAGCAGGGATGGTAACCATTTGTGCAGAAGTTAATGAAACTCTGCAATTTTGTACACAGGAGATTGCTCCTCTCTCGGGTTTTACCCCAGTCTCTGGAGCCACATGTGGTGAATTGTATTGCCCGGTATCTGCGGCTGAGCAGCGAACTATAATTGGGCTAATCTCCATTAAACGTGATACCGCGGGACTTGCTAATATGTTTGTAATTAGTGGATTTATTTCACAAAGAAGATTTCATTTTCAGAGAGCCCTGTGCACTGATTTCAGCCAGGAGGGAAATTTGACGAGATGAAGTCTTTCTCAATTTACGGGTGAAACTTTGGGTTTGCACAGGATGCGGATGAGTGACATAAATGCTCACATCACAGACCGCTCTGAGTTTGGCTATGGACCACGAGATACCGACATTATTGTTTTCTAAAGTTGATGGGCCTATTAATATGAAGTTTAACTTATCTGGGGTGAATGTTAAATAGAGTATTTAAGCAGTGTAATAAATATGATTAAGTAATGCACTTACATTCTCTCTGCAAACATAAATCAAACCCTTGTAGCTGCTTTGAGGAAGTTCCCTGTGGAGCCCTCGCTTTTACATTTATACATTCTTTGCCAGCTAATCAGTGCTTTCGCCACGGGCTATTCTCTCAGATGTGTTTTTCTGGACCAACTATCTGGGACAAAAGTGCCAGCCCGATCTTAAGACACTCCACTGTAGTAAAATGCATTGTATCACAGGACAGATTATTAATGTGCAGAAATCCCAGGTGACTGTCAGTTCTGCTGCAGGGTCACATTATCTGGGCCATGGAGACACGATCAGATTACTCTGCATTCCCACATCCTGACCTGATTCATCTTTTCGTGGCCTTCCTTTATTTCAGTCCGCTCTCTGTTGAGTTGCCCGTGGTGACATCCTTGAACCGGGAGGCAAAAGGTTGACACAACAGAGGCAAGCTTTCAATTCTAATGTTTTAAAAAAAAAAAATAACAGTACAGATGGCTAACCTGCTCTTATAACGCTTATGCTGGGTAGTGGCTGGTGCTGAATGAAATGAGCTGATAAATGCATGCACCATTCCTGCACTGTTGAAAGTTTAGATTATATTTAAATTACATCGGCAACTGTATTGTTTTGTAATTGTTCCTACTGCATCATTCCAATACTATGGGATTACATCAGCATAGGAAGTGCTACAGCTAGCTCGCTCCTAATAATTATACAGCTCTGGCTACGTCTCCAGCTCTGTGTGTCTTGGTCAAGAATACTTTTTCAGAAAGCAGGAGGGGTGGTGGGGAGGGGGTGCCGATTTATTTCTCAAAGCAGTTGCAGTGCTAACAAGAGAAAATACAAGTTGCCTGCAAATACTAAAGGGCCGAGATTCCCCTGTGTGTTGCGTCTCCCGTTCATGCCCCCAACCTGTTTTCACCTGGGTGGGGGGGGGGCTGCGCTACCGGCTCCCGTGAAATATCGCGGGAGTTAGCAGAGGCGCTGATACGGTAGCACCATGCCCAGCTAGTAACTCCCCGGGCCGCAGCACAATCAGTGATTACATCATCGCCGTGCACGGCGAGCACTTAGCACCCCGTGGCATGAATTAGCCCGCGCCCCGCAAGGCTGCCGCGAGCTCTGTCAGCGCCAGCCTCGTGGATCACAAATCGGAGTGGATGTTAAAGGGGAGCTGCACTGTGCTGCGCGCCACTATTTTACCATTTTGGCCGACTCACCAGTCGGCCCGTCTTGAGTCTCCGTGGCGTGGTCCGGGCGGCTATCCTGCAGCCCGGCACTCCGTTTGTGTGCCGGGCTGCGGCCTCGGAGGGGGAGGGCCGTTGAAATGCAGCAGCGCCGTGCGGAGAAGCTGCGTAGCGTTGCCAATCCTGCCCGAGTAGCACCCCGTACATTGCGCTCCACTTGCTGTGAGGGGCGGTAACCCCGCCCCGACTGGGTTACCGCCCCCAAATGGGGCGCTGGGGAATTTCGCCCTCTAAAAGTTGTGTGGAAAGAATGCCTGAAAGGTTGGGGTTACAGCTGTGAAAAGGTAGATGGTGGGGATGTCAACCCTCCAGAATTGTCCTGCTGTCTCCAGGAATTAGGATGAATCTGCTCGACACTCGGGAGAAAAATCACCAAAGGAATTTGTGTGTCATTTTTTTAATTTCTTTGAACACGTTTGTTAGTTATAAAAAGATTAGAGATGAGAGAAAAGGCTATTTGACTGGGTGAAGCAGGCAATCATGTGATGAAACTTCTAGGATTACGTCCTATCAGAGTTGGCAAGCCTAGTACAGTGTAACAGAATCCAAGAGAAGTCGAGCCCGATTAAATGACAGTTATTACTCCCTGCTCTAATATAGACAGACAAGACACTATAACATTTTATCTAAACAAAGGAAAATAGGTCTCAGTTAACTAATTTTCCCCATGTCCCATCTCAGGATGTAATAGCCTGCTGTCTGATATATATGCAGATAGTCTCAGTCAGTGAAAGCAGAGATAGGTTACAGCAATCTTCAAACGTAATGTTGTTCATTTATCTAATCTATCTGTATGTTATGACTGGCGAATTTACAGTTAAATAAAAAATGTTCTTCACAGTATCCTCTCGGATTATATAAAATGCTGGCTGTGTAGCTAAGTAGCTTTCTGCACAATTTGGATTATATTTAAAGCTACCGTATGCCAAATTGTAAAAGTAATTTGCAAACACGGCTGTCACTGAGTTCAGCTATCCTTTTTAAATTCCCATTCTCAGGAACTGAGCAGTCACGTCAGGGACTGAAGATATATTTTTGCAGACTGGATGCTCTGTGCAGGAAGTCCTGTTCGCCCCCAAGTGTGCAACAAGCACCAGGAAGTCTGCTGCATGCTCAAGGACTACTGATTGGGGTCATTTTGTTCAAACGGACAAGCTTGAAAAGGTTTGTTTGACAAATACAACAAAAATAAAATCACTGGGTAAAACGATGATTGGTAAAAGACAACCTTTGAGTGAGGGCTGAATTAATCTGAGTAACAAGGAATACGACAAAAAAATAGAAAATGCTGGAGACACACAGCATGCTGATCAATGTCTTCAAGAAGTAGACAGGTTAACATTTCAGGTCCGACGCTTCATCAGAACTCTAAAGCTATTTTTTTTTCAATTCTTATATTTATGGCTCCTAGTGTTGGGCCATAAATATAAGAATTTATACACCATCCTGACTTAGAAATGTATCACCGTTCCTTTACTGTCGCTGGATCAAAATCATGGCACTCACTACCTAAACACCACACGGACTGCAGTGGTTCAAGAAGGTGGCTCACTACCATATTCTCAAGGGCAATTAGGGAATAAATGCTGGTCTTGCCAGCGATCCCCACATCCCATGAATGAATAAATTTAAAAAGCACTATCTGCCGGAAGCTTCAATGTCAAGTAGGATTATATACAGGGTAATTTTTACAGGAATTATACTTTTTTGAAACTGTTAGAGTACCTTGCAGAGTTCTAGGTGCCATATTATAGAAAGGATATAGAGACGCTGGAGAAAGTGCAAAAAAGATTTACAAGGATGATACCAGAACTAAGAGGTTTTACCTATCAGGAAAGATTGAACAGGCTGGGACTCTCTCGGAAACAAATGGCTGAGAGGTGACCTGACAGAGGTCTTTAAGATTATGAAAGAATTTGGTGGGGTAAATGTAGAGAAGATGTTTCCACTTGTGGAAGAAACCAAAAGTAGAGGCCATAAATATAAGATAATCACTAATGAATCCAGTAGAGAAATCAAGAGAAACTTCTTTATCCAGAGAGTGGTTAGAATGTGGAACTCACTACCACAGGGAGTAGTTAAGGGGAATAGTATATAAGCTAGATATATACATGAGGAGAAAGGAATATAAGGATATGCTGATTAAGTTAGGTGAAGATTGGTAAGAGGAGGCTCGTGTGGAACATAAACACGAGCACAGACCAGTTGGGCTGAATAGCCTGTTTCTGTGCTGGATATTCTGTGTAATTCTATGTAATTCATAAGAACATAAGAAATAGGAGCAGGAGTAGGCCACGTGGCCCCTTGAGCCTGCCCCGCCATTTAATAAGATCATGGCTGATCTGATCATGGACTCAGCTCCACTTCCCTGCCCGCTCCCCATAATCCTTTATTCCCTTATCATTCAAAAATCTGTCTATCTCCGCCTTAAATATATTCAATGACGCAGCCTCCATAGCTATCTGGGGCAGAAAATTCCACAGATTTACAATCCTCTGAGAGAAAAATTCCTCCTCATCTCAGTTTTAAATGGGCGGCCCCTTGTTCTGAGACTATATCCCCTAGTTTTAGTTTCCCCTATGACTGGAAATATCTTACGAAAGTTATGGCAGACTACCTTGCCATTTTTAATATACCTGAATTCGGTGCGCAAAATCTCTGGCTGAAATGTTCCCGCTGCCAGTGGGATTGGAGGCGGGTTGGGAGTGAAAGTCGTAAAATGGGAGCACGTCATCCCGCCTCCTCGTGCCTTTAACTCGGGAGCGCTTGCCAGTGAGGCACGGACCCGAACGGCAGAGGCGGGCGACCTAATTTAAATCATTAATACCTTGATGTCAGACCCTTAACTGTGTTTTTAAACCAGAGCTTTTGACTGTCACTGGATCACCATGGGAATCACGTAGCTCGGGAACCACGTCTGTCAAACTGAGGCAGGAGCTCAGTGGCCATTGATCGAGGTCATTGCTGCAGAGCATGGACAACACAATAAATACTGCCACATGGCACCTGTATACTTGCCTAAGGGAAAGGCTCTCGCTGAGTACATTTAGAACACAGATTTAGGCATCTACAGTTTGAAAGTCCTTTCTGCAAATTCGGAAGCCACTCTCACTTCATTGCTATTAACTATCACACCATAGACAGATTGCTCCTCCAATCTCTACTTGACCTGCCATCAATTACATCCATGCCGTTTATACAATCTCACCTTGGTCCTCAGAATCGGACCTCGATGAGCCCCAACACCAGCAATGGCAGGCAAACCAGCAACAGCAGCAGCAACCTCAACCTTCTCCTCAACCACCTGATGCTGCACAGGACAGAGGTCATCAGCGCAGGGCTGCACCACGCCAGAGTGATACCCCCAACACAGGGTATACAGGCAGAGGATGAGCTTCCTCAACATGACTGAGCAGCAGTGCCAAAGGAGACTCTGGCTGTCGCGCCCCAGATTGTCGCAGACAATTACGGCATTTCCCAGTCGGCCACCCACAGATGCATCACATAGGTCATCGATGCCCTCTTTGACATGTCAGCCAATTATATCAACTTTGCCACTGATGAAGCCAATGTTAGTGAGCGGGTGCTGGGCGTTTCGGCTCTGGCTGGCTTCCCACGGACGGAGGGCGTCATCGACTGCATATATGTGGCCATCAGGGCACCTCATCATCATCCAGGAGTCTTTGTCAACCACAAGGGCTTCTACTCCCGCAATGTGCTAGGAAGATCACCATGCATGTGTGTGCCAGATTCCCTGGCAGACATACCGGCTGCTTGGAGACAGGGGCTATCCACTGAAGACGTGGCTCATGATACCCTTGAGGAGGCCAAGTGCTAAGGCCCAAAAGAGATATTATGAAAGCCACATGTCTACCAGATGTGTCATAGAACAAACAGTAGACATGCTGAGAATGCACTTCAGATGCCTTGACAGATCTGGAGGAGCCCTTCAGTACGTACCAGCCATGATCTCCAGAATCATCGTGGCCTGCTGCACCCTGCACAGCATAGCACAGCAGTGAGGATTAGTGCTGTATGAGGAGCAAAGCTCTGAGCGTACTTCTTCAGAGGAAGAGGAGGAGGAGGAGGAGCATCAGCTGGAAGATGAGGATGAGGAGCTGTAGGAACCTGAGGTTCAGATGCCAGCAGCACTGGAGCACATTGTTGCCCAAGAGCCCAGGGATGGCTCATCATGGCCTGATTTACTTAAACTTCTGCATGAAACCCATCTGGCTGCCAGGTTCCCCGCAACTGCACGATAAAGCATCCCTGCAATGATTCCATTGCTGGAGATAACGTTATGTCTGACCATTCACTCAAACTCACTAAGCCACTTCCAAAATAGCATACAATAATGAGCATGACTGGAAAGTTGTGAAAATAAATAGTTTTATATGTGACATAACAGTAAACTTAACAGAAACACTTCTTTAAACATCCATGTGCTTACCCTTGTGCGTCTACTTCTGTGTCATTTCCCATTTACACGTGCTTCAGCAGAGGTAGAGGCAGGCTGCTCACTTCCCGGCTGCGACTGCGTAGACATTTTTGGTGTGTTTTGGAACCTCTGAGGGCACCGCCAAAGTCTGCTCCTCCTTCGACTGTGCAGGTCAGACTTGGCCATCGCGATCTGAGGAGGCAGCTGGGGCTCTGACTTAGCGGGAGGCAATGGGGGAGAAGTGTGAGCGCTTTGAGAGGAGCCCCCATTTGCATGTCCCCTCTCACTATCATCCCTCTCCTGGACCACCTGCACTTCCCTGCTAGCAAGGAGTTGGAAAGCATCTTGCTGCACAGCAGTGGGGCCATAAGGATTACGTTGACATAAATCCTAGACAGTATGTCTATGAGCCTCTGTCATCTGTTTTCCATAGATAGCATGTGCTCCTGTGAGTGATGCATTAGCTGCCCCATGCAAGTGGCCATCCTTTGCATGGAAGAGCATACTGTCCCCATTGCCTGTGACATGGTGGTTGCTCATGTTGGAGATGGACTCCTCCATTTGCAGACATCGCAGCCACAAAACCTGTCAGAGCCTCCTGCACTTTTTGCTGCACCTCCAGGATCACCCTCTTTCTGGATGGCCCCCGAGGCTCAGCGGCTGTATGCAGCTGAGCAGAGCTGGGAGGGTCCTGCGCCCTCCGGCATGGAGTCTCCACTGCTGTCCCTGTCAACACCACCTGCTCTTGCTCAATTGTGAGACACCAGGTGACAAGGCTACACTATGTCGCACAGGACCCACCAAGGTGAGTGTATCTGCACTGGTGCTGGGTGCCCGCCTGGTGACGGAGTGCCCTCAGAGGCTGGAGACTCCTCTGAGGAGTCGTCTTCCTCCTCCTCCTGGACAGTCAGGAGCAGGGGGGAGGGGGGCTCTTGATGGACCTGTGGGAGAGTAAAGAGATGATTTAGAAATGTTATATTATGAATGAATAACGATAACTTTATGCACATGATGAATATTCACCATCTGCTGACATCAGTCATCATATGAGTGACTGCTGTATGCCGTTTGGCTGTATGAGATGTAATTCTGAGACCAGGTTGCTGAGAGGTCCCTCTATCTCCGTCTCCCACCGCCAGGTGCTCCGCAACTCCTGGGACCTCCAGGGCCATCTCCTCTGCTGCTGTCAAAATGGCGGAGGATGGAGAGCTCCCTCTCCCTGTTATTGTGCGCTTATTTCTCCTGCAAGGAGGGAAAGAAGAGAAGTTTGAGTGAGAGTGATGGAATATGTGTAAGGAATGGATGGGTTACATCTGTAGAGGGTGACTATGAGGGATGTGGTGCCATTGCTAAAGTGCCAATGCCAAATGGTCTCCTTGTGTGGTGTAAGTTGGTATGATTGCATTAGGATGAGGGTGAGTGTGAGGGGTGGCTAGTCAGAGAGGGATGATTATGTAGCTAGAGAGAGAGGGATGGGTGGACGTACAAGGTATGTTGGTGTGAGTAATGATGTGCAGGAGTAGGCTTGGGAAGGCAGAGTGATGGGGATGTGATGAAAGGCACAGCAGAATGAAGTTGAATGTGGCTTTTCACTCACCTTTCGTGCTCTCATGAGATCATTGAAGCGTTTGCGGCACTGCACCTGGGTCTGCCTCACCACATCCCTGCTGTTCATCTCCCCTGCAATTTTCAGCCAGGCTCTCCTAGTCTCCTGGGGAGGTCTCTTGCACTTGTCAACAGGGAGGAGAACCTCCTTGGGTGCTCTGATTCCCTCCACAAGAATATGGAGGGAATCATTTAAAAACCTGAAATGCAATGTGGCGAAGGCTGCTTTAAATATCCCCACTGGAAATGAGTCATCGATGGCATCCATTTAATAGGGCCGGGTAACGCACAGGCCTGCCTTAATAGCCACCATTAACGGAAAGTCGCTCTGAGGAGCGAGATAATAAAAAGGACATGGTTCCCACCCGACAATGCTGACTGCCCACACCCGACCTGCTCAGGTAATGGAAATTCCGGCCTCTATCTTACAAAACATTTTGCAAGGACATGGACCTTTTAACTGTACCCTCATATTCTAACCTCTACCTTTAAGTGCAAGTCAAGTCAGAGATACAATCTCTCTGATGCAAAAGAAGAAAAGTAATAAAGTGGAAGAAATTCAGACAGGAAATTTAATTAATTTCCCATGAGTCATTCAAATCAATCATTTTGCTTTTGAAATGAGAACAGATTTTCTTCTACCAGTAAATATTACATTATTTGGACAAAGATCCTTTAAAATTCTTCCCATTTACGACAGAATTGATTGTGCTTTGATTCTGCCCAGTATTGTGGAGGACAGTCTCTCCATGTGAACTGCAGCTGGAAGCCTCGCACTTCCTCCATCAGAAATAACTTCATTATGTAGGAAATGTTTTCTAGTCACGGGAAATTGTGGCAGGAAAAGCTGCCATCTGGCCATCTGCTGCTTGGTCCACTGATAACATCATCCAGAGTGTGAATTTTCAGGCACGGCTGCCGCTTAAAAGAATATTGTGAACTAATAATTTTTCTGATACCATATCTAGCTGAGTTTGAATCAGTTTTTATAGATTGTTTCACAGCCTGAAGATTGGCACAGACTCAGCTATTTAGTGAACACCAAAAAGTAGCAATCAGGAGCCATGTTTGCCTCTGAGCACACAATATCCACAGGCTCTGGGATTCCAGAGGTGCATAATTTGTTGTGGCATTATGGGTAATTCTCAAGATGATGTTTCCTGCAGGATTGTGGGTAATTCTCAAAATGTGGTATCCTGGGGCATTGTGGGTAATTCTCAGAGTGTGTTATTCTGGGAGATTGTGGGTAATTCTCAGACTGTGGTATCTGCAGCCACTTTACACAGGATTTGCTTTTTTTTTAATTACTGATTGAAACCAAATACAGATTAAATGGAGTGCTGTTTCTCAGAGTGACTGACCTTCCTGTCCACGCTCGGTAAGATGAGTAAAAAAGCTCTGATAAATTGAAGCTTGGAGCCTGGATGCTCATGTCTTAGTGACCTCAGCATTCAGTTGATATGGTGTGAGCACTGAAAGAGCTTGTACTACTGATGGGCAAAAGGAAGCGGCTGAGACAACTGAAGATACAGAGAAATCTTCCCCAACTGTCAGTTTTTCTGCAATTTAACTGACACCTTCCAAAATATCCCTTCTGATTTTTTTTCCCAAGTTAAACATTTACCAGTATTCGATGACAAAAGTAATGAGAATTGAATTAGTGATTGTACAGAAAGTTCTGTTTTCTTTGGTCACATAATTAGAAAAAGTAAGAGAGGAGCATCATTTCACCAATGTTATAGGAATTTCATAGGGGGCAAAATTTGGTAGCGCCCCATTTGGGGTGGCAATTTTTTACTCTGAGAAATTTTAGTGCCGGTGAGGTGGGTTGTCAAATTGTGGCAAACTGGGCATTTGCACTCCAGGAGTGAAGGGGGGCGGTAAATGAGGCGCTAATGACCTCAGCTGGGCATTGCGGGACGCTATTCACATCCACTCGCTCGCGGCCTTCCGCAAGAGGTGGGCACCGGAGGGACTGGAGTGCATCATCACGCCCGGCAACCAAATTTTAATTTGATTTTACGTTTTAAAGTTTAATTTGTTTTAATTGCCGGTGCTTTTAGTGTCCCCCTCCCCTTTTATAGGGGGCACTGGAAAAAATTTGATTTTAGCGCCCCAAAAAAAAGCCAAAAAAAAAGGAAAAAAAAAAAGGGGCCTTGAAAATGTCAGCTGTGTCACCCAGGCGGGTGGCACGGTTTAATGTTTATGTTATTTTCAGGTAAACTCAAAAGAGTTTCACATCCACTTACCCAATTTCAGCTGAGTTCCATTCATCAATCAGCCTTCAATCCTTGACTCCAGCTCGATCTGGCTCATGAAGGGGTGGTCATTTGAATCTGCTGATGCTCGTTTTCAGCATTGCTGAACTCATTCACTCATCTCTGGAGTTCAGGAAGGAACTGAAATAGCTGCTGGAAATCACCCTTCAAGGGCGAGAGCCACGAGATTCAGCAATGTGGCTCTGGGGGCATTGGTGGGGCCCTAGAGACCAGGAGGGAGTCGCTGTTCCCTACCTCGGGAAGGTGGCCATCACCACAGGTTTTCCGTGCCACGTGGCAAGAGGTGGCTCGGGAGGTGTCGGCCAGCACTGAGGTGCAGAGAAGCCTCACCCAGCACCTCAAAAAATTCAACGACCTCTGTCGGACGGTGAAGGTAAGTACAAACTTCCACACCTCCTCCATACCAGCCTCTCAACCTCTGTCTGCGCACACTGTGCAAGGCACCACTTCCACACCACTCAACCACCACGCACCTGCAGATACCCACATTCACATCCTCATCTCACGCCTTACCTACATTCACAGCTATTCAACCATAACTTCCACATATATTGCTGGACTCTTACTCACACCAGTTCCTTTCTTTTGCAGGCCAAGATGGTATATAACAGGAGGGAGCAGCAGCGGACTGGAGGGGGTGAACCTGACCTGTGACCCCTCTCTGACATTGAGGAGCGAGTGCTGCGGCTCATGGGCCCGCAGGTGGTGGGCGCCGTGGCTGTCGGAGACTTTGACCCCGCTGGGGGCAACAATGGTATTTTTATCCCCTCTCCTTCTCTCATACTACTTTCCCTCCCCCCTGCCCCACTCCACCCCCCACCCCCACCCCCATGAGAATGCTTTATCACTTTCCAGCTCCTGACACTGTCTGCATTCCTTGCTCCATTCCTGCCCCATTGCCCTCACCTTAACGTGAGTTGTGCCATTTTTGCTTTCAGAGAACCAGGCAGAAGCTGTCAATCCCGCACCTGAGCCCCCCAACACATTGTGAAGCTAGATGAAGGGAAGGAGAAGGAGAAGAAGGAGGAGGAGGAGTAGCCGAGCACTGCTTCATTGCATCTCTCGCCCATATGCACCAGCCCAGAGACTGGCACTACACATTCATTACCGGTTAGCTTAGTAGAGGGGTCTGCACTATGTGATGCACCGGGGCCGAATGGGCTGCAGCAAGGCCGAGAGTATTGGGAAACTCGGGAGCCATGTTCCCGGAGAACGAGTGCACACGTGAGTTCTGCTGCACAGGACTCAGATCAGGACCTCGATGGGGAGGCATTCACACAAAGGGTGATGGCCATGCACTCTGGCATCATAGGTGCAATGGCAAGGCTGCCCGAGAATCTCTCGGCAGTAGTACGGAGTGTGGAGGAGTCCGCCTCCAGCATTGCACAGAAATCTGCGCTCATCATTGCCAGTCTGCAGACAATGGTGGACTCCCAGAGAGACCGTGCAGATCCAGAACTCATGACTTGTGTCATGGGCAACGTGGCAATTTCCATTGTAGCACAGGTGGAAGCAACTCAATGTCTCAGTGTTGTAATGCAGACAGTGGTTGGGGGCATTGCAGCTCAGACTGCCCTTATACAGTCTCAGGTTGATGCCACGCAACGTCTTAGCGCTGCCATGCAGTCAGTGAGTTCTGGCACAGGGGACACACTACGGAGGAGCACTAGATTAATTAGACCAAAGAGAGGATATAAGGAAATGCACAAGGGTGATTAGTAAATACATTATGTAAGTATTTGTTGTTAGGATATAAATTTTGATTGGAATGATTAATATTTGCTGTTGCCTCTCATTTCAGTTTTGGGGCTTTAGAATGGAAAGGAAAATGGATGTGGTGATAGGGATGTCCAGAGGAAGTGGGAACTGGGAGGGAATTCACTGGAACCCAACTCTGATGAGACGGCTGTGCACCTCACTTGCACAATCGCTGCCTCCTCTGTCGCTGATGTTGCTGCTCCAGCTCCTCTTCCAACTCCTCCTGCTCCTCCTGCTCCCACTCCTCCACATCCTCCTCCTCATCCTCCCCCTCCTCCTGAAGTGGTGCGGCTATGCCTGCTGGCAATGGTTGTGCCCTCATGATGGCCAGATTGTGTAGCATGCAGCAGATGATGACAAATAGGGACACCCGCTCGGGCGAGTACTGGAGGACTCCTCCCAAGTGGTCAAGGCAGCGGAACTGTTGCTTGAACACTGCGATGGTCCGCTCAATGATGTTCTTGGTGGCGGCATGACTCTCATTGTATGAGTGTTGGGCAGGAGCGGTGGGGTTGCGGAAGGGAGTCATGAGCCAGGTGGATAGCAGAAAGCGCTTGTCTCCGAGCAGCCAGCTGCGAGCTTCATTTGGTGGCTGGAACAGAGCTGGCACACTGATTTGGTGCAGGGTGAAGGCATCGTGGCTGTTGCCAGGATAGCGGACATTAACGATGAGGATTCTACATGTGTGGTCACAGACCAACTGCACATTCAGTAACTGGAAGCATTTGCAATTATGGAAAATCTCAGGATTGTGATGCGGTGCCCGCAAAGTGACGTGGATGCAGTCAATGGCACCCTGCACCGTGGGGCAGCCCGCTATCCTGGCAATGCTCATACTGCTTCTCTCTGGTCATGGGGAAGGTGATGTAGTCCCTCCTCTTTCTGTATAGAGCATCTGTCACATCACGGATGGAGCAATGGACACCAAACTGGGAGATGTTGGAGATGTCTCCTGTCGCTCCCTGGAAGGATCCATTGGCGTGGAAATTGATCACGATGGTGACCTTGACTGCCACTGAGAGAGCTGTCCTCAGCCTGGTTTGAGACTCCAGGTCTGGTTGCAGGGGGTGGCATAGCTCTGTGACCACATCCTTGCTGAAGCACAGCCTTCAAACACATTGTTCCTCAGTGAAATTGATGTAGGAGAACTGCTGTCAGAATACCCTGGGAGAATAAGACCTCCTGTTGTCAGCCCTGTGGCGCCATCTTCCTCCAGCCACATTTTGCTGCAGTTCTCCCTGTTCCTCTCCCTCTCCCTCTCCCTCTCCCTCTCCCTGTCCTTCTCCCTCTCCCTGGGCCCCTCCCTGTCCCTCTCCCTCTCCCTGTCCCACTCCCTGTCCCTCTCCCTCTCCCTGTGCCACTCCCTGTCCCTCTCCCTCTCCCTGTGCCCCTCCCTGTCCCTCTCCATCTCCCTGTGCCCCTCCCTGTCCCTCTCCATCTCCCTGTGCCCCTCCCTGTCCTTCTCCCTCTCCCTGTCCCTCTCCCTGTCCCACTCCCTCTCCCTGTCCCTCTCCCTCTCCCTCTCCCTCTCCCTCTCCCTGTGCCTCTCCCTGTCCCTCTCCCTCTCTCTCTCCCTCTCCCTTTCCCTCTCCCTGTCCCTCTCCCTATCCCTCTCCCTCTCCCTTTCCCTGTGCTGCTCCCTGTCTTGCCCCATGTCCTCCTCCCTGCCTTTCTCAATGCCTTTCCCTCTCCCTTTCTCAATGTGTTTCCCTCTCCCTTTCCCAATGCCTTTCCCTCTCCCTTTCCCAATGCGTTTCCCTCTCCCTTTCCCAATGCCTTTCCCTCTCTCTTTCCCAATGCCTTTCTCTCTGCATTTGTATCAGCCTTTGGCTTTGTTTCAGCACAGCCCCCATGAAGCAAGAGAAATGTCATTTCAAATCTGCCCTGAATAATTCAGGGGAATAGTTAGGAGGCAAAGCAGTCCTTGAAGTAAAAATCGCTGCTATCGCTCCACCAGACACTCCGCCTGTGTGTTGGAAGCAGAAAAAAGACGGTGCCTTTAAATAGCGTTGCTCCAGCCGATTCCCGACTGCAACTTGACAACTGAAGCTGTCGTCACTGCCAGGCAGTAAGTGAGGGTGCGCAGCCGAATTTCACTTCCGGGGCGGTAACAGGCCGATGCGCACGGCGATTACATCATCATTGGCGGGCGCAGCCGACCAGGGCGTTCCCGGCAGAAGCGAGGTGCAACCGCAAAACCCTCGGCCAATTTCGCAGGGGGCAATTTTAGTGCCGTGTCTGGGCGGAAACCATTTTGTGCCCCATTAGCGCCTCCTGTAGGCGCTAACGGCAGTCGCAAAACAGGGGAATTTCAGCCTATAAATAACAATGATTTTGGTAGAGTTTCTGAATTTATGCTACAGATTGTGTAAATTGTATTGTTCACATCATCCATTGTTTATGTGATTTAGGTGTTTAGTGCTGTGATTGTGTATAGGGATGTGTGGTTTATACACTCACACACGTGACCTCTTTGCTGCTCTTCTCTGAGTTCTGGCTCTTGAAGAAATATCAATAAGGTTGAAACTTGCACAGGGCCACAACTCAGCTGGCAACCATTAGTAATGCAGGGTTCAGTCTGGGCCAGCATCTGTGTTGGTGCTGGAAATAAACTGTGTGCAGTTGTGAACTTGGATCGTCCCGTTTTCAAATTCCTCACTGACTGTCAAGGATGGTCAAGAGATTACTTATTACTTAGAATCCATCGATGACATAAACTAAGTTGCTTTGTGGCATGTTTTATCTTGACTTCCTAGTGGTTTCTGAAAGAGGTGCATATTTTACAGTGAATTATGTTCCCCTACATCTCCTCCTTTAGCTTGGCTCAGTCAATAACACCTTTACCTATGAGTCAAGAAGGTAATGATTTCAAGTCCCATTCCAGGACTTGAGCGCATAATCTAGGCTGATCTTCCAATGGAGTGTTATACTGCTGGAGGTGCCATCTTGCAGATGAGACATTAAAGCAAGGCCTTGTCTGCCTATCCAGGGGAAGACAATGTTTCCTTACTATTACTGGAAGAAGAGGAGGGAACTCTCCTGTTTTCTCCAGCAACAGTTGTCCAGTCTCAGTGTTTCCTCCAGCTTTATCATGAATATGTAATTAATGTGATGAAATACAGGACAGCTTTATGAATGCCACCTCGATAATCCAAACATCAGTTTAACATCTCATTCAAAAGACAGCACCTCCAACAGTGCAGCGCTCCCTCAGTAATGCACTGAAGATAGATTTTGTACTCAAGTCTCTGGCGTGGACTTGAACTCACAACTTTCAGCCTCACAGACAACAGCACTAAAACTGAGCCAAGGCTAGCACCATAGAATCAACTGTGGTAAGAGGTTGGTGTTAATGAACATTAGGATAAATTCATGGATGTTGTACTTGAAGCGAGCATGGGTAGGAGATAGATCTACAATACGGCTATGCTGATTCTCTGTCTCGGGCATTTTTCCAGCACTGCTCCCTGCTGGGAGTGCATGAATTTATTGTCTTTAGAAATGTTAGTTTTCCAAAGAAGCTTAGTATTTGGAGAATCAAAAATTGCAATTCAATGCAATCTTCACAATAATGGTTTTGAAGAGACTTCAAAGACTGAATGTGAACATTTCTATTCTTGCAGTTTACAAGCTTGAAATTCTTTAAAGAGACTACAGTAGCAAAGGAAATATCTATCCGCCTCGGTCTCCGCACTGTCTGGAATCATCATTAGTCAATACCATTGCTCTAGTATTACATTGGCCCAGGTTCTGCGGTTGTTATAACAGCAAAACTCTCCGAAATCCAGAAGTTGCTGTCAGTGATTCCCTGCTCCTCCACTAGTTGCACTGTTGAAGATCCTGCAGACGGCAATCTTTGAGAAATCACCGAACTGTTGAGAACTTCCCCTTTTATGCTGTAATATCACTATTAAAAAAAACCCGAAAAAGTTAAGCCTTGTTCAATGAGGTGTAACTGTTTTTTTAAAGTAGTGTACTAAGTCACAATTACTGCTGAACAATCTCCCTGGTCCTGAAAAATGAATTTTATATTTGTAGAATGTCAAATTTTTCTATTATGATAAAAATTCCATATATTTTAATATATTTTTTTTTAAGTTTGTTTATGACATTTCATCATCTACCTTAATCCCATGTGTATGTCCCAATCCTTATTTCAATCTCTGAAAAATGTATAAAAAGTGAATAATAATCAATGCATTTTATTTCCTAGTTTGCTGTCTGTGAGATTTCTTCAATATGATTGGCTGCTTAGCCTGCTTGATGATATCACTGTTGCTGAATGCTGGATATCCCATAGACTTGCCACCAGAATCAAATTAACATGGGGAAAGGTGAAATCCATGCCACAGCGATCTTTATGGGTAGTTTTCTTCAATGTCAGCAGTGAGTGCCATCACTTCGCCACTGACGGCAAAATCTGGGCCAAAGCTGTTTTAAGATTTTTATAATGTTTGTGCTGCCTGTCATCTTCACCAGCAGGATGATAATGACTTTAAATGTATTATTTAGTTTAAAGGCCTCACTGAATTGTTAGGACAGCAGTTGGAAATTTAGGATTTAGAGTTTCCTGGTTTGGGTTCTCCTGAGTTCAGTTGGCTCGGGTCAGTTCCTATTGAATTGAAAGAGTTTGTTCTGTTCATCCCTGGACACCAGTGTCATAGTAATTACAAACTGAACTTTTAACTTACAATGATTAGCTTTTTAGCCTATTACAAGGCATTCCAATGTTTATGCTTTCTAATGTCATCTGGGAAGGTAAAGGTTTATTCAAGACCTTGAGATAATACTATTCAGATCAATAAACCTAATAAAGTAGCTGAACCTCTGCAGACCCTCTCCAGTGACTTCTTTTGTACTGCATTGTCCTGTGTGATGAGAGCATTGAATTAATTTCATGTGACAAGATGGAGAGAGTTGAGAAGCCAAAGGTTGTAAGTGAAAAATGATATAGACTGGGTCGTTTTTCTTCTAGCCAACATCAAGGGTTGAGAAAAATCAATGTAGTAAGCAGTCATTGTCCCTGTATGACAAATCATCTTCTAAATTTCTATCTGCACAGGCTCAGAGATGCTGACCCTGTAGATATATGTACTTAAAGTATCATTTTTATGAAATGACAGTGTGAGCTCTTGGTGTTTGAAGGATTGTAATAGTTCTTTCCAGCTAAAGAAATTGGTTTATATTTAATGAGTAGAGCTTACAGCTTCAGTGTTCAAACCAACAAAACCCAATGGGCTAGGTTTTACACTTTTGTGCTTATCGCCCAAAAATGGGCGTTATTTCTGGCGTGGGCAGTAAAAATGGGTTTTTAGATCGCCGGCTTGTTGCCCATTCTCAAAGCACCGAGTCTCCATTTTTGAAATTGGGCATTACCCCGAGCGATATGAAATGGACGGTGGCATTAAATCTCGTTGACCTTCTGCCATAAAGTGTCGCCGTCCTTAGCAGTGGCATGATTCCCACGATTCAGGAGGTCAAGAGTCATCATGACATGCGCACAAGAGGAGACAGAGAGAAAGGAAGCTGAGAGGGGCTGAAGGTGTGCGTGGTTGCTTTGGGAGGAAGGAGGGAGAGTTTAGAACTTTACAGCAAATAGGGAAACAAAAGTTAGCTGTTACCAGCCACATATTTTCCTGCGTTTGGCCTAAAATGGAGGGAGAGGAGGAGGCATCACAGCACGCAGTGGAGACTGATGCTGGAGAGAGCAGTGAGGTGAGAGGGGAGCGCATTGGAGGGCGCAAAAGAGCGAGGAGGTTTTCGGATGAGGCAAATGCTTCCCTCCTGCAGGAGGTCGAGTTACGCTGGAGTGATTTGACACAGGGAGGGGATAGGAAGCCCACCCCAAAGGCCTACTAGAAGATATGGACCGAGATAGCAGAGGTGGTCTCGTCGGCGACCAACGAGGTGCGTGAAGTCAACCAATGCCGCAAATGATGGAACGACCTTGTGGGAATAAGTGTAAGTGTTATATTTATTTACATGCACTTATGTATTTATATAATTTGATTTGTAACGGTCATGAGTGACTATCAGCAGATGTGAGGTCTTTCACTTTTACCGGGAGTGTTTTACTCAAAGACTGTGGTCACGGTGCACGATGTTGTGTACCTGTAAAGCATGCACTCCCATGTTCCGCCACCAGGGAGCTCATCCTCTGAAGTCCCAATGGATCCCATCATCCCTTGGGAGCACTCCATATAAGCCGGTCCCTAAGGCCTGTTCCTCACTCTGGAGTGTCTTAATAAAGACTGAGGTCACTGTTACTTTAACCTCCCTGTGTGCAGTCTCATCTGTGTTAGGAACACAATAACTGGCGTCGAGTATATGAATCCAACGCAAAGATGCAGCAAACTGTGGGCATCCTGGAGAAGATCTCGGAGGGTGAGGACTGGGAAGCCTATGTCGAACGGCTAGACCAGTACTTTGTAGCCAACGAGCTGGACGGAGAAGGAAGCACTGCAAGAAGGAGAGCGGTCCTCCTCACAGTCTGCGGGGCAGAGTCTTCTGGCTCTGGTGAAACCCACAGATAAGTCATATGAGGAGCTGTGTACACTGGTTCAGGAGCATCTTAACCCGAGGGAGAGCATGCTGATGGCGAGGTATCGGTTCTACACATGCCAGCGATCTGAAGGTCAGGAAGTGGCGAGCTACGTTGCCGTGCTAAGGCAACTTGCAGGACAATGTGAGTTTGATGGCTACCTGAAGCAAATGCTCAGAGACTTTTTTGTACTGGGCATTGGCCATGAGACCATCCTACGAAAACTTTTGACTGTAGAAACACCGACCTTCAGTAAGGCCATTGCGATAGCACAGGCGTTTATGTCCACCAGTGATAACACCAAACAAATCTTTCAGCACACAAGTGCCAGCAATGCTCAAAAATTAAATGGAACTGTGTTTGCGAGCAGAAATGTACAGGGCAGAACCCACGAGTTTGCAACTGCCAACAGGCCTCAGGTGACCGAGATGACTCAGAGTCCCCAACAAAGGATGAATGCAAGGCAATTCAGACCTTGTTGGCGATGTGGAGACTTCCATTCAGCCTATTCATGCCGCTTCAAAGGGTATGTTTGCAAGAGCTGTGGAACAATGGGGCACCTCCAACGAGCTTGCAGACGAGATGCAAGCTCTGCAAAACCTGCTAACCACCACATGGCAAAGGAAGATCGGTCCATGGTGGATAGAAGCATAGAAAATAGGTGCAGGAGTAAGCCATTCGGCCCCTCAAGCCTGCACTACCATTCAATGAGTTCATGGCTGAACATGCAACTTCAGTACACCATTCCTACCTTCTCGCCATACTCCTTGATCCCCCTAGTAGTAAGGACTACATCTAACTCCTTTTTGAATCTATTTAGTGAATTGACCTCAACAACTTTCTGTGGTTGAGAATTCCACAGGTTCACCACTCTCTGGGTGAAGAAGTTTCTCCTCATCTCGCTCCTAAATGGCTTACCCCTTATCCTTAGACTGTGACCCCTGGTTCTGGACTTCCCCAACATTGGGAACATTCTTCCTGCATCTAACCTGTCTAAACCCGTCAGAATTTTAAACGTTTCTATGAGATCCCCTCTCATTCTTCTGAACTCCAGTGAATACAAGCCTAGTTGATCCAGTCTTTCTTGATATGTCAGTCACGCCATCCCGGGAATCAGCCTGGTGAACCTTTGCTGCACTCCCTTAATAGTAAGAATGTCCTTCCTCAAGTTAGGAGACCAAAACTGTACACAATATTCCAGGTGTGGCCTCACCAAGCCCCTGTACAACTGTAGTAACACCTCCCTGCCCCTGTACTCAAATCCCCACGCTATGAAGGTCAACATGCCATTTGCTTTCTTAACCGCCTGCTGTACCTGCATGCCAACCTTCAATGACTGATGTACCATGACACCCAGGTCTCGTTGCACCTCCCCTTTTCCTAATCTGTCACCATTCAGATAATAGTCTGTCTCTCTGTTTTTACCTCACATTTATCCACATTATACTTCATCTGCCATGCATTTGCCCAGTCACCTAACCTATCCAAGTCACTCTGCAGCCTCATAGCATCCTCCTCACAGCTCACACTGCCACCCAACTTAGTGTCATCTGCAAATTTGGAGATACTACATTTAATCCCCTCGTCTAAATCATTAATGTACAATGTAAACAGCTGGGGCCCCAGCACAGAACCTTGCGTTACCCCACCAGACACTGCCTGCCATTCTGAAAAGTACCCATTTACTTCTACTCTTTGCTTCCTGTCTGACAACCAATTCTCAATCCACGTCAGCACACTACCCCCAATCCCATGTGCTTTAACTTTGCACATTAATCTCTTGTGTGGGACCTTGTCGAAAGCCTTCTGAAAGTTCAAATACACCACATCAACTGGTTCTCCTTTGTCCACTCTACTGGAAACATCCTCAAAAAATTCCAGAAGATTTGTCAAGCATGATTTCCCTTTCACAAATCCATGCTGACTTGGACCTATCATGTCACCTCTTTCCAAATGCGCTGCTATGACATCCTTAATAATTGATTCCATCATTTTACCCACTACCGATGTCAGGCTGACCGGTCTATAATTCCCTGTTTTCTCTCTCACTCCTTTTTTAAAAAGTGGGGTGACATTGGCTACCCTCCACTCGATAGGAACTGATCCAGAGTCTATGGAATGTTGGAAAATGACTGTCAATGCATTCGCTATTTCCAAGGCCACCTCCTTAAGTACTCTGGATTGGCTAGTGCCAGTGTCCAGTTCCATGGCTACGGGTAAGCCATTCAATTTTACGTTTAGCATTATAGGTGGACATTTCATCAGGCCCTGGGGATTTATCGGCCTTCAATCCCATCAAAGCAATTTCGAGCCTCAGAGAGAGGAGGCAGATGCTGAAGTACACAGGGTGCACACATTTTCGATGAAACGTCCACCTATAATGCTAAACGTAAAAGTGAATGGCTTACCCGTAGCCATGGAACTGGACACTGGCACTAGCCAATCCATCATGAGTAAAAAGATGTTTGAGAGACTGTGGTGCAACAAGGCATACAGACCAGCCCTGAGCCCCATCCACACGAAACTGAGAACGTACACCAAAGAGCTTATCACTGTCTTGGGCAGCGCCATGGTCAAGGTCACCTACGAGGGCATGGTGCACGAACTGCCACTTTGGATTGTCCCGGGCGATGGCCCCACACTGCTTGGAAGGAGCTGGCTGGGCAAAATCCGCTGGAACGGGAATGACATCCGAGCACTATCACATGTCGATGAGGCCTCATGTACCCAGGTTCTGAACAAATTTCCTTCCCTTTTTGAGCCAGGCATTGGAAACTTTGCTGGGGCGAAGGTGCGGATCCATTTGGTCCCAGAGGCACGACCCAGTCACCACAAGACGCGAGCGGTACCTCACATGATGAGGGAGAGAATGGAAATCGAGCTGGACAGGCTGCAACGTGAGGGCATCATCTCTCCAGTGGAATTCAGCGAGTGGGCCAGCCCGATTGTTCCAGTACTCAAAAGTGATGGCACGGTCAGGAATTGCAGCGATTATAAAGTAACTATTAATCGTTTCTCGCTACAGGACCGATACCCGCTACCTAAGGCAGACGACCTATTTGCGACGCTGGCAGGAGGCAAGATGTTCACCAAGCTCGACCTGACTTCGGCCTACATGACGCAGGAGCTGGAGGAGTCTTCGAAGGGCCTCACCTGCATCAACATGCACAAGGGACTGTTCATCTACAACAGATGCCCGTTTGGAATTCGGTTGGTTGCAGCTATCTTCCAGAGAATCATGGAGAGCCTCCTCAAGTCGGTGGCACATATAGTGGTCTTTCAGGACGACATATTGGTCACGGGTCGGGACACCGCTGAGCACCTACAAATCCTGGAGGAGATCCTCCAGCGACTGGATCGCATGAGGCTGCGGCTGAAGAGGTCGAAATGTGTCTTCATGGCAACAGAAGTGGAGTTTTTGGGGAGAAAGATCGCGGCGGACGGCATAAGGCCCACAGATGCCAAGACAGAAGCAATCAGGAATGCTCCCAGGCCACAGAACGTCACGGAGCTGCGGTCGTTCCTGGGATTCCTCAATTATTTTGGTAACTTCCTACGGGGTTAAGCACCCTTTTAGAGCCCCTACATGTGTCATTGCGCAAAGGTGAGAACTGGGTATGGGGAAAAAAAACAAGTCATTGCTTTTGAGAAAGCTAGAAACATTTTATGCTCCAACAAGCTGCTTGTATTGTATAATCCGTGTAAAAGACTTGTGCTAGCATGTGACGCGTCGTCGTATGGAGTCGGGTGTGTATTACAACAAGCTAACGTTGCGGGGAAGTTGCAACCTGTCGCCTATGCTTCCAGGAGCTTGTCTAAGGCCGAGAGAGCCGACAGCATGATTGAGAAAGAGGCATTAGCGTGTGTGTCCGGGGTAAAGAAAATGCATCAGTACATGTTTGGCCTCAAATTTGAGCTGGGAACCGATCAAAAGCCGCTCGCATCCCTGTTCACTGAAAACAAGGGGATAAATACTAATGCCTCAGCCTGCATACAAAGGTGGGCACTCTCGCTATCAGTGTATAACTATACCATCCGCCACAGGTCAGGCACCGAGAACTGTGCGGATGCTCTCAGTCGGCTACCATTGCCCACCACGGGCGTGGAAATGGCGCAGCCTGCAAACTTGTTGCTGGTGGCACAGTCCACAGACTTGTTGATGGTCACGGAAGCATTTGAAAATGATAAATCACCTGTCACGGCCTGCCAGATTAGGACTTGGACCAGCCAAGATCCTCTGCTGTCCCTAGTAAAAAACTGTGTACTGCATGGGAGCTGAGCCAGCATCCCCATTGAAATGCAAGAGCCAATCAAGCCATTCCAGCTGCGAAGGGACGAGCTGTCCATTCAGGCAGACTGCCTGTTGTGGGGTAACTGCGTAGTGCTACTCAAAAAGGGCAGGGAGACGTTCATCTTGGATCTCCACAGCACACACCCGGGTATAATAATGATGAAAGCAATAGCCAGATCCCACGTGTGGTGGCCCGGTTTCGACCCTGACTTAGAGTCCTATGTACGGCAATGCAACGTATGTGCTCTGTTGAGCAACGCGCCCAGAGAGGCACCACTAAGTTTGTGGTCCTGGCCCTCCAGACCATGGTCGAGGATCCATGTCGACTACGCAGGCCGGTTTCTCTGTAAAATGTTCCTGGTGGTGGTGGATGCTTTTTCAAAATGGATTGAATGTGAAATGATGTCGGGAAGCACCGCCACTGCCACCATTGAAAGCCTGAGGGCCATGTTTGCTACCCACGGCCTGCCTGACATTCTGGTCAGTGACAACGGGCCATGTTTCACCAGTGCCGAATTTAAAGAATTCATGACCCGCAATGGGATCAAACATGTCACCTCGGCCCCGTTTAAACCAGCCTCCAATGGGCAGGCAGAGCGGGCAGTAAAAACCATCAAACAGAGCCTTAAATGAGTCACTGAAGGCTCACTCCAAACCCGCCTGTCCCGAGTACTGCTCAGCTACCGCACAAGATCCCACTCGCTCACAGGGGTGCCCCCGGCTGAGCTACTCATGAAAAAGTCACTTAAAACCAGACTCTCGCTAGTTCACCCCAACCTGCATGATCAGGTAGAGAGCAGGCGGCAGCAACAAAATGTAAACGAGAAATTGATCTGAATGACCCTGTGTATGTGCTAAACTATGGACATGGTCCCAAGTGGATCGCGGGCACGGTGATAGCTAAAGAAGGGAATAGGGTGTTTGTAGTCAAACTAGACAATGGACAAATTTACAGAAAGCACCTGGACCAAATGAGGCTGTGGTTCACAGACTGCCCTGAATAACCCACAGCAGACACCATCTTTTTCGAGCCCACAACACACACCCAAAGGATCAACAACGCCACGCCGGACCAGGAAATCGAACCCATCACGCCCAACAGCCCAGCAAGGCCAGGCTCACCTAGCAGCCCTGCAGGGCCAACAACACGCCAGCCCAGCGAGGGCACAGCTAACACACCAGAACAGACATTTGTACCGAGGCAGTCCACCAGGAAAAGAAAGGCTCCCGACCGCCTCACCTTGTAAATAGTTTGCACTTTGACTTTGGGGAGGAGTGATGTTGTGTATCTGCATGCACTCCCATGTTCCGCCACCAGGGAGCTCATCCCCTGAAGTCCCAAGGGATCCCAACATCCCTTGGGAGCACTGCATATAAGCTGGCCCCTAAGGCCTGTTCCTCACTGGAGTGTCTTATTAAAGACTGAGGTCACTATTACTTTAACCTCCCTGTGTGCAGCCTCATCTGTGTTAGGAACACAATACACGTCTTTCGGTAAAAAATGATAATTATCATAATAAGCATGATTACATCTGTCAGTTATGTGTTGTATCAGTCTCTGTGACAGTACCTAGCAATGATATCATGCAATGATCTCATGCCATGTCGTCCTGTCACCTTTTACAGAAGAAGCTTTCAACGATGAGGTCCGTGCAGAGGCGAACGGGTGGGGGGCCACCAGTCTCCATCGACATCAATGAGACGGTGTAGCGGGTGCTCGCACTCGTGGGGAAGCATCCCCAGACAGCCACGGAAGCATCTGCAGACCCTGAAGTGATGACACGTGAGTAAATCTTCCACCATTGCTTGACATAATGTCAATAGATGCCACACCCACTCATATCCGAGCAATCATATATGATAGATGATTTCTAAAATTGTCCTAGAAATAATAGTGGCCTAATGAAAATCATTGCAATGCAACTTTGTTGATGGTCATGAAATGTGATTTCTGTAATGATTGTGATAGCGGTAGTGCATTTTTCGTGCATATGCTGTGTGTAGCGCTGGATTCACCTTGTAACCTTCGCACCCCCTTCTCCTCTAATAACCTCATTTGTGTTTTGCAGCTCAGCCAGCAGCGTGGCCCCAGGCAAGACCACAGAGGCCAGAAGGTGGGGGCATGGGGCCCGACACCCCGGACGATCCTATATCTGCTGAGGAGCTCAGATTCTCGCTCGTCAATCTGCTGGGTCTGTTCTCTACGGATGAGAGCGCGAACTTCGAGGAACCTGCATCGCCATGCTCCAGGAGCCATTCCACCCCTAGGCCATCTAGTGGTCCTCGGGACATTGCCACCTCTACTCTGGCGGTACCGGCCCCAAGCACCTCGCCACAGGGCACCCAATTTGTCCCCAGGATGGCGCCGACCCCACAAGGCCTCGTGGAAGCAGCAGGTCTGGTCCACGAGCGCCACATGAGAGCGGATAGATGGTACAGTTGTCCAGGAGGACTGTAGACATTTGTGACCAGCACATGGAAGCATTGGGGGGCATATCCCGACAGTTGTCCACCATGACTGAATACATTCCATGGATGGTGGAGGCCCTGGGTGCGATGCGCTAGCCAGGAACACTGCTGGCACAGGCCTCCCAGTGGTCCCCGAGTGTGGCACTCCATCCCTAGGTTCCGCACCACCACTGCAAACAACAGATGAGAGCAAGGAGGCAAGACCCTGCTTCTGCATCAGAGAATGTTGCCCCCTCGGTACCCGCTCCCGCACCCATATGTGATATCTTCACAGAGCACAGCACACACAGCTTCCTACATGGCAGGCAGCTCTCTCGGAAGCCTCCGGAATCTGCCTGGTTCTGTTTATTATTAACTCTGCAGTTGCAGTACTCAATACGTCCACATCCACAGTGTGGAGCTACAAACATTACAAGTTTACAGACATTACACTTCTCCCTCCTTAATGAAGAAGTTATTATAACAAACATCATACATAACTTTCATGTTTATACATAATATAGGATATAAACTTTTTTTTTCATATTTACAAATTTAACTTTACCACTTGTTTTCTGTTTCGAAGAGGATACCTTCGGTCTCAACAGAACCTTCCAAACCTGGTGTCGATTTCACACTCATTCGAGGTTCATCCTGAGGAACAGTTTCCTCCAAGGAATTTCCTTGATTTTCATTTGAACTCACTTTAACTTCAGGCTCTTTGTTTTCCTGACTCGGACTCAGACTTTCATTCTGATCCTCTCCTGGATTTGTTTCCAGTACATTGGATTTAGGATTTGCTGCTGGTGTATCAAAACTACCTGATGAGTCAGAAATAATTGAATCATTCCCACCTTCAACTCCTTCCATGTCTGCAGGTAAAATCTGATCAATATGAACAAACCTAACCTGTCCATTATCAAACATCTTTACCAAATATGTGCGAGGACCACATATCTTCACTACTCTTCCAGGTAACCACTTTAACCATTTATGGTGATGGTTCTTCACTCTCACCTTCTGGTTTAATTTCACACTTCTCTCTTTTACTCTACCTCTATCCTGATTCTCTTTCTGTCTTAATTGTGTCTCTCCTACGGACTGTGCCAACGAGAATCTGGTTCGTGGCTGTCATTTGAGAAACAACTCTGCTGGTGTTCTACCAGTAGTTGTATGAAGAGTATTTCGATATGTAATCAAAAAATTAGCCAATTTGTGATCCAATGACAACTGTCATTTCCTTGGATTTGGATCTAACATTTGTTTTATGAGGGCACGTTTTACAATTTGTACAGTGCGCTCAACTGCACCATTCGAAGCAGGATGGTATGGTGGAACCTTGGTATGTTTCACACCATTTTTGCTCGTGAATTATGAAAATTCTTCTGAATGAAATTGTGGTCCATTATCCGAAACAATTTCTTCAGGGAGGCCAAATGAAGAAAATCATTTTTGTAAAATGTCCAATGTTTCACTTGTTGTTATTTTCCATATTGGAAACACCACAACCCACTTCGAACGGCTATCAATCACAATGAACAATTGTTGTCCTTCTAACTCAGCAAAATCAATATGTAGCCTTTGCCACACCCTGGGAGGCCATTTCCATGGCTGTAATGGTACTGGTGGTGGTTGCTTGCTTACCGATTGACATGTCGTACACTGACTCACAATGTACTCTATATCTTTATCAAGACCTGGCCACCATAAATAACAGTGTGCAAAAATCTTGGTCAAGCACATTCCCAGGTGCTGGTCATGGGGGTCTCCTAATAATTTGGACCTTAATTTATTTGGTATAACCACTCTTGCACCCCACATGACACAATCTTTATCGACTGATAATTCATTCCTACGAATGAAGAATGTATGTGTACCTTTGTCTGTTCCCTGGTTTGGCCAAGCATTTGCAATATACTCATACACCTTTGACATCACTGGGTCACGTTTGGTTGCTCTACCAATCTCTTCAGCTGTGATTGGTAGTTCTTCAATGTATGAAAAATAAAACACTTCTTCCCTATCAGGTGTAACTTGTGATGGGGAAGGCAATCTAGACATTGCATCAGCATTACTGTGATCAGCTGATCGTCTGTATTCAATATCATATGTATATGCTGACAAAATCAAAGCCCATCTCTGCATTCGGGCTGCAGCTAATGTTGGAACTGAAGACTTTGGATGGAGGATTATGGTCCGTAATAATGGTAAACTTACGACCATACAAGTATTTGTGAAACTTCTTGACCCCAAAAATTAATGCCAAAGCTTCCCTTTCAATTTGCGCATAATTACTCTCACTGGCACTGAGAGTGCGTGAAACAAAAACAATTGGTCTCTCTTCCCCACTACCTGATACATGAGAGATCACTGCCCCAACTCCATACGGAGAGGTATCACATGCTAGCTTAATCTCCTTAGATATGTCATAGTGAACTAACATGGTGCTCTCTACCAATTTGCTTTTTCACTCCTTGAATGCTGTATCGCATTCTTTTGACCACTTCCAATGGACCTGTTTTTTCAAAAGTTCATTCAGTGGATGCAATACTGTAGCCAAATTTGGTAGGAACTTCTCATAAGAGTTCAAAACACCCAAGAATGAACGAAGTTCAGTGACATTCCTGGGAGTGGGTGCATTTCTAATTGCATCCAATTTTTCCATGGTTGGATGTAAACCATCTTTGTCTACTCTGTACCTTAAGTACTCCACTGAATTTTTAAATAACTCACACTTACAAGCAGACACTCGTACTCTGTGCTTCTCTAGCCATTTGAGGACTTCATTCAATATGTCATTATGAATTTGCCTATTTGGTGCTGAAATTAATATGTCATAAATAACATACTACCCCTTCAATACCTTGCAAAATCTGGTTCATCACCCCTTGGAATATGGCAGGAGTGGAAGACACTCCAAACGGTAGCCTATTAAATTGATATAGGCCTAGATGAGTATTTATAGTCAAACATGACTTGGACTCCTCATCTAGTTCAAGCTGTAAGTAGGCATTCGTAAGATCCAGTTTTGAGAAGATCTGACCACCTGTCAGTGTTGTGAACAAATCTTCTATATTCAGCAATGTATTGGGGACATTACCCTCTAGAACCTGGTTTACGGTTACTTTATAATCACCACACAATCTTACCTTACCATCGGATTTAGGTACAACAACAATGGGTGTAGCCCAATTACATCGATCTAACTTACAAATAATGTTCTGTCTCTAGTCTTTTGAGTTCTTGCTCAACTTTCTCCTTGAGTGCATATGGTACGGAACGTGGCTTGTAGTAAACCGATCTAGCGTCCTTCTGTACCCTGACACTCGCCTTGAAGCCTTGGATCGGACTGCCCGTTTCGCAGAACATCTTCGGGTACTTCTTGATAACCTCATCCGTTGATGAAAATCTCGCTTCCACACAGAAAATCTTACTCCAATCCATCTTTTGTGAGCTCAACCAATTTCTTCCTAGTAAGACAGACTTGTCTCCTTTCACTATTCGAGGCAAGTTCTGAAATTGATCTTTATATTTCACTGGTACGGTGATACGACCTACCACAGGAATTTTCTCTCCCGAGTAGCCTCGCAGCTCTATCTTGGATTTCTCCAGTTGGAAATCACGCAATTTGTCAAGGTATAGTGACTCCGGTACTACACTAACTGATGCACCCGTGTCAATTTCCATTGGTATCTTGAATCCCGCAACATCTATGTGGATTTTGATGCTTTCCGAATCGCTGTCCGTTAACCTCGTGCTCCTGATGACGTGTAACTCTAACATCTCCTTGTCCTGTTGTTGTTCTTACATGCTATGTAGTCTCTTTGGATTTCTACTCATAGCTTTGAACGCTGGACTCATAGCTTTTAAAGCTGGTTTACTCTTCAATCGGCATGCCTTCGCAAGATGCCCAGTCTTTCTGCAGAAGAAACACTCTGCCTTCACGTATGGATAACTTTGAGCAATGTATTGTCCCAGGCACCTATAGCACGACTTCAACGCTCTGTTAGAATTTCGAGTTTCTAAGACTTTGGGTCCCCACCGTCTTTTACTTTGAACCTGCAGGTGATTTACCTCAGTTGACTGACGATCGTAATTATTATTTAATTCTCGGGAATATTGTTCGGCCAAACCCATCGACATCGCTATCTGACAAGCAATTTCAAAAGTCAAGCCATCCGTCGTCAATAACTTCCTTCTGATCGCATAATTTTTCACCCCACAAACAAAACGATCCCGAAATGCTTAGTTTTGAAAGTTTCCAAAATTACAGTGCATCGATAGCTTTTTTAATGCTACGATGTAATTACTGATACTTTTATCAGCCTTTTGATTCCGAATCCCGAAACGATAGCTTTCAGCAATTTCTAACAGTTTGGGGTTATAGTGCTGCTCCAGCTTCATTAAAATCTCTTTAAGTGTTGTGTCCTTTGGCTCGTCAGGCACAAGCAGATTTACAAGGGTTTTGTACAATCCCCGACCCGCCTCCGATAAGAAGATCGCTTTCTTACATTCAAACACAGCCCGGTTCTGGACTGCATTGTCTGGAACTTTGATTATGTTATTTGCAGTGAAATACATTTCTAGCCGATCCACATACGCTTTAAAACGTTCCCGGTCGTGTCTATATTCCCCCAAATGTCCGATTACACCTGCCATTTTAATCTCTAGTTGTTCACACCGTGTGCTGCATTTTACCTCGGATTTTTGTAGCTTTTTCCAAAGACAGAAACTTCCAAAGTCTCTCTGTCGGTTGGCTGAATCCTTCCCCAACAAAATTTAAGCTTTAAATCATCTGAAAAATCCCATCTCATTGCCAAATGTGATATCTTCACAGAGCACAGCACACACAGCTTCCTGCATGGCAGGCAGCTCTCTCAGAAGCCTCTGGAATATGCCCGGTTCTGTTTATTCTTAACTCTGCAGTTGCAGTACTCAATACGTCCACATCCACAGTGTGGAGCTACAAACATTACAAGCTTACAGACATTACACCATGGAACCACCACCTCTGCCTTCATCCCCCCCAATGAGGCACTCCTCGGCCAGGTGACGTGGAGTGAGGAGGGGAAGGGGTAGAGGTGGGGAGATGAAGGGGAGGGGGAAAGGAAAGTGAGGTGCATGTGCGCAGGTGATGGCTGTGTCATATCTCCATCTGGGTGTATGCAATTTGTTGTAAAGTATGGGAGGGAGGGGACTACCTTCCTGCTTAGCATTTGTATTCTGTGTTACTGGACATGTTGATCATTTGATTGATGCCAATGGTGGAAAAAGTGAGATGTGTTGGGGTTTGAGTGTTTTTGCCTGTGATACTTATGATTTCAGACCAATGTTGGTATAACATTTTTTTTATTGAGCATAACCTATTGCGCATTGTCTCAGATAGCTGGACCATTACACACTGGTGATTCCTTAACACAAAAGGATTAAATAAAACTTAACTTCAATCAATGTAAACCTTAACTGCCACCAAGATATGGGCATCATTGATGTCTGAGCTGCACACACACAGCAGTGTATCAGCATTGTCACTCACAGCAACGTTCTTTCAGGCAAATCGTTCAGATATCAGCTCATGACGTAAGGGCCTTGCAGCTATGTAGTCACCATGGGCCCTTTCCTGCGGTTTGGAGTGGGTCATGGGCATGGTTGCATAGCCAGCCTGATTGTCTGGCCGAGGTCAACGTCCAGCCCCTCGTCATCCTCTTCCTCTCTCTCCTGAGGTGGAGCATCAGTTCCTTCTGGCAATTCTTGTCCCCTCCTGATAGTCAGGTTGTGCAGCATGGAGCACATGACCACGATTTTACCTTCTTGCTCAGGGTTGTATTGTAACTCCCCTCCTGAGTGGTCCAGATATCGGAAGTGCTGCTTAAGCATAATTATTGTTTTGTGCACCACATTGCGTGTGTCTCTGTGGCTCCGGTTGTATCGCTTCTCAGCCTCGGTGTGGGTGTCACGCAAGGGGGTCATCAGCCAGGTGGCTAGGCTATATAGGTTATCACCAAGTATCCAGCATTGTCCTGGGGGCTGACTCTTAAAGATATCCGAGACAGCGCTCTCACGCAGGATGTGAGCCTCATCGAATGTGCTCGGACATTTGGAATTCACTGCCATGATGATCTGGTTGTGGTCGACAACTAGTTGGACCTTCAGGGAATGAAATCCTTTTCTGTTATAAAAACGCTCCGGGTCCTGAGAAGGTGGCCGCATGGCGATGTGAGTCCTCTGTATAGCTCCCTGCACCCTGGGAAACTTAGCAATGCGGTAGAATGCCCCAGCTCTGTCAGTCTGAGCCTCCGTGATCAGGGGAAGCTGAAAAAGCCCATCCTTCTCACGTTCAAGACCTCCGTGACCTGCCTAATGCAGCGATGGGTTGCATGGTGAGACAGAGGGCAAATCTCAACCGCGGAAACCCGAAAGGAATCGGACGTGTAGAAATACAGTGCCGCGGTGACCTTGACCTCGTCCGACACTGATGTCCTGATGGCAGGCTGCATATGTGGCCTGATGAGCTCACATATTTCATTGATCACCACCTTGTGGTCGGACACGTCGAGGTAAGACCTCTTTTCCCTGTACGTGCGGGGTGTGTATGGTCTGGTCCTCCTCCTCATTCTTGCACGTCTTAAATTGGGGACATAATGATGTGCATCACACATTGCGCCATCTGCACTTTGCAGCGTCTGCGTATTAATCGATGCAGGCTGAGAAATGGCTGGCCCTATTGCAATGAAAGTATAGTAGCGATTGATCAGAAGCAATAATTTCTTCACTAAAATACACCTAGAGTAAACCCCCAATAGTCCAGAGTCTGCAAATATGTCTGTTGAGATGGTCACTTCACCTGAGAAGAACTCCAGAGTCAATGCAAACTCTCCCCAAGTTGAAGCAGCCTTTTCAATGAAGTGAACTGCGATTTAAAAAAATGGCAGCCACATCGCTGGTTAGTTCAGAACAGTTCGACTTTTTCTGGATGTTTTTTTGGGCGAACAATACTGGGAGCGATATGTGTGCGATGAAAATGACGGTGGCCGATCTAATGTGCTCTTTACGACCCAAAAAAATGGGCGGGCGGTATTATTGAATCTAGGCGTTAATTCTGTGCGGAAAGTAACGCTGGGCGATATGGGCGTTGATTTCGCCCATTCTGATGATTCCGCCCAAAACACATAGGGAAAGTAACGCTCAGCGATAAGTTTCCAAAAAATGCCTATCAGTTTCCATTTTGTGGCTAAATGGGCAATATATGGGCGTTATACATCATTTCAGCGGTAAAATGGACATTAAGTGGGCGTTAAACATGGCAAAAAACGAGGAAAATCTAGCCCATGATCTTTGCCCCTGCTACAGTTCGGGCTGTTATCTCCTTCACGTTTCTCTGAGCGACCATGTCCTACAGAACCTGAAATTTGCATCTTTGGCATTCTGTATTGCAGCATTAATATACCCCTTAACCTAACAATTAACCTTTTTTGCTGTAATTTTCCTCCTGGAATTTACAAACAATTTCTATTGTGTCTTCAGTCGCTCCAAAAATTGAATGCCACATGCTGCTTTGTACTGACTAAAAATAAATCAAATTTACTTACAATTAAATTATTGATAACAAAAAATTTCCAGAAGCATTTCATAACAAATGGATTACTTTTTTATTTAACAAACACAGCAGACAATACTGAAACCACAATGAATATAAGAGACCTAGAAACAACCTACAAGGGGTTCATTTAGCCTTTTGAAGCATCAGATTTTCTCCAGTTAGAAACAAATAAACCCGCAAATATTTTTATCAGTGAACCTTTTCAGATCTCCCTTCCTGGTTTCCGTGAAGTGACAATCTCTTGTTCACTTGGGAAAGGGAGTAGATTTATGGGAATTATATCAACCCAATGTTTATGGGGCTCTTCAGTCTGAGCAAATATCAAGGAAAAATTGCTAAGCATAGCAAGACTTTCTGGTTTTAAACTGAAGTGATGCTGTGCGGGATTGGCATATGAACACTTGGGATAAATGTTTATTTTCACGGCAAAGATGGTAATCTGGTCAAGCAGATCACCCACCCACTATAGAACCTGCCCCACTCTCACTCCAAGGAATGAAAATGAGTTTGGGGTATGACAGATTATCGCCCACGCAATGAAGACGAAACTTTACTCATTAATGTGTTCATCTGAAACCTTCTCTCTGATATTTTACCAGAGGCATTAACTCTTCTGTGGTTGGGAAAATGTTGCAGTCCATTATTAAAGAAGCAGTAGCAGGACATTTGGAAAAGTAAAATTCAGTCAGGCAGAGTCAGCGTGGATTTATGAAGGGGAAGTCATATTTGACAAATTTGCTGGAGTTCTTTGAGGATGTAACGAACAGGGGGGATAAAGGGGAACCAGTGGATGTGGTGTATTTTGACTTCCAGAAGGCATTTGACAAGGTGCCACATAAAAGGTTACTGCACAAGATAAAAGGTCACGGGGTTGGGGGTAATATATTAGCATAGATAGAGGATTGACTAACTAACAGAGAACAGAGAGTCGGGATAAATGGTTCATTCTCTGATTGGCAATCAGTAACTAGTGGGGTGCCACAGGATCACTGCTGGGACCCCAACTATTTACAATCTATATTAACGACTTAGAAGAAGGGACTGAGTGTAACATAGCCAAGTTTGCTGACGATATAAAGATGGGAGGAAAAGCAATGTGTGAGGAGGGCACAAAAAATCTGCAAAAGGACATAGACAGACTAAGTGAGCGGGCAAAGATTTGGCAGATGGAATTATAATGTTGGAAAAGGCGAGGTCATGCACTTTGGCAGAAAAAAATCAAAGAGCAGGTTATTATTTAAATGGAGAAAGATTGCAAAGTGCCGCAGTACAGCGGGACCTGGGGGTACTTGTGCATGAAACACAAAAGGATAGTATGCAGATACAGCAAGTGATCAGGAAGGCCAATGGTATCTTGGCCTTTATTGCAAAGGGGATGGAGTATAAAAGCAGGGAAGTCTTACTACAGCTATATGAGGTATTGGTGAGGCGACACCTGGAATACTGCGTGCAGTTTTGGTTTCCATATTTACTAAATGATATACTTGCTTTGGAGACAGTTCAGAGAAGGTTCACTAGGTTGATTCCGGGGATAAAGGGGTTGAATTATGCGGAAAGGTTGAGTAGGTTGGGCCTCTACTCATTGGAATTCAGAAAAATGAGAGGTGATCTTATCGAAACATATAAGATTATGAGGGGGTTTGTCAAGGTGGATGCAGAGAGGATGTTTCCACTGATGGGGGAGACTAGAACTAGAGGGCACGATCTTAGAATAAGGGGCCGCCCATCTAAAACTGAGATGAGGAGAAATTTCTTCTCTCAGAGGGTTGTAAATCTGTGGAATTCGCTGCCTCAGAGAGCTGTGGAAGCTGGGATATTGAATAAACTTAAGACAGAAATCAACAGTTTCTTAAACGATAAGGGGATAAGGGGTTATGGGGAGCGGGCAGGGAAGTGGACCTGAGTCCATGATCAGATCAGCCATGATCTTATTGAATGGCGGAGCAGGCTCGAGGGGCCGTATGACCTACTCCTGTTCCTATTTCTTATGTTCTTATGTTTATTGTAAATAAGGTAAAACCTTTACTAAAATATCAGAGAAGTATTTCAGACAAACACATTAAGCACCAGGAACAAAAAGCAAATTGCAAATGCTGGAAATCTGAAAGTAAAACAGAAAACTTTGGAAACATTCAGCACGTCAGGAGTTTTTGCACCTTTTTGGGGCAATTTAAAGAATTGTGTAAGGCAAGTATTGTATTACTGATGACCGTAAAACACATGTGTCTAATATTAATCCATAATAAACTTCTAGACAAAGCAACATCACATTGGTACATGCACGGCACGGGGTCTGGTATCTACATTTAACACTTCCACTTAACTGGCTGGTCTAATTCACAAAACAAAGTCAACAACCTCCCTTTTCAAACAAAGTAAAAACAATTACCTTTTTGACCCCTCTTTGAGAAATAAGTATCTGGTGATTTTCTTTCCGATACCAAATCATTAAAAATGTAACAGCACAAATTATATTATTTCTGACACCACTGGATTAATCAAAATATGATTTTAACAATAAATTAAATGAGAATGTAGTAAGATTAAACTAGAAATCTGTAGATTAAAATAATTGCAGATAATTAAAGCTCTCAACTACTCCATTCCATTTTTTGAATTTTTCGTTTCAGTTTTGATTTGTATATAGTCTTAAGAGTAAAATGAGGAACTTATGTTACCCGTTCCTTCTTGCATCTGTTCATACAATCAAAGCACTTTGGTATAATATATCTTTCTATCCTCTCTTTGCTCTCTTCAACTTTCTTTCTCTTGAACATGACTGGCAAGCACTCAGACAGCATGAGTTAAATTTTATATTTATCTAATATTACCTTAGATCAAAACATAAGGCCAGATTTTTGACCACCACCTGAAATTTCTCAAACAATGACTCCTCATCTATCCACAAAATAATCTTTTGAAAAGGAGTTTGTGAAACAGTTCGTGGACCATAATAGAGCACATAGGCAGAACAACTGCCTTCTCCTGCAACCGTGGCATTTCTTTGAAAACATGAATCTTTGCAGTATCAAAGAATTCAGCGGCAAATGTTCTGAATGCAGCTAAAGCTGATAATGCCAGGATAGAAAATTAGTTAAAATACAGATGGAGGTGATATAGTGGAACTAGACTGTTTAAACAACAGAATAAGAAAGGAAGAGTGTTTGTATTTTGTGAGGAATATTTAGATAGTAGAATAAAATGGTATTTATTCCCCAAACATTGCTGTGGCAGGCCAACAAATGGCGCCCATTGTTACATTTTTCCTTAACTGATCAGATTGAAGGATTCTGAAATTAACAGCGCAAGGACTGAGAAGGACGTGTAAATTAGAGTGGGTGATTTCAATGCCAAATCAGGAAGAGAAATATAGAGCCCAAGTTTCGGCATCTGGTAAAAATGGCGCACCTCCGAGACTTACGTGACCTGCCTAGGCTCCAGAATATTCTCCGGTCCTCCAGGACCATGGCGTGGAGTGGCGTGGTGCAGCGTAATCTTCCTGGGGAGGAGACTGCCTGCAGGGGGGCGGGGCTAGGGATCATGCTTTCTTCTCAGAGCCGGCAGCGTTGCACAGGCACGCTGGAGCATGCGCGCCTGCGCAATGGCTCGGGAGAGCGTGGGTACCGGGGGGGGGAAGAGCTTGGGTACCGGGGGAGAGCGTGGGTACCGGGGGAGAGCGTGGGTACCGGGGGGAGAGCGTGGGTACCCGGGGGGGAGAGCGTGGGTACCCGGGGGGAGAGCGTGGGTACCCGGGGGAGAGCGTGGGTACTGGGGGGAGAGCGTGGGTACTGGGGGGAGAGCGTGGGTACCGGGGGGAGAGCGTGGGTACCGGGGGGAGAGCGTGGGTACCCGGGGGGAGAGCGTGGGTACCGGGGGGAGAGCGTGGGTACCCGGGGGGAGAGCGTGGGTACCGGGGGGAGAGCGTGGGTACCGGGGGGAGAGCGTGGGTACCCGGGGGAGAGCGTGGGTACCCGGGGGGAGAGCGTGGGTACCGGGGGGAGAGCGTGGGTACCGGGGGGGAGCGTGGGTACCCGGGGGAGAGCGTGGGTACCGGGGGGAGAGCGTGGGTACCCGGGGGAGAGCGTGGGTACCGGGGGGGAGCGTGGGTACCCGGGGGGGAGCGTGGGTACCCGGGGGAGAGCGTGGGTACCGGGGGGGAGCGTGGGTACCGGGGGGGAGCGTGGGTACCCGGGGGAGAGCGTGGGTACCGGGGGGAGAGCGTGGGTACCCGGGGGGAGAGCGTGGGTACCCGGGGGGGAGCGTGGGTACCGGGGGGAGAGCGTGGGTACCCGGGGGGAGAGCGTGGGTACCGGGGGGGAGCGTGGGTACCCGGGGGGGAGCGTGGGTACCCGGGGGGAGAGCGTGGGTACCCGGGGGGAGAGCGTGGGTACCCGGGGGGAGAGCGTGGGTACCCGGGGGGAGAGCGTGGGTACCCGGGGGGAGAGCGTGGGTACCGGGGGGAGAGCGTGGGTACCCGGGGGGGAGCGTGGGTACCGGGGGGAGAGCGTGGGTACCGGGGGGAGAGCGTGGGTACCCGGGGGGGAGCGTGGGTACTGGGGGGAGAGCGTGGGTACCCGGGGGGAGAGCGTGGGTACCGGGGGGTAGCGTGGGTACCCGGGGGGGAGCGTGGGTACCCGGGGGAGAGCGTGGGTACCGGGGGGGAGCGTGGGTACCCGGGGGGGAGAGCGTGGGTACCGGGGGGGGGGGAGAGCGTGAGGTACCGGGGTGGGGAGCGTGGGTACCGGGAGGGGGTGGGGGGTGCATGGCAACCGGGGTGGGTGGGGGGGAGGGGGGGAGCATGGCAACAGATGGAGGGAGGAGCATGGCAAGGGATAGAGGAGTGTGCGTTGGGGGGCACTCAATGATCGAAGGGCCAGAGGAGAGAGCAGGGGTGCTTCCTTCCATCCTCTCCCCCACACCCCTCACACACCCACCCCCCCCACACACACCCACCCCCCCACACACACACCCCCAAACACACACACACACACCCCCACACACACCCAGCCCACATACACCCCCCCAAACACACACACACACCCCCAAACACACACACCCACCCCCCCACACACACACCCCCAAACACACACACACACACACCCACACACACACCCACACACACCCACCCCCCCTACACACACACCCCCACCACTCTCACACACACCCACCCCCCCCCCACACACACCCACACCCCCACACACACACCCCCAAACACACACACACACACACCCACACACACCCAGCCCACATACACCCCCCCAAACACACACACACACCCCCACACACACACCCACACACACCCACCCCCCCACACACACCCAGCCCACACACACCCAGCCCACACACACACCCCCACACACACCCCCCCACACACACCCCCCCCACACACACCCCCCCACACACACCCAGCCCCCCCACACACACACACACACCCACACACACACCCCAGAAACACACACACCCCCCCCCCCCCACACACACACACACATCCCCCACACACATCCATCCCCCCCACACCACACCCACGGCGGCCCACACACCCCCCCCACACACACCCCCCACACA
This sequence comes from Pristiophorus japonicus, assembly GCF_044704955.1. Classification (NCBI taxonomy): domain Eukaryota; kingdom Metazoa; phylum Chordata; class Chondrichthyes; family Pristiophoridae; genus Pristiophorus; species Pristiophorus japonicus. The sequence continues at coordinate 132,187,746 of NC_091991.1, read as the reverse complement.
CACACCCCCCACACACACACCCCCCACACACAACCCACCCCCCCCACACATACCCACCCCCCCCCCACACACACACACACACCCACACACACACACACACACCCACACACACACCCACCACCCACCCCCCCCCCACACACACACCCACCCTCCCCTCACACACACACCCACCCCCCACACACACACACCCACCCCCCCACACACACACACACCCACCCCCCCACACACACACCCCACACACCCTCCCCACACACACACCCACCCCCCCCACACACACACCCACCCCCCCCCACACACACACCCACCCCCCCACACACACACACCCACCCCCCCACACACACACCACACACACACACACACACACCCCCACACACACACCCCCCACACACACACCCCCACACACACACACCCACCCCCCCCACACACATACCCACCCCCCCCACACACACACACACCCACACACACACACACACCCACACACACACACACCTCACACCCCCCCCCCACACACACCCACCCCCCCCTCACACACACACCCCACCCCCCACACACACACACACCCACACCCCTACACACACACACAGCCCCCCCACACACACACCCCCACACACACACACACCCCCCACACACACACACCCACACACACACACACACCCCACACACATCCCCCCACACACACCCCCACACACACCCACCCCCCCCCCACACACACACACCCACACACACACAACCCCCCCCCACACACACACCCACACACACACACCCCCCCCACACACACCCCCCCCACACACACACCCACCCCCCCCACACACCACCCCCCCCCACCCACCCCCCCACACACACACACACACACACACCCACACACACACACCCCCCCACACACACACACACCCACACCCCCACCACTCTCACACACACCCACCCCCTCCACCCACACACCCACCCCCCCCCACACACACCCACCCCCCCACACACACACCCCCAAACACACCCACACACACACCCACACACACCCACCCCCCCCACACACACCCAGCCCACACACACCCAGCCCACACACACACCCCCACACACACCCCCCCACACACACCCCCCCCACACACACCCCCCCACACACACCCAGCCCCCCCACACACACACACACACACCCACACACACACCCCCAGACACACACACACCCACCCCCCCACACACACACACACCCCCCCCCCCACACACACCCCCCCCACACACACACCCACCGCCCCCACACACCACCCCCCCACACACCCCCCCCCACACACACACCCCCAGACACACACACACCCCCAGACACACACACCACCCACCCCCCCCACACACACACACCCACCCCCCCCACACACACACACACTCCCCACACACACCCCCCCACACACATCCCCCCCACACACACACCCACCCCCCACACACACCTACCCCCCCACACACACGCCCCCGCCACACACCCCCTCCCACACACACCCACACCCACCCCCCCCACACACACACCCACCCCCCCCACACACACACCCACACCCCCACACACACACACCCACCCCCCCACACACACACACACACCCCCCACACACACACACACACCCCCACACACACACCCCCCACACACACCCCCCCCCACACCCCACCACCCCCCCCACACACACACCCACCCCCCCACACACACACACACCCCCCCCACACACACACACACCCACACACACACAACCCCCACACACACCCCCCCCCACACACACACCCACCCCCCCCCACACACACACCCACCCCCTCCCCACACACACACCCACTCCCCCACACACACACACACCTACCCCCCCACACATACACACACACCCACCCCACCCCACACACACACACCCCTACACACACACACACCCCCCACACCCCCACCCCCACACACACACACACCCCCCACACACACACACCCACACACACACACACCCCCACCACACCCCCCCTCACATCCCCCACACCCACCCCCCACATACACCCCCCACACACACCCACACAACCCCTCCCACACACCCAGCCCACACCCACCCACCCCCACACACACACCCCCACACACACCCACCCCCCCACACACACACACACACACACACCCCACACACACACCCCCCACACACACACACACCCACCCCCCCCACCCCCCCCACACACACACACACACACCCACACACAACACCCCAACCCCCCACACACACACCCCACAACACCCACCCCCCCCACACACACACACCCACACACACACACCCCCCCCCCACACACACACCCACACACACACACACCCCCACCACACCCCCCCACACATCCCCCACACCCACTCCCCACATACACCCCCCACACACACCCACACAACCCCTCCCCACACCCAGCCCACACCCACCCACCCCCACACACACACCCCCACACACATCCCCCCACACACACCCCCACACACACCCACCCCCCCCACACACACACACCCACACACACACAACCCCCCCCCCACACACACACCCACACACACACACACCCCCACCACACCCCCCCACACATCCCCCACACCCACTCCCCACATACACCCCCCACACACACCCACACAATCCCTCCCACACACCCAGCCCACACCCACCCACCCCCACACACACACCCCCACACACACCCACCCCCCCCAACACACACACCCCCCCCCCCCCACCCCCCCCACACACACACACACACCACACACACACAACCCCCCCCCCACACACACACCCCCACACACCCCCCCCACACACACACACACCCCACACACACACCCCCACACACATCCCCCCACACACACCCCCACACACACCCACCCCCCCCACACACACACACCCACACACACACACCCCCCCACACACACACCCACACACACACACACCCACACACCCCTCCCACACACACACACACCCCCCCACACACCCCCACACACCTCCCCCACACACACACCCCCCACACACCCCCCCACACACACACACGCCAACACACACACACCCACACACACACACACCCCCACACACACACACACCCACCCCCCCACACACACCCAGCCCCCCCACACACACACAACCCCCCCCCCCACACACACACCCCCACACACACCCCCCCCCACACACAACACACCCCACACACACACCCCCACACACATCCCCCCACACACACCCCCACACACACCCACCCCCCCCACACACACACACCCACACACACACAACCCCCCCCCACACACACACCCACACACACACACACACCCACACACCCCTCCCACACACACACACACACCCCCACACACCCCCACACACCTCCCCCACACACACACCCCCCACACACCCCCCCACACACACACACGCCAACACACACACACCCACACACACACACACCCCACACACACACACACCCACCCCCCCCACACACACCCACCCCCCCCCACACACACACACACACCCACACACCCCTCCCACACACACACACCCACACACCCCCCCACACACCTCTCCCACACCCACCCCCCCCACACACACACACACACCCCACACCCCCCACACACACACACACCCACACACACACACACACCCACACCCCCCCACACACACACCCCACACACACACACACACACAACCACACAACCCCCCCACACACCCCCCCCACACACCCCCCCCCACACACCCCCCCCACACACACCCCCACACACACACCCCCACACACCCCCACACACCTACCCCACACACAAACCCCCCACACACCCCTCCCACACACACACACGCCAACACACACACACCCACACACACACACACCTCCACCCCCCCCCCCACACACACACCCCTCCACACACACACACACCCACACACACACCCCGCCCCTCCCACCCCCCCACACACACACCCACCCCCTACACACACACCCACCTACATATACACACCCCTCCCACCCCCCCACACACACACACCCCCCCCCCACTCCCACACATACACACACACAGACACACACCACACACACACATACCCCCCGCACCCCTCACTGTCAGATACAGAGAGAGAGAGACACTACAGAGAGAGACACTGACAGAGACACCTTCCCTTCGCATAAAGGTAGGACTTCTATTTTTTATTGATTGATTACTTATTACTTTGGTCTTGGTGCTTTAGGTGCAGGGTTTCTTCTATTTTTTATTAATTAATTGCTATTATTTTTTGTGCTTTGTTTAGTGCTTCGTGCTTTAAATGTACTTTGCTTCTTTAATGTTGTTGTAAAAGTGTTTATGGAAAATCCTCTAACTTCCCTTACCCCCTGCTGTTGTGATGTTAATGTGTCCTTTGTGTTTGATGATTCCCACCCGCCGCCTCTGGCTGTGCCTGCACTAAACTTAACTCTAGGTAAGGTTTTTCAGAACTTACAACAGTGGACACTTACTCCATCCTCAGTTAGTTTGTAGTAAGTTTTCACTGCCGAAACTTGCAAAACAGGCCTGAGTGGCTGAACACACCCCCTTTTGAAAAAAAAGTACCTTATCTAAATCCAACCTAAACTAACTCACTAGAACTGGAGCAAACTAATATCCGAGAATTGCAATTTCTAACATACTCCAAACTAAACTAGTTGCTCCAAAAAACTAGGAGCAACTTTACCCGAAACTTGGGCCCAAAGAGAGGGAATTAAAGAGTGGATTAAGGAAGAGAGAAAAAAAGAGACAGAAAGAAAAAGTAAAAGAAAGTTTAAATTTAAATTTTAAAATAATCTCCAACAACAATTAATAGCTGAAGGAATGAGAGTCCACAGTTGTAATAGTTAATGTTCAGTGCCAGAGAGATTGATTGGCAGTGACTAATACTTATCACACCATTAAAAGGGTACCTAGACCTGAAATTACTTGACTTAACTTTCTGTGGCGAGTTTAATCTGTATCTACTGCGCAAATACAGCAACTCCATGCCGTTCAATGCACTTCAATGGTGAGGCAGACAGCGAGATGCCATTTTCATGAAGCTGATAGCAGAGGAGCATGACTCGCACCGCAACTTTTTGATTTTTGTGTTTAATCGTGCATCTGCCCTTGCCTGACCTTGCTGTGGCATTTGCACTATAAAAAAATGGCAGCACTATGAGCCTCGCCATTATTTTGAAAGCAATGTTTGGACCGGTATGTTTTTAAGGAAAATAAAATATATACAGATTTCATAAAATAGAATTAATCTTTCCTAATACCTCAAATATTGGAACTCCTTATCTCCCTAAGTCTTTCCTTCATCCTGCTGTCTTCGGGCTTTTAGAACCCATGACTGATGTCGCTTAACATTTACTCCTTGATTTACCTGATCTTGTCTTTTAACCTTTTCAGTATTTGTGACATTCTGCATTAAATGGCCTTGGCTCTTAATCTTGGTATCGCAATGAAACAAAATTCTATTGGAAATACTGTAAGTACTGTAGGCTATACTGAATAACTTATTGTTACAACTCCTCTGAATAAAGGCTATAAAAGACGATGGATGTGATGGTCACTTCAAGCATAAGCAGAAAACTGACAGTTGTGGACCGGCCACCAGTTACATACCTCGCCCGATTTCCTTTCCATTGACTTGAGTTGGAAGTAACATTGGGCCGGATGTAGAACGAGCGACTGAATCGCTTTCGCCAGTTTCCTGCTTGCATCCAACGTGAAAATTACCCCCAATCTGAAAAAGGAGAAAATATTGTTTTGTATTTTGAAATCTCTCATTGAATTTCTCTCCTGCTCTTGTCCAGTAATATTTCATCCTTCCCTTTTGTTCTTTCATCCTCTCCCCGCCTTCCCTACCTCTGCACTTTAAAAAAAATTGTTCATGGGATCTGGGCAATGCTGATAAGGCCAGCATTTATTGCCCATCCCTTATTTCCCTTGAGAACGCGGTGGCGAGCCACTTTCTTGAACTGCTCCACTCCCACAATGCTGTTATGGAGGCAGTTGCAGGATTTTGACCCAGCAACGATGAAGGAAAGGCGATATATTTCCAAGTCATAATGGAAACCTGAAACATTGGGGGGAAAATTCCGGTTGGAGGCTTCCTTCGGACAAACGCCTCCGACCTGAAAAAATGTTGCGAAAATATCTGGTAGTCCCGAAGGCGCCTTTAATTCCAGTCGAAGGCCTTCATTCGGTGCGCAGTGTATGGGGAGATGACTTCACTGTACGTACAGTGTAAGATGTTGGAATCTCTTGGGCCTGAACCACCAATCACTAGGCAGTATTATCATTGATAATAATGGGAACTCCGTTTTTACAAGTTCCCATTTACTATCAATGAGAATAACCTCCTAAAACAAGAAACACAACATAATAAATAAAAATAACACCTCACATATTTAAAATTAATTGAAATTAAAGTTAATTCAATGTTTTAGAAAAAATATATATCTTTGGAATTTTTTTGAATGTATTTTAATAGGATTTAAAATAAACTTACCTTAATGGACAGGGTTTTTAACATAAAAATGCATGATTAAGCGTCACTTTCACCACCTCGCACACATATCGTCCACAGTACTGTTCGCCCAAAACAAGGCCTGGAAAAAGTGGAACTAACCGGAACTAATCGCAGCGTTATGGACGCCATGTTCTACATCACATGTCGCATCCTTTAAAAGGCTGCTCTACTTCAACCTTGGGGGAGTTCGGATGTAATCTGAAGGTCTTTGGAGATAATGTGAACATCTGTACAAACATCTTGACTATACTGTGACTGATTGGAATTTAATAGGTGTCTTCGTCGGGACATTCATTGTTTGTGACCAATCGGTGGGAAACAGAGAGCTATTGGAATGGGGCCTCTACTTTCTCACCTTCTCTTGATGACCAATTACATGCTGCAGACTCGAGATGGCAGAAGGTATGCTCCACAGCATATGTGCCCAATGTAAGATGTGCCAGACTGATGAGGAGGACCAGACGTTACACCCCCCGCAAGTACAGGGACAAGCGTTCTTACCTCGACTTGCCCGACACTACCTGTCTATGGAGACTGCGCTTCCACAAAGAGGTTATCAGTGAGATATGCCAGCTCATAAGGGGAGATCTGCAGGCTACCAGCACCATCAATACTGCACTGTCCGTCGAGGTCAAAGTCACCGCAGCACTGTCGTTCTATGCGTCGGGTTCTTTTCAGGCCTCAGCTGGCGACATTTGCAGTCTGTCTCAGCATGCCACACATTGCTGCATTAGACAGGTCACTGAAGCCCTGTATGCATGCAGGAGGGATTTCATCAGCTTCCCTGTGACCAGGGATTCACAGAGTGAGAGGGCTCTCGGATTCTCCAGAATTGCAAACTTCCCCAAAGTGCAGGGAGCAATAGATTGTATGCACATCGTGATGCGGGCACCTTTTCAGGATGCAGAGGTTTTCAGGAACTGCAAGGGATTCCACTCCCTAAAAGTCCAACTCGTTGTCGACCACCAGCAAATTATAATGGCAGTGAATGCTAAATTTCCAGGCAGCATCCATGATGCTCACATCCTGCCTGAGAGCACTGTATCTGACTTGTTTAACAATCAGCCACAATGTCAATGCTGGATGCTTGGTGACAAAGGATATGGCCTCGCCACCTGGCTGATGACCCCCCTGCGTGACATCCATACTGAAGCCGAGAGGCGATAAAATGAGAGCCACAGAGCCACTTGCAATATCGTGGAGAAAACCATTGGAGTGCTTAAGCAGCACTTTAGATGACTGGACCACTCAGGAGGCGAGCTCCAATACCACCCTGAGCAGGTAGCTCAATTCGTGGTGGTGCGCTCAATGCTGCACAACTTGGCTATCAGGAGGGGACAAGAATTGCCTGAACAGTCTGACAGTCCACCTCACCAGAGAGAGGAACAGAAGGACGAGGAGGCGGACGCTGACATCGGCCCAGACAATCAGGCTGATGCTGAAGCCATGCCCCCGCCCCCCTGTAGACCGCATGAAAGGGCCCGTGGTGGTATGATAGCTGCAAGAGCCTTATGTCAGGAGCTCATCAATGATCGCTTTGCCTGAAAGAACGTTGGTGTTACTTACAAGGCTGACACACTGCTGGGTGTGCATGTCATACATCAATGGTGGGCATCACCTTGGTGACAGTTAAAGTTTAAATTGATTGAAGTTAAGTGTAATTATACTCTTTGATAAGGAATCACCAGCATGTAACGGTGCAGCTATGTGAGGCAAGCGCAACAAGGTTTTGTTAAATAAAAAACATTTAAACTGAACATTTGTCTGAAATCATCAGTATTTTTGTAAAAACCAACCCTTCCCATGACCCCCCCCCTTCTGCTCCCCACCTCTACCCCTTCTCCTTCTCCTCCTGACTCCAAGCCGCCTGGCCGAGGAGCTCCTCAGGCGATGCTTCATTGGTGGAGGGGGGGGGGGGTGGGGATGACGGCCAAACCGCTGCTTGGATGGATACGGGAGAGGATAGTCCCGAGGTGGGAATGTGCTCCGAGCCAGAAGCAAGATGTTGCTCCTGGCTCTCATGTGTCATTGGCAATGGGGGTGCGGCACCTTGGGGTGCAGTGCCGCGCTCCGGGAACACTGGGAGCCTTCTGCCACCAGTGTTCCTGGCTACCTGCTCCAGGGCCTCCACCATCCCTTCCATGTTATATCTTATTTGTTGGACAAAAACTCAGTGCCAACTATGTTCTTGGTGCTTAATAGGCTTTTTGCTGCTGGTGAACCTCCCTCGTGCCTCCCAGAACAGCCAAACAAGCACACACCACAACCACACATGGCTTCAGTCCCTCTCAACTCCCTCTCCCTCTCTCTCCTCTTCTGCACATGTCATGATGAGCCTTGATCTCCTGACTTGCGGGAATCGAGCATTGCCATGCCGTTGCTAAGGATGGCGACACTTTACGGCAGAAAGTCAGAGAGATTTAATGCTACCGCCTATTTCATATCGCTCGGTGGTAACGCCCAATTTAAAAAATGGAGAATAAGTGCTCTGAGAATGAGCGAGAAGCCGGCGATCTGAAAACTCATTTTTACCACCCATGCTGGAAATAACGCCCATTTTTGGGCAATATGCACAAAAGTGTAAAATCTAGCCCAATAAACCTTTCATACTGTGCCTCCCTGGTCATTGGGAAGCTGATGAAGTCCTTCCTGCGTGAAAACAGTGCAGTAGTCACCTGGCAAACGCAGCAATGTGTAGCGTGCTGTGAGATGCAGCATGTGTCCCCTGCTGATGCCTGAAAGGAGCCGGAGGCATAGAAAGCAACTGCCGCAGTCACGTTGACCTTGACGAGCAGTGCAGTGCTCCTCACGCTTGTAGGCTGTATGTTAGCCTGTGTGAGTTGGCATATCTCTGTGACCACCTTCATTTCGAAAGCGCAGCCTTCTAATGCATTGTGCCTCAGTCAGGTGCAGGTATGAGCGCTTCTTCCTGTAAACTCATTGGGGTAAGGCCTCCTTCCCATAAGTCTGCGACCTCTCTGATTACACTGATAATGCTGTTGAATAAGCCTTCTTCTATGATTATCCTGGATAGCATAAGTAGACATCAAATATGGCACAGATAGAATAGGCCCCATTCTTAAAATGCCCTTAAATGTCTTTAAATGTCCTTAAAAAAATTATAAACTCACTAATCTCTAAACGCATTCTTCTCTCCAAAACCTTGAACTCAGCTCCGTTTTCCAGGATGGCACCGTTATCGCCGATTTTGATCCGACTCCACCAGGTAAAACAAACCTTTTCAGTTCTGTATTCATCACTGTCCTTAAAAATTTTGTTATTTGGCCAAATTCACAAAAATGGCGATAGCGTTGTTTTTGACATGACAAAAACGGTTTGTAATGACGGCATTAAATCACTGGCCAAATTTGAAAAATGTCCTTAAATTTTTTTAACGACAAAAAAAATGGCTTTAAAACGTGCATTAGGCTGGCTAATTTCTAGCCCAATGTACCCACCATATTGGTTTGAACCCGAACCTGATTATTGGAAAGACGAGTGATAAGTAAATCTCAATACAATGCATCAGAATCTAAGGTGAAACGTCATGGTTAGCTTTATGGATGAGGAAGAAATTTTGCGGAATATCTTATCACTAACTTCTGTCATTCAATTCAGACTCAGGTACTGCTTTATGAAATTCACTATTGTGTAACATCAGACTGTCGTTTTGTTGCAATTGTGTTTTGACGCTGGTACACGTAGAAGTAGCCGTGGACTATGCTAAATCTGCATGATGTTATTTCCTTGTTTTCCTTCTGCAGAGAAAAGCAGGGTCTATTTGTAGATTCTTCTGGATTCTGAACAATGAACAATTGCAAAGATGCACAAGAAAGCTGAAATTCACCACATCACTTCTCAGGTCATTGTGTTATTGCAAAAAACTGTTCCAACTGCTGGCGAGAGCTCTAACAAGCTGGATGTTATAAATCTAAATCTGTTCTCTACACTAGTATTAGTCTAATTCTCTGTATTTTATATCTTTGATCTAACTTTGTGAATACATTTTATTAGTGTTTTTAGCCTGTCGAATCTCTGCCTTGTAAACATTTTCCCTTATACAGTGGGAAGCCTTTGAATTCCAACATGTAATTTACTACCACGGAGATACTTACTAATCTCTGCTCTCGTGCACTCAGCAGGGGTAGAAAGCAAAAAGAAGCAGATTTCAGATTATAAGGAACGTATTGCACTCAAAAAAACTCACACAAGGTTGCTAAACAAGAAAACGTGCAAAGGAACCGAAAGCACAACACCATAATAAACTGTCAATATACTTCCATGACAAAATATTTGCTGATGCCCAATATATTTATAATTTCTGGGCACTGAACGCGTACTGTAACTATGGTGACCAGGTGGCATGGGATGCAGGTGTGCAAATATGCTTGGCTAAAGATTGGCTGGATGAGGTTTCCCATCAGCAAATTCCTCACGTTAGAATTTAGACTCTCGGTGATTATGTAGGATGTTAAGTGGAAGAGAGAAAGGAGGGAAGTCAGGGAACACTCCCAGCGCTGATTGCTCTTGCACTCATCCTCGCAGCTAAATATGGAGCAGCAGCGAAGAGATCCACAGGCAGGCAAAATAGCCCAAGGAGCATGGGAGCAGTACACAAGTGAGGAAAAAAATTATAAAGAAATCGGAATATAAATTTAAAAGAGAAAAAATGACAAGTAGCTATATCATGTGCCCATGTTTCAGAACTGCTGGTATGAAAGCCTTTTCTACTAAACTGAAGGGAAAACAATTTCTCCTGGAAAGTCTGTTTGATAACTGCGTGTTCCTCTTGCTCTGCCTTGTGTTCATAACCCCAGGCCCCAAACATTGATCAATCCTTTACTTTGTAGGTTTAATCTGTAACGTGTCCACTCATGTCTTGAATCAACCTTCTATCATGATTCGTTTCATGGTGATACATGCACAGTTTGAGCACCAATTGTGTTTAATGGCTTTACCATGGAATTATTAGTGTACCATGAAATAGTTGCTAGTAGTGATGAAATCATATGTAGAACCACGTAGACTCAGTAATATAATTAACAGCATTGCTTCACAAAACCAGCAGGAGATATAATAATATAGACTATTTCATAAAAATCAAGGCACTGAATTATTTAGTACAATCTTTTCAGCCTTTTCTGATGTGGTATCATCACAGCAATGTATAGTTAACACAGAACATAGGAACGTCGGAACTGCTAGATGATAAAAGAAGAAGGTTCATCTAGTTCACTTTCTATCATCCTGGTAGTTGCATCAAATCAATCAATCAATCTCTATCAATTAGTCTACAACAGACCCTGAAATGGCACAAGGAAAACCCTAGTGGTGGAGAGCTCTGGGAACCATTGGTCCCAAGTCAGTCTTTTCCTCCCAACCACCTGTCATTGTGGGCGGGGGAGGGGGAAGGCCTAGCGCAGGGGAGGCCCAAGGTTCTGTGTGGGGCCCCAAGATAAACTCCTGCACCTCCTGACACCACAAAATGACATAATAAAAGATCGGCAATAAAAAGAGAAAACACCGGAAATACGCAACAGGGCACCTGACATTTGAAAGAGAATTTTATTTTTACAGTTCATCCATATAAAAATTAAATATTCACACTTATCTGGACCTATTCTGGCCCTGGCAGCTTTGGTCTTGTGGGGAAATCATCACTGTTCCCCCACTCAGGCCTCAGGTGAAAATAGCAGTCAGACCCCAATTACATCATTGGAGCCAGATCCACATATTTACAGAAGGAGCTCGCTGGCTTTGGGCGATTGCCCCTGCCGTCTGCTCCATTTCCAGCCGTATTAATAAAACTGCACCAGGATACCACTCTTAAATGTATCGAGGAATGTTGTTAATGCATGGGAAAGAAATAAACAATTGCGTTTTAAAACACGTTGCTTCATGGAAGATTTTACTTTTGTGTTTATACAAATGAGTTTGAGCGGAAACTTGAACTACTTCGGAAAAGGAATGCAATTTCGAACACAATTTGCGCCCGGATTGCCGACTGCACCCAAAGCAGAAACTCTACCCAAGCTTTCAAATAATTGATGAAGTTAGTCCTTTTGAAGCAGTTGCAGTAAACATTCTCCCTTGAGTTACAATCCTTGCTGGAATGTGACATGAAAACTGCTGCAAGTACCCTTTGTGCCTAAAATACAAAGTTCTGACAGTAATTGGCCAGTAAAACTGTCAACTGAATATCTGCCCCATGGTGTTTGCCCATCTAACGTTAAAGGATCCTTTGTGTTTAATACTAGTGAAGACCATTGCGAATTGCAAGTGATTTTGTTTTTCCCCAGCACCATTTCCACCGTATAGAATATGTCAAATCTGCCCTCATAGGGTGACCTGTCGGAGAATATAGGTCCAAAGGGGGAATAAGCTGATTATGGGAATGTAAGACCAAAAGGAAATAGAAGCAGAACAAATAATGAAAGTATTTGTGTTGTCATTTATGTACCACGTACGGAATAAACAATAGCAGAATATCTCGTGTGCCCGTATTTAACTAAACCAGCTAATGAGATCAATCTTCAACAAGTATTTAATGTGATGCATTCGCTAGTCATCGTATTTGTGTGTGGCTGCGGGGTATTTGCATACAATTTAAATAGTCAATGTTTTTCAATGGGGCCAAAAGAAAATTGATTTATCAGCACAAGTGAGTCAGAGCTATTTGTATCTGCATTTGAGCTTATGGCTGGGGGTTAAATGCTTGCATTCTGCAGACATATTTCTCAAACTCTAGCTTATTGTTCAATGATATTTAAGTTTTTTGGTTAGCGGAGATTTAAAAACAAATTAAAAAGCTAATGCTAGAAATTTGAAATAAAAAGAACAAATGCTGGATATGAACAACAGGTCAGCGTCAGTAGGAGAAAGGTAGGTTAGTGTTTCGTTTGGCAACTGATAGAGTGGCCGACTGGAAACACTAACCAATTTTTCTCTTTCAAATGATAGCTGCCCTGCGGTGCATTTCCAGTGTTTTCTCTTTTTATTGCTGATCTGTTATTATGTAACTGACTGTTCCAAAATACCTGGGGTGAAAGAAATGAGAAGATAGAAATTCCAGTTGCAAAGTCTACATACAAATGCTTAACACGTGCATGTACTGTATTCCTCTGGGTGCTATTTATGCACCACTTAAAATAAACTGGTTAACACCTGGCTGAAAATAGTGCATATAAAAATCTGATATAAATGCAGTAAACGTTTGGGAACTTCATCGATCTAAACTATCTGACAAGACAGACAATGGATTCTTTCACTCCGCGTCTCCATTTCCTCTGCAAAATTTCCGGCCATCGCAGTTTGGCATTTGTTGGATATCAAGGAAATCAAAGGCTATGGGGATAGTGCAGGAAAGTGGAGTTAAAGTAGAAGATCAGCCACAATCTCATTGAATGGCTGGGGGGCTGAATGGCCTACTCCTGCTCCTAATTCTTATGTTCTTATTATGTAAAATTGTTCATTGTATTACAATTGAATTTTTCAGATGCACCAAAAAATTATTTGACTGATACGCACCAAAAATGAATTCTTCAAAACTGTTTGCAAAGGGCACAGTTGTATGTATGTAGCAGGTGCTCCACACATGAGGTCTGTGAAGAGTTTGCGCTAAATTTTATTACACATAGAACAGCTCCAGTCTTCATCAACCCCACTCGAGATTGAGTCCTCACAGTCATGGTTAAAAGAAATTAAAAACCTCTAGTACTGAAAATGCTTGAACATTGACACTGAGCATTCATGATAGAGAATTTCCGCGGGGATTCTCCTGATCGTCTGTCTTAACTTCGGCAGAAGATTCACAGAAATGCAGGAGCAATGTCTCAGCTAACATTTAAGCCGGCTCTCTGGATTGTTACGTGGATCTTTCGCTGAAGTTACGGCTGACGATCAGGTATCCCAGGCAGAAATTCAATGCCACAGAGCCCGTTCTGTTGATCTGCAGGCCTTTTGTTACTGGTAGCAATATTCAGCTTACTAAGTGGACACCATCACCAGTCAAGACAACTGGCCATTTTTTTTAATGAGATTTACAATTAACTCTAACTTTAATATGAACTTTGGACAGATTATTACTCAAAGCCTGATTCATACAGGTCTGATTAGATAGCCAGCCATATCTGTTCTGACTTGAAATGTTTCTGACAGTTATTCCACTAAAGCTTAAAAGCCCAAATGACAGTGCCTTTCGGGCACAAATCAAGATTCCAAATAAGTGGTTATAGGATTACCACCTGATTGCTGAGTTAGAATACAGACTTTATGATGCAAAATAACTATCAGTGCCTCTTTACTTTATAAACATTGTGAATGCCACAGGATTTTCAAATAAGGTGTTCTAATTTAATTTTAAACTAGGCATGGCAAGAATCTGAAGGAAACAGCACGACAGTCCTGCAACATCACAACAGATAAAGTAGCACGTAAACCCCCTCTTTATCTGGGGATACAAGCAACATTTCAAAAAGTCTATGGTAAGGCTCACATAAATCTTTCTAAGCACTCTGAAGCACAAATATTTACCCATTCAATTTAGTAGAATTCCTACTCACTTGAATTGAGACCTTACTGCAAAGGTCCATAACTCTTATAGAATCACAGTGTTAGCAGTGGCTCAGTGGGTAGCACACTTGCCTCTTAACCTAGAAGGTTGTGAGTTCCAATCCAACTCTAGGAACTTGCGCACATAAATCTAGGCTGACACTCCAGTGCTGAGGGAGTGCTGCACTATCAAAGGTTCTGTCTTTTGGATGAGACGTTAAACCGAGGCCCCGTCTACTCTCTCAAATGGACATAAAAGATCCCATGGCACTATTTTGAAGAAGAGCAGGGGAGTTGTCCCCGGTGTCCTGGCCAATATTTATCCCTCAATCAACATAACAAAAACAGATTATCTTGTCATTATCACGTTGCTGTTTGTGGCACCTTGCTGTACGCAAATTGGCTGCCACGTTTCCCATATTACAACAGTGACTATACTCCAAAAATACTTAATTGTTTGTAAAGCGCTTTGAGACGTTCGATGGTTGTGAAAGGCGCAAACCTTTCTTTCTTTCTCTCATGTTACCGCTTCCTTTAAGACACTGATATACTTCCCCTTGCTAACCAGCGTTACCCTCTCCAAGGCTGTCCTCAACCTCTCAAACACTTGTCGCAACTTGTTACCTCCAACAGTGGTCCCTACGTTACTCTCTCCACCAATGGCCCACCCTCTGCTGTCCTTCAAACACGAATGCAATGAGGGTGAAAATATAACATATATATCAGCAACTCATGGATAGCTAAGCAGCTGAAAGTCATGATAATCAAAATTGTTTTTAATTGAATATTTTTACCTAAGAATCCATCGTGGAGAATTATCCCTTGCTTCCTCCAACAGGCGGCAAAGGGCACTGTGCTTTATATTAGAAAGTATATGTGGCAAGCCCAACAGACTGGTGCCGGTACAAATGTGGTGGATGTAATGTATTTGCTTCATAGGTTCTTTGCTTAAGAATTCATAGCAACACATTGCTATTAAGAACTAGTTGGTTTACTAACAAAGGTTTAACAATTACGCTACACATTACTAGTAGCTACATGGTTCGGCAGAGTATAAATCAAGAAATAATGGAGGCTTGTAAAAAAGGAACGGGTTTTATTGAGTCTTGTGAACATCATGTGACTGGCTAAGCCACTCACACCTATTTTAAGTAGGGCTTCCAACAACAGCTCTACAACTATTTTAGTTGTATCAGTAACAACAGCTCTACAACTCTTTTTGTAGAAAACAATAAATAAGTATTAAATCAAGTGCCCCTTTATTAAAGGGGGGGGGACACTACAAACAGTTTACAAGTGCCTTTTTGTTTTTTGGGGGGTTTTTTTGTGGTTTTTTTTGCTTTTTTTTTGGCACTAAAACCACAAATATATATATACACAAGTGCCCCCATAAAAGGGGAGAGGGACACTAAAACCCGGCAATTAAAACAAATTAAACTTTAAAACATATAAAATCAAATTAAAATTTGGTTGCCGGGGGTAATGATGCACTCCAGTCCCTCTGGCGCCCACCTCTCACGGAAGGCCGCGAGCGTACCGGTGGACATCGCGTGCTCCATCTCTAAGGACACCCTGGCCCGGATGTAAGTACGGAAGAGAGGCAGGCAGTCAGGCTGAACGACTCCCTTGACCGCACGCTGCCTGGACCGGCTGATGGCACCCTTGGCTGTGCCCAGGAGCAGTCCTACGGGGAGGCCCTCGGACCTACCTGCTCCCCTCTGCACAGGGCGCCCAAAGACAACAGCTCTACAAACCTGTGAGCATACTCACAGGTGCATACATTACAGTGGCCAATAATGTTAACCTGGTCCTTCTGCCATTGAGCAGATGCTCTTTAAGGTTAACACTTGTGCCTGCTCTCCATATTTCTCATGAACTAAATATTCAGGGGTATTAGACAATTCGGAAGGACAGACAGAAAGGAAAAGGAGGTGGGGTAGCACTGTTAATAAAGGATGAAATCAGTGCGTTAGTGAGAAACGATATTGGCTCAGAAGATCAAGGTGTTGAATCAGTTTGGGTGGAGATAAGGAATAATAAGGGAAAAAAGTCGCTGGAGGGTGTAGTCTATAGACCCCCGAACAGTAGCTACACTGTTGAATGGAGTATAAATCAAGAAATAATGGAGGCTTGTAAAAAAGGAACGGGAATAATCATGGGCAATTTTAACCTTCATATTGATTGGACAAAGCAAATTGGCCAAGGTAGCCTTAAGGAAGAGATCATAGTGTGTATCCGGAATAGTTTCCTTGAACAGTACGTTGCGGAGCCAACCAGGGAGCAGGGTATCTTAGATCTGGTGCTGTGTAATGAGACAGGATTAATAAACAATCTCCTAGTAAAGAATCCTCTAGGAATGAGTGACCATAACATGGTTTAATTTCAAATTTATTTGGAGGGTGAGAAAGTTGTATCTCAAACCAGTGCCCTAAGCTTAAATAAAGGAAACTACAAAGATATGAAGACAGAGTTGGCGAAGGTGGACTGGAAAAATAAAGTATCGGATGGTTGGTGAGCAGTGGCAGACATTTTAGGAGATATTTCATAACTTACAATAAAAATATATCCCAATGAGAAGGAAAGACTGTAAGAGAAGGGATAACCATCCATGGCTAACTAAGGAAATAAGAATGGTATCAGATTGAAAACAAGGGCATACAATGTGGCCAAGACTAGTGGGAGGCAAGAAGATTGGGAAACTTTTAAAAGCCAGCAAAGAACGACTAAAAAAATGATAGCGGGAAGATAGATTATGAAAGTAAACTAGCACAAAATATAAAAACAGATAATAAGAGTTTCTGGAAAATAGTGGCTAAATTAAGTGTTGATTCCTAAGAGGATGAGACTGGGGAATTAATAATAGAGAACAGGGAAATGGCAGAGACGTTGAACAAATATTTTGTATCGGTCTTTACGGTAGAAGACAGAAGACACTAAAAACATCCCAATAGTGGATAATCAAGGAGCTATAGGGAGGGAGGAACATATACAATCACTATCACTAAAGAAGTAGTACTTGGTAAAATAATGAGACTAAAGGCGGAAAAATCCCCTGGACCTGATGCATTACATCCTAGGGTCTTAAAAGAAGTGGCTGCAGAGATAGTGGATGCATTGGTTGTAATCTACCAAAATTCCCTGGATTCTGGAGTGATCCCAGCAGATTGGAAAACCGCAAAAAGAAGGCAGACAAAAAGCAGGAAATTATCGTCCAGTTAGTCGAACATCTGTCGTTCGGAAAATGCTGGCGTCCATTATTAAGGAAGCAGTAGCAGGACATTTGGAACGCATAATTCAATTAAACAGAGTCATCATGGTTTTATGAAAGGGAAATCATGTTTGACCAAGTTGCTGGAGTTCTTTGAGGGTGTAACGAGCAGGGTGGATAAGAGGGAACCAGTGGATGTGGTGTATTTGGATTTCCAGAAGGCATTCTATAAGGTGCCACATAAAAGGTTACTGCACAAGATAAAAATTCACGGGGTTGGGGGTAATATATTAGCATGGATAGAGTATTGGCTAACTAACAGAAAACAGAGAGTCGGGATAAATGGGTCATTTTCCGGTTGGCAAATCGTAACTAGTGGGGTGCCACAGGGATCGGTGCTGGGGCCTCAACTATTTACAATCTATATTAATGACTTGGATGAAGGGACCGAGTGTAATGTAGCCAAGTTTGCTGATGATACAAAGATGGGTGGGAAAGCAAATAGTGAGGAGGACACAAAAAATCTGCAAAGGGATTTGGGGCTAGCTTTTACACTTTTGTGCATATTACCCAAAAATGGGCGGTATTTCCAGCGTGGGCGGTAAAAATGGGTTTTCATATCGCCGGCTTCTTGCCCATTCTCAAAGCCCCAAGTCTCCATTTTTGAAATTGGGCGAGTGATATGAAATGGGCGTTAGCGTGAAATATCTCTGACCTTCTGCCGTAAAGTGTCACCGTCCTTAGCAACAGTATGGCAACGCTAGATTCCCGCGAATCAGGAGGTCAAGGGTCATCATGACATGCGCAGAAGAGGAGACAGAGAGAGAGGGAGCTGAGAGGGACTGAAGGCATGTGTGGCTGTGGTGTGTGCTTGTCTGGCTGTTGTGGGAGGCACGAGGGAGATTCACCAGCAGCAAAAAGCCTACTAAGCACCAAGAACATAGTAGGCACTGAGTTTTTGTCCAACACATAATATAGAACATGGAAGGGATGGTGGAGGCCCTAGAGCTGGTAGCCAGGAACACTGGTGGCAGAAGGCTCCCAGTGGTCCCGGAACGCGGCACTGCACCCCAAGGTGCTGCAACCCCATTGCCAACAACACATGAGAGTCAGGAGCAACACCTTGCTTCTGGCTCTGAGCACGTTCCCAACTCGGGACCGTCCTCTCCCATATCCATCCAAGCAGCGCTTCGGCCATCATCCCCCTACCCGCCCACCCCCCCCCCCCCACCACCAATGAAGCATCACCTGAGGAGCTCCTCAGCCAGGCGGCTTGGAATCAGGAGGGGAAGGAGAAGGGGTAGAGGTGGGGAGGAGAAGCGGGGGGTGGATGGGGGTAAGGGTTGGTTTTTACAGAAATACTTATGCTTTCAGACAAATGTTCGGTTTAAATGTTTTTTATTTAACAAAACCTTGTTGCGCATTGGCTCAGATAGCTGCACCATTACACGCTGGTGATTCCTTAACATCAAAGGGTATAATCGCACTTAACTTCAATCAACTTAAACTTTATCAGTCACCAAGGTGATGCCCATCATTGATGTATGACCTGCACACCCACAGTGTGTCAGCCTTGTAAATACCACCAACGTTCTTTCAGGCAAAGCGCTCATTTATGAGCTCCTGATGTAAGTGTTTTGCAGTTATCATGCCACCACGGGCCCTTTCATGTTGTTTACAGGGGGTGGGGGCATGGCTTCAGTGTCAGCCTGATTGTCTGGGCTGATGTTAGCGTCCATCTCCTTGTCGTCCTCTTCCTCGCTCTTCTGAGGTGGACTGTCAGACGCTTCTGGCAATTCTTGTCCCTTCCTGATAGCCAAGTTGTGCATCATGGAGCACACCACCACGAATTGAGATACCTGCTCAGGGTGGCATTGGAGCTCGCCTCCTCAGTGGTGCTTAAGCACTCCAATGGTTTTCTCCACGATATTGAGAGTGGCTCTGTGGCTCTCATTGTATCACTTCTCGGCTTCGGTGTGGGTGTCACACAGGGGGGTCATCAGCCAGGAGGCGAGGCCATATCCTTTGTCACCAAGCATCCAGCATTGATATTGTGGCTGATTGTTAAACAATCAGATACAGTGCTCTCACGCAGGATGTGAGCATCATGGAAGCTGCCTGGAAATTTAGCATTCACTGCCATAATAATTTGCTGGTGGTCGACAATGAGTTGCATATTCAGGGAGTGGAATCCCTTGCGGTTCCTGAAAACCTCTGCATCCTGAAAAGGTGCCCGCATCGCGATGTGCGTATAGTCTATTGCTCCCTGCACCTTGGGGAAGTTAGCAATTCGGTAGAATCCTAGCGCCCTCTCAGTCTGAGCCTTCCTGGTCACAGGGAAGCTGATAAAGTCCATCCTGCATGTGTACAGGGCTTCAGTGACCTGTCTAATGCAGCATTGTGTGGCATGCTGAGACAGACCACAAATGTCACCAGGTGTGGCCTGAAAAGAATCCGACGCATAGAACGACAGTGCCACGGTGACTTCGACCTCGACGGACAGTGCAGTATTGATGGTGCTGGTAGCCTGCAGATCTCCCCTTATGAGCTGGCATACCTCAGTGATAACCTTTTTATGGAAGTGCAATCACCGAAAGCAGGTGGTGTCGGGCAAGTTGAGGAAAGACTCTTCTCCCTGTACTTGCGGGGGGTGTAACATCTGGTCCTCCTCATCAGTCTGGTATGTCTTACATTGGGCACATAATGCTGTGGTGCG
This sequence comes from Pristiophorus japonicus, assembly GCF_044704955.1. Taxonomy (NCBI): domain Eukaryota; kingdom Metazoa; phylum Chordata; class Chondrichthyes; family Pristiophoridae; genus Pristiophorus; species Pristiophorus japonicus. The sequence goes on along the minus strand of NC_091991.1, from coordinate 132,166,793 downwards.
CACTTCTGCCATCTCGAGTCTGCAGCATGTAAATGGTCATCAAGAAGGGGTGAGAAAGGACAGGCCCCATTCCAATAGCTCTCTGTTTTCCACCCATTGGTAACAAAGAATGAATGTCCCGATGAAGACACCTATTAAATTCCAATCGTTCACAGTATGATAAATATGTTTGTTCAGATGTTCACATCACCTCCAAAGACCTCCAGAGTACATCCGAACTCCCCCGAGGTTGAGGCAGAGCAACTTTTTAAAGGATGCGACATGTGATGTAGAACATGGCGTCCATAACGCTGTGATTAGTTCCACTTTTTCTGGGCCATTTTTTGGGCGAGCGATATTGTGGACAAGATGTGTGCGAGGTGGTGAACGTAACGCTGGGCGATCTCCTGGACATTAGTTTTGGAAAATATGATCTTTACGACAAAATAAAGTGGGCGGTCGGTGTTGTTGAATCTCGACGTTAATTATGTGTGGAAAGTAACGTTGGGCGACATTATAGGCGTTGGTTTCGCCCGTTCTGATGATTCCGCCCCAAAAAAGTGGGTGGGCGGTCTTATTTTTTCCCAGTGTTACACACATGGGGAAAGTAACGCTCGCCAATAAGTGTCCGAAAAATGGGCGTCAGTTTCCATTTTGTGGCTAAATGGACGATATCTGGGCGTTATATGTCATTTCTGCGTTAAAATGGAAGTCAAGTGGGCGTTATGCATGTAAAAAAAGTGGAAAATCTAGCCGATAGACAGGCTAAGTGAGTGGGCAAAAATTTAGCAGATGGAGTATAATGTGGGAAAATGTGAGGTTATCCACTTTGGCAGAAAAAATAGAAAAGCAAATTATAATTTAAATGGAAAAAAATTGCAAAGTGCTGCAGTACAGAGGGACCTGGGGGTCCTTGTGCGTGAAACATAAAAAGTTAGTATGCAGGTACAGCAAGTAATCAGGAAGGCAAATGGAATGTTGGCCTTTATTGCAAGGGGATAGAGTATCAAAGCAGAGAAGTCCTGCTTTAACTGTACATGGTATTGGTGGGGCCATACCTAGAGTACTGTGTACAGTTTTGATCTCCGTATTTAAGGAAGGATATACTTGCATTGGAGGCTGTTCAGAGAAGGTCCATTAGGCTGATTCCGGAGATGAATGGATTGACTTATGAAGATAGGTTGAGTTGGTTGGGTCTATACTCATTGGAATTCAGAAGAATAAGAGGTGATCTTATTGAAGCATATAAGATAATGAGGGGACTCGACAAGGTGAATGCAGAGAGGATATTTCCACTCATAGGGGAAATTAAAACTAGGGGTCATAGTCTCCGAATAAGGGGCCACCCATTTAAAACTGGGATGAGGAGGAATTTCTTCTCTCAGAGGGTTGTAAATCTGTGGAATTCTCTGCCCCAGAGAGCTGTGAAGGCTGGATCATTGAATATATTTAAGGCAGAGATAGACAGAATTTTGAGCGATAAGGGAGTAAAGGGTTATGGGGAGTGGGCAGGGAAGTGGAGCTGAGTCCATGATCAGATCAGCCATGATCTTATTGAATGGCGGAGCAGGCTCGAGGGGCCAAATGGCCTACTCCTGTTCCTATTTCTTATGTTCTTATGTTCTGACAGTATGGAGTTTGGTAGAGGTCTGGTGGCAGGAACGTGACACAACACCCATCACGAAAATGCATTTTGAGCATGTCAAAATCACCAGAGGTGATTTTTATCAGCCTACTGCCCCATTCTCGCTGAAAGATGGGATGCTATGCAAAGGTAAACATTTTAAAAATCATACCCTCTTCCCCCCCACCACGAGTCCCGCACAACCCAAAATGGCCAAACTCAAAATGGGCAGCCAGCCCCCCTGCTTAAAGCAGGTAGCAGCCTTATTTAAACTAGCGTCGTTAGCAGGCTGTCTGACCCTGACTGTGCACATTCCGGCCAGGTCACCCTAACCAATGGTCCTTAAAGGCACTGCTGCAGGCCACACTGAAAACAAGGTCAATAACCTTAGAGCCACTGATTTCACAGCTGCTGCAGGGCTACAGGGAAAGGGCAGGCGAATGGGACTAGCTGAAGTGCTCTTGCAGGGAGCCGGCACAGGCTTGACGGGCTGAATGGTATCCTTCTGTGCTGTAACCATTCAATGATTCTATGATTCTATGGAAATGATTTGAGCCTCTCTTTAATGGCATCAGGCTTGCTGTTTAATTGCTCTGCTCACCACCCACCCCTTGTGCACTAGAATTGAAAGTCAGCCTATTATCTCTAAACTTATGCAGGTGCTGGGAAGAATGAATATCAAGCCCGACATAACAGAGCTATTTTTCCACCGTCTGTTTTTTCACCACTGTCATGTATGTACATGCTGTTTGTAGCCACCAGATGGTGCCATTGTTGGAGGCCACTGAGCAGCACGCACATGGTGCTGCTCTGATATAAAAGACCAGCCATTTTGTGAGTCAGGCACTTTGGGCCAAAATAAAGCAGAAGCAAGGTTGTACCTTGCTTAGCTGAACTGTACTCAGTTTGAGCCTTTATTGCATACATAACAACCACTCACGTCGCATCTTTATTTTCTGATTACTGTTTAGATAGACGAGTCACTTAATTATCGGGGCACAATTTATGCAAAACTTTAAGAATTGCTGTTTACTTTATTCAAGGTTACATTTTATCGGGACCCATCACTGACTGTATTGAGTATTTTAAGAGTGGAATCTATCTGGTGAAGCAATCTGTGGGACAATTATTTGTTCACATTCGAGACAACTGTGTCATTGTAAATCAGGCCTTGTATTTCAGCAGCAAAACACAACACCTGATGATAAATATGCTTCTGAAAATGCAATCATCCCAAGACATGTAATCAGTCATGCACAGCAATAGCATTTCTGAATGCCAAGTGGTTATAAAGCTAAAGCATCCTTTTTTAAAAATATAACACTTACAGGATGCAATCACTGTTGGGAACATTATTTACCAAAACAGCCTAAAAGGAATGGGAGTGCAAGCTCTAAAATGACCTTTTCAACCCCAGTGAAGCAATCTACTTATTGACTTATCTGAAAACTGATAGCAATCATTATTTGTGCACATTGGTATTTTGCTCAGAGGGGTGGCCAGCTTGTGCATTCAGATCTGTGACCACTTGTGTCCTTGGACAGTCAGCAAATGTGTGCGGTTTTCTTTCAAAAGGTGACAGTTCTATGGATGACAGATTATTTCATTTTCTTGCATTTTGACAATACTCATCGCACAAAACTCTTTTAACCACAACAGTAAATATACTCAAATCACGAGGGCAACTTTCACTTTTGGCAGGGTCAGATCGGCCGTCCGTTATAGAATCCTAGGCCTAGAAATTCCCGACCCTCGTGTCACCTGTTTGTGTCACTATCCCGACAGCTGCCGCTCTAACGACCTTCTCTGGCGCAGGACTCGGCTGCTGCCATTTTGGCGAGGACCTTAGCACTGCCGGTAGCAGCGCTGGCCCTGGAGATGCAAATGGGGAGAGGGTGATGTCGGTCGCCGTGCGACGTCTACTTAACGTCACCTCAGCGAACTTCGACCTCCTCCTCCTCCACCTCTCCCTCTTTCTCCGCTTCCACTCCCGGCTTTTTCCCCAGTGCCCGTGAGTCGCGAAGCGAATGATCAAAAAAACACTTAGACTGCGCATGTGCAACTACTTCAACTTGGTTGGCAACTTCGCTACCTTACATTAATGTCTCTATTGCTGAGTCTGTAAAACTGCGCAATAATGTGCTTTAAAAATTGAATTGGAAACATATGGGCATGTAGGTCATGCGGCTTAAAGGACTGTGCTTATGGAAAGTTCTGGATGATTTGTAGTCCGTTTGCGGTTTGACTTATGTATTAGATAGCATTGAGGGAAGGTCACCAGCAGCTGCAGTGACATATTAGGGGCAAAGTCCACCCCTGCACTTTCTACACTCCTCTAGGCTTTCTGCAATATTGAGCTCTTGATATCTGACGTAAGCTTCCCTTTCTTTGCCTGATCCTACCCTATATCCTTCTTGACGTCCAGCAGCTCTAGATTTGGGAGTTCCACCCTTTTCCTTTGTGGGAACATATTTGTTCTGAAAGCTCAATATCTTATCCTTGAATGCCTCCTGCTGCTCTGACACAGATTTACCTTCAAGTAGCTGTTTCCAGTCCACTTTTGCTAAATCACATCTTAGCTTAGTAAAATTAACCTTTCACCAATCGAGAACCTTTACTCCTGGTCTATCTTTGTCCTTTTCCATAACCACGCTAAATCTAACTGAATTATGATCACTAGTACCAAAATGCTCTCCCACTGATACTCCTTCCACCTGCCCAGCTACTCTCCCTAAAACCAAGTCCAGAATTGGGCCCTCTCTTGTTGGGCTCTAAGGAGAACAACCCCAGCTTCTCCAGTCTATCCCCGTAACTGTATTCCCTCATCCCTGGAGCCATTCTAGTAAATCTCTTCTGTACCCTTTCCAAAGCCTTCACATCCTTCCTAAAGTGTGGTGTGCAGAATTGGACACAATATTCCAGCTGGGACCGAACTAGTGTCTTATATAGGTTAAGGCTAGCTTGCTGGAAAGGTTTTGGAGATATTTTGCTTGTATTAGATATTTTCTTTTGCTACTTGGATGATTTTAAAGTGCTTGTAATGGCTCTACAATATCCCAAACTCGAAAGTAGCTTCTGACAACATGACAACACACTTTTTCTTCATGTGGTTCCTTCTGGCAATTCCATTGTGGCTGGAGGAGGTGGAGCAATAGGAAGATGGAGCAACCATAGCTGTAGGACACCAAGTAGAAGGAAGCAGGCTCGCTGGAATCCTTACCCTTCCAACAGAGGATATAGGCCCAGGACAACATACCAGTACTTACATAAGGAGGCTGTGTTCCTCTGGCAGTGGGCTACAGATCTTGTTGCAGGAGGTGAGTCATTTCCTGTAACAAGGCCTGCAGCCCACTTCCAGAGAGGCACAGCACTGCTTGTTTCAGTCAAGGTCACTGCAGGCCTCAGCGTCTATGCTTCAACTCCTTCCGGGCTGCCGCATGGGAATTAGAAACATCAGTCTGTTTGTAGTTCATGCTTGCATTAATCAGCTGTCTGGTGCCATGTTTCCTGGAGCAAACACTTTTCCTGTGGACAGCCGGAAGCAGCAGGTTATGGCTTTTGGGTTCTCACAGATTGCAGCTTCTCTCATGTCCAGGACCTCATGGTCTGCACCCACATCACCCTGCCCACATCACCCTGCCCACATCACCCTGCCCACATCACCCTGCCCACATCACCCTGCACATTCCTTCACACAACACCACTGCCTTTATTAATCCCAAGAACTTCCACTCCGTTAGTGTGCTATTGGTGTGTGAGCACCAGCAGAGCCTCAGGCAGGTCTATTCGCACTGTCCTGGTGATATTATATTGCGTCAATTACTTTTGCCCCTCCCTCTTTACCACTGCATAGCAAGTGAAAGGCTAGTTGCTTGGGGACAAGTGTTATCCTCTGTGCACTTGACTCATAAGAATGTAAGAATTAGGAGCAGGAGTAGGCCATTCGGCCCCTCGAGTCTGCTCCACCATTCAATAAGATCATGGCTGATCTTTGACCTCAACTCCACTTTCCCGCCTGATCTCCAGATCCCTTGATTCCCCTAGGTTCCAAAAATCTATCTATCCCAGCCTTAAATATACTCAATGGCTCAGCATCCACTCATGACTTCTCTCAGGGACCCACCCTTAGTGGCCAAACCGCACTATAATCTGATCCAATGATCACCAGAACCCTCATCCAGCAGACCATTGGAGTCAAAGAAAGACTCTGCTGCCTGGATGGGCCAGGTGGATTTCTCCAGTACAATCCAAAAGATTCCCATATGATAATGGTGTGCATTATGCTGGAAAGGGCCCAACCCTTAAAAGAAAAATGCCTTTAAAAGATAAATCCCATAGTACTATTTGAAGAGCAGGGAGGTTCTCCTGGTGTCCTGACCAACATTTATCTCTCGACCAACATCACCTAAAACATTATCTGATCATTTATTTCATTGCTGTTTGTGGGATCATAATTTGGCTACTTAGTTTCCTACGTTACTACATTTCAGAAAAGTACTGACTTTGTTCGAAAAGAAAGACTTGCATTTATATAGCACCTTGCACAACCACCGGACGTCCCAAAGCACTTTACAGCCAATGAAGTACTTTTTGAAGTGTAGTCACTGTTGCAATGTAGGAAACGCGGCAGTACAATTTGTGCACAACAAGCTCCTTGCAAACAGCAATGTGATAATGACCAGATAATCTGTTTTAGTGATGTTGATTGAGGGATAAATATTGGCCAGGGCACCGGGGATACTTGCCCTGCTCTTCTTCAAAATAGTGCCATGGGATCTTTTACATCCTCCTGAGAGGGCAGACTCTCAGGTTTAACGCCTCATCCAAAAGTCAGCGGGCTAAAGTTCCGGTCAGAGCTTCCTTCTGACGAAATGTTCCGACCCAAAATTTTTTTGCAAAAGTACCTGGTGGTCCCGGGGGGGCGCCTTCGATTCCAGTCGGAGGCCTTCATTCCATGCGTAGTGCACGGGGTCAGGACTTCTGCATACGCACGAGGAAGCTGGAGTCACGTGGGCCTGGACCACCAAACACTGCCTCGTATTCTCATTGATAATACAGGTACAACATCTGAAATCCGGAATCCTCGGAACCGAATCCGTGCCGGTGTTTGGGTTTTTCCGGATTTCAGACAAGAAAATCAATAGTCTGAAATCTGGAATCCTCGACCGAATCCGTGCCGGATTTTGGGTTTTGTCTCAAAAATGTCCGTTTTTCGGACAATAATTCCGGATTCCGGACGACTTTATCAGCTATGCGCAAAATGTCCGGTTTTCGGACAATTCCGGTTTTCGGAGTTCCGCATTCGGGACATTGCGCCTGTATTGGAAACTCCGTTTTTTACGAGTTCCCATTATTATCAATGAGGATAAACCCCTAAAACAAGAAACACAACATAATAAATAAATAAAACATCTCACATATTTAAAATTAATTGAAATTAAAGTTAATTAAATGTTTTAGAAAAGAAAATATTTTTTGAAATTTTTTTTAATGTGTTTTAGTACGGTTTAAAATAAACTTACCTTAATGGACAGGGTTTTTAACATAAAAATGTGTTTTTAAATTTAAGTTTTATATATTTTAAAACAGTTATGCTGGTAAAAGGAGGCTATGCGCCTGCTTTCGCCAGATGTAAAAGTTTGAAGGACATTCACTGGGCAAATAGCTAATCTCTCCCGCTCGAATGTCCTTCTCCTGGGGATATGGAGGATCTGTACGGAGAAATCTTGGCAGATCGGAAAAGCCGGTTTTCAGCGCATGCGCATCACACCCCGAAAACCGGCTTTTGCGAGGCCTCACCGGGTCCATGCACACTTCGTACAGACACGGTAAGGCTGGAATTTTAGCCCAAGCATTTCCAACAGTGCAACACTCCCTCAGCACTGCACTGGAGTGTCAGCCTAGAATTTTGTGCTCAAGTCTCTGGAGTGGGACTTAACGCCACAATGTATTGGCTAAGAGGCGAGAGTGCTATCCACTGAGCCACTGTGTAACACAGATCTTTGGGACTTCTTGAGGATGTGAAAGGCGCTATATGAATGTAAGCCCTTTCTTTCTCCTCTCCTCGTACTTAAAAACATGTGAACATGTTCAAAACAGTCCATACACATGCACAAATGAAAAATGGCTCCATTTTGCCTTCATAGATACCTGAGCAGACCATTTGTAGCTGGTTCAGCTACACAGTGACCTATTAGAAATATGTGTGTGTGTGTGTGTGGTGGGGGGGGGGGGGGATTAGAAAGAGGGTTTTTTTGTGGTTTTCTATTTATAAAGCTCATAAAATATTGTCAAAACTCACTGGAGTTCTGCATTGATATGTAGTTATTATATATTAATGCCACTGACAAAATACACCGATCCTCAGTGTAGACTGTGTGTTCAGTCAATCATGTCAGCACTGTTACTGGGGGAAACTGAGGAGCAATGTAATTACACACATTAAAGAAGAGTTGTAAAAAGTATGACAATTTATTGATTTCATCAGCCCTGCTAGCAATGCTCAATGGGGCCAGTCCGTGGCGTGATAGGCGGTATGATTTACACTTTCAAGCCTCAGATGTAGACTACCTCTGGCAATTATGCACGGGTCAGATGCTCTTTCTTTCCCCTGCAACAAAGCTGATAGGGAAATACTACAGCTGCTTGTATTTTACAAAGTATATCAGTGCACTGACCACGACAGGGTTGCATTCACTTTATCACTGCTCCAATTCTAATATCCAGAGACTTGAGCACACAAATCTAGGCTGGCACTCCAGTGCAGTACTGGGGGAGTGCTCCACTGTCAGAGGTGCCGTCTTCCGGATGAGACATTAAACCCTCTCAGGTGGGTGTAAAAGATCCCATGGCTTTATTTCGCAAAAGGGCAGTGGCGTTCTCCCCGGGAGTGGCCCCAATATTTATCCCTCAGCCAACATCACTAAAACAGATTATCTGGTCATTTACCTCATTGCTGCTTGTGAAAGCTTGTTGTGCGCAAATTGGCTGCTGCGTTTCCCACATTGCAACAGTGTCTACACTTCAAAAGTACTTCATTGGCTGCAAAGTGCTTTAAGATGTCCTGAGATCGTGTAAGGCACGATATAAATGCAAGTTTTTTTTTCTTCTTTCTTAAGGAACTTGAGCACATAAATCTGGGCTGACACTCCAGTGCAGTCTGAGGGAGTGCTGCACTGTCGAAGGTGCCATCTTTTGGATGGGACGCTAAACCGAGGACCCGTCTGCTCTCTCAAGTGGATGTAAAAGATCCCATGGCACTATTTCGAAGAAAAGCAGGGGAGTTATCCCTGGCATCCTTGCCAATATTTATCCCTCAATCAACATAACAAAAACAGATTACCCGATCATTACCACATTGCTGTTTATGGGAGCTTGCTGTGCACATGTTGGCTGCCACGTTTCCCACATTACAACAGTGACTACACTCCAAAAAAGTACTTCATTGGCTGTAAAGCGCTTTGAGACGTCTGGTGGTTGTGAAAAGCACTATATAAATGCAAGTCTTTCTTTTTTTAGTGTTGGAAAATCAATAATGATTGACAGTTACTACTCAAACAGTCCCTCAAATCCATAAGGGCAATAAGTAGGTGTCCAGTAGAAAATGGTACACTGGGCAGTAGGTAATGTTGGTAAGTAATGCCTTCAAGAGCACTCCTTTCTTCACATTGTCATTCAAGTAACTTCAGAGTGTTAGATTCTACTGGTAACACATCATTTGGACCCAAATTATGCAGACAGACAAGCAAATAGCTCATGTTGGCAATGATCAAAAGAGTGCTCCATATTTTCATCCTCAATTGATATTTATACATGCAAATAGTTGACATGTTCAAACTGATTTCCATAACACTGCCAGAGAAATGACTCTCGACTGATAAAGGGTTGCACCAATGACATTTATGGTGCTTCTGTTGCTGTGTTATTTAAATATATTTCACAACCAAAAGCAAAATAATTTTCTATCGCTGTCTGAAATCCATGAAAGGTTTTACCCTTGTTTTGGGCCATTAATATTCATATTGCAGATTACACTATTGTACAGACTACTAGTTGCTTTCTTTTGCCCAAAAGCTTTGGCCATTTTGGGTCCATGAACCATGGAATAGATCTTGACTTCGTGACGTCAATGGAAATAAAAATCAACAACTTGTATTTATATAGCGCCTTTAATGTAGTGAAACGTCCCAAGGTGCTTCACGGGAGTATTGTGCGATACAAATTTGACAACGAGCTGCATAAGTAGAAATTAGCGCAGATGACCAAAAGTTCGGTCAAAGAGATATTTTTTAAGGAGCTTCTTGAAGGAGGAAAGAGAGATAGAGGGACGGAAAGGTGTAGGCAGTGTGTTCCAGAGCTTAGGGCCTAGGCAACAGAAGGCACGGTCACCAATGGTTGCGCGAATATAATCAGGGATGCTCAAAAGGGCAGAATTAGAGGAGCGCAGACATCTCTGGGTGTTGCGGGGCTGGAGGAGATTACACAGATAGGGAGGGGCGAGGCCATGGAGGGGTTTGAAAATAAGGCTGAGAATTTTGAAATCGAGGCGTTGCTTAACCGGAAGGCAATGTAGGTCAGTGAGCACAGGGGTGATGGGTGAGCGGGACTTGGTAGAGAAGTAAAATCGGTTGCTGACTCATTATCACCCATTTTACCTTATTGCATAAAGTCAAGATCTATCCCTGCAACTTTTCAAACTAGGATCTGTGGACCTTAGGAGTTATGCAAGGAAACACTAGAAGGTCTTTGAGCTCCTTGGAATTCTGTCTGTGCCACCAGAACAGGATCTTTAGAGTTTTGTATTTAAATTTTCTGTATTTGTTGACTTATCAGCACACTATTCTGTTGCCGTCTACTAGGTGTGACGTACAAAATCCCGGAAACCTCAGAACTGAGGCCATTCCGGATTCCAGGTATTTCCGGATTTCGGAACGTCTTTGCCTGGGCCGAGGAAGGTCAGGCCGAGGCGGGGAGTCCGGATTTCGGAACATTTTCCGGTTTACGGATGACCCCGTCATGGATTGGCCCAGTGTTCGGATTCCGGAACATTCCGGATTCCGGAACATTTTGGATGTCGTACCTGTACTACAAAAACATTTACAATAATTGCACTCTTTTTCTTTGGATAGCTGTCCCTGTCTTTTGGCTGTTATGACAGGGATTTGTCAGTATTTACAGAGGATCCTTGGGACTGTGAATATTTACTGATGATCTTCAGAACTGCATCATTATATTTTATGGTGGGTCTGCAAGATGGTGCCCAATATTTGCAAGGAGTCCCTGGGATTCAGCACATATTTTTCGGGGATCTCTGGGATTATGTCTATATTTGAAGGGGTCCCCAGGATTGTGTGTATGGTTGCAGAGGGTCTGCCACACAGAAAAGTTTGAAAAGCATTGCTTTAAGGCAGAGTTAAATCTTCAAAAATCAGCATGTCCAAAGTTCCATGACCTGTTGAGTGTATGTTGCTGGTATCTCCATGTGATTCAATGAACCTGATTCACAGTGACATATACAATCTGTGAACACCACAACAAAATGTGCAGATTTGAATACACCTAATGAAACAAGTGGCTGGTCATGTGTGCTGGGTGTTTAGCTATTACTGACATGGAGCAGTAATGAATTTAGTCCCTATGCTAAATTCAAAGCAAAAAGCTAACTACGAAAGATGCTGAAAATCTGAAACCAAAACTGATGGATACACACAGCAGGTCCGGCAGCATCAGTGAAGGGAAGCTGAATGTATTCTGAAATAGCATTCATGCCCGAAATGTAAGCTTGTCTGTTTTCTCCGCATTGGGCAACTGACCCATTGCGTGTTTCCAGTATTTTCTGTTCTTGTTTCTTTCTTTTTTTAAATTTAACTAATTGGGTTCATGCTTTTGACATTCAGTGCTGTCATTTTTCAGCTGAATTTTATTGGACAAAATGGAACTGAAAAATGTGAGCAAATTCAACGGGGAAAAAAAGTGACCATTTAGGAATAGTCAGCATTCCGGTCCACAGGAAAGCAATATTTTGGTATAGATGGTGTGAAGAGGTATTCCGATTATATTGCATCAATATCTATTATTCACCACAGAAAAGAGTTTTGAATCTGTCACACCTTGGACATCACATTTCAGATGTAAGAAGGAAAGGCAATCATTTTCTACTGGCTTTTCTGATCTTGGCAAATGTCCAATGAGGTGGAAAAAAGAAAGACTTGCATTTATATAGCGTCTTTCACAACCTGAGGACCTCCCAAAGTGCTTTCCAGTCAATTAAGTACCTCTGAAGTGCAGCCACTGTTGTAATGTAGGAAACAACAACTTGTATTTATATAGCGCCTTTAACGTAGTAAAACGTCCCAAAACGCGGCAGCCAATGCAGGAAATAGAAGGCAAAGAAACTGCATCTCATCATGAGGCAGTGCCATCGAGAGAGAAGAGAAAAATAAATTGAATGGGGGGAAAAAAAGAATGGCTTGCATCTCGTGTTCGCAGTTAAGCTGCAAGCCAAAAACTGCACCGTAATGGACAGTAGCTGGGGAGAGTGGAGATGAGTTCCAGTGTACTTTGTATCGTATTAAACCTCGACACCCCCACTTTCCAACTGGCTAATGCTTTCGAAATTGACTGTTTTCTATTTCCAATATATTTACCAAAACTAATTGTGTGATGATTTCATTTTCTTCTACATTTCAACAAATGTAGAGAACTTACAGTCAGTTATTTGAGTTCCAGTCACTTTCTCTTCAGCCACTTTAATTCTCTCACTGGCGCAGAGCTGGAGAACAGATATTGCCTGCAGTGCTTGTTTCATCCTTCACAATAAAGTTTCACAATGAGTGGTGGTTTGTGAAGTAAATAGATGCAATTTGACAAGAATTTCAGTAAAATTACCAGAAGGTCAGATTCAGTAATACCTTCTTTAGAATCAGAGCACTATTTTGAGAATGTCTTGATTACCAGAATTACACACAGGAAAGCTGTTTATTAATGATGCTTTGGTGTAATCACTGATCACATTATTATATTGTTTTCATCATTATTTATAGAAAGTTTAATCTGGTCACATGCTTATTTTTAAAAATGTCTTATTTATGGTTTGAATTCTGAAATTTCAAAATGGCAGAAAGTCACACACCATCTTCTAATTGATATACGACCAGCTAGCCGTCTGAATGAAAATACTGGAATAATACATTAGAAAAGTCCACAGATCCCAGTCAGACCAGATGGTTGTATTTTTTCAAGAAGTGGCTTTCATTTGATCGGGTGCACTGACATTAGGCACGGATTGAGTGAGCAAGGAACACAAAACATTCTGTCGTTTGGCTGCAATTTAAGAGCAGAGGGCGACTGTCTTTCCCAAGCACTTCTAATGAGCACTGAGGACACAACATTTAGCCTCCACTACTTAACTAATCTCAGTGATTCCCAGTGAGTGGAAGAAGTGTGATGGCTGGTTTCTTGGTGTCAGTGAGTGCCTCTTTAGATAGGGGTGAACCCCAGGACCATGTCAACTGCGAGCACCACATCTAACCCTACAGCTGCTGCCTGGACCTGGATACTATTAAGTAATTGTACATTTATTGAGAGGGGTGGCTGGGTCGGTGGATGTAGCCTTACCCTACGAGGCAGCTGCATGATCCATGCCAACTCCGACAATTCCCTGCTTCAGGAATCTCAGCATAGGCCCAGTCCCAGTAAGTCCAGAGCTGTTTCCCAGTAAATCATTTGGATAAGCACAAAATTCCAGTTTTCTCAAAGAATTCGTGTTCCATCTGAGATGAGACTCCTGTCTTTCCTTTATTTTGCACAGTTCCCTACTCTGTCCCCGCCCCCCCCCCCTCCACCCAGAAAATTACATGTGCACCGACGGTCCAAATGGATGGAAAATTGTAGGCCTGTTTTTTTCCGATAAGCTACCGGCTGCATGCAAGCCACTGCCAGCGGTACAGGGTCTTGGAAACCTTCGCCAAGTGAGCGTGGGCAGGCTGGTTATTGTGGGGGACATCACAGTTAATCCCGATTCTGTCTTCAGTTGGCGCCCATATACATTCTGAACCCCAGTGCACCACTGACCCTCCCAATGCCTGCCCCCAACCAAGTCTTGGACTACCTACCATCAAGGGCGCTACCCAGTGCCAAGCCTGCAGCCAACATCTCGCCATAAGCAACTAGGCCCATACAGCAGTGCCTGGCCTCCAGTCGTCTTGGACCCTCTTTGCACTGGACCAAGACCTTGCTCAGCTAAATCCGTGTGGTAGCCGGCGTGCAACGACCACCCCACGTTAAAAGAACTCAGGCACAGGCATCTTCCACTCCTCTAACATGAAGTTCTGGACCTGGAACTTCAGGACCCTCACAGATACCCCAACAGCGACAGACCAGAACACCGCACCATGATAGTTGCCCGGGAACTTAGACGCTTTGCAGAAATCAAGTGCAGGCAACGGAAGGAGCGTGCAGCAAACCAGGCTCCCCGCCTATCCTTCCCTTCAACCGCTGTCTGTTCCACTTGTGACAGAGACCGTGGTTCTCGTATTGGACTGTTCAGCCACCTAAGAACTCAAGCTAAGAGTGGAAGCAAGTCTTCCTCGATTCCAAAGGACTGCCTATGATGATATACAAGCACTTTGAGCAGGGGTGGCTAGAGGCTGATCAAAAGCAAGAATGGCACGAACCTTACACCACCTGACAAGGTGCATGTGATGTTGAGTGCTGTTATTTCTATTTTAATTCAGCTTATATGTTGTCTTCCCCCCCACCTCCACCAATCCAGAGGCCTTGAGGCCTCCTGTTGTCAACCAGCTGAGATCAGCTAATACAGCACAGAGCGGGGACTGAAAATGAGATCTTTTTAGTCTATATGGTTCAGCTGTTCAGTGCCTTGGCCAATTGAATCATTGGGAAAGCCCGTGTACAGATGTTTGGTGATGTTTCGGTGCAACTGTTATGTCTTGAATGAAGAGTCAGAGTAGATACTGCAAGCTCAAAGTAAGGTGTGACGTAGTCCTTTATTACAGATCTCAGAGTGCCTCTCCAGCCTGTGAGGCGTCCTTATATACAGGTGCTCCCAAGGGATTGTGGGACCCCTTGGGACTCCAGGGAATAAGCCCTCTGGTGGTTAGACATGGTATTTACAGGTTTACATACATAACAGTAACAATGCCACACAGCTGAGTTTTAGCTGCCACTGAGTCTGAATCTTTTGCAATTTGTTATTTTATTTTTAGCGGCGATCTTGCCGTACTACAAGATTGTCCTCACCCCCTCCAGTAGTCAGTGTAAGCACTATATAACCTGAGTAAAAATAGCAATAGCATCACTGAGCATCACTTACACCGTGTCAGGTGGAGTAAGGTTTATACCATTCCCCGTCATGTAGAATCAGCATGATGAGGTCTCTATATACCTCACGGTAAGAAGTATTGAAGCTTCCACTAATATTATCGTATTGTTAGTCATTCAATCAGTCAGACAGTACGGCGTAGATTTTGACTTTGATTTTTATTTCCATTGAAGACAACGGAAATAAAGATAGGGAGCGATGTAAAACGGGCTGCCCATTGGCTGTCGCCTGTTTCACACTATCGCAAAGTCAAGATCTAACCCCACAATCCTACAGTTATTCCTGTTACAGTACTCATGGTTCCCAGCCTGCAGGATCCAAATGGTTGTAAACCTTTCCTGCTCTTGATGTTTCAAAATTAAGTTCTTACTGTGTACCACATGCTATCCATTCAGTATGTATTTTAACTGCACGCTTCACATCAAATACTGATCTAGCCCATCTGCCACAGCAATTGCAGAGAGTCAGATGCATATGTAGCCGTCTCCTTGAGTTAACTTCTGTTATAATCTCATTCAGGCAAATGCAGCCTCAGCAGAAGTCTAAACAGAGCAGCCCACGTTTTGCCCGTCAGCTGCAACTATATCAGTCTGTCGGAATTCCTTCTCTGTATTGTACTAAGTGAGTTGGAAGCTGTTTCACCCTAGCTGTTGTTCCTCCTTTTAATGCTATCATAAAAGTAGCAGTGTAGTATGCTCAGTGCTTCCAGGTTTATGTGTGCACCTTGATATATAATGATATGTTGCGAGAGATAAAATGGTCGCTTCCACGTTTTCCATTTTGGAGCTGTATGAGCAGTCACAGCTGTTTCATTGCACCCACGCTGCATTTACTTGCAGGCTCTCACACACTACCATGTCATAAATTGTCTTGTCTACATCTCTCAATCAATTGTTTCTGAATGAAGTTTACATTATAATCAAGTGATATGAGCAATAACAGAATAAGCACCGTGCCATTGTGTCTGGTGCATTAAGTACACGCAGTTGCTCATACTGCATGAGTATCAGCACAACGGCAATTGTTTGGCACATTTTGTGACAATTTTGTAAAGCGCCATGTGTAATAACTATTTGGTTGAAAGGAGCAATGATTTACAAAATCAAATGCATAAGTAAATTAAGCTTTCAAGAAAAAAGATAATTTGGTAAATGTTTAAGTCTGGAAGTTTTTCCTCAGATAATAATGTTCTAATATTCTTCTCATCAGTATCTATTTGCCATTAAAAAGTGATAAGCAAAATTTTAAAACTATCATCTTTCTTATTGTATGTGGTCCGAAGGTCTCTGCAAATCCGGATGGAATGTATTGAATTTATGTCCGGTAACTATAGAAACTCACTTGTAACTTAACTCGCTCCAACTCTCATTTGCCCATCACCCCTGTGTTTGCTGACCTACACTGGCTCAACGCCTCAATTTTAAAATCCTCATCCTTGTTTTCAAATGGCCTCCTCCCTCCCTATCTCTGTAATCTCCTCCAGCCCCACAAGCTTTACTGATCTCTGCGCTCCTCCAATTCTAGCCTACTGCGCATCCCCATTTTAATCGCTCAACCATTGGCGACCGTGACTTCAGCTGCTTAGGCCCCAAGCTCTGGAATTCCCTCCTTAAACCTCTCCGACTCTCTACCTCTCTTTCCTCCTTTAAGATGCTCCTTAAAACCTACCTCTTTGACCAAGCTTTTGGCCATCTAGCCTGATATCTCTTTCTGTGGCTCGGGTGTCAACATGTTTTCATTGATAGCGCTCTTGTTAAACACCTTGGGACGTTTTGCTACATTAAATGCGCTATATAAATGTAAGTTGTTGTTGTTGTAGTTCATTACTACCACAGATCAAGCACTGATGAATTTATTTGTATTTTTAAAAGTAGGAGCTATGGTAAAGTTTATTCACTGCTGCTGCTGGTTATGTGGTATTACTGGTAACAATCGGGTTGAAATTCTGCTCTGTGAGATCGGTGATGAACACGTTAATGTGTTGGTATGAAATTCCTCTGTCTGCTTTTAATGAAAGTATTAACTGGTTCAAAAAAAAACCTTGCATGATGCCATGACCTACTTGAACGGGAAGGGGTTCTATTCTTTGAGCTTCAGGTGATATGTGACCCCTGACAGAAGGTCATGTATGTTAACGCACGATATCTGGGAAGCTTGCATAATTTACACACACCACAGTAATCATCTGTTCCTTAATAGTTTGAAGGTGAAAGTCATCTTGAAAGGCAGTTCTTGGGGGAACTCGGTACACGCTGCAGACATTGTTACCGATGCCTTGTGCGCAACTTCTGTGTCCTCATGGAGTTTTAACTGCAACATCAACCCTGCGCAGACATTTGGGATGCTGAAGCAATGCTTCAGATGCTTAGTTCACTCAGGATATGCTGTGGAGAATGGGTCAAAAACAGGAATCACAAATTGAGCTAATCTGCTATATTTTACCATAGACGGAGGCCTCCTCCTGGAAGGTGAAGAACAGCAGGAAAGCTGAGATGATGATCAAGGCCGCGATGTACTCAAAGCACCAGCAAAGAAACAGCTGTACAGGAAGGATGACTCCACTGTCAGCCTCTAATTATCACCTCTTTCAGTTGAATAGTACAGACAGAATAATCAATATTCCACACTACAGTATAAATTTCACTCACCATATCAAGATTCCCCACAACACATTGAACCAATGCAATGACAAGTCCCCAGAACAATTTAAATTCCATATCGCAGATTAGTAAAACACATCCCCTAACATGGACCTCATATTTTCCTTACTAATACTTCTTTTGTCCTGCCGTATATGTGTTCAATCTTACCTTTCCCAATGCTGTTTCTGCCTCGTTGATGTGGACATTGACAAAAGAAGTGGCTCAAAATTGTTAAGGGAGTCCATTGTTTTTAACTGGTGTAATAGTTCATGCTGTCGATGTGCATGGTGTACCATGTGCTGTCCTGTCCGCCCGATGAGCGTGTGTGGTGTGGCCTTCCATATGAAGTACATCTAATTGCACTCCTGATAGAAGGGGTAATTGTGTTGTCTTGCAGAGAAGCTTCCAAGGGAGTTTTTTTATGACTGTCATATGCCACTGACCCATTATCCCATATCTGTGGCATCAATAAGTTGTGCAGTTCCAGCTGTTTGGAGCTAGATGTGTTGAGGAGAACCAAAACCAATGTCAAGTGTGCAGTTAGAAAGACAGACTTGCATTCATATAGCGCCTTTCATGACTACCGGACGTCTCAAAGTGCTTTACAGCCAATGAAATACTTTTGGAGTGTAGTCACTGTTGTAATGTGGGAAACATGGCAGCCAATTTGCACACAGCAATCTGATGTTGATTGAGGGATAAATATTGGCCAGGACACCAATAGTACCATGGGATCTTTTATCCACTTGAGAGAGCACACGGGGCCTCGTTTTAATGTCTCATCCAAAAGACGGCACCTCCAACAGTGCAGCACTTCCTCAGCACTGCACTGAAGTGTCAACCTAGATTTACACGCTCAAGTCCCTGGAGTGGGACTTGAACCCACAACCTTCTGACTCAGAGGTGAGTGTGCTACTCACTGAGCCACAGCTGACAAATGATGTTCTCAGCATAGCATCGGCTCGAAAAGCAGCTGCCTTTTCTTGGGATGGATGGATGCTGTTAGATCAACTGAGCAGATTAATCCAAGTTATATAGGTCTGAACATCAGAGATAAATCAACTTGTTGGTTTTATTAATATTGGCAGAAAGTACAAGTAAGTTATACTCTACACTTACTAGTAGGATATCTATTTGGGTCTGCAAACAACTAACCAATCCAGGTGAGTTCTCAGCACGGAATACCAAAGACTAACTGAAAGTGAGCGTATTTATACATCTAGGTGGACAATGTCAGATGACTTGCTCTAAACCTATCAATGCTGAGATTATTATCATGTGATCTTTAAATATCATATGCTACCACACCAGCAGATGACAATCTCACACCCTGTACACCCCATTCTCATTGGAATGTAGGCATTGATTATGTAGAAGATAACACAATTTCCATGGTTATAAACATCACACCTCAACACAATAATAACAGCAAAAACGTTGACACGTTGACTCCAAACTAGCTATAATTCTTATACAAACTCTTTGATGCTTCTTAAATTGTATTAGCCTGACCCCTCCTGCTTACTTAGCATTCCCCTGTGGAATCCTAACAACCTAATCTAAACCATTTGTGTTAGCCTCTATCATCATCATCATCATAGGTGGTCCCTCGCATCGAGGATGACTTGCTTCCATGCCAAAAAAGAGTGATTTCACAGTGTTTCAATGAAGGACCTAATATTCTAGGTCCGAACTACATGTTGAAGCGTGGAAGATGCCTGTGCGTGGATTTTTTTAATGTGTGGTGGCTGTTGCACACCAGCCACCACACGGGCTTGACAGAGCTAGGTCTTGGTCCAGTGGCAAGGATTAACCGAGATGACTGGAGACGGCACCTGCTGCACGGACCTAGTGCGCACACATATCGCAATGTGGGCAGGCCCGTGCTGCCTCTGGGCCCTCGCCTCTTCTGCCTCAAACTCACGCTTCACCTGGGCCACGATCGCGTGGCTCCATGATCACTCGCCGCTCCTGTACACCAACCTCGCCGCTCCTGCTGTACCTGCCCAAGCTCCAATCACCAACCTGAACCTTGATGACGTCAAATCCAGTCGCCCTTTTCACTGCCGTCACCCTCCTGCACAGGCTCGTGCTGTACCTTGCAGTAGTATGACCGCCACGCTGCTCCAGGCCGCCGCTCACCGCTCCTTTTATGGCCCCGACCTGCCGTTGATGGTCTCTCACAGGTCACGTAGCCTCTATCACACATGGAATGTATGCACCTGTGAGTATGCTCACAGGTTTGACCAAAATAGTTGTAGAGCTGTTGACACCAGCTTGCCATCCGGAGTAGGCTGGGGTCCCCAATGGAGTGTTCTCTATGTGGGAATCCTCCCTTTATTTATTGGGGACTTGGCCTGGAGGGTGTTGCATGGGGCAGTCCTCTGCAATAGGTTTTTAAGTAGATTCACGTTCTCCCAGGCCGCCTGTAATTTCTGCAGTCTGGAGGAGTCCGTGTTCCATGTGTATATAGAATGTGTGAGGTTGCAGCCACTCTTCAATTATTTAAAGAAGCTGCTCCTCAAATTCTGGTTGCACTTCAGTCCCACACTCCTGATCTTTAGGCATCCTGTGCAGAGGGGAGCGGCAGGTCGGAAGGCCTCCACGTAGGACTGCTCCTGGGCACGGCCAAGGTGGCCATTAACCAGTCCAGGCAGCGGGCGGTCGAGGGGGTCGTTCAGCCCGACTGCCTGCCTCTCTTCTGCGGTTACGTTCGAGTCAGGGTGTATCTGGAGATGGATCACGCGGTGTCCACGCTCGCGGCCTTCGGTGAGAGGTGAGCGCCAGAAGGACTGGAGTGTATCATCACCCCCGGCAATCAAATTTTAATTTGATTTAAGTTTTTGTTAAATTTGAAATTGTTAATTTGTGGGTTCTAGTGCCCTTCCCAAAAGGAGCCATTTGATTTTATGGCCTCACCAAAATAGTGTAGAACTGTTGAACTGTGAATGGCTGAGCCAGTCACCTGATATTCACAAGACTCAATAAAACCCCAGTTTGGTTTAGGGGATCAACGATGAGGCATGTGATTGTGAGCCTAGTGGATGAACTGGTGATGTGTAGTGTGATTGTTAAATTTTTGTCAATAAACCAACTATTTCATAATAGCAATGTGTGGCTATGAATGCTTAAGCAAAGAACCCATGAAGCAAATACATTACAATACAGAATACATTCTCATAATACAAAGAGATTAATACTGGCTTGTGATTTCTTAAGCTATTTTCCCTATGAGATCATGCACTATCCTACAGATAACATTGCTTGAGACCAAGTCGCCAATGTGATCACAGATCTGAGAGAGCAGAGTGAGTCAGCCAACAAATGAGTCGACAGGCCCCAGAGAATGGCTGAGTGAGGAGCTCTGTCTTCATTGACTTTGCTACACCAAGGAATCCCACGATGAACTATGCTACCTTCTGCATGATGACCTGCAGCCCAGATCAAGTAAACAAGCAGCTCTGCCAGTGGCTGTCAAAGTCAGTACAGCTCTTTACGTCTGGGCTCGGACTCCTTCCAAACTGCAACCATGTTCCTCTGCAACACCAGTCAGAACGCTGTCTGTTCCTCCTTACAACAGAGTTAGCCTTACTCCCTGTGTCATCATTTTTGAATAATGCTTTTACGTCAACATTTTTGTCAAAAATATATGTAAACATTTTGCATGTCACGCTGTAGTTACAGGTGTCCCACCACTAGTGATGCTGTTGCATCCCTCGCGCCCATTTCCCATATACTGTGCCTCCCACACAACCATCTCCTTCAAATTGGAAGCAACTTTTTAAACATATTCAATTAACCAATCTTCACTTCCTTTTAATGCCTGCCCTTATCCCACGTCCCCTCATCCCCAGCCTGCTCATGAAGGCTGCCAAAGTTAAGTAAATAAAACGAGCCTCTAGCTTTAGTCCTGACATGGAGCTTTGTTTCATTTACCTTTGCCCACAGCTCCCTCACCTCGGGCCCCAGTGCCCTCCTGACAGCTTGGCCGAGCTCCATTAAAAAAAATGTAGCTGAGAAATGTTTCCTCATTCCTGCCCCCCCGACTCGCAGCACTGCCTCCCCGTGCCCCCCCCTCACAGCACTGCCTCCCCGTGCCCCCCCCTCACAGCACTGCCTCCCCATGCCCCCCCTCGCAGTACTGCCTCCCCATGCCCCCCCCCCTCACAGCACTGCCTCCCCATGCCCCCCCTCACAGCACTGCCTCCCCGTGCCCCCCCCTCACAGCACTGCCTCCCCATGCCCCCCCTCGCAGTACTGCCTCCCCATGCCCCCCCCCTCACAGCACTGCCTCCCCGTGCCCCCCCCTCACAGCACTGCCTCCCCGTGCCCCCCCCCTCACAGCACTGCCTCCCTATGCCCCCCCTCGCAGTACTGCCTCCCCATGCCCTCCCCCTCACAGCACTGCCTCCCCGTGCCCCCCCCTCACAGCACTGCCTCCCCATGCCCCCCCCTTGCAGCACTGCCTCCCCGTGGCCCCCCCTCACAGCACTGCCTCCCCGTACCCCCCCCCCCCCCCGCAGCACTGTCATCCCGTGCCCCCCCCTCCCCCTCACAGCACTGTCACCCCGTGCCCCCCCTCGCAGCACTGCCTCCCCCTGTCTCCCTTCCCTTCCCCCTGACCCCCCCCTCTCAGCACTGCCTCCCCGTGCCCCCCCTCGCAGTACTGCCTCCCCCTGTCCCCCTGCCCTCCCCGCTGCCTCCCCCTGCTCCCCACCCCCCGCCCTCCCCGCTGCCTCCCTGTGCTCCCGACTGTCTCTCCCTCCAGCCGGGCAGTGCTGTGCTTGGATCTGGACCGACAGCTTTGACCAGTTTCTATTTTTAATTGGAACCCCTGAATCCCTATTCCCCCACACCACCTGGTCCCTGTACAAAATGTGAGATGCTGGTTTTCCCTTCAGATTTTTTTTTAAAAAGCAGCCCTGGGAATCCCTTTAAGAGACACTGCTGGCTTTTCATGCCATTTCAATTTTTATAAATTGAAGCAAATATGTTCCGGCTCTACAAGACCTCCAGCCCCCCCTGACCTCGGCCCCTGTTAGCTCCCCTGCAATTCTGGTGCCAAGGCCAGGAAATTCCATCAGATGTTTATTTTGATATTTTTGCATAAATGAGGCTATGGCATGAAACATACCACAACACTCTAGCACACAAACTGCAGCTGGCCATAAAACTCTACACAGACTGAATCGGGTACACAAAGTGCCTGAGGCCCGTTTGTCCAACTCTCCGATCTCCCTTCGTCCCTTCCATGCCACCAATTGAAAATTCGACTATCCTTATGGAAAGCTTAAACACCATTGTACTGTATGCACCTGTGAGTATGCTCACAGGTTTGTAGAGTGGCTTAGCCAGTCACATGATGTTCACAAGACTCAATAAAACCCCAGTCAGTTGGGTCTAGGTCATCCACGCTGAGGTATGCAGTTGTGAGCCTAGTGGATAAGCTGGTAATATATAGTGTGATTGTTAAACCTTTGTGAATAAACCAACTGGTTATTAATAGCAATGTGTTGCTATTAATTCTTAAGCAAGAACCCATGAAGCAAATACATTACAACCATCTTCTGTCTACTTTTTATCGTACCTGAATGAGTCTAATGTCTCCCTGTCAGGCCTCTGTGTAAAAGCCCACAATAGTCTATCTCTCTTTTATAGGGGCCCGAATTTCATCGCTGTCCCACCCGCAACCACCGAGGTTCCGCCGGAAATGGACGTTTTCTGGGCGATTCGTCTGGAATCGCCTATCTGCCATTGAGGTTCTGCCCGGCAGGAACTTGGTGTGGAAGGGTTCCGCCCACGTCACATCGTCCCGCCCGCCCAGGCCGGATGTCTGTGAATCTCCATTTTGGTCATTTTTCCTGGCCTCCTGTCGACCTGCCGCCCGCCAGGAGGACCGCTCTGGAAAAGCAGGTCTGAGCTGGGCGGCAGTCGGCCAGCAATCGCACATCGGGTGGGAGGGTGAGAGGGAGACAGAGGGGGAGTAGAATGGGCCAGCACTCGCAGATCCCGTGGGAGGGAGGGAGGGAGGGAGGGAGGCAGTGGTGGAGTGCAATGGGGCAGCAATCGCACATCGGCTGGGAGGGAGTGCTGGTGGCCATCACATCACGGCAGCCAGTCGGATTCTGCACCATATCAGTGGGACTGCTGGAAAGAAATTAGGTCAATGTTGTATTACTTTCTTGCTGATGGAGATGTTTAAACTTGATGTCATAAAACCGACTGAAATGTGTCTAATCTAGTGGAGGCTTTTTTATTGCAGCTTGTTGAAAGTCCTTCATTGAGAAGACCAATGGCGAAGGGAAAATTATTAAGAATGACTGAAAAGTGTTCAGCATCTCACATTTTGTACATCCAAGCTGATTCATTAATTGTCTCACACAATGTACTGCAATGTAACTGAGGACCATGTCATCTCAGGGGTGGCAGTCCTCCATCTTTGGCCTTGCAAAAAGAGGGTTGAAGTGCAAGCCTTACGGTCTGCCCTGCAACTTGGTAAACTAGAGTAATTGAATGGCAGCCTTCCTGCATTCATTGTCGTCATGCGATGGCCTGATGACAGGACCCATTATACACTGCAGTCAGATGTGGATGGGAAGATATTCCTGATGAAGCAGATGACCTGAGGGACAGATGTGTGGTTGGCACAATGCATCCCACATGACGTTAAAATGACACACGCATAAACAGAGGGTCCACAATGTGAGTGTATTTACAAGTGCACAATGACAAACGTTACATAATATTATCAGATATACATACATTTAGATGAGGAAGCAACACCCACCCCTCGATCCGGCACCACTGCCTCTCTTTCCCCACCCGCCCACCTAGCAGCGATGCCCTCTTCCTCCCCATGCCTACATGATGGAGCGGCCCTCCCTACCTCTGGTTGAGGAGGTTGTGCAGGAGGGCAGTGGGGTGTGTGCAGACGTGTGCGTATCGGTGAGAACGTAGGGCGCTCCGGGACCGAAGGAGCCAGGATCTCCTGCTCCTCTGCATCTGTCTGCCTTGAGGGTGTGGGGTCAGGGGTTTGAACCACGCGCGCAGAAGCCATCTCCTGCCTTATGGCCTTGACGCTTTCTGTCGCGCACTCCAACACTGTGAGGGGGCACTCCATCCTTTGATCGTGCTGCTGAGTGCATGTGGTGATGCTGGCAGCTATCCCAGCAATGGTCTGCTGCATCTCGCGACCTACCTCCACACCAGTGGTTGATAGCTGCACCATCTGGCTGAATAGAGCGAGCTGTCCTGCATCCGCAGGTGGTCGCTCGATGCTGCTGGGTGGTGGGACCTTGCTTCCCTTTGCACCATGGACTCTGCGCTTGCTTGAGCTTGCGTGAGTTGAGTCTGTTGGAAACCCCAGGAAATCTGAGCCTGACGCCGAGGTTCTGTGGACACTTGGCTGACTTGGCAGGGGGCCGATGTCAGGCGCTTCCGGTCCTCCAGGTGAAGGGGCACAAATATGGGCCCTTGCCCCTCCTCTTTCTCCTCTTCTTCCTGCCCTGGGTGGCGAGGTGGGAGCAGTGGACATGGGTGATGTGGGCTGGGGGTGCAGGAGAACGTCGGGGTGGGAAATGCTGGGGTGTCTGTGAAGGCCAGAGGTCGATGGTCTCTCCAGATCCGTGGTGTCCGAGTCAGCATCAGCAAGTGGAGGACAACGTTTCAGTCTGTAGTGTGTGTGGGGTGGTGGTGAAAGTGAGTTGTGAGTCGTTCCATCTCACATTATGTCAGCAAGGACTCCCATCCCTACATGTCCACACCAATAATGGGCGACAAAGTCTGCGTTTAACCGCGAGTGCCTTAACATTACAAGTACTTTCATGCCATGAGCATCGCTGACACCAGGGATGAGTGTAGCCTTACCCTGCAGTAGCTCCAGATCTGCAGAAACGTTTGTGGTTGGATTGCGGTGATGACCCACCAATGGCCAACGCACGCCCCACCAGCCTGGTCAATTCCACCACATCTTGTGGGCCTCCTCCGGTCGTACTCAGGTTTGCCTGTTTGGCTGCTTGTTTTCTCTGCACAAAGAAATGTTGCAGCCTTTACCCCCTTTGCTCATGCCCTCCCCACACACTCCCGCACACACACACACACATCGCGCGCACAACCGTTTTGGCCTTGGACAGGAGGGGGCGAATAAATTTGTGCTCATTTTAGCTGCTGCCACCAAATCGTTCCACCGTTTGCGGCATTGGTCCCCATCCCGCTCCACGTTGCCCGTTGCACTGACCTCTGACCTATGTCCATCCAAAGACATTGGTATTGGGCTGGTGGAGGCTTGCCATGCCCATCCCGGGTGAGCTCGCTGTACCTACACTCCACCTCTGTCACTAGCTCCTCCAACTCCTGCTCTGGGCCTGGTTCTGCCAGTCTTCGTTGACGCTTTCTGCCCACTCATCCTCTATGATGAGAGGAATGGCTGCTCAACAATCTGGTTATAAATTTGTCACACTGCCCGCTCTGCAACTCAGACTGGCCCCTCTCCAATGCCATCTCTGCTCTCTAACCAACTCTCTCCTCTCTCTCTCCTCTCTCCCCTCGCTCTCTCCTCTCTCTCCTCTCTCCTCTCCTCTCTCCTCTCTTCTCTGTATCCTCTCTCTCTTCTCTGTCTCCTCTCTCCTCACTCCTCTCTTCTCTGTCTCCTCTCTTCTCTGTCTCCTCTCTTCTCTGTCTCCTCTCTCTCCTCTCTCCTCTCCCCTCACAGGTACAATTAAATGCTCTCCTTTTATGGCCCTGAGCACTTCCTCAATTAGCGTACAAGGGCCACAAAAGGGCCACAGGTCCCATCCCCAAAACTACAAAAAAAGGCCAAAATCCCGCGCATGCGCAGTGGAAGCTCTCCGAAAATACCCGAGTGGAGGATGTTGTATATGCAGACTATGGATGTACTCTCTGTGCAGTCAGTGTGTGGTTGCATAAGATGGAGACTTGTTTACCTGATGTACTGTCAATAAGGTTTACACTGTGTATATGCATGCTGGCACCACTAGAGGGTGCAATTGGTGGAGACCGGGGGTTTCTTGCCTTGGTGGCAAGGCCTAGTATTAAAGGCTGCCAACCATGCTTGTGCCTCACTCTGGAGTTTGGAATCAAGGACCAAGGTCACTACAGTTTGAGTGCAACACATTGCCTCGTGGAGTCATTCATTAGTACATTACAGATATAACAGAGATGCTTCCACCCGAGGCACTCTCATGATGTTTGCCACCGAGTCCCGCTCCTGCCTGCTCCCACTTGCTCCCAACCGCCAACTGACGCCGACTGTAGCTCCCGCTGCCACCCACACAACGGCGACCAAAGCGGCTCCCGACGGGACCCGGCGGGAGCGGGTGCCAAATACTGACCTCCCACCCGGTGGGCGCCGAGAAATGGGCAGCCATCAATTTTGCCCTTTAGTATCTGGGCCAGCTGTGGCTCGGAGTGCAATGTATAAGTGAGCAGATAAATAAGAATATCTCATGGGTTACCACTAGTGACAGAATCTTCAGCAACACAATTACAGTGCCTTCCAGACAGTGCATTGAACATGCAATGCAAGATTTGGCAGGACAGGCCATAGTAAAATGGACCATTCAAATGCTGCAGACCAAAGTGCTCCAGGGATTCAATCTTCATCTAAATCGAGAGGATGCATCCACTGCCAAGAATGGTTTGTATGGTTACATAAGGGGGTTACACATTGAAGTGAATCAGTTAGTAAACAATGCAAATTCATGCAGTGGCAGATCGAACATATGCCAACTACTATTTGATTTATACTTTGCTTAGCATTAGGCGCAGGATCACATAATGATTTCAATGGCCTAAACACTCTTCTGCATGTTCAGGCACAAAGATATTTATTAGGACCACTACTGTTCTGTGGCAGTTAGTTTAGCAAGTGCGAGCAATCATGGAGAGGGCCTTGACACAGAGGGATGATTTAACTGTTCATATTATTAAATATTTACTTGTTACAACATAACTGTGTTTGTGATTTGGCATCCGTGACTGTTTTCGGTTCTTTGATTAACCAATGTTCAACTGCCTAAAATAAATCCTCCTGAGCAATACTACTGTCGACAGAGATGACAAATGGGCATATCTGTGCCTGAGAGCAGTGCTTCTCCGACCGCACCGTGCACACTCTCCCCGCACCCGTGTACACTCCTCCCGCACCGTGCACACTCCTCCCGTACCGTGCACACTCGCCCCGCACCGTGCACATTCCCCCCGCACCGTGCACACTCCTCCCGCACCGTGCACACTCGCCCCGCACCATGCACACTCCTCCTACACCGTGCACACTCGCCCCACACCGTGCACACTCCCCCCGCACCGTGCACACTCCCCCCGCACCATGCACACACAATGACCACACTCGATCAACTCCGTCGGGCAGGCCACATAGTCCGCATGCCAGACATGAGACTCCCAAAGCAAGTGCTCTACTCGAAGCTACTTCATGGCAAACGAGCCAAAGGTGGGCAGCGGAAACGTTACAAGGACACCCTCAAAGCCTCCCTAATAAAGTGCGACATCCCCACCGACACCTGGAAGTCCCTGGCCAAAGACTGCCCTAAATGGAGGAAGTGCATCCGGGAGGGCGCTGAGTTCCTCGAGTCTCAACGCCGAGAGCATGCAGAAATCAAGTGCAGGCAGCGGAAAGAGCGTGCAGCAAACCAGTCCCACCCACCCCTTCCCTCACGACTATCTGTCCCACCTGTGACAGAGTCTGTGGCTCTCGTATTGGACTGTTCAGTCACCAAAGAACTCACTTCAGGAGTGGAAGCAAGTCTTCCTCGGTTCCGAGGGACTGCCTATGATGATGATGCTGACACACACACACGTAAACCAAAGCAAAATACTGCAGATGCTGGAAATCTGAAATAAAAACAGAAAATGCTGGAAATACTCAGCGGATCAGGCAGAGAGAAACAGAGTTAACAGGGATCATTTTAACTCTTAACCGGGTGGATTAGGGTCGGGTGAGATGTAATTTTTTTTCAAAAGGACACATTTCCTGTCAATGAAACTGCGCAGTTCCAGTTTAATGCTGTGACATCTTTGAAGCTATGCGTGAGTCCTGCGTTTTTCAAAGTAAAAAAATACGTAAGTAGCGGGACCACCAATCCCCCACACCTCCACTTGGGGTAAAGGGATAATGCAGCATTTCAATCTATTAATGTAACCAATTCAATATTGGCTGACAGTGCCACAAGGAAAATTAGACACCGATTTGATTGCTGCTATAGTTAAGTTATTCAAGTTGTTTGAACTTCTTGTTCCGCTCCCCCAACATGACGTTTCAGGTGAGCTGAAACTTCCAGTTGCATTATTCGCTATTATCGTTATCGCAGAGTACTTGGGCTAGACTTTCACCTTCATTGTCGGCGATTTTCTCGGCGGTACAGCTGTTTTTTCGCTCGACGAAAGTTTCCACTTAAGTTTTTCAATGTTGTCGCCCACATCTGAAAATGCCCACCGGGACCAAACCGCCCATGTGCAACGTCGAGAACAACCGCCAGGGCGTAAGTTTGGCCTCAACCACCGGCGTCCACATCGCCGAGAGAACCCTGCAAAGAAAGGTAAGCTAAAGGTTCTTTATTTATTTTTTTTAATTTTAAAACGGCGATTAGCTTTAAAACTGTCTTGGGAATGTTTTGTACGTTGTTATTTTTTTTTAATGACTTTTTAAAAAGTTTTTCTCCCTCCCGAGGCCCAACCGCAGCCTCGGACTAAATTTTAGTACTTACCGTCCATTCCGGTAACGACCGCCCATGGTACTAACTTTCCATTTAACTGCCGAGAAAACCGCCGGGCGGTTAGTTTTAATTACTTTAAACATAAAAATGGAAATTCTCCCAGTGTTACTCACTGACGTTAGCAGTTCTTCTCAGCAGGCAATCAGGTGTTGAGGGGCTTTAGGGAAAGTCTAGACCCTTGTGTTTCAGTCTTTAAGGTTACTGATAAGCTTATAATAAAGGATGAAACTGAGTACTCTGAGCAATGAGCAAGTGTGACCTTAGCTCCTTTAATTAGACTCCAGATTGCAGGTACCGCGTGGGTGGCCTGCTTATATACAGTGCTCCCAAGCGATGCTGGGATCCCTTGAGCATCCAACAGGTAGGCCCTCTGGTGGTGGTGTGATACAGGTTGCCGAGGATTACATGCATAACAGTTACCACACACAATTTAAATTGGCTCAACAGACATATTGGCCGTAGTCTTCACCTTGGAGTCGGGTCAAGTGCGGGACGTGAGGCGGGTCGCCATCCCAACGATTAGAACAGCGCGATCTGCGCAGCGCGTTTAACTCCATGCAACCAATTCAAGAGTCACGCCGATTTCCCAGCCCAATTAAATGGAGCAGGTCTGATGACGGCACCGATGACTCGTTTTCAACGCAGATGTTAAAAGAAGCTTTGCACACATCTCATTTGAAGGTTGCTGCAGGAGTGTTGAAGGTGATTTCAAGAGCGCAAATTTGCTGAATACCATTGACAATTCTGTGGGTCATGGGGATGCAAAGGCAGAAAGCCAAGATTCCCAGATGCCTTCCTGGAAGTGCTGGTCCAGGGAGTAAGAACACACAGGGAGGGAGGTCCTCTCCCCTGCTGATGGCAGTAAAAGACCAGCCAAAGACACAAAGAAGGCATGGCTAGAGATCACAGAGGTGGTCAGCAGCAGGGATGTGGTGAGGACAACGTGGATCCAGTGTCGCAAGAGATTTACTGATCTCATGAGGTCAGGAAAGGTGAGTGCAGTGTCACACTCACCTACATCCTGCAGTTCCTGTCACCAAGTTCCATCACTCTGCCTTCCCAAGCCTACTCCTGCACGTCACTCCACACACTAACCTGCCCTGTATATCTAACCATCCCTCTCTATCTATGCACCTACTCACATCCCCATCTGACTAACCAGCAGTGACATTCACCCTCATCCGAAGGCAATCATAGCAAGTAACACCACAGAAGGAGGCAATTTAGCATTGGTACCCCACTCCCTCATAGTCACCCTCTACAGATGTAACCCATCCATTCCTTACACTCATTCCATCTCTCTCACAAAGTTTTCTTCATTCCCTCCTTGCAGAAGAAGAGATCCCACAACACCAGGGAGAGGGAGAGAACCGGAGGTGGCCCTCCAGTCTTCACAGGTTTGACTCCAGCAGAGGAGGAGACCCTCGAAAACTCTGGAGTTGCAGAACTTCTGGTAGTGGGAGACAGAGACAAGAGGAACCTCCCCGCAATCTGGTGACAGCATTACATCTCATGCAGCCACATGGCATTAATTGTCACTCATATAGAAACATAGAAATTTACGGCGCAGAAGGAGGCCATTCCGGCCCATCGTGTCCACGTCGGCCAACAAAGAGCCACACGGCCCTTGGTCAGCAGTCATAAAAGTTACATATAAACCTATGAACAATGACGGAAAGGCAAAGAGCACCCAGACCAACCAGTCCACCTTACCACAACTGTGACACCCCTTATACTAAAACATTCTACACTCCACCCCAACCGGAGCCATGTGATCTCCTGGAAGAGGCAAAAACCAGATAAAAACCCAGGCCAATTTAGGGAGAAAAAACCTGGGAAAATTCCTCTCCGACCCATTCAGGCAACTGAAACTAGTCCAGAAGATCACCCTGGCTGTATTCTATTCTATATGATGACTGATGTCAGCAGCCAGTGAAATGTCATCATGTGCATAATGGTAATGTTACCCATTCTTATCATAACACTTCTAATTCATCTCTTTACTCTCCTACAGGTACATCAAGTGCCCTCCCCCCCACCCCCAACTGTCCAGCCAGAGGAGGAAGAGAACTCCTCAGAGGAAGTTCCAGCCGCTGAGGGTGCACCACCAGCAGATCCAAGGCCAGCCAGCACCAGTGCAGATACGCACGCCTCGCTGTGTCCTGTGCGCCAGAGTAGAGCGCTCACCTGGTGCCTCACAATTCACAAGTGAGCAAGAGAAGGCGATGTTGACAGGGACAGTAGTGGGGATTCCTCGCCGGAGGGCACAGGACGCTCCCAGCTCTGCTGAACTGCAAGCAGATGTTGAACCTCGGGGGTTATCAGGAATAAGGATGATCTTGGAGGGTAGCAACAATTGCAGCTTTTGCAGCTGAGCTGTGTTCAGAGAATGGAGGAGTCCATCTCCAACACGAGCACCGCCAGCTCACAGGTGATGGCAACAATGTGGTGTTCCATGGAAAGGATGGCCTCCTGCACGGAGCAGCCGCAGGCTTCCTACCTGCTCCTGCGGCCTCCTCTGGAGTATTCCCTGCCCGACTGGGAGCCAAGCCTGTCAATCAGGCTGACTTCTGGGTGGGGATTCTCTCAAAAATAAATGAATCACCTCCCTCCCCCCACACCCCGCTCGGAAAACCCGCCCCTCTCAATATTGGGGCCAACATTTCAGGTTGATGACCTGACGTCAGAACATACAAATACACCCCATTCCCACACATATGCACTTGAGGGGCAATAGCCAGACATGCCATGCACTACCCCACCCATCTCTCTCTGTAGTTAGTCACAGGTACTATCACAACACAGTGCACGGCAACAAATTACATCCACTGCCACCTACAGTCAAACGTGAGGATTGATTTTAACTCCTGGAGAGAGTGGGAGTGGGAGCAGATTTTAACCGCTGGGTCTCATTGGAATCGTGCCAGTCAGCTGCTTGGCCATTTCCAGTGGACAGTGCCGGAGGATTAAAGGAAGAAGGCTGCCAGCAGCAACCGGGGTGGGTGTTTTCAAGGTCTCACGGCTGGGGAGGAGGAACCCGGGGTGACAGAGCCTCCTAAGGCCCCATGGAAGAAAGGTTTTTAAACTTATCACGTCGGACATTTTGGTCGCTCCCAGCAAGGTCAGCAGGTGGGCGCCTGGCTCAGGAGCCGATTAAAATTCTATCGGAGCTCCATGAACGCTATGGGACCCTGATTTCCATTTATTATTGAGTTTCCATTTATTATTGAGGCCGCCATCAGAGTCTGTTGGGAGCCTCATCTGCCACCAAACCCAGCAGCCTTACAATTGCAGATCGGGAGCAACAGAGTGAAATGGAGCTGCTCCATTTTAACTGCAATTCCATTCCCACCAATTGCCCATATTGCATCTGTCAACTAGACCTGAGGGGAATGGCACTAGTGAGGGCTTTATCACATTGGTGAGACACAGCCCTCGACTTGCCTCTTCAGTAAGATAGATATAGTCTCACCAGCCCCGGCTAATCCCTGTGTGTATTCTATTCATAGAGTTGGGTTTATAAATGATGGCGATTAAAGTGTTTTGTGGAACTTGTTTTGCTCTGCCACTGGGGATGATTTTATGCAGAAACACAGGGCAAAGTTAATGTAAAAAGTTCTGCTCCACATGGGGTGCACAGTGGGTATTGTTTGCAGTGAGAGAAGCTGATTGGGAATTTGACAACAGGGAACATTGTAGGCTAATGTTTTTTTATTAGCACTGAGTCATAGAAGACATGAATCATGTTTGATTCAATGGGAGTAAGAGATTTTTGGAGCATCACATTTAGTGGAAAATGTAAATGTGAGGTGTACAAGTCTCCCTAGATGTGGAATAAATGTGTATGGGGCACCTTATCCAGTATTTAATCTGTGTGATGTATGCATTTATGATGATTCCTTCAAAATTTGAAACGAACTTACACTGAAAGTTTTTGTTCAGTAGAACAGTCTTCTTTTCATGGGTGGAGTTGGGTGTTATGAAGTAATGCCCAGAAGTCGCAGCACAGTCATTATTACAGTGCACTTGACATTCCAGGATAGATTTTCTGATTGGTTACCTCCTACTGAAGGGCATAAAGTGGGAAAAAGCATCCGAAAAATGGGTGGAGATCTGTTATACTGACATTCCATCTATTTAACAACCGTGCACTTTTCCAATCGAGTATTGTTCTTATGCCAGAAGTGACTGCCAGTTCGCAGTTAATTATATTAAAATTCGGTCCCAATGATGTCACTTAGATGTCCATGTAATTTCCTGATATTTATGCCAGTACAATGTTCAGGAATCTACCCACCCATAGAAAGTGGTGTTTAAAGTTGCTAGAGTGCACTGTTTACAGAGATTGTTTAAAAGGCTCTACAGTAAGGTCTGTAGCAATGCTGTGAGACTATTTAGGAACTTTTTTTGTACCTTTTATTCATTCCCTTCCCAAATCTTTCAACAACAACAACTTTTATTTATATAGCGCCTTTAACGTAGTCAAACGTCCCAAAGTGCTTCACAGGAATGTTTTAAGACAAAACAAATAAATTTGACACTGAGCCACATGAAAAGAATTATGGCAGATGACCAACAGCTTGATCAAACAGGTAGGTTTTAAGGAGTGTCTCAAAGGAGGAAAGAGAGGTAGGGAGGCGGAGAGGTTTAGGGAGGGAGTTCCAGAACTTGGGGCCTAGGCAGCTGAAGTCACGGCCACCAATGGTTGAGCAGTAATAAATGGATGTTCAAGAGGGCAGAACTGAAAATAGGCGGTTTTAGTTATGTCGCAATATGTGGCCGGAAGCTCATTTCAGGGTCAAATGTGACACCATGGTTGCGAACAGTCTGGTTTAGCCTCAGACCAATACTATGGAGCGGGATGGAGTCGGTGGCTAGGGAACGCAGTTTGTGGCAGGGCCCAAAGACAATGGCTTTGGTCTTCCCAATATTTAATTGGAGAAAATTTCTGCTCATCCAGTATTGGATGTCGGACAAGCAATCTGACAATTTAGAGACCATGGAGAGGTCGACAGAAGTGGTGGAAAGGTAGAGCTGGGTGTCGTCAGCGTATGTGTGGAAACTGACTCCATGTTTTTGGATGATGTCGCCAAGGGGCAGCATATAGATGAGAAATAGGAGGGGGCCAAGGATAGATCTATGCTAATGTGTTCACTGCCAGTATCCTCCCATCTGGATTTACAGGCATGGGTCCCCATACCTGACCATGACTGAGCAGCACTGCCTGCACAGGCTCCAGGTCAGAAGACAGACAGATTCACTGCGATGGCACCTGCTGCAAGGACACCAACAGCGAAGATCCACCACAGACCAGTGGCAGCAATAGTCTGGTGTCCGCTTAAGTCTTCTTCTACCTCCGTCCAGGGATGCTGCAATGCTGTCATATGCACAGGATGCCCTGCGATGGTAAGCAGGCCCACCATTCTTCCTACTATCTCATTCTGCAACACCTCCAGTTTGCCAATAATCCAACAGAGGAATGGAGTGTTGAACCACTCCATCACTTGGTCAAAGTGTTCTGTTGTTCCAAACAGCCTTTTCAAAGGCTGAAATATACGTTAGAGAATATTGTAACCTTTGTTAACGTGGCCAACATTTCTTTCCCCAGCTGCAGGTATTTACTTTTAAGTGGTCACATAGCTTCAAATTTGCCCATCATCCCTATAAAAATCGCTTACACACATGTCCTCTGATCCCTTTGGCAAACTCCTAGCATCGAGCCCAAGATAGCCTCAGTACTCAACCATAATATGTCAATGAATCTGACCCCACAAAGTCTCACCAGACTGGTCAACAAATGGTTGAGTGGGTACTAGTAACACCATCATCATCATAGGCAGTCCCTCGAAATCGAGGAAGACTTGCTTCCACTTTAAATGTGAGTTCTCAGGTGACCATACAGTCCAATGTGGGAATTACAGTCTCTGTCACAGGTGGAGCAGACAGTGGTTGAAGGAAAGGGTGGGTGGGGAGTCTGGTTTTCCGCACGCACCTTCCACTGTCTGCGCTTGATTTCTGCATGCTCTCGGCGACGAGACTCGAGGTGCTCAGCGCCCTCCCGGATGCTCTTCCTCCACTTTGGGCGGTCTTGGGCCAGGGATTCCCAGGTTCTAGTGGGGATGTGGCACTTTACCAAGGAAGCTTTAAGGGTGTCCTTGAAACGTTTCCTCTGCCCAACTGGGGCTCGCTTGACATGTAGGCGTTCCGAGTAGAGCGCTTGCTTAGGGAGTCTTGTGTCAGGTATGCGGACAATGTGGCCCGCCCAACGGAGCTGGTCAAGTGTGGTCAGTGCTTCAATGCTGGGGATGTTGGCCTGATCAAGGACACTGATGTTGGTGCATCTGTCCTCCCAGTGGATTTGCAGGATCTTGTGGAGGCAGCGCTGGTGGTACAGGTGCAGCGTTCAAAATCCGGAGTTCCAGAATCCAGAATGTTCTGGAATCCAGACTCTGGATGATTCGTGGTAGGGCCGTCTGGAATCCGTAAAATGTTCCGGAATCCGAACCGGACGACCCTGCCCGACCTCGGGGCTTCGCCGCTGCCTGACCTCGGGGCCTCCTTGCAGGCCAGCACGAACACCTCCTCGGCGGGGCCCCGCCCGACGACAACATCCTTGGCAGGGCCTGCTGGCCCGACAACCTCCTCAGCGGGGCCCCGTCCGACAGCCTCCTCAGCACTGCTCCACCCGACAACCTCCTCAGCGGGGCCCCGTCCGACAGCCTCCTCAGCACTGCTCCACCCGACAACCTCCTCAGCGGGGCCCCATCCGACAGCCTCCTCAGCACTGCTCCACCCGACAACCTCCTCAGCGGGGCCCCGTCCGACAGCCTCCTCAGCACTGCTCCACCCGACAACATCCTTGGCGGGGCCCCGTCCGACAGCCTCCTCAGCACTGCTCCACCCGACAACCTCCTCAGCGGGGCCCCATCCGACAGCCTCCTCAGCACTGCTCCACCCGACAACCTCCTCAGCGGGGCCCCGTCCGACAGCCTCCTCAGCACTGCTCCACCCGACAACATCCTTGGCGGGGCCAGCCCCAAGACGGCCCGAACAGCTCCTCCCTCCACACCCTTTCTGACATTCCGAAATCTGGAAATACCCGAACCTGGGCTTAGGTGTTTCCGGATTCGTGACGTCAGAAAGACGTTCCAAAGTCCGGAAAAATGCGAGATCCGGATCGGCCTCGGTCCCGAGGGTTCCGGATTCGGGATGCTGCACCTGTACTTCAGTCTAGTAACACACCATGCAATGGAAGCCTGATCAGAGAATTTACCTTCATTATTTGGGGCTGGTTGTGCAACAGGATGCTGTGATGGAGGCTGTGTACTGGCTGGTTGTTATAATGTGGTACGAAGGTACATAATAATTTATGTTATTGTTTTATTGAATGATAACTTAAAGAGGGATCTGGAGGACTACAGCCTAATAGGTTAAATGCTGTAATTCACAGTAGCTCCAATTTGCCAATATGTTTAATTCTCTCTGTTTGAGTGCATGTTTTAATGAGAAGTAATGCTAACAAGGGAGTAATGATAACGGATTGCATGAGCATGTCCAGTTGGTTGCTATGGTGCCAGGTAGGATGCCTGCAGCAGCTGAAAGTCAGTGAAGGGGATGGCTGAATTTCATTTAGAGTCACCTGTGTAATGCCAGCATGCCTTTCTGTGGTACTGGCAACATAGAAACCTCAGTGGAAGTTATGATGGTGTGAGTTACTATAGTTACAGACAACAGATTTCAGTGCTGACAGCAAATGTACAGCTGCTTGATATTTTTAAATTGCTGAATATGGGTCAAAGTAGATCAACTTAGGCTCCTATCTTAATACATGGAATAATATCCAGATCCTGTGTGTGGCAGCTAACTATTTATGATGCTGTGTTAATAGATTGTATAAAGGTCATATCTCACTAGATTATGATAATGTAGATTTATCTCACTGAAGGTAGCTCTACACCAGTTGTATAAATAGTAGTTCATCTCTTCATCAAACTAACAAGATCATATTTTACCTACAGATGTGGAAAGAGTTGAAAGTTGGAATGATTCAATTATTTCTGGTGAGTCAGATAGTCTTGTTACAAGTAGAGTACTAGTAGCAAATCCTACATCAGATGTACCAGAAACAAGATCAAGAGAAAATCAGAATTTAAGACTGAGTCCGAGTCAGGCAGACAAACAGTCTGAAGTTGTAGAGAGTCCAAATGTCGATCAACGGCATCCCCTGGAGAAAAACTCTCCTCGGGCTCAGCTTAGAATCAGTTCAGATTAGACAACAAGTTTGGAAAGTTCTGTTCAAGAGCGAAGCTATCCTCTTCGAAACAGAAAACCAGTGGTTAAGTTTGATTTGTAAATATGGAAAATTAAGTCCATGGGCTAGATTTTCCATTATTTTGGCATGCATAACACCCACTTAACGTCCATTTTAACATTGAAATGAGGTGTAACGCCCATATCTCGCCCATTTTGCCACAAAATGGAACTGCCGCCCATTTTTCAGACACTTATCGTCAAGTGTTACTTTCGGCATGTAGGTAACGCCAGGAAAAAAATAATACCGCCCGTCCACTTTTTTAAGGCGGAATCATCAGAATAGGCAAAACCAACGCCCATAATATCGGCCAGCGTTACTTTCGGCACATAATTAGCGCCGCAATTTAATAATACCAACCGCCCACTTTTTTTTGTCGTAAAGATCAAATTTGTCGAAATGAGCACCCAGTATATCGCCCAGCATCACTTTCACCACCTTGCACACATCTCGCCCACAATATCGCTCGCCCAAAACACTACTCTGAAAAAGTGGAACTGTTCTGAACTAACCACAGCGGTGTGGACGTCATTTTTCAAATCGCAGGTCGCTTCATTGAAAAGGCTGCTTCAACTTCAGGTGAGTTTGTATTGACTCTGGAGTTCTTCTCAGGTGAAGTGACCATCTGAACAGACATCTTTTCAGACTGTGGATGATTGGGTTTTACTGTCGGTGTTTTTTAGTGTTGAAATGATTGCTTCTGAACAATCTGCATTATACTTTTATTGGAATGGGGCCAGCCATTTCTCAGCCTGCATCGATTACAACACAGATGCTGCAGAGTGCAAATGGCACAATGTCTAATGCACATCATTAAGTGCCCAATCTAAGACACGCAAGACTGAGGAGAAGGTCCAGACCATACATACCCCGCACTTACAAGGAGAAGTGGCCTTACCTCGATGGGTCCGAGAACACCTGCCTTCGGAGACTGCACTTCCACAAAATGGTGATCCCTGAAATATGCCAGCTCATCAGGGCAGATCTGCAGCCAGCCATCACCTTCAGGACATCACTGTCCGTTGGGGTCAAGGTCACCGCGGCACTATCGTTTTACGCGTCCGGTTCCTTTCGAGCCTCCGGGGTAGACATTACCCCTCTGTCTCACCATGCCACACATCGCTGCATTAGACAGGTCACAGAGGCCCTGTACGCATGTAGGATAGACTTTATCAGCTTCCCCATTACCATGGAGGCTCAGACTGACAGGGCTGGAGAAGTCTATCACATTGCTAAGTTACCCAAGATGCAGGGAGCAATACAGTGTACTCACATCACCATGCGGGCACCTTGCAGGTACAGCAAGTGATCAGGAAGGCCAATGGCATCTTGGCCTTTATTGCAAAGAGGATGGAGTATAAAAGCAGGGAAGTCTTGCTACAGCTATATAAGGTATTGGTGAGGCCACACCTGGAATACTGCGTGCAGTTTTGGTTTCCATATTTACTAAAGGATATACTTGCTTTGGAGGCAGTTCAGAGAAGGTTCACTAGGTTGATTCCAGGGATGAGGGGGTTAACTTATGAGGAAAGGTTGAGTAGGTTGGGCCTCTATTCATTGAAATTCAGAAGAATGAGAGGTGATCTTATCCAAACGTATAAGATTATGAGGGTGCTTGACAAGGTGGATGTAGAGAGGATGTTTCCACTGCTGGGGGAATACTAGAACTAGAGGGCATGATCTTAGAATAAGGGGCCGTCCATTTAAAACAGAGATGAGGAGACATTTCTTCTCTCAGAGAGTTGTAAATCTGTGGAATTCGCTGCCTCATAGAGCTGTGGAAGGTTCGACATTGAATAAATTTAAGACAGAAATAAACAGTTTCTTGAGCGATAAGAGGTTATGGGGAGTGGGTGGGGAAGTGGAACTGAGTCCATGATCAAATCAGCCATGATCTTATTAAATGGCGGAGCAGGCTCGAGGGGCCGTATGACCTACTCCTGTTCCTATTTCTTATGTTCTTATGTTCTTATGTTCTCAGGACCCAGAGGTTTTTCACAACAGAAAAGGATTTCACTCCCTGAAGGTCTAACTAGTTGTCGACCACAACCTGATAATAATGGCAGTGAATGCCAAATGTCCAGGCAGCTTCGATGAGGCTCACATCCTGCGTGAGAGCGCTATCTCTGACATGTTTAACAGTCAGCCACAAGGATAATGCTGGATGCTTGGTGACATCCGATATGGTCTAGCCACCTGGCTGATGACCCCCCGCGTGACACCCATACTGAGGCCGAGAAGTGATACAATGAGAGCCACAGAGCCACATGCAATGTGGTCCAGAAAACAATTAGTGTTCTTAAGCAGCGCTTTAAATGCCTGGACCACTCAGAAGGAGAGCTACAATACAACACTGAGCAAGTAGCTCAATTCATGGTCATGTGCTCGATCCTGCACAATCTGGCTATCAGGAGAGGATAAGAATTGCCAGAAGGGACTGATGGTCCACCTCAGGAGAGAGAGGAAGAGGACGATGAGGGGTTGGATGCTGACCTAGGGCCAGACAATCAGGCTGACAATGCAACCATGCCCACGACCCCCTCCAGACCGCAAGAAAAGGCTGGTGGTGGCTACATAGCTGCAAGCCTCTTACGTCAGGAGCTCATCAATGAGCGATTTGCCTGAAAGAACGTTGCTGTAATTGACAAAGCTGACACACTGCTGTGTGTGTGCAGCTCAGATATCAATGGTGGGCATCACCTTGGTGCCAGTTAAAGTTTAAGTTGATTCAAGTTAAGTTTAATTATAGCCTTTCATGTTAAGGAATCACCAGTGTGTAACGGTCCAGCTATCTGAGACAATGTGCACAAGGTTATGTTGAATAAAAAACATTTAATACGACCATTGGTCTGAAATCATAAGTATCACAGGAAAAAACACCCCATCCCCGCCCACACCCCACTTTTTCGACCATTGACATCAATCAAATGATCAAGATGTCCAGCAACACAAAATACAAATGCAAAGCAGGAGGGTGGCCCCCTCCCCCATACATTACAACAAATTGCATACATCGAGATGGAGATATAACAAAGCCATCACCTACGGACATGCACCTCACCTTCCTTCCTCCCTCCCCTTCTTCTCCCCACCTCTAACCCTTCCCCTCCTTGCTCCAGGCCGCCTGGCTGAGCAGCTCCTCAGGCGGTGCTTCATTGGGGGAGGATGAGACGCTGATTGCAAGGGTACTGGAGCGGGGGTTGCCAAGGTGGGAACATTCTTGGATCTAAAAGCAGGATCTTGTTCCTGCCTCTCATCTGTCGTTGGCAGTGGGGGGTGCAGAACCTAGGGGTGGAGTGCCGTGCTCCAGGACCACTGAAAGGCCTGTGCCAGCCGTGTTCTCGGCTATCGCTCCCAGGGCCTCCGCCATCCGCGGAACGTACTCCATCATGGTGCCGGAGATACCGGCCAGCTGTCGGGATATGCCCCCCCAATGCATTGAGGATCTGGTCACTTATGTCTACAGTTCTCCTGGACAACTGTACCATGTCTCTGTTCTCATCTGGCTCTCATGGACCAAACCTGCCGCGTCCATGAAACCTCCGCAGGGTCGGTGACATCCTGGGGACAAATGGAGTGCCCTGTGGTGAGGTGCTTGGGTCCGGTACCTTCAGAATGGAGGCGGGAATGGCCGGAGGAGCACTAGATGGTCTTGGGGTGGAATTCCTTCTAGAGCCTGGCGATGCAGATTCCTCAAATTCCACACTCTCATCCGTAGAGAAC
Organism: Pristiophorus japonicus; assembly: GCF_044704955.1. Lineage (NCBI taxonomy): Eukaryota > Metazoa > Chordata > Chondrichthyes > Pristiophoridae > Pristiophorus > Pristiophorus japonicus. The sequence goes on along the minus strand of NC_091991.1, from coordinate 132,125,422 downwards.
AGACCCAGTGGATTGATGGGCGAGAATCGGGCCTCCTCAGGAGCAGATGCAGGATCATCCGGGGAGTTGGGCCCTGCGTCCCCACCTTCTGGTCTCTGTGGTCTTACCTTGGGATGCGCTGCTGGCTGAGCTGCAAAACACAAATGAGGTTATTAGAGGAGAAGGGTCACAAGGTGATTCCAGTGCTACACGCAGCATATGCACGACAAAAGCACCACCGCTATCAAAATCATCACAGATATCACATTTCATCACCATCAACACATTGTGCATTGCAATGATGTTCATGAGGCCAGCATTATTTATAGGACAATTTTAGAAACCATCTATCATATATTATTGTTGGATATGAATGGGTGTGGCATCAATTGATTTTAGATCACGCAATGGTGTATACTTTACTCATGTGGCATCACTTCAGGGTCTGCAGCTGCCTGCATGGCCGTCCAGGGGGTGCCTCCCCACGAGCGCGAGCACCCGCTCCTCCACCTCAGTGATGTCGCTGGTGACTGGTGGCCCCCCACCTGTTCGCATCTGCTCGGACCTAATCGTCGATAGCTTCTTCTGTGAAAGGTAACTGGATGACATGGCATGAGATCGTTGCATGATGTCATCGCTAGGTACTGTCACAGACACTGATACAACACATAACCGACAGATGTAATCATGATTATTATGATAATTATCGTTCTTTACCTAAAGACGTGCACTGTGACCGTAGGCTTTGAGTACAACATTCCCGGTAAAAGTGAAACACCTCACATCTGATTATAGTCACTCATGACTCTTATAAATCAAATTATATATACATGTAAATAAATGTAATACTTACTCTTGCAGATCCCACAAGGTCGTTCCATCGTTTGCGGCATTGGTTGCCCTCACACACCTCGTTGGCCGCCGACGAGACCACCTCTGCTATCTCGGCCCATATCTTCTGGTAGGCCTTTGGGGTGGGCTTCCCACGCCCTCCCTGGGTCAAATCACCCCAGCGTGACTCGACCTCCTGCAGGAGGGAGGCATTTGCCTCGTCCGAGAACCTCCTTGCTCTTTTGCGCCCTCCAATGTGCTCCTCTCCCAGCTCACTGCTCTCTCCAGCCTCAGTATCCACAGCATGCTGTGCCACCTCCTCCTCTCCCTCCATTATAGGCACCAAATTCAGGGAAATATTTGGCTGTGAACAGCTAATTTTCTTTTTTCAATTTGCTATAAAGCTCGAAACTCTCCCTCCTTCCTCCCAAAGCAGCCACGCCATACCCACACACGCCTTCACTCCCTCTCAGTTCCTTCTCTCTCTGTCTCCTCTTATGCATATGTCATGATGACCCTTGACCTCCTGAATCGTGGGAATTGAGCGTTGCCATGCCATTGCTAAGGACGGCGACACTTTACAGCAGAAGGTCAGAGAGATTTAATGCTAATGCCCATTTCATATCGCTCGTGGTTACGCCCAATTTTAAAAATGGAGTCTAGGGGCTTTGAAAATGGGCGACAAGCTGGCAATCTGAAAACCCATTTTTATCGCCCATTTTTGGGCAATCTGCACAAAAGTGTAAAATCTAGTCCCATATCTTTTGTTGTGTATAACCATGCAAGTTATGTATAATGATTATTTTGTTATGATTACTACTTCAATATGGAGGGAAACGTGTAATAGAGCTCCCCCTAGTGGACTACTCTCCACCTAGTGGACTACTGATGTACTGCAACCACTGATGTAAATAATAAAAGATCATGTGGCAAAGTTACATGTTGACAGTTTTCTGTTAAGAGCCATCTTGTGTGGTGTGTGCTGTGTTAGTGATGTTGTAAGAATATATCACAACACCATCTGAGAATTCCATTTCCACTTTACATTCACGAGGCCATGGGTTCGCAGGTGATTGGTAAAACGATTAACCTTCACAACAACTGCGTTTGAGAGCTATCTTATCCCAACAATCTGTTGGATCATATTACAGTTTAAACCTAAAGATTTCTCTTGGCACAATTCTTTGATGCACAGATTGAGGACACACACTGGCTTCCCAACAGAGCTGATTATTATTTATAAGTGAATTTGATTGAGTGATACAGGTGGAAGCACTTCAGGTTTGTTAAGAAGTGTGCTATATGATTAATCATCCAATGGGATTGCACCCTGTATTTTATTCCACACCAAGACTCTGCCTGTATGCGGTAAACATTTTTAAATGAAGTAAATAAATGCTGGAAATGCACAGCAGGTCAATCAGCAGGTGAAAGAGAGAGGCAGGTTAGTGCTTTGGTCCCGAAGCCAAGTGCCTAAAGTATGATGTCATCTTTCTCTTTCAGATGCTGACTGACATGCTTTGCATTTCCAGCAGTTTCTCTTTTTATTTCATATTTCCACCATTCACATTTTTCTTTTGACCTCTAGCGTTTAAAGGGTATTAAACTTTTATATGAGACACCAACAATCTGAGAAGAGGATTTTTGCTCCATTGCAGGTAACTACTTGTTTGGATCGTGTGGTGCCAATAATCCTACTGCCAATGTATTGTTTCAACACAGCGCTGAGCAGTGGAAACCGTTGCATTTTGCCGTGTTCCACCCGAGACTTTAACTGGATGCTTTCAAGACATGTGTCGGGTGGAATGGTGCTGAACAGCCCTGCAATCAGTAGTCAGACTTTTAGGGAGTAAAATTGGACTGGGCACAAGAAAAGGCGCGGGGAGCACAGAGTGTGATCTCCCCACACCCGCTCAAAATGGTGCAGGCAGCATGCAAAATTCATGCTGCTGGCTCATTCTAATGATTGGAGCGCTGAGCTCAGCACTAAACGCGCTACTGGTTGGCTCAGCACTCAAGAGGGGGGTCCAATATCGGGTGCAGTCTACTGGCCTATAATATTTTACCTAGGCTCTCTGCATTTCTTAAAGGGAAGGTGCTTTGTTGCAGAAACACCTCATTGTCTCTGTGGATGCAGCCATGTTGTGACAGGGAAGAGAAAGGGCAAGGTGCTTCTCGGATGCAGCACTGGAGGCCCTGGTCCTGGGAGTACACAGAAGAAGACAGGTCCTCTACCTCCAGAGGTGCAGGAGGTATTCCTGTCAGAACACCAGAAGGCAGTGGGAGGAGATCGCTGAAGCTGTCAGTGCCACGAGTGTTCCCCACAGGACCTGGATTCAGTGCTGCAAGAAGTTTAATGACCTCACATGAGTGGTGAAGGTCAGTGACCACATCTTCAAATGTCATATCCCACCAACTGCACCACTAGCCTCACACACTGCTCAGTGCACCCCGCACCCCCACCCCCCCCCCCCCCCGCCAATCACTCACCTACCAACAATCTCTAGCAATCATGACTCGTAACTCACAGTCACAGCTTCATCTCACCCTCACACACTTACCACTGCTGCAAGACTCACACCCACATCACACCTTGCACACACTGCCAGCTATTCAACCATGACAGGTACATCACCCAAACAAATTGCACCACACTCACTATCATACTTCCCTTCCTATTGCAGGCCAAGGTGGCTCACAATCACATGAGCAGCAGCAGACAGGCGAGGGTGAAGCATGTCTGCAGAACCTTACTGCACTGGAGGAGACTGAGGCCATGGTTGAGCGGCGAGGTTGAAAGCATTGCTGATGACGGAAGTCTCATACCTAATCCTTCTTCTCACATCCCACTTCCCCCATATCACACAATGGGGACAACATTGGCTTGGTTTGCGCCTCCCGTTGGTGCCTGCAGGGGGCAGTAATGAGATGCGAAGGGGTTACCGACTGGGCACGGTGAATTCACTGATGCCCACGAATTCCCCTGCCCCGTTACAGCCCCGTTACAGCCCCGGATCAGAAATTCACACTGGCCCCTTGCCTGAGTACCTGCCATTGACAACGGCAGGAAGAGGAGGCAGTATACAGTCGAATGGTCACTGCAGGAATGCTGTTTAAAGGCTGCAACCTCTAATTGGTAGTCAGCAAAAAATTCTGCCTTTTCAGTTTGAGATCGGCAACCAGCTGTTTTTAGTGATTTAATCATTTTTCAATTTCAGGAGTCTTTTGCCTCATTAAAATTATTCAATATCATTCAGGTGAGATTTAAAAGTGCTACATTTCCGTACGTTAATGGGGGCTGTAAAGGCACTGAACCTCGCCCTCCAGCATCAATGTCGGAGGCAGAAAGTGTCATGTATCTCACACTACTGTACATAACTGTATCTTACCATGCTATACATGACTGCAACTAGGTATGACCTGTAACCACAAGCATACCTTACCACCAGGGGTGCACTTGCGGGAGACACTGCATACCTGTTCCACACAGGTATATAAAGACAGGTCTCAGGCAAGTGTGGCATTCGAGAGCTGTGTAATAAAGGTGCAGGTCCTGAGTGACCTTGACTTCAGCATGTGCCTCATGTGAGTTTGTACTGCAGGGTCATCACTTTACAGTGGCGACGAGTTACGGGATCACAGAATCCACAGAATGGCGACCCCAACAGCTCAGAGGAAAAATACAATGCTGGAGATAATTGGGAGGACTTTATAGAAAGGCTCCAGCAAAGCTTTGTAACCAAGGACTGGTTGGGCAACGATAAGGCAGACAAGAGAAGAGCCCATCTCTTGACCAGCTGTGGCTCGAAAACATACGCCTTAATGAAGGAGCTGCTGCCACCCGAGAAACCAGCAAGCAAGTCGTTTGAAGAGTTGAGCACACTGGTAAGAGACCACCTGAAGCCAGCGAGCAGCCTACACATGGTCAGACACAGGTTCTACAACTACAGACGCTGTGTGGGCCAGAGCATACCCGACTTTGTGGCGGAATTTCGGAGGCTGGCTAGTTTATGTGAGTTCTCCGATGAACTAAGGAGAGAAGTACTGAGAGACTTTTTTAATGAAGGAATACGTCACGTAGGCATATTCCGAAAGCTCATATAGACCAAGAACTTGACCATAGAGGCAGCAGCACTGGTTGCACAGACATTCTTGGCAGGAGAAGAAGAAACGAGGCTGATCTACATTGCGGGTACGACAACTAACGAAACATTGGAACAAGGGCTTCACAGCGTGAAACAAGCCGCTACCCCCACACACAGACAAAGGCAGGAGAGCAGGCCCTCAACAGCAGGCAGTGGCGCCAGAAGCCATCAAGGGCCACATGAACGGCCGTTCACACCTCATCAACCCACAATGCGAGCAATCAACTACAAACTGAGAGAAGCTCAAGAGAGATCAGCCAGGCGCAGCTCATCCTTCGGAAACAATGGAAGTGGTCTGTGCTGGAGATGTGGGGGAAGGAGCTCACCAAGGGGGTGTCGATTTCAGTATGCCATTTGCAGAAACTGCAACTATACAGGGCATACAGGAGGGCGGGTATCAGTATAGCCCTGTAGACCATAAGCTTGATGCCAGATTTGAGGACCTGGTCTTCAAACACTCTACTCCTCAGGTGATCGAAGACTGCACTGGCGCACTGGAGGCGGTGTCTGCCCTTGCTGATAGTAGGCTCCCAAGGTATGGAAAGTGGTCCACATTGTCCAAGGCCGCACCCTGGATCTTGATGACTGGGGGGGCAGTGCTGTATGGCGGGGGTCAGGTGGATGGAGGACCTTTGTCTTACGGATTTTTAATGTAAGGCCCATGCTTTCGTATTCCTCGGTGAAGATGTTGATGATGGCTTGGAGTTCAGCCTCTGAATGTGTGCAGACGCAAGCGTCGTCCATATACTGTAGTTCGATGACAGAGCATGGGACGACCTTGGATCTAGCCTAGAGGCGACAAAGATTGAACAGGTTCCCACTGATTGTATAGTTTTGTTGCACTCCAGCGAGGAGCTTGTTGAGTGTGAGATGGAGCATTGCAGCGAGGAAGATTGACAAGAGCATTGGCGCGATGACGCAGCCCTACTTGACCCCGATCTGGACGTGGATTGGGTCTGGAGTGGATCCGTTCATCAGGATCACGGCTTGCATGTTGTCGTGGAACAGGCGGAGGATGGTGACAAACTTTTGGGGACAGCCGAAACGGAGGAGGACACTCCATAGTCCCTCACGGTTGACAGTATCAAAGGCCTTTGTGAGGCCAAAGAAGGCCATGTACAAGGGTTGGTGCTGTTCCCTGCATTTCTCTTGTAGTTGTCGCATGGTGAAGATCATGTCCATTGTGACTGTAATGGACGGAATTCGCATTGAGACTCTGGGAGAAGCTCCTCAGCCGCAGGGAGAAGACGATTGAGGAGAATTCTAGCGATGACTTTCCCAGTGGCCAACAGCAGGGAGATTCCTCTGTAGTTGCCGCCGTCGGACTTGTCCCCTTTTTTGAAGATGGTCAGGATTACGACATCTCTGAGATCTCCCGGCATGCTCTCCTCCTTTCAGATAAGAGATATGAGGTCATGCATTCGTGCCAATAGTGCTTCTCCACCATGCTTTAGTGCCTCAGCGGGGATTCCATTTGCTCCTGTTGCCTTGTTGTTCTTGAGCTGATGGAGGGCCTTTTCTAACTCGAGCAGGGCTGGGGTTTTACTGAGATGGTGGTGGGTAGCATGTCGAGGACACTGTGTCAAAGGCAGAGTCTTGATTAAGGAGATCTTCGAAGTGCTCCTTCCAGAGGGTCCTGACTGCCTTGGTGTCCTTAATGAGTATCTCTCTGTTCTTGGCCAGCAGTGGGGTGAGGTCTTGGGTGCTTGGGCCGTAGGTGGACTTAACTGCAGTCCTCACACATTATGATTCAGCCAGCTGCTGGATCTCCTGTGCTTTCTCCAACCACCACCTATTCTTTAGGTTGAGGTTTTTTGTTGGACCTCGGCCTTCAGCCATCTGTAGAGCTGCTTTGCTGCTCCCGAATTGGGTTGCTGCTTTAAATTCAGAAATGCCTTGTGCTTGCGGTTTATTGGCTCCTGGATCTCCTGGTCATTCTCGTCAATCCAGTCTTGGTGTTTCCTGGTTGAGTGACCGAGCATCTTTTCGCAGGCACTGGTTATGGAGGCCTGGAGGGCAGACCAGGCACTGTGGGCACTCTGCGTCCCACGTCATCGAGGGTCGCCAGGTTGGCAGTGAGGCGCTGGCTGTATAGGGCTCTCTTATCTGGGTCTTTGAGTGCCCCGGCGTTGATTTTCCTGCGGCACTGCTTCTGTTACCGACGCCACTTTGGGGCCATATTAATGTTGATGACGGAACAGATTAGGTGGTGGTCCGTCCAGCAGTTATCGGCTCCTGTCATGGCGTGGGTGATGCACATGTCCTTGCGGTCCCTCGCTTGGACGATGACGTAGTCGAGCAGGTGCCAGTGCTTGGAGCGAGGGTGTTGCCACGATGCCTTGCACTTGTCCCTCTGGCAGAACAAGGTGTTGGTGATGACAAGGTCATGTTCTAGGCATTTTGTCAGGAGCATGGTACCACTGGAGCTGGTTTTCCCTACCCCCTCTCTGCCGATCCCGCCTCCCCAGAGGTCTGTGTCCTTACCGACACTGGCATTGAAGTCGCCGAGGAGGATCAGTTTGTCTTCCTTAGGAATTCAGGACAAGGATTGTTCGAGGCTGGAGTAGAATTCCTCTTTGGCATCATCTGTTGCGTCGAGTGTTGGTGTTTCTTTGCGCTGATAACTGTGACGCACTAGTTCCGGGATAGGGTGAACCGGAGAGTCATGAGAAGTTCGCTTATCCCGCAGGGGGAGTCTCTGAGGCGGCCGACCAGCTCGTTCTTGATGTCGAAGCCAATTCCATGGAGGCGGCATTCTTATGGTTTGCCTTTCCAGAAGAAGGTGTAACCACCACCTTGTTCTTTGAGCCGGCCGTCCCCTGCCCGCCGGGTCTCGCTTAGGGCGATGATGTTGACATCAAAGCATCTGAGTTCCTGGGCAATGATAGCAGTGCGGCGTTCGGTCTGTCGCTGTTGGAGTTGTCCATGAGGGTCCTGACGTTCCAGGTCCAGAACTTCATTTTGAAGGGTGGAAGATGCCTGTGCGTGAGTTCTTTTAACATGGGGTGGCCATTGCACACCGGCTACCACAGGAGCTTAACAGAGCGAGGTCTTGGTCCAATGGCAAAGGGGTCCAAGACAACTGGAGGCCAGGCTCTAGTCGCCTACGGTGGGATGTGAACCATAAGCTCAGCGCTGAGCAGCGCCCTTCAGTGAGATGGTGAGAGATCCGAGGTGTGGGAAGTGGGGGTGAGAAAGTGGCACTGCAGTGCAAGGGGGACTGCAGGTAGAGCCCCCATGACTGGGAGCAAGAGGCCTGAGCAGAACCCTTGAATTCAGAGGCAAGGCCTCCTGCACTTGAAGAACCGCTCCCTGTCAGCTCACCTACTTTAAATAACTCTAGAAAGCTCCAAACAGTTGCACAAACTTACCAGTAGAAATCAAAAAGCGACTCAGTTGGAAGTTGTTGCTGATCCCTTTCAATACCACTGGTGGGGAGGAGGGCCCTCGTGCAGCAACGCACGTTCAGCTGTCCGTGTGTTGGAGGGGGTGTGCAGTCGAGTGGCAGCGTCCAAGTTAGCAGGTTTTGTGTCAAATCGCTGATTGATGGCACAATCTGCCTCATTAGAATTCGCCTGGCAAATGCAGGCAACGACCTTCCCAAAATAGCGACCGCCTCGGCCCGTGCCAAAAGTGGCCGGAAGTGAGGCGGCTGCCATTTTTCTTCTGAAACCAGCCTTAAATGCCGGGGCTAAGAGGGGGATTTTCGCAGCCAGAATGTTGAATTTACAGAAATGAAGTGATCTCGTGCAGGGAGATAAGGGTATTTGTTATTTTCTCTGACAGCATCAGCTACTAAGGTATAAGGTCAGTGTTTAATTACACAGAAGGACTTAGCTGGAACACAAACATTCTGTCTACTAGAATAAACTCTTCAGCAATGCAATTTAAAACTTCCTGAATAGATCTTTATCGAATTTGTTGTAAATCAGTTAAACAAACAGTAAGATGATAAACATTGACTGTTGTAAATCAGCGATTGTTTTATTGCCGCGAGGAGACGGATAGCCACAGGCACCATCATTTGTGGAACCAAGAAATGTGACAAGTGTAACGGAAGAAGTCGGAAAGGAATAATGAAATTGGGAGAGTCTGGTCATGGAAACAGGATGGATGAAGCAAAATAAACAAGACACCGACATTTCTACGCTATTTGGAGAGGTTTAGGGAATAAAACAGAAAAAGAACAAACTTGTATTTGTGTAAAGAACGAACTGGTATTTATATTGCAACCTTAAGATGTCCCAAAGCGATTCACTGTCAATGAAGTGCTTTTGAAAGTGTACTCAAGGTTGTTCTATAGGAAACGTGGCTGTGTTATATAAAGTGTGCATAGAAGGATCCCACAAACAGCAGTGAAGAAAATACCAGATGATCGGATGTTGGTTGAGGGATAAATGTATCATACCATCTCGCACTGAAGATATCCCAAAGCACTTTTCCATCACTGCCTTACTTTGAAATGTAGTCACTGTTGTTATGTAGGAAAATGAAGCAGCCAGGTTGCACACAGCAAGCTCCCACAAACACGAAATGAGCTGAATAACCAGTTAACCTATATTTTGTGATATTGATTCAGGGAGGAATATTGATCAGGACACCAGGAGCACTGCTCTGCTTCAAATAATGGCATGGAAACTCTGGAGTCCACTGCAGCAGGCAGAAGAGGCCTTGCTTAATGCCTCATCCAAAAGACAGTGCCTCAGACCATGCAGTACTCCATCAGTAGTGCGCTGTCTAACTGACATGCTCAACTTCTCAAGGCCTTCCACCCATAAGCTTCTGACTCAGGGAAGAGTGTTACCAAAGTGTTGATTGAGGTATTCGAAGACATCAAAGTTCACTTTCCATGATGGCTCAGTCAGTTCATTCAGTGAGTCGATTAACCATTTAAATCCAGAAGGGGGTAGATTCAATGCAATATCTGTGCTAATCTCAGTACGGACACCGTTATCGGTCCTGGGTTACAGAGGAAAAAAGTGACCAGTATTCCCACCCTGATTGTTATCCAACGACCCCTGCTACAACTTTATGCATGTGGACTCACTAAAATTATCTACTTCCTCTGGGTGAAAGGTCAGGATCAGGTTCAGTTGTTGAACTAGCCACGACTATTAAATACTCATTGCCTACACCCATCCATCAATGTAGACTGTTATGTCTATAATGTACTTATGAATGACCCCACAAGGCAAAGTGTTGTACTCAACCTGTAGTGACCTTGGTCCTTTATTCCAAATTCCAGAGTGCTCAACAAGCATGGTGTGCAGCCTTTTATACAGGGCCCTTCCACCAGGGCAGGAAACCCCCGGTCTCCACCAGTTGCACCCTCTAGTGGTGCCAGGTTGTATGTACACTGTGTAAACCTTATTGACAGTACATCAGGTAAACAAGTATCCATCTTATGCAAGCTCACAGTGACTACACATAGAGTACATCCATAGTCTGCATATACAACATCACTCTCCCCCAAGTCCTTTGTGCCAATTACCTTTGCACGATGTGCTCTGGCTTAGCTCTCCCCAGACTTAACTGCCAATAACGCTTGCATCTTGGCTGTGACTTGGGGTTAACAGGCTCTCTCCCTGTTAACCCCAAGTCCTTTTGCTACAACGTTGGGTAGTGGTTACCAGATTGGATGGTTTGATGATGCAGTGGAGGTTCCAGTGAGTTCTGGGTGTGATCCATGTGTGTGTGTATGGCTACATACAAACGTTTTCCCCCTCCACAGCGGGATCATGCAGCAGGTCCATTACATTAACATACAGGATCAGACACAGTGCAAGTACAAAGAAAGGAAGCAAAGAAAATAATGTTTTTGCAGTTTGTATCGTGACACCTAGATTCAGTGACTTATATTCGTTACGTTTTATGGTTGAGCGCCAGGATTGGGTAGTTTGCATTCATGGTTTAGTCATGGTCAGTACTGAGGTAGCAGTACAGGTATGTGAGGACGCAGGTTCCAGAGCAACCTGATGGGGTCCTAGTCATCTGATAGTGGCGCTACGACCCCTGCTAGCAGAGTGGGCTTGGTTCGCTCACCTAGCCAGGACTCAGGGCCTTTGCCGTTGCCTAGTGGTGGGCAGAGCCACAGATGTGTGTGGCCTCCCTGTCCTCCTTTGAGGGCTGCAGAACCTTCTGCCTGCTCTCTAACGGTGTTGGGAACATGGCTGTTCCCGGTCCCATTTGGGGAACTCGTTGGTTCTGACCTTTCGCTCCCGGACATGGCCGAGTAGTGACTGGGTCTGGGGGCTGCACCGTCTCCACCCGGGTGGTGGGCAACGGCGGCCGACTGCGCGTATTGGCACCGTTTTTGTTTCCGGATCTGTGGCAAATAGTGCCATCGGGTGCCTGCAGCATGGGATAGACCTGGGTCAGGGTATCAGGATCAGTGCCTTTACCCTCCCTCGCTCACTTGCTGCTCTAAGGGACACTCTATTCCCGACATCTCGCAACAACATTCTGTTCACAATCTTAATCGGTTAGGTACATCGATTGCCATGCATACAATGTCTCTTTAAGTTCAGTTGGTTGCAGGTCTCCTTTAAGAGAACCCTGCTGGCTTTACCCCAATAAAACCCTTTGTTGGACCCCACATGTTGGTCCCTCAGTGTTGCACCTCGTGATATTGCCGCGGCCATCATTTTTTTCAGCCACGCTGCCCCTCGCTGCAGCAGGGACGCCACCTTGCCTCGGTCCTCCAGGTCAACTGCCTTGATCCTTCTCTCCCGCGACTCTGCACAAACACTGGAAGAGTGCCTGTGAATTCGATCTTCCTCCCCAGGAGTCCTGCCACTGGAGCCGGGAAGGTATTTTTAGAACGTTCCGGTCGGATCATTGCCATGCAGTCGTGATGGACGTTCTGTGCCTCAGGTGCTGCACTGGTCTGTTCTCTGGTGCCTGGCCCAAGCGAAGGTGAGGTTTTGCTCTGCCTCTGAGCACGGGGGCACATCGATTGCTGGAGTGAAGAGGTCTTCCCATTTCCACTGGATCTTCCCCATCCATCTTCTTCTGAGTAGCGTTGGATCATCACCTGCGACAATCCACAGAGGTAACTTGTGCACCACGCCATTATGGATTACACTTACATCCGCGTCACTAAGGACTGGGATCAGCTCCTTGGTGTAGGTGCACAACTTTTCCTGTATTGGAACCAGCTCGGGTCGATTTTCATTCCATAGCCTCTCAAAGGCATCCTGGCTCATCACTGACTGGCTCGCTCCCGTGTCCACTTCCATGAAGACTGGAACGCCGTTTATCTCGACTTCCATCTTCACTGGAGGACAATCGGTGGTGCAGGTATACACTCCATACACTTCTTCTTGGGGCTGAGCTGCCTCTCTGGCCAAATCATCATACTCCCCACTGGATTCAAAGTCATCTACCGACTCCTCTGCTGGATGGTGAGTCGTATTTGTTTTACATATTCGTTGGAGGTGGCCCTTCGTGTTACAGGCTTTGCATACGTACTCCGCAAACCGACACTGGTGAATCCTATGATTTCATCCGCAACGCCAGTATGGTGCTATTCGATTAGCACCCCTCGGCGGACTCTGAGTTCTGGAACCCTGAGGTCTGTGCTCTCTACCCTGGGCAGAGCCACGTTCTACAGCCCTGTGAAAGGCACCATTCTGTGTACAGTACTTGCCGGGTTTGAGTCCACAGGATGAATGGTTTGCTTGGTGCTGCAGGTCGAGGTCATGAATGCCTGACTGATGCCAACGGCTTTCTGCAGGTTGACTGTGGTGTCGGCAGATAATAGCTTGTGAAGGAGGCCCTCGTGGCCAATTCCCATAATGAAGATGTCTTGCAATGCTTTATTGAGGTGCGTGCCAAAATCACACAGTGCCGCAAGTCTCCTGAGGTCGGCAGCATATTTTGCAATCTCCTGGCCCTCAGGTCTCCGGTGCGTGTAGACTCTGTGCCTGGCCATGAGGATGCTCTCTTTTGGTTTAAGTTAGTCATGAGTTAGTTCAGTCAGCGTATATTGTATGTCTTATCCTTGGCCTTCGTGGGTGCCGGCAAGTCCCTGACGAGGCGCTAGACCTCGGGCCCACAACTGGTCAGCAGTATAGCCTTGCGCTTCTCCGCCAATGTGTCCATCTCCCCTGCCAGGTTGTTTGCCACGAAATATTGATCGAGCCTTTCCATCTCAATCATCACCCTCTGTGAAGTCTTTTAGTGTGCCAAAGGTAGCCATGATCGCGTGAATGTCCTTATTCTCGTCGCCAGTTGTTATGTCTATAATGTACTTATGAATGACTCCACCAGGCAAAATGTTGTACTCAAACTGTAGTGACCTTGGTCCTTTATTCCAAACTCCAGAGTGCTCAACAAGCATGGTGTACAGCCCTTTATACAGGACCCTGCCACCAGGGCAGGAAACCCCCGGTCTCCGTCAGTTGCACCCTCTAGTGGTGCCAGCATGTATGTACACGGTGTAAACCATATTGATCGTACATCAGGTAAACAAGTCTCCGTCTTATGCAATCTCACAGTGACTACACATAGAGTACATCCAAAGTCTGCATATACAACATAGACCATTTAGGTGAGATAGTGGGAGGTGACTGGTGCCCGTGGAGCCCAGGAAGGTGTAATGTATGCACCCATGAGTATGCTCACAGATTTGTAGAGCTGTTGACGAGATGTGGGCACCGGAGGGACTGGAGTGCATCATCACACCCAGCAGCGAAGTTTAAAATTGACCGATTTAAGTTTCCGTTAAAGTTTATTGTTCATTTGTTTATTTGTGGGTTCTGGTGCCCTTGCAAAAAGGAAGCATTTAGAAACATAGAAACATAGTAAATAGGAACAGGAGTAGGCCATTCGACCTTTCGAGCCTGCACCACCATTCAATATGATTATGGCTGATCATGCAACTTCAGTACCCCATTCCTGCTTTCTCTCCATACCCCTTGATCCCTTTAGCCATAAGGGCCACATCTAACTCCCTTTTGAATATATCTAACAAACAGGCCTCAATAACTTTCTTTGGTAGAGAATTTGACAGGTTCACAATTCTCTGAGTGAAGAAGTTTCTCCTTATCTCGGTCCTAAATGGCTTACCCCTTACCCTTAGACTGTGACCCCTGGTTCTGGACTTCCCCAAAATCGGGAACATTCTTCCTGCATCTAACATGTCCAATCTTGTCATAATTTTATATGTTTCTATGAGATCCCCTCTCATTCTTCTAAATTCCAGTGAATATAAGCCTAGTCGATCCAGTCTTTCCTCGTATGTCAGTCCTGCCATCCCGGGAATCAGTCTGGTGAACCTTCGCTGCGCTCCCTCAAAAGCAAGAATGTCCTTCCTCAGATTAGGAGACCAAAACTGTACATAATATTCAAGGTGTGGCCTCACCAAGGCCCTGTATAACTGCAGTATGACCTCCCTGTTCCTATACTCAAATCCTCTCGCTATGAAGGCCAACATGCCATTTTCCTTCTTCACCGCCTGCTGCACCTGCATGACAACTTTCAAAGACTGATGTACCATGACACCCAGATCTCGTGCACCTTCCCTTTTCCTAATCTGTCACCATTCAGATAATATTCTGCTTTCCTGTTTTTGCCACCAAAGTGGATAACCTCACATTTATCCACATTATATTGCATCTGCCATGCATTTGCCCACTCACCAAACCTGTCCAAGTCACCCTGCAGCCTCTTAGCATCTTCCTCAGAGCTCATACTGCCATCCAGCTTAGTGTCATCTGCAAATTTGGAGATATTACACTCAATTCCTTCATCTAAATCATTAATGTATATTTTAAATAGCTGGGGTCCCAGCACTGAACCTTGCGGTATCCTACTAGTCACTGCCTGCCATTCTGAAAAGGACCCGTTTATTCCTACTCTTTATTTCCTGTCTGCCAACCAGTTCTCTATCCACGTCAATACCTTACTGCCAATACCATGTGCTTTAATTTTGCACACCAATCTCTTGTGTGGGACCTTGTCAAAAACCTTTTGAAAGTCCAAATACACCACATCCACTGGTTCTCCCTTGTCCACTCTACTAGTTACATCCTCAAAAAATTCTAGAAGATTTGTCAAGCATGATTTCCCTTTCATAAATCCATGCTGACTTAGACCGATCCTGTCACCGCTTTCCAAATGCAAAGCTATTACATCTTTAATAATTGATTCCAACATTTTCCCCACTACCGATGTCAGGCTAACCGGTCTATAATTCCGTTTTCTCTCTCCCTCCTTTGTTAAAAAGTAGGGTTACATTAGCTACTCTACAATCCATAGGAACGGATCCAGAGTCTATAGACTGTTGGAAAATGATCAGCAATGCATCCACTATATCTAGGGCCACTTACTTAAGTACTCTGGGATGCAGACTATCAGGCCCTGGGGATTTATCGGCCTTCAATCCCTTCAATTTCCCTAACACAATTTCCTGACTAATAAGGATTTCCTTCAGTTCCTCCTTCAGGTCCCCCAGTATTTCCGGAAGGTTATTTGTGTCTTCCTTAGTAAAGACAGAATCAAAGTATTTGTTCAATTGGTCTGCCATTTCTTTGTTCCCCATTATAAATTCACCTGATTCTGACTGCAAGGGACCTACATTTGCCTTCATTTGTCTTCACTAATCTTTTTCTCTTCACATATCTATCGAAGCTTTTGCAGTCAGTTTTTATGTCAATTTTTAAGTGCCCTGCAAGCTTACTCTCATTTGATATTATATTCTGCTTAAAATAGTTGTAGAGCTGTTGAGTTGAGAGTGGCTTAGCCAGTCATGTGATGTTCACAAGACTCAATAAAACCCTAGCCAGTTGGGTTCGGAGGCAGGTGCTTGTGAGGTGGATGAACTGGCAACGTGTAGTGTGATTGTTAAACCTTTGCTAATAAATTAACTAGTTCTTAATAGCAATGTGTTGCTATGAATTCTTAAGCAAAGACCCCACGAGGCAAATACATTACAAAAGGATGATGTCAGAGGAAGAGAGAAATGGAGTGGAAAAAACTGGCAGAAAAAAAACATAGTAAAGATGAAAGGCTGAAGTTAAAACTTGGACCCTGAAAATCCACAGGGTCATTTACCCCGGAGGCCGCCCTTCTGCCTGCTGATCACCTGAAACACAATGTGGGGTCAGCACATTCAGATACCCACCGGCGTTTCAGTGGCACAACACCGGGGTTGGGTGTGCAGTGGGTAAGCACTGAAAAAACAGCAAGACTGGAACTGTCAGGTATATGTCATTTTGTGGCACTTTTAAAGTGTGTCTTCAAGGGGAGGACCTGACGGAAGCACCCAAGGTGCTCAATCATTTTGTGCTCACTCAATCAGTCAGTTGATTCAGACCTGCATGGTTAAGTAGAGTCAAAGAGGATTGATGTGATGTTCCAGGATGTGTACTGGGTTGTAATTTATTTGAAGGTGGGGGAGGAGGACGACAAAGGGTAAACTGTGTTAAACAGATACCATCACTTTATTGATGAATTTAGTTTGATTCTGATGTTCCTTATAGTTGTCACTGAATGATGGTCCCGCTGAAGCTGTAGTCCAGCTTTTCAACCTCCAAAGTAACTCCAGCCATCTCCGGAGGAATGTCCAGACCTTTTTGGATGGTGAAGTCGTGAAGGGTGCAGCAAGCCACAACAATGCAGGATACGCACTCTGGAGCAAAAGCCCTCTTGATTTATTTCGGTACAAAGTCACCCCTTTGAGATTCCAATTGTTCTCTTTATGACTACTCATGTACGTCATTGTAGCGCTCCTCAGCTGCTGTTTCTGGAACTCTTAAAAGAGACAAAGACTTATATTTATATAGCGCCTTTCACGACCACCGGACATCTCAAAGCACTTTACACAGAATGAAGTACTTTTTGGAGTGTACTCACTGTTGTGATGTGGGAAATGTGGCAGCCAATTTGAGCACAGCAAGCTCCCACAAACAGCAATATGATAATGATCAGATAAACTGTTTTTTATTTTGTTATGTTGATTGAGGGATAAATATTGGCCGGAACACCTGGGATAACTTCCCTGCTCTTCTTTTGAAATAGTGCCATAGGATCTTTTACGTCAACCTAAGAGAGAGCAGACGGAGCCTCGGTTTAACGTCCCCTCCGAAAGATGGCACCTTATCATCCACAAGCCATTTGTTCATTTGACTATCTTCCGCGAAGAGCTCAGGGAGGACAGAATTCCAGAGGGTGAAGGCATCACGGCAACTTCCAGGAAATTTGGCATAGACATGGAGGATTCCTTACGTCTGGCAACACATAATCTGGACATGTGGCAGTAGTAGCCCTTCCTGCTAAGAATGTTTAGTCATAATGCTATTTTTGCACTTTGGGGAAGCTGGAAATGTGATCAAACTGTATGGCTCTTTCATGCTGCTGCCTTGTTGTCGTGCCAAATTTCCCCAGCACTCCTAAAAAAAGATATCAGTTACCTGATCAATGCATGCCTGGCTGTCCCCCTCGCTGATATTATACAATTTCCCCCATGCCTGCTTAAAATGTACCACGCATAAAAAATGAATGCAATCATCACTTTCACAGCAGGAAGATGACTTCGACGGCAGATCTTCATGCAATAGCTGGCACAGCTCCCATATTGACTCTTCTCTGAAGCACATTCTCCTCATGAAGAGCTCCTGACTGAGTTCTTTATAGGTGTGGCTTGATCTGTAAATCCGTTGCGGAGATAAATCTTGTAGGGAGCATTTTCCTCAGGTCTCAGATCCCTTCTCTGTGTCCTGTGCTGTTTGACTGCCTCCTCCATTATAATTACTAACAATGGAATGCCCCTGGGAGTCACATGCCTGATACTCAGAACCTCTGACTAGGAGTGAGGGGGAAAATGTCCCTGTGTTCTTACAGGCCCTCAAGGAATGTCCCGTCCAGGTAAAAAAAAATCACAAAACAACCGCTGGAAAAGCATTTTTTCATTGTTCTCAGGATGTGAGCAATGTAGGTATGCCCACAGTTATTGCACTTACTTGCCTTGAGAAAATCCATTGGCAGGATAGGCGCATCAACATCAGTGTTCTCACTCAGTCCAACATCCCCAGCATCGAAGCATTTACCACGCTTGATCAGCTCTATTGGACATCGCCCACATGCCCGATACGAGACTCCCAAAACAGGCGATCTACTCAGAGCTCCTACACGGCAAGCGAGGCCAAGGTGGGCAGAGGAAATGCTTCAAAGACACCCTGAAAGCCTCCTTGAAAAAATGCAACATCCCCACCGACACCTGGGAATCCCTGGCCCAAGACCACTCAAAGTGGAGGAGAAGCATCCGGGAATGGAGTTTTTTTGCCAGGAGCAAGCTGAAACCAAGCATAAACAGCGGAAGGAGTGCACGACAACCCAGGCACCCCACCCACCTGCTCCTTCAAACATTGTCTGCCCCACCTGTGACAGAGACCGTAGGTCCCGCATTGGACTCATCAGTCACCTGAGAACTCATTTTTAGTGTAGTCAAGTCATCCTCGACTCCGAGGGATTGCCTAAGAGAGAGAGAGAGTTAGGGTAGGGAATTTCAGAATATTCACCCAGTGATGCTGAAGGAACGATAATATATGTTCAAGTTAGGGTGATGTGTGACTTGGAGGAGAGCCTGGAGGTGATGGTGTTCCTATGATATTGCTGCTCTTGTCCCGTTTTGTGACAGAAAATGGAGATGTTGTCAAATAATATTGGTGTGTTGCTGCAGTACGCTGATGGTGGAGAACATGGATATTAAGTGATAGGGTCACGAATCAAGCAAAGTGTTCATTCTTGAATGGTGTTGAGCTTCCTGAGTGTTGCTGTGGCTGTATCCATCTCAGTGACTGGTGAGTATTCCATCAAACTCCTCACTTGAGCCTTGTAGATGGTGGAGAGATTTTGAGGAGTCAGGAAATGAATCACTCGTCGCAGAGTACCCAGCCTCTAACCTGCTCTTGTCGTCACAGTGTTGATATGACTGGTGGGGGGTCTAAATTGTCCCCCCCCGTTGGAAATGCGGCGCACTTACCCTGTTTCAGTTGTTTTTACTGACACGGTGGACGCGGTGGCTTCTTGAGCGAAATTCTGCTCTTTGGCCTTTTTTTTAACCAGCAGACCGGAAGTCGGACATAATAGTCCGACTTCCAGCCTGCTGGTAAAAAAAGGACAGAAGTGCAGCAGTGAACAGAAATTCGCACACTCGAGTGGCAGAAGTTGGGGGCTCTGAGTGTCCTCTGCTGTCACTCATCTCGTTATGTGGCTCGGTGTCAAATTTTGTTTGATAATGCTCCTGGGAAGCACCTTTGGTATGTTTTACTATGTTAAAGGCGCTATAAATACTTGTTATTGTCGTTGTCATCATTTTGGCGATAGTGGTAACACTGAAGGTTAAGGAGAGACAGCTGGGCTTTGTCTAGTTCATGATGGTCATTAAACTAAATCAGAATGGGGATAGTGTAGATCAGTTCAAAGTTAGTGATAACTACATAGATGCTTAGCATGAAGATCAACCAGGTAGGAAGCAAATAAGAATTAATAACTGTAAGAAATTAGATGGGAGACCTTTAAATTGCTTTTATGTAAATGCAAGGAGTGTTAGCAGCAAATTTTTGAATTGCAATCCTATGCTGTGTTGGAGAATGTAGACGTATTGTGTATTTCTGAGACATGGCTAGATGACAATCATGGCACAGAAATTCATCTCAAGGGCTACAATGGTTTCAGAAATGGTAGGCCAAAGGGGAGGTGGGGTTGCTATTTTTATCAGTGAGAATCTAACAGCTAGAGAGAGACTTGATATTGCCTCATCAGGCTCAGCTGAAGCTATCTGGGTCACATGGGCCAAGCTCATGGGCAGGGATTAATTATCGGTAATTGTTATAGGCCCACGGGTCAGACACTTGAACGTGATGAGTTATTGTGGAAACAGATCACTAATGCTTTTAATATAAAATGCCACCTTTGTTTGGTGGGTGATTTTAATTTTCCTGGCATTCAGTGGCACGATGTTGTGGTGGGAAGTACAGCTGAAAACATTATTGGAAATATACAGGACTGTTTCCTGACTCAACAATTTAATGAACTAGGGAAAATCATATATTGGATCTGGTGTTTAGTAGTGAGCCTGACCTCATATCAGGCCTTCATGTGGGGGAACATCTGGGCAACAGTGATCACAACATTATACGGTTCCGATTAGCTAGTAGAATTAAAGGTATTGAGAACCTGCAACTTGTACCAGATTTCAGAAGAACAAACTTCTCCAAAATGGCAGATGAATTGGAATGGGTAAATTGGCTAACCCTCCTCGGTGGTGATTGACTATAAATGGAAAGTTTTCAAGAATAATATTAAAAATGTGGAAAACAAACATGTACCCAAAATCAAAAGAAGGAAATGTGGTGAGAAAAAGCCAAGGTGGCTGACTGGGTATGTACAAAGACAATAGTGGAAAAAAAGAATTGTAGACAACTGTGGCAGTAATGGGAAGAGCTTTTTTGTTATGTAAAGAGTCAGAGAACTATCAAAGACTGTATTGGGCCACTGAAGGGTGTTCAAGGGCAGGTTACAAATGACTCACTGAATATAGCAGAAATATTAAATGAGTACTTTGCATCAGTATTCATCCTTGAAGATGATGCATGAATATTAGAATTTAATAATATTAGTTTTACTACGAGTAACATTAGGCCTGAAATCCCGGTTCTGGGCTTCCTGCGGGCGCTCGCCTGAAAATAAGGAAAAAGATCCGCACCTACCTTTTGCTCCTGTGCCCTCCAGCGATTCCGGTCGGAGGCCTCCTTTCCCTGTGCATCAGAGCGTGTTCACGTCTTGGAGATGCACAGGAAGAAGCTGGAGTCACATGGCATTGGACAGCCAATGAAGGTATGGGCCCGACTTTGGTGGACCGCCCAATTCTCGGCGGTCTCGTGGTGGTCGGTCAATCTTCACTGCCCAGTACCGCTGGAGCGGAGTGCTGGCAACATTGGTCCGGGTAGTCCTGAGCGGTGGGTCAGCGGAGTGCGACGGACAGTCTGCTCCGATGGTGCAGGGTAAATTGTCTGAGACTCGCGACTCTTTGGGTCACATGTTCTGCGCACGCACGCTCTTCCATTGACCTCCGTCCGTTCCCTCAGCCCCACCCCGAGAAGAGCAGTCCGCAGGCCAGAGACTGCTGACGTCATATCGCAGGTAAATGTCTCCAGATATGTTTAGATGTTTAAATGTTTTGTGCAGTGGTTTTGATTTATTTATAATACTTATATTGTTATTTATTTATTTTCGCATTTTTTGCAGGGGGGTCAAGGAATAGATCTCTGGGGGGGAGGACTAGATCTCCGCGGGTGGGATTAGATCTCTGGGGGGAGATTAGATCGCTGGGGGGATTAGATCTCTCTCTACGGGGATTAGATCTCTCTCTGCGGGGATTAGATCTCCGGGGGGTATTAGATCTCTCTGGGGGGGGGGGGTTAGATCTTTGGGGGTGGGGACTATTAAATCTCTGGGGGAGGAATAGATCACTGGGTGGGAGGAACATTGTAATTTACATATCGCCAACATACCATCGGCATAAAACCTCCTTTTTTTAGACGGTGTGCAGCTCCGGTGGTATGTCGACAGTATGCGACCAATTTCGGACTTTTGGGCGGTCTGTAGGGTGCTCCGTGTGGGTGGACAGTATACACACTGCCCGGCGGTATGTCGCTGATGAATTTCCCGCCGGGCGGTAAGTGGGTGATATGTAGGTATTTTTTGATCAATTTCGTGATTTTGGGTGGTATGTCGGTGGTCCGCGGGCAGTATGTCCACCAATTTCGGCCCCTACAGTATTCTCATTTATAATAATGGGAACGCCGTAAGTAGGAGTTCTCATTATTATGAATGAGAAACCCCCGTCCCCCCCAACACCCAAACACAAATAAAAAATTTTAAAAAGCACCTCATATATTTAACATTAATTTAAATTAAAGTTAATGAAATGTGTTAGTAAAAATATATATTTTTCGGATTTTTTTTAAAGTTTTGTAATTAGGGCTTAAAATACACTGACCTTAGTAGACAGGGTTTTTAACATAAAAATGTGTTTTAAAATTTTATTTTTATATGTTTTTTATATGTTTTAAACTCTTACACTGGTAAAAGTAGACTATGCGCCTGCTTTTACCTGACGCAAGAGTTTGATGGGCAAATAGCGCAATCTCGCCCGTGTGACTGTCCTTCTCCCGAAGATCCGTTGGATCTGTCAAGCCAGGGCGGGGCTTCACAGATCGGAAAAGCTGAAAACTGGCATTTGCAGGGCCTCGCCAGTTCAGTAGATACTCCATTCGGACCCGGCGAGGCTGGGATTTCAGGCCTATTAACATAGATAAGCATCTTGTTTTAGAAAGAATTAAGAACTTAAAAATAGATAGAGCAGCCGGACCAGATGATCTCCACCCGAGGGTCCTCCGGGAGATGGGACATGTGCTGTGCCAGCCCCTGGCCTGTATTTTTAACAGCTCACTGTACTCTGGAATGGTTCCTACAGATTGGAAGGAGGCTAATGTAGTCCCCATTTTTTAAAAAGATGACAAGCAGACCCGGGTAACTATAATCCCATCAGTTTAACATCTGTATTGGGGAAGATGCTTAAAAGAATCATAAGGGATGCAATATATGAATACTTGGATAGGGAGGGACATATTAGGGACACCCAACATGGCTTCATAAAAAGAGGTCATATCTCTCAAACCTAATTGTATTTTTTGAAGAAGTTACGAAGTTGGTGGATGAGGGAAGCCCAGTAGACATTGTCTACTTAGATTTCCAAAAAGCCTTTGACAAGGTACCGCATAAGAGGCTTCTCTATAAGATCAGAGCCTCTGGTATTAGTGGAAATATATTGAGCTGGATTCAGAACTGGCTGGCAGGACATAGGCAAAGAGTAGTTATAGATGGATTTGGATCTGTTTGGAGACCGGTCACCAGTGGTGTCTCGCAGGGATCAGTGTTGGGACCATTGTTTTTTACTATTTTTATTAATGATCTAGATTTAGAGGTTGGTGGCACAATTTGCAAATTTGCAGATGATACCAAGATCTGTGCGAGTGCTAGAACTGAAGAAGAGGCTCATCTGATTCAGGCAGATCTTAATGTGTTTGGAGATTGGGCTCATGACTGGAATCTGATGTACAACTTAGTTAAGTGCAGTGTTATTCATGTGGGCAGGGCAAATGCTCAACATTCATACACCCTCCAGGGAAAGGCATTAAAGATGGTGGAGATGGAAGGAGATTTGCACATTCTAGTGCATACATCCTCAAAGGTACACGTGCAATGCCGTGCAGCAATAGCTAGAGCAAATAGGATGTTGATATGCATCCATAGGACAATTGAGTATAAGACGAGGCGTACTGTTTTGTTCTTGTACAAGACCTTAGTCAGGCTGCACTTGGAATACTGAGTCCAGTTTTGGTCTCCTCACATGATGGGTGATATTGAGGCTCTAGAAAGGGTGCAGAAGAGGGCCACTAGACTAATTCCAAGTCGAAAGCATCTTAGTTATCCAAGATCGGCTAAAAGAGTTGGGACTCTTTACCTTAGAGCAGCATAGACATGGGGGGATATGATTGAGGTTTATAAGATAATGAAGGGAACAGACAGTGTTCCAGCTGACAGTTTATTTCAGGTTAGGCAGGACCAGGGCCATAAATTTAAGTTGTATTGGGCTTGATCTAGGTTAGATGTCAGGAGGTGGTTCTTTTCGCAGTGAATAGTAGACCTCTGGAACTAGCTGCCATTTCATGTGATGGATGCCAATTCACTGAATTCCTTCAAGCAAAAGCTGGATTTGTTTCTGGCTGCGGTGGAGATTAACTCTTACAGAAGGTAGGTACTGCAGGGAATTTAATGGCCAGAGTGATCTCCTGGACTAGTTTTGATTGCCTAGATGGGTCAGAGATGAATTTCCCAGATTTTTTTCCCCAAATTGGCCGGGGTCTTTTTAATCTTTTTTTTTGCCTCTCCCAGAAGATCACATGGTTACAGGTGGGGTGGGGTGTATATGTTGTTGTACACAAGGTATCGCAATTGTGTGGGACAGGCTCGATGGACCAGATAGTCTTTACCTGTCCGTCATTGTTCATATGTTCATAAGGTATCTTGCAATAGTGTTCCAGAAACAACAGAAATGTAAAATAATTTGGGGACCAGTCATACTTACTAAAGAGCATAGTTGGTTATTTTTGACAATATATTTGCGTAGTTGAGAAAAGTACACAGTTCCTTCAGTTATAAGGGGAAACTTTCCACTTTGGGACTGACAACACTTATTGTGAAATTGTGTATCTCCAACTCATCAAATACCATCCATTAATTTTAATTTTCTACTTTTATTTCATTAATTTTAATTAATGGATCAAGAGTACCAAGATGGACAGGGCTAGAACTTCGGTTCTGCAACGCCCGTTTTTTGTGTTCGAGCTGCGCGTGCGCAATTCGGTGCGGGCCACACCGGATGCCATCTTGGTAAAGGCCAAACAAGAGGAGTCCTTTACCCATGTCTAAAGCAGGTATTAGGCCATTAACATATGCAAATACAGGGCCCAACACCTGCTTCTCTTGGAACTTTGGCTTGCATCTGAGGCAGCCAGTGCCAGTGCTGATTGTCTTTTGGAAAACCAACGTTAAACATCACGGAATTAATAAAAGCTAAGTATGTAGTATAATCACCAGTGCTCCCCAGCCCACGATCTCTGGCCTCGCTCCTGACTCCGACCACCAGGCCCCGCCGATCTCCCCCCGGCCCTGGCCCCGACCTGCAAGGCCCCCATCGACAGCATTCCCCAGCCCCCGAAACAATTCTCCAATCCCGCGATCTTCTTCCCCGAGCCCCTACAGCCACCCGATCGCACTTTGTGGCCCAGCCGTTCCTTCTCCAATCCCACACGATCTTACCCAATCACATACCTGAAAATTGGCACTTTTTAAAAATGTATTTATTCACGGGATGTGGGCATTGCTGACAAAGCCGGCATTTACTGCTCAACTCTAATGTCCCTCGAGAAGATGATGCTGAGCCACCTTCTTGAACTGCTGCAGTCCTTGTGAAAGTATTCCCATAGTTTTGAATTAATCGTAGTGGCTTGTTACAAATGAGTGGCTTGCTGAGCCATTTCAGAGGACAGTTAAGAGTCACATGTAGGACAGATCGGGTAAGGACAGCAGATATCCTTCCCTAAAGGCATGAACCTGTGCCGGTCCCATCTAATGATAATGAGGTGCGAGTCCCAAAATCATGGGCTCCTCGGACTTGCCCATTTGAGCATGGGATGTTAGCACTCTGTGGGTAAGGGGCCCAAAAATGAACACTATCGAATTACTAGGCCAAGATCTCCTCATTACCTCCTCCAGTACCTGTTATGCTAATGTTTTCTTAGTAATATGGGAGTTAAAGTTTGTAATCCATATTCTATAATCAATTAAGGGAATGCGGTATTTACTGACCAATACAACTTTGTTCTGTCCATAGTGCTTGAATTATAGAAAGGCCATGTCAAATGCAAAAGTTATATAGGGGCCAAAATTGGTCCATGCATAAGGTCCGCCCATTTCTTGGAGGTAGGCCAGCAGTGCGTCGTTTCAAACCACCGAGACCGAAGAGGACAAAATTGGTCAAAATGTTTTCGCCGTTATGTCAGGGGTATTCCAGCAGTCTGCAGTGGGCAGTATGTAACCTAGTAGTCGATCCAGATTGACTTTCTCTTCAATGGACGGTGCGGCACTGAACTGCGCATGTGTGATTTGTTTTTCCCCGTTTTTTTTATAGAAGCGTTTTACTCGTGATTTCGGGGGTCAGGGGTCACCGGCGCATGTACAGTGACTTGAAGAGGAGGGAGAGAGAGTGAGAAGGAGCAGCAAGCTAGTCAATGGGCAGTTACTTGAAAAACACATTGCAGAGTTAAAAAATATTCCTAACAACTAAATAATTCTACAGTTTGAAGAATAAGACATATTTTACAAAGCAAAAACCATAACAACAGAAATATTATGGAAATGTTAAAAAAAAGTCAAAGCGCAGGAACATTGAGAAGGATGGGAGGTTGAGGCGCCCACCTTCAATGAGAAGGAGTTACCTGCCCTTCTTGAGAATATTACAGAGAGGTACTCCGAGCTAACGAAGGGTGATCGTGGAAATCCCCCCCGCCAAAGGAGTACAACAGGATATGGGATGAGATCGAGGAGGCTGTGTCCTCCACAAGTACCATGGTATGCACCGGGGAACAGTGGAACGACCTGGTGAGGGTAGCAAGAGTTATGTTTTTATTTATGCACCCCCCATGCACCATGTACCATATAAATGTAGGTTCAGTGTCACACGGATGATGTTATTTATCTTAAGGTTACGGCGACATATTTGTGCTTTCAGGCAATGACAAGAGGATCAATGCAGTGTTTTTGTGTGTGTGTGTGTGTGAGTGTGTGAGTGTGTGACCCTGTGTGTCTGTTATGTTAAATGGATTGAAGATTTTTACTTTCATTTACCTTACTTTCTGCAGAAGAAGACATCTGCAATAGCAGCGGATCAGCGGCGTACCGGGGGAGGACCCACAACCCAGGAGCCTCTGACTGACATCGGGATCCGAGCCTTGTCCTTGGTCGGGGATAGCAACCGTGCCACCACCGGCATTGGAGCTGACCCACCCACACTGGATGGTAAGTTGAAAACAATCCCTGTTATGTGTTGCAGTCCTGTCATGTAATGTAATGTAACTGTAATGTTGGCCTGATGTAATGTAATGTAAGTTTATTGCACTGTAATGTTGGCCTCATGTGATGTACTGCAATGTTGGGGCATGTAATGCAATGCATATATGTATTGTCTGGCTGCGATATGTAATGCACTAATGCAGCAGTGTTGGACATTTAAGTAAGACTGCGATAAGTCACTGTACTATGTATTCATGTAACCCTGACGCCTCCCCTGGTGCCAAGTTTTTTTAAATGTTGTTTCATACTTCCAGACTCAGACGATTCAGACCAGACCTCCGCAGAGAGACCAGATGACAGACCCACTGCCTTCACCTCTGGCGTCACCCAGCCCTCTCCCAACTTCACCCCTGCCAGAGATGATGATGATGAAGAGGAAGAGGAAGAGCCGCTGATCCTGGAGCCAGTGGACGTGGAGGTGGGGAGCGGAGACAGAGGAGGATACATCAGTTCCATGTGAGCCAGCTGGAACATCCTTCACCACCGAGTCTGTATTCAGGGGATTCTCCCATGGCTCCTCTGATTCTGTGGGACCAAGCAGTACGCAGCAAGGCACCCCCAGTGTTGCAGTGCCTCTGCGCAGTGTAAGGGGTGGTCCGGGGGGGGTCAGGTTCACCTCTGACCTACTTGAGCGGTTCGAATCGCTCCCACTCCCTTGGGTTCTAGACTCTGGATTTATTTGGAGGATGTGATAAAGTACAAAAGACCACTAGTTTGGTGCAAAAGAACTTTGATTTTATTAAGGATAAGAAAATACAATGTCACACTTATAATTACACTAATAAAGAACAGTACATCACACATTCAAAGGGGTTGCAGTGAAAATTACACCTCCCACCTCCCAAATACCTAATACTGGCTCGGTTAGACTCCAGGGCAGGCAGGGACTATGCTTAACAATCCTTTACTGTTAGTTAGCGGTGGTTCGCGATTTCGGGGTTCGCTGTATTCTGTAGGTTCTGCTTGCCGTACCCCAAACGTCGGAGAGGACTTTTTACTTCACAATCTTCAGTTGGGTTGAGTCCGCTGATACGGTAGGGTCCATTTTGGATTTGTGGGGTAAGTACCCGTTTTCTTTCATTAGAAATAGGTTTCAAAGTCCTTTTAGGTAACGTTTTCACCTGTTGGTAGTCAGGCCTAGATGGTAGAGTGGAAACTTTTGAGTCTTCGGTTTCTTCCTTGTGAAGTTTTGTTTCAAGGTTGGTCAATCACGGTGGTTTTAATGGTACCACGTTAGCTGTGGTCGGTTGCTGCCACGATGTTGATGTTCTTCCTTCCTTTTCGATTTAGGACGTTAATGCTGGAGAAGTTAGTTTACAACTGTCGCTTCTTAATGGCATAGGTGTAGTATGGCACTAGCACTGGCACAAGCAGTGTCTCTTGAGGCAGTAGCATAAGCAGCATAGCATAGCATTGTTAAAACAGGGCCCCAGTTATACTGTTTGAGCTGTCCTAATCTTCGTGCCAAATCAGTCCAGAATTATTTGTTTAATTTTGGCGGGCCCGAGAATTCTTTGTCATATTTTGGCAGGCTCGTTAAAAGTTAATATGTCTCGAGTTGGCTGATCTTCTAAATCTGTT
Source organism: Pristiophorus japonicus (assembly GCF_044704955.1). Classification (NCBI taxonomy): domain Eukaryota; kingdom Metazoa; phylum Chordata; class Chondrichthyes; family Pristiophoridae; genus Pristiophorus; species Pristiophorus japonicus. The sequence goes on along the minus strand of NC_091991.1, from coordinate 132,097,184 downwards.
TCTTGATGGAAATATTAGCTTGGTAATCGCAATGTTCTTTTGTGCTTGGTTTTTGCACGCAGGGTGGAGTGGGCCTTTTGTTTTTATGCATAGGCTTAAAATGGCTTTCCAGGTTCAGTTTGATGGCTGGTCATCTCTGAGTTAATTGTTGCAATGTTAATGTCTCTTGTGAAGAAGGGTTTTCGAGTATCCATTTTCCAGACAATTTACTTTAGTCTCAATGCCCCAGGCAGTTTCAATAATCAAACTGGCTTCTTTGAGTGATAATTCCTTAGCCCTGCACACACTGCTTCAATCTGCTTTGTAAAATCCCAAATTCGATTAAAGTTCATAGTTTCTTCCATGTGCACTTTAGGATTTCAAACTTTCTGGTAGATAGTTCCAAATTAAATTTCCTTTCCAATGAGTCCAAACACTGGGGGGGGTTTCCCACGAATTTTGCCCTTCTACAGTCCCCCCTGTGACACTCTACATACTTTGAGTGTCATGCTAGGTGAGCAAAATTCCTGACTTCCCGAGAGTCAACCTTCTCTGTATTTACCTAGCTAAACATTAACGTGCATTCCCCTTTGAAATGCAATGCAGTTTACAGGCGAATACAGTCATTACAATTCAGTCACAGCATAGAGGGGTCCGACACCTCTCCTTTACTCTGTTTTCACAGTAAAATAACGATATATAGTCAAACACAACTTTTGCTACAGTAAAGATAAAAGGTACATAGTCAAACACGATCTTAAGTAACGCTCTTACAACACTCAATATTTGCGTTCCACAGCAGGTAAAATTAAACACAAATTAAACATGGTAGTATGGTGTCACCCCTCCCTACGCGATTCCAAAGTTCGGTCAGGGAGCGTGCAGCACCCTTTGGTGCCTGACCTGACAGCCTCTGCGTTTCACTCAGCAAGTGAGACACTATAAATAAAGAATACTCGCGAGTTGACAGATAACTAAAGTGTGGGAAGCGATTCTGATCCAGACTGGGACTTCTATATTTTTGAAAATGTCCCACCAAGGCGGAATTGTAATCTCGAGAATGTTTCTCCCTATCTCAATTGTTCTCTGTTCTAGAGTATAGAAATGTTTTTGCGACATTATTTCAGCTTTTAGCAGAGCGGTAAGATGTTTGGGTAGAGGGGGAATTGCATAGCCAAAATGTACAACATAATCCTGCAGGTTTGTAATGTTTTCCTTCACAGTGAGGTGGACAGTGGAGGGTTCAGGAATGGGGACAACCCATTCCCTGGGCCACTTGAACTGATGCCTCAGGTTTGAAGCAAAAATTGCTGTCACTCACCGGACACCAGAAGTGTCCATGCTGGTAGTGGGGCACACTAGTGGTGACACAATATGTCCCACCCCCTATGTATGCTACCTGTGGAGGGACATAGTCTTGTGCCAGTACCTCTATGGTACAGTTAATAGGCTGTGCGCCAATAGCTTTAAACCTACACTGTGATTTAAAATGGGCACTCAAGTACTGGGGATACAGTATTACGTGTGCACCCCAGCTCCGGCACCCGGAGAGGTCAGTACCCGTCACAGCGTGCTCCCACTTCATGACATAGAGTGGGACTACTGCAAAATGAATGTGGGCACCTCCTTGAATAACTCCAATGTTCTCCACCTGGTATACCGGTGCGGGTCGGGCTGTCCCACCCATGACCGGCATCCTTAGTACTATTCCCATAATGGTGTGGTTAGATTTCCCACAGTCTACTGGGACAGGGTAGGCTTCAGAGGCTAGGTGGAATTGGCACGGGCTTAGTAGAGGTGGAGGGCTGAGAGGTGCTTATTACTGATCCGGGAGGGGACTGAACCTTGTTTTAAATCCTCCAGATTGTTGCAGCCCTCGCCCAACAACCATGTCCCATACAGCACGCACACCTCATTCTGTGCAGCCTGGTCTGAAGCATTTCTATCCTCCCGTATGAGTGCATTCACTGTCTGTGCATGTTTTTCCAGCTCAGCCACAATTTATTTTAAATGGACCGCCATAGCCTGGTCCTCGTGTAGCTCTGAGCCTCCTACTGTGTTTTCTTGTTTCAGGATTTTCTTCAATTGGTTCTTTAGACCGTTTATCTGTGTTTGCAGTTCTATATCATCTAGGTTATTTACTACAGAGGATCTTGTATTGTAGGCAGTAAAAACATCGTTTATGATGCCCCTTCTAGGTCTCCCCGTGCCCATGGCGTCCCTAGCATTTAGGGTGCAAAATCTGCTTTGTCTACATTCCCAAAGTCTAATTCGTAACATTTCTTGAACATGTCTCTAAGTAGGGCCTGGTATAGCAGCTTTGTTTCCTTCAGGCACCATGCAGGTAAGTGTACCTCAGTAAGGTTTAAAATAACTGAAGCTACTGCATAGTGTACCCCCTAGTATAACACCTTTTCGGTTGGTACCAATACTAATCTGTTCCCTGGTCCCTTGCTGGTGGTAGGACACCTTTCTATTATTGTGCGTATTGGCGGGGTCATGGGCAGGGGTTTCTTAATGTGTGCTCTTAGTTCGGTGGCGTTAATTGGGAGTGGGGAGTGGGACCGCACACCCATGTACGCTGGAGTCCCACCCCATCCCTTCCCTTCATCTTGCCATTGCCTAGCGAAGGCAATTGATATGCCTCCGGGGCAAATGTTCTCTGATCCTCACATGCAAACGTAAATTCCCTGTTCAGATTCCCACCACTTGTCCCAACACACTTTTACTCCTCCCCTTGTCCCCCTGATGGTGCGGTACGTATCATTACCGAGTCATTCCCAGTCCGATTCCTGGTCCCACGCGTCCTTGCTGAGCTTTCTGAGCCACCACCATCTTCCCAGGGGAATCTTTCCTTTGCAAGTCAAGCATACACGCTTTCCCTCCGCAACACTGACTCGGGCAGCGACGATCTGTATCCGGGGGCATGGAACTGAGGTCTCCCCATAGGTAAACCCTTCCTGGCTGGAGTATTAATGGGTGCGATGATGCCGAGGAGTTTCCCCTGTGAGTTGCACTGTTTTCTCTTCTCAGGAGCAGTGACTCCCGTCATTACAGCCCATGGCTTCTAAAATGTCTTCTTGGGTGGTGGCAAATGTTCTCTGTCCCCTTTTGCTCTCGGTAGAGAGGGACTGGTACAGCTTGCCGTCCAAGTATAGGAGGAGCATCTTTGCTACCTCGGCATCATCGCACCCATTAATATCTCCTGCCTATTCCACTTCCATAAAGTGAACCGTGGGATCTCTCTTTGGAGTTAGCTTTCCCAGGTGGTTTATCATAGCCCTAAGCTGTTGGGGAGTTTGGGGGACCACAAACTGACTTTCCAGGAGCCCTTGACCCCCGGCACTGGTGGGAGGGTCAAACTTCTGTTGCCGGACCGGGCACATTGGCGCTGGTTCTGGCTCTTCCTGTTCTGGCTCGCCTACCCCTCCCCCCTGCTGCCAAGCCGAGCTGAAACTCGGCGCCACAGGTGGTGGTGGTCCACTATCCCTGTCCGCCCCGCAACTCGTTCACCCCTCCTGCTGCCGAGCCGGTGTAGTCACCGGTGCGACAGGTGGTGGCTGAACAGTTTCTTCCTTCTCTTCCAGGCTTATCTGGGCCGTTCCTGGGTTTATTAGGCATACCATGCCTTTTGCCTTGGAAGAGCAAGGTTTAAAGTTTTGATTTGTTGCTGGCAGGGACCATGGTCTCCTGACTCAAACCCGTTCGAGCTCGCTACTTTATATGCTGCCTGCACGTCTGTTAATTTTTCCTCCAGCTCTTTTACTTGTAGGGTGAGGCGAGTGCTTTCTTCCCGCAGTATCTTTTCATTATTTTCAGCCTCGGTAACCTGACACTGAAAATAGTCCTGACTGTTTTTAAATTTTCCATTAGCTGGGTCTTTCCCTGTTTTAGCTTACGGAGTTCTCCCCATAACCTTTCTTCTGCCATAGCCCTTTCCTGTGATTTCTCTGCGCATTCCCATAATTCTGCCTGTAGTGATTCAATGGTGTCGTCTAGGAGTTGGACCTGTCGCTGTAGACAGACCAACCAAATTGTCTTCTCTACTGGCTCTTTATGGTCCTTGCTTGCTGTCCACTGGGCTGCAGCGTCAACTGGACGCTCAGCGCGCAACAGACCAAGCACCCATTCTTTAGTGACATTGACCTTCTTATACACATAGGAGGAAATCCTCTCTTCCATCTTGGTTCTTTCTCCCAAGCCAGCACTTGCTGCATCATACCCCTTATATCAGAGTCCTGCCGCAGTCGCCATTTTGTAAGGATTGGTCCTGGGGGTCAGGTTCACCACTGACCTACTTGAGTAGTCCGAATCGCTCCCACTCCCTTAGATTCTAGACTCTGGATTTATTTGGGGGATGTGATAAAGTGCAAAAGACCACTGGTTTGGTGCAAAAGAAGTTTGTTTTGTTCTTTTATTAAGGATAAGAAAATACAATGTCACACTTATAATTACACTAATAAAGAATAGTACATCACACATTCAAAGGGGTTGCAGTGAAAATTACACATCCCACCTCCCAAATACCTAATACTGGCTCGGTTAGACTCTAGGGCAGGCAGGGATTATGCTTAACAATCCTTTACTGTTAGTTAGCGGTGGTTCGCGATTTCGGGGTTCGCTGTATTCTGTAGGTTCTGCTTGCCCCGAAGGTCGGAGAGGATTTTTTACGGCGCAGTCTTCAGTTGGGTTGAGTTCGCTGATGCGGTAGGGCGCGTTTGGATTTGTGGGGTAAGTACCCATTTTCTTTCGTTAGAAATAGGTTTCAAAGTCCTTTTAGGTAACGTTTTCACCTGTTGGTAGTCAGGCTTAGATGGTAGAGTGGAAACTTTCGATTCTTCGGTTTCTTCCTTGTGAAGTTTTGTTTCGAGTTTGGTTGATCGCGGTGGTTTTAATGATACCATGTTGGCTGTGTTCGGTTGCCACCACGATGGTGATGTTCTTCCTTCCTTTTCGATTTCAGGACGTCAAGGCTGGAGAAGTTAGTTTGCAACTGTTGCTTCTTGATGGCAGAGGCGTAGTATGGTACTAGCACTAGCACAAGCAGTGTCTCTCGAGGCAGTAGCATAAGCAGCATAGGATAGCATTGTTCAAACAAGGCCCCAGTTATACTGTTTGAGCGCTCCTAATCTTCGTGCCAAATCTGTCTAGAACTCTTTGTTTAATTTTGGCGTGCCCGAGAATTCTTTGTCATATTTTGGATGGCTCGTTAAAAGTTAATATGTCTCGGGTGGGCTGATCTTCTAATCTGTTTCTTGATGGAAATATTAGCTTGGTAATCGCAATGTTCTTTTGTGCTTGGTTTTTGCATGTAGTCTGGAGTGGGCCTTTTGTTTTTATGCATAGGCTGAAAATGGCTTTCCAGGTTCAGGTTTGGAAAGTCCTTACTCTACAATATGAAACCACTTGAGGCACATTCTGGGGACAAGGTCACTTGGTCAAGGTGACCTGAACTCTTTAATCACAGGACTCCAAAGACAATGGCCCTGCGTGGGACCTGTCTTTTTATACCTGAGGTATCAGGTAAGGAGTGTCTCCCACAAGTTCACCCCTTGTGGTCAAGGTGTGCATCTAGGTTGAGTGTATACGATAATACAGTGGTGCTACATTGTGGTTACATACATGACATCACCTCCCCCGACAAAGTCTTATTGGAAACATAGGTTTAGTCTTTCAGGTGGTCTACACTCCCTCGTGGAGCGCCGCAGTTGGGGCTCTGGTTGTTGGACACTGACAAGAGTGTTTGTCACCTGTGGTGATTCCGGCCTGCCCGGGCTGACCGCAGGGACTGTGCATTCTTCTGACTGCTCTTGTTGCTCGTTCACTGGCGGTGTGATGAGCTCCAACTCATGGTCTTCTTCAGGTCCCTCCGTGTCGCTGCTGAACCTTTTTTTTTACTTGGTCCAGATGCTTACGGCATATCTGACCATTGTTGAGTTTTACCACAATGACCCTATTCCCCTCTTTGTCAATTACAGTGCCCTCAAGCCATTTGGGCCCCATGGTGTGATTGAGGATGAATACAGGATCATTTATTTCTATATATCTCCCTCTCACATTACGGTCATGGTACTCGTTTTGTGACTTGCGCTTGTCCTCAACTATGTCGGTCAGGACTGGGTGAATGAGAGACAACCGAGTTTTGAGTGTCGCTTCATTAGTAGCTCTGCGAACGGGACCCCCGTGAGCGAGTGCGGTCGGGATCTATAGGCCTGCAGGAGACGTGATAGGTGGAATTGTAGGGAGGGTCCTTGAATCCTGAGCATACCTTGCTTAATGATTTGGACCGCACGTTCCACCTGGCCATTGGAGGCCGGCTTGAACGGCGCAGTCATGACATGGTTGATGACATTGCCCGACATAAACTATCGGAATTTGTAGCTTGTGAAACATGGGCCATTATCACTAACCAGGATGTCCGGCAAGCCATGGGTTGCAAAGATCGCACATAGGCTTTCTACGGTGGTGGATGACGTGCATGAATTCAGAATGATGCACTCGATACATTTTGATTACGCATCTACCACAATAAGGAACATCTTACCCATGAACGGGCCCGCGTAGTCAACATGAATGCGTGACCATTGCCTGGTGGGTAAGGGCCATGGGCTGTGTGGGGCCTCCCTGGGGATATTACCCAACTGGGCACACGTCGTTCACCTGCAAACACAGTGTTCCAGGTCTGAATCAATTCCAATCCACCAAACATGTGACTGGGCAATGGCCTTCATCAGCACAATGCCTGGGTGCTCGCTGTGGAGTTCCTGATGAATGCCTCCGTGCCCTTCTGGGGCATAACTACCCGGCTGCCCCATAGTAGGCAGTCGGCTTGGATGGAGAGCTCATCCATCCGTCTGTGGAACGGTCTGACCTCCTCAGGGCATGCTCCATGTGCGGGCGCCCAATCCCCAGTCAGGACACATTTCTTAATCAGGGATAGGAGGGGATCTCTGTTTGTCCAGATTTTGATCTGGCGGGCTGTGATGGGGGAGCCTGCGCTGTTAAAGGCATCGACAGCCATGACCATTTCAGTGGTGGCCAGTGGAAGCTTGCTGAACACGTCAGTGCAATTTTCAGTGCCGGGCCAGTGCCGGATGGAGTAGTTATAAGCAGACACCTTGACAGCTCATCGCTGTATGCGAGCTGATGCGTTGGCATTGACAGCCTTGCTGTCTGACAACAGGGATGTTAATGGCTTGTGGTCCGTCTCTAATTCAAACTTCCTACCAAATAGGTACAGAAGCATTTTTTTTACACCGTAGACACATGCAAGCGCTTCCTTCTCGACCATCCCATATCCTCGTTCTGCTTGAGAGAGCGACCTGGAGGCATAAGCCACAGGTTGTAGTTGACCCTCAGCATTGCCCTGCTGCAAAACGCACCCAACCCCATAGGACGATGCATCACATGTCAGAACCAATTTTGTTCCGGGGCCGTACAGGGTCAACAACTTGGTTGAACAAAGTAGGTTTTGCGCCCGGTCAAAAGCCCGCTCCTGACAGTCCCCCCAAAACCAAGAGCAAACCTTACGCAGAAGCATGTGTAGTGGCTCCAACAATGTGCTCCAGTTCGGCAGAAAGTTCCTGAAATAGTTCAACAGTCCCAGGAATGAACACAACTCCGATGTGTTGCAGGGCTTGGGTGCTCGTCGAATCGCCTCTGTTTTGGATTCGGTGGGCCGAATCCCATCTGCAGCAACCCTCCTGCCCAGAAACTCAACCTCAGGAGCTAAGAACAAACATTTAGATTTTTTGAGTCGCAGGCCTACCCGGTCCAGTCGGCGTAGCACCTCCTCCAGGTTGTGGAGGTGTTCCTCGGTGTCTTGACCCGTGATGAGGATGTCGTCCTGGAATACGATCATTCCAGAAATGGATTTAAGCAGGCTTTCCATGTTTCGTTGAAAAATCGCGGCCGCTGATCGAATGCCAAACGGGCACCTGTTATAAACGAACAGTCCCTTGTGCGTGGTGATGGTGGTCAGTAGTTTAGATTCGTCGGCCAGTTCCTGGGTCATATAGGCTGAAGTGAGGTCCAACTTGGTGAACAGCTTGCCGCCTGCCAGCATGGCGAAAAGGTCCTCCGCTCTCGGGAGTGGGTATTGATCTTGTAGGGACACCCGATTGATGGTGGCCTTGTAGTCGCCACAGATCCTGACAGAGCCATCCGCTTTTAGTACGGAATGGATGGGGCTCGCCCAGTCGCTGAATTTAACAGGCAAGATGCTGCCCTCTCTCAACAACCGGTCCAATTCGCTCTCGATCTTTTCCTGCATCACATACGGCACCGCTCTGGCTTTGTGGTGCACTGGCCTGGCGTCCGGGGTGATGTGTATCACTATTTTAGTACCTTTGAAAGTCCCGACGCCAGGTTGGAATAGTGAATTGAATTGTGAGCACGAACTTCGCTCCACAGATGACATTGTGTGAACATCCCCCTATTTCCAGTTAATCTCGGCTAACCAGCTCCTCCCCAACAGTGCGGGACCATTGCCCGGGACAATCCAAAGCGGTAGCCGATTCATTAACCCATTGTGTGTGACAGCCAACATTGCACTGCCTAGCACCAGAATGATTTCTTTCATGTAAGTCCGTAATTGTGTCTCTATACATGCTAATTTGGGTCTACTGGCTTTAAGTGGCCATAGCTTCTCAAATTGCTGAATGCCCATGAGTGACTGGCTGGCCCCAGTGTCCAGCTCCATGCGTACAGGGATACCGTTTAATAAAACCCTCATCATCATTGCTGTATGAACTGTGAATATTCACCACATGGACCCGCTGTACCTCGGCGTCCATCGATTTGCCCCAAAGATCATCCTGCCTCAAAGAACCCTCTTCTGATCCATCCACCTCATATATTAGTCTGGTTGCAGACTTCCTGCACATTTGAGCTAAGTGGCCACTGAGATTGCAGTTCCTGCAGACAAACTGTTGAAATCTGCAAGATCTAGCTGAGTGTTTTCCCTCACACCTCCAGCATGAGTTGAAGTATCCATTGTTGGGAACAAAAGGGCTATGGCCAGGCATTCCACTCTGACTGTCCCTTTGACTGCTCTTAAGTACCCTATTAGTGGATGTGAATGGCCCCATCCCGGGCCGCATTGTCCACTGTGATGGCGTGAATGTCCGTTCAGCCTGCCATTGTCTCTGTTGAAGTCCTGCTTTGGGGTCTATTGCTTCGGACTGCTGCTGCCTGCCTGCAGGGCTCTGAGTCGCATTGATGATGTTGACTCCCTGATCCATCGCCACGTTAGAGGCAGAATTGCGTGCATATGTTATTTTCGTCTCTTCCTCCCCGCCATGAAAATGTTTGAGCCATCAACGCTGCCGCTTCCAAGGTCAAATCCTTGTTCTCAATTAATTTGCGGAAAATTCCCGCATGACTGATGCCCTCTGTAAAGTGCTTACTCTACAGCATGAAACCACACGAGGCACATTCCAGAGACAAGGCCACTCTGTGACCTTAGCTCTTTATTACAGGATTCCAGAAGTGATGACCTTGCATGGGACCTCCCTTTATATACCTGTGTGATCAGGTAAGGAGTGTCTCCCACAAGTTCACCCCCTGTGGTTAAAGTGTGCATCCAAGTTGAGTGTTTTCAGTAATAGCGGTGTTACATTGTAGTTACAAACATGACATCACCTTTCCCTCCCCCCGCAAAATCTTATTGGGATCATAGGTTTAGACTTTCAGGTGGTCTACGCTCCCTCGTGGAGCGCCGCAGTTGGGGCTCTGGTTGTTGGACACTGACGTGAGTGTCTGTCACCTGTGGTGATTCCGGCCTGTCCGGGCTGACCTCAGGGACTGTGCATTCTTCTGATTACTCTTGTTGCTCGTTCGCTGGTGGTAATGTGAGCTCCATCTCATGGTCTTGTTGTAGGAGGTAGGCACCTTTAGAATATACCAGAATACTAGGCATTAGGCACCTGCTAGATATAAGTTTAAAGTGGACACACACATAAAATGGCTGCCCAGGCATGATGGAAAATCAGGTAGTCAAGCTGTGAACTGTTGAACGTTCAATGACCAAGCAATAACCCTGTGAGGCCCACTGTAGGAATGCCTGGGATGCGGGAAGACAGAGATAAGAAGGAAACCATCTCCTGTGAACAAGGTCATAAACCAATTAATTCCCCAGGAAGAAAGATAAGAGGGAAACCATCTCCTGTAAACAAGGTTATAAACCAATTATTTCTCCCAGATGAAAGAACTAGGGAGAGAACCTATAAAGTCATCGATCAGCCCAAGCTGACAATAACCGAACATATGGTTCCCTGGATACTAGGGGAATTCTATTGGGTTAAAAGAACCTATATGTAATCTATAATCGTTGTGATTGGCTTGTGTCCAGCTGTGATGGGCTGTGTAGCTGTAGTAAACTGTTTTGTAACTGTTGTGAAACATATAAAGGTGCATGTAACCCTTTGTTCGGTGGAGAGAAGCCTGGACTCAGTCTTGTGATTTCCTCCCCGCTAAGCGTAATAAAGGCCGCATCAGCATTGGAACCGACTCTGAGTGTTGAGTGATTCTTCTGAGAAAACACTAACGCTAACAGTGGCGTAGTCGGCAGGATTTCCCGGAGTTGCTGGACGCCCTTGGAAAAACCCGGGTGAGTATTAAAAAAAAGCAATTTTTAAGTATAAAGGGTGCGGAAGGTGGAAGCTGGTTGATCGACACGAGGAGACGGTCTAATATCTCAAACACCTAGCCTGAGCCTGAATTAAGAGGACTTTTGTCCCACGTGACGGCCAGGAACCAAGTAGGCGTAGGGAACACACTTAGACCGTGGGATCGTGATACCGAGAGACATCTTCCGGACCCAGTAGTGTAATTTGAAACACCCCGGGGTAGAACCAAGCGGTGTACAGCGGCTAACGGAATCCAAACCTGTGAACAGGGTCGGACCAACGGGCCGAGCGGTGGTAGGTAGTCGTTAAGGATATGTAGAGCACTGCGGGAATTGCTTAAACGTGTTTTTAAGAATTGTATAAGTTTGTGTAACAGCAGAACTGTGACCTGACAGTAGCCAAGAGACAGTTTACTACAAGTCGCGCTAGAAAGAAAGCGGACCTCTGAGAGTAGATTCCTAACGGTACTAGTCCTACCCAGGAATGGCCATGAAAACAAGTAAACTCGAGTGGGGACCAGAAGGGTCGCTTGCCCGCCACCTGGCGGAAAAACAAAAGAAGCTAATTGAAAAATTATTAAAGCAGGGTGGAATCCTCAGGAACTAGTTATGTGAGGAATTATTTAGATAAAACTATGAATTCCCTGAAAGGTCATGGATCCAAAAATAGAGCCGGCCAAAACAAGAAGAGAGACTGTTGTAAATGTCTGATCGTTGAGTGAGAAGTGTCTGTGTGATTTTTGACTGCAGAATGAATTTTTTATGTTTTCATGTTCTGAAAGCCTGTTTGGAAGAGGAATGCAAGTGTCTGTTTATTTTAGAAACAGAGTGAAAGTCTTTTTTTAACCCTTTGTAATGTTGTCCTGTATGTGGGAAGTTTTAAGACATTTAAGTTAGAAACGCAGGTGTGGATTTATTCGGATGATAAGTTACGGAGCTAGGAAAATAAACAAATAAAGGATAGGTTTGTTGAGCAAAAGATTTATTTGACACGCTCACTTACTTGCCGAAAGAAAACATGCAATGATTGATTGGGTTGAAAGACATAAATTTAGTCTCGGAATGAGATAAAGAATGCTTTAAAAAAAAGAGCTTCTAAAAAAAAAAAAGTTTTAAATAAAGATTGAAATTACAAAGTTTGAATTGGGATTTTGAGATATTCAGAGAAGGCACAGGAAATACTGAGGTGGATTTAAAAAAAAGAAAAAGATTAAATTAAATCTAATCAGGTCAAACTCCTGGGCAAGTGGCGAGCTATCTGCGAAGGTGTAAAAGGAACTTTTGGAAAATGTTAAAAAACAGCAAGCTTTAGTAACGACTTTGAAACTGGAGCATTTTGAGATAACGAAAGGCAGCCCTCAAACTCTCAAAGCTGGACTCCATTCCAGTTATGAAAAAAAAGAAAAAGATAAAGACGCCACTTTGAAAGTAAACAAATGATTTTAAATTAACAACTTTATGGAGTTACGAACCCTCCGTGTAAAATACAAAACCTAATTTGAAGAAAGAAAAAAAAGATGTAATGGACTAAATGGAAAAAGACATAACTTACTAAATACTAGTTGATGTTTGCTGTGAAAAAGATATTGGTTTAATTAGAAGGAAAAACAAATTGGAATAAGTAAAAAACACTCTACATGGATTCGAATTTTAAATTATGAAAAAGTTTCAATGCAGTTTGAAAAGATTTCCAAAATGGACAGTGTTTATCAAAAAAAGTCCCGAACAGTCTAAACAAGCAGGAGGGTTTTGAAGATAACGAGGAGAAAGAGAGAAATAAAAAAAAAACAGAATTGAATTTCAGTAAACAAAATTGCTATTGTATGTGTGGTCTTGTTTTAAAACAATTTAAAAAAAAAATTATTTGGCAAGTACTTGAATTAGAAGTTAAGAAAACATTGGAGTTTACTCTAATGATTTATGCTGTTTAACGGATTCCTAATTTCGAAGCCAGTTTTGAAGGCACAAAGACTTTTTTTTCAGATGATTACGTGAAGTCACGTAATGACATCAGGTCTTCTTACAAACCTGGAAAGGAGTTAACCCTTTCCATTGACAGCCGTTTTATACTGAACATTATTAATTTGGATTTCTTAATAGGGAAAAAAAAAGACTCACCTAACAGAGGAAACAAAAATAAAAACAGAACTAGCTTATGTAATAATACTTGCCTGATACAATAAAGAAATAGATACTCAATAAAACAAATTGAAGAGTTAAAAGCTAAGATAAACAGGCTGGAAGAGATAACGGGACTAGACGGATAGTGCAGTGCGCAGCCATAGCACCATCACCTCTGGCAATAGAGCCAATGTACCCCACGGTGGGTAGGTGTAGTCCACAAACCCAACCTAACGGTAAAGCAGACAGCGATGTTTGGAGGAATAGCTTTGGCCTTGGTCATAGGAGTTTGGGTAATATTTAAGTGGGTAAAGACACGAGCGCACGCCCTACAGATTCAGCTCGAAATGGTTCGATTATAACCTTGTGCTTCTGATTTTGCAGGGTGACAGGGACACTCGTAGAGCAAAAAACTTAACCCCTGGTGACGACCAGGCCATCTGTTTAAAATTACAGATAATACTTATCGGAATGGGAATACGAAAGGCGCTACTCGTAATATGGATAGCCCTGCGACATGCACGTACCCTGGGCAACACCGACGGACAGCAGAGCACGCTGGAAATAAACAACTACATGAACTATGGAGTCTTGTTTAATTTAACGGACGGAATGTGCATCCCAGCAGCCAAGGACTGGAGCAAGGACAGGACTTATGTTAATGCATGGTTACAAGTGAATCCTAATAAGAATCCTAATAAGAATCAGAGTATGTGTACAGTGCTCCACGGGTATAAGGAGCAGATGCATTAAACGGAGGGATGTCAAAGGGCCTGATGAATGTACTTTCGGCATAATTTGCACGCCTCCGGGACAATCCCAGCAATCAGTCATCCGCAAGAAGGGAATGGGGCTGTGTGGGTATTATGAGGAGGCGGGGGCGGCTGCAATATCACTGTATGTATGTTTCTCACCCCCTCCGACACCGCGCCCCATAAGAATCACTACATTGCTCGAGGAACTGCCTTGCCCCATAACTACGAAGGGACCAGAGAATGGGATTGTAATGTACAACGAGGGGGAACTGTTGTATGATAATGTTAAACATGAAATTGTGCCTGTTCTGATCAATATTTCAGGCATCCAGATGCCGGAATACTGTACAGAACAGTCAAGGAAGATGTACAATGTATTAAGTAAAGTTGTAATGCAGCAGGCTGCCGATGCAATGGGTGCCAGTAGGTTCCGGGGACAGGGGTTAGCCCCCAGGATGAAGAGGGAAATAGTTAATGATGTTGCTACCGTTTTCAATACAGGGACCTCCGTAGTGAACTCGATAGACATACAAGGATTAAATGAGAGGGTGGAACAGCTTAGAGGGGTGACGAAGGGGTTATTGGAGAGGGTGGAGCAAAACCAGGAAGACCAAGCCAACCTAGGAAAGGAGGGTGCCAAAATCCAGCAGGGTGGCATCTCAGTCCTGGAAGCTCACGCCAGAACCATCAATCACCTCATTGATAGAGAATAGGAAGATACAGGGAAAGAAAAGACAGGGGCAACTCTGTCACGCTTATGGTCTGTGGATGGTGGGACAGATCCGCCACAATCTCGACCAGATCCAATGCGGGGAAGTACCCGATTGGATAGACAGTTCACATTTAGCTCAGTTGGCTAACCAGAGGGGGACACTGGATAATTGTACTCTGAAGGGACTGACCAGAGTATACCCAGCAATTCCAGATTGCCAGATGGGTAGGACTACCGGGATAGGGACAGTCCTGATGATCCCTATAGCCACGCCGGACTCAGGGCCGTTCCCCCTATACCAACGAGAAAATATCGGAATAATACGGGAAAATGTCTCCATACGCTACTACCTGACCACCACCTCTGCCGTTCGTCAAAACAACATACTTACCGGGATTTCCCTAGCAGATTGCAAGCAAAAGGGGGAAATCACAGTATGCCCTCACTCGGTGGGCCGAGGGGAGCTAGACGAGTGCGGGTTTAACCGAACCGACGGGTGTGTACTAGAAATAGTGCCCGCACACATGCACTTCGCGAGGGCAGGCTACGGAAGGAAGGGAAGATACTGCGTCTCTACTACTGAGCGTTCATTCCAGTATAATGACCTGCAGTGCCCTATACCACAGCTAAACTTTTGCTTTACACCACTACGACCTGTCGCGATCGGGCAAGCGCATATCACCCAGGTTAGGCGCCGGAAGTCCGAAGTTATTGAGGTAACCGATCAGCTCCATGATCATTTACAGGCTTATGATGAACCAGATCAGGTCCTTATCCCACATCTAACCGAAGTATTACGAGAGTTGAGGCTCAGAGTGGGTCAATCCGTAAAGCTCTACCACCAACTACAAACTAAAATCAAAGTACTGGAAGAAGATACCGAGATAGACTTACAAAGTCAGAGTTGGTGGAGAAAGGTCTGGGACTGGGGAATAAATGTGAACATCCACCCATGGATTCGAATAATTTCACATATACTGGTCGGGATACAATTGATCTTAGCAATAACATGGGGCGTAATGGCCTGCCAGGCATGCAGACACCATGCACAACGAAGACGGACAAATCACCGTTCCCCGGATACTAAACAAGCCTGTTTTATAAGGGGGCAGGAGGATTTGGTCTTTGTCAATTCGATTTAAGCAACCGGGACTTCTGAAACCGCGTGACTGGCCAGCACGTTGAGGCAGGGAGTATCGGGCCGTGCACAAAATCTAATAAAGGTCGAATGGTCGGTTAAAAGGGGACTAGGACTAGTCCCTTTACCGAAAGGGGGAGTTGTTGTAGGAGGTAGGCACCTTTAGAATATACCAGAATACTAGGCATTAGGCACCTGCTAGATATAAGGTTAAAGTGGACACACACATAAAATGGCTGCCCAGGCATGATGGGAAATCAGGTAGTCAAGCTGTGAACTGTTGAACGTTCAATGGCCAAGCAATAACCCTGTGAGGCCCACTGTAGGAATGCCTGGGATGCGGGAAGACAGAGATAAGAAGGAAACCATCTCCTGTGAACAAGGTCATAAACCAATTAATTCCCCAGGAAGAAAGATAAGAGGGAAACCATCTCCTGTAAACAAGGTTATAAACCAATTATTTCTCCCAGATGAAAGAACTAGGGAGAGAACCTATAAAGTCATCGATCAGCCCAAGCTGACAATAACCGAACATATGGTTCCCTGGATACTAGGGGAATTCTTTTGGGTTAAAAGAACCTATATGTAATCTATAATCGTTGTGATTGGCTTGTGTCCAGGATGATGCACTCGATCCATTTCGAGTACGCATCTACTACAATGAGGAACATCTTCCCCATGAATGGGCCCGCGTAGTCAATGTGAATGCGTGACCATGGCTTGATGGGCCAAGGCCACGGGCTGAGCGGGGCCTCCCTGGGGGCATTACCCAGCTGGGCACAGGTCGTGCACCTGAGGACACAGTGTTCCAGGTCTGAATCAATTCCAGGCCACCAAACGTGTGACCGGACAATGGCCTTCATCATCATGTAGCATTTACCAATATCTCGCAAAGATTCCAGGCACCTTTCCCCTGCAGAGGAGAAGAATCCCTTTCTGGACTTTTAAAATGGAAGGAAAACTTTGGGACACAAATGAATTTTAAAGGGGCAGACGAGGCCTGCAGGGGATAAAAGGGGGTGCATTCATGGAGACCCCCCCCTACCCCAGTGTTTGGACTCATAGGAAAGGGAATTTAATTTGGAACTATCTACCAGAAAGTTTGAAATCCTAAAGTGCACATGGAAGAAACTACGAACTTTAATCGAATTTGGGATTTTTAAAAGGTGTATGTTGGGTCTGCAAGAAAAGGGGTGGGGTCAATATCTAAAGGGCCAGTTTGGACATTGGAACTAATCAAATTGTCTGGGAACTGTATACCCTCGAAACTTGCCCCTTGAAAACATTAGCATTTAAACAATCAACGATGGAAGAAACATTTATCACCGCACCCGGAGGACCTAAATGTCACATACATATTCCAACACCTTTTCAACAGGCTTAGAAATATCTGGCTCAGGCCAGACTAGCACAATGGAGAGCTCACCAACTTCGAAAAGCGTATTAACGCCAGATTAAAACCACTTAATCAAGTTTCAGTTAGCTGGCTGAAAAATTGAAACAAAGAACTGAGCTAGATTTGATGGAAGATAAAGACGCCTGTTTTAGTATAATTGAAGTCTGTTCTGGCAGTTAGGTGTGCTTCAAGAGACATTATTAAGTTAGCAGTCTCGTTGCATAAGTTCTACTCCAGCCTCGAAAAGTGGGATCCCGAAACATCAGCGAAAGGAATCTCTAAAACCCAGAAGGACAGCACCACAACAGCAAACAGGCTGTCAAAACAACTATTGGAAAGTTGCGGGCCATCGCGACCAACCCAACAGTCAACGGGAACCAACCCAACAAAACCGAAGAAAAACCGAAGATTTTTCCACTCTACAAGCTGGTCCTATGCTACCAAGGGGTACAGACTACAGAACGTGGACAACTAAGGCGAACCCCAGGGACAACTAAGGCAAGTTGGAACTGTCAAAAAGGGGATTGGTGAGCATAGCCCCTGAACCCCCCAGAGCTATAACTTCGTTAGTTAGGGGAATTGGGAGGAGGGAGGCTGGGATAACTTGTGTAAATGTATCTGCATTCTTCTTTTTACCCCATTTAGAGTTTAAGCCGTATTCTTTTCCCCACAGGCTGTAATTTGACAATTTATTCAATGTGTTGTACCCCTCAGTGTGTATTGGTCTGTGTGTGTTATTAAAGGTGTGCCTTTTACTTCTTTTTTAAACACAATAAAGCCATACCTGCTTCCTACCTTGAAACCGATTGTCTGTCCAAGTCTGTCACAGTCCCTTCATAATTCCACTGTCTAGAACCAAGGGTGTGGGAGCGATTCGGAACCGCTCATATAAGGTCAGAAGGGAAAGCTGACCCCCTGCAAACCACCCCTTACAATCACAATGCCTGGGTGTTCGCTGTGGAGTTCCCTGATGAATGCCTCCCTGCCCTTCTGGGGCATGACTACCCAGCTGCCCCATAGTAAGCAGTCGGCTTGGATGGAGAGCTCTTCCATCTGTGGAACGGTCTGACCTCCTCAGGGCATGCTCCGTGTGCGGGCGCCCAATTCCCAGTCAGGACACATTTCTTAATCAAGGATAGGAGGGCATCTCTGTTTGTCCAGATTTTGATCTGGCGGGTTGTGATGGGGGAGCCTGCACTGTCAAAGGCATCGACAGCCATGACCATCTCAGCGCTTTGCTGAGCCTGCTGAGTGCATCAGAGCAGTTTTCAGCGCCGGGCCGGTGCCGGATGGAGTAGTCATAAGCAGCTAGCGTGAGGGCCCACCGCTGTATATGAGCTGATGCGTTGGCATTGACATCCTTGCTGTCTGACAACAGTGATGTGGTGGCTTGTGGTCCGTCTCTAATTCAAACTTCCTACCAAAGAGGTACTGATGCATTTTTTTTACACCATAGACACAAGCAAGTGCTTCCTTCTCGACCATGCCATATCCCCATTCTGCTTGAGAGAGCGACCTGGAGGCATAAGCCACAGGTTGTGGCTGACCCTCAGCATTACCCTGCTGCAACACACACCCAACCCCATAGGACGATGCATCACAAGTCAGAACTAAACGTTTACAGGGGTCATACAGGGTCAACAAATATTTTTGAATGAAGTAGGTTTCGCGCCCGATCAAAGGGCCATTCCTGACAGTCCCCCCAAAACCAATCGCAACCCATATGCAGGAGCACGTGTAACAGCTCCAACAACGTGCTCAAATACGGCAGAAAGTTCCCGAAATAGTTCAACAGTCACAGGAATGAACGCAGCTCCGATGTGTTGCAGGGCCTTGGTGCTTGTCGAATCACCTCTGTTTTGGATTCAGTGGCCTAAATCCCAGCTGCAACAACCCTCCTGCCCAGAAACTCAACCTCAGGAGCTAAAAACACACATTTAGACTTCTTGAGTCGCAGGCATACCCGGTCCAGTCAGCATAGCACCTCCTCCAGGTTGTGGAGGTGTTCCTCGGTATCTCGACCCGTGATGAGAATGTCGTCCTGGAATACGATCGTTCCCAGAATGGATTTAAGTAGGCTTTCCATGTTACGTTGAAAAATCACAGCCGCTGATCGAATGCCAAATGGCACCTGTTAAACGCAAACAGTCCCTTGTGCGTGGTGATGGTGGTCAGTAGTTTGGATTCGTAGGCCAGTTGCTGGGTCATATAGGCTGAAGTGAGGTCCAACTTGGTGAACAGCTTGCCGCTTGCCAGCGTGGCGAGGAGGTCCTCCGCTCTTGGGAGCGGGTATTGGTCTTGTAGGAACACCTGATTGATGGTGGCCTTGTCGTCGCCACAGATCCTGACAGAGCCATCCGCTTTTAGAACGGGAACGATGGGGCTCGCCCGGTCGCTGAATTCAACAGGCGAGATGATGCCCTCTCTCAACAGCCGGTCCAATTCGCTCTCGATTTTTTCCCGCATCACATACGGCAGCGCTCTGGCTTTGTGGTGCACTGGCCTGGCTTCCGGGGTGATGTGTATCACTACTTTGGTGCCTTTGAAAGTCCCGATGCGTGGTTGAAATAGTGACTCGAATTGTTGTAGGACTTGTGAGCATGAACTTTGCTCCACCGAGGACATTGCGTGAACATCCCCCCATTTCCAGTTCATCTCGGCTAACCAGCTCCTCTCCAACAGTGCGGGACCATTGCCCGGGACAATCCAGAGTGTCAACCGGTTCATTAGCCCATTGTGTGTGACAGCCATCATTGCACTGCCTAGCACCGGAATGATTTCCTTGATGTAAGTCCGTAATTGTGTCTCAATACGTTCTAATTTGGGTCTACTGGCTTTGAATGGCCATAGCTTCTCGAATTGCTGAACGCCCATGAGTGACTGGCTGGTCCCAGTGCCCAGCTCCATGCGTACTGGGATACCGTTCAACAAAACCCTCATCATCATTGGTGGCATTCTGGTGTATGAACTGTGAATATTTGCCGCATAGACCCGCTGAACCTCGCCGTCCATCGATTTGCCCCAAAAGTTATCCTGCCTCACAGAACCCTCTTCTGGTCCATCTGTCTCATATATCAGTCTGGTTGCAGGTTTTCTACATATTCGAGCTAAATGGCCACTGAGATTCCAGTTTCTGCAGACAAACTGTTGGAATCTGCAAGATCTAGCTGAGTGTTTTCCCCCACACGTCCAGCATGAGTTAAAATTTCCATTGTTGGGGACAAAGGGACTATGGCCAGGAATTCTGCGCTGTCTGTCCCTTTGACTGCTCTTAAGTACCCTATTAGTGGGTGTCAATGGCCCCATCCCGGGCCACATTGTCCACTGTGAACGTCCGTTCAGCCCGCCATTGTCTCTGTTGAGATCCTGCTCTGGGATCTATTGCTGCCTGGTAAATGTCGGACTGCCCCTGCCTGCCTGCAGGGCTCTGAGTAGCATTTATGATGTTGACTCCCTGATCCATCGCCGCGTTAGAGGCAGAATTGTGCATGTAAATCATTATCGTCTCTTCCTCCCCGCCATGAAAGTTTGAGCTAACAACGCTACTGCTTCCAAGGTCAAGTCCTTCGTCTCAATTAACTTGCAAAAAATTCCCGCATGACCGATACCTTCGATGAAGAAGTCCCTTAGCATCTCCTCTCTGCAGGCGTCTGTGAACTTACAGAGGCTGGCCAAACGCCGGAGGTCCGCTACAAAGTCCAGTATGCTCTGTCCTTCACAACGTCGGTGGGTGTAGAATCTGTGTCGAGCCATGTGTATGCTGCTCGCCGGTTTGAGGTGCTCCCCGATTAATTTGCTGAGCTCTTCAAAGGTTTTGTCCGACGGTTTTTCGGGTGCCAGTAAGTCTTTCATGAGTGCATATGTCTTTGGCCCACAGTTGGACAGGAGCTGAGCCCGTCGCTTGTCGGCCGCTGCATCCCCTAACCAGTCTTTAGTAATGGAGCTTTGCTGAAGCCTCTCAACAAAATCGTCCCAGTCTTCCCCAACACAGTACCATTCCTCTGTGCTCCCGGTGGCCATTCTCGTGGGTCGTGAATTCCTGTTTCTCGTCGCCAATGTAAAGTCCTTACTCTACAGTATGAAAACACACGAGGCACATTCCAGGGACAAGGCCACTCTGTGACCTTAGCTCTTTATTACAGGACTCCAGAAGTGATGACCCTGCGTAGGACCTCCCTTTATACCTGTGTGATTAGGTAAGGAGTGTCTCCCACAAGTTCACCCCCTGTGGTTAAGGTGTGCAGCTAAGTTGAGTGTATGCAGTAATACAGTGGTGTTACATTGTAGTTACAAACATGACACCCTCGATAAAGAAATCCCTTAGCATCTCCCCCCTGCAGGCGTCTGTGAACTTACAGAGGCTGGCCAAACGCCGGAGGTCCGCTACGAAGTCCGGTATGCTCTGTCCTTCATGACGTCGGTGGGTGTAGAATCTGTGTTGGGCCATATGTATGCTACTCGCCAGTGTGAGGTGCTCCCCAAAATTTGCTAAGTTCTTCAAAGGTTTTGCCCACCGGCTTTTCGGGTGCAAGTACGTCCTTCATGAGCGCGTAAGTCTTTGGTCCACAGCTGGTCAAAAGATGAGCCCTTCACTTGTCAGCCGCTGCATCCCCCAGCCATTCTTTTGTAACGAAGCTTTGCTGAAGCCTCTCAACAAAATCGTCCCAGTCTTCCCCGACACAGTACCGTTCCTCTGTGCTACCGGTGGCCATTCTCGTGGGTCGTGAATTCCCATTTCTCGTCGCCAATGTAAAGTCCTTACTCTACAGTATGAAACCACACGAGGCACATTCTGGGGACAAAGTCACTCTGTGACCTGGACTCTTTATTACAGGACTCCAACGACAATGACCCTGCGTGGGACCTCCTTTTTTATTCCTGAGTGATCAGGTAAGGAGTGTCTCCCACAAGTTCACCCTTTGTGGTCAAGGTGTGCATCTAGGTTGAATGTATACAGTAATACAGTGGTGTTACATTGTGGTAACATACATGACAAGGTTGATGGCTGGCCATCTCTGAGTTAATTGTTGCAATGTTAATGTCTCTTGTGGAGAAGGGTTTTCGAGGATCCATTTTCCAGACAATTTACTTTAGTCTCAATTCCCCAGGCAGTTTCAATAATCAAACTGGCTTATTTGAGGGATAGTTCCTTAGCCCTGCCCACACAGGTTCAATCTGCTTTGTAAAATCCCAAATTCGATTAAAGTTCATAGTTTCTTCCATGTGCACTTTAGGATTTCAAACTTTCTGGTAGATAGTTCCAAATTAAATTTCCTTTCCAATGAGTCCAAACACTAGGGGGGGGGTTTCCCACAAATTTTGTCCTTCTACAGCAGCGACGGAGATTGGTGCAGAAAAGATCGGTTGCTGTATGCATGTACCAGGACATGGTGTGTCTGTTACAGGCCAGCGTCAACATAGGTCGAGAGCTGCTCAAGGCCATGGCTACGATAGCCACAAACGTCGCAGTTCTATCAGAGCGGCTTTCGGAGGATATGTCGCGTATAATCACCGCGATGGAGCGAACCATCGACTCCGTTGAAGCCATACGGCAATCGACGGGATCGGGGCATTGCGCAAAATCCCCCCGTGCCATAGTAGTCAGGTCGACAGCACCTGAGGGTGGGGAGCTAACAGCAGCTTCCAGCCCTGGAACCGTGCCTTCCACATCACGAGCTTCTCCTGAGGCCCCATTTATTGCGCCTGCAATGTCTGAGCCCCAACAACAGCAGCAGCACTCGGGGTGCGGTGCTGCATGCCGGCTTGGTACCACCACGGGGAGGTCCGGGCTCAGGGGCAGTGGTAAAGGGAAGGGCAGGAGTAAGAAAGGAGGGAATAGTCCCAAGGGCGGTGTAGCACGCGGTCGAGGCCAGGGGGTGAGGTTATAGCCGAGGCCAGTAAAGGGTCTTTATGTTGTACTTCTGCAATGAATAATTTGTAAAAGTTTATTGAAGTTGAAAAATTTTGATAAAGTTGTTATTAAAGTTTTGTTAAAGTTGTTAGAGTTGTTTTATATTTAAAAATGTCAAAATATTTTAAAATTGTTGTATTTTTTTGAGATTTTTACATAAACCATTGAATTGAATTTAAGCACTCTTGTACAGTATCAAACTTTTAGGGTAACAGTCACCGTGGTAAGACTTCCTTCTCCTCATCAGTCTGCGACCTCCTCCATTATCCTTATAACTGCTCAATAAACTTTCTCACATCTGGTTCCTCCATTAGACAGATTGTCAGTAATACAGGCTGAGATAGTACAGGCGCCATTCTTTTTAAATCTCCAGAATATTTTTCGATGAAAAAAAAAACTAAAATGCCTTCTATCTTAATAAATTACCAAGTAACAATAAAAATACCTTCCCCACTGTAAATCGCATTGTAAAGTCATTGTTCGCCTCAGAAATACAGAGATGCTGCTTTAGTTGACTGTTCCCGATTTCAAACTGGCGGCTCCGAGCACTACCGCTCATTCCCACCCACTTAACATTGTGTAAAACCACCTTTTCCAGGACGGTATGCGGCTCCGGTGGTACGTTGGCAGAATGCGATGAAAATCGGACTTTTTGGGCGGTAAGCGGGTGGTCCTGCACAGCGGACGGTGTGCATACCACTTGGCGGTATGTCAATGAGGAATATGCCGCCGAGCAGTATGTCAGCGGTATGTACCTGTTTTTTTGAACAAAATCGCATTTTTGGGCAGTACGCGGGTGGTAGGGGACAGTATGTTGACCAATTTCGGGCCCAAGAACTATTAAGTCGTTCACTGGCATCCACTAAATATCTTAAATAATAAAGATTTATAACATTTCTAAGCACTTGTTTGGGAATGAATGCTTCCTAGAGAATGTGTCGATGCAATCACTTACCCTGTGAAGAATTGGAGAGTTCATTTAAAACCTTTGGCCAAATTCGGTCGCGCGTCTGTTGTGGCGTTAATCCAGGTGGAGCAGTACTTTTAGTTCCTTGAAAAACTTTGCGACTCTCACCCAGAAATTCGTCAGAATCAGTCGAAGATCTGACAGGGGCAATAAATCAGCCGTTGTGCACCAGAGCTGGGGGGGAAAGACAACAAAAGTTTGGTCGATATATTCTGCAGACTCATTGCGCATGCACCGAACTCTGAATCAGATCTCGGGAAAAGCCGAGTCTTAAAGGCGTGGCATAGTAATGCACCCATTAAAGTTTTCAAAAACTTATTTTCAACCTGTACTGTTATGTTTGTCTGCTGCTGCAAACTCGGAGGCTCACGCACCGTGCTCTCTGTAAACGTTGCACTGACTGTGACTTCATCCCTTTAAGTAGCCACCAGTTAATGACTCTACAAAACTGTATCGACTGTTTTTCCAGACGTTGTTCTTGGCGGGCGTTCAATGCAGCGCACGCACCAAATTTAGCGAGCTGGGCACAAGCATGCACATTGCACCAGG
This sequence comes from Pristiophorus japonicus, assembly GCF_044704955.1. Taxonomy (NCBI): domain Eukaryota; kingdom Metazoa; phylum Chordata; class Chondrichthyes; family Pristiophoridae; genus Pristiophorus; species Pristiophorus japonicus. The sequence continues at coordinate 132,073,029 of NC_091991.1, read as the reverse complement.
AATACGTCACGATCGGAGTGATCGGCAGCAACCAGGCGCGAGCGGTTTGTGCCCCCGGTGAGTCTCGAGTAACTTTTCCATCGGGGCGTTAAAACTGCTCTAAGCTCTAACGCTTGCATTAAGGCCCCCTCTGGCCGCTAACTGAGGCTATAGACAATCAAAAATCCAGCACTTTGTGTTTTGACAAAGCATTATTAACAGATGGGGTCGGTTTTATTTTCATTACATTATTTATTTTTGAAACAACGGTATTGGCTGGTCAGGATTGATAAAGCTGCTGGACATCCATGTAACAAACACTGACACGCAGACATAGAAACATAGAAACATAGAAAATAGGTGCAGGAGTAGGCCATTCAGCCCTTCTAGCCTGCACCGCCATTCAATGAGTTCATGGCTGAACATGCAACTTCAGTACCCCATTCCTGCTTTCTCGCCATACCCCTTGATCCCCCTAGTAGTAAGGACTTCAGCGAACTCCCTTTTGAATATATTTAGTGAATTGGCCTCAACTACTTTCTGTGGTAGAGAATTCCACAGGTTCACCACTCTCTGGGTGAAGAAGTTTCTCCTCATCTCGGTCCTAAATGGCTTACCCCTTATCCTTAGACTGTGACCCCTGGCTCTGGACTTCCCCAACATTGGGAACATTCTTCCTGCATCTAACCTGTCTAAACCCGTCAGAATTTTAAACGTTTCTATGAGGTCCCCTCTCATTCTTCTGAACTCCAGTGAATACAAGCCCAGTTGATCCAGTCTTTCTTGATAGGTCAGTCCCACCATCCCGGGAATCAGTCTGGTGAATCTTCGCTGCACTCCCTCAATAGCAAGAATGTCCTTCCTCAAGTTAGGAAACCAAAACTGTACACAATACTCCAGGTGTGGCCTCACCAAGGCCCTGTACAACTTTAGCAACACCTCCCTGCCCCGTACTCAAATCCCCTCGCTATAAAGACCAACATGCCATTTGCTTTCTTAACCGCCTACTGTACCTGCAATGACTGATGTACCATGACACCCAGGTCTCGTTGCACCTCCCCTTTTCCTAATCTGTCACCATTCAGATAATAGTCTGTCTCTCTGTTTTTACCACCAAAGTGGATAACCTCACATTTATCCACACTATACTTCATCTGCCATGCATTTGCCCACTCACCTAACCTGTCCAAGTCACTCTGCAGCCTCATAGCATCCTCCTCATAGCTCACACTGCCACCCAACTTAGTGTCATCCGCAAATTTGGAGATACTACATTTAATCCCCTTGTCTAAATCATTAATGTACAATGTAAACAGCTGGGGCCCCAGCACAGAACCTTGCGATACCCCACTAGTCACTGCCTGCCATTCTGAAAAGTACCCATTTACTCCTACTCTTTGCTTCCTGTCTGACAACCAGTTCTCAATCCATGTCAGCACACTACCCCCAATCCCATGTGCTTTGACTTTGCACATTAATCTCTTGTGTGGGACCTTGTCGAAAGCCTTCTGAAAGTCCAAATATACCACATCAACTGGTTCTTCCTTGTCCACTTTACTGGAAACATCCTCAAAAAATTCCAGAAGATTTGTCAAGCATGATTTCCCTTTCACAAATCCATGCTGACTTGGACCTATCATGTCACCTTTTTCCAAATGCGTTGCTATGACATCCTTAATAATTGATTCCATCATTTTACCCACTACTGAGGTCAGGCTGACTGGTCTATAATTCCCTGTTTTCTCTCTCCCACCTTTTTTTAAAAGTGGGGTTACATTGGCTACCCTCCACTCGATAGGAACTGATCCAGAGTCAATGGAATGTTGGAAAATGACTGTCAATGCATCCGCTATTTCCAAGGCCACCTCCTTAAGTACTCTGGGATACAGTCCATCAGGCCCTGGGGATTTATCGGCCTTCAATCCCATCAATTTCCCCAACACAATTTCGTGACTAATAAAGATTTCCCTCAGTTCCTCCTCCTTACTAGACCCTCTGACCCCTTTTATATCCGGAAGGTTGTTTGTGTTCTCCTTAGTGAATACCGAACCAAAGTACTTGTTCAATTGGTCCGCCATTTCTTTGTTCCCCGTTATGACTTCCCCTGATTCTGACTGCAGGGGACCTACGTTTGTCTTTACTAACCTTTTTCTCTTTACATATCTATAGAAACTTTTGCAATCCGCCTTAATGTTCCCTGCAAGCTTCTTCTCGTACTCCATTTTCCCTGCCCTAATCAAACCCTTTGTTCTCCTCTGCTGAGTTCTAAATTTCTCCCAGTCCCCAGGTTCGCTGCTATTTCTGGCCAATTTGTAAGCCACTTCCTTGGCTTTAATACTATCCTTGATTTCCCTTGATAGCCACGGTTGAGCCACCTTCCCTTTTTTATTTTTACGCCAGACAGGAATGTACAATTGTTGTAGTTCATCCAGGCGGTCTCTAAATGTCTGCCATTGCCCATCCACAGTCAACCCCTTAAGTATCATTCGCCAATCTATCCTAGCCAATTCACGCCTCATACCTTCAAAGTTACCCTTCTTTAAGTTCTGGACCATGGTCTCTGAATTAACTGTTTCATTCTCCATCCTAATGCAGAATTCCACCATATTATGGTCACTCTTCCCCAAGGGGCCTCGCACAATGAGATTGCTAATTAATCCTCTCGCATTACACAATACCCAGTCTAAGATGGCCTCCCCCCTAGTTGGTTCCTCGACATATTGGTCTAGAAAACCATCCCTTATGCACTCCAGGAAATCCTCCTCCACCGTATTGCTTCCAGTTTGGCTACCCAATCTATGTGCATATTAAAGTCACCCATTATAACTGCTGCACCTTTATTGCATGCACCCCTAATTTCCTGTTTGATGCCCTCCCCAACATCATCACTACTGTTTGGAGGTCTGTACACAACTCCCACTAACGTTTTTTGCCCTTTGGTGTTCTGCAGCTCTACCCATATAGATTCCACATCATCCAAGCTAATGTCTTTCCTAACTATTGCATTAATCTCCTCTTTAACCAGCAATGCTACTCCACCTCCTTTTCCTTTTATTCTATCCTTCCTGAATGTTGAATACCCCTGGATGTTGAGTTCCCAGCCCTGATCATCCTGGAGCCATGTCTCCATAATCCCAATCACATCATATTTGTTAACATCTATTTGCACAGTTAATTCATCCACCTTATTGCGGATACTCCTTGCATTAAGACACAAAGCCTTCAGGCTTGTTTTTTTAACACCCTTTGTCCTTTTAGAATTTTGCTGTACAGTGGCCCTTTTTGTTCTTTGCCTTGGGTTTCTCTGCCCTCCACTTTTCCTCATCTCCTTTCTGTCTTTTGCTTTTGCCTCCTTTTTGTTTCCCTCTGTCTCCCTGCATTGGTTCCCATCCCCCTGCCATATTAGTTTAACTCCTCCCCAACAGCACTAGCAAACCCCCCCCGAGGACATTGGTTCCGGTCCTGCCCAGGTGCAGACCGTCCCACCTCCTGGTCCCACCTCCCCCAGAACCGGTTCCAATGCCCCAGGAATTTGAATCCCTCCCTGCTGCACCACTGCTCAAGCCACGTATTCATCTGCGCTATCCTGCGATTCCTACTCTGACTAGCACGTGGCACTGGTAGCAATCCCGAGATTACTACTTTTGAGGTCCTACTTTTTAATTTAGCTCCTAGCTCCTTAAATTCGTTTCGTAGGACATCGTCCCTTTTTTTTACCTATGTCGTTGGTACCAATGTGCACCACGACAACTGGCTGTTCTCCCTCCCTTTTTAGAATGTCCTGCACTTGCTCCGAGACATCCTTGACCCTTGCACCAAGGAGGCAACATACCATCCTGGAGTCTCGGTTGCGGCCGCAGAAACGCCTATCTATTCCCCTCATCATTGAATCCCCTATCACTATCGCTCTCCCACTCTTTTTTCTGCCCTCCTGTGCAACAGAGCCAGCCACGGTGCCATGAACTTGGCTGCTGCTGCCCTCCCCTGATGAGTCATCCCCCCCAACAGTACTCAAAGCGGTGTATCTGTTTTGAAGGGGGATGACCACAGGGGACCCCTGCACTATCTTCCTTGCACTACTCTTCCTGCTGGTCTTCCATTCCCTATCTGGCTGTGGACCCTTCTCCTGCGGTAAGACCAACTCGCTACACGTGCTACTCACGTCATTCTCAGCATCGTGGATGCTCCAGAGTGAATCCACCCTCAGCTCCAATTCCGCAACGCGGTTCGTCAGGAGCTGGAGGCGGATACACTTCCCGCACACGTAGTCGTCAGGGACACTGGAAGTGTCCCTGAGTTCCCACATGGTACAGGAGGAGCATAACACCCGACCGAGCTCTCCTGCCATGACTTAACCCTTAGATACACTTAAATTGGCAACAACAATGTTAAAAGTTACTGACTAATATAAAAAAGAAAAAGAAAAACTACTCACTAATCACCAGCCAATCACTTACCCCCTCGGCTGTGATGTCACCTTTCTGTTTCTTTCTACTTCTTTTTTGCCTTCTCCCTGTAGTTGCACAAGTACGCCTTTTATAGGCCTCTGCTGATCCCCGGACTCACGCCTCAGCGACCACGAACTCCCGCTGCCTCTCACGGCCTTTTATAGGCCTCTGTCGATCCCCAGACTCACGCCTCAGTGACCACGAACTCCCGCTGCCTCTCGTAGCCTTTTATAGGCCTCTGCTGATTCCCGGACTCACGCCTCAGCGACCACGAACTCCCGCTGCCTCTCGCGGCCTTTTATAGGCCTCTGCTGATCCCCGGACTCACGCTTCAGCGACCACGAACTCCCGCTGCCTCTCGCGGCCTTTTATAGGCCTCTGCTGATCCCCGGACTCACGCCTCAGCGACTACGAACTCCCGCTGCCTCTCGCGGCCTTTTATAGGCCTCTGTCGATCCCCAGACTCACGCCTCAGTGACCACGAACTCCCGCTGCCTCTTGCGGCCTTTTATAGGCCTCTGCTGATCCCCGGACTCACGCCTCAGTGACCACAAACTCCCGCTGCCTCTCGCGGCCTTTTATAGGCCTCTGCTGATCCCCGGACTCACGCCTCAGCGACCACGAGCTCCCGCTGCCTCTCGCGGCCTTTTATAGGCCTCTGCTGATCCCCGGACTCACGCCTCAGACGATCACATCAAGAGATGAGTAGGTTGTGTGACCTTTTCTCATTCCTGCCTCCTTATGTTGTCAAGTGAATAGCTTGGTAGTTGTTTCTCAAACATGGGAGACTGCATAAAATATCCAATTCTTCAACACAGTGTACCTTTATTAATCAACACAATCTCCTGAACGTGGTGGCTCACCGGCAAACGTGCAGTAGACCCACCCAATGGGCCAGTCTTCATACCTGAACTTAGATAGTGAGTACTGGTTGTGATATTCAATCAGGGGAGGCGTTGCAAGCAAACCGGAACCTGTTCTCGCCCAACACCTATGCACGTGCGCTTTCCAGCAGAGATCAGTGGTTAGTGGGAATCTTGGATCGTTATCCTTTCGCTAGCACTGGGGCTCCGGCAAAATGATTGTTTGACAAGGATCTTTGGCAAAAATAACAAATGGCACACATTTTTACAGTGCTTCCTCCCTTCAAGTTTCTTGAGCCCATTACAGGTGGAGCGGTGATTTCTCTTTACAATGAGGGCTGTGTGAACTTACACTGCAGGCACCCTGCCCCAATGTGGACATCTGCACTTGTTCAGAATACAACTGCAATTTTTAGTGATGTGTTGTGTCAACCAGAGTAAAACAAAAATCTACGATCGAATTGGAGAGAATAAATTGACTGGAGAGAAAAATGGTGTACCTACCTAAGACTCTCAGCGCTATCTATTGTGCTGCAAGTGGACAGGTATAAACAGGCTCTGCATGCAGACAAAGGGTGTCTGCTTATATACTCTGCTCACGGAGCATCACGATGCAAAGATCATGCAGGTCCTATAGACTAGTATTAGACCAGCTTGTTTTCACTCATTATTTTGTTCCTTTCAAAATGATGCACAGAGAAAATATTGGGAGCAAATGTTAGTATGTTACAACTTTTACACACTTGCCGATATCATAGCTGTATTTGAAATCACATTATTGCGTAAGATTATAATAATCAGCACACATTACGCTGTGAATGCTGAAATGTAATGGACCCTGCTTTCTCCTGTTGAGTACAACATGTACTTTCGGCTGGAGCGTGCATGCATAAAAGCAATGTATTTTGCATGGCATTAAAAACAATGAATGGAAATCATGTCAATGCATTAGAATTTTACTTCTGATCATTTTCCAAGCATACAGGAGGGGCAGGGGAATACACCGAATGTGCGATAAGGTCATCTTAATTATTGAGCGCTCTAAAGTCTTTACTCAGTGCCACAATTTCCCAAAGGCTTTAATCATACCCTGAGTAGAACAGTTGAATACACTACTGTTTCAATACTAAATAGTTTGAAGTTACTACAGATCACAATCAGAGAAGAAATATGCTGCTATAAAATGGACGGTGCATGGCAACAGTCAATTATAGCAGCAACAACTAGCAGCTTGCCTGCGCAAAGGTTTTCATAGAAAAATCCAGAGGGTAGATTTTCCTCTCGCTTCAAATCGTAGGTGAAATGTCTTTTTTTGTTATGATTTGCAACCTGCAAAATAAGTGCAGACGTGTGATTTCCAGTCTGGAGTCCTTATTGTTTGTTGAAATGAAAGGTCAGCAGTCAATTGTGATGTACCCACATCAATGGTTCTTTAATGTTTCTCACACAACTATCAGGCAATGTAACCATCAGAAAGATTCATAATCCACTCCTTGTGGAACGTGGCTGAATGACAACTAAGCAAATCCCACTTCACTACAAGGTCCTACATCTTCCTAGACCCATTATGGAAGTCCAGTAAAGTCATTGCTGTATATAGTATTTGAGGGGCATTAGTGGCTTGATTTTGCAAGTCCAATATAAGTGGGGCTGGGCTGGAGGAGGCTAATCTCCAAGTTTGATGCCATTACTCTTTCCATACTGTTTGCTATCTTCATAACCTCGATAAAATCACCTCTTGGTCGCCTCCATTTTAAGCTGAAAAGTCCTCGGCCTTCACATTGTGCAGGAGCTCCCTGATCTCCTGCGATAACTGGTGGAATTGTGGTGGCTCCGCCAGAGAAACAGGCAAACAGCCATTTGCGCTGTTTCCCAGGGAGTTCCACTGGTCTCCCATTGGAGATATGGCAGGAGACCTGGAGAGCCCCTGCAGAATTTCAGGGTCTCCCGTCATTCCTCGTTACTCTGACCTGACACCAGGGAGCAGCCCAGTGGCTCGTCTCCTTTGTGTCCGTGACCAGAACCAGACGCAATCCTCAAGGTCTGACTAGAAATAGAAATAAATGTTGATTATTTAACACCTACTTAAACCCAGGTTCAATATATTGACAATGACTATTAATAACCCAACAAAATCATGTCGGAGTGAAATTAAAAATGACATCAGCAATTTCAATGGATATATAAAACATAAATGCAAAACCTATTAACTTTATCATTCTTACTACACTGCAATGCAGATGAATACTTAATACAGGCAATGAAAGTAACAGCTTAACGGTGGCTTGATGCATTGCTGCTGCTGATACTGAGCAAATTATAATCCCAGGAACATTTCTAACAGGTACTATAATGAGACGTCAAGTCAATTTATGTCATTTTTCAGATTATGAAAATATATATTTCATTGGTGCCGTATGTTTTGGAAACTACAGAGTACATCCAAATTATTGGATTACTTTGTCGACTACACGTCATTCAAATACAATAAAAGAAAGAACTTGCATTTATATAGCACCTTTCATGACCTCAGAACGCCCCAAAGGACTTTACAGCCAATGAAGTACTTTTGAAGTGCAGTCACTGTTGTAATGTAGGGAACAGGGCAGCCAATTTGCACTTTTACATTTTTACAAAATGATGCACTGGTCTCTAATGTGAATGTAGCTATAATATACCAAACACCAAGCGGTGTGTGATGGTGTCACAACAGGATGTTGTGACTCAGAATCTAACATAAGGTAACCAAGCTAATAGTGGCTACTGTTGTTTTTTTTTAAATCCATGGGGCTGGAAATTCAGTGCCGCCCATTTTGAGGTGTTAATCCTGGCAGGGCGGTAAGTATAGCGCCCTCTAAAGGTTTGCACCCACCTCCTACCGAGAAATGTGATTAAATCGCACCATGGGGGAAAGGGAGCGCTAAACCAGGCATTCCATAGCTCCCCTCGGGCACTGCAACCGAAAACCTAAGCGCTAAAATGGAAGGCGAAATGCACGTGTCCCGAAGGCTATGACCGATCCCGGGCCCAGCCGATTCTTAAAGGCGCGGCACTATGAGTATGTGCATGCGCAGTTCCAACTGTGCACTTTGAGCTGAGCGGGAAAATGGAGGAGCAGGAAGGTCGCCAGCATGCACACCGCTTCGCAGCCACGGCCGCTGAGGCCTTGATAGAGACAATTGAAAGGAGGTGGCGTGTCCTGCAGCTTCCAGGAGGAAGGAGGCCCATCCCACGAGTTTTCCACAGACTTTGGAAGAAGGAGGCCCAGGACCTTTCTGCCAGAGACACGGTTCCACGTACTCCGACATAATGTCGGAAGAAGTTCAACGAGCTCACTAGAGTGGTCAGGATGAATACCCTTTCTATTAATACAGCAATGCCAAGATGTGAACCTCACTGTCTCACACAATGCAATGACTTTCCAGTACCTTTTATATGTGTTCCAGGCCATGATGTAGGTTGCTGAAGTCACCTGAAAGGTGGAGGCTCAGTTTACCAGCCATGCAAGTGTCGCGCACCTTCTTGCTCCTATTCAGTCTCCCCCCTCCTCGCACTACCCTTTCACTCTTGATAAGCGTTTGCAAAACGTCAGTCTGATCAGTAATCCTAGGTGGCTCTCATCTCATCCCACCATTCCCACATACACTGTGTGCAGCCATGCAGATTCTAATGGACATTTAAACACTTCCAGAGAGTAGGAGCTACTCTACTGTGGAAGGCACATGTGCCACATGATGAGCTGCACACTCACTCGCACCTTCTTTTTCTTATGGCAGGCAAAATTGGTTCATAATCGTCGAGATCAGCAGTGCCCTAGAGGTGGCGAGCCTAATCTACAGGACCTCACTGTGATCGAGGAGCGAGTGTCTACCCTCCTGAGCACACCAGGTGGTGGGCAGCAAAGCAGAGCCCCCTGTGGATAGTGATGCTATGTAAATGGTGTTTGCGACTTATGTGAGATTCGTCACTCTTGACAACAAATGGCCTATCTCCTTTACATATAAATGTCCAATGCCACCTTCCTCTGAACTCCTTGCCCCCTCCCCGCTGCTTACCACACTTCTGTTGCTTTGTGCTTACAGATTAGCCAGATGTGCGGCAGCCTGCCCGTGATCCGTTAACATCGGCCGACGGGGGAGATGACGAAGGAGGGGGCGACAGTTTGTTGACTGCGGGGGACTACTCCTTCAGTCCCACCGAGTGGGGAAACCACATCGGTCGAAGACCCTGAATTCCTGGGGTTAGAAGAGTTGGAGGCTCCTGGCCCTAGTGACCTACAGCACCACACAGGGTGAGGGGAAGCTCAGAGGCCAGGAGGGGTGAGTTGGCCCGGGAGTCCTGCTCAGAGTCAGGAACACGTGGACCAGGGAATCCATGGAAATGCACCGCGAGCTTATGGGTGCATTGGAGAAGGTCCCGCAGAGCATGGATGCACTTGCTCTGAGGTTGGGGGAAGCTGCTTCAAGCATTGCCCATGCTATTCAGCAGTCCACGAGCCCATCCTTGCCCGCTTACAGAGGGAGATGGACTCAATCAGCGACAGTGGAGTGCCAGAGGTGATGGCGAATGCCATGGTTTACGTGGCGGCAGCTATCACAGCATAGGCCCAAGCCACGCAAGAACTTTGTGATGTGATGCTGTCAGTGATTGCTGGCATGAACTCATAGACTGCTGCGTTTCAGGCTCAGTGTGCTATGAGTCAGTCGCAGAATGATGCCATGCACACACTGACTGCTGCTATCCTCTCTGTGTTCCCCACAGTCCAACGGGGAAGTGATGGTACCGAAGCAGGCCAGCAATGTGTGCTCACACATCTTGTTCCGGATGCTGAGGCACTGCCCCGGGGGAGTGGCAGTGGGCCACTGGAAATGGAAGGTGCTGTCTTTGCTCAAAATGGCTGCATTCTGGCTTCCGCCACTGCCACTCCACCTTTGCACTTGTCGCGGTCTACACCCCAACCACCCGAAACTGCTGCTCCCGATGCTGGGCTGAGGCCCAGAGCTGGTCCAGGGCATCCTGCTAGGCTGTCTGTACTCTATCCCCCACACACACAGCAGCCCTCAAGCAGCCTTGCTGCAGGCACTGAGGCACAATTAAGGAGGAGCATTAGGCATAGGAGGGAAGTAAAGGTAAGGGGTGGCATATGCCACAGGAAGTTTGACTGAAGTCTTTGGCCACCATGGACAGATATCCTCAACATGTAAATAATGGTTGTAAATTTGTTGTTGCATTGTTTGACTCATCCTATTGCTGTAAGTGTGTGGGCCTAATATGCTACGTGGATGCTGCTGTGGGATGACTAATGGAAGGACTCTTTGTCCATACATTGTTTAAATTAATTGTGTGATGGCCTTTCAACGGGACATTGTGTTTTTGTATTTTACTTGCTGGTGCGGGGTTTTGTTGTGTTTGAAGCGATTACGTTGGTGTCGTGATTAAAATGTTACTTTGACTGTTTTGCATTGCTGTCTGGTGTATGATTGTGGACTTTCACGAAGATGTGTCATTATGGTGGCACATAGCATAGCTGCATCCCTCAGCTTTCTTCATTCAAGAGAACCGATGCATTATGAGCTGCTGATGTGTGGCCCTTGCACCAGCAGCATTGCCACACTGTCTCCACCGTGGATGCTGCTCCTCCTCCTGGTCTGGCTGCCCATTCGGGGCCTCGGCAGGCTCCTATTCCTCCTCCTCCTCATGAGGTGGAGCTGCAATCCCCACTGGCAATGCCTGGCCTCTCATGATGGCCAAGTAGTGCAGCATACAGCACACCACAATGAATTCAGAGATGTGTTGAGGGAAGTATTGAAGGCTGCCTCCAGAGCGGTCCAGGCATCGGAAACGCTGCTTGAGCACCCCTATTGTCTGCTCGATAATGTTGCGGGTGGCCGCATGGCTGTCGTTGTAGCAATGCTCCGCCTGTGTGGTGGGGCTGCAGAGGGGGGTCATTAGCCAGGTAGCTAGGCCGTATCCTTTGTCCCTGAGCAGCAAACCTCACCACTCCCATGGTGGCTGAAACATTCGTGGCACATTGCTCTCCCGCAGGATGAACACATCATGTGCGCTCTCAGGATAGTGGGTACTCACTGCAAGGATGCACTGTGCGTGGTCATACATCAGCTGCAAATTCAGGGAGTGGTATCCCTTTCGGTTTCTGAATACCTCGGCGTTCTTGAATGGTGCCCACAAGTACACGTGTGTGCAGTCAATTGCTCCTTGAACCCTCGGGAAGCCCACAATCCTACCAAGCCCACATACCCGCTCATTCTGCCTCTCCCTGCTCATTGGAAATATTATGAAGTCCATTCTGCGGTGTAGAGAGCCTTTGTGACATGACGAATACAGCGATGTGCAGACTATTGAGAGACACTGCATATGGCCCCTGCTGCAGCGTGGAAGGAATCGGAGACATAGAAGGCCAGTGCCACAGTGACCTTCACTGGGACGGGAAGTGCAGTCATGGTGCCAATGTGAGGCTGCAGGGCTGCCTTTAGGAGATGGCATATCTCTGTCAGCACTTTTCAAAGTGCAGCCTTCTCACACACTGCTCCTCAGAGAGCTGGAGGTATGCGCTTTACTGCCTGTAAACCCTTGGGGGGTAAGATCTCCTGTCCACACGTCTACAGCCTCTCCTCTTTTGTGGCCCAAAATGGCCAACAGCCCTTCTATCTTGACGCCACCTAACAAGAACATGGAGTATGCGATGGTGGCGAACTAGTAATGCCCCCATTAAATTATTTCACTCAAGTTGTAAGGACCCTGTAATGGCAGATAATACTGCCGCTTTAAAGTCAGAGGTTCACGTAGTGTGCTGTGCGGAAACATTGCGCTCAATCTGACCTCCGATTAATGCTCCTCCCCCCTCCCTTTAAATAGGCTTCCGATAGCGCCAATGGAAGGTGGTACCGCCTGGTTTCTTTGGCGTGATTAGGGGCGGATGCTAAATGAGGCGGCGCACCTAATTTTGAGAGCGGGACGCTAGCGGGTCATTGCACGACAACTGAGATCATGATCTGACTGAAACTACACAGCGAGGCGGTAGCGTTTTGCGCCACTACAAAACCAGCACCATATTTCCCGGCGGAGTGCTGCAAGCTGCATGGACGGGCAATCAGCAATTCGAGACGCATTACCGCCCCTCCAGGGCACTACACAGCCGGATTTCCAGCCAAAACTGTAAGCATTTTTTTAATTAATTGATCCATTCCACCTGCCACAGCATAGTTTTCTTTCATTTTTCAGTCCTGATGAAAGGCTGCAGCCAAAACGTTGGCTTCTCCGTTCTCTCCACAGATGTTGAACAACCAGCTGAGAGTTGCCAGCATTTTCTGTTTTTGCTTCAGGTTTCCAGCACTTGCATGTTATATGTCTCACGTGGGACACAATGTCCATATTGCCCTCCGTTTGGCACATGGAAACCAGCCCAGTATTGCAGAGCCATCCAGGTGCAGATCATGGAAGGACTGTTGTCTCAAGCTTCGATTTTTGATTGATGTTTTTGCAATTTAGCCTTTTTGAAGATTTCCTTTCCTCGAACTTCTTCCATGAAGCTTTACAGAATGACAGAAAAGTACTTATTCACATTTCTGCTGATGCATAATGTAGAATACATCTGGGATAACAAAATCCAATTTCCTACATCACAAGCACTGTAAAAGCAACTGCAATACGACCCTATAAATTTTATTGGACCAATGGACCACTAACCATTAGTGCTGTCATGTACAGCCTTTAATGAATAGTACCTTGAATGAATGCATCATGATTTACAGTATATAAAGTATTTTAAAAAACCACGTTCATTTATATAGGGACTCGTCAAAACATCTCAAAATGCTTCATATAATGAATTAGTTTTAGACTGCGGTTCTTTGTAAGAAAACTTGCAGCCTTTCTGCACCAATAACATCCCACAAACAGAAATGAAATGACTGGCCAGTTGATCTATATTTTTCTGGAGGAAGAGAGTGTTTGAAGACCAGGACCTCAAATCTGGCACCAAGCTTATGGTCTACAGAGCAGTAGTGATACCCGCCCTCCTATATGGCTCAGAGACGTGGACCATATACAGTAAACACCTCAAAGCGCTGGAGAAGTACCACCAGCGCTGCCTCCGCAAGATCCTGCAAATCCACTGGGAGGATAGATGCACCAACGTTAGTGTTCTCGATCAGGCCAACATTCACAACATCGAAGCACTGACCACACTCGACCAGCTCCATTGGGCGGGTCACATCGTCTGCATGCATGACACGAGACCTCCAAAGCAAACGCTCTACTCGGAACTCCTACATGGCAAGCGAACCCCAGGTGGGCAGAGGAAATGCTTCAAGGACACCCTCAAAGCCTCCTTGATAAAGTGCAACATCCCCACCGACACCTGGGAGTCCCTGGCCCAAGACCGTCCAAAGTGGAGGAAGAGCATCCGGGAAGGTGCTGAGCACCTCGAGTCTCATCGCTGAGAGCATGCAGAAAACAAGCGCAGACAGCGGAAGGAGCATGCAGCAAACCAGACTCCCCACCCACCCCTTCCCTCAACCACTGCATGTCCCACCTGTGACAGAGACTGTAATTCCTGTGTTGGACTGTACAGTCACCTGAGAACTCACTTTTATATTGGAAGCAAGTCTTCCTTGATTTTGAGGGACTGCCTATGATGATTATGATGATTTTTCTGGTGGTATTAGCCGTAAACTTGTGGTTAAGACATTAGGAGAACTCCTTGCTCTTCAAAGGGTGGGATGGCATCTTTAACTTCCTCCTGAACAAGCCATCTGGGCTTCACTATCTCATCCAAAGGATAGCATCTCTGACCATGTGACACCGATTAATGCAGCACGCTTGAAGGATTGTGATTATAAGCAACAACACATTTTCAAGGAGGACAATAATTAATTTCCTGGGCCAGACAAGCAATGTATTTCTCATCGGCAATTATGCAGCTGCTTCCTGCTGGTTAGAAGATTTGACAGATATTTCCTGCTGTTGCTTAAAACAAATCAGTGGAAAAAAAAGGCAAAGGTCATCTTAATCTCCTCTAATAGAGATAGCCTTGTCCTCAAATGGTTTCAAGATCTCGCTCCAGGAGACTGCGTGGCTCTTTCTCGGCCTCCCTCATGAATCGTAGCCTCCGTATGCAGATCTCCTCGGTCTTTATATATGAGTATCAGGGTAAGGACTGCTATGTCTTGAGCATCTAAAGTGTAAACGGATCTGCCTTGAATATCTCTGTGAATCCTCCTGTTCCTGTTTCAGGACTCGGAGCTAAGGTTCTGTACTGAATGGGGTACAGGCCAATGTTCCCTTTGAGCTGCGCGGCTGCTCTCTGGATCTCCTGTGCAGCCGGCTCACCGGCTTTTCAATGCGAGAAACCACACATGCATGGTATCTTGAATGGGCCACGAACCCAAACCAAAATTAACGGGAACATTGGTGCTGGTCATATCACGCTGGAGAATTCACCTTCCCATGGCACCTTCTCGTGCAAGCACAGGAGATGCAACACCTCCCCTTTTACCTCCTCCCTTCCCACTGTCCAGGGCCCCAAACACTCCTTCCAGGTGAAACAGCAATTTACTTGTACTTCTTGCAATTTAGTATACTGTATTTGCTGCTCACGATGCGATCTTCTCTACATTAGGGAGACCAAATGCAGATTGGGTGACCACTTTGCTGAACACCTCTGTTCAGTCCGTAAGCGTGACCCTGACTTTCTGGTCGCCTGCCAATTTAATTCTCCACTCCACTCCCACTCTGACCTCTCTGTCCTCGGACTCTTACACTTTTCAACGAAGCTTAATGTAAGCTCGAGGAACAGCACCTCGTCTTTTGATTAGGCACTTTACAATCTTCTGGACTCAGCATTGTGTTCAACAATCTCAGATCATGCGGCTGTTGCGGATGAATCTGCCATTCCCATTTACACCTCTTCTCGACCCATCTTTTGTTTCTTTACTTGTACCATTACCATCTCCTTTTGCTTTGTACAATCATAACTTTTGTCATTTAATCTCTCCTGCCTTCCACCCTATCACAGACTTTCCCTTTTTGTTCATTCCTCCCCTCGCTCCATTCTTTGCCTCTGTATTTGTTTAAAATCTGTTACATCGCTAACAAAAGGTTAGTGATCTGAAACGTTAACTCTGTTACTCTCTCCACAGATGCTACCTGATCTGCTGAGTTTGTCCAGCATTGTCTGGTCTTATTTCAGATTTCCAGCATCTGCAATAATTTACTTTTGTATTGTTGTTGTCCCCTTCCTGTTGTCCCCTTCCTGTCCATCCCCCTCCTGATGCATCCCCCTCCTATTGTCCCCCTTCCTGTTGTTCCACACCTGTTGTCCCCTTCCTGTCCATCCCCCTCCTGCCTCACCCCTCCTATCGTCCCTCTTCCTGTTGTTACACTCCTGTTGTCCTCCTCCTGTTGTCCCCTTCCTGTCCATCCCCCTCCTGCCTCCCCCCTCCTATCATCCCCCTTCCTGTTATTACACTCCTGTTGTCTCCTTCCTGTTGTCTCCTTCCTGCCATTGTTACCTTGTTCTAGTAGGGATTCTCTTTTGCTAGTCCTACTACCTCCAAAATCTCGTTTGTTTCCTATCATTCTCTTTGTCCCCTATACAGGTAAACCAGGGAATTATAGACCAGTTAGTCTAACATCTGTTGTCGGGAAATTACTAGAGTCTATAATTAAAGATAAAGTGACTGAAAATCTTGAAAATGTTCAGCTGATCAGAGAGAGAGAGTGTGGATTTGTACAAGGTAGGTCATGCCTGACAAACCTGATTGCATTTTTTGAAGAGGTGA
Source organism: Pristiophorus japonicus (assembly GCF_044704955.1). Taxonomy (NCBI): domain Eukaryota; kingdom Metazoa; phylum Chordata; class Chondrichthyes; family Pristiophoridae; genus Pristiophorus; species Pristiophorus japonicus. Next base: position 132,056,937 of record NC_091991.1, on the reverse strand, counting down.
CTACAGTAGTGGACAGGGAAATGTCTATGGATGTTATTTATATGGACTTCCAGAAAGCAGTTGATAAAGTCCCTCCTAAGAGACTAAGGCTGAAGTTCATGGAATTGAAGGCAAATTATTGACCTGGTTAACAAATTGTCAGAGCGGCAGGAGACAGAGAGTAGGAATAATGAGCCGGTACAAATTGGCAGGATGTGACTAGTGGTGTCCTGCAGGGATCTGTGTTGGGGCCTTAATTATTCACATTATTTATTATTAACGACTTAGATGATGTCATAGCAAGCCACATACCCAAATTTGCCGATGACACAAAGATAGGCGGCATTGTAGACAGTGGAGATGAAAGCAGAAAGGGATATTGATAGATTAAGTGAATGTGCAAAACTGTGGCAAATAGATTTCAATATAGGCAAATCTGAGGCGATTCACTTTGGACCTAAAAAGGATAGAACAGGGTACTCTCATATAGTGAAAAGTTAAAAACAGTGGATGTCCAAAGAGACTTGGGGGTCCAGGTATATCGGTCATTAAAATGTCATGAACAGGAACAGAAAATAATCAAAGAGGCTAATGGAATGTTAGCTTTTATAACTAGAAGGATTAAATATAATGGGGAGGAAGTTATGCTACAGCTATAAAAAGCCCTGGTTAGACCACACCTGGAGTACTGTGAGCAGTTCTGGACACCACACCTTGGGAAGGGTATATTGGCCTTGGAGGGACTGCAGCATAGATTTACCAGAATGTTACCGGACTCCAAGGGTTAAATTACGAGGAGAGATTATACAAATTAGGGTTGTATTCCCTAGAATTTAGAAGTTTAAGGGGTGATCTGATCAAAGTTTTCAAAATATTAAGGAGAACAGCTAGGGTAGACAGAGAGAAACTATTTCCGCTGGTTGGTGAGTCTAGGTCTCGGGGGCATAGTCTAAAGATTCAGCCAAATCTTTCAGGAGTGAAATTAGGAAACACTTCCACACACAAAGGGGGAGAAATTGGCCAGCCTTGCGCAAGTTTTTTTGGTGATATTTCGTCTTTTTTGCTGGTAAATGGTACTCACTTAAATTGGCCAAAGTTAATGAATGGCAGTTTTGAAATATTGCCGAAAAGAGGATCGGCGACGTGCAATGGCAAAAAAAAAAAAAATCGCACAGCTTAAAATTGGCCGTTCGGCGAACCCGTACTCAGGGTGAAAAAAAAAACGCCCAAGAAAAGCCCGCAGTGAAGCCCCAGAAATAGCGGTAGGTATGATGACCTACAAAAAAGGTAAGTTGAAGTTTTAATTTTTTAATTCTTTTTCAGCAATTCATTAGTTAAGTGTATAGTGAATGTTTTCTGATTGTTTAATTTTTGATTTTTGCAATTTTTGTTTGTGTGATTTCCCTCCTCCCAGGGCATGTATTTTTGGCGGTGATAGGCCTCAGGCTAAATTTGGCGAGGACCCCGGTTGCCACTGCGAATCCTCGTGTAATGCTGATTTTTACCATCAGCCGCATTCTTTTGCCAATTTTACCCCCTTAAAAAAGGCAAAGTTTTTAGTAGTATTTTTTCCGTAAATGACAGAAAAAAAACAATATCTCCAAAACTGAATTTCTAGCCCAAAGAGTGATAGAAGTTTGGAACCCTCTTCCGCAACTGGCAATTGATGTCAGATCAATTGTTCATTTTAAATCTGTGATTGATAGATTTTTGTTAACCAAAGGGATTAAGGGATATGGGCCCAAGACTGGTATATGGAGTTAGGTCGCAGATCAGCCATGATCTCATTGAATGGTGGAACAGGCTCGAGGGGCTAAACGACCTACTTCTGTTCCTATATTCCTACCTCTCGATGACACTCACAGAGACTGTGGTTCTTGTATTGGACTGTACAGCCACCTAAGAACTCATGTTAAGAGTGGAAGCAATTCCGAGGGACTGCCTATGATGATGATGATGACATTCAATCTCAAATTCAAAGCTATATCTCAGCTCAGGCCTTAATTATCTTGGAACCAGCATTGTTGGATGTAACCAATAACCCCCGTAGACACAGATTGAACTTTCATCTTCTCTCTCAGTTGCTAAAGGTTGACTCATAAAATCCTGTGGGAGTCATAAAGTGCCATCTATCTGCACATGCAAAGCACAATTGATTAAACAACATTTACTTAAGAACTTGTCATCCCATATTGAATAATACATTTAAAACCAACATGTGTGACAAAGATTAGCTGGCACAATAGAAGCAGAGTTTACTGAAAAATAAACTATTTGTTGGACACTGACTTGTCCTTCAGAATCATGGGTTATGTAGTCCAATGTGTGGAATATGTTTCTGGTGCATCACTCTTTCCCATTGCTTGTCCTATATATGAAGGACGTGTCCTGGCCACCAAGGAGATATGACGCTGGCCAGATAAATCACCAATGATGAGTTGAAATGTTTATCACATCACACCATTAGTTCTGACCTGGTCTAGACATTTGAAACGTCTTTTGAAGACATTTGTTTTGATGATGTCACCCGTCGTACGGCAATATATATTTTTTAAATCTCCGGTGCTTAAGTACATTAGTTATAAGATTATGATCCTGAATGTTAATGCATGGAGTTCATGTGGTCTCACGAATACTGTTTAAACATATCCGTCTCACTTCTCTTCATCGGTTGTGCAGAGGATGCACGCCTGCTGCATGTGCTTTTGTTTGACAAATAGGCGTCTCCCTCTACAGAGAGCCGTAGAATCTGTTGTTATTCACACATGACTGTGAAATTCTAACCTTTGCTTTTAAAGAGCTGGCTGATTATTCACAGGTTCACATTAGTGGAAGAAGTGTTTTGGGACTTGAACTCTGCGCCTCTGTTTCTGCATAGTGCTCATCAAAAGCCAATGTTTGTGGTTAAAAACAAACTGCATTTCAAGTGTCACGTTAATTGAAAAACGTTATTGCTTTGTGCCTAATATAGGGTGAAACAGCATGGAGGGAACTTGGTGAGATTGTTTTTGCACCAAGTTGAAACAAGCTGCTCCACAGATAGGAATTAAAAAAAGAAACATGAGCAACGTTGTAATTATTAATTGCTTGAAGAAAGGCGGCAGCCCGCGGGGAGTGTGGTGTGAGTGCTTACACCTACCACTCTCCAGATGGCAGGTGTTGATGTTAGACATGCTGTTGGGGAATGGAGCTGACCGTGGGCCTGGCTCTTTCCCCACATGGAACAGGCGAGATTGATGGCTGCAGCCACGCAACCTCCCAATACCCAGCTCAAGGGCGGTGTTGACCAACCCCCTCAGAACGTGTCGCCTTGCCAGCCCTCTCTCTCGGGGCTTGGGATGTGAGTGGGAATGGGGAACAAGAAAGAGAGTGCATGTTCATTTGTGAGGCTGTCGTCACTATGCTCTGGATTGGGAGTGTTAGAATTATTTGGTCAGTGTGAAAAATGCAGGGCTAGAAATTTCGTTACGCCCCATTTGGGACGATAACTTTTGAAATATGAGAACAGTATCGGCATGTGATAATACTTTTTTGATCCCGGGAACTTCAGCTTTCGTGCTCCAAGAGGGAAGTGGAGCATTAAATCAAACACGACCGCTTCTCTTAGGGTGCTAAAGTGCGTGAGAGGGGCGGTAGTGGCAGAGGGCTGAACAATGTGCATTATTATGATACCGGCATCAGAGGCTGCTTCCCTCGCTTAAAGGGAAGGGCCAATGATGAGTTGCAACATTCTTCTTAGTTCTGTTAGGCCAGGAGACCTGCACGACTTCCATTACAGCCCTGATCAGTCTCAGAGAGTCGAGGGCGTGGGCATTGTGCAGCAATGAGGCGTCAAATCCTTTCAGCAGGCACCAGGCTGGTGCAAAGAATAAAATTTGAGCTACGTGACCACCACTGCCTTTAATTAGCGCTCCCCAAGCAGCCATCTGAGGTGACAATGCCTCCTGCAGCTGCAGCTGTCCACAGGGGACGGGAGCGAATTTCACATCTGGGGCGGTAACGGGGCGCTGCACACTTAATGATGTCATGATCTATGGGGCTCTCGAGAGTGAGGCGGTAAGTGTTAGCACCGACGCAAAACTGGCAGGAAAGTTCGTGGGCGTCGCTGAATTCGCCGGCCCAGTCGGTAACCGCTTAGCGCCCCGTTACCGCCCTCCGCAGGCGTTAACGGGAGGCGCAAAGTGGACAAATTTCTCCCCAATGGAGTTTTATTTACTTGACCACTCCAGATGTTAAATTCAAAATCATATTCCTTTGGTTGTTGATCAATCTTTTTTATCCTCATGATGTCGTATTGTGGCTGCTCTCCCGCACACTCCTACACACACCTTTCCATGTGCCTCCACCCACAAAACATTTGTCAGAAAAATAACAGATCTCGGAAACAGCAACTGTGGAGAATGGACTGGATTTGAATTAATCCGACAACTAATCATCTTTTACAGCTGTTACTTTAAAGAGTTTTTCGGAAAATAAAATCGCATTTCTATTGTACCAAACTAACAGATGCCTTGAACTAAATCCAGCAAGGCAGTAAGAGATAACACACACGAAAACCACTGAGTATAATTGTCTACATTAAGTACATTGTGTCTTTGGTTTCCGATGAAAACAGTTTCTTGTTTAGTCTGTGATTTCTTTTTACAGCTGGTTTTGTCTTCTGGTAATTGCATTGAATTATTTCCCCCAAATGTTTTTTACAAATCTAGTTATCGACAGCAAAAAGATAACTGCTTAATGTACACTGTTCAAAGCAATTTCTATTTATTTATACTTTTTCTGGCAGTTGCTTTCATTGAGTTTGAAATGTGCAGAATCTTTCTGTATTATTTCATGGAGTGACCTTTAGTACATTAGTCATGGCTGAAGATGCTTTTTCAAATTAAATTTAGTGATGTCTTGGTGTTGTGATATTGGTACAGTGTGAAACATAAAACCTATAATATCTGCATTTCCCCTATTATGATCATTGTGCTCTATAGGAATAGAACAGTTTGTGGTCGGAATACTGATCCAGTATATGCTAGTGCAAGCTAATCACTGTCTTAAGGCACAAGGGTTGATCTTGTTGCAGTATGCCGCAGTACTGGGTTTCTATCACCAGAGGTCCTCAGTAAGCACTGATTGAGCCAAAGCTCCCACGATCGGTGCAAAATGGGTGCCATAGGAACATTAGGAACAAGAGTAGGCCATTTAGCCCTTCAAGTTTGCCCTGCCATTCAGTTAGCTCAAGGCTGATCTGTACCTCAATTCCATATCCCTTGATACCATTACCGAACAAAAATCTACCTCAGTCTTGAAAGCTCCAATTGACCCAGCATCCACAGCCTTTTGGGGGGGAGAGTTCCAGATTTCCACTATGCTTTACCTGAAGAATTGCTTGGTGATTTCACTCCTGAGTGGGCTGGCTCTAATTGTTCATGAACATATAGCTGTTGAAATGTTTAAACAAAATAACATGATATAGTGGTATTATGAACATTGGGTACAGGCATGAACATACAAGAAATACCTAACCGATCTAAGGACAAAAATTAGGCCCTCTCCCCAGTATGGGAAATCCAGAAATGAAGACATGCTGTAGGCAAAGTGTATGGCACCGGAAGTAGGGAAATCAGCACCTCAAGTGGATAAAGCCAAAAAGAAAACTAATGAAATACTGGGTTTTATGGCAAGAAGTATAGAATATAAAAGTCTAGATATAATAATATAAAGCCTTAGCAAGACCACTCATGGAGTACTCTGTGCCGTTTCGGATTAGGACTCCACTTTGGGGAGACCAAACGCAGATTGGGAAACCAGTTTGCAGAACACCTCCATTCAGTCCATAACCGGGGTCCCAAGGTTTCGGTCGCCTGTCACTTTAATTCTCTGCTCCGCTCCCACTCTCATCTCTCCGTCCTCAGCCTCATACACTATTCCAATGTAACTCAACGTAAGCTCAAGGAACAGCACCTCATCTTTCGTTTAGGCACTTTTCAGCCTTCCGGACTCAACATCGAGTTCAACAATTTCAGATCATAACCTCTGTTGCTATTTTTTCTTTTTTCCTGCTTTTTTTCTCTTTCCCATGGTAGTTGTTGATGATTCTGCCATCTCCATTTACACCCTATGGAGACTCAATCTTTTGTTTCTTAACTTGTTCCATTACCATCTCCTTTTGCCTTGTACCACCATCCCTTTTGTCATTGAATCTCTCCTGCCTTCCATCCTATCACACACCTTCCCTTTTGTTCCTGCCTCCCCTCCCCCCTTTCCCTGCCACTACTCTTGCTTAAAAACCTGTTATATCTCTAACTTTTTCCAGTTCTGACGAAGGGTCATCAACCTGAAACTTTAACTCTGTTTCTCTCTCCACAGATGCTGCCTGAACTGCTGAATATTTTCAGCATTTTCTGCTTTTATTTCGGATTAAGACTGTTGTTCATGTGGAGAATCAATGGCAACACAGATCGGTTGGGCCGAATAGCCTGTTTCCCTGTTGTGATTTCTACGTAATTCTATGGAAACACTTATCTGAGCGGGAGGAGGACTGGGAATCTGAAGATTGCCCTTATATACCCAGGTTTCTACAGCCTTAGAGCCAAGACCTCGCCCTACTTAAGTATATTTATAGCAGCCCCCACCCCCATTAGGGTTCAGATTATTTCTCCAGATCAATAGAATGATTACATGCACCACCACCAAGGATGTTATAACCAGTGAAAGAAAAAAAGAAATACTTGCATTTAAATAGCGCCTTTCACGACCACCAGGCGTCCCAAAGTGCTTTACAACCAATGAAGTCCTTTTTGAAGTGGAGTCACTGTTGTAATGTGGGACAGTGCAGTTTTGTACTGAAGAGTTAAGAAGGATGGAGCTATGATGCCCCTATCTCTATACTTGAATATCCTGCTAACACCCACTAAACATAAAGGCCAATTGGGAGATGTACCTGAAGGCTATTGGTATCTGTGAAACCATATTGCAGTATGAGTCACCACCTTCAGTCAGACACCTTTAAAAATCAACACAAAATAAATGTTATTCCCCTAACACCAAAGGGATGCAGTTGATGGGTTTTAGCAATGTAAGTATGCGAGGTGACTCAAGCAGCAACACGTTGTCTACCCGAAAGGTGGAGGGAACAGCTTCAATAGTAACTTTCAAAGGGGAATTGGTTATATACCGGGTGTAAAGTCCTGTCCCCTCAGTACAGAGTCACACGAGGCATGTAGTGAAGTCAAGGTCACTCTGGACCTGCACCTTTATTTCACTTGCCTGAGACCTGTCCTTATATACCTGTCTCTTGCAAGTGCACCCCTGGTGGTAAGGTATGCTGGTGGTTACAGATCATATCTTATTACAGTCATGTATAGCATGTTAGGATACAGTTATATATAATAATGTAAGATACATGACACTGGGCTTTGGGGATAGAGCAGGGCAATGGGACTAATTGGAGAGCTCTTTCAAAGAACCGGCACAGGCACGATGGGCAGAATGGCTTCCTGCTGTGCTGTATGATTCTATGAACAGGCTTGGAATGTTACGGCTAGAATTTCCCTGACCTGTTTTTCTGGCGTCCTCACTCGAGCTGCGCCGCTTTTGTCCGTCTCCAAGCGCGCCAAAAAAAGACCTCCATATTCTGGCTGCTCCCCAGCCTCTCCTCCATTGTGGCGCAGCATGGCCCAATGGATTGGGGACGGAGCCAGGTCCTGGCGCTGAAAATAGTGTCGGGACATCTGCACATGCGCGCTAGAGTCTGCGCGCATGTGCAGTAGCTCCTGGCAGGCCGTTTCTGCAAACGCGCTCTGCAGGCTGTGTGGAGGGGCCCGAAGCACGCTGTCCCTAGCCCTGGCCGAATGGGCTCCCTCATCGGCGGCCAGGGTGTGCTCTGTAGGCTGTGTCATCTGATTGTTTTCTTCCCTTCGTGTCAAAAGATGATTTGATTCCTTTCAGCCTTGGATTAGGGGATTTGCAAATTGGAAACACTTTAAGAAAATCAAGCTGGAACTTTGGCCTGGGAGGGGCTCGTGGTGATGGTTCTTGAATCCACCAGTGGCGACGCCTCTGACCTGATTGTAAAACTCCTGAAGAGTTCCTGAGGGTCTGGGTTTGTAACTCTCGACCAGATGAACCGGGGATTCATGCGGGTGTTTGATGCCATGCGGACATCAGTTTACCATGCTTCGCAAGAGGGCACTTCCACCTCCCCACCCCCCCTCTCGCTCCCCTTCTCCCCCTTCCCCCTCCTCTCCCCTTCCTCTCCCCCTCCTCCCTCCTCCTCGCTCCCCCTCCTCACTCCCCCCCCACTCCTCTCTCCCCCATCTTCTCTCTCTCCCCTCTCTCTCCCTTCTCCCCCCCCTCTCCTCCCCCCTCTCCTCCCCCCCTACCCCCCTACCCCCCTCCCCTAGCCCTGGCCGAATGGGCTCCCTCATCGGCGGCCCGCTGTGTTCCCTAAGGTAGGACTTCTAGTTTTTATTTGTTATTTACTGATTGATTTTGGTGCTTTAGGGGCAGGATTCCTTCTATTTTATTTGTTAATTAATTGCTTATTACTTTTTGTGCTTTGTTTGGTGCTTGGTGGTGCTTTAAATGTAGTTACTTGCGCCGATTCCTTAACTGTAAGTAAGGTCTTTCTGTGCGGACAAAAGTGGACACATACGCTAGTTTAGTACAACTTTTTTCTGGCCAAATTGGCATAAATGGTGTAAGTGGCTGGGAATGCCCCCTTTCGAAAAAAGAAACTGACCTAACAAAAAACCTAACTAACTCACTTACACTGGCGCAAATTAAATGGCCATATTTGCAACTAAAAAGATACACCAGAAAAATCAAGTTACACCAAAAAAAACAGTGCAACTCATGGGGAAATTTGGGCCCTTAGTCCCTATCCTGTGAAATCAGCAAGGGGAAGGAAGGAAATGTTAATGTGGCATAAGCTTAAACTTTTAACTTGAGGAAGTTGCAGTCAACTGCAATCATTACAGGTTCCAGCCCAGCATCCGTCGGTGATCAATGCACGGAGGTCCCTGAGGGCTTTGTGCCAAATAATGTCCTGTACTAGGAATGATTTATAAAATGAAGACAAAACATCTATATCATTTGAAGATGTACCTAAAACAAACCTGATGGTGGCAGAGGAGAAAGCAAGAATTGGAGCTACAGGAAACAGGTACTCTTAACCACAAAATGAAGGCTTCTCATGTACACTACATTTATCAATTGCTATTCCATCCTGGAGCCTTGCTAAGGACTTTCTATCAACTGGGTCAAAGTGCAAACTTTTCAACTGATGCAGGTACTGGTGGTGAACATTGAGATCTTCACAAACGAACCATATGTATTAGAAGTGGAGTATTTAATAGTAAAGTGATCCAGTACCATATGTTGAAGGGAATTAATCCACACATGAAGCAAATTAATTTAAATTGATACATTACAGAGCAGGGACAAGAATAGTCATTGCAGCTTGGCTAACTCCAACACAGATTGAACCTCCCTTATCCGGAAACCTCAGGACCTGGCCTGTTCCGGATAAGGGATTTTTCCGGACGAGGGGAGGTCACGTTAAATTGGATGGTACAGGTACTGAGCAAGGGGATATCGGGGTTGGCTGGCTTGCGGTCGGGAGTGCGGCAGAGAGATCATGGGGGTCGATGGATCGAGGGTCAGGCCAGCGATTGCGGGAGTCGGCAGCGAGGAAGGACTTCAATTTGTTCAATTTGTTCATGTCGGTTTTCTGCGCATGCGACACCTGGTAGCCGGGAATGGTTCTGGACGAGGGGTGGTTCCAGATAAGGGAGTTCTGGATAAGGGAGGATCAACCTGTATCAGGCCAACCCTCTTGCCAACAGATTAGTACTGACAAAAAAAATGACAAGATTACACTGTTTTATTTTAAACCTAAAATGCTACAAATTAAAGAATGTTCTGTGGTTCTATATATTCTTTCAATTCTGTTTTTGTTTTACAGAGAGTGGAGAGCACCAGTTCCAACTGTCACAGGACAGAGGGTGGAGAGCACCAGTTCCAACTGTCACAGGACAGAGAGTGGAGAGCACCAGTTCCAACTGTCACAGGACAGAGAGTGGAGAGCACCAGTTCAAACTGTCACAGGACAGAGAGTGGAGAGCACCAGTTCACACTGTCACAGGACAGAGAGTGGAGAGCACCAGTTCAAACTGTCACAGGACAGAGAGTGGAGAGCACCAGTTCAAACTGTCGCAGGACAGAGAATGGAGAGCACCAGTTCACACTGTCACAGGAGCATCCAGTCGTGCCCCGGTAACTGCCCCCAAAGGAAGTGGAGTGTGGGAAATTGCACTCCGCTTCCATTGAGGGGTGGTAAGGCCAATTCTGCAGCGGGAGCAGGACTTCCACGCTGGGGGCTAAAATTCCCGGCCCCAGAAGGTTACCGCCCCCAAGATGGGAGCCTGTGCGGGGAGGCAGAGGGAAGTTGAGGGGAGACGGGGGCGGGGGATGGAGGGGAGAGTGGTGGAGGTGGGGGGCGGAGAAACCCAGGGCGGGGGACAGGAGGGGCCACATTGCAGTGAAGATCTGGGGGGGGACGAAGTGTGTTGGAGGGGCGGGCCTGGGGGCTCTGTGCCTCGGTGCGGGGAGTGTTCAGAGTGGGGTGGACGGGTTGACTGCGCAGATGGCGGTTGGTGGATGTGGTGTGGTTAGCGTCGCGGGGGCGTGGATCCGGGGTGGCCGGGGCTGGGGGCTCGACATCTGGGGGTGTTCGGCATTTGGGAAGGATTCTGACGGTACGGAGCGGGTTGGGTGCGGGGGGAGTGTTCCCGGTGTTGGGTGGGTCCGGAGCTGGGGGGTGGCACGGTCTTGGGATGGGGGGTGGGCTGTTTAGGGCTGGGATTGGGAGAGATTTCTTCACTCGGGGAGTTGTTGGCACGAGGGGTTCCCTGCCGCGGAGAGTTGTTAATGCCAGTTCATTGGATGTGTTCGGGAGGGAGTTGGATGTGGTCCTTGCGGCTGGGGGGATCGGGGGGTGTGGAGGGGGCGTGGGGGGGAGGTGCTGAGGTGAATGATCAGCCATGATCTTGTTGAATGGCGGTGCAGGCTCGAAGGGCCGAATGGCTTACTCCTGCACCTATTTTCTATGTTTCTATGTTTTTATACCTTGCATAACAGAATATAGCTGCAGAGATAAAAAGCTAAAAAGCTTTGAGAAATTGGAAGAGTTAAATAGTAATCACAACTGGCAAAATATTGGAGAACGAGTGCCTGATAGCTTGGTGCAATCAAACCCACAATCAGATGAATTATAATCTCAGTTGTGTGCAAACAAGTCATGTTCACAATTACAAAACTGGGCACTTTGTTTTAAAGCCTATTGTTGTGCAGAGAGAACCCATTGTAAAGGTTAAGTAATTCAATCGCCTGAGACTAAAAGGCTTCATTTTACAAAGCGTTTCTTAGCAGAAGATGCTCTTCAACCCTTTTTAAAACAATCCATTTTAACACCATGCCTTAGCTGGAGATCTCATTTTTATCATGGCCATAAACCATTTCATAGAATCAGTGAAATCTCAACACAGAAAGAGGACATTTGGTCAATTATGCGTGTGTCAGTACTGGATCCACATCGGAGCAATCTATTCTAACCCATTTCCCTGCTGGTTAATATTAAGCTGATTATGTTAGATTGCCAATCGTCACTAAGATAATGACCACACACTCTAAATTACAGCTTATAGGCAGCATTCTATGTTATACATTGTGCTTTCAGTCCGATTTCAAAATAACAGTTTGTTATTTTATTTTTTTTAAATTAGAGCCAATTGCCTCAAACATTATTCAAAAGATTTATTTTATCTTCTAACTTCCTGGAAAATATTTTAGAACCAGGGGTCACAGTCTCAGAATAAGGGGTTGGCCATTTAGGACATGAGGAGAAACTTCTTCACTGAGGGAGGTGAATCTTTGGAATTCTCTATCCCAGAGGGCTGTGGAGGCTTAGTTTTTGAGTATATTCAAGACAGAAATTAATAGATTTTTGAATATTAAGGGATAGTGCAGGAAAGTGGAGTTGAGCTCAAAGATTAGCCATGATCTTATTGAATGGCAGAGCAGGCTCGAGGGGCTGAATGACCTACTCCTGCTCCTATTTCTTATGTTCTTATTTTTATGGGTATGTAATGTCACCTCAGCCGATTTTCATCCTTTGCTCTCTCTTTTCTACATGATTTGGACTCTCCATTTACAATAACTGTTAGGATACCTAAAATAAATGGGAATGTACTCCTTTAAGACAAGGACTACTTGCATATATACAGCATAACAAACTACAGTATGGCTAGCCATCTTAATTTGCTTTTGAAAATAATCTGATTGTGGAAATTCCTACTGTAAATATAGTGATTATATATGAAATATAAAATCTTATAATGGATGTAAGTAAGTAGCTTGGTGTAACCTTGCAATAAATTTTGTTCAGTTATACAATCAATAAACTGGCATTTTATGTCATTACTATATGTCTGCAACGTGTACTCCCAGACATCACCATTCCCACAGTTAGAGGATGCAGAGACGCACTACTTATTCATGAGTCGCTGGTAATTTCTGGACAGAATAGGTTAAAAAAAACAGTCCTATCCATTACATTGAGAGATAACATTTAAAACAGGAAATGCTGTAATGCAAAGATCAAACTGCATAGATAAAATCTGATTTATTGGTTTCATCGAGTCCCACTCACCGATTACGCCCATACTCATTGATCTACCTTGGCTTCTTGTCATCCAAAGCCTCGAATTTAAAATTCTCATCCTTGTGTTTATAACCATCCATGGTCTCGCCCACCCTATCTCTGCTACAACTCCATTTCCCAGCATTTTCCATTCCTCGAATTCCAGCCTTTGTGAATCCCACCCTCCACCCACCCTCCTTCACACCTACACTGGTGGCTGGGCCTTCTTTGAAATTCCCTTCCTAGACCACTCTGCCTCTTTATCTCCCTCGCCTCCTTTAACACCCTTCTGAAACCCTACCTTTTTGACCATGCATTTGATCACCCCTGTGAATTGTTGGATTATTGTTGACCAGCAAATTTTATGCCATTTTATTCTGAAAGTAGGAAGACTGGCATAATGTGTATTTCAGAACAGGAGGGCACAAATCTTAGCAATTTCAGTTTTGCTACTATCCAATAGTGATTTGGATAGGTTAGGTGAGTGGGCAAATGCATGGCAGATGAAGTATAATGTGGATAAATGTGAGGTTATCCACTTTGGTTGTAAAAACAGAGAGACAGACTATTATCTGAATGGTGACAGATTAGGAAAAGGGGAGGTGCAATGAGACCTGGGTGTCATGGTACATCAGTCATTGAAGGTTGGCATGCAGGTACAGCAGGCGGCTAAGAAAGCAAATGGCATGTTGGCCTTCATAGCGAGGGGATTTGAGTACAGGGGCAGGGAGGTGTTATTACAGTTGTACAGGGCCTTGGTGAGGCCACACCTGGAATATTGTGTACAGTTTTGGTCTCCTAACTTGAGGAAGGACATTCTTGCTATTGAGGGAGTGCAGCGAAGGTTCACCAGACTGATTCCCGGGATGGCAGGACTGACATGTCAAGAAAGACTGGATCAACTGGGCTTGTATTCACTGGAGTTCAGAAGAATGAGAGGGGATCTCATAGAAACGTTTAAAATTCTGACCGGTTTAGACAGGTTAGATGCAGGAAGAATGTTCCCAATGTTGGAGAAGTCCAGAACCAGGGGTCACAGTCTAAGGATAAGGGGTAAGTCATTTAGGACCGAGATGAGGAGAAACTTCTTCACCCAGAGAGTAGTGAACCTGTGGAATTCTCTACCACAGAAAGTTGTTGAGGCCAATTCACTAAATATATTCAAAAAGGAGTTAGATGTAGTCCTTACTACTAGGGGGATCAAGGGGTATGGCGAGAAAGCAGGAATGGGGTACTGAAGTTGCATGTTCAGCCATGAACTCATTGAATGGCGGTGCAGGCTCAAAGGGCCAAATGGCCTACTCCTGCACCTATTTTCTATGTTTCTATGTTTGTATATAGGACTCCATTCTTAAAATATCATAGGCTTGACACCCTCAAGCATTCCATCCTCCTCCAGCATCTCTCCACTGCAGTTCCACCTCCATGAAACCACTCCCTCCTCGTTCCAACAAAGACATCACTTCACCTCCAGTGGCTTATCTTCTACTGTTAATGCAACCACCTGTGGTCTATCCCAAGTTTCGATCCTTAATCTGTTCCTCATTATCATTTATATGCTACCCTTTGGAAATATCACATGGAAGCATGAATCCAGTTCCACATGTACATCAAGCTTTACCCCTCTATCTCCTCCATTGAGCCAAGGGTTGTTGCTACACTCTCCAACTGCCTACCTGACATGAATGAGCAACATTTCCTCTAACTTAATGTCAATAAACTTGAACAGTCCTTTTTCATTCCTGCCAATAACCACCGGTTCCCATGTTGCTGGGTATTTATCTGAGCTTCCTCCCTCACATCCGTTCCATAATCAAGACCACTGTCTTCTACAACATTGTCCCCTCTGTTATATATGTATACTTGCATTTACTCTGTACAGCCACCAGAGGGCTCATCCACTGGAGTCGTAAGGGATTCCATAATCCCTTGGGAGCACAGGTATTTAAGGAGGCTTCACAGGTTGGAGAGGCACTCTGGAGACCTGCAATAAATGACTACGGTCACACTTTACTTTGAGCTCACAGTGTTCAGTCTGACTCTTTCTCCATACACAATACCCTCCATCCCTACTTTTGGACATTGCTGCCAAAACCCTAGTCTATAGCTTTATGAGGAATGACTTCGCTAATAGTGTCCTCGCGAACCTCCTCAATTCCACCTGACACAAATTACAACTCATGGACAACACCATGAATTACATCCTCACCCATTAAATCCTGCACTCCGATTACCCTGGCCTTATCCTAACTTCACTGGCTTCCTCTAGATGCCCCCACCTTGCCTCCTCACTCCATGCTTTTTGCGGCCCCTACCACGAGCTTTTCCTTTTTCCACCCTGCGTGTCAGTTACTGTTTTTCCTCTTCAATGTAAAGCATTCTCAGACACCTTCCTGTTCATGGTGAGTGGTATAGCAATGTAAGGTTTTGATGCAGGTAGTTTTGTGAGAACAAGCACAATAGTTCAGCCAGTTAACCATCACTATTAACCCAGGGGCATCAGTAAGTTTGTGAAAATAGTATTTCATTTGCAATCACAATGTACATTTAGAAGCAATGAGCTGTTGTCCTCTAATTATATTTCTCACAGCTAAAGGATTTCAATCATTTTTGAATCACTCTGAGCTAATTGCCTTTTGGGAAACTATAAAGTTTGCCACTTGGGAAAAGTTTGTGGGAACTGTCTCACTGTATTTTGGACAGGAAAGAAATATCACTAAATTTCACCTCTGCTTAAAACCCTGAGGTGACATGCTTGAGGAGTGGTGCAGAAGGGAGGGATTCAAATTCCTGGGACATTGGAACCGGTTCTGGTGGAGGTGGGACCAGTACAAACTGGACGGTTTGTTTGCTGGTGCTGTTGGGGAGGGGTTAAACTAATATGGCAGGGGGATGGAAACCTATGCAGGGAGACAGAGGGAAGTAGAATGGGGCAGAAGCAAAAGATAGAAAGAAGAAAAGTAAAAGTGGAGGGCAGAGAAACCCAAGACAAAAAGTAAAAAGGGCCACATTACAGCAAAATTCTAAAGGGGCAAAGGGTGTTAATAAGACAAGCCTGAAGGCTCTGTGCCTCAATGCGAGGAGTATTCGGAATAAGGTGAATGAATTAACTGTGCAGATAGCAGTTAACGGATATGATGTAATTGGCATCACGGAAACATGGCTCCAGGGTGACCAAGGCTGGGAACTCAACATACAGGGGTATTCAATATTTAGGAAGGACAGACAAAGGAAAAGGAGGTGGGGTGGTGTTGCTGGTTAAAGAGGAAATTAACGCAATAGTAAGGAAGGACATTAGCCTGGATGATGTGCAATCGGTATGGGTGGAGCTACAGAATACCAAAGGGCAGAAAACGCTAGTGGGAGTTGTGTACAGACCACCAAACAGTATTAGTGAGGTTGGGGACAGCATCAAGCAAGAAATTAGGGATGCATGCAATAAAGGTACAGCAGTTATCATAGGCGACTTTAATCTACATATTGATTGGGCTAACCAAACTGGTAGCAATGCGGTGGAGGAGGATATCCTGGAGTGCATTAGGGGTGGTTTTCTAGACCAATATGTCGAGGAACCAACTAGAGAGCTGGCCAACCGAGACTGGGTGATGTGTAATGAGAAAGGACTAATTAACAATCTTGTTGTGTGAGGCCCCTTGAGGAAGAGTGACCATAATATGGTAGAATTCTTTATTAAAATAGAGGGTGACACAGTTAATTCAGAGATTAGGGTCCTGAACTTAAGGAAAGGTAACTTCGATGGTATGAGACGTGACTTGGCTAGAATAGACTGGCGAGTGATACTTAAAGGGCTGACGGTGGATAGGCAATGGCAAACATTTAAAGATCACATTGATGAACTTCAACAATTGTACATCCCTGTCTGGAGTAAAAATAACATGGGGAAGGTGGCTCAACCGTGACTAACAAGGGAAATTAAGGATAGTGTTAAAGCCAAGGAAGAGGCATATAAATTGGCCAGAAAAAGCAGCAAACCTGAGGACTGGGAGAATTTTGTAATACAGCAGAGGAGGACAAAGGGTTTAATTAGGAGGGGGAAAATTGAGTATGAGAGGAAGCTTGCTGGCAACATAAAAACTGACTGCAAAAGCTTCTATAGATATGTGAAAAGAAAAAGATTAGTGAAAACAAACGTAGGTCCCTTGCAGTCAGAATCCGGTGAATTTATAATGGGGAACAAAGAAATGGTGGACCAGTTAAACAAATACTTTGGTTCTGTCTTCACGAAGGAGGACACGAATAACCTTCCGGATATATTAGGGGACCGAGGATCTAGTGGGAAGGATGAACTGAAGGAAATCCTTATTCGGCGGGAAATTGTGTTAGGGAAATTGATGGGATTGAAGGCCGATAAATCCCCGGGGCCTGATAGTCTGCATCCCAGAGTACTTAAGGAAGGGGCCCTAGAAATAGTGGATGCATAGATGATCATTTTCCAACAGTCTATCTGTCATGTATTCAACCAGCATTGTAACCCATGTATAAACTGACCTAAGTTGTACACCGTGAGAACACTGACCACTAGGTGGGAGACAGTCCTAACCTGGACCTTCAGGTGTAAAAGGGGAAGCTCCACCCACCTTCATCACTTGAGTGCTAAGGAATAAAGGACAGGTCACAGACTGACCTTCTCTCAAGCATGGGCCTCGTGTGCATTTATACTGTGTAGTAAGGATGTATCAATGGCGACAAGAAACTGGGATTTAAACCACGCGAGCATGGCCACTAGCAGAACAGACGAGAGGTACTGTGTTAAGGAATGGTTGGGACAGAGATTCAACATTGTTAAAGCAGCACACAGTTCTCCAGGCAGACAAGGGCAGTCAGGCATGCCCCAACATGTAGTCGAACCCAGAGGGGGAGTTCGACAGAGACAATGGCAAGCTGAACAGCGATTCACGCCATCGCAACGGACAATGCAGCCAGTAATGGGGCCATCAACACCTGTTAATGGTGCACTCAAGGACAATAACAGGGGCAGTCAGGGACGATCGACTGGCAAGGGATCTTTTGTTTCAAACCGCAACTCATGCTGGAGGCGTGGAGGCATACATTCAGCCGGAGTTTGCAGAGATGAGCAAAATACCTGCAGAAATTGCAGAAATGGACACTGGGGGAAATCGCTGGAAGCTGAAGTTCAGCGAGTTCATGTGGAGCACGTATAAAGTTCCTATACCAGGACGCCACCGATAATGATGAAAGTGCTCCTCAATGGCATCCCAGTATCAATGGAGTTAGACACGGGTGCCAGCCAGTCCCTGATGGGTATCAAACAGTTCGAAAAGTTGTGGGCATCCAAGGCCAGGAGGCCAAAATTATCGCCGATTGACGCACAGCTACGGACATACACAAAGCAGATCATTCCGGTGCTAGGCAGCGCCACGGTAGTCGTGACCCACAAAGATTCGGAGAACAGGTTGCCACTCTGGATTGTCCCAGGGGACGGTCCCGCACTACTGGGGAGGAGTTGGCTTGCTGTCATGAACTGGAAATGGGGCGATGTCAATGCAATTTCCTCTGTGGAGCGAGTATCATGCTCACAGGTCCTGGACAAATTTGACTCATTATTTCAACCCGGCATTGGCACTTTCATGGGGGCCAAGGTAGTGATTCACATAAACCCGGACGCCAGACCAGTACACCACAAGGCCAGAGCGGTGCCGTACGTGATGCGGGAAAAGATAGAAGGCGAATTGGACCGCCTGTTGCGGGAAGGCATCATCTTGCCAGTCGAATTCAGTGACTGGGCGAGCCCGATTGTGCCGGTGCTCAAGGCGGATGGGTCGGTCAGGATATGTGGCGATTACAAGGCCATCATCAATCGGATGTCACTCCAAGACTAGTACCCGCTACCGAGAGCGGAGGACCTTTTTGCGACGCTATCCGGTGGCAAACCTTTTTCAAAATTGGACCTGACCTCAGCTTACATGACCCAGGAGCTGGCGAGTGAGTCGAAGAAGCTGACCACCATCACGACACACAAGGGGTTGTTTGAGTACAACAGATGTCCGTTCGGGATTCGCTCGGCCGCCGCGATCTTCCAACAAAATATGGAAAGCCTCCTCAAGTCGATTCCAGGGACGGTGGTTTTTCAGGACGACATCCTCATTACGGGTTACGATACTGAAGAACACCTCCACAACCTGGAGGAGGTGCTACGCAGACTGGACCGGGTAGGTCTGCAACTGAAAAAGGCGAAGTGCGTCTTCCTAGCTCCAGAGATAGAATTCCTGGGGATGAGGGTAGCAGCAGACGGGATCAGCCCTACTGCATCCAAGACAGAAGCGATCCAGAGAGCACCCAGACCCCGTAACACGACGGAGCTGCGTTCGTTCCTGGGGCTCTTGAACTATTTTGGTAACTTTCTTCCCAAATTGAGCATGCTGCTAGAGCCGCTACACGTGCTCCTACGCAAAGGTCGCGAATGTGTCTGGGGGGACAGCCAGGAAAGGGCTTTTAATAGAGCACGCAATTTGTTATGTTCCAACAATCTGTTTACGCTATATGACCCATGTAAGAAACTTGTGTTAACGTGCGATGCGTCGTCCTATGGTGTCGGGTGTGTGTTGCAGCATGTCAATGCCAAGGGTCAGTTACAGCCGGTAGCTTATGCCTCCAGAAGTCTGTCCCAGGCAGAAAGGGGCTACGGGATGGTAGAAAAGGAGGCGCTCGCATGTGTATATGCGGTAAAGAAAATGCACCAGTACCTGTTTGGCAGGAAATTTGAGCTGGAGAGAGATCACAAACCCTAACGTCCCTTTTGGCCGACAACAAGGCCATAAATGCAAACGCATCGGCCCGCATACAGAGGTGGGCACTCACGTTAGCTGCCTATGACTACACAATTCGGCACAGACCGGGCACCTAAAACTGCGCCGATGCACTCAGCAGGCTCCCACTAGCCACCACTGAGAGGGCTACCGAGCATGGTGCTGAGATGGTCATGGCTGTTGAAGCTTTCGGAACAGCCCGTGACAGCCCGTCAGATTAAAGTCTGGACAAATAGAGACCCGCTATTGTCTCTAGTCAAGAAATGTGTCCTGAATGGGGACTGGGCAGCCACGTACAGGGCATGCCCTGAGAAATTTAAACCATTTCACAGGCGCAAGGATGAACTCTCGATTCAGGCCGATTGCCTACTGTGGGGAAACCGCGTAGTCATGCCCCAGATGGGCAGAGAGGTGTTCATCAGAGAACTCCACAATGGGCACCCGGGCATTGTCACGATGAAGGCAATTGCCAGGTCACACGTTTGGTGGCCAGGGATAGACGCAGATCTGGAACTTTGTGTTCGCAGATGCAACACGTGTGCCCAGCTGGGCCATGCGCCCAGGGAAGCCCCCCTTAGCCCCTGGCCATGGCCCGCCAAGCCTTGGTCACGCATCCATGTGGACTACGCAGGTCCTTTCATGGGGAAAATGTTTTTGGTTGTAGTAGACGCCTCCTCCAAATGGATCAAGTGTTACATTTTAAATTCAAGCACATCCTCTGCCACGGTAGAAAGTCTACGGGCAATGTTTGCCACCCACGGTCTACCGGACATCTTGGTCAGCGACAATGGCCCGTGCTTCACAAGCACTGAATTCCAGGACTTCATGGCAGGCAATGGAATTAACCATGTTAGAATGGCACCGTTCAAGCCAGCCTCAAACGGCCAGGCAGAACGAGCAGTGCAGATAATCAAACAGGGAATGCTCAGATTCCAAAGGGGTTCCCTACAAACCCGCTTATCACGCCTCCTGTTGGCCTATAGATCCCGACCACACTCGCTCACAGGGGTTCCACCCGCAGAGCTACTAATGAAAAGGACGCTCAAAACCCGATTATCCCTTATACACCCCACCATGAAAGAAATTGTCGAGAGCAGGCGCCAGTCACAATATCACTACCATGACAGGAATGCGAGGGCGCGATGTATTGATGTAAATGATCCTGTTTTTGTCCTCAACTACGCTGCAGGGCCCAAATGGCTCGCAGGCACTGTGGTTGCCAAAGAGGGAAATAGGATTCTGGTAGTTAAACTTACCAATGGACAAATCTGCCGCAAACATGTGGATCAAACAAAAAGGAGGTTCAGCAACCCCATAGAAGAAGCAGAGAAAGAACACGATATAGAGTTCACTCCACCACAGATGACCGAACACCGGAACCAAAGGGAGGAGAGCCCAGTCACTGTGGGCAGTCCGGACAGGCCTGAGGCACTGCAAACAGCAGACACTCAGGCCAGCACCCAACAACCGGAGCCCTAACTCAGGCGCTCTACAAGGGAGCGTAAACCACCAGAGAGACTCAATAAGACTTTGGGGGGGGAGGTGATGTCATGTATTCAACCAGCATTGTAACCCATGTATAAACTGACCTAAGTTGTACACCGTGAGAACACTGACCACTCGGTGGGAGACACTCCTAACCTGGACCTTCAGGTATAAAAGGGGAAGCTCCACCCACCTTCATCACTTGAGTGCTAAGGAATAAAGGACAGGTCACACACTGACCTTCTCTCAAGCATGGGCCTCGTGTGCATTTATACTGTGTAGTAAGGACGTATCACTATCGACTCTGGATCAGTTCCTATGGACTGGAGGGTAGCTAATGTAACACCACTTTTTAAGAGAGAAGGGAGAGAGAAAATGGGTAATTATAGACCGGTTGGCCTGACATCAGTAGTGGGGAAAATGTTGGAATCAATTATTAAAGATGAAATAGCAGCGCATTTGGAAAGCAGTGACAGGATCGGTCCAAGTCAGCATGGATTTATGAAAGGGAAATCATGCTTGAAAAATCTTCTGGAATTTTTTGAGGATATAACTAGTAGAGTGGACAAGAGAAAACCAGTGGATGTGGTGTATTTGGATTTTCAAAAGGCTATTGACAAGGTCCCACACAAGAGATCAGTGTGCAAAATTAAAGCACATAATATTGGGGGTAATGTACTGACGTGGATAGAGAACTGGTTGGCAGGCAGGAAGCAGAGAGTCGGGATAAACGATTCCTTTTCAGAATGGCAGGTAGTGGCTAGTGGGGTGCCGCAGGGCTCAGTGCTGGGACCCCAGCTATTTACAATATACATTAATGATTTGGATGAGGGAATTGAGTAAAATATCTCCAAGTTTGCAGATGACACTAAGCTGGGTGGCGGTGTGAGCTGTGAGGAGGATGCTAAAAGGCTGCAGGGTGACTTGGACAGGTTAGGTGAGTGGGCAAACGTGTGGCGGATGCAGTATAATGTGGATAAATGTGAGGTTATCCACTTTGGTGGGTAAAACACGAAGGCAGAATATTATCTGAATGGCGGCAGATTTGGAAAAGGGGAGGTGCAACAAGACCTGGGTGTCATGGTACATCAGTCATTGAAAGTTGGCATTCAGGTACAGCAGGCGGTGAAGAAGACAAATGGTATGTTGGCCTTCATAGCTAGGGGTTTTGAGTATAGGAACAGGGATGTCTTACTGCAGTTGTACAGGGCCTTAGTGAGGCCTCACCTGGAATATTGTGTTCAGTTTTGGTCTCCTAATCTGAGGAAGGACATTCTTGCTATTGAGGGAGTGCAGCGATGGTTCACCAGACTGATTCCCGGGATGGCAGGACTGACATATGAGGAGAGACAGGATCAACTGGGCTTGTATCCACTGGAGTTTAGAAGAACGAGAGGGGATCTCATAGAAACATATAAAATTCTGACGGGACTGGACAGGTTAGATGCAGGAAGAACGTTCCCGATGTTGGGGAAGTCCAGGACCAGGGGACACAGTCCAAGGATAAGGAATAAGCCATTTAGGACTGAGATGAGGAGAAACTTCTTCACTCAGAGAGTTGTTAACCTGTGGAATTCCCTACCGCAGAGAGTTGTTGATGCCAGTTCGTTGGATATATTCAAGAGGGAGTTAGATATGGCCCTTACGGCTAAAGGGATCAAGGGGTATGGAGAGAAAGCAGGAAAGGGGTACGAAAGGGAATGATCAGCCATGATCTTATTGAATGGTGGTGCAGGCTCGAAGGGCCGAATGGCCTACTCCTGCACCTATTTTCTATATTTCTATGTTTCTATGATTCGGTGTCAAATCTTATTATCAAATTAAATATCATATTTTTGTAAATGGTGATGCATGCATAATTGTTATCATAATTTTAATTTTGCTGAGGTTTGTTTTAAAACATCGCTTTGCTTGTCCCACCAGTACATAATGTGCAAAACATTAATTCCATTAATTAAAATATGTGGGCTGGGGTTGCAAATTCCACTTCGGTGCCATCTGATGCTCGATTGCAGGAGTTGAAGTTGGATTAGACAGAGGGATTTGAGTGTCAAAGACTGAAAAGAGCTCAGATTGAGCTGTACAGATAATGGGAGGCAAAGCAGCTGGGAGGGATTAATGAGGGCTTCAGAAAACAAAGTGGCTGTGCTCAGGTAAGGGCTATTCTAGACAGGCTTGCTTATCTTCAATAAACATGTCATTCACAAAAGACGGATAACCTCAATACATTTTGGAAATGAATATGACAGAGGGAAAAAAAGATGATGAAAGCTCCACATGTAGAAGCGTGAGAAAAGAGGGATAATTTCGAGGAATTTAGAGCATTTAACATTTTACTACATTAAAGGCACGATTATAAATGCTGGCTGTTATTGTGGAGATAATTGTCAGAACATCATGGAAGACATCTTGAAGCCCTCTGGAGTGTGAATCAGTCCCTCAATCTGATAAATAGAAAATCTGCATACATGGAGTAACGGTAGCAGAGGCTGATTACCAAGCAGTAATCTAATAAAGAAGGTCAGACTACAGCAGGAACCATTTAGCAATGCCTTCTGAATTTCAGTATTAGATTAAACTCAAGCATTTAAATCACTATGTTATTATTTGTAATATATTTTGTCCCTTTTTGCTTTTCTTAGTGAGTTTATTAATCTTATGGCTATTGGGTATGATCTCATGCTTGACATCTGAGTGTGGTGAGCAAATGGAGCATTTTTCATGTCACACAGTCAGCAATTGTTTTCCTTTTGTGTATGTATAGCAGTCCTCGATCAGTGCCTTTGTGATATTCACACTGAGCTATTAAAGCCAAGTAACTGCTGTAGGTGTGTACTGGACATGCAGCTTAGAAAGCGGAAGAAGTTGTTTTAGTGCAAGATAATATTAAACTCTCAGGGCCCAAGTTTCGGGCCGCGCCTAAAACGGCGCAGCCCGGACTGAACGCCCGTTTTCCACGCCAGAAAGTGTGCCTAAAAAAAACTTACCTATTCTCCAGCTCCCTGCATGCCCTCTGAGGCTGGGCGCGGCGCAGCACGAGCTGTAGGGGGGCGGAGCCAGGTCCCTGCGCTGAAAACAGTGCTGGGACCCCTCCCTCCCCCCCTCCTCTCCCTCCTCTCCCTCCCCCTCCCTCCTCTCTCGTTCCCTCCCTCCTTCCCTCCCTCCCTCCTCTCTCCCTCCCTCCCTCCTCTCTCCTTCCCTCCCTCTATCTTCTCTCCTTCCCTCCCTCCCTCCTCTCTCCTTCCCTCCCTCCCTCCTCTCTCCTTCCCTCCCTCCCTCCTCTCTCCTTCCCTCCCTCCCTCCCTCCCTCCTCTCTCCTTCCCTCCCTTCCTCCCTCTCTCCTTCCCTCCCTCCCTCCTCTCCTTCCCTCCCTCCCTCCTCTCTCCTTCCCTCCCTCCCTCCATCCTCTCTCCTTCTCTCCCTCCCTCTATCCTCTCTCTCCCCTCCCCCCTTCTCCCCTTCTCCCCCCCTTCCCCCTCCCCTTTCTCCCCCTCTTCTCCCCCTCCTCCCCTCCCCCCTTCTCCCCCTCCCCCTCCCCCCTCTCCCCTTCTCTCCCTCCCCCCCTTCTCTCCCTCCCCCCTCCCCCTTCTCTCCCCCCTCCCCCTCCCCTTCCCCCCTCCCCTTCTCCCACCACCCTTCTCCCCCTCCCCTCCCCCTCCCAACCCCCTCCCACACCCCCCCCTCGCTGTCAGAAACACAGACACTGACAGACAGAGAGTGAGAGACACACACACAGACAGACAGACAGATAGAGACACTGACAGAGACACACTGGGGGGACCGTCCCAGCATGCTGTTGGAGGACTCCCAGTGCTGCAGTCGGTAAGTAGAAAATGTTTTATTTATTAATTTTTTTAATTTTTAAATTTTTTTTATTAATTTCTTTTGATTGATTTATTGGTTGATTTATTGATGTATTTATCATTTATTATTGATGATGGCTCTTTATTTGTAAAACTGAAGTGTTTAATGTTTGTAAACTTCCCTTTAAACCACCCCCCTCCCCGTTCCCTACGCCTGATCTGTAATCTACTCCTGATTTTCTAAAGTGTAGACAAGGTTTTTTCGAACGTACAAAAATCTTCACTTACTGCATTCTAAGTTAGTTTGGAGTAAGTTTTCACTGCCTAAACTTTGAAAACAGGCGTAAGTGGCCGGACACACCCCTTTTGAAAAAAAAATTCTGTTCCAAAGTGAAACTGTTCTAACTGACTAGAACTGGAGCAAACTAAATGCCGAGAATTCAAATTTCTAAGATACTCCATTCTAAACCAGTTGCTCCAAAAAAACAGGAGCAACTCAGGCCGAAACTTGGCCCCTCAGGGTTTAAGTAATCTCTGCAAGTCTCAGTAGCTGGATTGCAGTGTCTTGTGAACTGCGTTGTTGCCCATTAATCGCCTTCCTCTTTTCCCAGGCATGATCTGACATATAGCAGAGTTCAAAGACACCACATACGATGGCTTGGAATTTCACCCTGAGTTCTAAACCATAATTTAAATGGCATATCAAATATTTTATGAGAGAAAACACTCACTAAAACAAAACAATTATCTGTGTATTTTGGTAACATAACTGCAAACCTCTTTCATTCACATGAACTTCTAGATGCCATGGGTTAATCAAGATATACAGCAAAGCATGGTACACAGACACGGTGATGCTGCAAATGTGTGTTACTCAATGACAGTATCAGCAGCTGTCAGTTAAATAACTCCCATGAGTGTCACACTTGTTAACGGTTCTGAATCCCAACAAATACATATTTGTGTTATGACAAAGATGTTTTAAGCGTCAAGCAAAATACAGTATTGGAAGAGTTAATACTTGGATTAGTCTTTAAAGCTTGAATTCATACTTTGACCCTTTTGGTTTTATCTATCTGGCTAATTGGATTTAAAATTACTGACGAAATGGATCATATTGGTTTTAAATTCTGCATTGATCACAATTTATATTTCCAGTACATTTGCCCAATATCAAAATGTTATCTTTAAAGTATTTTTGAAAGTTTTGCAATTCCAATTGTGACAGTAAGGTGAAAATAAAATCACTCATCATCTGACTTCACTCATGGCTTCCTCTTCAACTTCTGTCCTTCATTCCCATTTCTCTGCTTCATGGATTCAAGCAGTTTCATAAAACTATTTTTTAGAACCATTATTGGTGTTAGCTGGAAGGATTTTTTTCACAATACCTTTAATAAAACCACGGTGACCTATAAATCGGGGCATGTTCAAAAATGCAGGGGGCGCAGGGAGTGACCCCTGTACCTGAATGAATCGGTCCGAGGCACACCGAATATTGGGCCTCGAGCCTCATTATCATTCAGTCAATCATCATTGGAAGGAAGTGACTAGTGACGTCCCACAAGGATCTGTGCTGCGGCCTCAACTATTAACTATATTTATTAATGACTTAGATAACACAATAGCAAGACATATATCCAAGTTTGCCGATGACACAAAGATTGGTGGCATAGTAAGTGTTATATACGTAAACCAGTAAATATCTTGTTTAACCACCAGAGGGCACATCCCCTGGAGTCACAAGGGATCCCAAAAACCCTTGGGAGCACCTGTACATAAGGAGGCCTCACAGGCTGGAGAGGCACTCTGGACACCTGTAATAAAGTCACACATTACTTTGAGCTTACAGTATCTGGTCAAATTCTTTATTCAAGATGTAACAACTGGCGACAAGATACAGATGACAAACCCCCACCGCAACAATGCAGAGAACCATGGGCATCCTGGAGAAATTTTCAGAAGGAGATGATTGGGAAACCTTCCTGGAGCGACTCGACCAATACTTCATGGCCAACGAGCTGGAAGGAGAAGCGAACCCTGCCAAATGAAGGGCGATCCTCCTCACCGTTTGCGGGGCACCAACGTATGGCCTCATAAAAAATCTGCTCGCTCCAGCGAAACCCACTGACAAGTCATACAATGATTTGTGCACACTGGTCCGGGAGCAACTAAACCTGAAGGAAAGCGTTCTAATAGCGAGGTACCGGTTCTACACGTGCACAAGGTCTGAAGGCCAGGAAGTGGCGAGCTACGTTGCTGAGCTAAGGCGCCTTGCAGGACATTGTGAATTTGAAGGACACTTGGAGCACATGCTCAAGGACTTCTTTGTACTTGGCATCGACCATGAAGTAATACTTCGCAAACTTTGAACTGTAGAGACCCCAACCTTGAGTAAAGCCATAGCGATAGCCCAGGTGTTCATCGCCAACAGTGACAATACCAAACAAATCTCTCAGCACACAAATGCTGCTGCAAGTATGCGAACAAAGTAATGTTGTTTTTGAATCGTAACGTACAGGGCAGGACTCACATGCCTGCAGCTGCACGTCTGCAGATGTCTCAGAGTCCACCATCAAGGGTGGTGACTGCAAGACCATTAACACCTTGTTGACACTGTGGGGGTGATCATCGTTTCCATTCAAGCCGCTTCAAAGTATACGTTTGCAAGGGCTGTGGACCAATGGGACACCTCCAATGTATGTGCAGGCGAGCTGCAAACCCTGCTAATCCTGCAAACCATCATGTTGCAGAGGAGGACAGATCCATGGTGGATCACGACGAACCAGAGCCTCAGACAGAAACATATGGGGTGCACACAGTTACCACAAAGTATTCAACCGATAATGCTGAAGGTTGAATTAAATGGAATCCTGGTGTTAATAGAGCTGGACACGAACGCGAGTCAGTCCATAATGAGCAAAAAGACTTTCGATAAATTGTGGTGCAGCAAGGCCTCGAGGCCAATCCTGACTCCCATTCGTACTAAATTGAGAATGCACACAAAGGAACTGATTCCCGTAATCGGCAGTGCTGCTATAAGGTCTCCTATGATGGAGCGGTGCACAATTTACCAC
Organism: Pristiophorus japonicus; assembly: GCF_044704955.1. Classification (NCBI taxonomy): domain Eukaryota; kingdom Metazoa; phylum Chordata; class Chondrichthyes; family Pristiophoridae; genus Pristiophorus; species Pristiophorus japonicus. The sequence goes on along the minus strand of NC_091991.1, from coordinate 132,029,111 downwards.
TCTGGGTGGTATTGGGTGATGGCCCCATGCTGTTCAGCAGGAGCTGGCTAGGAAAGATACGCTGGAACTGGGACGATATCCAAGCGTTCTTGTCCGTCAACGAAACTTCATGTGCCCTAAACAAGTTCCCCTCATTGTTCGAACTGGGCATTGGGAAGTTCCAAGGAGCAAAAGTGCAGATCTACTTGATTCCGGGGGTGCGACCCATCCATCACAAGGTGAGAGTGCTACTGTACATAATGAGAGAGAGGGTGGAGATCGAGCTGGACAGGCTGCAACGAGAGGGTATCATTTCGACGATTGAATTCAACGATTGTTCCAGTCCTCAAGGAAGGCACCATCAGAATCTGTGGCGATTACAAAGTAACTATCAATCGTTTCTCCCTGCAGGATCAATACCCGCTTCCAAAGGCAGACGACCTATTTGCAACGCTGGCGGTAGGAAAAACTGCGTAAAGAAGATGAATGGGTATGGGGTAAAAGCCAAGAAAATGCCCTTGAGAAAGCTAGGAAACTGTTATGCTCAAACAAATTGCTTGTGTTGCATGATCCATATAAGCGTTTGGTACTAGCATGTGATGCGTCGTCATACGGTGTCGGGTGTGTGTTGCAACAAACTAATGAATCTGGGAAATTGCAACCGGTTGCTTATGCATCCAGAAGTCTGTCTAAGGCTGAAAGGGCCAACAGCATGATCAAAAAAGAAGCGTTGGCGTGTGTTTAAGGGGTAAAGAAAATGCATCAATATCTTTTTGGGCTCAAATTTGAATTGAATTGAATTGAATTGGAAATAAGCCACTTATATCCCTCTTTTCTGAAAGTAAGGGAATAAATACGAATGCATCAGCCCACATCCAGAGATGGGCGCTCACGTTGTCCGCATAAAACTACGCCATCTGCCACAGGCCAGAAACAGAAAACTGTGCTGATGCTCTCAGTAGGCTGCCATTGCCCACCACAGGTGTGGAGATTGCACAGCCCACAGATTTAGTTATGGTAATGGAAACATCCTGTAACCACCTGTAACCGCCCGACAGATTAGAACCTGGATGAGCCAGGACCCCTTACTGTCCTTAGTAAAAAACTGTGTGCTCCACGGGAGTTGGTCTAGTGTACCGTTAGAGATGCAGGAAGAAATAAAGCCGTACCAGTGGCGCAGAAATGAAGTGTCCATACAGGCAGACTGCCTCCTATGGGGTAATCTGGTAGTGGTGCCAAAAAAGGGCAGGGACACTTTCATTAGTGACCTCCACAGTACTCACCCAGGCATTGTAATGATGAAAGCGATAGCCAGATCCCACGTGTGGTGGCCTGGTATCGATGCAGACTTAGAGTCCTGCATGCACAAATGTAACACATGTTCACAGTTAAGCAATGCACCCAGGGAGGCATCACGAAGTTTATAGTCCTGGCCCTCCAAATCGTGGTCCAGGGTCCATGTCGACTATTCAGGCCCATTCTTGGTAAAAATATTCCTTGTGGTCGTAGATGCGTACTCCAAATGGATTGAATGTGAGATAATGTTGGCAAGCACGTCCGCTGCCACCATTGAAAACCTGCGGGCCATGTTTGCCACGCACGGCCTGCCTGATGTCCTTGTGAGTGACAATGGGCCGTGCTTCACCAGTGCCGATTTCAAAGTGTTCATGACCCGCAATGGGATCAAACATGTTACATCCACCCCGTTTAAACCAGCATCCAATGGTCAGGCAGAGCAAGCAATGCAAACAACAAAGCAGAGCTTGAAGAGGGTAACTGAAGGCTCACTGCAGACTCGCCTATCCCGAGTCCTGCTTAATTATGGCACAAGACCCCACTTGCTCACTGGGGTCCCCCCCGCTGAACTGCTCATGAAAAGGGCACTTAAGACAAGGCTCTCGTTAGTCCACCCTGATCGACACGAACAGGTAGAGAGCAGGCGGCTTCAACAGAATACATATCATGATCGCGCAAATGTGACACGCGACATGTTGTTGGGGAGGGCTTCAAACAGGAAATTAGGGGTGCATGCAATAAAGGTGCAGCAGTTATAATGGGTGACTTTAATAGGCACATAGATTGGGCTAACCAAACTGGAAGCAATACGGTGGAGGAGGATTTCCTGGAGTGCATAAGGGATGGTTTTCTAGACCAATATGTCGAGGAACCAACTAGGGGGGAGGCCATCTTAGACTGGCTGTTGTGCAATGAGAGAGGATTAATTAGCAATCTCATTGTGCGAGGCCCCTTGGGGAAGAGTGACCATAATATGGTGGAATTCTGCATTAGGATGGAGAATGAAACAGTTAATTCAGAGACCATGGTCCAGAACTTAAAGAAGGGTAACTTTGAAGGTATGAGGCGTGAATTGGCTCGGATAGATTGGCGAATGATACCTAAGGGGTTGACTGTGGATGGGCAATGGCAGACATTTAGAGACCGCATGGATGAACTACTTTAATTGTACATTCCTGTCTGGCGTAAAAATAAAAAAGGGAAGGTGGCTCAACCGTGGCTATCAAGGGAAATCAGGGATAGTATTAAAGCCAAGGAAGTGGCATACAAATTGGTCAGAAATAGCAGTGAACCCGGAGACTGGGAAAAATTTAGAACTCAGCAGAGGAGGACAAAGGGTTTGATTAAGACAGGGAAAATGGAGTACGAGAAGAAGCTTGCAGGGATCATTAAAACGGATTGCAAAAGTTTCTATCGATATGTAAAGAGAAAAAGGTTAGTAAAGACAAACGTAGGTCCCCTGCAGTCAGAATCAGGGGAAGTCATAACGGGGAACAAAGAAATGGCGGACCAATTGAACAAGTACTTTGGTTCGGTATTCACTAAGGAGGACACTAACAACCTTCCGGATATAAAAGGGGTCAGAGGGTCTAGTAAGGAGGAGGAACTGAGGGAAATCCTTATTAGTCGGGAAATTGTGTTGGGGAAATTGATGGGATTGAAGGCCGATAAATCGTCAGGGCCTGATGGACTGCATCCCAGAGTACTTAAGGAGGTGGCCTTGGAAATAGCGGATGCATTGACAGTCATTTTCCAACATTCCATTGACTCTGGATCAGTTCCTATAGAGTGGAGGGTAGCCAATGTAACCCCACTTTTTAAAAAAGGAGGGAGAGAGATAACAGGGAATTATAGACCGCGAAGCCTGACCTCAGTAGTGGGTAAAATGATGGAATCAATTATTAAGGATGTCATAGCAGCGCATTTAGAAAGAAGTGACATGATAGGTCCAAGTCAGCATGGATTTGTGAAAGGGAAATCATGCTTGACAAATCTTCTGGAATTTTTTGAGGATGTTTCCAGTAGGGTGGACAAGGGAGAACCAGTTGATGTGGTATATTTGGACTTTCAGAAGGCTTTCGACAAGGTCCCACACAAGAGATTAATGTGCAAAGTTAAAGCACATGGGATTGGGGGTAGTGTGCTGACATGGATTGAGAACTGGTTGTCAGACAGGAAGCAAAGAGTAGGAGTAAATGGGTACTTTTCAGAATGGCAGGCAGTGACTAGTGGGGTACCGCAAGGTTCTGTGCTGGGGCCCCAGCTGTTTACACTGTACATTAATGATTTAGACGAGGGGATTAAATGTTGTATCTTCAAATTTGCGGATGACACTAAGTTGGGTGGCAGTGTGAGCTGTGAGGAGGATGCTATGAGGCTGCAGAGCGACTTGGATAGGTTAGGTGAGTGGGCAAATGCATGGCAGGTGAAGTATAATGTGGATAAATGTGAGGTTATCCACTTTGGTGGTAAAAACAGAGAGACAGACTATTATCTGAATGGTGACAGATTAGGAACAGGGGAGGTGCAACGAGACCTGGGTGTCATGGTACATCAGTCATTGAAGGTTGGCATGCAGGTACAGCAGGCGGTTAAGAAAGCAAATGGCATGTTGGCCTTCACAGCGAGGGGATTTGAGTACAGGGGCAGGGAGGTGTTGTTACAGTTGTACAGGGCCTTGGTGAGGCCACACCTGGAGTATTGTGTACAGTTTTGGTCTACTAACCTGAGGAAGGACATTCTTGCTATTGAGGGAGTGCAGCGAAGGTTCACCAGACTGATTCCCGGGATGGCGGGACTGACATATCAAGAAAAACTGGATCAACTGGGCTTGCATTCACTGGAGTTCAGAAGAATGAGAGGGGACCTCATAGAAACGTTTAAAATTCTGATGGGTTTAGACAGGTTAGATGCAGGAAGAATGTTCCCAATGTTGGGGAAGTCCAGAACCAGGGGTCACAGTTTAAGGATAAGGGGTAAGCCATTTAAGACCGAGATGAGGAGAAACTTCTTCACCCAGAGAGTGGTGAACCTGTGGAATTCTCTACCACAGAAAGTTGTTGAGGCCAATTTGCTAAATATATTCAAAAAGGAGTTAGATGTAGTCCTTACTACTAGGGGATCAAGGGGTATGGCAAGAAAGCAGGAATGAGGTACTGAAGTTGCATGTTCAGCCATGAACTCATTGAATGGCGGTGCAGGCTAGAAGGGCCGAATGGCCTACTCCTGCACCTATTTTCTATGTTTCTATGTTTCTATGAAATCGAGATTTATGATCCTGTATTTGTGTTGAACTATGGACAAGGTCCTCAGTGGCTTCCTGGCACTGTCGTGGCCAAAGAGGGGAGTAGGGTGTTTCTGGTCAAACTTTCAAATGGACTCACCTGCAGAAAACACTTGGACCAAACCAAACTCAGATTCACGAACTATCCAGAACCACCCACAATCGACTCTACCTTTTTCGACCCCCCAACACACACACAATTGGCAACCGACCCAGCGGTTGACCACGAAGCAGGGCCCATCACCTGCAGCAGCCCAGCAGGACTCACCACACCCAGCAGCCCAGCAAGGCCAGCTGCGCAGCAGCCCAGCGAGGGCCCAACAAACGACTCACCAAAACCAGCTTTTGCACCGAGGCGATCAACCGGGGAAAGGAAGGCCCCAGATCGACTCACATTGTAAATACTTACACTATTGACTTTGGGGGGGGGTGGGGGAAACGTTATATATGTAAACCTGTAAATACTTTGTTTAACCACCAGAGCGCTCATCCACTGAAGTCCCAAGGGATCCCACAATCCATTGGGAGCACCTGTACATAAGGAGGCCTCACATGCTGGAGAGGCACTCTGGAGATCTGTAATAAAAGACTGAGGTCACACTTTACTTTGAGCTTACAGTATCTAGTCAGATTCTTTATTCAAGACTTAACAGTAAGTGGTGTAGATGGGAGCATAAAATTACAAAAGAGACATTGATAGATTAAGTCAGTAGGAAAAACTATAGCAAATGAATTTCAATGCAGGTAAGTGTGAGGTCATCCATTTTGGACCAAAAAAGAATAGATCCAAGTATTTTTTAAATGTTGAAAATCGAGGAATAGTGGAGATCGAAAGAGATTTAGGGGTCCATGTACACATGTCACTTAGATGTAGTAACCAGGTATAAAAAATAATCAAAAAGGTTGATGGATTGTTCACCTTTATAATCAGAGGGTTACAATATAATGGGGAGGAAGTGTTGCTACAGCTGTACAAAGCTCTGGTTAGACCACGCCTGGACATAAGCTTAAAATTAGAGCCAGGCCATTCAGGAGAAAAGTTAGGAAAGACTTCTTCATGCAAAAGGTGTTAGAAATGTGGAGCTCTCTCCCACAAGAAGCAGTGGATATTAGCTCAATTAATAATTTTAAATCTGAGATCGATAGAGTTTTGCTCGCCAAGGGTGTTAAGGGATAGCCAAGGTGAGTGGCTGGTGTTAGGACACAGATCAGCCATGATCTCATTAAATGGTGGGACAGGCTTGAGGGGCTGAATGGCCTACTCCTATTCCTATGTTCCGATGTGCGGGCGAGCTGTGGACACCTATTAGGCATTCCCAGCCATCTCGCCTAAGAAGAGCACTCGAAGATCAGGCCACAGCAGTCCTCAGGCAAGTCCTTAAAAGGGACTGGGATGGGGGCCGACCAGGAAGGGGGGCGATTGGGAGGGAAGATAGTGCTGGCCAGAGCAGTAGAGGGTGGGGCTGGAGGGCAGAGGTCGATATAGGGCCAATAGAGGCCGATATCAGGAGGGGAGAGGCTGATATCGGGAGGGTAGAGTATGGGGAGGGCAGGTGCCGATATCAGGAGGGCCGAGGCCGATATGGGGAGGGTAGAGGCCGATATGGGGAGGGGAATGGTGATGATCAGATGGTGGGAGAGCTGGCCAGAAGCAGCCACCATGGTATGAATGTGGCACCAGGAGGAGCACTGCTTAGAAGAGCTGATTGAAATAGAAGACAGCAAGAATGGAGCGGGACGTCAGCAGGAAAGTATCTCAGCAGAATTTATCTGCTCGCCTGCCCAGTTTCCAAGCAGGTAGGATTAAAATCACCTCTATAGTTTTAGTTTTAGAAAAATGATGACCTCACCGCATTGACCATCTCACAATAAATCTGGTGGAAGAACTACTTCCGATGAGCAGAGATCCGCACCTGAGAGATGCAAATGGGAACTGGGAGTGTAGGTCAGGACCTGGTATATCTGGTCCCCTGTCAATGCACTTCCAGTGGACTTATACCAGGTTGATGTAGAAATCCGGATCCGCTGGAGTGAATTTTAACGCCAATCCAGTGCATTAGAGAGATTGAGGTAGTCCCATCCAGTGTAATATAGTGATTGAGCTATTCCCATCCAGTGTAATACAGTGATTGAGCTATTCCCATCCAGTGTAATACAGTGATTGAGGTATTCCCATCCAGTGTAATAGTGATTGAGGTATTTCCATCCAGTGTAATACAGTGATTGAACTATTCCCATCCAGTGTAATACAGTGATTGAGGTATTCCCATCCAGTGTAATACAGTGATTGAGCTATTCCCATCCAGTGTAATACAGTGATTGAGCTATTCCCATCCAGTGTAATACAGTGATTGGGGTATTCCCATCCAGTGTAATACAGTGATTGAGGCATTTCCATCCAGTGTAATACAGTGATTAAGGTATTCCCATCCAGTGTAATACAGTGATTGAGCTATTCCCATCCAGTGTAATACAGTGATTGAGCTATTCCCATCCAGTGTAATACAGTGATCGAGCTATTCCCATCCAGTGTAATACAGTGATCGAGCTATTCCCATCCAGTGTAATACAGTGATTGAGCTATTTCCATCCAGTGTAATAGTGATTGAGCTATTCCCATCCAGTGTAATACAGTGATTGAGGTATTCCCATCCAGTGTAATACAGTGAATAAGGTATTCCCATCCAGTGTAATACAGTGATTGAGCTATTCCCATCCAGTGTAATAGTGATTGAGCTATTCCCATCGAGTGTATTACAGTGATTGAGCTATTCCCATCCAGTGTAATACAGTGATTGAGGTATTCCCATCCAGTGTAATATAGTGATTGAGGTATTCCCATCCAGTGTCATACAGTGATTGAGGTATTCCCATCCAGTGTAATATAGTGTTTGAGGTATTCCCATCCAGTGTAATACAGTGATTGAGGTATTCCCATCCAGTGTAATATAGTGATTGAGGTATTCCCATCCAGTGTAATATAGTGATTGAGGTATTCCCATCCAGTGTAATACAGTGATTGAGGTATTCCCATCCAGTGTAATACAGTGATTGAGGTATTCCCATCCAGTGTAATACAGTGAATAAGGTATTCCCATCCAGTGTAATACAGTGATTGAGCTATTCCCATCCAGTGTAATAGTGATTGAGCTATTCCCATCGAGTGTATTACAGTGATTGAGCTATTCCCATCCAGTGTAATACAGTGATTGAGGTATTCCCATCCAGTGTAATATAGTGATTGAGGTATTCCCATCCAGTGTCATACAGTGATTGAGGTATTCCCATCCAGTGTAATACAGTGATTGAGGTATTCCCATCCAGTGTAATATAGTGATTGAGGTATTCCCATCCAGTGTAATATAGTGATTGAGGTATTCCCATCCAGTGTAATACAGTGATTGAGGTATTCCCATCCAGTGTAATACAGTGATTGAGGTATTCCCATCCAGTGTAATATAGTGATTGAGGTATTCCCATCCAGTGTAATACAGTCATTGGTAGAAGTCATGCTTTGGAGTCAAGCACAATACTTGTTTAAACATTTCTCATTAGAAAGGCTTGGAAAAAGGAGTTATGTTAAAATATTGTGTTTGTATATGTTGAAAGATAAACAGGTGAAAAGTGGTTAAAATGTTAATGGGCTATACATTGCAGTTAATTTTCACTAACATTGTAAACAAGAAGTAATTTATTAGTCTGTCTTGTTAATTGGTAAGCAGCACACTCCCAATGTGTTGGGAAATCTCTGCTCTTGGGTGCTTGGCAGGGGTTGTCATGCAAACCTTTGCTTTGAAGAAAAGGAGATTAAAAAAGAAACAGAAGTCAGTCAGGTCCAGCAAAGGCTGCAAAGGTCAGTAAAGTTTTCAACAGAAATCTTCAAGGGCGATATTTGGCCAGACCCAGAAGAACAGGGGACAGGGATGTTCGAGATTATTTGGGTTACATCCAGCTAAGTGAGCCAGTGATGTGAGGAAGCAGGCAGTATATACGGGGGGAAAATTGCGGTCGGAGGCTTCATTCATACGAATGCATCTGACCCCCAAAAAATCTACGAAACTACCTGTTGGTCCCAGAGAAATGTCTGAGGCCTTCATTCGCTGCGCAGTGTATGGGATCTGTCTTCCCCGTACGGACGTCTATGTTGCAATCACGTGGTTCTGGACCACCAATCACTAGTTCAGTTCAGAGAAGGTTCACTAGGTTGATTCCGGGGATGAGGGGGCTGAACTTATGAGGAAAGGTTGAGTAGGTTGGGCCTCTACTCATTGGAATTTAGAAGAATGAGAGGTGATCTTATCGAAACGTATAAGATTATGAGGGAGCTTAACAAGGTGGATGCAGAGAGGATGTTTCCACTGATAGGGGAGACTAGAATTAGGGGGCATAATGTTAGAATAAGGGGCCGCCCATTTAAAACTGAGATGAGGAGGAATTTCTTCTCTCAGAGGTTTGTAAATCTGTGGAATTCGCTCCCTCAGAGGGCTGTGGAAGCTGGGACATTGAATGGATTTAAGACCGAGATAGACAGTTTCTTAACCGATAAGGGAATAAGGGGTTATGGGGAGCAGAGAGGGAAGTGGATCTAAGTTCATGATCAGATCAGCCATGATTGTATTAAATGGCAGAGCAATCTCGAGGGGCCGTATGGCCCACTCCTGCCCCTGTTTCTTATATTCTTATGTTCTTATAATAATGGGAACTCCGTTTGTACAAGTTCCCATTACTATCAATGAGAATAACCCCCTAAAACACCGAAACACAGCACAATAAATTTAAAAATACCATATTTTAAATTCATTGATGTTCAATATAATTAAATGTTTTAGAAAAAAATATATTTTTTAGAATTTTTTTTAATGTATTTTAATAGAGTTAACAATAAATTTACCTTAATGGGCAGGGTTTTTAACATAAAAATGAATGATTAAATTTAATTTTGCTATGTTTTAAAAGTGTTAAGCTGGTAAAAGTAAGCTATGCGCCTGCTTTTACCAGGCGAAAAAGTTTGAAGGACATTTGCTGGGCATGAGTTGGGCAAATAGCCCAATCTCTCCCGCACGGATGTCCTTCTCCCGGGGATGCGTTCGATCTGTCTTAAGAAATTTTGACAGATCGGAAAAGCTGATTTTCAGTGCGTGCGCATTGCGCCCCGAGAAACAGCTTTTGCAGGGCATCACCGGGTACGTGCGCACTTTGTATGGACCCAGCGAGGCCACAATTTTTGCCCCAACAAGCACATTTCCCACAGCTGATCAAATTCATTTCGATTCGGCCCAGCCACGAAAAAGGCACAGGCCCAACATTGACTCTGATGTAGAAACAGCATCAGGGAAATTCAAACCAAAGGGGTGAGTCTATTTTTATTGTAACTCCAGAGAAAACACCAAAACTTTCAGAAACTGCACTTTGCGCAGTTACAAATGTGATGAAGTCACAATGATAACGTCTCAAATTTTCAGTCCCAAATGGTTTACTTTCTACATTAGAAAAATGATTAAAAATATCAATGGGGGAAATCTGGCAATCTCCTCATACTCTGCAGTGAGAGGAATAAGGGCTAAGGTGACTGTCACCCTTTAGGAAGGCCCAGCATTTTGCTGCAAATTTGGGTGTGATTTAGATCGAGGAGTTAATTTTACCTTAAGTCAGAGAGGGGGAAGCTAAGCCAGTCGAACCGGTCTGCGGAATGGGTCTTGTCTTCCTATCAAACAATAAAGGTCATTAAGTCTATCCTGTGAACATCCAGATTCATTGTGTTGGGTTCACTCTATTCATTCTGAAAACACCAGGATTCCGTGTCTGCATGCCTCCATCTTGGGGAGGGGGGTGGGGGAAGGGAAGAAAGGGAAATAGTTGCCCTACAGGCCGACACTCACACAGGGAAACAATTGGAGGTCAAGCCAGTTGCAAAAAGTTTGCAGAATGAAATCGAGAGTCAGCAAGCCTCCCTTAAGATCAGGCTTGGATAGTTGGTCCGATTTCAGAGTAAGGACAGGAAGAGTATTATTTTTAGCCTGCTGAGAGGCTGATGTATTTCCTTATTTAATTTGTTAGAAGGAAGGAAGCCGAATGAAGTTGTGGGATAGTGAAATTTACTTCCAACGTTTTGCTCTTCATTCAATTAACAATGGCAAAATAAACCAATTTATGAACCTGCAGTCAGTCTCAACTTGTTGCAGTTTGAGCCAGTCCACCTTTCGAAAGATTGCAGTGCCGCCTCTCTGCACAGTAGCTCCAGCCCGGGGTCTGGCCTTCGAGCAGCAGATGCGGTGTCAGGCTGCACGATGCAGCTCTGGAGCTCCCTCCTGGGATGCAGGTTGCAGCAGCCCTGGTCCAGGAGCAGCTGCTCCAAGGGATCGTCTCGGCCCCTGTGACAAGTGGGGTGCCTGAAGGGCGGAGGGGAATTCCTATGCCTATCACCACTTTTTCCTCATTTGTCGAAGGTGGGGTGTGGGGAGCGGAAGGGTTAGGGTACCTGGCTGGAAAATTGTGACTGCCATTGTTATGTTCCACTTGTTTGCTGACTACCTTAACTTTGATCTGTTATTGCAGCAAAGTAAAACCTTTTGGGGTAATTATGACTTTGGGCAATGGTGTAAAATGGGCGATAATGAATTTTGGCAGCTCGTTCCACAATAGAAGCAAAAATCAGGAATGATGGAAAACAAGCTGCCAATTCGCTATCGCCCATTTTACATTACTACACAAAGTTAAAATTATCCGCTTTGATTCAAAGAGGTTAAATCTTTATTTAAATTTGTCAAAGTTTGCCAAAGTTGTAACATTTGAAGACGTTTACGTAAACCATACAGGTTTCCAACAGTTCCTAACATTGATTAATGGTCATCAAAAGTTTGTTGTTGTAAATTGATGTACAAATTTGTAAAACATTGTCGTAAAACACTGCTTGTAATGGGCCCAAATTTCCCCTAGAGTTGCATTGTTTTTTTTGGTATAACTTGATTTTTCTGGTGTATCTTTTTAGTTGCAAATATGGCCATTTAATTTGCGCCAGTGTAAGTGAGTTAGTTAGGTTTTTTGTTAGGTCAGTTTTTTTTTCAAAAGGGGGCGTTCCCAGCCACTTACACCATTTATGCCAATTTGGCCAGAAAAAAGTTGTACTAAACTAACGTAGGGAAGCGTATGTGTCCACTTTTGTCCGCACAGAAAGACCTTACTTACAGTTAAGGAATTGCGCAAGTAACTACATTTAAAGCACCACCAAGCACCAAACAAAGCACAAAAAGTAATAAGCAATTAATTAACAAATAAAATAGAAGGAACCCTGCACCTAAAGCACCAAGACCAAAGTAATAAGCAATCAATAAATAACAAATAAAAAATAGAAGGAACCCTGCACCTAAAGCACCAAAATCAATCAGTAAATAACAAATAAAAAATAGAAGTCCTAGCTTAGGGAATGCAGCGGGCCACCGATGAGGGAGCCCATTCGGCCAGGGCTAGGGACGGCGTGCTTCGGGCCCCTCCCACACAGCCCGCAGCGCGTACTCACAGATTCGGCCTGCCAGGAGCTACTGCACATGCGCGCAGACTCCAGCGTGCATGTGCACATGTAGTGGCACTGTTTTCAGCGCCGGGACCTGGCTCCACCCCCAATCCATTGGGCCACGCTGTGCCACGATGGAGGAGAGGCTGGGGAGCGGCCAGAATATGGAGGGTTTTTTTCGGCACGCTTGGAGGCGGGCAAAAGCGACGCAGCTCGAGTGAGGACGCCAGAAAAAGAGGTTAGGGAAATTTGTGCCCAATTAAACTACTCTTCTCAGGCTCTAGTTAAAGTTTATTGGAATTCTTCTAAGAATTTGTTCAAATGTTTGAGTACAGTTTCACTTATTCTGGAAACATTTGTAGTCATTTGTAAAAATTTGCATTTAAAGCTTACTGATCATAAGAAATATATATTTTTAATAAAACAGTTAAAGAGAGCTGTGTCGGACTCTTCTGGTTGTGACCCCTGCATGGGGTGCTCATTGGGTAAAAGCCTGCTTTACAAGCGGCTTTCCAACCACTCTGGCCTCTTGGAGTGACGCCTCATGCAGACACGCCACATCCCGTGGCTCCGGCTCCCACAGTCCTCTTTCGCCATGTCAAGGTCCAGATCTTCCATCATGCCATACTTGTGCAGGGCACAGCACATGATGACTACCTCTTTGTGAAGTATTGGAGGACATCCCTAGTCCTGTCCAAGCAGCTGAAACAACTCATCAGGACCCCAATGGTCCTCTCAACCACCTGCCTGTATACACATATACTCGGTTCTACCTCCTTACCTTTGGTCTGTGGGACGTGGAAAGGCGACATCAGCAACGGTAGCAAGGGGGCCCACCAGTCCACTCGCCCCCGGTTCTTGAACAGACATGCAATGACTGAGTTGCACGCAAAGAATACATTGTGACGGGCCCCAATGTTATGTTCAGAATAACTCCACCAGACTGTATGCTGTAAGCTCAAACTGATGTGACCTTAGTCTCTTTAATCAAGCACCAGAGTGAAGAAGCAGCTTGGCAGACAACCTTTTATACTTGCTTGCACGAGATGTGCAGGTGACCCTTGGGCCTCCAACAGGTGCGCCCCCTGGTGGCAAGTCTTACATTATTATAAAGTTTACATACATAACACCCAACATGCTGTGAGTTCACATGCAAGATGGACAGCTAGGTCTATGCCCTTTTGCATTACTCAAGCACATTGAATGAAGGTGGGGATTCTACTTAGGGATGGGTCGGGTGCTTGATCCCATGCTAATGAGGCAGACGTTACATCACCATGTCTCCGACCTCTTTATGGAGGCTCACATGTTTGGACACCACAGCTAGTGGGCCTTATAACCCATTTATATCAAAGGATCTCAGTGGGATCGGTGTGCAAGCTTTAGAGGTTCAGCAGGATGGGGATCAGAGGCTACTTGGGTGTTGGTTTTTGGATTGCAGGCAGAAGGCTCCAAAGCTGGAGGCCATGACCACTGCCAGTCAGGCCTGCTGCAGTGGTTGTCTTTCCTCCCACATTTCCATGCACAGGCTGTTGCCAAGAGATGTTTCTGGAGGAAGGTACATCAGGTGTATTGAAATACAGGTGGATTCAAGTCAAGTCAGGCACAACTTGACAACTCACTTTGGGTGCACTCCACCTGATGTGCCCAGGTGTGGGAAGAGAGGGAGTGGAGAGGAAAATTGACCTTTATGTGTTTCCCAATATCACTCTGCAGAGCAACTGGAGCATTTGTTCCCCTGCCTTATTACAGCCTTCAAATTCTTCTTTCAAGTAGAAACAACCAAAACGTTTCTGCAGTTCTTCATGAGATTGCAAGTATCAGAGCAATTGGTGTGATGGAAGGGAAGGTCACAATTCAATGTTGACATCAGTGAACAGCTTTCTACCATCATAGAATCTATACTTTAAGTTACTTCCAAGATTGGACCGGGAGCAGTTCGCAAGAAAAAATCTGTCTAGAATCATAGAATTATACAGCACAGAAGGAGGCCATTTGGCCCATCATGCCTGTGCCGGCTCTTTAAAGGAGCAATCCAATTAGTCCCACTTCGCTACTTTTTCCCCATAGTCCTGCAAACTTTTCCTTTTCAAGTCTTTATCCAATTCCCTTTTGAAAGTTACTGTTGAATTGCTTCCACCACCCTTTCAGGCAGTGCATTCCAGATCATAACAACTTGCTGCGTCCTCTCATCTCCTCTCTGGTTCTTTTGCCAATTACCATAAATCTGTGTCCTCTGGTTACCAAACCTCCTATCTCTGGAATAAGTTTCTCCCTAACTACTCTTATGAAAACCCCTCATAATTTTGAACACCTCTATTAAATTTCCCCTTACCTTCTCTGTTCTAAGGAGAACAATCACAGCTTCTCTAGACTCTCCACAGGAAGGATAGAAGGAATTTCAAGAAGAGGAACTATCACTATAATAGATATTAACAGTACAGGAAACATTCTTTCAGCAGCTCAATTAGAAATTTGTGGATTGGGTTCAAGTCTTCATACACAAATCAACAGCAGTAAATCTCAATACAAAAGGGGTCCTCAGATTATGATCTATTAACAACACCTTTCAATTGCAATGCATTTTCATTTGTACAATGATAGTCCGATCAATCTGGCAAGCAACAAGGCTGTCATTACACATGGCCCTTGCCATAGAGTGCAAAACCTTTGATGTTTCCTCTTTGCCCCTTAATATAGATTGTGATAAAAAATACTTCTTAAGAGAAATATGTTGACAGGAAATCTGATGATATCATTATGGAAATCATCTATGATTCAAATCACTATTGACACCATGGAAACTGGGAAAAGTGCCCAGTTGCATCAGTTTCAACAACAGAATTAATAATGTATTTGCTTCATGGGTTCTTTGCTTAAGAATTCATAGCAACATATTGTTATTAAGAACTAGTTGGTTTATTAGCAAAGATTTAACAATCACACGACACATTAACAGTTCATCCACCAAGCTCACAACTACCTGCCTCATCGTGGATCCCCCGAACTCAACTATCTAGGGTTTTATTGAGTCTTGTGAACATCATGTGACTGGCTAAGCCACTCACAACTCAACAGTTCTACAACTATTTTTGTTGAAACTTAAATCAAATGCCCCCTTTTGACAAGGGCACTAGAACCCACAAATTAACATTTTAAACTTTAATGAAATCTTAAATCAAATTAAAATTTGGTTGCCGGGGGTGATGATGCACTCCAGTCCCTCTGGCGCCCACCTCTCGCGGAAAGCCGCAAACGTACCAGTGGACACCACGTGCTCCATCTCCGGGGACACCGTGGCTCGAACGTAACCACAGAAGAGAGGCAGGCAGTCGGGTTGAACGACCCCCTCGACCACCCGCTGCCTGGACCGGTTAATGGCCACCGTGGCCGTGCCAGGAGCAGACCTACGAGGAGGCCTTCCGACCTGCCTGCTCCCCTCCGCACAGGATGCCCAAAGATCAGGAGCATGGGACTGAAGTGAATCCAGAATTTGAGGAGCAGCCCCTTCAAATATTGGAACAGGGGCTGCAACCTGACACATTCTATATATACACGGAACACGGACTCTTCCAGACTGCAGAAATTGCAGGCAGCCTCGGAGTCCATGAACCGACTTAAAAAACAATTGCACGGGACTGCTCCTTGCAACACCCTCCAGGCCAAGTCCCCAATAAATAAACGGAGGACTCCCGCATAGAGGGCACTCCACTGGGGACCCTCGCCTCTTCTGGACGGCAAGATGGTGAGCCATGACGTGCCCAGATGGCAGACAAGGATGGCAAAATAGCGAGTGTGCAAGAGCAGCCTGTACAGGAATCCCCTCCGCGCAGAGCTGAAAGGCACGGAGGAGATTTCCCGGAGGAGACTCAAGTTGTGAGGTGCCTGTTCCCAAGGGAGTTTCCCGAGGGATCAACAGCTCTACAACTATTTTTGTAGACACAATAATTAAGTACCCCTGATTAAAGAGGGGGTCATACTCCAAAAGCTTTTCAAGTGCCCCCTTGTTTTTTTGGTTTTTTTGAGGGCACCAAAAACACAAATTATACAAGTGCCCCCTGGCTAAAGGGCAGGGGCGGGCACTAAAATCGACAAACTTAGACAAATTAAACTTTAGAAAGGTGGTTCAAATTTAAATTTGGTTGCCGGGAGTGATGGTGCACTCCAGTCCCTCTGGCGCCCATCCCTCAAGGAAGGCCGCAAGCGTACCGGTGGACACCGCGTGTTCCATCTCCAGGGACACCCTGGCTCGGATGTAAGCGCGGAAGAGAGGCAGGCAGTCGGGCTGAACAACCCCCTCGACCGCCCGCTGCCTGGAACGACTGATGGCACCCATGGCCGTGCCCAGGAGCAGTCCTACGAGGAGGCCTTCGGACCTACCCGCTCCCCTCCGCACAGGGTGCCCAAAGATCAGGAGTGTGGGACTGAAGTGCAACCAGATTTGAGGAGCAGCCCCTTTAAATAATGGAACAGGGGCTGCAACCTCGCACATTGTATGAAAACATGGAACACGACCTCTTCCAGACCGCAGAAATTGCTGGCGGCCTGGGAGCCCGTGAACTGACTTAAAAATTTGTTGCACAGGACTGCTCCATGCACCACCCTCCAGGCCAAGTCCCCAATAAATAGTGGGAGGACCCCCGCGTAGAGTGCACTCCATCAGGGACCCCCGCCTCCTCCAGACAGCAAGATGGTGCGCCATGGCGTGTTCAGATGCCAGGCGAGGATGGCAAGGTGGAGAGTGTGCAGGAGCAGCCCGTACAGGAAACCCCTCTGCGTAGAACGGAAAGGCACGAGGGGGATTTCCCCGAGACGGCTCAAGTTGTGAGGCGCCGGCTCCCGAGGGAGGTTCACGAGGGATCAACAGCTCTACAAACCTGTGAGCATACATTACAGAATCCAATTTTACATCAATCCTTAGGTCTACAAAGGGTAGAATCAAAACTGCAACTGACTTCTGCAATTGTAACTTTGACACCGGAATACCCATCGACAAGATTCCTGGACAGTCTTTACTGGAAACATTTCAGTCTAAGTGCCAGCCTCTGGTTTGTCCTCAGTTTTATTCTGAGTTAAAAAAAACAGCAGAGTTTCACTAGTACTTCACTATTGCCTGTTTAACTCGACCGGTTAAACCAAACTATAATTCATCATAATATGTGGATTTTAGATTGAAATCCACTAGATAACGACGGTTCTACTTTCAGAATCCCATCTGCAGAGCTAGATTATCAGCATTACAGTTCTTAAGACACTGAACTTTAGGTAAAGAAAATCCATAAAGTTCTGAGATCCTTTTAGATGTAATTCAGTTCTTCTGCGCTTTGTTAAAGACAAATTAGAATGCTCACTATTCCAGCATGCCTAGCAGTGTTCTTTCAAGAATGCCAGGTATTAAAGAGGATATAGTCAAGTTATTCATCTGACTAGGAGGCATGATAAAACTGGTACTTCTAAATACTACTAAATCATATAAAGAATTCATATTCTTAAAATCTAATAGTGGTGTATCAAATATCGCAGGCTCAGAAGTGCTTCTGTGAATAGAATCTCCAGGAAAGATCTGGGTAATTCTGTTACCTGCACATTCCACTAGCATCACATGGTACAGGAACATGCACATATTGTAAGGTTGCACTAAGGTATTAGCAAGGTTATGTCAAATTAAAAAGCACTTTTCAGAGAAATGTAACTTATCTTGTACATAGTTCACCATTAACTTTGATGCAGATCAGTGTCATTCAGGCTGATTTTTGGGGATGAATATTTCTCATTTTTTGAACTGAGGAGTGGTCTCAATATCACATTCCCCATTCCCTTCTGGACCATGATTAAATGAGTACAGGTTCCCATATTTAGACATTCCATTTTGTGCCATTACTTAAGTAAGGAGGTTGCTAGGAGCTTGTCTTCAGTGCCTTCCCTGGTAGGACATCAGTGGTTTTGTGGGCATGGAGCTGGTTGGAGCACCCATCAATCTTTTTAGCCAGGACAATGGCAGCCACGCCTGGCCAGCAGATGGCAGAGTATCAAAGGGATGTCCACCAGAGTTTCTCCTCTGACACCAGATACTGTGAACATAAAACCAAACACCAGGAGGACACTGACTGGGGTCAGCACTGGTCCTTTTCTAGGTCTCATTGTGAATGACCAGATTGTAGTTAACTATCCAACAACAACAACAACAACTTGCATTTATCATCATCATCATCCTCATAGGCAGTCCCTCGAACGAGGATGACTTGCTTCCAGATGAATTCACAGATGTTTCAATGAAGGACCCAATGTTCCAGTCCTGAACTCCAGTTGAAGGGGTGGAAGATGCCTGTGCATGGATTTTTTTAACGTGTGGTGACCGTTGCACATCAGCCACCACACAGGCTTGACAGAGCTAGGCCTTTATCCAGTGGCAAAGGTTAACCAGGATGACTGGAGACCTGCTCTGCTGCACAAACCTAGTGCGCATACATATTGCAGTGTGAACTGGCCCGTGCTGCCCCTGGGCCCTCGGCTCTTCTGGGCCCCGTACCCTCATTTGCTGTACCTCCGCCACGATCTCTCGCCGCTCCTCCGCCACAAAACACTTGCCACACGTCTGCCACAATCTCCCACTGCTCCTCCACAAAAAACGCCTCCACAGTCGGGAAGTACAAGAGCTGGAGCGGCATACCACTGCAGCTTCCAGTGCGAGCTGGTCCAGGTATGCGACGGCTTCGAGGTGGGCGATTGGGTGTCATCATCAGGACCCAGGTCGCTGTTTGGAGCGCGGGCAGGGCCATCGGCAGGGCCCAGGTACAGCAGAGGAGCGGGAAGGTCGTGGCGGAGGTGCGACGAGTGATCGAGGCGGGGGAGATTTGAGGGATCGTGGCTGAGATTCGGTGGGTGATCGTGGCGGAGGTTTGGGGAATGTTTGCATTTATACAGCACAATTAACGTAGTAAAACATTCCAAGGCACTTCACAGGAGCGTTATCTAACAACATATGACACCGAGCCACATAAGGAGATAGTAGAATAGGAAGAGATAGGTTTTAAAAGAGGAGGGAAAGGCAGAGAAGTTTACAGAGGGAAGTCCAGAGCTTAGGCTCGAGACAGCTGAAGACACTGTCGCCAATGGTGGAGCAACGAAAATCGGGGATCTGCAAGAGGCCAGAATTGGAGGAGCGCAGGGAACTCAGAGGTGGTTTAAAGCCCAGAAGACTTGAGAAGAGTCATGATTAATTATAAACCATTCCCATATTTGCTGGGGCATCAGAGAGATTGGTTTATTTGTGTTCTCTGATAGTTATACTCTGTTAAAGGGGTTTAAGGAGAAAAGAGCAGTGTTAAGCAGCAGGAAATTGTAGATGCAAACTGAGAGGATAATCTTCTCATCCAGCTCTCTTTAATCAAATATCCTTTACATTTAACTTTGGATAAGCACTCATATTGCATATATATATTTATATATATAAAATTCATATAATAGCATGGTATCTATACTTTACCTAGCTAGAAATCGCCACATTTTCTTTTAGCTATTTTGCATTAAGGATCAATATATCGACCATTGGCTGCACTTTTTTCTGAATTACCACTATCCTTGCTGAGCCATACTCGAATCACTTCTCCAGCAAATTTTGGTGTACATTTGCCACTGGAGGATCGCAATGCACAATGCTTTAACTTATGGCATTCAAACCAAATTCACCATTCCAGGAATTTCAGGTCCGATGACGGTCTTCCAGCATTTCTGTTTCCAAAACCTGACAGCTTTCCAGAGTCTGCTTCTCCGTTTTATCTCTCACGTTCAACAACAACAATATATTGCATTTATATAGTGCCTTTAACATAGTGAAACGCCCGAAGGTGCTTCGCAGAGGTGGAGATTCTTTCCCCAACCCTTTTGCATTTGATCCACTCAGGTCACTCTCGCCCTCATCTGAAGTGTCTCCTGCCAGAATCATGAGAAAAAATAACAAGTTGAGGAAAAAGCTGTGAAGCCAGAAATCAGCAAGCATAATTTGGGGACTTTTCACAGCTCGCAAATTCTTCAGCTCCACCTTAATCAGGTGACTGGGGCAGCAGTTTCACCTGTTTTATTGGGAGTCTAACTTTCCCAGAGGGCAGTAGTGGCATGAGCTCTACCAGGTGAATAGATCTATCCCCAAGTGACTTAGGTGGATGGACGTCAAAGCTGCCAAAAAAGATTGAGGAAATGCGTATCTAGTGCATTAATGGTGTAATGCACTAAACACGAGTTTCGTGGATCTTTTTAGCTCAATAACAATGTAATACTGGCATGAGTGCTGAAGATTCCAAGGAAATTCAGGGTCATGGTACCTTTTGGTGTCTGAAGGTATCTAATTGATTTGTGGTAAGTTTTACAATGTGCTATTTTGTAACAAGTTAACCAGAAAAAATTGATGACGTTGAAAAGAGACATTTGTATTTCATCAGAATATATGTTATTAATATACTTATTGTAATTCAGATAAATTTTCGATCAGTGCTATTTGTATTACAATGCCTAACTTTCTTTTGAACAAAATTTGCTTGGTTTGCTACTGTCACTGGGAGGTCGATTTAATGGCAAGTTTGGTGCCCTTTGAGGTGACATTAGTTGTGATCGAAGATCACGTAACAGGGTGGGCCGCGAGAAGGCTGTCATCATCCACCCCGTAGATGCCGATGACAGTGCCTTGGCCACGCAGAACATGAATCTGTCCATCACCAAAGGAGACCCTGACCAGTGATCTACAGAGGATGGAGGCCTATTTCCACAACTTCGGTCAAACCCCCAAAAGGTGTCTCCAGCATCTTGGGAAAAAATTAAAGAGCAGGGTTAATTTGATCCAGAAACTCACTGGATCCATGTGGGGAACAGACGTTCAAACCTTCTGTACAGCAGCACTCGCCCGGGTGTAATCTACATTGGAGTACTGCTCTCCGGCATGGCTATCAAGTCTACATGTCAAATCCACTGATGTCTACTTGGACCATCGCCAAAGCCCTTCAGCGATCTCCCCTCAGCCTTGATGACCGATGGCGAAATGGTTGGAAGAACTACGATATACGGAATGGATTCCTTATAGAGGACCCCACAGTACAACCTGAAGGATCAAACCTTCCTCGCAAACAGTGGACAACTGGTCATGGTAGATGCTGTCACCTCCTCCATAGATGGAAGTTTATAGTATCCGCATCATACAAATGTGGAGCTCCTAATCAGACCCTGGAGCACATCATTGAGCATTGCCCTCACAGGAAATTCGCAGGCAGCCTACAAGATATCCACACTGTTACATTGGGAGGTTTGGCCCGGTTATCCAACTTAGATATTGACATTTGATTTGCTTTGTTACTACTATTCGAAAGAAGAACAAATTGTGCACTGTTTCCATGTCTGTGAAACTTTTCTATGTTCACAGTTTAATAAATTAAACTGTATCTCTTGGGATCGTCTTCCAATTTAAAAAGGCCTTCCAATTTCACTCATCTGAAAGAATAGAGAGCCTTCTATCCAAGTTTGCTGACGACACTGTTAGGTGGCACAGTAAATAAATGGGAGCAGAAAGTTACAAAGGGACATTGACAGATTAAGTGAGTGATCAAAACTGTGGCAGTTGGAGTTCAATGCGGGGAAGTGTAAGGTCATCCACATTGGGCCGAGGAAAGATAGGTCAGAGTATTTTCTAAATGATGAGAAGCTCGGCACTGTGGAGGAGCAGAGTGATTTAGGGGTCTGTGTACAGAAATCACTAAAAACTAGTGCTCAGGTACAGAAAATAATTTTAAAAGTCTAATGGAATATTGGCCTTTAACTCAAGGGGTCTGGAACACAAAGGGGTGAAAGTTATGTTACATCTGTACAGAGCTCTGATTAGACCCCATCTGGAGTACTGCATTCAGTTCTGGCCACCACATCGCAGGAAGGATATATTGGCCTTGGAATGGGTGCAGTGCAGGTTCACCAGAATAATACTGGGCTAAAAGGGTTAAATGATGAGGCCAGATTCCATAGACTAGGCTAGTATACCCTTGAGAATAGAAGGTTAAGGGGTGATTAAAGGATTTGATAGGGTAGATAGAGAGAAACTATTTCTTCTGGTAGGGGAGTCTAGGAGGCATAACCTTAAAATTAGAGCTTGTAAGTTCAGGAATTATGTCAAGAAGCACTTCTTCACACAAAGTGTAGTGTATGTAGGCACCTTTAGTAATGACATCACGAGGTAGGGTATGATACAAACTGTGCAGACCTGCAGTCCTTTATTTGCAGCTCCTGAGTGACAACAACACGCTGTGAGTTCACTTTTATACTGGGTTACCTGTCGTGTGCAAGCAACCCCTAGGTCTCCAGCAGCAGCACCCTCTGGTGTACTGATAGGGTGTGTACAGTGTAAGGGTACATTCAATGTGGCATAACAGTGTTACAGACATCACACAGTAAACAGGCATGCATACACAACAATACTCCTCCCTGAGCATTTTTCATATCCTTATTGTCATGACCAGGGGAGGTGATCAGTGGTGGGCTATGGGAGGTAGTGGTGAGGGTTGTGTGGTTGCCAGGTGTGACCCCTGTGCTTGAGGCTGGGCTCATACATTTCCCCTCCCTCACACACAAACCAAGTGGGTGTCACTGTTGTGGGATCCCTCGGGGAGGTAGCCACGGCAGCAGTGGGTGGTGTGCATACACTGTGATGTGGGTAGTTGTGGGCTGGTGGGCAGGGCCACAAGACTGGGTGGTTTCCTTGTCCACCAATGGGGATGAGGGTCAGGTCATCCCAGGGTTTGCCAGGGAAGCTGGAGGGTGTTGGCCTCATGCTCCTGGTGTTGGCCCTGGTGGCCAGGGGCTGTAGGGTTGGTCTGGTGCAGATTGCCATTGGTGGTGGCTGGGCTGCCCATTGACCACTGTCCTGTAGTGGGTCTTCTCCCACTGCCTGTGTGTGTGTCCTGCAAGGGGCATCACATTCGTTCCAAAGGTCCAGGCTACATGGTCAGGTATCCTGCTGGACCTGGGGGTCTCCCACAGGGGGATTCCATTGGCATCAGCATGGTCGCTGTAGGACCCAATGTCCTTTGATAGTGTCCTACCGGTATACATGACACCTTGGCTCTGATCACACATAGTCGAGTCTGCATTATACATTCTAGCACTTGCATCACTTTTGGGTGTCCTGGTTTCAACAGACATGGTTACATTAGGCATTTCATAGAAAAAATAGAAACATAGAAAATAGGTGCAGGAGTAGGCCATTCGGCCCTTCGAGCCTGCACCGCCATTCAACAAGATCATGGCTGATCACCCACCCCAGCACCTCCCCCCCACGCCCCCTCCACACCCCCCGATCCCACCAGCCACAAGGACCACATCCAACTCCCTACCAAACACAGCCAATGAACAGGCATCAACAAGTCTCCGCGGCAGGGAACCCCACAGGCCAACAACTCCCCGAGTGAAGAAGTCTCTTCCAATCCCAGCCCCAAACAGCCCATCCTCCCAATCCCAAGAGCGTGCCCGCCCCGCGCCTCCCACCCCCCCTTCCCGGCTCCGGACCCACCCAACACCGGGAACACTCCCACCGCATCCAACCCGCCCCGTCCCGTCAGAATCCTTCCCAAATGCCGACCCCCGGATGTCGAGCCCCCAGCCCCGCCCACCCTGGAGCCACGCCCCCGCGACGCTAACCATACCACATCCACCAACCGCCATCTGCGCAGTCAACCCGTCCACCCCACTCTGAACACTCCCCGCACCGAGGCACAGAGCCCCCAGGCCCGCCCCTCCAACACACTTCGCACCCCCCAGACCTTCGCTGCAATGTGGCCCCTCCTGTCCCCCGCCCTGGGTTTCTCCGCCCCCCACCTCCACCACTCTTCCCTCCATCCCCCGCCCCTATCTCCCCATAACTTCCCTCTGCCTCCCCGCACAGGCTCCCATCGTGGGGGCGGTAACCTTGTGGGACAGGGAATTTTAGCCCCCAGCGTGGAAGTCCTGCTCCCGCCGTAGAATTGGCCTTACCGCCCCTCAATGGAAGCGGAGTGCAATTTCCCACACTCCACTTCCTTTGGGGGCAGTTACCGGGGTACGACTGGATGCTCCTGTGACAGTTTGAACTGGTGCTCTCCACTCTCCGTCCTGCGACAGTTGGAACTGGTGCTCTCCACTCTCTATCCTGCGACAGTGGGAACTGGTGCTCTCCACTCTCTGTCCTGTGACAGTTTGAACTGGTGCTCTCCACTCTCTGTCCTGTGACAGTTTGAACTCTTTTTATTTTCACATTCCTTTTTATTATTGTTAAGCATAATAAACTTGTTCTTAACCTTACTGACACCTGCATTCATCTCATTAGTCACATTAGTTAAACCATTAGTTAAATTAGTTAATCACAATTCATGGTTACATTTTCATACTTACACCCTTTAATTGCATCTTTAGCTTTAAAGTCCGTGTACTCAAATAGTTGAAACTTCCTCTTTAAATTTTTTTGGTTACCTGTCTCCTTAAGGGAGCCTTCAAATCCGATTGGCCGCTCGATGTCACATGATGCTCCTCCATGTTCACTCGTGGCATGGCGGAGGCCATTTTGATTACTGCTTATGGTGATACAGCCATTTTCTGGTCTTGCTGCAGGTAGGCTGCGGTGATCTTTTCTTTCAAGAGCTACTTCGCCTGATGTGGACCCGGTTCATCCAATTCCTGCCCAGCAACATGGGACCGTCGCCGGCTACAATCTACAGGGGGAGTTTGTTCAACACACCTCCCTGGGAGACCTGGATGTCTACACTGCCAATGATTTGGATTTTACCTTTGGTATAGGTGAGCAGCTTTGCCTGGACAGGAGACAGTTTTGGTCGAGTGGCAGGATTCATCCAAATTTTTTCAAAGGTCCTTTGGCTCATCACAGACTGGCTCGCCCCTGTGTCGATCTCCATGGAGACGGGGACCCCATCGATGTCCACTTCCATCATCCACGGAGAACTTCCGGTGGAGCAGGTAAAGATTCCATACTCTTCTTCCAGGGTTTGAGCAGCTTCATCTTCATCTGTGTCGGAGCCCCGGTGATCAGCCAACTCATCAGAGACACAGTGAGCATAGCCTTTTCTGCACATTCTCTGAAGGTGCCCTTTCTCTTTGCAGCCTTTGCATGCATAGTCTTTGTAGCGGCACTGGTGGGCCCTGTGGTTTCTTCCACAGCACCAGCACAGGCAATCTGGTTTGCCCCATGTGGCGGACTCAGGGTTGCGGGACTCGGGGCAGCATTTCTGCTTTTAGAAGTATCCATGCGGTGCACTGCGCTCACCGGTTTGGAGTCCTGGGTCAGTATTCGCCTGGAGTCGCTGGCCGAAACCATGTAGGCCTGGCTCACTTGAATTGCTTTCTGCAGGGTAACCGTGATGTCAGCCGAGAGCAATTTGTGTAGGAGGCCTTCATGGCCGATTCCGATGACAAACATGTCCCTTAGTGCTTCATTAAGGTTGTCACCAAAATCACACGGTGCAGCTAGTCTTCTTAAGTGTGCAGTGTACTTGGCAATTTCTTGGCCCTCAGGTCGCCGGAAAGTGTAGAACCGGTGCCTGGCTGTGAGGATGCTTTCTTTCGGTTTTAGTTGTTCTTGTATGATTGTTACAAGTTGCTATTAGCTCTTGTTGGTTGTCTTCTCCGGGGCTAGTAAGTCCCTGACGAGACTGTAGATGGTGGGCCCACAACTGCTAAGCAGGATGGCCCTGCGTTTGTTCGGTAGTGTGGCCGGTGTGTCCCCGTCCAGATCGTTGGCTGTAAAGAAATGTTCCAATCTTTCCACAAAAGCATCCCAATCTTCCCCCTCCGTAAATTGCTGAAAGTTGCTGAGGTTAGACATGTTGGGCGTGTAGTTCGTGACCTCGTATTCCCGTCGCCAGTTGCAGTGTATGTAGGCACCTTTAGTAATGACTCCACGAGGCAGGGTATTGTACTTAAACTGTGCAGACCTGCAGTCCTTTATTTGCAGCTCCTGAGTGACGACAACACGCTGTGAGTTCCCTTTTATACTGGGTTACCTGCCGTGTGCAGGCAACCCCTAGGTCTCCAGCAGCAGCACCCTCTGGTATACCGGTAGGGTGTATACAGTATAAGGGTACATTCAATGTGATATAACAGTGTTACAGACATCACACAGTAAACAGGCATGCATACACAACACAAAGGGTAGTGGAAATCTAGAACTCTTTCCTCCAAAAAGTTGTTGAGGTCAATTCAAAATGTCAAACTGAGATTGATAGATTTTTGTTCGGCAAGGGTATTTAAGGTTATGGAACCAGGGTGGGTGAATTAAGTTAAGATACAGATCAGCCATGATTAAATTGAATGGCGGAACAGACTCGAGGGGTTAAATGGCTGACTGATATTTCTATGTTCCTTCCTATGTTTCTATCCACCTTGAACTAATGTTTACACTAATAAAAAATACATGACTGCTGATTTTGAGGAACTGGATGGAAATTACAAAAACTAAAACAATTCTTCGGAGAATTTATTATTGATTTTTCAACGACTGCAGCGCATTTTGCACTAAATGTCAGATCAGGGATTAGACAGGCATTCAGAGGGCAATTACATTGCTGGCAGAGTATCATTTAATTATCACAGCTGCTCTACAATAGTCAGTCCACTTTAAGAGCAACTCATGTTGTTGAACCAAACATTGCTCTTAAATGTAAATGTTCTTTTTTTTTATAAATTCGTAGCCAATCGTTTCCAATTCTTTGTCAAGTCACAAACGCCAGAGGTCACCCTGCACCAGTCAAGGATCACTCTGCGCCAATGCTCTTAGCCAAAAGGCCTAGAGCCACTGCACCGTTCCTGGAAGTACTGCAATACCAGGTTCGTGCCATGGAGGTGGATGGGTCAGGTCCCCCACACACCTCCGTGGAGGTGGATGGGTCAAGCCATCCCACCCACCTCCTGTTTACAAAAATGTAAGCATATACCTTCCTGACCAGGGAGAAACCACCCGGAGGTCATGGTGGCTGGTCAGGTTAGTTATGCAGATCTTAGCCAAAATTGGCTGTACTACTGTTGCTGATTAGTCAGAATGGTCCAGGATCAAATACTGTTAAGCCTTTTATAGCTTTAAGGAGACAAACCTGCAAATGTGCTAAAATCGTTGATCAACTGATCAAGTGTTATAGGATAGTTCACAGTTAGACAGCTCATGGTTAAATGCTAGGCAGGTTTTCTAGAGTGAGATGACACATCACTTTATTTCTCACCTTTTAAAAATACACTGCAGACAAAATACAATACATTCAGAGACTTGTGTTACCTAACTACAGATTCTTAATGGATGACTAATGGGCAGTTGTGTGGCAGAGGGGTGCAAGGTTTCACTAAATCAATTGAGTGCATTATAGCTTTAAAAAATACAACTTGTTTATATATAACTGGAACGGGTCATGCTGGTCAAGTAATATTTCTGTGGTAATACATTGAGGGCACAATTCTACATTCATCAAATTTGTTTTTAAATTCTCAACCTATCTGTTCTAAAACAAATGTAGAATTAATTTCAAACATGAAACTCAATTTTCAGCACATTTTTGAAAAAACTAAATGATACAATATTTAATACAATATAATATTGTTACTTTCCAATGAGCATTTTCCAGTGAAGGAGAAGTGAAACGTATATACAATAGCTTCTATGAAGGGAAAGAATTTAAACTATTAAGGTAAGTGCTTTATGTTTTTACTGTTTTTAACCATCTCGTGGAGTATTTTAATTCATTTTTCTATTAAAAACAAGAATTTTATTGCTACGACAGAGTGATGCAAAAGAAATGTAGCCTGTGAAATGTAGCTTGTCACTTATGCCAAAACCAATGAGCTGATCAATAAGACTACATTCCAGTGGAGTCACCAAGAGCCATTTAATATATGTCATCTCAGGAGATTAAACAGAAACCCTTGGAACATTTAAAATAAAACAAAGTACACTTCGAGGAAAATGACAGAACAGTTTTTACAAGTCTTAACGCTGTATACTTTTGACAGCAGAATTTAAAAAAGGGTTCTGAAAAATCACACAATGTTTTTTAGTATCAAATGAGCAGCAGATGTGAAAGAACAAACAAAATCAGACTTCTCTAAAACTAATTAATTAAAACTATAGAGACCTTTACACACTATCACTAACACTATCACGCTCACTAACACTATCACTCTCACTAACACTAATACGAAAACTAACACTAACACTATCATTATCACTTTCATAATCACAGTAATTATTTCTGTGAATATTTCATTTCTGTCCTCTGCTGTAGTCTGAATTTGTACCTCTAGTCAACATCTGTAAAATTTGCATGCATGTATCAGTATGTTTAAGACTTCAAAAATCAATGGATGCTCTAACTCAGACAAAAACTGCAAAATGTGTAGTACTGCATCATGATTACAATCAATGGGGTGAATTTTCCGATATCGGTGCTAAAGCAGAACGACTACAGAGTGACAAGCTTACTGCTGACCAACTGACTCAGCTGGGCCAACCTGATAAGACCTTGCAAGGTTGATCTGATTAACTATTCATAGTCAGCTCCTGGTCATATTGACCTTGGCAATGGGAGCTTGCTGTCTGTGCTGTTGGGGCAGAGGGGATGGGATAGCACACAGTTTCAGTTCTTAAAGGCTGCAAATGCTATTTCAAGGAGAACCCATATCTCAACCAAGGTGCAGTAGAAGAGTTTAAAGCTAACCTATATATACGGGAACAGGCCACAGGGCCAAAGGGCTGCGTGTTCAAAATGTAATGTTTGGATTGTAATCACCAATTTAAAAATGGGTTTAAAGATTGCATCCATTAACGTGTGTAGCATTAAGTCGACTACGAGATGTGTTTCCACCTTGGGGTACCTCACCAAGGTCAAGGCAGACCTGCTATTCTTGCAGGAGTGCGGCCTGCCGCACTTCAGCAGTTACCAGCAGTGGTCGCAATGGTGGTCCCACGGACCATCCGTCTGATCAGGAGGCAATGATTGCCGTTCCTCCGGCCTGGGCATTCTGCTGCGGGGAGGCCACTTCACCATCACTGAAGTTAAGGAGGTGGTGGGCAGCCGACTTCTCGTAGCAGATGTATTGTATAAAAATGTTCCTCTAAGACTAATTAACGTGTATGCCTCGCCTCTCAGAAGCGAGCGGCTCGCCCTCCTCCAGCAGCTCCCACTGTTGCTGGTGACATCCAGACCAGTCGTTCTGGGTGGTGATTTCAACGGCATCATCGATGCGGCTGGACGATCCAGCAGAGCCAACAGCAAACTGGACACCACATCCAAACTCCTGATGGACGTGGTAAAAGATGCCAAGCTGTGCGACGTCTTCAGCATTCCTGCAGATGGAGCACCGCGCAGATACACCTGGTCGAGACCAGACAGGTCTGTCCATTCCAGAATAGACTTCCTGTTTGTGTCCCACATGCTCAAGGTCAGATCCACCGACGTCACGCGGTGTTCTTCTCTGACCACTGCCTCCTACTGGCCGACTGCCTCAAACAGGAAGACCAGAAAGTTGTCAGGGGGATGTAGAAGCTCAACGTGAAACTGTTGACCCTGGAAAACGTTGAGGAACTCAAGAGGGATTACAAAGGTTGGAGAACCGTAAAACCCCTCTGTCATTCCCCGATGCACTGGTGGGAAACAATCAAGACAAACATCAAGAGGTTCTTCATCCTCAAAGGTGTTCAGGAGGCGAGAGGGAGACAGAGGGAATTGTCCCAGCTCCAGAAGAGTATGCAAAACTTGCTCCTGCTGCAGTCGATGGGGGTCGATGTCACAGAGGAACTCCATGAGGTGAAGGGCCAGCAAGCCTCGCTCTTTGCCTCAGAGTCCTCCAAAATCATCTTCCGCTCCAGAGTCCACTCCGTCGAGCAGGGTGAGACGTGTTCGCATTTCTTCTTCCAAAAGGTACACAGGGGGAGCTCTGTAATCAACAGCCTAAAGGAAGAAGATGGTTCTGTGACATCTTCGCAGCCTGACATGCTAAGGATCAGCAAGTCCTTCTATGTCGGGCTGTATGACATCAAGTCCACAGACCGCGCGGCCTCCCAGTTGTTCCTGTTGTCTATCTCAGAGATGTTAGATGACAGCGAGCGGGAGAGTCTGGACCACCCGCTAACTCTGGGTCCCTCGCAATGAGTAAAACTCCCGGAAGCGACAGCTTACCAGTCGAGTTGTATTCGGCTCTCTGGGACTGGATAGGCCCAGACCTGCTGGAAGTGTACCGGGGTATGCTTCTGGCCGGCAGCATATCAGAATCAATGAGGAAAGGCATCATCACCCTCATCTACAAGCAGAAGGGGGAGAGGGAGGAAATCAAAAACTGGCGGCCCATTTTGCAGCTCAATGTGGACTACAAGGTCCTGTCGAAGGTCATCGCAAACAGGGTCAAGTCTGCTCTGGAGCTGGTGATCCACCCGGACCAGACTTGCACTGTCGCCAGAGATCTGCCACGAAGTCTGGAACGCTTTGCCCTTCTCACCGCCGGTGCGTGCAAAACCGGTGTCTCGCCATGTGCATGCTGCTCGCCGGTTTAAGGTGTTCCCCGATCAACTTACTGAGCTCTTCGAATGTCTTGTCCGCCAGCTTCTCTGGTGCTAGAAGGTCCTTCATCAGGGAGTACGTTCTGGATCCACAAACCGTCAGGAGATGAGCCCCGCGTTTGTCGGCCGAATCCTGTCCCAACCATTCCTTAATGACAAAATTTTGCTGTCGTCTCTCAATAAAGTCGTCCCAATCATCACCAACATAGTACCTCTCTTCTGTGCTGCTAGTGGCCATGCTTGCGTGGTTTAAATCCCAATTTCTCGTCGCCAATAATATGTCCTTACTATACAGTATAAATGCACACGAAGCCTATACTTGAGAGAAGGTCATGCTGTGACCAGTTACCTTTATTACCAAGACCTCAAGTGATGAAGGTGGGTGGAGCTTCACCTTTTATACCTGATAGTCCAGGTTAGGAGTGTCTCCCACAAGTTCGCCCCTTGTGGTCAATGTTCTCAAGGTGTACTACTTAGGTCAGCTTATACATGGGTTACAATGATAGTTGAATACATGACAGAGTCCATCAGGAAGGATGCGGGCATTAGGTGGGTGACAATCCCAGGCAGCGGAGGCGCTCAGGTCAAGACTTCCCTATACACGGACGACATCATCGTCACCATCACTGTCTTTGCTTGGATCCGCAGTTGGTCCGCGGATTGCTCACAATCTGTGACCAGTTTGAACTGGCCTCGGGAGCGATGGTAAATCACAGCAAAAGCGAGGCCAGGTTCTTTGGAAGCTGATCCTTTATTCCCTTCACCGTGAAGTCAGATTACCTGAAGGTTTTGGAAATATGGTTCGGAGCGGTGCGTCAAAAACTGGAAGGAGCGTATCGCTAAAGCGAAACATAAACTGGGATGGTGGAAGCTGCGCTCACACTCTCCATTGCAGGAAAGAACCTGGTCCTCAGGAGTGAGGTGCTCTCGGTGTTGTTGTACGTGGTGCAGGTCTGGCCCATACCCTGCTCCTGTGCCGTGGCAGTCACCCGAGCCGTTTTCCATTTCGTCTGGAGATCAAAAATGGACCGTGTCCGCAGAGACACGATGTACAAATCTCTGGACAAGGGGGGAAAGGACATTCCGAACGTGGCCCTCATCCTGATGGCCACCTTTTTGTGCGACTACATCAAACTGTGCATAGACCCTTCGTACGCAAACACCAAGTGTCAGTACGTGCTGAGATTCTATCTGTCCCCGGTATTGCGAAGGATGGGTCTGGCCAGGCTACCGCGGAACGCTCCAACCAGTTGGATCATGCCTCACCACCTGTCCTTCGTGGAAAAGTTTTTCAAGAAAAACACCTTTGACCACAAGGCCATAAAGCAGTGGTCGACACGCAAAGTCCTGGACGCCGTACAAAAGAAGGAGATGATGGATCCTGTCGGACGGTTCCCTGAGCAGACTGTCGAACTCGTTTGGCAGAATGTCTCATCGCCAGAGCTTTCACACAAGCACCAAGACGTAGCTTGGTTGGCGGTGAGAAGGGCCCGACCCATCAGATCCTTCATGCACAACTGGGGATTCAGAGACACGGCACTCTGCCCCCGAGTTGGCTGTGGTGCGGACGAGACTGTCTCCTTTGGGATTGCCCCTTTGCAAGGCAGGTCTGGAAGGAGATGCAGTGGTTGCTGTCGAGGTTCATCCCAAGCAGCTCCGTAACACAGGACTCTGTGCTCTGTAGACTGTTCCCAGGGACTCACACCCAGACAGACATCATCTGCTGCTGGAGAGCCATCAACTCGGTGAAAGACGCACTTTGGTCTACCCAAAACTTGCTGGTCTTCAAAAGCAAGGAGATCTCCACGGCCGAGTGTTGCAGACTGGCGCAATCCAAGGTCCAGGAGGCACTAAAGATTGGTGCAGTCACCGCAAAGGCACGAGGGGGAAGAGCCACAGTTTAAGGCCCTTCCACCACGGTAAACCCAGGGGATGGAATCAGACCCCCCTCGGGCTGTATTGTTAATCTGCTTGTATACATAGAGCACCATGTACTGAAAAACATCTGTGTTGTGCCATGTATAATGAAAGTCTCTGCACTGTTTAGTAACTTGTAAAGAAATGTAAATGTATCCCCATCCGGTCCGTGTACTGCTTTCATCTGCATAGTGCTACATGTTACGTGATTCCTGATCAGTATTGAAATGTATCCTGGAATCTAATGTCAACCTGTTCTCATCTGCTTCATGTAATACCCTTATTTGCACAGTACTACATGTAACGTGATTTACAGGTTGTACTAAACTGTACCTTGAAATGAAATGCACGCTAGTGCATTGTATGGAACTGCTGTCAGCATCCAAATGAATTGTATGGAATTGCTGACCGCAAGGTACTGAGCTATTTTCCAGTGTATTGTGAAAATTTAATATGAATAAAGTATATTTTTGAAAAAAAAATTTCAAGGGGCTTCTTCATCATTGAAAGCAAAAGCTTGCATTTATATGGCGCCTTTCACAACATCAGGACCTCTCAAAGCACTTCACAGCCAATAAAGTTTAGTCACTGTTGTAATGTAGCAGTCAATTTTCATACAGTAAGGTCCCACAAACATCAATGAGATAAATAACCAGATTATTTGCTTTGGTGGTGTAAGTTGGGAGCTAAATGTTGGCTAGGACACCAGGAGAACTTCTCTACTCTTCTTCAAATAGTGCCATGGGATCCTTTACATTCACCTGAGAGGGGACATAGCCTTGGCTTAACATCGCATCCGAAAGTCAACACCTCCAACAGTGTAGCATTCCCTCATTACTGCACTGAAATATTAACCTAGATTATAGATTCAAGTCTGTGATGTAGGTCTTGAACCCACAATGATCTGAGTCAGAGACAGGAGTGCTATGAAAAAGCCAAGGATAGCAACTTGCAGTGCAGAGAAGGAATCATAACTGGGCAAAGACACAAAGTATCTCAATTTGCAAATGGATCTTTGGAAGTAATGATGGAAGAAAATCAGCACAGGAGCATTTCCCTCTATGGTATCCCAGGATATCCTCCTCAAAAACGGACAGAGATAGCTTGCTTAGAAAAAGTGACTAAAAATAACATGTCTTACTTACCATGGGGGGTGGGGGGGGCAGCGGAGATGAGGGGAATAAAATAACAGTCTCAGGAAGTCTAGATTTCCACTCTCTCCCTCATCATGTGAGGTACCGCTCGCGCCTTGTGGTGAATGGGTCGTGCCTCTGGGACAATCATGAATCCTGCATCTCACAGCATTGAGTGTTACTCATTCCATCTGTTGCAAGCATCAGATTTAGGTAGCTAGTTTTAGGTGGATACTTTGGGCCAATCACAGACCATGAGTAAGTAAGAACAGCTGGGGAAGGTACATGAGGAGCAGGAACCAACGGGCCAGCTCAAGTCCTTCCTTAGCTGCATTTAAAAGAAGGATGCTATCTGAGCACCATCATTAAAGGCTGTGCCAAGCGCCCTGCAAGTAGTGACTGTGGAGATGCCACTACCTGCATAACCAGTCATGCATAACCATTTAACTGAACTGTAGCCCAATATGGAGAATGTAGCAATTCCTGGACCATCTGCAATGGATCCCTGGGCGATAGAAGTCCGAAGCCCAGTCAGAGTATCTTTTGTGAATGCTGCTATAGAGGTCTTGCATTTCAATATTTAAGAGGCTGTTAGGTCAGCTCTAATATACTGGGCATTGGAATGGGAAAGGCATTGATAGACTGCTGCAGTCATTGGGTGATGTCCCTACTTTATTCCACATCACAATGACAAATGTGGAGGAGTCCATGTCCTGCATGTGTGAGGTGCTGGTGCATGATATTGATAGCAAGCAGTCATTCTTGGATTGAGTGGCAGCTCCAGTGCATTCTGCTGTGCAACCCCTCACAGCTAAAGCCTTCTTGCCACTTATAAGTTATTTCGTGAACATTCAAACTGCCACAGTATAAGCCCTTGGCTGCATTGTGGTAGTCTCCGTAGAGAAGAACACCGAAGAGGTACCTCAAAGAAGAAAAGAATTGTGTCCACCATGCACCCTGCCAATCCTGGTCTGGAGTCTGACAGCCCTCAAACCAATGGGCAGAGAGGCCAAGTGAAGGGAAGGTTGGAAACAGACTATGGATGTTTTTGTCCTCTTTCCAGAAGGCTTGAACCAGTTCCCCTGCCCCCCTTAACTGCACATAAGCTTGAAAATCTACTGGGCCAGTTGTCACCACAGCAGTGGCTGAATTTCAGCCTGAAGCTGGTCCATCTGGTGTGGAAGCTGACAGGAATGGAAAGCCACTGCAGGTCCAGGAGCCTGACAGTGACACACAGCCATCATCCTCTGTCCTGTTCAGGAGGATGGTAGCTATGCATCATTATCAGGTGAGCTCAAACTAATTAACCAGACAGTCACTGTTAGAAAACCGATGCACCGTGGTGGAAAGAATTAGAATGACCGTCACAATTCAGTGCATGTGCGATAAATGTATTGGCTGCAGATTATGCTTCGTGCAAACCCGTTTTGATATCACTGGGAGTTGGCCAAAGGTGAATCCGGGAGAAGCTGGAGGCAATTGGGGGAAGGGGTGAGCAATGGCCAGAAGAGGCCCGTAGGTTTAATGTGGAGCTGGGAAGAACACTCCTCCCGGCTACGCATTAGTGAAAGTATTTTCTTTAAAAACTTACCTTTTTGGTGGGGACCTCCAGTGATCCCTTTCAGGAGATTCCCCTCTTTTTCGTGTTTTATTTGGAGAAGAAAAAGGATGAAAGGAGATATGTAAGGCAAATCAGAATGCACCACAGGCCAACTGCAAAGTTATCTCTACTAGCAGAAGCACACTTGTCTTAGATTGGTCAAGAACAACTGTTCTCCTTCCCTAGAGAGGCAATGGCAGAGCTGTGACATCTCCTAGAGTCTAACCTCCAACCAACCCCCATGACAGGGACAGCATCCTACTGGCTGTTGAGGTCTCCAAAGCCCTGAACTTTTTGTCATCTAACCTACTCGAAGCTTCCACAGAGAACATCAGCAATATCAATCAATCTGCAGTTCACAGATAGTATAATAGAAACTGTCCATGTAAACTTGTCACACTGTAATTACACCATCGTGTCAGTAGTGGCACTACAGTTTCTCCATATTTTATTCTCCACTACTTTTAGTGAAAAATGTGAATTAAAAAAAAAGTAGTATGTCACTAGAAATGGCAATGAATAATCGTGATTAGTGCTGGTCTGAAGATTCTGATCGCTTCAAAATAAATCAACAAACGTTCAGAAAAAAAGAGAAAAGAGCTGATACTTATCCATTAGTGTATGGATGATGACTTTGTGGGGCATTCTACACCAGCACAGTCACACCAAGAAGTATTTCACCTCAGGCTGATTTCTGTGTGCTGGTGTATGTCAGTTCTTAATGTTTAAGAACTGGTGCAAATATCAACAGAATGGCAATGTGCTAATAACACTCAATTCTCCGGGTCAGCCAATTAGCAAACTTGCCCTACAATTCCACAGGGTTTCCCCAGGCTCCCACCATAACTGTGCTGGTAGAATGACAGTATCCTCGGGAAGTCAGTAGAGAAATTACTACAGGGCTCTTTAAAATCTAAAACAAAAGCAGAAAATGCTGGAAATACTCAGCAGGTCAGGCAGCATCTGTGGAGAGAGAAACAGAGTTAACGTTTCAGATGGACGACATTTTATCAGAACCAATGAAAGGTTATCAGCCTGAAATGTTAGCCCTATACTTTTCTCACCATAGATCTTTAAAACTTAAATTAAGGCAGAAAAGAAAAGTTGTGAAAATGGGGACCAAAATGGCCTCAAAATTGCTGTGAGCTTACTGATTTCAGAAGTAGCACCTACAGTCACTTATGCAGGACTATGTGATGGTGTTGAACTATTAATAACATGAGTGTCAATGATTGCTCCTGTGTTACCTCACACATGCTGGAAAGCCTCTACTCATGATCCCCATTCAGCCAAGAATAGAACTGTAGCCATTTATGGCGTTTCAGATTTCTTCATGGTGGCCTGTATCCTGTCTTCAAATGAGTTGAGACAACCATGACTGCATTTTCGATTTTGGACCACAAAGCTTCAATAGAAGCATTCATTGTAGATGCTGTGATTGTCCCTTTTGCCTGCTTAACCTGTTGTGCCATGTATTCAATGGCAGACAGCAGTGCAGACAACTGTTGTTCTATACCAACTATACCAGCTCCCAAATCAATGTATCTGAAAGTAAGTGACTGTGGATTTGTATTCTAACTACCTCAGTTGTTAAGCAGGTCCATTAAAGTTTGTGGCCAGATATTATTCTTTTGCAATTAGGACACTAAATAATTACCTGAGTGGAGGAAAATTGGGCAAGGAGGATCACACATCCATAATCTAATTTCCTTCCATCAGTTTAAATGGACAGAAAATTAGATGGGTTCTGTTATGAGTGTAAAGTCGTCACTTGATTTCCTTCGATGCATTCTGGTGATCATGTAATGAGTGAAGGCAAGAGAGACTCATCTAGCCCTGTATCTCGGCACAGCTCAGGGTGGCACTCAGCATGCTGACCCATGCCATGTACCAGTTGGCTCCTTCATCACTACCCCTTCATCACCAGTGCTTCCCTCATCCTGAGCTTCCTCTTTTAACATCACTCTGATCTTCTGAGTGTATCTGGTGCCCATTTCAATGGGGGTGGTAGTGGTTGATACAGAGGTGAGTGGTAATGGTCAGGTGCACCTTGCAGAGCACTACAGTCTCTTTGTTCTCTGAGGAGAGCGGATGAGATGTCACACATCAATTCAGATACTACATTATTCTTATATGCACTATTATACATTGGTGCATAATCGATGTGTATGGAGACACTGTTGTAACATATTGTGCAAATCTTGGAGTTTATGAATAATATGATACATATCAGTCATTCTGTGCACCCCTCCAATGTTTGCAGTTCTATTGCCTTCCACTCTTTTCTTGCTGAAAATTCAGCTCTGCTTCCTCATATGTAGTAAGTTGTTTCTAGTTATAGGATCCAACATCTAATCTGTGCTGTGCCTTTATGATAAATGTCAGTTTTGCCTTTGAATATTAGAGCTGTAGGATGGATGATTTTCCCCCAAAGGATACCATCCTGCAGTACATTATTTTTCCCATCATGGCATATATAGAATATAATTTTCATAACCCTGTTATTTAGACCTCTACTACAGTATTTGTTATATCTTTGCTAACATTACAGCATTTTTGCAAATATCTTTAACAGTTAATACTTTCCTTCACAAGATCACAAAAACTTGCATTTATATAGTGCCTTTAAAGTAATGAAACGTCCCAAGGTGCTTCACAGGAGCGTTATCAAACACAGTTTAACACTGAGCCACATAAAGAGAAATTAGGACAAGAGGTAGGTTTTAAGGAGCGTCTGAAAGGAGGAGGGGGTGGTAGAGAGACAGAGAGAAGTTTTGGGAGGGAATTCCAGAGCTAAGGACTTAGGCACAGCTACCAATGGTGGGCCAATGAAAATCGCGGGAGGGGCAAGAGGTCAGAATTGGAGGAGCACAGCGACCTTGGAAAGTCATAGGGCTGGAGCAGGTTACATGGACAGTAAGGAGCTGAGACCACGGAGAAATTCGAAACTTTAAAATCAAGGTGTTGCCAGACCTGAACCCAGTGTAAGTCAGCGAGCACAGGAGTGATGGGTGGACAGGATTTGATGCAAGTTAGGATATGGGCGGCAGAGTTTTGGGTGAGTTCAACATGAATATGAGCCATTCAGTCTAATTTAGCTACCCAACTAGGCAGACAAAAATGACATCCCCCTGTCAAGCCATCAAGCTGGGTTTGGAATAAAACCAAAGATGTCCTCTTCACTCCCTCACTAAGACACCACTCCACGAATTGGTGTTTATTTGCATGAATAAAGTTCTTACCGACATCTATTTTAATTTGACCTTTCATCGGTTTTAGCCCATTTCTTTTTTTCAATAACAGTACATAAACGAAAATAACTTTGT
Organism: Pristiophorus japonicus; assembly: GCF_044704955.1. Classification (NCBI taxonomy): domain Eukaryota; kingdom Metazoa; phylum Chordata; class Chondrichthyes; family Pristiophoridae; genus Pristiophorus; species Pristiophorus japonicus. The sequence goes on along the minus strand of NC_091991.1, from coordinate 131,990,511 downwards.
TTTTGCTATCAGTAATCCGCGCACCTATGTGTTTCTGTCCTTGCAATCTCCAGTTCTGTGCGGTATAAGGATGACATGATATCGCATTGACAAATATTGCAGTGTACAAAGTTTGTCTGCTTTTACAACTAATACAACACTTGATAATCCGTGGCAATCACAATAGGTTAGCAATCAAATTTAATATTTTCCTTTTAAAGAATACTTCGAATCATAGAATCACACAGCACTGAAGGAGGCCATTCTGCCCATCGTGCTTGTAGCGGCTCTTGGAAAGAGCTCTCCAATTGGTCTCACTGCCCTGCCCATTCCCCATCGCCCCTGCTGTCCCCATCGGCCTGTCATTTCCCCTCTTCAGGTATTTATCACATTTACTGAGTGTAAACATGCTAGATTATGTAAATGCTCCCTATTATGTGAATAGAACTGGTTGCTAAAGCCCCGTGACACCTTTTAAAAAGCATGTTTGCAGGAGAATTTAAAACCCGGAGTTGCAGAATTGGACATTGCCTGGTCCCTGGTTCGTGAACCGCGATATTGTTACAGTGGGGCCACTTTTCCGGCAGCCCGGGTAATTCTCTGCTGTCAATCTGCAACCAGCCCAGTTCATCAACAAATGGTGGCAGCATGCAGCTAGCAACGCACTGAAAATGTAAAGAGGCTCCTCGGGGTACTTGACATAGCAGCTCGGGGATCTTGTAAGCTCGGTGCCGCTGAATATTTATTTCTCGCTTTAAGCTACATTTCATTCAATGAGTGAGTGCCACTCTTGGTTAAAACAAATCCAACCATTGGAACACAGGAGCGGATGGATGGGATAAATTCCAAATTCAGATGCACCGTAAAATATTGCTGTATCTGCGCCAATATTCAGAAGCTTTAGGCGTTCAGAAGTAAGCTGGCTATTTTTATTCCGCTAATCGGTTTAAAAAAAGTTTCAGATATGCAAATCGACCAAGGAGTCGTCCATTCTCATCTCCGCGGACGGAACTAATCGAGTTTAACCGAATTTGTTTTTCAAATAGAAATGATGGTGCGAGCAGGAATGACACATTCATGTAGTGGCCCTTTTAAACTTGCACATCTGAGCCCTGTAAATTGGAGTAAATGATGGAACAGTCGATGGCGACGTGTGAAGGCCAAGCTCAGGAACAGCTGCCACAAGTGCAAGATGGGAGATTCTTATGAATTTGGTCAACTTTTTCAAAAAAGCGTGTTACTGCAATACACCTTCAGCAGTGACAGCGCCTAATCCACGTTTAGTTTCTGTGCCAGATGTGATAAAGAGCTGGACAAATGACATTCAATGAGGGTAACAAGTGCTCCCCAAAAATCATTTGGCCAGAGACTGCTGACCGTAATATTTAGAGAATAATTGGGGATTGGTCGTGGGTTAGGTGGGAAATGATTCTGCTTCTCAGCCACACTTTACCGACCTCACATTGCGCGGGGCTCCAGCATTGGACCGACTGGACCCGGCCCACCCAGAGTGAAAATACAGCACATCTGCAATGTGGTCGATAAAACAATTTGGAATTGGGTAACGATTGAGGATTTGGTCGGGGGGGGGGGGGGAGAGTCATCTCCATCCTCAAATAAAATTACAACCGTATTGATTCTTCGCTCCATCAGCCTTGGCATGAATTTTCGAAATTGTGGGTTTTCCTATTTGGAGCCATGCCGACTGGTGCCTTGGACTTTGAAACAATTGAATCTGCAGACACTTTCATCAAGCTGAACACCATCAGACACATACCATTAGCAGCAACAGCTCCGAGATCGTGTAGAAACAAAATTAATAACTTGCTATTCGACATGTCAATCCTGCAAGATTGGAGTGGGATCCGGATCATTCCAGCTCGCCCCTGGTCCTGCAAGGTTCAAAAAACAAACCCCAGCGTTTCTGCATCTTTGCCACCCATTTACTACCGAGTGTCGACTGACTCGTAGAAAGAAATGCTAACATTTGCAATTAAAATGCAGTCATGGAGAATTATGCACAACCGCAGCCAGGGCTGAAGAACGGATCTTCCAGTACAGTGTCTTTTCCTTCTGATTTAGGGGAGTTTGTTGCACAGAAAGGAGGCTTTTAATGGGATGCAGTTTTTTTTTTATCACACACACATATATATATGTACTGTGTAAAGCTTTGCTCAGATGATAGTACAAGTACGGGGAGCTGAAAGGGGAGGTGGTGCTGGTGTGTGTGTGGCTCAGCCTCTCCTGACTAGGTGCAGTGTAGCTTGAGACTGACTCCCTGAATGCAGTCCGGCTTCTCCCTTTCCTCAATGAGCACAGCCCACCGCGCGCTGCCGTCAATGGAACCATAGAACCTTCACAGGGAGACTTTCCCACGGTGACGTCACAATGCATCCAGGCTGTCACCCAGCAGCGGCAGCGTAATTGACAGCTCCGCCTGCCTTCTGATTGGCTTCTGGCCCAACCGCTTGGCCGGAGAGCGGCGCCACCCCTTTGTGTGTGTGTGTGTGTGTGTGTAAATCCTTGGCTTCTCCATTGGCTGAAGCGGCGCTGGCTCACAATTGGCTGCTGCCCTTTTTTTTGGTGGAGCGGTCGGCTGATTGGCTGGCCGGAGGAAGGGGAGGAGGCCGCGATTGGCTGGGAGGGGAGGGGAAAGGGGGGAAGAAGGCCCGCGATTGGCTGGCCGGGGGCTGGCGCGGAGGGAGGGAGAGGAGGAGGAGAGGTGGGGCGGCGATTGGCTGGGCCGGCCCGGCCGGCTGGCTCGGCGGAGCAAGTCCGGAGTCGGCGGAGAGAGCGCTCGGCGCTGGCACTGTGAAAATGGTCGCCGGTGCGTGCGTGCGAAAGTTGGTGCGGCGCTCGAAATCCGCTGTGATCGTGGCGCTCACCATCCTCTTCGTCCAAACTCTGCTGGTCTGGAATTTTAGCAGCCTGGACGGCGAGGAGAAGGGCCGGGAGGACAAGAGGGAGAGAACCCGGCATGTCCGAGAGGCGCCCAGGAAAGGATTCCCCTTCCCCGGCGAGGGACTGGTATGTGCACCCTGCAGCCCCACCGAAAACTTCCCCCCAAGTATTGCTGAATGGACACTGCCTGTGGGCTGCAGCCTCTCTGCCCTGCAGCCCCTCTGGGCAGTCCTCTTGTCAATTGTACCGCTGCATTGAAGTTAGCAATTGCACCTTTGGGCGATGCAGCCACCGTGTTACAGGGCTTAAGAGGCTGTCAGGTCCTGATCTTGCAATGCACCCCTAAACCTTGCACCCCCTCCCCTGTGCCACACCTGAAAGTGACCATAACACAGGCTCTTTAAGCTGCTGCTGCAACACGCAGCGGTGGTCAACTCCCACTCTTTCCCATCTTCGCCAAAGCTTTTCCTTCCTCTTCCCCCCCCCCCCCCCCACCATACGGAATCCAGCCCAGGAAAGCCAATGTAGATCAATCTCATTCATTGAAATTCAGAGAGGGTGAAAGGTTTTTTTCTATTGCAGTCGCGTCTCATGATTTAACGCTTCCTCCTTTTCTTTTCAATATATAGAATCGATACGCATCTGATTTACTATTTTGCAATGCTGTGTTTTCTTTTGAGCAAGACGGGCGAAGATACAATCTCGCAATGTAAAAGCACGTAGGTTAGGATTCGAATGCATTGCGCTGTGACCGCACGGTGCAATGGTTGCTGAGGAGCTTGAGCGCTGTGGTCTGTTTTAAACAGCGAGTTGGAATAGTGGTTTTCACATTTAATGTCACATGTGATCATAAGCCTGGAGATTGGAGCAATGAGTGTTTTGGCGTGCGGATATCAAAGAGTGCGGCGAACTTGAAAGATTGTGGATCAGAAATGAATGGGTGTTGTGTGATGTTTTCTGCGCGCCGGCTAGTCTTCCCCCTACACCTCGCTGCTTGTAGTGGAATCAACAGAGCCTGCCTGTTTGAGAAGTAGTTGCGAAACGCAGCCCTAAATATTAAGAGAATTCTTTTTAGTAGAACCAATTCGAGATATGCCTGGGGCACTCAGTCCGGCGCGAAATCCTCTTTTTCTTTCTTAAGTTGCGATGGGTAATGAGCCTGTTTATTCTGGGCATTTGTTCCTTCTCTTTTGAGCACCTCGCTATTGGGATGGGAACGCGGTTGTTGCAGCGTGAGGCTGGTATTGCGTGGAGTGTATGGCTTTGTGTGCCCTCTGCCTCCTGTGGTGTCAAGCTCCAATCCTTGGCTGCTCGCTGTCCGGAATGTGACTCTTGATTCTGTCGGGAGACACGCCACAGCGTGCAGCCGGGGCTGTTGCAGACGCTGCTGGGCGAACTCCTTGGCCAAGCGCAGTTCTTGCAACTTGACGGAATCCCCCAGAGCCCTGCTCAAAAAAAAAAAGGAACATTGACTTGCCGGCTCCGGTGGAGGAGGTAGAAAAAAAATCAGCCTGTATAGCGGCGTAACTCAACCGAGGGGGTTAAAATACAGCACTCCCGCGACTTTCGGATAAGCATGGAGACGGGCTTTTCTGTGAATGAATGAATGAGGCTGTCAGATCACCGGAGTGTAGAATCAACAGGGCAAGTCGGTCCCTCGGTGCGAATGAATGAATGGATGGCACTGTCTGATTACTCCGGTGTGCTGCACAGTCACATCAACAGGGACAGTCGCTCCCTGTCGCAACTGAACATGCACACATTCCCACCGAGTGTGCAGCAGTGCCAACTGCAAACTGTACAATAATCCGCTGCAAATAAAGAGGGCAAGGCTGATGGTTGGTGGGGATGGTTCCCCGAGAGCAGGAACCCACCGTGTGAGCGATTGAGAACTGTTAAAGTCCGTCTTTCCGGGGCTTTGATACACATTTTAAGGACAGATGCAATGGATGTTATCTGCAGTAACTAGAAGTTTAAAAAAAATAGCAATAGGGACCCACTGCAGCCTGGCCAGCTCAGCCTGGTCCCTTTGGAGAAGGGCGCCCAGTAAATGCAACGAGGAAGCCACGATGTTTCAGCCCCATGGGGATGGTGTCGAGCGGAGCGACTCAATACTTAACAAGCGCCAGCTCATTCTTCACCATCGCCAGCGAAGGCAGAGAAAGTGCGGCGCTGCGCTTTTAAATTTGCCTCAACTATCCAAAACCTAGTGTCTATCTGTCACACGGCAAGAACGAGAGATCTGGCGTGTGGTTTCACCAGTGGCCAGAGCAAATAAAACCCACAAGTCAGATTGTGTCCGAGGGACGCAAAGAAATGCAGAGCAGTGTGGCTGGGTCGCAGAGGGAGCTGTGGATGGCACTGATCGCATCAGGAAAGCGGGCAGAGGTGGCCGTGGTCCCACAGTGCCAGAGAAGCGCCGAAGATGGTTCTGGTTAGATCAGGAAGGCAGAGATGGAGACAGTTTCGGTCATTTCAAAGAGAAGGGTAGAGGTGGAGCGCTCTGGTTTTCCCGAAAGAGGGTAAAAAAGGAGGTGTTCTTGAGCCAGCCAGAGGTAGAAGTGCATAGAATAGTGACGGGGAGGTGGACAGAGATAGCTCTGGCTGGATTTGGGAGGCAGACGGAGATGGAGAGGCAAATGGTCATGGCAGGGAGGTGGACAGAGATGGTTGTGGTTGCATCAGAGATGTGGACAGAAAGTAACCTGTCTTGATGTGGCAGATCGAGATGGTCATAGCTGTGATGTGAAGGAGAAAAAAGATGGGAATAATTGCTAGGAAGCAGACGGCTCTGCATGAGTCAAGGGGTGTTGACAGAGATGGAGATGATTATGATATGTACCCGTGAAATAGAGTTTGAAGTGGAGATGAGTGTGGTCATTGTTGGAGGGGAAAAGAGATGGAGATAGTTGGGATTTTGACAGGCAGGTGGAGAGAGATGGAAATGGTCATGTCGTCATTGTGGACAGATCCTTTTGGTTGTTTTGTGGAGGTGGATAGCTCTGAATCTAGTGTTGCACTGTCAAGATATGCTTTAAGGAAATTTACACCATTTCCAAGTCACCGTTTGACACTCTCAGCTAGTAATGAATCCTTCACATTTTTAATCAAGATGTTCGGTGGCACATTATAGCGGTCAGACGCAAAGTAGCTTTCCCTGTACATTGGCAACTGAAGCCTAAAGGATTGTCTGCATTGTATGTAAATATCAAATAAAAAGTTGCCAGCAGTTTAATAGTGGTGCCGATTCATACAGTATGACCGCTTTCCAATCTTCAAATCTAAAATCCATTGTGCACTTAAATCATGTCATGCTGTTTTTAATACAGTGGGATTATATAGACAGTTTTTAAAGACCAGCCATTTCATTGGGTTATAGTTATGGGAAACCATTTCATTGGATGTAATTTCACTTTTTTATTCGTGTAACCTCACATGTGCAAGAACATTTTGAAATGTAGTTTTAAAGAAAGTTCTGCTTAAGCCATGGGGATTAAATGATTCATTGACTACTGGAATAGTCCACACAAGATCAAACCACTTGATAATTGTGACATTATGGAGAAAATGATCTTTTTGGAATAATATAATATCTTTAACGATAAGTGAAATCATCAGCTGCATGATTAATGTAGGAGGTTGCACAGCGTGCTGTCTGACTGCAGATAACTGGGTTTCTCAGTTGGCTTCAATGCTAGACTTGTGCATTCCTACACAGAGTTGCGGCTTAGTTCCCTCGGGGTAAGGTTAAATAATACGAGCATTTGGATTTTTATTTAAAAATAAAATCTCTTTTTGAATAAGTAATTGTTTTGGTTTGTTTTATTTTAAAGCATTGACAATTATGAATACAGTTCCAAAATTGGAAAGAAAAAGCAGCTCTTTAATATTCCCTGCAATATTTAGAATCAGATGGCGATGTTGGCCTGAGGCTGAATTGAATAGTGAAACCAACCTTTAGGTGATGTCTGATGAGCAAAGTACTGGAGGCTAGTTTTGCCACTCTGCCGTGGCATTGCAGTGAAGTACAGTCCTGCATAGTAATCAACTGGATATCTTCCCCCCCCCCCCCACCCACCCCCCCGCCTGCTCTGTCCATTACTGTATGATCACTCAACATCCAGCCCTTATCGGAGACTTACTTCCCTGTCACTTTTTATTGGCTGTAATCGCTTAATCTCAGTTATCTAGTAAAGGTCAATGTCCTGAAAACCAGTGTAACTCCGTTCAGTGCTGTCATTTAATGTGAGGAAATAAAGCCGCCATTAGAGGAGTGCAGAAGGATTTTATAGAAGTTATTTTAATGCCCTTGCAGTATTAAGCTGCTAATTTATCTCATCAGATACTATAATCATTATTGTCATTCCTTAAGTGTCTCTGTAAAATCGTAAAAAACCAGCCACCACCTTTTGTTTTGCTCCTAATTAGAATAATAATTTGAAAAATATTTAGTGTTTTACAATAGTGAAAAATATACCATAGACAGTGTTTGTGAAGTCTGCTTGTGACTAACTTGTAAAATACAAACACTACAACATCACAACACTATCACTGCTTCACTCATTGTATTTTCTATTATTGAGAATGTCAAAATAATAAGTCACTCCAAGTGTAATGAGAATTGCTAGCATGTAACCTCTGACAGAAGTCAACTTTAGCATTATTACAAATCAATTAAAGTCTCTCATTAAATAGTGGATCTTAACAAATCAGCAAGATTATGGAGATACTTGTAGAATGGTTTTGAAATTTGATTTCCAAAGAACCTCTTGTAGTTATCCTGCAAAATCATGTTCTGCTGATCACCTTGTTAAGCAAACAGGTTTTCTCCAAACTGAGTTTTTAGTTTCCTCATGTAACAACAGTAACTGCACAATATAATTCAATCTCTGTGAAGCACATTGGGATGTTTCTCAGCGAGATGAGAAGATGTGATATAAATGGAAGTTCTTCTCTCTGTGCCTCTGCAATAAACAGCAGCAGGTATTGCAGGAATGTAGTCGTGACTCCAATGCGAGATGGCTGGGACGGCAGGCAAGAGGAAACCTTTGTTTCAATTTTTGATAAAAATTTGATGTTTAAATTGATTTACTTATGTAGTTTGCTATGCTTAACTTTGTGCATTTAAAATAATGTACCTGTGATTGGAATGATACCGTGAAAGCAGCTTCATGACAAGAGTGACGTTACCTCACAGATGCACAGACCGCCATAACAATCTCACACATGTCTCCCCACAGTTTGGTACGGTGTTGAGTGGCACGCTAGCTGTGCGACAATTAGTATTCATGCTTAAATCTACAGAAATCAATTATGAATCGCTTCTAATCAGACCTCAACTGCTATGAAATTGCTGGTGTTTCTTGAAGTACAAATGATATGGCACACAGCTGCTACTTTACTACCATGACTCCACGGCTGGTGACGAGAAGCATCTAATATGTCTGGGACCTCATTGCCGATGTATTATGTGATCAGATCACTGGGCATGAAAATGAGGTAGCACTGGTACATATCTGCAGCCCTCTGCATTCTTTCAGATCAAACTGGGGTATGGACCGATATGACCGAGAATAACGGTCTGATACCTGATGGTAGCTGTGGCAGACCACACCATGGCTTTTCATGGAGTCATGTTTTGACAGCAAATTGATTATCTGAATACTCTTCCACCGCACCAGGCTGAAGTGAATCAATGTCCATTGGGTTTGGTTGTACTTGATTGAATTGGTAAATGGGATCTAGTGAGCCACCCGCATTAAATCACCGTAAACCAATACAAATGAAAATGTTTATCAGCATTAATACCCGCACCCCTGTTAGGAACATAAACTCTTATTATTTATTAACCCTGGCCCCTCACCATTATCATTTTCTCTCCTGAGACTCATGCTGAGTTACAGTTCCACTGATGTTGGTCATCTTCCTGCACTTGCCCATATTTTCCATCCTGCTATTGTCCAATTTTGAATAATAGAGGAGCAAGAAATTTGCAGGGAACTATTTTGCACGTGTCTCCTGCAACTTTTGAAATCAGGGACAGTTGGCGAATAGTCCATCCATATTTGGGTGAGTTTATTTAAATAATACATTAATGGCAGGAATACATTATCTGACATATTTCCCATCATCAATGCTTTAATGGTGCTGGGGATGGGGTGTGGTGTGAGCGGGGCGGGGGGGGGCCCAGTGCAGGGGGTTTTCAAATTTAAAGGCCTGTATTGCCCAGTGTCATCATTGGCCAGGTGAGAGATTTAAAAAGAATATTTAAAAGTTTAATTTTTTTCTTCTGCCAGCGTTGCAGTGGGCACTGCAGCTATTTCCTTGCTGGAGTTGGGTAACTTGGCAGTGGTATAATACTGCCAGAAAGTTGCCACCAACATGGGAATGAGCCTGACTCCAGAAGATCACCAGGGGCAGTTCTCACTGGCAGGCACATTACCGGCACCGTCACCAATTGAAATCCAGCCCCAAGTGTCAGGAGGCTATTCAGGCATAGAAGCATCATAGCTTGTCCTGTCCTCTCCTCTCCTGATGTCCACTCCTATGCACTTTCCAGAAATGATTACTAAATAGCAACTGCTAGACTACCTAACTGACATTAAGTCATAGGTGAATCAAAATTTCCCCGAACTTAGAAGTGGGAAGACTGAACCCATTGTTTTTGGCCCACACCACAAACCCGATTCCTTTCCCAACCCTCTTCCTGGACAATTTAGGTCATACAAAACCTTGGTATCCTATTCAATCCCAGACCACACATCTTGTGCATCACCAAGACCACGTCTATAATTCCCACCTCAATCCTGTTGCCTCCAAACCTGTGCGTTGTCATGCTAGATTCACTTTCTGCACCACTGACCATATTGGCTCATCAGTTATCACTATTCGTAATCTCCAACTTGTTCAAAAATCATCCACCCTTATTCTACCCTGCACTACGTCCTACTCACCCGTGATCCTCACTGGCTCCTTATCCCCCAAAGCACTGAACTTTAAATCCTCTTCTTTCCTGTATGGCCTACCTGTGCATTGCCCTCCAGCCTTATTCCCTGCAGTCCTCCAACTCTGCCCTTCAGTACATTGTCCACACCTCAGGTGGAAGATCCTTTAGCAATCTTGGCTCAACTCTCCCGAACCACTTCCCTAAACCCACTGCCTTTTCCACCTTTAAAAACCTTCTTAATAACTATATTTTTGACTACGTTTTCAGTCACTTCTCCTGACTTTCCCCACCATGGACCAGTGTCCATTTTGTTATTTGTTTTATCTGTGTCGTTCTGTCCTATAAAGCACCTTGGGACATTTTCTATGTAGGAGGCACTTGTATACATGTATGTTTGTTTTATTATCCACCTACACGGTCTCCCTAAGTTTCTTGGCTCCACCTTCCTTTGTGTGTGAGGCATTTAATCTAAGCTATCTATTCATTTCCACTTACTTGAGCTTTAGTGTCCCCTTGTAGAATTTGTGATTACATCAAATATATTGTATCGCTAATCCCCTATATCAGTTAAAATCTTCAATATCGCAATAAGATCTACTTTGTGCTTTTCCCCCTAGTATAAATATTCCCAGTTACCATTGATCTCCTTGTGGTGCTCAATTCAGAGTTGCTGCCCTTCACTGAGGCCCCTCCAATTGCACACCTTGCTCATAGTGGGACAAGACTACTCTTCCACCTTTTACCTTTGCTGATCTTTCAAAGCTGGCAGAGCAATAATTATTTTACTTGCGCTAGTAAAACATTTGTGAAAATTCACTGTAAAATTCACTGTAAAACCAAGGCAGCACATCCTGCTGTTTCCTTTGGTTGGAGCAGAGACAAATCTGCAAATTGCCATCCATGCAGGCATAAGGCTGGAATATCTTTCATACTGGTAAGTATTAGGAGGCAAATCTTCTTAACTACTGGTCTAATCCAGAGTAAGCCACATTAAACTTTAAGGCAGCTTAAGTGATTGACTGTAAAATGCATTAAGATATATATTGTGAAGATTTGAAATCTGTACCCTTTAGTACAGCCTGAATGATATTTCAGGAGAAATACTGTTCGCATCAAATTGTTAATTGTCTTTTTACATTTCAAAACAACAAAAAAAACTATGACAAAATGTTCTTAGATGAAAGTATAATTTTATGTTATTTGTATTTTTGTAGTGAGTGGATAGTACAAGCTATAGAAATCTAGACCTGGCTCTTTGGTGTCATTGCGTGACGTTGTCTTTTAATCTCCTGCTCATTATTCAAACCTCATTAGTAAAATCATTCAATTAATGGTTGGTCCAAATACTTCGAATCATACAGCACAGAAGGAGGCCGTTCGGCCATCGTGGACCATTTTAGTTATATTTTACTCGCATCTAATAACAATTATTGTTGATGTTAAATGTTATCCTCTTTAAAGAGCTATGCAATGAGTCCCATTCTCCTGCCCTTTCCCCATTGCCCTGCAAATCTTTCCCCTTCAAGTATTTATCCAATTCCCTTTAGAAAGTTATTATTGAATCTGCTTTCACTACCCTTCCAGGCAGTGCATTCCAGATCATAACAACTCACTGCATATAAATATTCTCCGCACTTCATCTCTGGTTCTGTTGTCAATTCTTGTAAATCTGTGTTCATTTCTAGGGCAAATGCAGCTCGCTTCCCAAAGAGAGTTTTTTTTCAGGAGTTGATTTAAATTGGACACATTTAATGACCAATTATAGTTTCCTACCCCAACCCAAATTGTCTCCCCATCTCTCCTGAATGAGCAGACTTGAGCTGCTTCTATGATCTTTTCATTCATCATTTTGCCAGGCCAGCACCTTGGAGCTGTCTCCCACCATTTATGCTGTTAAATCTATTTATTGTTGCCCGGAGACAAACTTGTCTAGCCAGTTTTAGCAGTGCAAATGCAGCAGCAGCAGCCCACAGATGATGGGCTCCTGGAATCCAAATTCAAAGAAGAATGTGTAAAAGCATCTTTCCTTTATTTTCCCTGAGAAGCAGGTGCCGGACTTTCTACTTGAACTGATGCAGTTTTTATGGTGAAGGGGCTCACGTGGTGACGTTAGATAGAGAATTCCAGGCTCCCGACGCAGCCACAATGAAGGAATGGCGATACATGTCCAATTTGGGATGCTGCGTGACTTAGAGGGAAATGAGGAGCTGATGGTGTTCCCACAATATTGGTACTCTTGACCTTTGTGCTGGTAAACATCATAGGGGAGGGATGCCCTCTGAAAGTAAACCTGGTGAATTGCTGTGCTGTCTCCTGTAGATAGCACATACTGCAGCCGCAGTGTGCTGACGAGGGAGTGGTGGATGTTGAGTCCAGTGCCAGGGGTGCTGATCAACTGGACTGCAATGTCCTAGACAGTGTTGGCTTTCTTGAGTGTTGCAGATGCAACCATCCAGGAGAGTGTTGAGTATTCCATCAGATCACCTTCATCACCATCATCATCATCGTAGGCAGTCCCTCGGAATCGAGGAAGACTTGCTTCCACTCTGAAAGTGAGTTCTCAGGTGGCTGTACAGTCCAATACGGGAATTACAGTCTTTGTCACAGGTGGGGCTGACAGTGGTTGAAGGAAAGGGTGGGTGGGGAGCCTGGTTTGCCGCATGCTCCTTCCGCTCTCTGCGCTTGCTTTCTGCACGCTCTCGGCGACAAGACTCGAGTTGCTCAGTGCCCTCCCGGATGCTCTTCCTCCATTTTGGGTGGTCTTGGGCCAGGGATTCCCAGGTGCCGGTGGGGATGTTATCAAGGAGGCTTTGAGAGTGTCCTTGAAACGTTTCCTCTGCTCACCTGCATCTGAAGGATCACCTTCATGTTGATTGCATGCTGCTGGCTACTTTCTGGTACCTCATCCATTTGGTGTGATTCACAATTGAGCCGAGACAGTAAGAGGTCCATATCAACTCTCATACGAAGGGCAGGAGGGGGATTAAAAAAAAAACTCAAAACGCGACCCTAAACCGGCCCGTACACACCCGCCGCCATTTTTACAGCGGTGGATTGAGAGGCATGTCTGTATCCTGTATTGGAGAGGCGGGACACTTCATTTTAATATTTAAATCTGGCTCCCACAGTGCAACTGAGAGACTGATTTAAATTTAATGGTTGCCAGCCGGGTTTCCTGGTGTCCGGAAAACCCGGCAGCGAAATGTAGATGGGAGCAGCCGGCTGCAGCAGGTAAGTGCTTTTTAGGGCACTGCTTGTGGTCCAGGAGGAGCAGGAGTGTTTCCCCCGACCCTCTAGCAAAGCTCCTGTCGATCGCGGCCTCTCCTCGCTGCCTCCTTCCTGATTGCCAGGCTCCAACCCCCACTGCCAACCCCCAATCTTTCCCGATTGCCGGAAACTGACCCCGATGGCGGCCGCCTGCCACTGGCTTCCCCGCCCAGCAGCCAGTCGGTCAGTCTGGCCGGCTTCCAGCTGAGAAATGGAATTTAAAAAATGATAATGAAGACCCGAGGATTTCTGGATTCCCCCACCCCCCAGCTACCGCCCTCGCCCTCTCCCCATAAATGTCAGGCCCAGAGTGTCAGCAGGCTATTCGACAGCAAGAGACATCACAGCGGAACCCGCATTTTTTGTGGGGTGATTGGGTAGTGATCAAGAGCAGTGTGTTTTGGTTTGTTTACTCTGCAATCCAGGGCACAGATGCAAAGTCATGAAACTGAACAGTTACTCCGGTTATCAATTAATGATGTTTTCGTTTTGCATTTGTTCATGTTCAGCTCTTGATTTGTGTAAACCGCAGTCCATACTTTCCTATATATAAATTAAAGCCGTGCCCTCTACCATGATCACCTGTTTCTGTAACCGGTCTAATATCTCGACTTGTTAACCATCACATTGACCAATGCAAGCATATTTGCTCAACTTTCATTAAATTCTGTTGTTTAGGTGCTTTGTGTAAGGTTTACAAGTCTAGATATTTTACCAATATTTAAATATTTACAAGTGATCCTACTCGGACTGAACCTTTTTTTAATAATTTTCTGACATGCTAATTCTAGAAAATTGTAAAAGCTTATATTTGACATCTGAATGAATACATTTCAACATTAGAGGTTATATCCTTAATCCATTGGCAGTGATTTTAATAAATTCTTATTCCTGCTCTTCATTATAACCCAAACACAGCTCATTCACTAATAACGCAGTAAATTATAGTGTTGAAGGTCATTCTAGTGTCGCCCACATATAGCAACTGCCAAAGAGCTTCACAGAGGGGTTTCTTTGTAAAACATGACTACATTGTAACAGTTGTGTAGAGAGCCTTCAATTTGCAGTATTTTACTGGTATTTTGTCTTTTGATGTTTGTATTGAGATTTGGAAATCATTTTTCTGCCAATTATTTTTTTCCATAATGAATAAGTGCAGTAAAACTGAGCCAATCTTGCTAAAAGCTGCAGCGTGATCAACTATTTCAATTGTGCGCTGTTGTTGACCTTGTGATGAGAGAGAGAGATCGTTGAGAGAACATTGCAGTAGCCCCAGTTTCTATATGGCAAAGCTAATGCAGCAACCTGTCCAAAGTGTAGAGGGCAGTGATTATCATGTGAAAGTATGAGGCAGATTACAGTTAGAGCTGGCTCGAAAAAAAAATCTCCATATAGACAAATGATCTCCTAATCCTGGCCCATGCCTGACTCATCAGTGGAAAGTTGGGAATGGCGTGGCGATCTCTTCATCTCTTGGCCTTGAGCACTTTGGTCATCAGTGAGGGAGAAGAACCAGAACTGCGTTCAATTCTTGAGGGTGAGACTGCTTGTGTAAGTGATGTAATGGTCTGGCTCAAAACCAACGGTGTATTTGATCCAATTGTTGATAAGCGAACAAAAAAAAAGATTGCTAAACAATCCTGGGTAAATTGATAAGTGGCCCCATTTAAAACAGTTTGATTCTGAAATGTCCACTTTTTTTATAAAATGTTTCCATAATTTATGGAAGTAACATTGTTTGCTGAATGAAACTTAAAAGAGCACTCTTGGTGTAACCAACTTCTTGGGTACCAACCTGCTGGATGAACTGGAATCAGTTGGAATGGATAAATGAGTTTGGGTGTTTGTTTAACTGAACAATGCGTTGGGTATTTTCATTTCATTTAATTAGTTCATGGATCAGATTGAGTAACCTGCTTCAGTTTTTCTACTGGATTGGTGGGCTATGATTGGGAGAGATGGTTGCTGCCCATATGTAATCCTTATAACGGCAAGCTTTGAACCCCATAACAGTTACTATTGTCTCCTATTATTATTTTTTTAACCTTGCTGGTGTCCGGTACGAGGAGCCCTAGGGCTTCTCTTCACCTCGGTCTCTCAATAAAGGAAATGCTTGTGTTGTCTTAGACCATGAACCAAGCTTTAGTTGCTGTCTATATTGCTCTGATGATTAAATCTTTGTTCTGGGTTAATTTACCAAGACATTAACCAAGATCAGATATCTACTAATAAAGTGACAATTAGCCAGACTCTCGTTACCCCACTTTTAGGATAACCATTAACAGACATTAAGGAAAATCCGCTATGCAGGTTAGTCCTGTAATACTGTTTGCTTTTGCTTCTAATACCACGGGCCTTCAATATGCTTAGTTTGGGACTATTCTCTAGGAATAGCAGTTGATACAGCTGTAACTTTAAAGGGGGGACGGGGACGCGTGGGGGTAATGTTGACTTTGTGTGATAAGGTAACAATTCAGTGAAAGTGGAATCAACATTTGGTTTTAGGGCGCATGCATAAATTCTGTAGAATAATAGTCAGATCCGTCTCTACAGAACTGTCCAAAAGAGAGTTCTATAATTTTATTCACAATAGAAGAAATACATAATGCTTATTTAGCTAACAACATGAAATACGCGGAAAAGTCCAGGATGGGCAAAGGCTATGTGGCTTTTCACCTGTAAGATCAGGCAGCTGTTGGCTAGTGAATTGGTCCTTTCACTATTTTGGGAGTTACTTCAGATTTTCTGCTCCCTAATACTTTCAGTTCACTACATGAACGTTATGTCCAGCTGCGTCTCGCCAGCATTGGTATCTTCAGTCAAATTGCATGTAGTGAAGATGCAAGCAGGCTGAAAAGGTTACCTAAGGAAAGGATTTTGGTGACCATACATCTACCAATATTGCACACACTAATTCCTTGAAGATTTTGAAGTCATGTTTTAATCCTAAAGTCTTTAAGGTTTTGTACATTAGTGATTGCCCAAGATCGGAGTTAACGATTGAATTATCACATGGCAGGTTGTGATGTCAAATAATTTCCTCTTGGCTTAACTGCTTAGTGTTGCAGATGGTAAGTCTGATTTTCATTCTGACCTTTAACAATGATCTTTAACTGATTGAGAACAGCCAGTCAACTTTTGCAGGAAATTGGTTTGTGGCCTGCTTCTCCCCCATTGTTATAGCAACAATGCGGCCTGTTTAATCACTCCTCTCACACTCCATCAGGCAATTATGTATTTCAGGGATTGTGTCTAATTTTACCGAACTATCTTCCCAAACCAAATATAATCAGTTTTCTCCCTTTTTACAAAATATCTATAAAGTTCTAGCAGATTCTTTACAAATCTTTGTCGGTCCAATTACATAACGGCACTTAGTTACTGCAAACTGACAGGAATAGTTTGTTATAAAATCAGGGGTCAGTCTTGTTAAGGTGGAGCCTTTCCACTCACTATGATAGCAATTATAAAAGGCACTAAGAAGAGGTTTCTAATACACTATGCATGTCACTGATGATTTGCTAAAAGCTTTCGTTATTTTTGATTTTTAGGGCCGCTCTCTATGGTAGGACAACTGTCTTTTTGAATTTTCTATTCATCACCTTTCCACCCATGAGCAATAATGTAAAGCTGCTCTGTCCCACAATGCCCATTCTGCTATCATATATTTCAGTTGTGCTCATCCACTGAGCCTTTGTGTAATGATAATCTGGCTGGAAATTCAGAGGGGGTGAAATTGAGGGCGGTAACCTTCCAGAGCCGGGACTTTTAGCACCCAGTGTGGAAGTCCTGCACCCACCGTGAAATTGCCCTTACCGCCTCTGAAAGAAAGCGGAGCGCATACTCTCGCGTTCCTCTTCCTTTGGGGGCAGTTACCGGGGAGCTACTGGGGTGGTGAGGGAAGCGCTAGGCGGATACTTAAAGGGGAGGACAGCTGCGCACTCTCCAGGGTCACCAGGGCAGCGTGCGACCGGTCCAGCAGCCTGGCACCCAAGACAGAGAGCCGGGCTGCACAATGGAGGCTTGGACCACGCTAAGGCTACCATCGTCGAGAGTTGTCCAACAAAAAAAGATGACGGCCCGAGGCGCTGGCCCTCCCTCTTAGCACCACCCCAAGAGTGATCCGTGAAGCTGGCATTGATATCCACTCGCGCCAGCCTCACTGCCCGCGGGGCAATTCCCACCACGGGGCAGTAAGGGGTCGGCACGCACGCCGATGATGTCATTGCTGGTTGTGCGGCGGTCCAGTGTGCCAATCGCAGAGCACGGTGCTGCCATGGCAGCGCCTCCACAAACTCTCGAGCAATTTCCTGGGCGGCAGTAGCGCCCTGCTCCCCCAGGCCAAAACTGACTTGTCGCCGGAGGCGTTAACAGGGCTACGAAAGGGGGTAATTTTACCCCCAGAGCGTTTTAATAATATTTGCTTTGGGATCTTTCCAACACACGTCAACCTATAAGACTGGTCATTGTCCCGACTGTGAACCACACTCTCTGTCCCAAGTTACCAAAGAACACAGGTTTGCCTCAAACATTGAGATTCTGATTGTTTAGGAATCCAGAACAAGGGGGCATAACCTTAAAATTAGAGCTAGGCCGTTCAGGGAATCTGGAACTCTTTTGCTCTCCCCCCCCCCCAAAAAGCTGTTGAGGCCTAGTTCAATTGAAAATGTCAAAACTGTGATTGATAAATTTTTAGGCAAGAGTTAATAAAGGTTATGGAACCAAGGAGGGTGGATGGAGTTAAGATACAGATTAACCATGATCTAATTGAATGGCAGAACAGGCTCGAGGGGCTGAATGGCCGACTCCTGTTCCTATGTTTCTGAGATATGTAATTGTGCTGAAATTGTCCACAGACTATCAACTTGTATTAAAATCTATTGCACATTATTTCTCAATAAATTCTTCATAAATAGAACAATTCAATCTTAAAAATAACCAAAGTCAGGTTCCCCTGACACAAACAGTAAGAAAATGCACCATCTGATTGGTAAGGTCACACTTTCTGATCCCTGTTCTGTGCTGAATTGATCATTATATAGTCACCACTGCTGCAAACTGAGTGCATATGGATATTGGTTGAGAGTAAGACTGAGCGTGGATGTGGATGTGACCCAGACCGCAGCCCCCCCCGCCCTGCCCAAGGTGGAATAAGGTACCAACATTCACTATCTCGGATCCAAGATGTACAATGGCCTCTTGAGTGAGATACAGGACTGCTGCTGGAAATGTATCCCTTCAGGGGTAGAGGGGAGAAAGCTGTGAGTGGGAAAGTAAGGGTGCAGTGGCTTGTATAGTTAAAACTTTCAATGTGTGTTTATAACTAATATATAATACATTAAAAAAAAGACTTGTATTTATATAGCACCTTTTACGACCTCCGGGTATCCCAAAATGGTCAACAGCCAATTAAGTCCTTTTTTCCGTAGTGTAGTCACATTTATAATGTAGAAAATGCAGCAGCCAATTTGCACACAGCAAGTTCCAACAAACAACAAGGTAATTTGTTTTAGTGATGTTAATTGAGGGATAAATATTGGCCTAGGTTACCGAGGAGACCTCTTCTTCAAAATAATGATTTTTTTTTGAAAATCTATTGCTAGATGCCACCAGGCCCACAAATATTCAACTTTATTATTTTTTCACTGGGTGCGCCCCCCCCCCCCCCTGCGTAGCAATGCTTTGTATGGCCTTGGTGGATTGTTGACAAGGAGACACTTAATTAAACTGTTCACTGCAGGGGAATGATTCCTCTGCGCGCTTTGTGTAATGAAATCGTAAAGATCAGGGTTATATTTTTGTTACACAGTGCACAGATGAAACCTTCTCCTATATTAAAAACATAAGAAATAGGAGCAAGAGTAGGCCACTTGGCCCCTGGAGCCTGCTCCGCCATTCAATAAGATCATGGCTGATCTGATCACGGACTCAGCTCCACTTCCCTGCCCGCTCCCCATAACCCTTTACTCCATTATCGCTCAAAAATTTGTCTAACTAACTGGCAGCGGGTTTAAATAGGCAATTTATTTGTGGGGTTTCCTGCAGCTCCTTATGTGTTGCCCACAACACTCCTTGAGTAACCACTGAACAGAAAATCTCACATCGACTCAAATTATTAACAGATGGAATTGCATCCTTTGATTGAATTACAGGTTTATAATTCATTGCCGACTATCTGTTACATGAATCTTCTCATTATGCAGTTTGCAACAATAGAAGATAAAATAATACAGTACGAGGAGCAATACTTTTATAGTAATTGTGTCAGTGTTTTTAACTAAAAAACAATATATAGTTGCCTTTTATAAAGTAACAGGTGCACGATAAAGTGACAGGCCAATGCTCATTGTTCATCCAGCTAATGTTTATAGAATCATACAGCAGAGAGGGAGGCCATTCGGCCCATCATGCCTGTGTCGGCTCTTTGAAAGTGTTATCTTATCCCCTGCTCTTTCTCCATAGCCCTGCACGTTTTTCCTTTTTAAGTCCAGTATTCAAGTTTAAAGTTATGCTTCCCACTCTAACTGTGCCCACATGGGTCTTTGGCACAGCAGATGAGCACAGATTCATTTACAACATCTGTTTTCTTTGGCAGTGATGTTGTGTATAATGTTAGACATTGCCTCTTGGATGGGATTTTTTTCCTTTAATTGAAAAGTTTTAACTGGAGACGGTAGAAGTTTGCAAGCCATCAAACTGAAATGGGGCTAACTTCGTTTTTGCAATATATGAGCTCAGAGTGCTGAATCTATCTGGCGAACTGTTTTTTGAAACTCGGTCATTTGTCCAGCAGAGTGAATGGTAGCCAGAAACAGGAACACTGTACTCTGTGACTAGACGTAATTGGCTTTAATAAGAGGTTGTGAAACTGATCATATCAAGAAAGCCAGCATATCTGGATGGAGCTTGTACAATATTCTCCTGCTGAAAATACTCTGGAAAGTGGTTGCCTGAAATAATTGGTGTTGTCCCAAATCCTACCAAAGGTCAAGTTTCCTAATACCTGAATGCCTGAACTTTGAACCGCAATGAAATAATTTGTGGCTTGTTTTTAAAATGACTGCAACCCCCCCCCCCCCCCCACCTGATTGTGTGACTGTTGTCATTAGTATTCTGTGCACACCAAGCAGAATCATCTTAATGGAGTCTGAATGAGCCCAACTGCCAGCTATTGTTGGATGGAGAGAGGCTGTAAACCCTGCCGATCGTGAGTTATAGCAACGACTGTCTAATGCTGAACCAGATCAGGGTCAGGAGGCAGCTTAACATGACATCAATCAAGACAGGCAAGACACTGGAGACCTGCTGAGCTAGGATAAAATTCCCAGAGCACATAAGAAGGCCGGGTGAGTTAAACACTATAATACGTTCAAGATAAAGCTTTGATGACAAAACTTTTCACTGCTTCTCTGATTGTCGTGAGCAGTGATTTAGTACATTCCAGCAAAACATCATTTAGAATACACAAGGTTTTAGTCTGATGTCCAGTCTGTCCATTGTGGCTCCGTTGTTTTTTTGTTAATTTCTTTGCTTCACTGAGTTAGTTTGTTCTTGTTTCTGTGGTCCTGAAATCCCGCAGGGGTTCTCTTGATCTCGTTCTCCCCCTCCTTGCCACCCCCCCCAGTTAACTTCGACGGAAGACCCTGGTGAGACAGTGTAAACAGCCCAAGACTGGGAATCTCCCCCTGCCTCCCCCCAACCCTCTCCAGAATTTTAGGTTTCTCGATTACCCAACAGTTTTCTGTCATGTGAATCGAATGTAATCCATGACAGTTGGATGGAAATGGTGGCCAATACTACTCCCCTTTCAACAGCTTGCATGGTGTATCTGTTGGGTCTTGATTTTTTTTCTCTGGAGAGGAGCCCGTCAACTCTGCTGACTTTTTTTCACCCTCCTTCTACTCTGGAATTTACTTTTCATTTAAAAGTATTTTCTTAAAGAAAGAAAGACTTGCATTTATATAGCGCCTTTCACGACAACCGGACGCCTCTAATTGCTTTACAGTCAATTAAGTACTTTTGTTGTAATGTAGGAATATATATATATATAAAATATTTTAATATTTCAAATTAAAAAATGAATCTTCCAAGATTCCTGGGGACCCTAATAATCTTGGTAAAGGTACTTCTATGATTGGGGTATTTTGCCAGTTAAAACTATCACGTGAGCTTGACTAGGACAGAAAGCTTCATTGTGGCAGCAGCCTGTGGGCCTGGACCCTTGTGGTTGACTGACAGCTCTGCAAGCAAGGAAATGAGACAAATTCTGCACCATCGCTACGTAGTTACAGGAAAGTAGTGATCGGTTGTTCCGCAACAGGTTCATTTGGGGAAGTGTTGGAAATAAAGGACGATAGCTTTCAAAAGTTATTTCTCTAAAATTGTGTTGGAGATTAGGCTGATATCAGCTCATTATCCTTGTAATGAAATACTCTGTTTATTACATATTTCTGTGTTGCTCGGGAGACTAAACAACCCACGAACCCGGAGGGAATACAAGAAAGAAGGTCTGCCTGCCCCAATTATGTTGCAGAGGAACTATGGGCATGGGCATGGGTCTGTGTCTGGGGCTGTTCCCTAGCTATCCCAGCAATTCCATCCAGCTTGCCCTTGATAGGCCCAGCGGGACCTCCACCTGCCGATAGCAGAGGTTTTATAGCAATCCAGCAGCTTTCATGGTTATTTTTCCAATACTAGCTCTCAAGTTGAATTTCACAACATGCCAATGGGATTTGAACACCTAACCTCTGCACTATTAATTCAATATTAAAACCACTAGGCTACCACACCTGATTCAGGTTTTTAGTTTCCCCTCCCCTATTAATAATGAGGTGATAAAATGCATTAAAATAAATGAATTTAAATGTTGCATTCTAAGAGCCAAGCAGCAAGACGAGGAGTACCTTACACTCTATATTCATTTTTATTTCATATTTATTTCAATTGATCAGCACTGACCATGCACACATCAGCACTATACCTGCAGACCCTCGGTATTCTAGAAATTAATTTAGCAGGTGATAAACCTTCAAGCTACCAAGATACAAAACATTTTAAATGGAAAATTAAACATGTATTCAGGGCCCTGTTACTGCTGGGATTTGAAACATTGGCGGGAATTTTAACCTCCCTTCACTGTGCGGGAGGGATTAAAGTCGGAGGAGTCGACTTACTGGCCCATGGGTCACCCATTTCCCGCTTGATGCCATCTTTTTGCCAACATCCCGTCGTGGGCCAGTGACGTCAACGGTGGCACGTTGCTATTTTAACTGCACCTCGGGGGAGGAGGGGCCTGTTTGGTGGCAAACCCGCCAGAGAAACCTGGCGTGAGGCAGTAGAGTGGCTAGAAAAAGCCATGGTAAATACTCCTCTGGGTCCCGGAAGGAATCTTTGGGCATCCGCTGTCCTCCCATCTGTTTGGGAATCCCTCCAGCCCTTGCCACATGCTGGGGACCATTCAATTGGGTCCCCGGCAGCCTCCAGCCCCCGCCCCAATTCCTGCTCGCGCCACAATTCCAGCTCCTGCCCCCTGGCCTTGATGTCATTCTTGCCAGCTTTAGGCATGACAGAGATGCCAAATATTAAAATAAGGCCCAGCAGTTAACATTGTCCAGGCCTCACTCCGTTCTTTCCTTCTGGGGGCACCGAGTTATAATTATCCCCATTAGCCCACTCTGCCTACCATACAGTTGGTATTGTACATTTATGCCGTTGATGTATAGTAGCAGATAGGTGTTGAATGGCAAAGTTTTACTTTTGCTCGTTTGATCAGTGTACTGGCTAACACCATATATGGCTGGTCGATACAGAGCTAGAAGTGTGCAGGTTTGATCGCCTTCTCTGCTAAGTTAGGTGATCTCGCGTGGAGTAGCGACAGGGGTGTTGCAGTGGCCCTCAGTGTCCTTGGCTAATGGAGGGGATAATCATTCAGTGACCCCTGTGGGAGTTCTGCACTTGTGGACATTGAGTGGGAGTGGGAATAGAAGTAGGCTTTTATGTGATGTCCCTGCAGTTGGATCATCATCATCACAGGCGGTCCCGCAAACGAGGATGACTTGCTTCCACGAGAGTTCACAGATGTTTCAATGAAGGACCCGATATTCCAGTCCTGAACTCCAGTTGAGGGGGTGGAAGATGCCCATGAGTGAATTTTTTTTAACGTGTGGTGACCGTTGCACATCAGCCACCACACAGGCTTGACAGAGCTAGGTCTTTATCCAGTGGCAAGGATTAACCAGGATGACTGGAGATCTGCTCTGCTGCATGGACCTAGTGCATGCACACATCGCAGTGTGGGCTGGCCCGTGCTGCCCTGGGCCCTTGGCTCTTCTGGGCCCCGTACCCTCATTCGCTGCACCTCCGCCACGATGTTCCAGGGCCAGGCGCTCCAGCTCTATAGCCCCGACCTGCGGTGGTGTTCTCACACAGGTCGGGGCGGCCCACGAGTTGGATAGCCTGTTGATGATCCTACAGTAATAACGATCACTCGGGTATTGCCATTCAGCACAGAAGGGGATCAAACCTAATCCTGAGTGTTGAATCGATCCGAGCCCAACAAGAATCTAATTCCCTCAAGGAAGGATGGAGAGAGGGGCGGAAGGAAATAAAATTGGCAGAAAAAAAGAGGATGTAAAATAGCGACACTGCAGTTTAGAGTTCTCAAAAAATATGATTTTGAATTGAGTAAGTTTTTTCGAGATCTTATTGTGCTGTTGTTCAGGGCACTCCCACACTTAGTAAGAATTTTCTGAATTGTCTAGCTTGAGTGAGCCTTTTGATGGCGACCTTGAAGTTTAATATTTGGTAAAGAACTGAATGAGGTACAAAATTCAACCTCTACTTTCTCCTCTCTGATGAAGCTTCCTGTCTGCCACTTCCACAGCAATTAATTTCGCATTTGTAACCTCTCTGTGTTGATTTTAAAATCAAACTGCAGAAAATTGATACCCATCCATGACCCATTTGTAGGGCTTTTCTATATCGTTGCTAGGTTGGAGCTTCTAGTTCAGCATTGCTTCTGTTCTTGCTCTGCTCTGATTACGATGGCTCATCTGCCAATATTGATGCAGGTCTATTTACACAGCGCACAGTCCACACAATGCTCAGTGTTTAAAAGTCGCAAAGGGCAGTTGCATGAATGCAAACTCTTTGGCAAAGTCAGTGCCACTCGGGTTATTGGCTTTAACACCATGAAAACCAGTGTTACAGAAATAGCATAGAATGCCATTTGCTGAATGATATGCACAGAATTTCATTCGCAGAATTATTGCAAACCACATCACTGTAAACTTGTTTCCGATCAACAAAGCAAATAGAATGCTGAGCTGCATCGTCAACTTTGTAGGGGGCAGGGCTGATTTTTCTCATTCAATGCATCTCGGAAACGCTCAGTTCCTAAGCATAGAGGAGAGGGATAGGGATCGGAGATCCATAACTCCGGGTTCCCACCCTTTACATTGCCTGGAGTTTCCCGGGGAATGCAGTGGGATGATGGGGCAGAGTGCTCGTGCTTGCAGTTGGTGCAGGCAAGGGTTCGGTGCGCTACTGAGATAGGAAGGGGTATATCAATCCCTCCTGCCCAGAAGGGTGCCCATTTTGAGGGATGCCAACAGAGGTCGACATTAAGCACTCCTGGCCCCCTCTGATTGGAGGATCAGTGAGAGGCAGGCAACAAGAAGATACAATCCAGAAAAAGGCAAATGCCCTTTCCCTAACCATCCTAGGGCCTGTTTATTGGACAGCAGCCAGAGGGTTCTGCAATCTGTGGCCACGTCCTTCCCTGTTGCCAGGTGCAAAGGCTTTGCTGGAGGAGCAACGGGCCCTGGCTGATGACCTGGAAATCCGGGCAAGTTTAGATCATGTCAATGTCTGGCATAGCACATTTTGGACGCTCTGCACCTGACCAGCGCCTGGGTGAAGGCTGGAAAGGAAAATAAGCTCCTTGCCACCATTGCGCTGAACTGTATACAGGCAGTACCTTGAATATTGTGTTCAATTTTCGTCAGTGAGAGCCAAAGGAAACATTCAAGCAATACAAAGGGCATGAGACAGAGGAGTGAAACATGAGGAAAGGTTAGAAAAATTTGGTCTCTCCAGCCTTGAAAGGAGGCAAATGAAAATATAGATGAATATGAGATGCAGGGTTAAACTTGTGGAGACTTCTCTCCAGATGTGAAATCTTGCTTGGGAGCACAGACCTCAGAATCGGTTGTGGAGGTCACTTTCTCTGATTTTCCACTGGAAGTGGAAAATTTACCCCACTAATTGGGATAAGGAAGGTTCATTTGGAGCACTGTTTCAAATTAAATATAACTGCAGAACAAAGGGACATCTGGGGAACAAGGCGAGATCAGAACTGATGTCAAAAAGCACTTCTTCACAACGAGAGCGACCAGTACGTGGAGTGATTAATTAGAAGCTGCGATGGGAGAAACTAGGTTTCTAAGAGGCTGAGTGAGATGAGCTGAATAGCCTCCCTCATCCATACTTAACTTTGAGAATTTTATGTTTTTATGTCCATCAAATATATTAGTGGAAACACCAAAGAGTTACAATCTCTTTCATGATATTGGCTTGATTTGAGAGAGAATTCTTAAATTATAGCCTGGAGCAGATATGCAGTTATTAGTCATAGCACGTTAGCCAGAAGAAAGCCTTAATCCTCCTGGAAATGCCCAATAATAAAATATTTAAAGTGAAAAAGATAGAAGTATGTTGATATAAAAACTCTGCTAACCACTTTTCTAATTAAGCTGCATTACTGCAACGAATTATCTTTCTACTTGAGTGATTACTGTTGCACACTCTTACAGCTGCTAGCCTGGAGCTCAGCGACTCTGGAAGATTGGCTTCATGTTGACGTGAATTTAACAATTAACAGCTAGAAAATGTCTGGCCATCTTTCCACTCGTTGCTGATCTGGAAATCATAGGAACAGGAGTAGGCTGTTTAGCTCCTCGAGCCTGATCCGCCATTCAATGAGATCATGGCTGATCTGCGCCCTAACTCCATAGACCCGCTTTTGCCCCATATCCTTTTATAACTTTGGTTAACACACAAATCTATCAATCTCCGATTTAAAATGAACAACTGACCCAGCATCAATTGCCATTTATGGAAGAGAGTTCCAAACTTCTACCACCCTTTGCGTGTAGAAGTGTTTCCTAACTTCACTCCTGAAAGGCCTGGTTCTAATCTTTAGACCAAGCCCCTCGTCCTACACTCCCCA
The DNA here is from genome assembly GCF_044704955.1 of Pristiophorus japonicus. NCBI lineage: Eukaryota > Metazoa > Chordata > Chondrichthyes > Pristiophoridae > Pristiophorus > Pristiophorus japonicus. The sequence continues at coordinate 131,964,190 of NC_091991.1, read as the reverse complement.
ACAGGCTGAAATAGTTTCCCTCTATCTTCCCTATCTATTCCCCTTAATAGCTTGAAAACTTTGATCAAATCATGCCATAACCGTCTAACTTCTAGGGAATGCAACCCTAATTTGTATAATCCTCCTCGTAATTTAATCCGTGGAATCTGGGCATCTTTCTGGGAAACCTACGCTGCACTCGCTCCAAGGCCAGTATGTCCCTCCTAAGGTGTGGTGCCCATAACTACTCACAATGCTCCAGATGTGATCTAACCAGGGCTTCAAAGGAATCTTTCCTTTTGTATTATTTATCGTCCTCCTCTTCAAACTGATCCCTGTCAACCTGGGGAATCCACCCACCGCTGATCTGTCTCTGCAGTTAATATTCTGGTCCCATGCACAGCCCCAGAAGTGGACTTTCAAGCTTCCTTAGCTGGAGGGCACAGCATTGCACCCCTGCTCTATCCTGTAATTACACATCCTGCCCCCTACACTCTGGCCTGTGTATTTGGCTGGGACAGTTAGTAGGGATCAGTGACTCCCAGCAGAAAAGCAAGCTAACAATCAGCAGAATGTGAAAATTCCTTAGGCTAGCAACGGATGAAAGGGAAGAATTCTCAGATCAACAAGCAGCAGAAGAGCAAAGGATTCTTCGCAGCACAAAACCCCCAGCGTGAACTGCAGGTGATTGTACATGCAGAGTCTGGAAAAGATGGCAACTATATGATCTATAATTTTCACTAAACTGAAACCACTTTACATTAAAAAGCATATATTTGATTGCACTTAATTAGCGTAAAGTTATATGTTGTGTACTGGTTATTTAGAAATAAGCTGGAATCCTTGGAAAACTTAAAAATGTGGACTACCATTGTACACCTAGCTTTCAGTTGGATGTTTATTAAATCGTTTTATTGCTATGCTTAATTTCCTTTCTGCTGGGTAACTCAGGAAGGAATGGTTACACATTCAGTCTGAATGTGGCAAAGAAATGGCAAAAGACCTGGGAGGAACAAAGCAACATAAAGTAGGTCTGCTGTCGTGTTTTGCAACTTTGTGGTTGGCAGTTTTCCCCTAGATGGTACATTCGATAAGAACATACTGAGTTGGCGTGCTTGCTACCCACAGTGCACTGGACTCAGTGCTGCAACACATAGCTTTTATGTTTCAAAGTAAACTTTTCCAGCTTGATGAGAAAATGGACAAAGGAGTTCTAGGCCTGAGTGGTTGCAGAGTAGGTTCAGCTTTGAAAGTTTGACAGCGATCTTGTTGGTTTACCTAATCTACAGTTCTTCTTTACCCAGACAGTGGTTAGAATGTGGAACATGCTATCATATAGAGCAGTTGAGGCAAATAGCACAGGGACCTTTAAGGGGAAGCTAGATAAGTGCGAGAGAGGAAGGAACGGACAGCTGTGTTCATTGGGTTACATGAAGTCGGGTGGGAGGCAGCTCATGTGGAACATAAACACTGGTATAGACCAGTTGAGCCGACTGGCCTATTTCTGTGCTGTAAGTTTTGTGTAATGAGGCTATGTTAACTCCATATCTCACCTAGCTGGCATCTGTTGCATTACAGTACTACTCTTTTTCACTGTAAATTTATTATACTTCAGAACAGCAAACTGAAAACGACATCAGTATTGCTCGTTGCCTCTGACATAATGGAAACCTACACTACAGAATTGTTATTGAACTTTAACCAAAAACAACGGCCAATAGAGTAACTTAATTTATTTTTGGCTTTCTGTGCCAGGTTTAACAGTAAATATTATATTCTGTGTAGGTGAGGGAATTAAAAAAAATGTTAATACTGAATAGACCAACACATAAAATGGAACTGCTTAAAATGAATATTATTCTTATTATACAGCTGTTTATAGAGGTATTAGCAGCACAAGTTATACAGTGTTCTCTTCTGGTTTGTTTATCAGTTCGTTTTATTTTAAGTACTTAAAAAAAAAAATGTAGATGGTATAATTAGAAATTCTGTCAATTGTAACCTTTGATGCCCAGTGAACAGGATGCTATCAGTTCAGTCCGTTGAGTCCAAATTCGCAGTGTTCTAAGACTAGTGTCCAGTATGTGTGATATTTTGATTTGATTGAAATAGCAACGTGAGCAGTTTTATAAACCGTGGTGTTGTGGGCACCTTTCACCTTGTCACTGTACAGTCACTGCAGCAGATTAACCATAGGCTATGTGCTGCTACAAGAATAGTGCTTTGTCGGCATCGGGCCTCACTGAGAAGCCACACGAGTGAAGTCTGTCAAGATTGGCAGCAGCACTAAATGGACTTCTTTCATCAGAAGTGCAAAACTTGGCTAACGTGCCACACCATTTGGAAATGGACACAGTGCCGCACTATAGTGAGAATAAACGTCACTCTTCAGGGATATGACAGACTGAGTGCTGTGGTGCCAAATGTTTTAATCGGTTAGCCTGTTGAATACAAATCATCCTCAGAACTGCGACTTGTTTCTAAACAGTACTCAATTGTCGGCAACCAAAAGGAGACCAAACCCTTTTTTAACTTAATTACAATCTTCATAGCCTACACAAAACCATTACTGATAGCAAAGTATTGTTCCTTTTTAAATACACTTCTTTCCGTTTAATAAATGCTTGGACCATTATTTCGTAAATCATAAATAATGGCGAGTGCCAATGTACTGAATATAATAACCCTAAAATATTGTCTGAGGCGTGAGACATGGGCCCCGATAGAGAGAAAGAGGGAAAGGCGTGGTGGGTACCCAACTCCGCATTCGAACTGAAAGCAACGAGTGGTGCTGCATTACCCAGCGTACCCGGACAACCCAACTCACAGCCACAGCAGTGTACTCATGAAAGCCTGGAATCCGAACAGTCCCCAAAACAAGTGGAAGGGGAAAAAAGAGCTCATTTAGTCGCTAGTGCCCCTTTAACTTGTGTTAAAATGTTAGCGTTGGTGGCTCTGTTCCAAAAAAACCGGGCATCTAAACCTATATTTAGGCGCCAACGCTCCAGGCGAAATGATTAGCAGCGAGAACCAACTGCAAGAGCCTACAGTTTTTACTATATAATGTGTTTCCTTTGGAGTGGTGATTAAAGAGAGGGACCTCATGCAATTCCTCACTAAAAATGGAGTTTTCATTACAATACGCAGGTATTGCAATTAGTAAGAGTTGTGTTTGGTGTGATTTAAAAAATCTATGGGCAATGTGTATACAAAGCTGCTATTAGCAAAATCCCTTTATGATTACTGCAATCACACAGTAGAAATGCTGATGGTTATTTTCCAAACCTGCTTTGTGCTGTTTTACTGCTTGCATGTGGTGTCAGGGCAGCAATCTTTGAAATCCTTTGCCAAGCTATTTTTTTCTTTATTATATGAAGCGTGGACGTTATTGGGAATTCCAGTTCTCTGATATTGCATTAGCCTGGAGGTAAGCATTTTCCCAGTTTAAAATCAGATGGGAAACGTCAGTTTGGAAAAAAACTCTGCATTTGAGAGTTGGTTTTGTGCCTGCAGATGAACATCAGTATGTGGTTTTCTGACAGTTAAACAGCACATAATAAAGTTAGCATCATGTGCAATCTGTGATTATGGTAGAAATATAATTTAAAATAAATGGAGATTATGGGTGTTTAATACCTAGCCAATTATGTATATATAAATTCAAAATGTAAAAGAGCTAATAGTCATGTACCATTCTAGCATGCTATACACTTTTAACTGTTTCCTATTCATTACAACATATAAGTTGTCCTTTTTAAAAAAAAAAAAATTAAACATATTGCATATATTTTTAGCACCGAAACAGGCCATTTGGCCCAACAGGTCCATACTCCACATGAACCTCCTCTCACCTCACTGCAATTGAAACCGCTCCCCCCACTCCTTACTGCACTTGTAAAAGCCCATTATTGGTCTTGAAATCCCATTACTGCACTCCAAATTATTATTATTGAGCATCCTGGTTTTTAATTTTGCCAATGGCATTTACATATTAGGATACCGATAAACTGCCATTATGGGTGGTAAGGTTTGCTGTTTGGCTTTCCATCACATGCAGTAGTCAATGAGTAGAAAATCTAATTATTTTTCAACAAAATTGTGGCATCAGACCAGAGAAAGAACAAAGAAAGATTTGCATTTCCACAGTGTCTTTCACGGCCACTAGACGTCCCAAAGCGCTTTACAGCTAATTAGTCCTTCCAAACACGTGGGGGGGGTCCCCAGGAATTCGACCTCCGATGCCATAAAGACACACTTCGAGCATTTCAGTCTGAGTCCCACTTTGTCCAGACGATGTAGAACCTCTTCCAGGTTGTTCAGATGTTCCTGTGAAAATGGACTTTCAATCCCTGACATGACCATTCCCACTCCCACCAGGTCAGCCACCCAGCCACCAGTCACAACAGACTCTGAACACTCACCCAAGACTGGAGTTGAACTGAGATGGTCAACCCGGGAGCGTAAAACACCAGATTGTCTTAATTTGTAAAAGACTGTTAATATCTGAGAGGGGGGTATTGTCATGTATGTACTTTTGGGATCACTAGCCACTAGATGGCATCACTGTTGGAGGCCATTGGGCTGCACGCAGGTATAAAAGGCCAGCCCTTTTGTATATTAGTCACTTTGGGCCTTAATAAAGCAGAGCCAAGCTTGTACCTCTTGGAATTAAACAGTACTCAGTCTAACAGTTATTGCATATACAACAAGAACAATCTTGGATAAAGAGCAGGAAGCCAGTTGTTGACCTGCAGCATGAAAGTTACGTTTATAACTCTGCTCTGTAACGGTAGCAGTTCATAAGTAGTTACAACTACTTGGATTTGCGTGTACAGAGCAGTGGCCTCAAAGACACAGGCCTGATTAGCAGCTGATCATCATGACGATGTTCCAGACCCAAGCAACGCCAATGAACCGTGAGTAAAGCATTGGCCCACAATTTGCAGTCGGAGGCTTCCTGCGGGCGGGCTGGAAAGTTTTGGCCTAAATACCGTAGGCAAGATCAGCACAGAAACCAGCATAAATTTCAGCATAAATGCCTTTTCTTTTCCTGAGCAAATCTGCATGTTCATTTGCATCACTTTCGAGATCATCCACCCAAACCCCCTGCCGCTCATTTCCATAGCTCTGTCCTCTTGCCAAACACCAGCTCGGCGAGTTACCTGGATCAATGTGAATAATGAGCTGGCATAGATTTCCGCCTAAAAAAAATTTTTTAGGCATAGCGTTGCCCGAAGTCACCTGATATCAGCTTAACTGTGATTTCTGGAGTTCGATAAGCGATTTTCCGAGCCCTGGACTATACTGTACCAAACTGCTGTCGGAGTCACTGCGAGCGAGATTTTTCAGACCCACAACCGTCCCCACGTGTTTGGAAGGACTAAGCAGCTGAAGGGTTAGAAATTCGACTCGGGCATCTCACTCTGTCCCTAAATTATGCAGGACAGTGGTATTCACATTGGGAAGGACACCTAGTAGAAATTGGCCTCTGGCTAAAGCGGGAAACCAGGTGACATCGCATCGGCTGGCTGTTATACACGCCGCCCAGAATTTGATTGACGCATAAAACCAGGAAACTCACTGAGCTTGTCTTTTGCGTGAGGGCGGAGCTATGGAAATGAGTGGCAGGGGCTTTCTGTGGTGAGCATCATGGGCGGACGATCGGATACCGCCTGTTTTGCGCTACAGCCCGAGATGGATTTTTACCAGATGTCCTTCTCATTGTGAATACCCTTGTCCTACATAATTTAGGGATAGAATGGGGTGCCACAGCAGAAGAGAGCAGCCTGATATATTGTTGTAAAAACCCATCTGGTTCACTATTGCCCTTCAGGGTAGGAAATCTGCCACCCTTACCTGGTCTGGCCTCCAGGTGACTCCAGACCCACATCAATGTGGTTGACTCTTAACTGCCCTCTGAAATGTATAAGGCAGCTCACCACCACCTTCTCAAGGACAATTAGGGATGGGCAATAAATGCTGGCCTTGCCAGCAACTCCCACACCCCATGATCGAATAAATTAAAAAAACAATGAATTAGGAAAAAAGGCAAGAAATGGCTTCACATACTTAGAACATGGATTCTGGTAAATCCTCCTTGTCTTCATTTGTGTTTTACCTCCTCATGGGACAAAGATAAAGGGGTCGATTTTTAACTTGCTGCCGAGCACCAAACTGGCATTGCTGTTCATCCGTCTGTTGTAGAAATGGCCCCATTTTCATTTCCATGGAAATCAATGGTTTCTATAATGGATGGCTGCTCTGCAACAACATTTTTACACCGGGGCGGCAAGTTGAAAATCCACCCCAAAGAATTTAAACTAGCCACAGATAGGGAGGGACCATATCAAGGTTTAGTGTGAATTGGGGAGTTATGTATTTCTCCGGAAGGCAGAAGTAATAGCATAGAGAGGTAATTGAAAGAGCAAAGAAAAGCGAGGAAGAGAGAGTGAGTCGAGGCAGAGAGAGAGTCAGCAGTTATGCATCTTTTTATTTTGTTTGCAATATATTGTAAATGAAAAAAATTCTTTAGTTAATATTTTTCCACTTTCTCCCATCTTTCTTTCCTGAGGATGCTGACTAGTGCTGGTGTTTGGTTCTGTGTCGACTCGCTAACACTCACCCAAGTGGCCATTCTTTATGTACGAGCCTAGCCAGTGTGTGCAGGAAGGCTATTCGACTGTTTGGGGTAGCAGGGTACCACAGCTGAGCCCAGTCCTGCCTTCATCTGACAGCCACAGAAGCTCACTTCGTCGCCGGGGTCTCTGGAGGCTGGTCTGGAATGTTGACACCCCGTCCTTTCCCTGCCCATAGGTGCCAGGGCCTTGCTATCACACCATCGGCGATCAGAAGCATCCAGTAAACTATGAGCTTATTTTTCTCCCCCAGAGGTCTCTGCACAATGAATGACTGTCGTCGCCCTCATAAGCTATTTTGGTAGAAATTAATTTGCCGTTGGGGGGAACCTATCCAGTTAGACAATTTTTATATTTTGTAACATGTTAAATACAAATACAGGTGCAGCGTCGAGAATCCGGAATGTTCCGGAATCCAAACAGTGGCAGGGTCATCCGGAATCCGTAGAATATTCCGGAATCCGGACCCACCAACCCTGCCGACCTCGGGGTCCCGCCTCGCCCCGTTTGCTGCCACTGTACTTACCTCAGGGCCTCCTCGCCGGCCCACCCGATCACTCCACCACGGCGAATCCTGCCCGACGACCTCATCGACAGGGCTGGCGGCCTGAACAGCTCCTCGGCTGGGACTCCCCCACCCCCCTTTCTGACGTTCCGAAATCCGGAAATACCCGAACCTGGGCTCAAGTGTTTCCGGATTTGTGACGTCAGAAAGACGTTCCAAAGCCCGGAATCTGGAACGGCCTCGGTCCCGAGGGTTCTGGATTCTTGACACTGCATCTGTATATTCAATTATTTTTATCAGTCCATATGTAGAATTTGCTCTTAATTAAAGTTTTTCTTTCTTGCAGCAAATCTCAGTAATGCAAAGCCAACTCGATTGTGCTGTGCAACTATAATATTTTAATAGGCAAATGGAAGCACGCTTGGGAGATTTTGTGTCCGTCGTAAATCTACAAATTTTATTTGATCTTTTTTTGGTGAGGTAGAATTTTCAGTGCTTGCTTAGTTCTCAAACTGTTAACAATGAGGTCTGAAAAACTACGGCTGGTTCAGCCAAACTTGAGGTTTTATTTGGCTCCATGATGTGTCTCTATTCACTTTATTACCTTCATTTATTCCAGTCGTTAGTATTTGTCTGCTAAACACCAGGGAATGTTAAAAAAAATCATTCATGGGATTTGAACTCGCGTCTCCAGATCATTAGTCTAATCCTCTGGATTGCTAGTCCAGTAACATAACTATGTCCCTTAGTCAAAACTTTATGGACTCGAACCCCATTCCAGGGACTTGAGCACATAATCCAGGCTGAGACTCCAGTGCAGTGTCGAGGGAATGCTGCACATCCAGGTGAAATGTTAAATCAAGACCCAGCCTGCCCGCAGATGGATGTAAAAAATTCCATGGCGCTATTTCAAGAAGAGCAGGGGAGCTCCTGGTGTCCTAGTCAACATTTGGCCCTCAATTAATATTACTAAAAGCAGATTATTTGATCATTTATCTCATTGCAGTTTGTGGGACCTTGCTGTGCACAAATTGGCTGCTGTGTTTGCCCAGATGGCAACACTGACTACACTTCAAAGGTACTTCATTGGCTGTGAAGCACTTTGGGACATCCTGAGGATGTGAGGGGCACTATATAAATGTAAGTTCGTTCTTTCCTTCACACAAAGTTGAAAGATGTAGGGTTCTTTTGTTGGATAAATTTATGAAACCATGCATAGGCATAAGTAGTTCTGTGCCTCTGAGCGTCACAGTTAGAACACAAGAACATAAGAAATAGGAGCAGGAGTAGGCCATTCGGCCCCTCGAGCCTGCTCTGCCATTCATTAAGATCATGGCTGATCTTCTACCTCAACTCCACTTTCCTGCACTGTCCCCATATCCCTTGATTCCCTTAATATTCAAAAATCTATCAATCTCTGTCTTGAATATACTCAAAGACTGAGCCTCCATAGCCCTCCGTGGTAGATAATTCCAAAGATTCACCACCCTCTGAATGAAGAAATTTCTCCTTATCTCAATTTGAAAGTGTCCTTCCTGAATAAATAAACTAGTTTCTTCATATGGAGTAAATTCTTTACTACAGGCAACTCTCGATTATGCGGGTCCCTTGGGGATTGGGCTATTCCGGATAAACAATTTTTCTGTTAGGGTGAGTTTACATTTCTAAGTTAAAACATTGTATTGATTCATTAATCAGCTAGAAACAGTAACAAAAGATGGACATTACCAGCATGCATGTACAGGTTCTGTGCCTGGAAGCCGGTGCCCGCTCTGCCCCCGTTCCCAACGTCAGCGGCAGCTGCGAGAGACAGTGGCTGCAGCAGCACGCGCACACACCAGCAAAGCAAGAGCAGAGGAGTGTGATTTTTACAGTGAGTGAGAGAGAATGTGCGAGTGTGAGAGAGAGAATGAGCAAATACAATTGAGCACAGTGTTTGAAAGGCGATTTTTCCAATTTATTTGGAGCTGTCTTTTCACTTGTTAGCAACAGAATTTAAAATCCCATTACAACGGTTTCCTGTTGGATCCGTGTACGGATAATCAAGAGTTGCCTGTACCATGGGAGTCATCACCAGTTCCATGCTGTGCCCTTCTGTTATGTGGAGGTTTTGCCTTCAAACAACAGTAGTGGGGATAGAGATATGATGGAAATTCCTCCCTATAGTATATTCTGTTTCCTGTAATAATTTAAGTCATGAAGGACTGGCTGTGCGCATTGCTGTGCGAACATGGTGATATCAGTTTGCATTGGGGAGATGAGCTGTTGCAGCATATAAAGAATACAGTTCAATTCCACCAGGAAGCTCCCAATACTGCTGCAGAGAATTTGGGATCCAAACTCTAAAAGATGCTGTCATAACTAGATTCAGCTCACTTGGAGAACGGCGAGGGAGCGATTCAGAAGACTTATAAATGCTCACTGATCAGACAGACCAGTGGCCATGTGAAGAGACTTCTTCCAGCATTGGAACGCATGGACATGCACAGCAACAGTTGGTTGGCCCTCATGTCAAAACCATTCTGTGCTTCAAAAATCGATGAACCCACAGTAACTGCAGCAAAAGGGGACCCTATCACTGATGCAATGCCATTGAGGTTCATTAGTCCAGCTGGAAGGCCTTGTATATCTCCATAGCTCTGTGTGAATTGGTTATGTAGCCACCCACCAGTGCTACTCCCTCAACTCGGTGAATATCTAGTTGCGTACAGAGAAATCCAACATGGAGAAGTTCACGGCAGTCAAGCAAAACACATAAATCTCAAAGATCCACTGTCTTCTGGCATAATCCCACTGTAATTTTGGTAGGAATGTGCCAGAATGACTGGAAACTAGGCTGGGACCTGGATATGCTGGGTCCTGATCGTCCAAGGAAGAATTGGATGGTTTTATAATGGTGAGGACCCCCATGTCCTTTAAAGATGCTGGTACTCACTATTGGCAAGTTAATTATATGGATCCCCTCCTTGACTCCCAAAGTCCATGGGTGTCAGTGATGGATGATCCTGGCAGGTGCGGTCCCTGGTGTTTTGGGACCATCCACTTCAACAGTTAATAAATTGAATTCACTGTTATCATGCCTGTGATTCTTTCATTGTGCAGAAAATAATGTATCGGTTGTCTAAAAAGCATGCATACAAAATGACTGGCCTCTGAGATGTCCCCTGTGGATGTCTGGAAGATCCTTGTGGCGTTAAAGCTGGGGCAGAATTATATTGCAGGTCATGATACTGAATGGGCTCAGCACCTTTAGCAGGCCAACTGCAGAAGTTGAAGAGAACGACTGAATTTCTTGTCTTTCCCAATATACTTTACCATTTGAACACCTGTTGCCACCAGCATTGGAGTGACAATAAGGTCAGGGAAATGCTCAGAGAATTGAGGTGTTCCATCACTGATGATATCACTCAACAGGCAGATCTGCCTTGTAAAGTGGGAATACATCCCTGAAGTAAACTTAAAAAGATTGGAATGCAGTTCATTTATTTACCTATTCCTTTCAGGAAGATGGAATGAAAAACAAACATTTCAAACACATTTACCAAGTGAAAATTCAAACTAAAGTGAGGCAAACACATCCCTGTCCACTGCAGTGTGTATTTCAGTTCAACATCCAGTGCAAATATTTCAGTCCGATAGACACAGTGGCCAATTGATTTCCTAACTACATTTCAGTTATCCTAAGATAGTTTACTTTAAGGCACTTTTATGTAACAGTTAAATTCCTGTGACACCCATGACCTTAATGTGCTCCTGTCTCCTAAGTTACCAATGCTCCAATGATAGGACTATTGGAGGCCAGTTTCTAAAGAGAGATTTTGTGCATGTCTGGGGAGTGTGGTGGTATGAAGTAGTGCCACTATGTGCAGTGTACTGGTTCCATGCATTTGCAAACAGCTCGAGGAGGCATAGGATCCGACCAACTTCTTATTTGACAATTATTCCTTCTTGGCCAAATGCTCGCTGACATAGTCAATGGCATTACCAATCTCTCCTTTAAAAACAATAACCCTTTATCCCTCTGTTCTTTCCACCTGCTGCCTGAAGTCCAACCTCCCCTTCCTCTCTATAAATTCCTTCAACATGCCATCGCCACCTAGCTCCATGCCTATCTCTCCCATCACTTCTTTCAATTCCTTCAATGCAATTTCTGCATTGCTCACAGTTCTGAGACTGCCTTTGTCAAAGTCACCAGTGATCTCCTTTGTTACTGTGACTGCAGTTGGTTATTGCTGCTGAACCTCTCCATGGTATTTGACACAATTTACCATTCCACTCTCTTTCATCATCTCTCCTCTGTGGTTCACCTTCCTGTCACTGCACGGGCCTGGTTCCATTCCTATCTGTCCCAACAAAGCCAGACATGTCATGTAGCAGTTTCCTCTCCTACTGCTATATAGTCCCCTCAGGTGTAACACAAGGCCCCACCGGTAGCTCCCTTTTTCATCTCCACGCTGTCCCTTGGTGACACGAATCATAGTTATGTATCCTGATGTCACCCAGCCCTAACTCATGGCCACCGCGATTGACTCATTAATATACTGCCTGACGACTTGGCCAAGATCAAGTCTCGGTTGAACAAGAATCTTCTTCATCTGAATCTCAGCAAGACTAAATTAATTCTGTTCAGCTCCCATGAAACACTCCGCAACTGAGCCCCTGACTCCATCCCTGTTCCCTGCCAGTGTACTGAGGCTGATGGTCTGCAGCCTCATGTCCTCTTTTGACACTAAGCTGTGCTTCAACATCCTAGCTACCACCTATTTCCACTTCTGCAATGTCGCCCAGCTCCACCGTATCTCAGTCCTCCTGCCACTGAAACCTTTGTCCACTGTTCCTACCAGACTCAATTATTCCATTGCTCTCCGAGTCAGCCACCCAAGTTCCACCCTTCACAACTTGCAACACATCCAAAACTCAACCACCTGCATCTATCCGGCACTAAGTTCTGTTCCTCTATTACTTCTGCCCTTGCTAAACGTGGCTCTGCATCCCCCATATGCATTGGTTTCAAAATTCTAGCACTCATTTGGAAGTCCCTCCCAGGCTTTGCCCAATCTGACCTCAGCCCGAGTTCCTGCACATGGCTTCAGCTCTTCTGTTTCACTTTTGGCCGCTTCACCGTCTTCACCATCTGGAACACCTTTGCTAAATTCCTCCATCTTCCTGTGTGTCTCCCTTCCTTCAAAAGCCTCCTTAATACTTGCCTTTTTGATGCTGTCAACCCCAATCCTTCTCCCACCAGCACTTGGTGCCCAGTTATTTTTGCCTTTGTGCAGTGTTTTGGGTGATTTTGTGATAATCATCACTATTAAAGTGTTGTTGTTTGGAACATCTTTGGGATTTAGGGTTGCCAACCGTCCAGGTTTGGCCTGGAGACTTCAGGAATTAAAGATGAATCGCCTGGACACTGCCGCGAGCAACCGGGGCAAAACAAGTCACGGGCATTAAAATAAATTGTACGGCTTTTCATTTTCTTCGAACAAGTTTGTTTACTAGTCCTAAAAAAAATTGGAAGTGGCAAAAACAGTTGTTTGACAGTCAAAATTCATCCAATTGGGTAACAGAGTTTGTTCATTTTCCAATTGGAGGGGAAGGCAATGCACCGTGCGGAAGGATGTGTCGGCCAACCATGGCAGGAGCGGGAGGCAGGGTGATTAAACGTGGGAGATCAAGTGATGCAACCTCCTGGAATTTGTCGCACCAGAGTTGGCAACACTATTGGGATTGCAAAGTTTCAGTACTTTATATTTGCAAACTCTAGTAACAGCAGGAGTACCATGCACCTGTACAGATGGCACATTTTCGAAGTGTCTTCCATCCATATTACAGTTTGAGCTCCAGTAACTATTGAGTACAATATATTACCTGTAAGAGTGGTATTTTAAACTGGGAAGTGGAACAAGTATGACAGTTCTATCATGCAGCTTTCTATTGTTGACAGTAGCATTAAGGCCCAGGGAGCTTGGCTAATTAGCAGGCAATCATATTTCTGCACAAACCTATCAGTTTCTTTGGGAGCCCCAGCTGACTAGGCAGCTTGAAGACTCTGCAGGACTATTAATTCTCCGCAGAGGCACATTGTTTTCAGCCTGTTCATCTCGTCAACTTACCAAATGCATAAAAATAAATTCAAATATTTGTAATGCCACCTGCAGCAATCTAAGAAAGATTTCTGTGGAATCCACAACATATTTTACCGTTCCTTGCATCCTTTCTAAATGTTTAGCAATTAAAGAATATCACAATACAGCCAGGCTACAATATGATCCTGACACCAGTCTAGCTTGTGCGACTGAATATTGATAAAAGGCAGAATGCAAGCAGAGGACAATGTTAATTTGTGAATATTGTAAGGTATTTATATTTTATGATTTAAACAATATTTTTCTCAACATTTGTATACAAGCAAATTAAAAAAATGTTAAGTAATACACTTCCAATACAATGAACACCACACAGCCTAAAATTATTTATTTCTTGTCAATTTTTTCACCTCTGCTGCTCTCGACCATTGAAAGCATTGCATTCTGTTACAGTTCAGGCTTGCTCTCAATATTGCTGTTTTCTGCAACGGTCAAAATGCAGTTTCTACAGGCACACGGAGCCTCCTATGAATCAAACCTTGTGACCTTGTATATGCTGTGTGTAGATAGTGTGTGCCACAGGATTAATTAACCCCTCCTAATCTTCTCCAGTGCACTGGCGATCACAGTGCCACTCAGATGGCGGCCATTCAGCCCATCATATTTATGCAAACTCTTTGTTTCAGCAATCCAAAATGAATCCCACTGCCCTGCTTTCTTCCCAAAGCCCAGTATCATCATCTGCTTCAAATGTTTGTATTCTTCCCTTAAAATATGTTCTGATGCCTGACACAATTGCTCCCTATGGCAAAGAAACCAATGTGTTAAGAGCCTAAAGATATTTCTTCTAACTTCTCTCCTTACTGTCCTAGTGACAGTACTTTACACTTCCAAAGTACTTAATTGGTTGTAGTCACTGTTGTAATGTAGGAAACGCAGCAGCCAATTTGTGTACAGTAAGTTCCCACAAACAGCAATATGATAATGACCAGATAATCTGTTTGAGATGTTCATTGAGAGATAAATATTGGCCAGGACACCAGGGAGAACTTCCCTGCTCTTCTTCGAAATAGTGCCATGGGATCTTTTGCGGCCATCTGAGAGGACAGATGGGGCTTCAGTTTAACATCTCATCCGAAAGATGGCAACTCCCACTGTGCAGCGCTCCCTCTGTACTGCACTGCAGTGTAGGAATAGAACCATGATCAGAAACTACTTTACGTTCCAGATTCTATAGTAAGCTGCAGCCTTATTAGTTTCCCCACCTCCTCACCATAACTCATTCTTTTCATGTGATGACAAAGCACTTTATTTCAAGAGCAGAAAATGTAGCCTGAAAAAAGCAGGAGCCAAGGACCTGTGGGCTATTAAACGAGAACCTTCTTACAAGGCGAGGTGTGTCTGTGAATGAAAATCAAATTGTCTTGACCTTTGTGGATTGATGGACTTTCATCATTTGCTAATAACGGCTGCTTTGTAATTATTTTGAACTAGTTAGGAAATCGCCTCCTGCACTGATGTCACTAAGGGCCCGTCCCATGGAAAGGAAATACACGTTCAAAGAAATTGTAAGAGAAGCATTTAATTGTCAGGTGAAAGATCTCCTTTTAAGTGATCTGTGTTGCCTACAGCGCAACCGTCTTTTTAAGTCGTACCAATTGAATATTGAAACGATTTCTCCAATAAAATGGCTGCAGCAGTGAAGTGCCTTTCAGCTTTTAAACAGATAATGAAAAACAGGCTGCTCTCTTCTCCAAACACTTGCCTCTTTCATTTTGATCTTGCTGTACGTGCAGAGTTTACTTGTTGCATAAACACTACAAACTGTATCGATAACAAATGATTTGTGCTTGCGAGTATAAAAAGAAACACGGGATTGTTCTCAAATGTGGGAACCTATATGTTTTAGAGAACAAGAACTGCCTGATTGCTTCTTCCTGCCAAATTGAATATTTCCATGTAAAGAAAACACAACCATATTGTAGCATGTGTGTACTTTTCATTCTGTGTGCACTTATATATAGTTCTACCATAGTGCTGTGTTTATATAAAAGATCTTTTTCAGTTCTGCGTGAAGGGACACACCTAGCTAGCATTGACACATTGCAGCAGAGTAGCAATTCGAGAAAATCTTGGATGCTTTTGATTTTCCACATCCAATGAAATGGCCAGAAACAAAATAAAATAGAATTTTCTGATTGATATTTTGAATCTAACCTGAGGCATTCTGTGCTACTGTTACACTGTCACAGAATGCAGCCCATTTGTGAACCTATTGCACATTTGGAGGGGATGCATTTGTTAATCTAAGTATCTTTCTTTGGTATTTGTGGAATCTTTTTTAATAAAAGTACTGTGATGCTCTTGTACCCTGTAGGAAAAGTTTCCAAAAAAAGCCACACAGACTCTTGCACCCTGTAAAAAGAACTTGCATTTATTTACCACCTTATCATGTCTCCAAAATGCTTTGCATATATTGAATGACATTGTGCAGTTCTTGTAGTTGTGTAGTTAAATGTGGCAGCCAATCGCCCCCCCCCCCCCCCCCCCACCACAGAAGGTCCCATAAACAGCATTGAGGTAAATGACCAGTTAAGCTGCATGTGGTATTGGTTGAGGTGAGGAAGGTACCAGGAAAACTCCCTGCTCTCCAAGTAGCGCCATAGATCTTGTGTACCTGAACCTCAAGATGGGGCACTGTTTTAACGTCACATCCAAAGGGACTAAATTGCTGCTCCTGTTTCAGCCAGCATGCCAGGTTGTGTCCAGGTGTCAGTTTCTATAGCCCCAAGTTTCCACATGATTTGCTCCTGATTTTTAGGAGCAACTGGTGTAGAATGGAGTATCTTAGAAATCGGATTTCTCCACATTTAGTTTTCTGCAGTTCTAGTCAGGTAGAACAGTTTCACTTTGGAACAGAATTTTTTTTTCAAAAGGGGGCGTGTCCAGCCACTGACACCTGATTTGAAAGTTTCCACAGTGAAAACGTACTCCAAATTAACTTAGAATGGAGTAAGTGAAGATTTTTGTACGCTTGAAAAAACCTGTCTACACTTTAAAAAATCAGGCGCAGGTTACAAATTAGGCGTAGGGAACAGGGGAGGGGGGAGAGGGGGGAAGGGAAGTCATTAAATTCTACAATCAATCCTTAGTTATACTTATACAAATATTATACAAATAAATCCAACCTGAATAAAAATTTATAAGCAAAGAAAAGATTAAATAAACCATGTTCCTACCTGTGTGAAAGTGCTTCAGGCAGGCCTCTCAGGCAGTGGTGTGGCGTCAGTGTCTCGACGGCAGCGGCAGGCAGCAAGCAGCCTTCGAGCTGAGCTGCGGTGCTTGAGGCAGGCCTTCATTCCTCGCGCGAAGATGCAGCACCCGGACGGACTTGAGGCCATTTGGCCATGGGATTGCAGCGGCGTCAGTGGCTGGCCGGGAGCCAAAGAATGAACACAGGACACACGCAGCTGCAGATTTAAAATTCTTTAGGCCGTTCGGCCACGCTTATGGGGCGGCGTCAGTGGCTCGAAGGCAGCCGAAGAATCAGGAGCGGACGTGAGGCCATTCGGCCATCGGATTGCAGCGGCGTCAGTGGCTGGCCGGGAGCCGAAGAAAGAACAGCAGCAGCCTTCGAGCTGTGAGGGGGACTGACTGAGGCCATTTGGACAGGGAGAGGCAGCCACATCGACATCTTTACATTTAAATTTGCAGAATGGGTGCACCACATATTATGCAATGGTTTGCTTCCTCATGCAAGAAATTCTTTGTTCTTGGTGGACGTTGATCCATTGCAAAGTTGAATTGGCACTTTTATTTCTCCAAACACACACTCCTTAATTTGCAGGCACCGGTTCTGCAAGTTTAGCAGTGAAAAACTGAACTCACTGATTTCAGCAGGTGATTTATTCAGCAGTGCTGCTAAAAGCACTCCCTCACACACAGAAATATCAAGAAAATTAAAATACAAGCCTTTGCAGGGGTCCAAGAAACAAATCTTCACTTTTTCTGCAGTACTTTTAAAAATGGCCGAGTGCCAATGTTTACTTCAGACTGCGCGAACGCTCCAACGCGCACGCACAGGGTTGCCGGCACCAAGAAGCCTCATTTCAATTGTACCCGCCCCCTCCTACTTACAAAATCGGCGCGAGTGGTAGGCTCCACCCACTGTGCGCCGCGCCAAGCAGACATCGAGCTCCAAGGAGCTCGAGAATACCGCACTTTTTTCCGGCGCCGTTTTCGGCACGAAAAACAGGCGCCCAGCTCTGAGGTGTGCCTTTTTCGCCGCGTGTGGAAACTTGGGGCCTATGTGTTTGCATTTATTGGGCCACAATGTGGAGCACGAACCGGGTTTAATACTTAGTTTCACACTCATTTCTTGCTCATGAGGATGAAATGGGGCCCAGCATTTTATTTTCAATTTTCATCCTTTCATATCACCATTAGAGGAAATCTTTTATATTGTATTTGAAGCAAATATGTTGTTCAGAGGAGAGCTTGCTGAGTTGGACAAGAGCTGATTTTCCTCTCCAGGCCCCCCACTGGCGCTCGACAGGTGTCGTGCACTGAAAAGGTGCTGCACCTGTGAGGGGAAGGAAGAGGTGCCCTCAATTTGCATGGTGCAGGCCCCCCCCCCCGGGCAGAGAGTTGTGAAGTGATCCATCTGTGACTGTGCTCCTAGTCGTCACTGGAGAGCAGCAGCCAGAAGGTCCCAAAGAGCCCGAAGATCATGGGGGTGTCCTGAACCACTTAGCCTTCTGGTGCCCACAAAACATGGCTGACTCTATCCTGTTGCGATAATGTGTGGCAAGGTGTTTGGGGGCACCTATAGAAACAAGCTCTTTTAGGTATGTGCATGACACATGATGCAGCAGTGCTGCCTTGTTCACGTTAAAGTGTTACCACTGCTGTCAGGCTGGTGATGGCAGCACCATGGTAAAATAATTGGATTTAAACACCCCCGAGGTGTCGCTATTAGAGATCCATATTGTTCCTCAATGTAGATTTTTAAATCCTAACTAAGGTTTTGGCCAGCAAATATGAATGATATTCCAAAATATTATCCACTCCAATCAAGTAGTGCTTGTCAGAGGATCATGTCAGTCACAATAATACAGGTTACAAAAATCCCAGTCAGGCAGCATGTTCATTGGTAGCCACCCTACTGAGTCAAGAGAGGGGCTTTTGAGTTACCACTGCTTACTTTTTCAATGAAAAAGTTTGGCTGGATCTCGGGTTTATTGAGTTGATAAGGACTATATTAGAGGTGTCCTTCCTGACTAACAGACTGTATTTATTTTTTTTGGCTTTGGCTGTGGATAAGGCAGGAATGAATGCCTACTGTCGCCTCTCCTGTTTGTGATTCAAACCACAAGTGTAGTCAATCTAGCGCATTATCTGTAAGTTTGAAACGTCTTGCATTTGATTAAGATTTAAAAGCAAGAGGACATGTGAGAAAATTAACGGCACAAAGCCCGACTTGTGGATGGGGAGGGCATCCAGAAATGACCCTTTTCCTGAAATTTGGAACCAATGTTTCCATTGAGCAGTATATATAATCACGTGAATATGAACCAGGAAGAGCTATGCTTGCCTGATGTCATGGAACTGCCTCGGTTTGATGTAGTTTGGGATCTTGAGCCTTTTCTACATCAGGGCTGTGATGTTCATTCTTGAGTTTCTGCATTCATTTTTGATCTGAAGGCTGGATTGATCTATGTCTGCCCAGTAGTGCATTCAATATAAAAGTGTAGTCCCACTCAGAATATAAAGTAAGCAGCTGTATGACATTAAAGTGGTGATATTGCTACAATATTGCTAGACTTTACAGTTTAACACCAAGATGAGCATGGCAATGTATTTGGTATGGTAATGCCTTTGTGTGCTTGGCAGCATCTGCAAACTTCCCACCCCAACAGAGGTGCCACATTCAACAGGGTTCCCAGTGAGAATGTCCTCAGCCACAAAACCCCAATTTCCAGTACTCATAAAATTTATAAAAATGGCAGAGATGGGGGCGGGGACAATCAACCATTTTCTGGACTTATATGAATTTTAGCATCAGGTCCAGGGCACTGTTGTTGCTTGGAACAGCTAACCCTCATGCTGGGTAAATGATGACTGGCATAGGGGGCCCGGAGTACAGAAGGTATACAAAATATTACTTTCACTTAAAACCTGGGCAATAGTTTTGTTTTCACATATTTCACATATTTCACAATAGTTCCAAACAGTGACAATTCTCCTATCGGAATGCAGCTTGCACAGACTGTTTAAACAGGTTTCCTAATGTCAATGTGCATGTGTGTGCAGATAGAAAGCTTTAAATGGACTCTCTGACAACATATTCTTTTCCGAGGCAGGGCAAACATTTCTCCTCTCTTCAATTGAGCCCTTTGTATTTCTCTAAGAAACAAATGAAAGCTGAGAATTTTACTTTGGAAATCTGTGTGCTTCTGCTCAAGGACTAGGAAATGTAGAGTACACACAGGCACGTCGGCTTATTGGGAATCTAGTATGTTTCCACACATGCATGCAAAGAGTTCCTTCGTTGCTGCAAATAAGTGAATTTTCAGTGTGAGACCTGTCCAAAGAAAACAGAGGTACATGAATCTGTCAGTTACCTGGCAACTGTAATGATTTCATGCTTCAAATTAACTTATCTTGGCAAAAGTAGTGGAAGAGTCCTTTGAATACTGTTACTGTATCAAAGTCTACTGCTAGTAACTTGGAGCCCAATTTTCCCCAACCTTTTTTCGGCGCACTTACCTTAAATGTGCCGACTTTGCGTGCTGGAAACGGCGCCGAAAAGAAGTGGCCCCATCCTGCCCGCTCTGCCGAGTCTCCGGTGTCCCAGCATGACGTGGGGGGCGGAGCAACAGCCCAGCGCAGAAAACACTGCTGGCAGCTGTGCACATGCGCAGTGAAGTCCGCGCGCATGCTCCTCGCCCTCCCAGCGTGTCCTGCGGGCTGTGAGCAGGACCCGATGCTCGCAGCCCCTATCCCTGGCCGAAGGGACGCCCTGATCTTTGCGCACCCTATCCCTGGCCGAGTGGACTCCCGCACCGACAGGCCGGCCCTCTGAGTTCCCGGGCCGAGGTAGGACTTGAGTTTTATTTTTTATTAACGGTTGTACTTTGTTTAGTGAGGAAAGTTTTGATTGGGGTGGGGGAAGAGGAGAGTTTTGATGGGAGGCAGGGGGTGGGGGGGAGATAGTGTGTTTTGGGGGGGGGGCAGGAACTTAAAAAAAAAAAACTTGTTTCTGGCATAAAGATAGGGCTTCTAATTTTTATTTGTTATTGATTGATTGCTTATTACTTTTTGTGGTTTGTGTAGTGCTTTGTAAGTCTTGGTGCTTTAAATGTACTAACCTGCGCCGAACTCTGAACTGCCCGCAATGTTTTTCAGAGCTGGCCACATACACTGACCTAAGTCGATTTGGAGTAAGTTTTAGCTGGTCAAAGTGGCATAAATGGCCAAAACAGGCGTAAGTGTCTGGTAACGCCTCCTTTTGGAGAAAAAAACTCAACTAAAAAAAAAAATCGTATCTAACTGAGTTACTCTGGAGCAAGTTTATTAGGGAAAATGGCGTTTTTTAACTTGCGCCAGAAAAACGAACTTACTCCAAAAACTTTGGAGCAAGTCATGACCAAAACTGGGCCCTGCTTTCCTGCTTGATATAGGTGTAGTGGAAGACTAATAATTCAGCAATGTGTAATGCAATGAAGAACCCCCCCCCCCATTAAGATAAACTAAAGTTATGAATCAAAGTTGTTTTACGTTTTAATTTTAGACTCAGCGATATTTGCTGTTCATTCAAACTCTAGCCTTTCACAGTTCTGTACAAGAGCGGAGAAGGGGACTGATACAAATTTTGAATCTGCCGCGGACATTCTCTTCCGTAAGCGAGCCTCGTGTCCCTTACGTTCAGATGTTTACCCAGCCCACCCACTCTGTGATAGTGTTTACTGGGAGAGTGGTTGGTGTATAACAATGGGACACCCCTGTTTTCTGAATTGGATACTGTGTCCTTCGCATGTGCACTTCTCCAATCTTGTAGTAGGCACACTGATTAACACTTTAGCGAGCCGAGGTTAGATACGAATCGTTAAGCTGCTTTATTTTACAATCAGCAAGTGATTGTACAGAGTGACAGTGATAACAAATATCACTGACCTTCAACTTAGCCTTGTTCCCTCCTCATAAAATAATAAACCTTGCCACCTTTTCTTGGTTAGCAAAATAGACTGGCTTTTAGTCAGTTTTAACATTGAATCAAACCAAAGTTTAAGGTTGGCTGGGTTGGTTCTATGCTTGAGGTAACTACCCTGGGCCTTTTTTTTCCCCTGGCTCTCTCTCTCAGCAGACTTCATCAACTGACTTTGTTGTCTTCTTCCTTGTCCCAAAGGAAGTGGGGTGTGCGGGGGAATCAGATTTCTGATCCCTCCTACTGTCCGCGGGGGTGGTTAAGAGAGCCACCAATCACCGTGCTACTGCAAGCCTCTTCTTTGAACCTCGTTTCATGCAGAACTCAATAGGAAGGGACATTCCAAGTGTCTGAGGAGAAATAATAACTTCTCTGTTGTCCCGCTTATCATGGGGAACTGTTTTAATGGCTTCTCATTAGCATATCAATCTCCGTTTTGTCCCAGTGGCTGTAAGATGCGTTTTAAACTTTTGTGAACTTGCTTTAATTTAACATCATCACTTTAACATATATCACATCTATATCCTTCCTGTGGAAATTTTGGTTGAAAATTCCAAAATGTGACAAGAACTAACAATAACTTGAAGGGTGCAACTGCTCTTAGAGAGTTGTTAGAGAGCGACAATTATCTGAGCAGCTTGTTGCTTCAGAGTGTGAGAGCACTGTTGCTGTAACCATTCAGATTTGAAATGGCTGATTAATTTGGAGAGCATTTCTATTTTAACATGACTTAACAGATCGCCCGTGGCATTGCTTGCAGTGAGTCAGAGGTTACACTGTTGCATGCTGGGTGAATATTTCCACTGGAAAGGATTTGGGAAGATGTTTTGGAAGAATGTTTTAAGAGGTATTAAAGTAACCGTCTTCGGATTTGGCTTCTGGAAATGTTTTCCGGAAATATGCAGGTAGTTGAAGAATTAAATTGATTTCCCCTTCCATACCACAGCCTCCCCTCTCTCCTGTATGTAGCTGAATAGTCTTCAGTATTATGTGATAGCACATGTCATCATGGCTGCAGACAAGAACCAGGATAGCATGCTCACTACCGAAGGCTTGTTCTCAGTGCTTTCAATAAATCTGTTGCCTGATAAATGGGTATTATACCAAGGATAGGTTTTATGGCTGTCATCTAGTCAAAGGATTCATAAACTGTGGAAGTGGCTTGTGATGTCTTCCGAATCCCCTGATGAGATCACAGCCTTGAACTCCCTCCCCCCAATCTCACTTCCCCCGATCTCACTCCCCCCAATCTCACTCCATTATGCACTGCTTTGTGTTCTCGGATTGAAAAAGTTGCTGATGGATTGTACTTCCTGTTTGGAATGGTAGGAGGAAGAAATGGTTAGTGTATCATGTAACGGTATCATAAAACATTAGGGCCGATTTAAATCCCCCCATTCCCCTGGCGGAAATGGTGGGGTAAGATGACGGTAAGGTTTCTGTCCTCCCACCATTACTTTTACTTGCCTAAATTCAGGCATGAGTAAGCCACCAGCCTCAGGGAAGCGAAGGTCTCATTTAAATAACACTGTTGCATCCCAATTATGGCATAGAGATGTGCTCGCCATTTTAACCGCGGGCCCAACCATGGCCTATGCAGTCTTCGGTCTAGGGAAATGATTTTTTGGTACATTTTTGTTTTAAAAGGTTCCTCTGACTAAATACATGTTGCACCTTTGGTAAACATCCTGCTAGGAAGAGCAAGAGTTAAAATCTCGTGCTCCAGGGAGTGGGCAGTTTGCCCCCAGATTCCTGATTCCTGGCTTGAGTTAAAACGGACCCAATTATTTTTGAATGATTTTCCAATGTCACTACAGATAGTGACCAATGCACTTCTCCACCCCCGGCTCCCACAGACTGAGTCTTCTAGTATTGCCGTGGGAAGTTAAAGTTGCTCTTGGCTACTTTGAGAATAATAGGAAACTTGTGACAAGATAGTTTTTTTTTAAAAAAAAGAAGATCCAGTATAAACTACAAATTTTGACACTTGCAACAATGGAAATGCAGTGTTTTTTTTAATGCATATCCAGACACAATGGAAAACATTTCTAGAGAATCTTTTGTTGTGTATTTTCCATGGTTAAATCTCTAAAGAGTAATGGAAGCAGACTGTTCAACTGTCAGGTGCTTGTTTTCCCGGAATGTTCTGGAAGAGTCTCTGGTGGAAGTACGCAATTATCCCTTGCTATCTGGTTTGCATTGGGATTCTGATCTAAAACAGATCACGAGATCTGACACTGTCATGTAAGTGAATTTCTCAATATCCATTAAATGTTTAGTAATGAACTGATCAGTGCCAGATATAATGGAATTCCTGATATTTTGAACTTTTTATAATGTGCTATCTATATCTAGCTATCATCCAGTGAAATATAGAACCTATATTTTTGGCTGTTTATATATAATATATATATGGCATAAGGGAGTTACTAAAACAATTGAAAATATAACTGCAATCTACAGCTCATGAGCAAAATGAAATGTGAAAAAGATAAAATATGTTTACTTGTAAATGAGCATTCAAGTTGCTGGGAAATCTTACGGCAGTTGCACAACGAGAGAGCTTGTATCTGTTTTATCTGTTAAGTCTGTGGTTAAGAAGAACAGCTTCCAAATCCATTCAGTAGTGCTAGTGATATCAAGTGGTCTGTGGGGGTCTCGAGGGGCTCATAAAGTGACATATGAGCACTTACTGTACACAGAATGCTTAAAAATCTGGACAAGTGTGTAGATGAATGAATCCTTAGCTGAAGGTAATGCTATGCCCCTACTGCTGCTGCTGATTGAGTGCACCAATTAAAGGTTGTAGCTTAATGACAATTAACAATCTGGGCCTCTGCCTATATACAAGTTACATCTTTGCAAAGCCTCCTGCTAAAGTGAATGGGCTTAAAAGCTCAACCCTTGTAATGTATGTTGAGAAAGCCTTGAGAGAATTGTAAAATATTAGTAAAGCACTACACCAGACATGTGATATCTGAAGCACTTTCTTCATCCCAAACTGAAGCAATGCCTGTAAGACGTAGCAGCTGGATAAGGGAAGGAAGATTTTGTAGAGTACCACTCTTCAGTCCAATTATTTGTGAGGAAGCTTTGTCTCACCTGAGGATTGAAGAGGCAGTCACAACAAGATTATTTTCAGGAATTCTCTCACTTTAGAGCTATGCTAATGGTTTTCTATTTGAGCACCCACTGCACGGGACTGACAAGTTTGGTAATTCTATATGATTACACTTCCCAAGACAAAGACATTTAGAAAAAAAAACCTTTCGCACTTTAAATGTGCTGCATAGGATTATTTGTTCATGGTTGGAAGAGGGAAAGAGCGGTGACATCCCGATCCCAAGCTCCGCTGCCCACCCTCACCAGGTTATGTTCTGCCAGTTCTTATTTGGGCCACTCAGCCAAGGAAGAACGGTTAGGATAGGTCTTGACATGTAGTGCTCTGACTAACCACAGACGGGTAGAGACACCATCCACAGAGCAGTTGGCATCCCAGACAACGCTGCCGGGATGGATTCTGGCATGTCGAAGTAAATCTTGCCAGGGTGGATGTGCAGCATCTGTGGAGTAGTTTGCACTCCTTGGCTGAAAAAGTTTTGGAGGATGCAGGGAGACACCATGTTCCATGTCTATGTTGAATGTGCGAGGTTGCAGCCCCTGTTCCAATATTTGAAGGGACTGCTCCTCAAATTCTGGTTGCACTTCAGCACATGCTCCTGATCTTTGGGCACCCTGTGCGGAGGGGAGCGGGCAGGTCAGAAGGCCTCCTCGTAGGACTGCTCCTGGGTATGGCCAAGGTGGCCATTAACCGGAACATGCAGCAGGTGGTCGAGGGGGGTCATAGAAAATAGGTGCAGGAGTAGGCCATTCGGCCCTTCGAGCCTGCGCCACCATTCAATATGATCATGGCTGATCATGCAACTTCAGTACCCCATTCCTGCTTTCTCTCCATACCCCTTGATCCCTTTAGCCGTAGGGCTACATCTAACTCCCTTTTGAATATATCTAACGAACTGGCCTCAACAACTTTCTGTGGTAGAGAATTCCACAGGTTCACCACTCTTGAGTGAAGAAGTTTCTCCTCATCTTGGTCCTAAATGGCTTACTCCTTATCCTTAGACTGTGACCCCTGGTTCTGGACTTCCCCAACAACGGGAACATTCTTCCTGCATCAAACCTGTCCAATCCAGTCAGAATTTTATATGTTTCTGAGATCCCCTCTCGTTCTTCTAAATTCCAGTGAGTATAAGCCTAGTCGATCCAGTCTTTCTTCATATGTCAGTCCTGCCATCCCGGGAATCAGTCTGGTGAACCTTCGCTGCACTCCCTTAATAGCAAGAATGTCCTCCCTCAGATTGGGAGACCAAAACTGGACACAATATTCAAGGTGTGGCCTCACCAAGGCCCTGTACAACTGCAGTAAGACCTCCCTGTTCCTATACTCAAATCCCCTCGCTACGAAGGCCAACATGCCATTTGCCACCTTCACCGCTTGCGGTATCTGCATGCCAACTTTCAATGACTGATATACCATGTCATCCAGGTCTCGTTGCACCTTCCCTTTTCCTAATCTGTCACCATTCAGACAATATTCTGCCTCCCTGTTTTTGCCACCAAAGTGGATAACCTCACATTTATCTACATTATACTGCATCTGTCATGCATTTGCCCAGTCACCTAACCTGTCCAAGTCACCCTGCAGCCTCTGTCGTTCAACCCGACTGCCTGCCTCTCTTCCGCGGTTACATCCGAGCCAGGGTGTCCCTGGAGATAGAGCGCGCGGTGTCCACCAGTACGCTCGCGGCCTTCCGCGAGAGGTGGGCGCCGGAAGGACTGGAGTGCATCATCACCACCGGCAACCAAATTTTAATTTGACTGTTTAATGTCTAAAGTTTATTTTGTTAATTTGTCAGTTCTAGTGCCGCTTTTTAAAGGGGGCACTTGATTTATAGTTTAATTAAAATAGTTGCAGGGAGACAGCAGAATGCATCAAACAGTTCAGAAATGTCAGTATCGACACTTTCCTAAATACAATATCACACTGCATTAAAGGATAACTTGCAATTTCTAACCCTCCTGATCTCAACAGTCGAGTCTGGTGGGTTTGTTTTGTTGCAGTAAGTGGTGCAATTTTACTGGTTGGTTGGAATGATCAATGTGCAGGTGTAGAGATTGCGTAGCTTTTTTATTATCAGTGCATACATTGCAAAAAATGTTTTTAAAATTTAGTGTGTCTGTTTTCAGCTACTTTTGTGAATGTCTGCGGACTGCAAAATATCAGTGAAATGAACCAGTGGAGAAAACAAAGGCAGCATTGAGTTATTACCTGCAGAATGCCTCTCCCAGTGTTGCACAAGGTTACTGACACTGAGTGACAAAGTAAATGAGTGCAGATGGTGTACAATTGCTACTGTTGGTCTTCTCGGATAGCGATTGCAGCAGCAGTCTAATAGTTTCTGGTAAAACTGCCTTTTGTGTTATCTTTCCAAGTGTAGATTTACCCTCTGTAGTCGAAGCATTGTGCTTCTAGCAGGGAATGCCACACAGCTTGGGGGGGCGGGGGTGAAACAGGATTATCAATCATTTTGAAAAGCTCTATTTTGAAATGACCCTTTCACTTGTGGTCGAGAGGCTTTAGTAGCTTTACCTCCAACAACATTCCTTGCTGACTGTCGATGGCGAATAGGAAAAGAGGACGGGAAACACCGAATCCCAGCTGAGTCAGTATCCTACAACCAGACGCTCTGTGAGTGGAGGCCCAGGAACACATGAAGACCTATATTTTCGGGTACAGAAGCCTGAGGCTGACTCCATACATGATGTAATGAGTACGGGAAAATGTGGGCAAGAAGTGCCTAGAGCTCTTTAAGATACCAAATATTAAACTCATTAAGGGGCCTTGCCTTAATGCTGCTGGAGTGCCTGAGCAGCAGTCTAGTCACCTGAGCACCTATTTTCAACAGGCCGACTCACAAATGTTTAAATTGTAATCTTTGGTAGAATTATCCCTGTAGTAGGATTACTCCTACTAAAGTGCCTACTTTTGGTGAGTCCATCTATGGCCACCTCTTCAGTAAGGCATTTTTGCCTCAAGGTCGTAAAAAAAAATGGTGAAACTGTAAGGACAGCAGTCCTTCCCTTTCTACTGATGCCTGATATTCTGGTCACCAAAACGTCAAGTGCTATGTACTAGACGCTCCACAAACCTATTTAAATGTACTGACTTGGCATTATCGTGCGAGGTCAGTTGATCTGAGCACAGGCACATGCAGCACCTCAGTAGCGGGGGTCCCAGCGGTTTCAGGATCACGGGCGAAGGGGAGGTGAGCTGCAAGTGAACCCTAGGCTATCTTTGAGCAACAACATGCATTTATATAGTGCCTTTAATGTAGTAAACTGACCCAAGGTGCCTCAGAGCAGCGTTATAAAACAGAATTTGATACTGAGCCACATAAGGAGATGTTAGGGCAGACTGGATCAAAGAGAGAGGTTTTAAAGAGCATCTTAAAGGAGGAAAGAGAGGTAGAGAGACTGAGAGGTTTAGGGTGGGAATTCCAGAACTTAGGACCTAGGCAACTGAAGGCACGGACACCAATGGTTGAACGATTGAAATTGGGAATGCTCAAGAGAGCAGAATTTGAGGAGTGCAAATATCTTGGGGGGCTGGGGGTTGTGAGGCTGGTGGAGATTACAGAGATAGGGAGGGACGAGGCCATGGAGGGGATTTGAAAGGATGGATGAGAATTTTAAATGCTTAACTAGGAGCCTATGTAGGTCAGCGAGAAGAGGAGGTGATGGGATGAACAGGACTTGGTGTGAGTTAGACATGGGCAGCCAAGTTTTGGAAGACCTCATGTTTATGGAAGGTATAACATGGGAGGCCGGCCAGGAGTGCGTTGGAAAGATGGGCATGGATTTAGGAGGTGACAACACATTCAAGCACTTGAGAGGAAAGGGAGGTTGGAGATGATATTTTGCAAAGATGGAGAGGGATGAAGGAGAGAGGGACTGTACCCGAGGAGAGAGAACCGTTAACAATATCAGCTAGCAGGGGAGCCAGGAAGGGAAGTTGGGTAGTCAGCAATTTAGTGGGAATAGGGTCGAGGGAGCAGGAAGTGTATCTCATTGACAAGGTGAGCTTGGAGAGGGCATGAGGGGAAGTAGGACAAACCAGAGAAAGATGCGAGTCTGGGGCTAGGGCAGGGGGGAACCTTAGAGGAAATTTGATCCAGTGGGCTTGGGAAATGGAGGAAAGTGGCAGAGGCAGCTGATCGGATGGTCTCAGTCTTAATGACAAAGAAGTCTATGAACTCCTCACACTTGGTGGAGGGGAGAGGGGTTTAAGACATTTTGCAGTAGAGAAAAGAAGCCGGGGGTTATCTTTGCATTCTGGAATAGTGAGCAGTTTTGGAAGACGAGAGCAGGACCTGATAGTGCTTTATGTGGTAAAGTCAGATCTGGAGGTGAATGGCTAAAGTAGTTGTCAGCCAGTGGCCTGATTGAGTAAAGGGGCTGAATTCACAGATACATTTTATGGTAAAATACATTATTGGTTCAATGACTATATCCAGTGATGTTACTCAGCTTTCACACTCGTTAAGGCTTGGGTATTCCTTCAATCAGCTCCTCCAGTGACGTCACTAGTATTCCATCTTCAAACAACCCAAATGAAATATAAAATAAACTAAAGGATGTTGACTACTTGTATTTTTTTAATGAGCCAGTGATGATGGCAATTTTTAAGATGATCATGAAGACATTTCTTTCATGATCTTGATATCAGTGGTAAATTGAAAGTTCCAAAGTTTTAAAGGGAAGTGTGTTTTTACCTCATTGAGATATCTTTCTTCAGAATGTTTAGAAATGTATCAACACTGCGCCCTGTACCCCTGGATTTCCTCTAGTTGTTGTGATTAATGGTGTAAAATTGCTGGGAGCGGACAGTGTAGAACTCCCCTGTTGTCGCATGATGAAGTTCTGCTCTGTCTGGTGCGTCCAGTGGTTTTAACAGGACAAGCAGATGTAGGTGCTTCATAAATATGACACACGTTGAACTCCGCCTTGTCTTCATCAGCTTGCAGAAGCTTGGGCTAAATTTGAAAGTATCTGCAGTCCTTTCACCTGCCCCATTTAATTTTGTGCAATATCTGTCCTTGTTACAATGGTTGTTATACTACCAAGAATGGAGAGTACGGCTCGGGAAGGGGAATTTCATGATATTGCATCGGAGGGGGATTTCTATACAAAACATTAATTCCCAGCTTCAGCATTGAGTGGTACTGTAAGAGTACATTCGCTTATAAAATACAAGGTTACATAATAGTATTCATAGAACATACTTTCCCTTTAAGTCATTTTTAGCCTCAAGTCATTTGGTTCTGCCCCAGCCGTATCCATTGTGGTGCGTGCTCCTGTAATAGTGAGTTAGATGCTGCCAAAGCTGAATGCTGGTTTGCTTTCACTACAACCAAAATACCTTTCACTCTCTGCTCACGTGCCGCACCAGAGCTTGTTCATTTTATTTTTTATATATTGGGTGACCTGACAACAGGATTCAGTTGGAAATGACTGAAGCAGAGAGGTTTCACAAAAATTCAAACCCGCTGTGTTTCAATGCGGGCAAGACTCTACATGCGGCCTGAGCCTTTGTACAGTAATGCAGCTAGTGGCTGCATCCTATTTTTGATTCATTCCTGGAATGTGGGCGTCACTGGCAAGGTCAGCATTGATTGCAAACCCCTAATTGCCCTTCAGAAGGTGGTGGTGAGCCACCTTCTTGAACCGCTGCAGTCCGAGAGGTGAAGGTTTTCCTCATGGTTTGATGCAACTGTGTGTGTCATGGAGCCAGAGTCAGCGTTCAGAGTCAACACATAGCTGTGGGTCTGGAGTCACATACAGGCAGATTTCCTTCCCTAAAAAGGACATTAGTCAACCAGATGGGTTTTTACAACATTCTGGTGGTTTCCAAGTTACTAATACTGATACTAGCTTTTTATTCCAGACATTTCATTAACTGAATTTAAATTCTACAGCTGCCATGGTGGGATTTGAACTCCTTTCTCCCGATCCTGGGGCTGAGATGATTGACCTCCAACAACCACAACCATCTTCCTTTGTGCTAGGTATGACTCCAGCCAGTGGAGAGTTTTTCCCCTGATTCCCATTGACTTCAGTTTTACTAGGGCTGCTTGATGCCACACTCGGTCAAATGTTGCCTTGATGTCCAGGATCTCTGCCATAATCTGCAGTATAGGTTATTATATGATGGTGTTTATAGGCTTTAGAAACTTGCAGAAGGACCATGCTATGTTTGGTCGCAAAGCTCACAACTTGCATCTTTATCCAGAACTCCCTCCAGTATAGTGATACAGCAGTACCTAGTTTCAGAGTCAGCAGGAAAGATTCTCAGGCTCAATTTATCACCCATTCATAGTCATTTTACCCTGTTGGATTCTGAAAGCCTTTACTCTGGATCCTTGACCTTTGGTCTGTCCCAGACTGTGAGTCTAACTTTAATTCCCCCCACCCCCTGGCTTAATGAATCCAGTTCAGGATAACATACTGAATCCTCTCTGTGATTCTTACCATGCCAGCTTGGCTCAGTTGCTAGTTGTAGTTTCAAAGTTCCACTCCAGAGACTTGAGCACTGAGCGAGTGTTGCACTGTCAGAGGAGCCGGCTTTTGGATGATGCATTAAACAGAGGCCCCATCTATGTGCTCAGGTGGACACACTAGTCAAAGAGGAGTAGGCTATTCTTCTAGCCAACATTCCTCCCCCCAATCACCAAAAACAAATGATCCAGTCATTTTTCTTATTTGCTGTTTGTGGGACACACAAATTAGCTGCCACATTTACTTCTGTAACAACAATGACTGACTGTATTTCAAAGGAGATCCATTGCTAGCAAAGCACCTTGGAATGTCCTGAAGAAGTGATAAGGCACTACATAAATGCAATTTTTTTTCTTAATATTTAGGCTTTTAGGATTGGAAAATCCTTGCAGCCAAACACTAGCATTTCCCCAGCAAAGTTAATAGGCAGGTGGAACTGCAGGTTTGCTGTATTTCTGTTGGAAAATCCAGTCCTAGATGCCATAACTCTCACAAGCGATTTTGTGTCACCAAGAGATGCATTTATTTTTTATCCATTGATACTTAACAGTCAGTGAGATATTTAACACATTGTTCTGACAGAGATTTAGATATTTGACCTCATTTGACATACGTTCAAACTGTAAAGAAATGCAGCAATCCTCTGTTCCATTCTTTCAGAAATCCTAATTTGAGCATAGATTGCCAACATAGGCTTCATCTGAAGGTAGTTTCATTAAAAACAAGTACAACATATATAGTAATAGACATTTCATTCAGTGTGTTACAGATTAAATATCCTGTCTGTTTGGCCCATTTAGAATAGGGGTGACATCAGCTCTGATATTAATATCAAATCTACTTAGCATGGCAAGTTTCCAACAATATTTCCATTCACTGCAATGCAAAATGTCAGTGCACATCTCAATTCTAGAGGCCAAATCCTTCCAAGGCAACACCATTGGGAACATTGGAATTTGGTGGGTGGGAAGGGTGGGGGCGGATTACCTTGATTGAAAATGAGTAGAGCTGAGATTTTTTTTTTACAATGAGAATTCTTTTTTGCTTAACAGTGAGCATTACTAGAACTAAGTGGAACATTACAGGTCTTGATTCACAATAACAGATCATAATTTTAATCTGCAGTTATCCTGCCGGGTCTACCATTCCACAGTCATTGGTTCATTGGCTCCAGGTTTGAAAAAGATTTTTCTGACTGCAAATCAAATTCTCCCCCATCCCCAAATTCTCCACTTTTCTCTCCTCATTGCCCAAAGGTGCTGCCTCATTCTGGGATGTGGTTCCTCAGATGCTGGCAACCTTGCAATATCTCATCAAAGTGACCATTCTTTGTTTGAGCTTAGACAGTGAGTGTTCGTGGGGTATTCAACTATGTGTGGTATTGCAAATGAGGCCTGCCCTGTCCTCACTCAATATGTACCAGCAGAGGTCACAGGACAGACATCAGAATGTTTCTCTACCCTCCCAACTTGCTTGCCCAATGCACCGAAGACTATTGTACCACCCCATCTGCTGCGTTGGTTAAGATCAACAAACTCACTTTTAGTTAAAGAGCAATGAACTATCAACATCCTGTTTATGCAAGCACATTAAAACTAATCTACAATACAGCTAATTATTGACATCCAGTGGTGAATTTGTAAATTAATTTTTAAAGCTTCTTCTTTGGCAGAGTAAGAATGAGAAGATCTGTGACTATAAAATCTAACTCCAAATCAACCTAATTCTCTGGAAAATAAGGATTTAAAAAAAGATCTCCTCATAGATCAGCATGTGTCTATGCAGAGCTGGCAGAAATTCAGTCTACAGATTAATTCTTAGATTTTGCCCCTTTTCATTCCATCTGGATTTAAAAAAAAGATTTCAACTAAAGATTTATAGCAATGCCATAGAAGGAAGTGAACAGACATATTCTTGAATAGGGACATGAGAAAACAATCATGGCTGGACCACTTGCTAGGGCCGAGTAGCTTCACTAAATAACTGCAGCTAAATCTCATTGTATTCAAGGATGATTGTTTGTGCTAATTTCAGACTAGTTCCACAAAGGATAGTGGGGTCAGATAGTGACTACTATGGTGCACTGCCATTTAGTGGCACTAGGTAGCATTATTCTATTTGATATTTTCTGCAGTATTTACCTTGTGTGCTAATGATATTTCACAGACCAAAATGGGCAATAGAAGCAGCTGTAAGCTGCCTGGCTGTGTCTGTTAGTGTGGCCAGAAAGGACACACCGTTTCTTTAACAAAAACGTGCGAGAATACAATTTTTTCTTCATAATTAATGATCTGCTAATGAAATTGCAAATATGCAACTTTGAAACGTGATTTCTGAGTGAGTGGTTATTAACCGCGTAGAAAAACATTGAGAGAGAAATGTGGGGTTCACAATTGCATTTATTTTAACATAGTGACGAAGTGGGCCCTCCAATCTAGGATCGTACTTCTGATAGTTGTTCTGGTGGGAGGTGTGGGAAACATTTATTCAGCAAGAAGTTGGTAGGAAAGTAGTCAATTTACCTATTTTTCTGGATTGGTTAATAGAGGAACTCTTTAAGAAATGATAACTAAAGTCTGATGAGATGTTAAACCGCAGCCCTGTCTGCCTTCTCAGGTGGACGTAAAAGATCCCATGGCATTATTCAAAGAAGAGCAGGGGATGTTTCCTTGGTATTTTGGCCATTATTAACCAACAGGACTAAAAACATGGCTGCTTGTGGGATCTTGCTGTGCCCAGTTTTGGCTTCTGCATTTTCTACACTTCAACCGTGACCACTTCAAAAGCACACCATTGACTGTAAAGTGCTTTGGGATCGTAAAAGGCGCTATAATAAATGCACATTCTTTTTATTGACATATAGAAAAGTGCTTAACTTCGCAAGTTACTGTTGTGCAGAAATCAGCAGTTTAGAATTCATGCTAGTGAATCTCGTGTGAGGAACTATTACTGGTGTTTTTTGTTCCTTTTTAACCTGAGGAATTCCCTTTCAGCAAATAATCTCTTCCTTTTTACAGGAGCTTTCTAAGTTTAGTTTAGTTCCCTCACACAGAAATTGCAAGAATGTCAGTTACTCAGTTACTTTCCTTTCTGAAATTTGTGTTGGTCTACAAGCATTGCAATTCTAAGGGATTTGTTGTTTAAACATTACAATAGAGTAAAAGGACTTGAGACAATGGGAAATAGTACTGCTGGCCTCTGATTTGGATCTGGGCCAAACTCACTCTTGCACATTGACAAACTCTCAATATGGTGACACCATTAATCAGTTGAAAAACATCCAACATACAATGTGAGAGTGTCTGACCAAAAGGAACTTCATTGTTTGGATTACAGTTTGGTTCTAATATTTTGTAACAATTACTAATATACTCAAGTTTTATAGTATTGCAAAGGCTATTTTAAATACTTATAAGTGCTGGATATTAGACTAATTGTGTAGTCCACTCCTGATAATTCAAAGTAATTTTTGCACAAAGATGTTAATTATCCAGTAATTCGAAGCAAGCAATTGGAATAGTACAGCATTTTTTTAAGCACAGTTCGAATTATCTAGCAATTCAAATTATTTCGTAAATCAAATGAAGTGACTTTGAATGATCAGGAGTAGACTGTACATACAAACCTTATTAGAACCACAGAACTGCTTGAAGGTCTTTGAATCTAAATTGTAGTTGTATGTTGAGCAACTGCAGCAGAAATTACTTTCCCCAGACCAACAAGACCCCATGTTTAAGCCACAAACTATATACATTGTTTGATGATCTCATCTGGGACAGGAGGGACAGAAAGCCATTGAGGGAAAGGGTGGGTGGGACTGGTTTGCCGCATGCTCTTTCTGCTGCCTGCGCTTGTTTTCTGCATGCTCTCGGTGACGAGATTCGAGGTGCTCAGCGCCCTCCCGGCTGCACTTCCTCCATTTAGGGCAGTCTTTGGCCAGGGACTCCCAGGTATCGGGGATGTTGCACTTTATCAGGGAGGCTTTGAGGGTGTCCTTGTAACGTTTCCTCTGCCTACCTTTGGCTCTACAGAAGGTGCAAAGAAGCTTCTGAAGGAATGACCAATATCACCAGCACCAAAGAACAACAGTGAATTTGAATGTGCATTTGCAGAGCTCCACCATCACACAGCAGTGCAAGTGCCCAGTATAACTTGGCACTACCTACATGTACTGGTACACAAGTAGATCTGGTATTGTACTAGCAAGGTAATATTGGGAGGGCACAATAGTTAATGAACCTCCCTTACTATGTGACTTTCGAAACGTATCTGTACCATCATTCCTTTGACAAAGATCTTTTGAGTGTTGCCCATTGTTCCAGCTTTCCCGTTCGAGGGCAGTTTCCCATAAGCTGGATTGCATCTGGGATCTGGAGTTCAAAACTCGCGGTACCACATTAACATCCCTGTCCCCATCAAATTCCATTTATCATATATGATCGTTGTAAACTCGATAAACTCAATTGCAAGTACAACCTTCTACCCTGCAAGCACTTAATGCAATTCTAAGTTAATTAATAATGTAAATGTTTGGAATACATTGTAATGGGTTAACCTTTTCAGTGCAAACATTTTGTTACATGCCGTTGGACTAATAAGGTGGTGTCAAGTAACCAGGATAGGATCTGTAGCGGGCAAGAGAAAACGTACATTGAATGCAGCAAGACAAGCTGGCGGCACTGTGAGTGAAAAGAACTGTGTGTTCTATGGAGAATCTATACGTGGCACAATGCAAACTATTGACGGCATCATTTCCAGGTATATATACATACAGTAGCTGAATTTTATTCATCCCATCTCTCTGGTCTCTTGGGGAAGTCCAGGAAGTGAAACTGGAAACCAACGGCATTCGCAGCCATTACTGCATGAACGAAACATGGAAACTTGAGAACTGGATGTGCTTTATTGGGAATGGGCAGTTCATAAATGTGTTGCTTTAGACCAAATGATGGATAAACTGGTATGTACGTTTTTTATAAAGTTGGAAAGAAATTCTTTTGTATAATAAACAGTAAATCTGTTTGTGATATCAATGATGATTCAAATTAGCTTAATTTAATAGACTATATTCAAATATGTTCTCTAATACAGAGAACTGTATTTACCATGAAGAACAAGAGTATGCAAAAGGCTTCGAGTAGTTGCAGCGCTATTCTAAACTAGGGGAGCAGAAACTCAAGTGGTTTATATAGCGTTACATTCTTGCGGCCCAATTTTAACTGGGGGCAAGGCCTGAGGTAGGACCGGGGACAAGTGTCAGGATCAACACAACTCTCCATTGTGAGGCCATTTTAACTTCTGGGCCTCAAACAAGTTGGGACCTGACTCTGCCCGTCAATCACTTGGTGCTGGCGGGTGGACACAGCAGGAGGCCGACATTGGGTACCTGCGAGAACAGTCCTCAATAAAGATTAATTGGGGGGGGGGGGTGGTTTTAAGGGGATCGCAGGTGAGCAAGGGAGGCATGGGGCAAAGTAGACCTTGGGTTTCCTCGTGCAGTGCTGCTCCTGGGCCGCAAGAAACCTTTCATATAAAAAAAAAAATCAGTCACCTTCTCGGCTCTCTTTTGGGCCAGCTGCTCCATTGGCTTCTCTGGAGAGGCTGGTACCAATTTAGCTAAAAACGAGTTAAAATAGCATCGGTGTCTGATTGACATCATTAGACCCTGACTCTTGAATCTCAATGAGGCCCTCACCTGCACCAAGCTGAGGAATGGGGGAGTACGATGCTGCTGTGATTTTAACCCCCCACACTAATGTTTTTCATGTTTAATTTTCCCCACGTTGCTTCATGCATTAGAGATTTGGTTCCTCATCTGTTCATGCTTCTGTTCCAAGTTGTGGCCTTTTAGGTTCCATTGAGAATATGAGCCATATGGGTAGGAAAGGGTTAACGCTTTGTGATACTGGTCATAATAGAGAGAACACCATCTGGGTCATCATTCCATTAACAAAACAAACCATCCAAAGTCCAATGACCTTAAAATCCACTTTAACATTGGTCAGTGGGATTTTAAGCTGTGCACATATCTGTTTGAGTGTTTGTTCACATGTAAGTACCTAGGCCTCTGTGTGCTTTCCCTGCATATTATGTAATTTCTTTGTTTTTCTGATATATTTCCTTTAAGAGAATAAGGCATGACGTTTTATCTCTCCAAAGAAGTAGACCTTTTTGACAGAGGATGAGCCTTTTGGTGCAAGTCATCAGAGGTTGCATTTTTACGTCAGTTTGTTCCCATGTAGGGGCCCAAGTTTCGGGCCGCGCCTAGAACGGCGCAGCCCCGACCTGGACGCCCATTTTTCGCGCCACAAAGTGCGCCTAAAAAAACCCTCCGTATTCTCCACCTCCCTGCAGGTCCTCTGGCCCTCGGCGCGGAGCTGCAGGGGGCGGAGCTAGGTCCCTGCGCTGAAAACAGTGGCGGGACCTCTGCACATGCGCGGTACAGTGGGCACGCAAGTGCAGTAGCTCCAGGCGCCCAAAACTGCGTGGGAGGGGCCCGAAGCAAGCAGCCCCTAGCCCTGGCCCAATGGCCTCACTGGGGCTGCGTACATAAGGCTGCCTCCCACGCCCAGCTCCTGCTTCCTCCCGACCCGACTTGACTCCCGCTCCCCGCCCCCCCTCACCGACCTCCGCTCCCGAGCCCGGCCGGACCCACCCAGTCAGTCAGTCAGTCAGTCTCTCTCTCTCTCTCTCGCTCTCTCGTGTCACCCCCTCTCCCCCACTACACCCCCTCCTCCCCCACTACTACATCCCCTCCTTCCCCACTACTCCACCCCCTCCTTCCCCTCCACCCCCTCCCCTCCACCCCTCGCTGTCAGAAACACAGACACTGACAGACAGAGAGATAGAGACACACTGGGGGGCTGGGGGCATCCCAGCATGCTGTTTGAGGGCTCCCGGTGCTGCAGTCGGTAAGTAGAAAATGTTTTATTTATTGATTTAAAAAAAAAATTATTTCTTATTAATTTTTTTTTTGATTTTATTGGTTGATTTATTGATGTTTTTATCATTTATTATTGATGATGGCTCTTTATTTGTAAAACTGAAGTGTTTAATGGTTGTAAACTTCCCTTTAAACCTCCCCCCGCCCATTCCCTACGCCTGATTAGAATATCAGGCGTAGGTTACAAAAGTGTAGACAAGGTTTTTTCGAGCATACAAAAATCTTCACTTACTCCATTCTAAGTTAGTTTGGAGTAAGTTTTCACTGCCGAAACTTTGAAAACAGGCGTAAGTGGCCAGACACGCCCCCTTTTGAAAAAAAATTCTGTTTCAAAGTGAAACTGTTCTAACTGACTAGAACTGGAGCAAACTAAATGCCGAGAATTTGAATTTCTAAGATACTCCGTTCTACACCAGTTGCTCCAAAAAATCAGGAGCAACTGAGGCCGAAACTTGGGCCCTAGGAAACTTACACACACAAATTTTCTAGAATTCCTGCAGATTGCTAATTGTGACTGGGTGACACATAAACACGTCATTGGGCAATGCATTGGAAGATCATCTCCTCAGATGTCCAACAAAGGAAACAATCAGCCTCTAGCCTTTATTGAAAGTGATAGGAAGCCTCTTCCTGTGGTAAAGAGTATGGAGCACTGACTACTTAAAGGGTCACCAGAGTGGAGATGGGTGTTCTAGCGGTCACCCAGGATACAGAAGGAAGAGATCAATTAAAACGCTGAATCAATAGAGCCATGTCAGCTGCTATCAAGTACACCATAACCTTTGCAGTGGGACTAAAATCTTTTGTTGTTTGACAATTCAGTGAAGCTGGTGATTCTCAGTGCTTGAGAAAGTAGGTTATCACCCTGTGTGTTAAGCAGCCAAGCGATAGATACAGTGACATCATTTCCCATAGTCTGAATGCTCAACTTACAAGGTCCTGCTCGACGGGTAATTATAACCATCCATCAGAAGAATCATTGCTGCTAAACACTGGCAGTAAAGTCAGGATAATGGAACTACTGTCTATTAGTCCAGTAAAAACATTGCTGCTCCACCCTCAGGCCTGAAGGGTGACACTCCTCTTAAAGTTCGTTCCTTCCTTTTCCCATTGGGGTCCCTGCACCCAGCAGCCAGGAAGCTGGGAGGCTGAGCTGCTCTCCGATCTCCGCCAATGCTGCTCAAGCTGAAAGGTAGCAGTCGCTAATACAATTGATTTGATTTGGGAAGTATCTCCCTCTGATTTTCCCACCTTCCAGGTGCAGTTGCCAACTTACCGATTCAAACTCCGATCCTATCACTGTTTGGCATGTCGGTGTGTCACCATGCTTTGTTACAGTTACCTTTTGGCTAAATATCCCATCCCTACCAACCGGGCAGCATTACGTGTTTGCTTGGCATTCAATTGGGTAAAATTAGTTAACCAAAGTTAAATGTCTTGGTGACAATAAATCAGAACTTTAATACAGTTTTATTAGTGTCCCTGAATTTTCTAATGAGTTAAGTTATGTTTCCAGGTGCCCACAAACAAAATATTCAAATTCTCCATTTGAAGCCATAGGTTCACTCTTTTTCGCCTCGAGAATAATTTTCTGCAAACATAGATTACTCTCATTTTTAAAAAAAACATCCATTACAGTTACATACACGCCAGCCTACGAAACTCTAAAAAGCTGATATAGTTTCAAACAGCTGACAACTCAGAAAACAGCCCTGAATAAAGCCTTCTAACTAACACCTCAAGGTGATTTAATTCCTAATTATTGGATTTCAGGATTTTTACATTTAAAAAAAAAAATGTAAATAGTGTTTTGGAATCACAATCTTCAATTCAGTTTGTGTTTCTGGGAAAACTGAAACTCAAACTCGTCATGATTTAAGCTTCTGCAGTATACAGAAGTGGCATTCCGGGAACTAGAAGTGGTCTAGCCCCCCTGATAGGGCACAGGATTCCTACAGAAAAAGTGGGGGTGACGATAATTTAATGATATTCACGGGGGCACTCGGTAATTTCCCATATGGCCAATCTATCCCAGGTGGGAGCACACAGACGGCAGATTGGGATTTGTCTGGTGCAGTTGCCATC
Organism: Pristiophorus japonicus; assembly: GCF_044704955.1. Classification (NCBI taxonomy): domain Eukaryota; kingdom Metazoa; phylum Chordata; class Chondrichthyes; family Pristiophoridae; genus Pristiophorus; species Pristiophorus japonicus. The sequence continues at coordinate 131,924,136 of NC_091991.1, read as the reverse complement.
AGACCCAGAAGGACCAGGGAGAGGGAGCATGAGGAGTTTGAATTCCACAGGCCACAACGTGAACAGGGACTTCGAACACTGGCTGTCCACCTAAAGTGCATGGTTGGAGACTATGATATCTTTAGTGTTGCTGTGTATGGACAGAGACCGTTGCAACTTAAAACTTCCACAGTACACCTTCCAACTTTTAAAATAACTGATCAGAGTTAAGTCCATAATGTCATGGACATTCCTCAGACTGCATCAGGGAGATTGTTAGCACTAATTCCTTCTACTGCACTCTGCCAAAATCAATGCCTTGTCTAAAATCAAAACAGTCTCCATTCTTCTAAATCTCTACAGACAGGTTTTCTTTTCCTTTGTAGGTTTCAGCACCATGTCCATTCCTGCTCTGCAGGTAATGTTCCATCCAAATATTAGCATGGATAGAGGATTGGCTAACTAACAGAAAACAGAGAGTTGGGATAAATGGTCCATTCTCGGGTTGGCAACCAGTAACTAGTGGGGTGCCGCAGGGATCAGTGCTGGGATTCCAACTATTTACAATCTATATTAACGACTTGGAAGAAGGGACCGAGTATAACGTAGCCAAGTTTGCTGACGATACAAAGATGGGAGAAAAAGCAATGTGTGAGGAGGACACACAAAATCTGCAAAAGGACATAAACAGGCTAAGTGAGTGGGCAAAAATTTGGCAGATGGAGTATAATGTTGGAAAGTGTGAGGTCATGCACTTTGGCAGAAAAAAATCAAAGAGCAAGTTATTATTTAAATGGAGAAAGATTGCAAAGTGCCGCAGTACAGCGAGACCTGGTGGTACTTGTGCATGAAACACAAAAGGATAGTATACAAGTACAGCAAGTGATCAGGAAAGCCAGTGGAATCTTGGCCTTTATTGCAAAGGGGATGGAATATAAAAGCAGGGAAATTTTGCTACAGCTATACAGGGTATTGGTGAGGCCACACCTGGACTACCGTGTGAGTTTTGGTTTCCATATTTTACGAAAGGATATACTTGCTTTGGAGGCAGTTCAGAGAAGGTTCACTAGGTTGATTCCGGAGATGAGGGGGTTAACTTATGAGGAAAGGTTGAGTAGGTTGGGCCTCTACTCATTGGAATTCAGAAGAATGAGAGGTGATCTTACCGAAACGTATAAGATGATGAGGGGGCTTGACAAGGTGGATGCAGAGAGGATGTTTTCACTGATGGGGGAGACTAGAACGAGAGGGCATGATCTTAGAATAAGGGGTCGCCCATTTAAAACTGAGATGAGGAGAAATTTTTTCTCCGAGGGTTGTAAATCTGTGGAATTCGCTGCCTTAGAGAGCTGTGGAAGCTGGGACATTGAATAAATTTAAGACATAAATAGACAGTTTCTTAAACGATAAGGGGTCATGGGGAGCGGGCAGGGAAGTGGAGCTGAGTCCATGATCAGATCAGCCACGATCTTATTGAATGGCGGAGCAGGCTCGAGGGGCTGTTCCTATTTCTTATGTTCTTATTAGTTATCGCTGTTAGGTAAAGTAGGTGCATTTCCCAGCCCACACAAACAGCATGAACAGGGTTTGGAAAAGCTCTTCTCCATTCCATAAATCCATGATTGGCAACTGTGCAGTTATCTTGTTTAAGGCGATGTTGCTCTTCAAAGCTCGTAGGCCTGACTGCTGACACTTACCATTGGCATGGAAATCAGCTGTGTCATCGGATCTGACAATGGAATCTCTGCAGAGCCCAGAATGTGAACCAAGAAATATGATCATAAATCATGGTATTAAGAGTCTCTTCCTGTTGGGAATAATTAATTTTCAAGATGTGGTTGTGGTTCTCTTACTAGATGATGTCCCAGTTTGTCTTCGACTTGGTCTTCTTTAATGAACCTCTTGGCCAAGAAATTTCTGAATCACTCAACAGTAGGAACATAGAAAATGAGCACAGATTATAGAATAAATTCAGCCTCGCTTAACGAGAGTGTGAGGTGCAGGCAGATCTATTAACCTTATAGGGCCGATTCTGCAACCCCTAGAGTGAGGCACTGCTCTGGGAAACATAGAATAGTACACCACAGAAGGAGGCCATTCGGCCCATTGAGTCTGCACTGGCTCTTTTGTCATTGCATTTCCTTTCCTGAGCCTGTGTTTACAACTGTGGAGAGATTCGATATGGTTCAAGTGGAGAAATTGCTTGAGTGGAACCAGAGTGATTATTCTAAGTGTAGAAAGTCAACTTTTTTTTTCCACAAAGTTTACTGTTGGAAAATGCTCATCAAGTTCATGAGTACAGTCAAAGCCCCAGCACCAACACTAAACCAGTTTATAAATAAGTTTTTATATATACACACTAACAGTGAACTATGTTGGTGCATACTGTTTAATGCAAAAACGATAAATACCATAGATGACATTTACCTAATTCTGCAGTTTCATTAAAGTATAGACTGTGTTTTGAGAATTCAATCTCTGCTACATCCGAAGACAGACATTGTGTTACAAAAGACTTTTAAATAACATTCTGAAGCTTATAAATTCTTTTTCAGGGACAGTCCACACTGTCACATAAGAACATATGTTAGTTAGCCAATCCTCTATCCATGCTAATATATTACCCCAACCCTGTGAACTTTTATCTTGTGCAGTAACCTTTTATGTGGCACCTTGTCAAATGCCTTCTGGAAGTCCAAATACACCACATCTACCCTGTTCGTTACATCCTCAAAGAACTCCAGCAAATTTGTCAAACGTGACTTCCACTTCATAAATCCATGCTGACTGCCTGACCAAATTTTGCTTTTCCAAATGTGCAGCTACTGCTTCTTTAATAATGGACTCCAACATTTTCCCAACCACAGATGCTAACTGGTCCATAGTTTTCTGCTTTTTGTCTGCCTCCTAGCCTCACAATAAGCAGGTCTGAGCAATAAGCTGTTATAGATCCCAACACTCTGGGATATGTTGCCTTTATAAGAGAATAATGTTAAATCACTGAGTTAACTGAGTTTTTGTGTCCGAGTGATGTAGCTATTGGTGCAGTAATGCACATGAAGACATAGCTTCTGGTTAGACAGAAATCTGAGCTACAGCAAGGAATATGCAGTCACAATGATCAACTGTAATTATATTTGATCTGTATTGAGCGAGATATTGAGTGCATTAACACTGTTGTGGTTTCTTTCACTTAAAGTGCTGCTTCATAAATATATTCTACAGATATTACCTTTCAGTTTAACAGTCCTTCATGTCTTTACTCAGCCTCAGCGTGATGTACTATAGTTGAAAGGAGAATTCATTTCCACTGACAGGATAAACAGACTTTCACTGGCGCAAAGAAAGTTAGACTCTCAGCCATTGCCATTCTTCTGAATAAAAACTTGGTGGAATTTCTGCTTCTGCATTTTCTTTTTTTTTTAAACTTTGTCCTCTCCTGTCCAGAGGGTGCTGGAATGTAGCTCCCAGTGTACAAACTGGCTTCCAGTACCTTAGCCAAGTGACCATTCTTCACGTGCAGGCCCAGATTGAGATACTGGTAGGCTATTCAGCAATCACTGCCATTCTCATCAGCACAACATCAGTGATAACACGCTCACCTGTGAGTCAAGGGTTCAAGCCCCACTTTAGAGACTCTTCATCTGGTTGCTGTTGGTGGGACCTTGCTCTCTGCAAATTGTCTGCTGCATTTGCCTACATTACAACAATGACTATGCTTCAAAAGTATTTCATTGGCTGTCAAGTGCTGGAGACGTCAAAGGCATTATACAAATGCAAGTTCTTCCTTTTATTACAGCCCAGTCCTATGCTCACCTGACAGCCACAGCAATTTTCCAGCACAAGACACTGGAGAGTGATCGGGAGTGGGAACGCTTCTTGACATTTTGTTTCCTTTACCTAGCCCAGGAATGCTGAGGCCAATTGTGGAGCAACTCACTCAGCACAGACCAAGGGTTGAATATGGGACCTTTCCCATCTGTATGGCTTAGCGCCACACAGATTTATTAACTGAACTATTGGGGGAGCTTTCCTGGCATGGCCATTGGCTTTAACACAATCAAGGATTTTGAAGTAGTTTACGATAATCCCAGGTAAGTATGCGTATTGGCATTGTAAATACCACCACCATAGCATTAAGTGGAAAAGCATAGATTACACATTTAATGCTAAAGTCTGTTGATTAGACTCTTCTGCTCCAGTCCCTGAAGTGGGACTTGAACCCACAACCATCTGATTCAGAGGGAAGGGTGCTACCCACTGAGCCATGGCTGACACATAATTCTTACATAATTACAAGAAACAGGATTGCAATTACGCACTAAGAAGTGATAAGTACTCCTTCACATGCCATGAGTTCAGTCCTGTGCTGCTCATCAGTTCCCCCAGAACATCAACTCCTTCAACATTCCACTGTTATGTAGGATTGCTTGGCAGATTTGTTGTGCCCCAGCCAAATCCTTTGTAGCTACCGTTCGAAGAGGAAGTGGTTGGTGGTGCTTGAAATACATTTGCTTTTCTGCCTGAGCTTGTAGCAGGATAGCCGACTTCAAAGGAACCCATAGAGTAAAGCTGTCAATTTTTGTGTGTGATCTTTCTGGGTTAAAGACAGAGGCCATGTTAATGTCGGTGCAATCTCGTCAAACCAGATCTTGATATCTATATTTTAATCCACAGAAACTTAAAAAGAGGGCCATGGAAATGCCCTGTTGTAAAGTAAATACATTCAATCCTGTGTTTTAGAAACATAGGGAATGTTAGATGAAAAAAGACCAAAGTTCATCTAATTTTCCCACTATCCTGGTAGTCGCACAATGCAACAATAATGGAGTTATAATCTCTTTCAATTAGTCTCCAACAGCGGGAGAGAGCTTCCCAATTGAAAAAAGAGGAAAAATACATCACTAGTGGGCAGGTGTTGCATGGGGAAGCTGCTCATGGGACAACAGTTGCGTGTGGGTAATGGGAGAATGGCAGAGGATGTCATAGAGGGAAGATTTATTTTGTGGTGGAAAGGACTTATTTTCTGTTTCTATTATAGGGTAGTAATGTCCCATCCTTGCCTCATCCTATCTTTACCTATTTTACGGCTCAGTATGTTTCCTGCTCTGAACAGGCAAATATCAAGAATGTGTGCAGCCAACTGCTCTCTGAAGATAATTTTGCCAGATTGATTAAGGTTGGTCACCAGGAAGATCTTGGTAAGAAATGGTTTATCCCAGTTGCCGTCCCGCCCCGCCCCCGGTAGTAGGTGGCTGTGGAAGACCCGTGTATTGGGAACCAGCCGAGTTAGCAAAGGTTTTGCAAAACATAAACAGTTTGGGGGTAATTCTAGCCTTCAGCACTCATGTACAATGAGCAATATCAGAATGAACGGCCTATATACACATTACCCGATTTTCAACTCCATTGAAGCCAAAGAGATTCGTTTTTTTTTAATTCGATCATGGGATGTGGGTGTCGCTGGCAAAGCCAGCGCTTCTTGCTCATCCCTAATTGCCCTTGAGAAGATGGTGGTGAGCCACCTTCTTGAAACTGAGTGGCTTGCTTGGCCATTTCAGAGGGCAATTAAGAGTCAACCACATCGCTGTGGGTCTGGAGTCACATATAGGCCAGAGCAGGTAAGGACGGCAGATTTCCTTCCCTAAAGGACATTAGTGAACCAGATAAGTTTTTACGACAATCCGATAGTTTCGGGTTACCATTACTGATGCTAGCTTTTTAATTCCAGATTTATTTAATTGAATTTCCCAGCTGCTGTGGTGGGGTTTGCACACACATTTCCATATCATTAGTGCAGGCCTCTAGATTGCTAATCCAGTAACACATCCACTCTGCTCCCGTTCCCACAAGGAAAAATACTAAGCAATGGTTAGGTAACTACTTGGGCATGAATAAAATAGATAAGAAAGGTTGTGAGGGGGAGAGAAATAGCGATGAAAGGTGAGCATAGGATCGCTTATCCTGTCCAGAAGTACGAGAGCAGTGCTTGAGGGCCCTCCTAGATATGGGAGCAGTATTCACGTCTTAGATCAACTTGTGATGACATGCCAAATGGCAGCCTTCAGGAAGTGCTAAGAATTAAAAACAAAAATTAAATGAGTAAATTTTAATATGCTATTTTGATTTAAAATTTTTTTTAAATGCACTTGCACGTGGGGAGCTGTATTGCACTGACTCGGGTATGATCATTTACCATTCCTGTGAGAATAACTCAAATGAGGCAAATCAAATATGATGCACGCCAAGGAGAGAGGTTGGCTAGGATTTTCAGCTCAGCACTTCTGGCACACACCAGGAGTACATATCTGGCAATTCCATGCTCCAGACTCACTTTTCTGGATATTAAAAAGGTCAGAAAATCACAGAAGTGTCGAAGCAGAAAATCCTGCCCAAGTGTAAACCTTTTGTGGTCTAAAAAGTATATATAATTAAAAGGCAAGAACTTATTTATATCAGCACCATTGGAAACTCGAGAGTGCACCAGTTTCAATTTGCACTCTCGCCCAAATCAGTGGTCAGACCTGTAGCTGAATCATGCAGAAGATGCATCATTAGCCTAACATTTCAAATTATTCACAGACTGCCTGCACATTACTAGATGTTGGTTGGAGAGTTTGCCACAGTTTTGACCTCCGTTGTACACGTGCAACTATTGTAGAAAATCAGGCCCTTCGATAAGAAAAATGTAGACAACATTTGCTACGAATAGTCACCCAAACTTATAGCCAGCTGTTCAATTCTCCTGCTTAACCCTGCTCGGATCTCAGACCTGACTATGAAGTGTCTTGGAATATTTGCTATCTTAAATGCATTGTATAAATGTAGGTTGTTTGCACCATGAAGCATGTGGAAGGGTCCCACTGAATCCTTCACGTGTGCTTCCTTGTCTCTCGATTCCATAGGAAGGTGGTATGATGGAATGAGCCAATCAAGTACAGACGGTCTGTAACAGGATGCTCCTGTTCTTGCTGAATGCAACAGTTTTGTTAACACTGTGCTGTGGTTTTCTATTCTACAAAGAAAAAGCAGTTGGTGGTTGACCACACGGTGAGTTGCCAATTCCAACAAGGTTGTCTCGGGCTTTGTGCAAGCAGAGGCAAAGTGATCATCGTCAGGTGGGAGGGAAAATGAGATCATGAGTCAAATGGGGACTGCTCAAAGCTGGCTATGGAGCAGCCGGGGAAAGTCCATGGGAACTTTATTGCCACCTGGCATTCTCAGACAAGGGATGGTGTGTAGGGAATGCCCTACAGGAAGGGAGGGCACGAGGGAAATTGACAAGAAGAAAATAAGATCAGGCAGTGGAACTAAAAAAGGAATGAGAACCTTTTTGTTTTTTTTAAATCAATGAGTAGGAAAATGCATCTGAATTTCAGCACCAGTCAATAGTTCTGGTACATTTTAGAAGTGTACCAGTAACATACTTTAGCAGTGGCCTTTAGCTTTCAGTTGAAGAACTATGATGCTGTGTGCCTCCTTTCCTTGGCAGTTCTGATCTGCAGTACGCAGGCACCAGGGTCTGAAAATTAGAGCGTTTAACTGTTACAAGTGTCGCTGAGTTGGGAATACCCAGCAGGCCACCTGGCAAGAGCACACGCTGCCGCTGGAGCTGTTCCACAATGTGTGCATCATCATCAGCGGCACTAAAGTGAATCAGGAAAACCTGTGTCTCTGGGAAGCAATGAGAAACCGCTCAAGTAATCTTTTCAGTTTAGAGACAAAGGGGTAGATTTGAACTGTGCGATAGTGTAACAGTGCTGATAACAAACCAGCAGCCCATTTTACATCTCTCTCAATTTTTATTTCCATTAATTTCAATAGAAAAAAAAAATCGAGAGAGATGTAAAATCGCACAAAGTCAAAATGTACCCCAATGAGAGATTTGATGGCAATCCTACTTTCTCTCTCTCTCTCTCTCTCTCTCTACTTAGTTACTTTTTGAATCATTCTGACCGCTTGGTACTTTGTAAAATCATCCCTCTAAAGTTTGCCACTGTTTTCTGGTCAAAATCATATTGCGTTTCAGTGGGAAAGTTTCATTGACTATGGTAGTAAATAAACAAACATTTTCAAGTGAGAGCATTCATTGTATGCTGCAAATGTGTTCAAATGAGCCCATTCTATACATTGTTTAATGTCTATATTTTAATGTGGTTTTAAGTTAAATATTTGGAGCTTGAAGATATTACCTCACTATATCTGACGTGCAGGGCAAAACAAACCTGCCCTAATTAGATAACATTACGGTGCAAGCACTGGAGGAGTGGTGTCACCCAGCAAACTAGAGAAAATCAGCCCCAGCCTTTTGTTACTACAGTAACACTTTTTAATGACTGGGTTTAATTTCCTAGCATTGTCCCTCAGTAAACACATCCAACCTTTGGTTGAATTCAGTGGCTGTTGATGTTTTGGTCTAAGGAATGACTAAAATTTGATTAGATACGCTTTTTAAGTAGCTGTATAAACCCAAGTATGGCATGTGGAGAAGGATCATTTTGTAGTAAATATCTGTAATTTGGAACTTTATGAATGTAGATCTTCTGTAAATAATGCACTTTGCAAAACCCAAGATTAAGTCTGTACTGATGGGTGTCTTTTAAAGGACCATGCAGCTTCTGTAAATCAAATTTTTCCTATCAGTTAATGTTATGTTATGCATCCATAAAAATCTGAAACCAAACCAAATCTAGTTTACTGAAAGAAAGATACAAATGCCCTGCAGTGATTGAATTTGTGTCTTGTATTTCTGTGCTGCCATAACCAAATATAAAAAGTCATTTATATTTACCCCTGAAACTGTTCTGGATCAATGTGGATCTTTTCTCCTCGGGTAGCGTGTCCCGAAATCCTGGCCTTTGGTTTCCGTGGCACCCTGACAGAGTATCTCAAAGGTCCTTTGTTGGGTCGAACACTTCCAAGTGTTGAATCTATGCTGTGTTTGGTCTCTCAAATGTATTCCTCTTTTCATAAAGCGACAATAATGTTTGACTTGTTAAACTGCTGGCAGTGTATTTCAGGCTAGCGTGTTTGTTCCTCCATCGAAACAGTTTTTACAGAGCTCATCTTGTACTGGGAATGCTGGCAACTAAAAGAGAAAAGGGAGGCAGCATGTCTCGCTTCTCGCATTTTATAAGCTCTTTACTGTCAGCCCGCTAGGTGCTGAAGTGCTTTTTTGTTCAGCAGAGATGTGCACTGGGATGACAGGTACTGTAGTAGAATTACTAAACAAGCCACTAAGTATAGCATGCACTGGGTAAAGGCACTGTGGCTTTGATTTTTAAACCAGTGATTAGCAAGTAAACACATGCCTATTAGCATGTGGAAATTTGAAGCAAAATGAAATACTATTGCACTAAAAATCCACATTCGTCCTCTTCTGTAATGCTTCAAGCTATAGCAATACACTGGCATGAATTGTGCTACAGTGCATGTGTAAAGCAGCCAAAAGATGCACCTTTCTGTTTGATTCTAAAATGGGATTTAGAATCCGAGCTGGACAGAACTAGAATGGGAAATGTTAAATCGGGTCACTGAGGCCAGTGAGAGTTTGTGCACTTCAGCTTAAGGGAATAGTCAGGAGTGAAAGAATTTTGACTGTTTCAATTTGACATGTCTGCAGAATGTACCAGAGTGCATATGCAGTGGCTGAATTCTGCTTCGTATCTGCAAGACAATCACACTTCAAGTAGCTGTGCTGTTACTCTCAATCCAGCTGTCACACGAACTGTACTGTTTGAAAATACACATTTCCGGTAACACTGGTATGAATTAATTGCAGTTTAAAGCAGTGTTTGGTTTTGACCAAAGGCCTAATTTTTCCTTTATATGGTATAATTTATTTATATTTAAACTTAGAAAGAGGATCTAGTAGCTATGATTACATTTCTTTTTGACTACCATTGTTGACTGCACACCTGTGCTTTAATCAGACTGCTGCAGTTTGCCGCACATCAGATATATTGTTTGACAGAAGAGTCTGCATTCCTCCAATTTTGGCCTCTTGTGCATCCCCGATTTTCATCGCTCAATGGTTAGCAGCCGTGCCTTCCGCTGTCTAGATGCTTTCTGGAATTCACTCCCTGAAGCTCTCCACCTCGATTTCTCTCTTCTTTAAATCTCTCCTTAAAACCTACCTCTTCACCCAAGCTTTTGGACACCTGTCCCAATATCTCTTTCAATATCAAATTTGTCTGATAGCCCTGCTGTGAAGCGCCTGGTAACGATTTTACCAAGTTAAAGGTGCCATCCAAATGCAAGTTGCTGTTGTAGCCACCCTTGTGTAAAGCGGACATTACACATCAGCCGCCTGTTCTGGAAACCTCCTGATTTTAATTTCCAGGGGAAGTAAAAGTCGGATGGTTTTTAGAATAGGCAGTAGATCTGCAATGCTGGTTTTACACCCAGTGGGGAGTTGAAAATGTAACCTACCCCTTTGTATCCAATTATTACCTTGGTTTTAATGCCAGTGATACACAGTTAGTTGCTCTTACAAAAGATAATCAGTACCTTTTATTTGTAGCATCATGTTTAAATTCTGCGGTTTTTTTAATGTGTTGCGCACAGTAGACTAAAGTGGTACCCATTGATTGTACAAAGTAAGATGGAGAATGTGTAGGTATATATGTTTAACTGCTGCATTAATCATTTCACAGCTCAGGTCTTTGTTGTCACCATTGTCATTCAGCATTCGAAAGAATGTGACAATCTCAAACATCTAAATATTATGGTTATCGGTGATGGGCAGAGTACAAATTCGGTCCTTTAGTTTGGTTTCAAAACTGGGATAATCCAGAGGCAAAGCAAGCCTGCAGGAACCCTGGTGGGCAAGTGAAGGGTGCAGAACTCTGGTGGAGGGACAAGCAAAAGGCACAGGGGCCCTGTTCATGGGACAATGAAAAGGTTTAGAAACCTAAAGGCAAAGATTAAAGGTAATATGACACATTCAACTTTTCTCCTGTCAGGTTGTATTTAGGAACAGGAGATGGCATTCAGCTGCTTGGGCCTGTTTCGCCATTCAATTAGATCACGGCTGAGCAGTACCTCAATTCCATTTTACCCGCCTTTGATCCATATCCCTTGATACCCTCACCCAACAAACCATCAATCTCTATCTTGAAAATGTCAATATACTCAGCATCCACAACTTTTCCCCGAGTTCCAGACTTCCATTGCCCTTTGTGAAAAAGTGGCTCTTGATTTGATTCCTCAATGGCCTAGCTCTAATGTTGTGACCCCTCTTTCTGGATTCCGTCACCTGAGGATATAGGTTCTCTGAATCTACTCTATTAAATCCTTTTATAATTTTAAAGATGTCAATTAGATCACCTCTCAACTTTCATAGATATAACCTACGTGTTCAACTAGCCAAATAAACATTGGTAATCTTCATTGAATATAGATTTTGAATTAAATGACTCAGCCATGAAATGCCTAGGCCCAGAGTTATGGAATTCTCTCCCTAAACCTCTTCTCGTTTAACATGCTTCTTAAAACCTGTTTGACGATGCCTTGGTCACTGTCCTAATATTTCATTATGTGTCACAGTGGCTCAGTGGATAGCACACTCGCCTCTGAGTCAGAAGATTGTGGGTTTAAGTCCTACTCCAAGGACTTGAGCACAAAAATCTAGGCTGACACTCTAGTGCAGTGGTGAGGGAGTGCTGTACTATCTGAGGTGCTGTATTTCAGATGAGATGCTAATCTGAGGCCCTATCTGCTCTCTTGGGTGGACGAGAAAGATCCCATGACACTATTTTGAGGAAGAGCAGGGAAGTTATCCGCGGTGTACTCAATCAACATAACTAAAAACAGATAATCTGGTCATTATCACATTGCTGTTTGTGGGAGCTTGCTACATGCAAATTGGCTGCCGCATTTCGTACATTACAACAGTGACTACACTCCAAAAAGTACTTTACTAGCTGTAAAGAATTTAGAGATGTCCGATGGTTATGAAAGGTGCTATAGAAATATAAGTATTTCTTTCTTTCTTTCAGTATCAAATTTTGTTTGATAACACCCCTGCAAAACACCTTGTGATGTTTCATACATTCAAATCAAGTTATTGTTGTAATCATATTAAATGGCAAAAGTTACATTCTGCCAGCAGGTATGTTTTTAAGTGAGAAAAAAATAAAACAAACAGTTGCCAAGTACACTGGAGTCTCTATATATTGAACATTGATGAGTCAAATATCTCAATAGAATGAGACTTTGGCATTGTTCCAGTCACTGTATGGCATTTAACTTCAATATATTGATTGATATATTAAAGGGTTTTTTGCTCTACTACTTACTCTTTACCTTATCGATACATCACGGACAAACCAGGGGCCAATAGCATATTTGAAACCATGATCATTCTTCATGGATACTGCTTCAAACCTCATGCCAGCTATAGTGTATATGTGACTTGCCATACCAGATCCACCTTTATGGGATGTAGTGTATATTTGGTTTGTGACCCCCCAATCCAATTATACGGCCTGCAGTGCACATGTGACTTGTCATATCCAATCCAATTACAGATTGCAATGCACATGTGACTTGTCATACCCAATCCAATTACAGATTGTAGTGCGCATGTGACTTGTTATCACTATCTAATCATAGTTTGACTGATCATGTCCCATTCAATTATGTGGCTTCAGTGTTGATGGGAAAGTTTGTAGCAGCATGAGAAATGGGAGAAAATGAAAAGTACATGGAAATTTCAGCAATATAGCCTGTTATTGAGAATTGTTTTCATGCAACACATGGGGAAGGGGATGAAATTTGGTGGTAGGTGTTACTAACCGATTATCCACTGAATTTGGGGCAAGCATTGGTGACTTAGAACTTGTGGAGGAGACCAAGATTCAGGACCATAAATGTAAGCGTCTTCCCCTCTGCAGACAAAGAGTAACATAAGGATGGATGGCAAAGAAATGCAGAAGGTGACAATGTGCCTGTCTGGCATGACCGCTCTGGTTGTCCTCTTTGTCAAAACCTGCAAACGTAGACCACTGCCCAAAGGAAAGCCCATATAAGCCAGACAATATGAAATATCTGCGAGGAAATCAGTTCAGGTTGTAATTGTAATGCAACTTGAAGGTGATTTTACACATGCAAGTCCCTTTATAGCTAAGTAGTAGAACGCAAAAGGTCATCAACCAGTAAAGACTTTGCGGAAGGAAGAAATAATACTTGATGCAGAAGAAAAAGCATGAAGGCAAAAAAAAAAATGCTGTCCAATTTAAGAGGGCCATGGACACATTATTGAGCAGGCATCCTTTGAAGCACCCATTTCAAATGGGCACTGAGCATGCAGAACACTTATCAGGCACCGAGCAGCATTATGAAGCTTTTCCCGAGCTTATACAGGGCCTTAATGAGCCTTCTGCACAGTGTGTGTGCTGCCTCTCCACTTAGGCTTTGCATTGATGCGTTTGTAAAGTGGATTGAATTATCAGCCTCGTACGTTAAGGCAAATGTCCCTGGGAAAGATTTGAAATTTTGGTAAATTAATGTTTGCCATTATATCAAAAATATGATACGCTTTCTGATATTTCAAAGATTCAATATGTTGATAGTTTCCCTCCATTGTCACTTCAACTTCACTTTCTTCTTTGCTTTGTAGGTAGTTCTTTGACTAAGAGATAACTTGTGATTTTTTTTTTCTGTAAAACTTGTTCTCTAACCCTGTGATCTCGACGCCCTGTGTTGCCTTTATAATTATTTTTTTAATTGCATGCGATGTTTAGCTTGACAGTTCCTTTAGCATGCCGGAAAATCTTGCATGAGTAATCCCTGCTCAATTATGGAGCTGTGGGAAAGTTCTCGTGTACTGGGGGCAAACGGAGCCCGCGTGACACACTGAGGTTCCCGCAGCTTTGTAATGACTAAGGTTACATTTTTAAAAGTGTTTGTATAACAGTGAGGGACTGGGGGGAGAGAGAGCTTCGTCGGTCCTTGTATACTGGTGAGATTTGAACTAGTTGAAAATTGTGCCATTTAAAAAAAAACACACCCCAGCAGTGAGGCGATCTTATTATTCTACAGCAGTCGAAAAAAATATTGATCGGATTAACTTCTTAAACTTTTAGATTTTGATGATGCATTAAGGATGTCATAGCAGCGCATTTGCAAAGAGGTGACATGATAGGTCCAAGTCAGCATGGATTTGTGAAAGGGAAATCATGCTTGACAAATCTTCTGGAATTTTTTGAGGATGTTTCCAGTAGAGTGGACAAGGGAGAACCAGTTGATGTGGTATATTTGGACTTTCAGAAGGCTTTCGACAAGGTCCCACACAAGAGATTAATGTGTAAAGTTAAAGCACATGGGATTGGGGGTAGTGTGCTGACATGGATTGAGAACTGGTTGTCAGACAGGAAGCAAAGAGTAGGAGTAAATGGGGACTTTTCAGAATGGCAGGCAGTGACTAGTGGGGTACCGCAAGGTTCTGTGCTGGGGCCCCAGCTGTTTACACTGTATATTAATGATTTAGACGAGGGGATTAAATCTCCAAATTTGCGGATGACACTAAGTTGGGTGGCAGTGTGAGCTGCGAGGAGGATGCTCTGAGGCTGCAGAGCGACTTGGATAGGTTAGGTGAGTGGGCAAATGCATGGCAGATGAAGTATAATGTGGATAAATGTGAGGTTATCCACTTTGGTGGTAAAAACAGAGAGACAGACTATTATCTGAATGGTGACAGATTAGGAAAAGGGGAGGTGTAACGAGACCTGGGTGTCATGGTACATCAGTCATTGAAGGTTGGCATGCAGGTACAGCAGGCGGTTAAGAAAGCAAATGGCATGTTGGCCTTCATAGCGAGGGGATTTGAGTACGGGGCAGGGAGGTGTTACTACAGTTGTACAGGGCCTTGGTGTGGCCACACCTGGAGTATTGTGTACAGTTTTGGTCTCCTAACCTGAGGAAGGACATTCTTGCTATTGAGCGAGTGCAGCAAAGGTTCACCAGACTGATTCCCGGGATGGCGGGACTGACCTATCAGGAAAGACTGGATCCAATTGGGCTTGTATTCACTGGAGTTCAGAAGAATGAGAGGGGACCTCATAGAAACGTTTAAAATTCTGACGGGGTTAGACAGGTTAGATGCAGGAAGAATGTTCCCAATGTTGTGGAAGTCCAGAACCAGGAGACACAGTCTAAGGATAAGGGGTAAGCCATTTAGGACCGAGATGAGGAGAAACTTCTTCACCCAGAGAGTGGTGAACCTGTGGAATTCTCTACCACAGAAAGTTGTTGAGGCCAATTCACTAAATATATTCAAAAAGGAGTTAGATGAAGTCCTTACTACTAGGGGCATTCAAGGGATATGGCGAGAAAGCAGGAATGGGGTACTGAAGTTGCATGTTCAGCCATGAACTCATTGAATGGCGGTGCAGGCTAGAAGGGCCAAATGGCCTACTCCTGCACCTATTTTCTATGTTTCTATGTTTATATGGGGGAACCAAAAACAATGGCATACCCACTGTTGTGGAAAATAAGCAGTTGTCAGAAACCAGCGTTATCAACTAACCCATTGTCAGGAGTCACAATCTCCATTAACGTCTTGCTCTCAGATGCTGCAACATGCTGATCCACAGTTCTGCATCTGCATTTTCCCCACACAGGGAGCTACTGATTTCAATCGTGCCGTAGTGTATAGTTGGCAAGTGGAGGCCAAACATTTCCCCACAGGCACAGAAAGAAAACTGCAGGATCAATATTGCTATTAAGTAGCTAGCACTGTTGTAATAGGACCATTCCGTTTGCTGCACCAAAGCTGGGATAATTCTGTTGCCTTGTAACATCTCTCGATCTTCTGTTGCCCAGAGAGAAAGAAAGACATGGATTTCTACAGCACCTTTATCGACCTCAGGATGTCCCAAAGCAGTTTACAGCCAAATAAGTACGTTTGAAGTGTAGCAACTGTTGTAATGTAGGAAATGGGGCAGTCAATATGCACACAGCAAGGTCCTAGAAGCAGCAATGATATAATGACCAACCACTTTTTTTTTTAGTGATGTTGGTTGAAGGATAAATATTGGGCAGGACACTGGGGAGAACTCCCCTTCTGTTCTTTGAAATAGTGCCGTGGGATCTTTTACGTCCACTTGAAGGGTAGATAATGTCTTGGTTTGGTGGCACCTCCGACAGTGAAGCACCCTCAGTACTGCACTCGAGTGTCAGCCTAGACTTTGTGCTCAGGTCCCTGGAGTGTTACCACTGAACCACAGCTGACAACAAGAAAGCAAACAGAACACCACCAAATGTCAGGTTTGTTAATGATCCACAGCCAAGGAGGCTGTGAACTGAGTGAGAGATGTACACGGAGTGAAAGATCTGCTGAGGACACGGACTACAAATGGTCCCTGCACTGCAGTATGGGTGCAACTGCAATACAGCAGCCTCGACTGATCGAAATTACAACGGCTCAAGCTGCCTGGTCCATAGTTTCCATGGTTCTTTGCCTTTTGTTTGTTCAGGTAAGGGCTAAAGAGGCTGTACTGTCACAAATTGTTCGCCCTCAACCTATCAGTGTGGAGATATTCATGTTCTGGTACTGGACAGCAGTTTTGGGAGTACGTTGTTTGCATGCTCACGGTGCCAACCTCCACATTTCACTCTTTGGCCTTGACTCTGTCTGGGTCAAAAAGTACCGCTTAGTGGCACAAACACCTCAACCGTGAGCTCCTGAAAAAGTAGAATAACTTTCAAACAGTCGCATTAGGAGGAATCTTTTTTTAAGCAGACTCACACCCTTAATCCAATCCTTGTGCCTGAAAAAATGTGATTAATTTTCATCTTAGAATGTTCCTTTGAACTCTATAGAATAGTTTTTCATTATGCATAAATTAAAAAATGTGAAATCCTGCCCTTTCAGTCTGGAAAACTGTTTACACCTTTTTCAGTATAGTGGAGGGATCTGAAGGATGACAAAGTAAAAAGATGCATTCTCAAAGCAGCTGAAAAGTCTGTAAATTGTGGCTAATGTTTGATGGCACATCTTTGTAGAACACCTTGATCTTTTCCTTTTAACTGAAGCTGTTCCGAGGTTTGAAAGCAAATCAGAAAGGTTGCAGGTTGCCACAAGGGTTTCATTTACATAACAATTTCATGGGCGCAAAATCATGGGGGTCATGCTCAGATTTCCGATATGCAATCCTGGCTCTATGCTGGAAGTGCAATTCTCATAAAACACATAGCTTCATCGTCCTATTAATGGCAGCAACAGAGCTTTTCCTGTCTTGTCAACATTTTCAACATACATAAAAAGCAGAGAGTCCAGTGACGCATTATGCACCCTTCCCGAGGTTCAATTCTTTTCCCCCATCCATCTTTCTCCCCTTCTTTCCTCTGCTGAAGATGTTGGCTTGTTGCTGGCCTAAAGTTCTGTAGGTTCTGGGGTTCATGTGTGAGCCTTGACAGGGAGGGTCATCCAGCCACTCCACTGCAGGGGAATCGAGCTTCAGCTCTCTCCTGATGTTCACACACATGCACCCTAAGCAAAGCTTTACGTTTTACTTTTAGTGTCAGCTGTGGCTCAGTGGGCAGCACAGTCACCTCTGAATCAGAAGGTTGTGGGTTCAAGTCCCACTCCAGAGACTTGAGCACAAAAACCTAGGCTGACACTCCAGTGCGGTGCTGAGGGAGTGCTGCACTGTCAGAAGTGCCGTCATTCGGATGAGACGTTAAACCGAGGCCCCATCTGCTCTCTCGGGTGGAAGTAAATGATCCCATGGCACTATTTCAAAGAAGAGCAGGGGAGTTATCTCCGGTGTGCTGGCCAATATTGATGCCTCAATCAACATCACTAAAATAGCTTATCTGGTCATTATCACATTGCTGTGTGTGGTAGCTTGCTGTGAGCAAGTTTGCTGCCGCCTTTCCCACATTACAAAAGTGACTACATTCCAAAAGTACTTGATTGGCTGTAAAGCGCTTTGAGACATCCAGTGGTCGTGAAAGGCGCTATATAAATGCAAGTCTTTCTTACTCTACCTAACCAAGCGGCACTGATGCCAATTTTTGCACCATTACCACTGTTCTGACTAAGACCAGACATCAAACCTGGAATCTCCCTCATCTGCGTGGCTGAGTTACTTACTGGATGAACTCTCTGAGCCACCTCGGGAGCTTGGGCTACAGCTGATTACATGTTAACCCACTCTGAAACTGCATTGTACAAACTCACATCTGCAGCCCAAACATTTTGTCTTGGAACATGCGTGGCATTTTGTTTAGAGAAAGCTGATGGCTTTCCAGGAAACAAGCATGCTCAGAAACTCCACAAAATGGCCACCACGTTCCCAGTAATATTAAAAAGAAATCAAAATACAGCATTATAAATAGGCTGATGGATAATTAAATCTAGAAACTTTCCAACAACTTTTGCCACATGTTAAGTTGCAAGTCAAGCAGGATTTCCCATAATCTCAAAATAATACATGTAATGTTGAACTATATTATTGCTGTCACTGGGGAGTGCTGTGAACATTCCCATTTGATTGGCTTCAGTTCAGTTACTCTAAATGTAGTTTGTAAAGTTCGTATTCATCAGGGAATCCATATTTTCAATTTATATGCAATTATTCAAAGATCAATTGTGTTATGAGGGAGCAGATTAAAAGGACTTTGTGATTGTTTTGACTTGGACCACTTTATATCAGGTCGTGGAATGGAAAGTAACAATTTGAAAATGATAAACAAATCGTTGACTTGCAAAAAGATTTCAAGAGGTAGGATTTATTTATTAGCAAGTGCTGGAGATGTGAAGCCTTTTATTAGAAAATGAGGGAGCTTTATTAATTTTAGCAATGGAGGGATTTTCATCATAATAACTGGGTTGAGATCATAAGATCATAGAATTGTTTCAGCACAGAAGGAGGCCATTTGGCATGTTGCATCTGTGCCAGCTAGATACAGAGGTCTCTTGTGATTTTCCACCCCCGCTTCCACTTGCGGGCAGTTTATCTTCTATATTAGAAACATAGAAAATAGGTGCAGGAGTAGGCCATTCGGCCCTTCTAGCCTGCACCGCCATTCAATGAGTTCATGGCTGAACATTCAACTTCAGTACCCCATTCCTGCTTTCTCGCCATACCCCTTGATCCCCCTAGCAGTAAGGACCTCATCTAACTCCTTTTTGAATATATTTAGTGAATTGGCCTCAACAACTTTCTGTGGCAGAGAATTCCACAGGTTCACCACTCTCTGGGTGAAGAAGTTCCTCCGCATCTCGGTCCTAAATGGCTTACCCCTTATCCTTAGACTGTGACCCCTGGTTCTGGACTTCCCCAACATTGGGAACATTCTTCCTGCATCTAACCTGTCTAACCCCGTCAGAATTTTATATGTTTCTATGAGGTCCCCTCTCATTCTTCTGAACTCCAGTGAATACAAGCCCAGTTGATCCAGTCTTTCTTGATAGGTCAGTCCCGCCATCCCGGGAATCAGTCTGGTGAACCTTCGCTGCACTCCCTCAATAGCAAGAACGTCCTTCCTCAGGCTAGGAGACCAAAACTGTACACAATACTCCAGGTGTGGCCTCACCAATGCCCTGTACAACTGTAGCAACACCTCCCTGCCCCTGTACTCAAATCCCCTTGCTATGAAGGCCAACATGCCATTTGCTTTCTTAACCGCCTGCTGCACCTGCATGCCAACCTTCAATGACTGATGTACCATGACACCCAGGTCTCTTTGCACCTCCCCTTTTCCTAATCTGTCACCATTCAGATAATAGTCTGTCTCTCTGTTTTTACCACCAAAGTGGATAACCTCACATTTATCCACATTATACTTCATCTGCCATGCATTTGCCCACTCACCTAACCTATCCAAGTCGCTCTGCAGCCTCACAGCATCCTCCTCGCAGCTCACACTGCCACCCAACTTAGTGTCATCCGCAAATTTGGAGATACTACATTTAATCCCCTCATCTAAATCATTAATGTACAGTGTAAACAGCTGGGGCCCCAGCACAGAACCTTGCGGTACCCCACTAGTCACTGCCTGCCATTCTGAAAAGTACCCATTTACTCCTACTCTTTGCTTCCTGTCTGACAACCAGTTCTCAATCCATGTCAGTACACTACCCCCAATCCCATGTGCTCTAACTTTGCACATCAATCTCTTGTGTGGGACCTTGTCGAACGCCTTCTGAAAGTCCAGACGGCCCTGAATCATGCTGATATCCTGAGTTTCTGCAGGCGGTGCTCCAGTATTCTGCCCAAATGTCCATCCCACTTGAGTGTCAGCGGGATATTCAACTGTGGGGACATAATAACTGAGCCCGATCCTGTGCTCTGCTGACACCCATACATCAATTGTGGGGGGTGGGGAGTCTGTTTGAAAAGCAGTTTGGGATTGTTGTATCATTCATCAAAGGTTGCGGGAGAGCAATTGGGAGCAGCGGATTTAGCCCCCGTCACCCTCCAACTCCACAACCCGGGGTTGCTGAGGACAGTGGCAGTAACTACAATGCCATCTCATTTGTGACCGCAAGGGTCAGCAGGGACCAGCAAACTGTGATGTTTGTCAAATAGAATGGCATGCCCAAGGAATAAGGTCTGGAGAAGGAAGTACAGGTACAACATCGGGACCGGGATCGTGCCAGTTTTCGGATTTTTGCCAGACTTCGCACCTCGTTGCCCTCCGTTCCACCAACCCTCGCCGCCTGCGTATTCCCGCCGCTCCTCTGCTCCTCGTCGCCTACTGAGTCTCGCCGCCTACGACCCCCCCGGTGCTGTGTCTTTAACAGGTTTTTACCGGTTTCTTCGTCCCTCACCGCCAGCTGTTGCCATCTTAGCCGCCTCAAAAATGTCCAGTTTTTGGACAATTCCGATTTTCGGACAGACGGATTTGAGACGTTGTATCTGCACAAAGTGCACTGTACAGATGGAAACCTCTGGTGAATGCAAGGGCTTTGCAGCCTGGCTGGTAACTGTAGGCTGACTCGATCCAGGGAAAAGTGCATTGGCTCAGAGTACATGGATAACTATGTGAGCAACTCCAAAATGATTTGAATTAGTCAGCTTAATAAAGAAGCAATACTAGTGTATTATTAATGCGACGTGCTATTATTTGAACAGTTTGCTACTGTACTTGGACTGTACAAGTGAAGGCTGCCAAGCAGTTCTGGCTGCGGCTGGATTGTAATCTTGTCAATTTGCTTTTCAAATGAACTGCTCCAATTTAGTTCCCAAAGAATTTTCTCACTGTCACACACAATTCAAAAATACCTTCCAAATCTGTTCTTTGTTAAATTGTGTATTTTGATGTATGAAATTTCGATATTGTACATGGATAACCCACAGCAAAGATTAAAGACTTTGTGCTATTCCTGAGCAAGGGAATACTGCCCTCCTATACTTTTACAGTCTGTTAGTTTTCAGGCTGGGTGGGCTCCAAGCAGGGGTTTTCTGTATTTTACCTATATATTTGTTTTATTGTGTTGTGTTTATAGTGTAGTGGTGTCTGCAGGCTTGGCTGTTCTCCTGTGATTTGCGGGCTTTAATGTGGATTCTCCTCGCCTGCTGCTGACTGCATTTGCAGTCTGGGCCTCACACAGAGCAACTCTCTGTGCCAGCATTTTCTCCAGCTGCAGCTTCTTCCTGTAACACTTGTTCTAACACCAAATACAGACAGTCTGTGGCAACTCACAGCAGACTAACTCTGGCTGTGAAGCAACCAAAGGCTTCAGACGCTGTCACGAACCAATGGTGAAAGGAATGCCACCAGGACATAGGCCTGGAACTCTCTGCATATTTGCGCCCAGGGATACGATTAATCGGGGCACAAAAGCTCGCGGGATTTTGGGCATAAGTGGGTTATGCGCGTATGTACAATACGCCCAAATCTCTCTGATCTTTTACGATCACCTATCGATCCCTCCGCCTAAACGTATCTCCGTCCACAGTAATGGTCCCGCCCCAAGTCACAGCGCCGTATCCGTGAGTTTCCCACAGTAACACTTGCTCAGGGGCTCTCCTCAAATTACGACCAGATTTTCAAGCACAGCAGGAAACAAAGTCATTTCTCTGGGGTCTCATTGTAATTCTTTGAGCATTTCTTGCTTTAATTTATCCTTGCTAAAGACTTGTGCATTCAAAGAAACAGAAATATTTTTATACCATCTGTGTAAGTCACATTATAAATTGAAAAGCTTCTCCAGTTGCAGGTTCTTAGATCAGGCTGTGCCTGATGTGTATGAATGAAGAGTTGAAACTAAAGTATATAGTGCGAGTTCAGAGTCCCGATTGATTACACTAATTTAGACCAATTTATGCCTTTTCTTTCATTCACGGGTGTGGACATTGCTGGCGAGGCCAGCATTTATTACCCATCCCTAATTGCCCTTGAGATGACGGTGATCTGCCTTCTTGAACCACTGCAGTCCATGTGATGAAGGTACTCCCATGGTGACTTTCTCGTAATAATTTGGTACAACTGAGCGCCAGGCCATTTCAGAGGGCATTTAAGAGTCAACCACATTGCTGTGGGTCTGGAGTCAAATATAGGTGCAAGCACAGCAGATTTCCTTCCCTAAAGGATATTAGTGAACCAGATGGGTTTTTACGACAATCCGGTTGTTACGTAGTCACAGTTACTGATACAGATATCTCTCCGGTCCGGCACCCTCGGGACCTGACCGTTACCGGAACAGAGAATTTTCCGAACCACGGGAGGTCACGTCACGCCTAGGCACACCGATACCTGTAGATAGCGCCTAGGCTCCTCAATGCCTCCGCCATGCTCTGGCTCATACTGAGAAACTTGGGCCTCCCTCTCTCTCTCTCTCTCTCTGTGTAGAAATCTCCCAGCCACATTTGTCAATTAATGCACTGGTTATGTGTTTTTTTATAAACCTTCCTCCCCCATTTTAAGGTCTAACTCATGGGCTGCAGCCACAAAGGAAATTTCAAGCTGCAAACTGAGGATATTCAGTCCCTCTTCGTACTATACAGCGTTTGCCCAATTAGGAGCCGTAAACCCAGACATGTAGCCATCAGTGATGGTCATGAGCTGGTTTTGTCTCTTTGCTTCGTGAATGGTACAAATATTGCAAGGCAGATAGCAGCAGCTCACTGTGTGGTTTAAATCATGTGTGAAAATAGTGCTGATTTTTATTTTAAGTGTAGCATATGCAAAATACAACGGGATTTACATAGGAATTGCAGATATAGAAGGAGCAATTTTAATTTTTATGCGTTTAAAAATTGCCTAGTTGCAATATTACAATCAGCTTTCACTGTTGCAGCTACTGTGTGCATGCTATAGTCGCAGAACATTCTCTAATAATAAGCTAAGAACATTGTTTTGTTTTTTAGATATTCCTCCACTCCCCCCACCTTCCCATCCCCTTTTCTTTCCAGAATTCCATCTAATTTTCTCTGGATCCCATTTATGCTTCAATGACCGTTTCCTGGTTGCATATTCTTCAAGTTTACTACACGTTAAGTAACATAATTCTGCCTTTATCTTGCAGGGGACTTGGGAGCAGGTTATTGGATCATCTGGGCACAGGAGAATAAAGGGAAAATGGTGGGGTTGAGGGCCCAGCCTGATTTCTTCCAATCATTTCACCAACAGAGAGCGCGAGACCCACAGCCTACTGGAAAGCTTTAGGGAAGAATGATTGCCTAGAGCTGTTGGAGCACACCTGTAATTGTAAACTGTTCCTAAGCACGAGGAAAACTCAGGGGGTGGGGGGAGGGGGAATTTTGGGATAGCTCTTTAACTCTTTATAGTTCAGGATTCAATATTTAGTTTATCGTGGCTGTGTACCAATTAGAAGAGTTCCAGTCAGGCAAATAGTTAAACTCTGATAAGATCCAGCTAAATTATCCTGAGAGGGGGAAAAAAAAGCATCATTACTTGGAGGTTTAATAACAGAGTCGTGAGCTTCTCTTATATTTACATTCAGAGCAGCTGCCTGAGGTAAGCCTAATTTTAGTCCATTCATTTTGCCTGTATTTATTGCAGGGATCAGCTAAAAGTTGTGCAGCTAATAACCCAACAATTGCAGGAACATGTCTACTCTGGAAGGTTTTAATAAAAGTCATGGCCAGCAGCAGAATATGATAACTACCTCAATTGAGGCTGATTTGTAACCTGTGTTACTCAGACCAGGTGCCATAACACCTTCATGTGTTCATCTCCTGTTTACTTACTGATTAAATATTTTCTTCTGGCACTCATGCCTCTCAGTTTTTAAGATTTTGTTTAAATCAAAATTTCTTTTATTCAGGACCAAAACAATGAATTAGTTCTGAGAACAAACCACACAATCTGTTATTGGTGATTCATTTAAGCAATCGAAGAACCAAAGACTTTCATTATTCAAATAGTCTCAATTAAATTTCTGTAATTGTACAGTACCTTACGATCATTCTTAGCAGATCCTTAGACAGTCTGATAATTCTCATCTTCCACTGCTCCCAGTGTGCAATACTTCTAATTGAAACATTTTGTTATTGTCTAAAGTTTTCTCCTAATCATGGCTCCTTCTTGTTTAGTAAACAGATAATTGTAGTAAGTTGAGGTTGTGTGTAATTAGCACCAGCAGCTCCATCACAGCCAAATGAAAGAGGTAGCTAGCAAATTTGGAACCATTTTAACATTTTTTTTGTATAAAACATGCAAATACTATGCAGAAAAGAGCTTATATTTATATATCAACTTTCTCGACCTTAGGATATGCTGAAGCGCTTTGCAGCCCATAACGCACTTTTGAAGTGCAGTTACTGTTGTAATGTAGGAAACATGGCAGCCAAATCGCACACAACAAGGTCCCATAAATAGAAATGAGGTAAAGACAAAATAATCTGATTTAGTGGTGTTGGTTGAGGGATAAATATTGGCCAGGACACCAGAGGAACTCCCCTAGGATATGTGTTCAAGTCTCCGTGTAGGACTTGAAACCTCAAACTTATGACTCAGAGGTAAGAGTGTTACCACTGAGTTAAAGCTGCCATCTCAAACAGTGCCCTCATCCAGTAAGGGGGGAGGGGGAGAAACATAGAAAATAGGTGCAGGAGTAGGCCATTCGGCCCTTCGAACCTGCACCGCCATTCAATATGATCATGGCTGATCATGAACTTCAGTACCCCATTCCTGCTTTCTCTCCATATCCCTTGATCCTTTTAGCCATAAGGGCCACATCTAACTCCTTTTTGAATATATCTAACGAACTGGCCTCAACAACTTTCTGTGGTAGAGAATTCCACAAGTTCACAATTCTCTGAGTGAAGAAGTTTCTCCTCATCTCGGTCCTAAATGGCTTACCCCTTATCCCTAGACTGTGACCCCTGGTTCTGGAACTCCCCAACATCGGGAACGTTCTTCCTGCATCTTACCTGTCCAATCCCGTCAGTATTTTATATGTTTCTATGAGATCCCCTCTCATTCTTCTAAATTCCACTGAATATAAGCCTAGTCGATCTAGTCTTTCTTCATAGGTCAGTCCTGCCATCCCAGGAATCAGTCTGGTGAACCTTCGCTGCACACCCTCAATAGCAAGAATGTCCTTCCTTAGATTAGGAGACCAGAACTGTACACAATATACATGGGGAATCGGGAAGAAGAGATGTACAATTGGTTGGGCGATAAGAGTTTCTCTACTGTATAAGCTGAGATACTGGGAGACATGCCACCACTGATGGGAGAGTATAAATACAGCATGACCATTTCCAATGCAAGTGTGGATAGAGAAATTTAGAATCAGAGGGCTGGGAATTCACCAACCTTGCGCCCATTTTTTTTGCCGACATTTCGGCGAACCGGGAACTTTGGAGAAGTCTCGCGCCAGCGGTTTTTAACTACTGCTGGGGAGTGGACAGCCAGCGTGCAAGGCTCAAAATAGTGCTTTCACCAAAAATTTGGCTCACAGCGCACCCCTAGATAGGATGAAAGAAAACACCCGAGAAAATGCAGCCCTTGGAACAACGGTAGGTATGAAGACCTGCAGAAAAGGTAAGTTAAAGTTTTTATCTTTTAATTCTTTTGCAGCGCTTCAATAGTTAAGTGTCTTGTGAATGTTTTGTGATTTACTTGTTTTTTGTTTTTTGCAATTTTTTTTTGGTGTTTTCCCTGTCCCTGGGCCCAACTCGCAGCAGTATCGGCCTCAGAGAAAAGTTGCAGAGAATTTGTGGTTTGCACCACGAATCCTTGTGCAGCACCGATTTTTACCACTGGGTGCATTTTTTCTCAAATGTGCGGAGTCGTAACGGTATTTTTGGCAGAAAAATACCGCTATCACCAAAAATGGAATTTCTAGCCCATAGATACTTACAGCACAGAAGGAGGCCATTTGGCCCATGGTGCCTGTGCCGGCTGTTTGAAAGAGCTTTGTGCTTAATCCCACAGCCCCGCTCTTTGTCCATAAATCTGTAAGTTCCTCATCCTCAAGTACCTGTCCCTTTTAATATTATTTATGGAGTGACCACCTTTTCAGGAAGAGCATTCCAGATCCCGACAACTGAACGAAAACAAATGATTATCACCCCGCTAGATCTTTTTTTCAATGACTTTGAATCGATGATCTCTAGTTATTGACCCATTGGCCAGAGGAATACTTTTCCCTTATTTACTCTTATCAAAATCTCTCATCATCTTGAAAACCTCTATTAGGTCACCTCTTAACCTTCTGTGTTCCAAAGAGAACAGTCCTAACTTTTCTGACCTCTCCTCGTAACTGAAGTCCCTCATCCCTGGTCACATCCTGGTAAACCTCCTCTGTACCCTTTCTAATGCCTTTACATCTTTCAACTATTTGAAGAACTGAATCCAACACTCAGCAGATTTGCTCAGAGCAAGGTTCAAAATCATCAACCAAACACCATTAGATTTCGAGTTCAATGCCTTAACCACTCGGCCATCGCATCTGCGCAATGGAAGTAGTTGACACAAAAATGTGGCAAATGTGACAACAGGAAGTAGGATTTTTCAGAGAGGAAGTGCGTGCAAACATAAGATTTTTAATATAGTATAGATGTATGCATTTATGATTTAGCAACGTATAGCAAATAGAAAAAAACTTCCACCAATGTTGGTCACAGACCTTTAACCATGTAAAATCCAACATTTTGACAGTAAATAATATGATTTGACTTTGCTGAATACAGACTCTGCACACTATTGAGTCTTTAATGTAGTTTAAAACATTTCTTTTAGCTTAAACTGTTCCCTTAGTGTCCCAGAGGTGCATGCTCTTTCCAACATAGTTGTTTAACATGGTGCCAGAAATAAGAGACTTGCGTGACTTTTTTTTAAAGAATATTTAATGGAGATAGCATTTCCAAAGCTGATCAAAAATGACTTTAATAATCGTGGCACACGCCTAGTTCCAGAAAAATCATTAATACTGGTCCCTCAATTTGCAAACACAAAAATTCAGAATTGGATGCCAGGATGAAAGGACAACACATTGTTTCATTGTCCTTAACAGTTGCCTTTTTACTCAGAACACTAGCTCCTGAAGAAGAGAGTTCTTCAAACCAGCAGTCACAACAACAATAGACTGATGTATACTGTTGGGCCAAATGTAGTATTGTATAACTGTGCTGGAGAGAACATGCACCTTGGGAACATTGAGGGAGGAGCTCTGGCCAAAAGAAAGGCTTTAAACTACATTAGAGACTCAGTAGTCCAACTGGACTGTGTCCATCAAAGCCACGTATTAATGAGACTATTACAAAGTAACATTGCTGCAAAATGTAACAACAAATTAAATCTTGCTTTGTGAGATTAACAATATATTCCATTCTTTTTATTAACAACACTTATTTAGTATTTATTGTCCAAATAAACTTGCAGGTATGTCACAGAATGAGGAAAATATCCCTGATTAGGAGTACGTTGCAGCTCGTAGTGTGTTGGTTGGTGACTATTCGTGTGCTTCATATTTGAGAATAGCTTTAAAATACCACATTCTCTTGCTTGATTTTTTTTCTGAAATAAAATTGAATATGGTTATTTTGGTTACCTTGTTGTAAATCGGAGAGAATTGAGTAAATGTTGAAGTATGATGCATCTGCATGGGTCGCTTAAGCAGCAGAACTTTTGATTGTAAAAATAAAATAAATTTCATTTGCAGTAAGTAAAGGGTATAAATCATATTGCTGACTTAGGAATAGTAGGGTATGTAAAATAACCCAATAAATGGAGTGAGACAGTACACAGGCTTTTGGATTCTGGGAAGTTGCTTGGTGAATTATTTCCCCCATCCCACTGTTTCTGCAACACTATTAAATGTTAACGTTTGCTCTAACTTCTTCCTTTTAAAAATGGGCTTCTGTAAGAGGGAATAGCATTAAGCTGAAAATACTGAATCTGAAGTGGAGTAGCACTTTTGATCATATGGAATGCGTGCAACATTCACTGCATTACGTGAGAAAATTCCCTTCATACATTCTCTTTACATGAATTTAAAGGCTCCTAAATGTTACCACTGTATGTGATTGAGTGTACAGAATGGAATCCAGTGGGTCTGCTGCATTTGATAATGTCTGTCTTGTTTGAGCTAGAGACTAATGTTTAATTATGATATTAGTTTTGGAAGGATATCTGATTATTCCACAGAGGTGGCTTTTGAATGTTCTCAACATTAGGCTGACTTGTAAAATTCATCGGAGTTACTTTAAAATGTCAGTAAATAAGCAAATGTGGGAAAGTTAAACTCTCAGCAGTCTGAGTAAACCAAACCAAAGGATGTGCCAACTGGTAAACTCATACTAAACCAATGGATCAGAAGGCGGCTTTATTCCGAATGGTGCCTATTGCAGCAATGCGGTTAGGCGCTTGACTCGCGCTGCAATTGACCCATATTGCCCTCAGGACAACTAAGGATAGGCAATAAATACTGCCTTGCCTGCCCATATCTCCAGCAAATTTTAAAAAGCATGGGGTAGGGGAAATGGAGATGTAACAAAAGATGGCAGCTGGTAATACCACCAATCGATGCTGCTGATTTTCTGGGAATTTTGAGATCCATTCAGCGATTTCTTTAGTCTCTGACTTGATCAAGCCCTTTCTTTCATTTTATAAATGAGGTATTGAGGCTCAGATTATTGTTGCTGATCAGACAAAGTCAAATGACCTTCATTCTCAAAGCCATTGGTGATAACTTGAATCAAACCTTGGTTAGACCACGATTGGAATACTTTGCACAATACTGGTCTCCATTTTTATAAAAAGGATATCGAGGCACTAGAGATGGCGCAAAAAAGATTCACAAGGATGATTCCAGAACTGAGAGGGTTATACTTATCAGGAAAGGCTGACTAGGCTGGGCTCTTTTCTCCAGAAAAGGGAAGGCTGAGAGGTGACTCAGTAGAGGTAATTAAAATTATGAAGGGTTTGATAAGATATAGAGAAGATGTTTCCACTTATGGGGGAGATCAAACTAGGGGCCATGGATATAAGATAGTCATCAATAAATCCAATAGGGAATTCAAGAGAAACCTCTTTACCCAAAGGGCTAGACTTTCCACTTTGCTGTCTATCGCCCCAAAAATGGGCAATGTTCCAGTGATGGTCGATGTCCTAGCCTTACCGATCGCTGGCTCATCGCCCACTTTTTGGGTGCCAATTTTCCACTCGCCAATAGGCCAGCGATGTCAAATGGGCGATGCAAAAGGTCAGCAATGTAATGCTCACCCAACAAACGGCCAGCGAGGAAGAAGGCAAAAGCTTCTATAGCAACGGCCTTCTGCGCATGCGATTTTAATTTTTTTTTTCCAGTTTGGCAGCATTTTGCGCGTTTCGGGAGGTTAGGAGTTAACCACACATGCGCAGAAGGCCATTGGGGAGAGAGAGCGGAGAGGTAAAGGAGAGAGTTGTTGGAGGGAGGAGATTTGTGGAGTTTTTTGCCATTGGAGATTTGGATAAAGTGTTTTTTGCCATTGGAGAGGCCCTCATCGAGGAGGTCCACTCCAGGTGGGCAGAACTTACCTGGGGTGCTAAGGGCAAACCTCTACCCCGGGCGTTCAGGAAGCTGTGGTCTGAGATTGCGGACCAAAGAGTTGTAAGAATGTGGAACTTGTTACCACAAGGGGGAGTAGAGGCGAATAGTATGGATGCTAAATAGTAAAGGGTTGCTGAATACGCACATGAAGGAAAAAAGAATAGATGGATATATTGATACGGTTAGATGAAGCAGGATGGGAGGAGGCTTGTGTGGAGCATAAACATTAGCATAGACCAGTTGGGCTAAATGGCCTGTTTCTGTGCTGTGGACTCCGCAATTCTATGTAACCATGACCCAGATGTGGCCAAGCTCCTATTACATTTATGCAAAGAAAAGTTGGACCATTGAATGTATTTGTAATGTAATATAAATTCCCAAACAGCTTGGTATCTGTCTTCTACTCTGTGGACAGTGTAGATTAAGCCTGGAGTACCAGGTCTGGCTCTTCTCTCGTTCCCTATAGATTTTGATCGAGATTTAAAATTGAACCGTGTGAATCCCAGAGGCATTGAATAGTATGGCTGTTGTAAACACTAGTCTCCCGGTCAATTGTCCTGCACTCTGGAGATGATTGTAAGCTTTAAGTAACAGTAATAGAACTAGCATTTTGATTCGGTTCTGTTGCTGCAAGTTGAAACTTACAGTCATCACTGGAGTAAAAAGATAGTCAAAGGCTAGCTGGTTCTGTGCTGGTCTCTGTCAGTTGAACTTTGTTTGGTTACCATTCAGGTGGCTATTTAGAGGGATTTCTCCTCTTGGCCACGAGAGTCAGTACTCAAAGACTTCGAGATCATTCGAGGCGGATAACCTGCCAGCAATAATGAGCTGTAGGAAGTAGCTACTGTTTTCTTTGCTGGTTCAATAAGATATGTTGCAAGATTCAGACTCCATTTTAAAGGGACTTTGGTTCCTTCTAAAATCTGTTCTCCATTCTCTGTTTATAAATCAGGAGCGCTCAGTGACAAATAGGACCATAGAATTTTACAGCACAGAAGGAGACCATTCAGCCAATTGTGCCAAATGTCAGCTGTCTGGAAGAACTATCCATTTAGATCCATCCCCTGCTCTTTCCCCATAAGCCAACATTTTCCTTTTCAAATATTTAACCACATCTTTTCAAAGCTGTTATGGATTCTGCTTTCGCTATTGTTTCTGGTGGGACATTCTATTTCCGAACAACTTTAAAAAAAAAACATTTAAAAAAAAATCTTCCAATCTTCCCCCTTTGTTGTTTTGGTGATGATTTTAAATTAATGCCATCTGGTCATTGACTCAGTGACTAATTGAAATAGTTTTTCCATATTTACATTATCAAAACCCCTCATAATTCTGAACTATCAGATTTCCTTTTAACCTCTGTTCTGGAGAAAGGAGCCCCTATTCTCTAGTCTCTCCTCATAATTAAAGCTCTGGTTCTATGCCAGTAATACCCCTGCATGGCCTTGACATCCTTCGAAACGTATGATGCCCAAAACAGGACGCAATATTTTAACTGTAGCTGAGCCAGCGATTTACATAAGTTTTAAATATTACTTCTTTGCTTTCATACTCTTTATCCCTATTGTCCAATATTTCTCCGTCAACCAACATCACTTTGAAAAAAAGAGAGATTATCTGGTCACTATCACATTGCTGTTTGTGGGCCCTTGCTGCATGCAATTTGGTTGCCGCATTTCCTACATTACCAGAAGGACTACAAAAGTACCTCATTGGCTGTAAAGCACTTTGGGACGTCCTGAGGTTGTGAAAGGCGCTATATAAATGTTGTTCAATGTTTTATTTATAAAACCAAAGATCCCAAATGCAGCTTTGTCAATTTTAAGGATCTGTATATATCTCCATACTCCATTTAAAGGTTTACCTCTCAGTATATATGTCCTCCTTATTTTTCCTCAAAGTGTGACAACCGTACATTTCCCTGTCTTAAATTGCATCCAACATCTATTTGCCCAGTTTACTAACCTATGACCTCCTGAAGTCACATTGGTGGCCGAAATTGTCACATTGTCACAAAGTCACATTGGTGACTCGAAGGAGCAGTAAGGCCTTTCCAACCGGGGCCAGGTGGATGGGCCGAACAATCAGAAATTGGCCCCCGAGCCAGGGACGTCAGACACAGGTTCTGCTGTGCCCCGTGTTCCCGCCCCGTCAGGCATGCGCCGACCCCTTACCGCCCAGTGCCGATCCATTTCCACCCCGTGAGGGAAATTGCCCTGCGGGTGCAGAGCCGCCGCTGGTCCGTGCCCCGACAGCTTTATCCGGCAGGAAGCTGCCAGTGGCTGGGCGGCGCGTCTGGCCTTAAAAGGGAGGACGCACCGCCATGGCCGCCATTTTATTTTAATTGTCGCCCGACTCCGAAGTCGACCCGACAATGGCAGCCCCGGACTCGGCTGAAGCACTCCCTTCAGCCGAGTCCGGGGCTGCTATTGTCGGCTGCCACTAAAGAGGCTGCAGAGCTCGCAGCGGTTTTAACTGAAGTGAAGGGACATTGGTACGCATCAGCGTGATGCGGCATGTCTGCATCGCGCTGATGTCATCAGCGTCGCACTGACGGCACTTGCCGCCCCCCCCTCCAAAAGCACTTCCGCCCCTCAGCTGCCCCAAACGCCTCCCCGATAAACTTAACAAGTTATAGAGGCCAATTTCCCTCTATTCTTTGCCCTATGGATTCAGGCGGAGAGTATTCATTTAATTTGAATTACCCAGCCCGTGTGGGGCGGAGGGCAATTTCGGCCCCAAACAGTCGTCTTCACAGCTAACTACTCAATGACATAATTGAGCGTGCAACTTTGTTAATTTTGTTGTAGCTTCACATTGTTTGGTAGATACTGGTGCTGTCACAGTTCCGGGAACTGCTGCAGAATGGGCTTCCCTCAGGAGACAAAAGGGCAGCACAGCAGCAAGAGTTTTCCAAACAGGCTGATCCAGGAACTGAACTTACCAAAAAACTCTGTGCTGAACTGGTGAAGTCCATTGAAAGTTCACACAACAAAACATTATCAAAGTTAGGAGTTTGTACAGCGTAACAAAGTCCAGCTTTTCCAGCTGAATTCGTTTAAATTAAATTTGTTGGCAACCAGATCTTGGGCCCAAGTTTTGGCCTCAGTTGCTCCTGATTTTTTTGGAGCAACTGGTGTAGAACGGAGTATCTTAGAAATTCAAATTCTCGGCATTTAGTTTGCTCCAGTTCTAGTCAGTTAGAACAGTTTCACTTTGGAACAGAATTTTTTTTTCAAAAGGGGGCATGTCCGGCCACTTACGCCTGTTTTCAAAGTTTCGTCAGTGAAAACTTACTCCAAACTAACTTAGAATGGAGTAAGTGAAGATTTTTGTACGCTCGAAAAAACCTCGTCTACACTTTAGAAAATCAGGCGTAGGGAATGGGGGGGTGTGTTTAAAGGAAAGTTTACAAACATTAAACACTTCAGTTTTACAAATAAAGAACCATCATCAATAATAAATGTTAAAAACATCAATAAATCAACCAATAAATCAATCAAAAAAAATTAATAAGAATTTTTTTTTTTAAATCAATAAATAAAACATTTTCTACTTACCGACTGCAGCACCGGAAGCCCTCCAACTGCGTGCTGGGACGGCCCCCCCCAGTGTGTCTCTGTCAGTGTCTCTATCTCTCCGTCTGTCTGTGTGTGTGTCTCTCACTCTCTGTCTGTCAGTGTCTGTGTTTCTGACAGCGAGGGGAGGAGGGGGAGGAGGGGTGGTAGAGGGAGAGGGGGGTCAGGGGGAGGGGAGAGGAGAGAGGGAGGCAGAGGAGGAGGAGAGGAGGGGGGGAGGAGGGTAGAGAAGGGGAGAGGGGGGTGCGGAAAGGAGAAGGGGGTGAGGGGGGAAAGGAGAAGGGGGTGGGGGTGGAAAGGAAAAGGAGGAGGGAGACCCGGCCGGGCCCAAGACTTCGGGCAGGGCCTGTCCTCAGCACTCGATTTACAGATAGGTGGCGTCGGGTCGGGAGGAGCGCGGGTCGGGTCGGGGGGAGCGCGGGTCGGGTCCAGTCCGGGGGGTCGGGTCGGGTCTGGCGGGTGGTGGGGGGGGGGGGGGGGTGGGGAGCGGGGGTCGGTGTCGGGTCCGGTCCGGGGGCGGAAGCGGGAGGAAGCAGGAGCTGGGTGTGGGAGGCAGCCTTATGCACACAGCCCCAGTGAGGCCATTAGGCCAGTGCTTCGGGCCCCTGCCACACAGTTTTGGGCACCTGGAGCTACTGCACATGCACGCCCACTGTAGCTAGGTCCCGGCACTGTTTCCAGTGCAGGGACCTGACTCTGCCCCCAACAGCTCGTGCTGCGCCGCGCCCAACTCCAGAGGACCAGCAGGGAGCCGGAGAATCTGTAAGTTTTTTTTTTAGGTGCACTTTGTGGCGCAAAAAACGGGCGTCCAGGTTGTGGCTGCGCCGTTCTAGGCGCGGCCTGCAACTTGGGCCCATTATATTAGGTATTAAAATGATTAACGGACTATGAAGATACTTTAAAAACCAACATGAAAATGGTATATCTTCCTCGTTACAAGTATATTATACAGGTCGGGAGGGCTCACCGCTCCAGCTCTTTTTGTAGCCTCGACCTGCGGAGATGTTCTCACACAGGTCGGGGTAGCCCACGATAGTCGGGGCTACAAAAAGAGATGGAGCATGCCACAACAACTTCCAGCTGCTCCAAGTATGCGATGGCTTCGAAGTGGACGACTGGGTGACATCATCAGGACCCAGGTCGCTGTTTGGAGCACGGGGAAGAGCATCGGCGGGGCCCAGGTACAGCGGAGGAGCGGGAAGGACATGTCACAGGTGTGGTGAGTGATCGAGGTGGAGGTTCAGCGAATGTTTGGTGTGGAGGTGCAGCGGGAGATCGTAGCGGAGGTGCGGCAAGTGTTTTGTGGCAGAGGAGCGGAGAGAGATCATGGCGGAATTGCGGCAAATGGGGGTACAGGACCCAGAAGAGCCAAGGGGCAGCGCGGGCCAGCCCACACTGCGATATGTGTGCGCACTAGGTCCGTGCAGCAGAGCAGGTCCCCAGTCGTCCTGGTTAACCTTTGCCACTAGATAAAGGCCTAGCTCTGTCAAGCCCGTGTGGTGGCTGATGTGCAATAGTCACCACACATTAAAAAAAAATCCACGCACAGGCATCTTCTACCCCTTCAATTGAAGTTCAGGACTGGAACATCGGGTCCTTCATTGAAACATCTGTGAACTCATATGGAAGCAAGTCATCCTCATTCGAGGGACCACCTATGATGATATTATACAGTTATCACAAATGTGGTGTTAAATGATTCCTTGTATCTTTCAGCCAGTGTAGTATGTCTGCAAAGTTATGCTGGTGAGAAAGAAAGAAAATACATTTCAGTTTTTAATCATTACTATTCTTCCAGGCTTAGGTAGGTAAATAAGAATATAAGAAATAGAATATAAGAAATAGGAGCAGGAGTAGGCCCATTGAGCTTGCTCTGCCATTCAATAAGATCATGGCTGATCTGATCCTGGCCTCAACTCCGCTTCCCTGCCCGCACCCCCTAACCCTTTATTCCCTTATCGTACAAAAATCTGTCTGTCGCCACCTTAAATATATTCAATGACCCAGCCTCCACAGCTCTCTGGGATAGAGGATACCAAAGATTCACGATGCTGTGAGAGGGGAAATTTCTCATTTCGTTTTAAATGTGCAACCCCTTATTCTGAAACTATGCCCCCAGTTCTAGATTTCCCCACGAGGGGAAACATCCTCTCTGCAGGACCAAGTCAGATATATAATACTTTGCCATACACACCATGGCTGGGTTGATGACATTCTGATCGATTAGTGCCTTTCAAGATTCTAAGGATAGAGATGTAATTAATTAATCATTTTAAATTGATTGACTGAAATCGCTGTAAAAGTATTATACTGTGTAAATTAGTGCCAAAAGCAATGTGTCTGTCTGTCTGGGTTTGTCGGCATCAAGGTGAATGGAACTTTTTTTAACGCTGAGCTTTGGTTTTGATATTTTCTGTGAACATGGACGCACAAGATATCCTGTATTGGATTTCTGCATGGAGCTTTGCACAGTCATGTTCTGCGTGAACAAGTACAACTCCCTTCAGTTGCTGGATCACAGCACAGCTGAGCTGGTTTTACTGAAACTGCAATTGAACAAAGGGAAACTGATGTTGAGCAGAAGGGGATGATCATTTTTAACAGGCAGGCTGCTTTTTAGATGACACATTTAGTGAAAGAGAATTTATTATACTCGATCCTCATAATTGTAAAGGGAGAAACCTGTACGTGTTTCAGCTCCTTTAATCGCCTCGCTTTCTTTGTTGAGAGTGCAGCGCAGAGGCAGCCTGGGATTACTTGTTTTGTATGGAGCTTGTCCTGTGATATCATGAAATTCAGCTCAGTTCGTGTAGTTTATTGCATTAATAGCTAAAATAATTGGCTCCTTTCTACAAAAAGAGCCTTATAAACTGTCTATTACAGAGGGGTTGATTTAACACATTTCTCATCAACCAATATTGGATAAGTCTGGAAAAATTATAGTGTAGTGAGCTAACACTGAGAGGTAGATTTGCCTGTTATTGAGCACATTGGATCGGCTAGGCATGGTCCATAGAAAAAAATGGGGCGAGGAGGATTGTACGCCTGTAACGAAGCCCATCCAATTTCCTGTCAATAATTTAAATGGATGGGCTTCATTTTTGTCGTGTAATCCTCTGCATGCTATTTTCCTCTGTGTGCTGTGTCTTGGCCATCTAATATGCCCATGTACAATAACAGGAGGATCTGCTCCTGAATGTCAAAGCTTTAAAGTGATGTTTGTTCTTTAGTTACCTACTTTTAAAATGTGTTAACTGACTGACTTTCTAATATTAACAGCCCGCTTTCTGTGTCTTTCTTCCAGGACGTGTTTCTTTCTCACAAACCAAAGGAGAAAAATCGAATCGACAGTAATAATGAAAACTCTGTCCCGAAAGATTTTGAAAATATTGACAATAGTAACTTTGGACCAAGAATGCAAAGGCAAAAGTTGCAGTCGGAAGTGAAAAGTAAAACCGCAATTGTGCAGAAAGCCAAGTATGAGCAGGTGGGCAAAGCCAAGGACCATTCATTGCTGGGCAAGCACTCTAATGAAGTCCTGCAGTATGGGAACTATAAGGTCAAAAATGCCAGCAATTTACAACCAAACTACAAGACTGGGAACCACTATAAAGGTGGGGTGATTGGAAAAGCTTCTCAAGAAGTCCACTATGAACAGGCTCCCAGTTGTGAGATATTGGGCAAGGAAGCACTGTCAGCCCTCTCCAGGGCTAAAAGCAAGCATTGCCGACACGAGATTGCTGAGCTCTATTGCATTCATAAAGATGGAAAATTAATGCCGGAGAAGGTACCTCGCTTGTGTCCACTGGAGGGTAAGGAGCTCTAATACAAATCTAGCTGGTACAGTAATGAGCAACTGTAATCTTTCATACATCGCCATCATATTTCAGATGCCATGCTGTCACACATGCAAATTTCTATATCACTCTTTTTGAAAACAAAGTATAAAGAGAAGAAAGCTAGTCATTTTCAATCTACAGTAAAAGTCTCTCAGCAAAAGAAAATTGTTCCGAGTTTACTGACCCAATACCTGCCTAAGACCAATTAGCCCCTAATTGAACTTGGGAAGATATAACAGTTACATCTTGCGGCATTAAAGAAACCAAGTTGCATGCATTTTAGTAGTTCAATAAAATATGAAGCTTTCTCTCTTGAACCACTGCAATCCGTGTGGTGAAGTTTCTCCCACAGTGCTGTTAAACATGTGCCATATACTTTACCTATGGCATTAAGCAGAGAAACATAGTGAAACAAAAATAATTAGCTCTGTTGATCTCAATCATTTAAAGTGGTATTATTAGATAAATTAATGGGCATAAACAATTTGTTCGACCAAAAGAGCAGGCACGAATGATGTGATAAAGCCTGTGTTTCTGAATGGAGCAGAGATTATGGGCCCAAGTTTCCACATGATTCGCGCCTGATTTTTAGGAGCAACTGGTGGAGAACGGACTATTTTAGAAATCACAATTCTCCACATTTTTTTTTTCTGCAGTTCTAGTCAGGTAGAACAGTTCTAGTTTAGAACAGAATTTTTTCTTCAAAAGGGGGCGTGTCCGGCCACTGACGCCTGATTTGAAAGTTCCACAGTGAAAACGTACTCCAAACTAAAGTAGAATGGCGCCAGTGAAGATTTTTGTAGAACTGAAAAAACCTGTTCTACACATTAAAAAATCAGGCGCAGGTTACAAATTAGGTGTCCAGAACGAGGTTGGGGGGGGGGGGAGAAAGGGAACTCATTAAATTCGACAATAAATCCTTATTTATACTTCTACAAATATTATACAAATAAATCCAACCTGAATAAACATTTATAAGCCAAGAAAAGATTAAATAAACCATCTTCCTACCTGTGTGAAAGTGCTTCAGCCAGGGAGAATTCTGCAGCCGTTCGTGCCGCTGAGCGGGAGAGAGAGAGAGAGAGAGAGAGAGAGAGAGAGGGGTCGGGGAACAGGAGCGCGGGTCGGGTCAGTCGGAGGGGGGGGGAGCGGGGGTCGGGTCTCGGGTCGGGACGGGGGGGGGGTGAGCGGGTCTCGGGTCGGGGGGGGGGGGGGGAAGCGGGGGTCGGGGCGGGGGGGGGTGAGCGGGTCTCGGGTCTCGGGTCGGTGCGGGGGGAGCGGGTCTCGGGGCGGGGCGGGGAGCGGGTGTCGGGTCGGGTCTGGTCGGCGGGTGGGGGGGGGGTGGGGGGGAGCGGGTGTCGGGTCTGGTCGGGCAGGGAGCAGGAGCTGGCCGTGGGAGGAGCCTCATTCACGCAGCCCCAGTCAGGGCTAGGGGCTGCGTGCTTCGGGCCCCTCCCACACAGTTCGGCGCCTGGAGCTACTGCACTTGCGTGCCGACTGTAGCGCGCATGTGCAGAGGTCCCAGCACTGTTTTCAGCGCCGGGACCTGGCTCCGCCCCCCCACAGCTCGTGCTGACTGCGCCGAGGGCCAGAGGACCTGTAAGTAGGTGGAGAATACCGAGGATTTTTTTAGGCGCGAAAAACGGGCGCCCAGCTCGGAGGGGCGCCCGTTTTTTTTCTTGTGGAAACTTGGGCCCAATATGTGATACCACGTGGGAGTTCAGAAGAGGTCGCAGAATGCTATATGCTAAGAATTAATTTGAAAATTGCCCCGGTTATTAATCTCCACATTGAATGTTTCCTTAGCGTTGAGATGGAAACCCTGAGATAGTAAAAGCACCTGGTACTTTACAATATCCTGTCTCCTGTTCCAGTGCAAATCAGGTCAGAGTGTTCGATCAAACCTGGATTTGTTAATGGCTGCCTGGCCATTGTTAGCAGCTTCCCTTCGATTGGAAAAAAAAAACACATTTCAAACTCTGAGTCAGCAGAAAAAAAGCAGAACTGGCAATTAACCTTCTGAAAAAAAAATTCAAAATTCATTCCGTCATCAAAAATATGCAGAACCCAGGCAGTAATCGTCTCACACCGAATTGAGAATTCTTAACCGTCAACAATTAAATGCAACAAAAATATAAAACATTGCTACTCCTGAACCCACCACAACTGGTTGCAGTGAACCACTCAGCAGCCTCTGTGCTGGAACAGGGGCCCTCACTGGTCATCTCCTGTAATGATTCCAGTTCCCTATTCGAGTGTAAAATCTGAAAGTTATCTGATCTGAAATTATTAATCTTCAAAAGAGTTCAAGACAATTGCTGCCAGCTAGATGCATTGATCATTTCACATTCCATTTTATGGGTTTATTATTGCATATACCAAAGTAGCCAATTTTAAAGTTGAAGCACTTTTGTTCCCAAGAAATTCTAATCTCTGGTGGGTCGGAATGAACACTATAATACAGTAGCTGGATCTATTCAGTTCTTCGTAAATTATGTGGTCTGAATTCCACCAGCTGCATATCCGTGCCTTCCCCCAAAGTGCTCCCTGCTGGGAGTGCCATCCTGAGACATTAAAATCAGCTCGAGAATCTTATTCCCGGTCGCTTGTTTTCATTATTGTGGTGCCAGACTTGGCACTCTTGTTTCTGAGTCAGAAGGTTGTGCTGAGGGAGTGCAGCACTGTCGGAGGTGTTGACTTTCGAATGAAATTTTAAACAGAGGCCCCTCTCGTGAATGTAAGAGATCCCATGGCACTATTTGGGGAAAAAAGCAAGTTCTCCCTCAGCCAACATCACTAAAACAGGTGGTTGTTAATCCCATTGCTGCTGGTGGGACATTGCTGTGTGCACATTAACTGCTATGTTCCTTGCATTCTAATCGTGACTACAGTTCAAAAGTTATTGACTGGCTGTGAGTCACTGAGGTCCTAACGACATGAAAAGTGCTAGTTCTTTCTTTTTTTCCTAATTTGAGCAGTAAAATGCAATACCTGTACTCTTTTTTTTGTTATATTTGAATCCTTCAAATAATCTAGAAATCTTTTAGATGAGACATTAAACCAACAACCTGCACCTGTTAAGGTGGCTCTATTTGAAGAAGGGTAAGCAATTTCCCTGGTGTTCTGGCCAACATTTACCAACAAACAACTTGCATTTATATAGTGCCTTTAAAGTTATCAAACAAAATTTGACACCGAGCCACATGTGGAGATGTTAGGGCGGCTGAGGTAGGTTGTAAGAAGCACCTTAAAGGAAGATAGAGAGGTTTAGAGAGGGAATTCCAGAGCTTAGGGCCTCGGCAGCAGAAGGCTCGGCCACCAATGGTGGAGCAATTAAAATCAGGGATGTACAAGAGGCCAGAATTGGAGGAGCGCAGAGATCTCTGAGGGTTGTAGAGCTGGAGGACATTACAGAGATATGGAGGGGCGATCTGAAAACAAGGATGAGAATTTTAAAATTGAGGCGTTGCTTAACCAGGAATCAATGTAGGGCAGCGAGCACAGGGTTAATGGGTGATACCACACAACCAACACCATCAACACCAATTATCTAGACAATTATTTCATTGTTGTCTGTGGGACCTTATATTTGTGTACATGACAATTGTGGCAGCACTTATTTTGGAAAATCCCAGGGACAGGAAAAGCATTATATAACTCAGTTTGTTCTTTTTGAGTACAAGCTGGTGGTGGAGAGTCTGTTGCACCTCAATTGCCCAATTCTACCCCAATTCCACCATTCCACAATAAGCCTCTCCTCTCGCCCACCCCAACGAGGTGTAGGCACCGTCTGTGTACAATATTCACCCATTATATTTCACCGGCAGATTTCAGAAAATTGCAGGCATTGCACTTGTGATTTTTTTATATGTACTGGTGGTAGACGAGGTTTCCTGCCGCAAGTGCTGCAAATTATCCCTGTAGTTGCTTAGTGTGGTAGGTGTGTAAAAACAGGACCCCCCAAAATTGCTGTAAACCACAATGGCGGCAGATCTGCAACAGGGCAGGACTTCCATCTGCCCCTTGCTCGTGCCCCTGACCCCAGCCCATTTCCCGGAGTCGGAATCATTTACATATTAAGGATGGGCACTGGGCCAATCTGGTATTGCAAGGGTGCCTCCCTGTTGGATGGGGATGAGACTAAATGGCTGCACTGCTTTGCCCCAGAGTAGATTGGTTTGCATTACTGTCAGCTGTGGCTCAGTGGGTTGCACACTCACCTCTGAGTCAGAAGGTTGTGGGTTCAAACCCCACACCAGAGACTTGAGCACAAAAATCTAGGATAATACTCCAGTGCAGTACTGAGGGAGCGCTGCACTGTTGGAGATACTGTCTTTCAGATTAGATGCTAAACCAAGTCCTCGCCTACCCTCTCAGGTGGACGTAAAAGATCACATGGCACTATTTTGAACAAAAGCAGGGGAATTATCCCCGGTGTTCTGGCCAATATTTATCCCTCAATCAACATAACAAAAACAGAATGTCTGGTCATTATCGCATTGCTGGTTGTGGGAGCTTGGTGTGCACAAATTGGCTTCCATGTTTCCTACACAGCAGGGAACTTGGGCTTCTCTGTGAATATTTTGACTGTACAGAAGAGGTTCTCGGTCAGATTGACTGTTTTTTGAACTTTCTGATTTCAATGAAATTATCATTTTGACAGTAATTGCATAATATACCAACTATCAATGTGGACTTTGTTGCAACAAAGTGCTTCCCCTAGGAGAGTATATGGCTGAAACAACGAGAATTCGCATTCTCTGATAATCGGATTGTTGTTAAGTTGATCTGTTTCCATTTTAGTGACTAATGTTAAAACACTGTCTGTCAGCCACTGACACACTATCACAGATCGGTTCCACCAAAGTGCTCCTGAAGCCAATAAATATTTGATGTGCAGCTGAGTTAACCCAATGAGGTAAAGTTGTTGAAAAATGAGGAAAAAAAAACATATCTCAACGAAGAGTGTTGGCTCCTTGTTATTCTGTTGCCTTTTCCAAATGGTTGGTTCTTGATCAGTGCTTCATGCTGGTAAGGTTTCATACTCTGTCTGGTGTTTCATGCTGCTGGGCCTAGAAATTCGTTTCTGGCGATGGCGCACACCAGGCGGTATCTGATCAGCCGCCCGCTTTCTTAGACGGTCCCTCGATTCGAGGATGACTTGCTTCCACATCAAAAAGGGATGAGTTCCCAGGTGCTTCAATGAAGGACCTGACATTCCAGGTCCTGAACTACATATTGAAGCCTGTGCGTGGATTTTTTTAACGTGTGGTGGCCATTGCACACCAGTCACCACACGGGCTTGACAGAGCTCAGTCTTGTCCCCGTGGCAAGGATTAACCAAGACGACTGGAGACCAGCTCTGCTGCACGGACCTAGTGCGCACAAATAATGATCAGTTATAAGATGGTGATAATCGAGAGGTCATCACTATCAGAAAAGTTTGAATAGGCCGGGGCTCTTTTCTCTAGAAAAGAGAAAGCGGAGAGGTGGCCTGATAACGGTGTTTAAGATTATGAAAGTGCCAGAGTCCGATTTTCTGTACATTCCTAATGATTAAAGTTGTGTTGCCATCCGACAGCCAATAGCATTGGTTGGCTGGGAGCACGACCCCTTCTCTGGTCCACAGAATGGAACTGGCTCTCCCTCTCTGCACCTCACAGCTCAGTGCAACTGTGTGGTTCTCGAGGCTGAAGTTACTGGAGATCGAGGGTTTGGAGAGAGGATCAAACACCTCGAGAGTTAGAATTCTGGTCCTGTGAGGGTCTAAGTCGACAGTCAATTTGTATCTCCCAGTGTCCGCCTCCTGTAAATCTTTTAATAATAAGGATCCATCTGATTTGCTAAATTCAACTCAATTGCTATAATGGTCAAATATGAAGTGATAGATTTTGGTGTATTGCATAATGGGAACAGTCCTGCTGAGATCAGAGAATTCCCAGTTGAAATCGGTGAATCCTTTAATCAGTTCCAGGGAATCTGATGGAGGAACCTGTAGCCTTTCACCATCCGTGCTAAAATATAAATGAATGAATCCTGATGCCCAGTTCCATTGCAGTCAATATAACTGAACATTAGACGCTGTGTATGACGAGTGCCAATCCAATACCGCCGGTTTTACCCCACCGCCTGAGACTAATTTCTAGGCTCTGGTGTTTAATGCTGCCTGGTGTTTCGTACCAAATTTCCCGCTGAGCTTCACAGCCGCACAGCGGCCTTGAGGTCCCGCGTAAGCCACTCACCGGCTTTTCTATGCAAGATGGAGGTTCAACCCAAAACTCAGTTAGTTTAAAATCAGGGCTCCGATATTTAGTACTCAGGGTTTGAATGGTGCCTATGTTTAGCATTCTTAGGCTTGGAAATTCCTGATGCTGTTTTAATTTTAAAGTGACAATGTTGCTTTCCCAATGGCAATTGATCACTTTGCCCATTCACAAACTGGGGATGTGGACCCTACTTCTGCCAGGATATCCTCCTGGAATAATTCCACTGGGGGCAAAGGTGGTGGAACTGGTGGAGTTTTTGGAGGGTGATGCCATCCTGCCAGTCCTGCTTCCACCTGACCGTAACATGGAGGGACCGGAATTTCAGAAACGATATAAAAAAAAGAGGCAGAGATGTGAGAACTGGGCCCCTCCCCAAATACCTTGCTTGCCCACCCAGAAAATGGCAACTATGGGCCCAAGTTTCGGGCCGCGCCTAAAACGGCGCAGCCCTAACCTGGACGCCCATTTTTCACGCCACAAAGTGCACGAGCTGTGGGGGGGCGGAGCCAGGTCCCTGCGCTGAAAACAGTGCCGGGACCTCTGCACAGGTACGCTATAGGCGCCCAAAACTGTGTGGGAGGGGCCCGAAGCACGCAGCCACTAGCCCTGGCCGAATGTCCTCACTGGGGCTGCGTGGATAAGGCTGCACCTCCCACGCCCAGCTCCTACTTCCTCCCGACCGGACCCAACCCGACTCGGGACCCGCTCCCCGCCCCCGGACTCAACCCGATGCCACCTACCTGTAAATCCGGTGCTGGGGGCGGGCCCCGCCCGAAGTCTTGGGCCTGGCCCGGCCCGTTCAGTCCTCCTCCCCCCTTCTCTCCTGTCCCCCCTTCTCCTCCCTTCTCTCCTCTCCTTCCCCCCCCCCTCCTTTCTCCTCTCCTCCCCCCCCTCCCTTCTCCTCCTCCCTCCCTTCTCTGCCTCCCCTCTCCCTCTCCCTCTCCCCGCCTCCCCTCTCCCTCTCCCTCTCCCCTAGCCCTGGCTGAATGTCCTCACTGGGGCTGCGTGGATAAGGTTGCAATTTCTAAGATACTCCATTCTAAACTAGTTGCTCCAAAAAAAACAGGAGCAACTCAGGCCAAAACTTGGCCCCTATATGTCATCACAGGCCAGGCCTTCCCAGTGCCTGGTGTTTACTCACCAATCTATATTGCTGCCTGGTGCTGTGGGACCATAGTGCTGTATGGTGTTTAGCACGAGCTGATGTTTTATACTGTTTTAGGAACACCTACATTAAACAGATTGGATTTCAAGATCTAATAAGGACCAACAGGCACATTAGGTACACAACTGCACGCAACACTTTGTCCATAATTTTATAA
This sequence comes from Pristiophorus japonicus, assembly GCF_044704955.1. Lineage (NCBI taxonomy): Eukaryota > Metazoa > Chordata > Chondrichthyes > Pristiophoridae > Pristiophorus > Pristiophorus japonicus. Next base: position 131,879,193 of record NC_091991.1, on the reverse strand, counting down.
ACTAACCTGTACACCTAGTTTGAGGGTGATGATGGGTTCATGAGATCAGATTAATGAAGTATGTTCTTTTTGAGGGTTACTTGATGGACAAACTAAGAGTCTTTGGGGTAATTGACTCTTTTAGGTGTGGGTGGAAAGCTGGCAGTTGGGGATTGGATGACGGTTATACACCCTGCCTGACTTTTCTTTCCATTAAAGTCAATTGGGCCAAATGTGTAATGGACGGCCGATACTTGTCTTGGGAGCCCTTAGTTCAGGAACAAGTCTTTGGACAAGTGATGACGCAGCCAGCACCTGGTCTGCTGAAGGGGGAATGCAGGCAGCACATGCCCCAACTTCCAGCGGGATCCATGGTCTGTCGGCAAAACTCTCACAAACGTCTTTCTAAATTCTTTTGGAAATGTGCCCAATCACCCACTTCCATACCTCTGCGTCACCTCCACAGAACGGCCTAACCTCGATCACTGTAAGCAATGCCCAATCCATCACACTTCAAAGTGTCAAACTGCGTTACAGAGGCAAAGCGATCTTTAAAACAATCATGTAAAAAAAGTCATTTCCTGCTGCTCTTCGTCTACAAACAAATAAGAACATAAGAAATAGGAGCAGGAGAAGGCCACCAGACCCATCGAGCCTGCTCCGCCTCTACTCCACTATTCCACCTTGTCCCTATATTCCTTGATTCTTTTGATTGGATTCTGATTGGCTGAGATTGTGTTGCAGAGGAATTCCACCTTTCACGTTGGCGAAACAGGCCAGATTATACACAGTTCCACATTGTGCACTACATGGTATAGTACTCCTGTCATTATAAAACCGAGTATCCTCCAATTTATCATGAACCGATTTACTATGGCAGGTTCATTTGCCTTTTAAAGGAAATCCATTTTGAGTATGGAACAGATTGTGAATAATGCTCTTAATGAATAACAAGGTGTGTGTGCATACTACAGGAGTATTCACCGTAGCAAGGGTTTTACTACAGCAGGGATCGCAATGGCACAATGTGAAGCATGCTCTAAACCAGTTGCTGGTCTAGTAAAGCTCTGCATCACATAACAAATGCCATTAAATCATGAAAGTGTCATTTTACAAATGGAAACTTATTACAGTATTTGCATTTAAATAGGGAAAACATGGAAAGAAATTAAGCAAATGAAAGATACTAGAAAAGGGGCAATTGTAATCTGGATTGAACATTCAACACCCCACTGCAGCTATATATCTGGGAGTTTTGCAATGGTTTTATATCCAATGATAATGTCGGTATTATCTGAGCAATGATCCAGTGATTGTCAGGTGGCTATTAGCTCATTTTTCAACACTAACTTTAATATCTTTTTTTTTATATGTCAAGGCATTGTTTAATCTCTCATGCAGTCAGTGTCTTGTGACTTTTATGCTCCAAACCTTGTAGAAATCATGTTTTAAATTGTGATTTGTGATTCAGGGTTCAGAATGAAAGTGTTGGTTTGGGGCAGGTAGATTTACTGTAGATCAGTTAATTAAAGTCTGGTTTAGCTGTCAGTCATTTTCATTTAAGCCTAAACTAAGCCTGTGGTTAACAAAGCAGACTCACTAGCACATGAAATCTTCGATATCATGCCTAAGTATGTGCCTTTACAGTACGTGAAGCCTGCTTATTGTGTGACTGTGATGCCTCCCAGCGCAGTTGATTGATCGAAAGGTGTTCTGGAATAAAGCTTTAATATTCCGCTGTTTAATGCTGGGCTGTAAATTAAAGATCTATGCATATTGTGGAAGCCAGAGGCAAGATGATGCTTAGCACATCTGTAGCTCAGGAAAGAAATCCTGACCTTTTACTGCATCTGGGATCTCTTTGCTATTTTACCGTATTGAAATATTCAGTATTGAACGTTTTGATTGAAGCAAATTGTCTGTAATGATTATCAGATGTTCCACACACTACAATTGTTTGGACACAATTGAAATCATTTGTTCTGTAATAAAGTAGTAATATTTTTATTATATATGAATGCTCAGTATTTGGTCATGTTACATAGATTATATTAAATATGGAAGATAGCAAAATGGTTGTGACTTTGTTACTTATCTTCAGTAATCTCTGTCGCTGCCAAAAATCATCAATTGCAAACATTCATACTGGCTGTAAACCTCCCTCCCAGCTGCTTCATTACGTCCCTTACTGCTCTCTATGGGATTATTTCTCCAAGTACCGGAGCATTATGGTAGTGGCACTGTTCCAACCTGCTGCCACCAATGTAGGGAATAGCCCACTTTCACTGGTTAGCCCTGACCCGATTGTATTCTCTGCCACACTGTGAGAATGAGGACAGGAGGGAGAGAACAAGTGATCGATGGAATGGGCAGGGAAACAGACATCAGCTGGGAGGTACAGTGACCGAGAATTTGGAGCTATGATGTGCTGGAAGTGGATGATGCCCAGGAGAGAATCAAAGCTGTGAGGGTGGATGGGTGATTTTAGAGCTGTTTAGGAGAGGGCACTGGGGAGAGATAGTATGGACTGATTATAATCGTGCTGAATTTTCTAGTCAGGGCTCAAATTTCTAAGGATTTGCTTTGTTCTTTTGTTAATAGTGGATTGAATAGTTCAGTTTGTGCTGGAGGCATCCATCCTCTTCCCTGCTCGTTTTTGTTCCTAAGATTTGGGGAATATCCTAAATAGTTGCGTTCTTCCCACGAAGAAACACATTAGTTATTTCAAATGTCTTCAAGTTCAGAGAATCCTTCCCAACAGTCCATGTAGCCTTGTGAGGAACTTTCTCCGGTATTTGGAAACAAAAATTGGCAGGTAAAACAGTTGATGCGCAAGGGGAGGCTTTCAAGGAGGAGATATTTTGGGTACAGGCTAGGCACATTCCTACAATGGAGAAAGAAATGGCATCAGAAGCTAGAGCTCCCTGGATGACTAAAGATATTGAAATTAAAATGAAACGGGAAATGGGAGACTTATGATAAATGTCAGGTTCCTAATAATATAGTAGAGAATCAAGCAGAGTGCAGAGGTGAACTGGAAAAGGAAATGAGAGGGCGAAGCGATTGCATGGGAAACGATTAGTGGGTAACATAAGGAGGAACATTGAAGTATTTTATAAAGCTATAAAGTGTAAAAGGAGAGTCAAGGAAATGTTTGGGTCCAAAAAGCAGATCTTCTTGTGAAGACAGAGGGCATGACTGATATAATAAATGAATACTTTGCAAATGTCTTCACAAAAGATAAGGAAGGAGATTGCTGAAAGAAGTAAGGATGGAAATAGTGGTGGCTCTGGCCATAATATTTTAATCGTTCTTGGGGGTGATCCAGAGGACTGGAGGGCTGAAAATGTTACACCCCTATATAAAAAAGGAGAGAGGGCTACTCCTGGTAACTGCAGACCAGTCAACCTAACGTCAGTGGTGGGGACATTTTTAAAGACCATAATCCAGAACAAAATTAAATGTCACTTGGAAAAACATAGGTTCATAAATGATAGCCAGCACAGATTTGTTACAGGCAAATCGTGTTTGACTAGCTTGATTGATTTCTTCCCTGAAGTAACGGAGAGGGTTGATGAGGATAATGCGGTTGATGATGTGTATATGGACTTTCAAAAGGGAAGTTTGATAAAATCCATGTAATGGATGTTGGCAAAATGAAAGCTTTTGGAATTAAAGGGGCAGTGATACGAAATTGGATAAGATACAGAAAGGAGAGAGTGGTGGTGCACGATTATTTTTCAGAGTGGAGGGAAGTATACAGTGGTGTCCTCTAAGGGTTGATATTGGGACCATTACTCTTCTTGATGCATTAATGACTTGCACTAGAGTATAAAAGGCATAATTTCAAAGTTTATTTTGCGCCTCCTCATTTTTCCTTCCAAAAGGTTAAGGAGAGATTTAATCGAGGTGTTCAAAATTATGAAGAGTTTTGATAAGGAGAAACTGATTCTACTGGCAGCTGGGTCAGTAACCAGAGGACACGGATTTAAGATACAATCATTGTAAAAGAACTAGAGGCGAGATGAGGAGAAATTTTTTTACGTGCCGAATTGTTCTGTTCTGGAATGCACTCCATGAAAGGATGGTGGAAGCAGATTCAGTAGTAACTTTCCTAAGAGAATTGGATATATACTTGAAAAGGAAAAATTTACAGGGCAATGGAGAAAGAGTGGGACTATTAGATAGTTGGCACAGGTACGATGGGCTGAATGGCCTCCTTCCGTGCTGTATGATTCTGATTGTGAGAAGCACACAGTGCTATAAGAAAGACAAAGAACAGATAACCCTGCATTGATATAGCATCTTTCACACCCTAGAACGTCCCAAAGTGCTTTAAAGCACTTTTGAAGTGCAGTCACTGTTATTATGCAGGGAAACACAGCAGCTAATTTGGACACAGCAAGATCCCACAAACAGCAATTAAATAATGACCAGATAATCTGATTTAGCATTGTTGGTTCAGGGATAAATATTGCCAGGACACCAAGGGAACTCCCCTGCTCCCTCAGTACTGGACTGAAGTGTCAGTCTAGATTATAAGCAAGCCACTGTAACAGGACTTGGATCAACAACATTCAGATTCAGAGGCAAGAGTGCGACCACTGAACCAAGATGTACACCTCAAACAGTGATTTCTTGAGCAATAGTATGGACTGCTCACTGTTTGAGACTTCAGTGTAAACCTCCAGGTTGTACCTGTTTTTTTTAGTTGAGCATGAAGCTAAAAGTTAGATCGACAATTTTGAAAGATTTGAGATGTGTTATATTTAACTTCATACCTCATCAGTTGCAATGTCAAAAGAATGCGTCTTTTTCACCGACTGATCCTGACCATTGCTTCAAATGGTTGCTGGAGTGGTACAATACTTGATGAGCCAAACAGGTAAACATTCACTTAACTGCTTCTTTCTAATATTTTGAGTAAAAAAAACACACAAAATAAAGCATTTCCTCTCTTTTTGAGATATTGTTACACATAATGGGCCCAAATTTGTCCCTCCCGTTTTTTCGGCCCAGTCATGTAAGTTGCGCCGACTTCCTACGATCCAAACGGCGCCAAAAAGATGTCCCTGGAATCTGTCCCCTCTGCCGACTCTCCCGGGGCTTGGCGCGGCGTGGGCAAGTCCAATGGGGGGGCGGAGCTAGGGCCCTGCGCCTAAAGGAATGCCGGCAGCTGTCCGCATGCGCAGTAGAGCGTTAACGCATGCACAGTAGCTCCTCCCATGATTGTGATGATGCGTGCCTGCAGCGTGGGAACCAACGCGTCCCGCCCCTATCCCGGGCCGAGTGGCCTGCCGCACAGGCCGGCGCTGCCTTCCCACGCTGAGGGCTACAAGAAACAAGTTGGTGCAGGGAGACTTTTGATCGGGGTGGTGGGGGGGGGGAGCGGAAGGAAGAGAGTTTTGATCTGGGGTGGGGGGGGGTGGTGGGAAAGAGAGAGGAGAGTTTTTTGGTCTGGGGCTGAGGAGAGAGGAGAGTTTTGATATGGGAGGGATGGAGGCAGAAGGAGGAGAGTTTTGATCGGGGGGGGGGGGGGGAGGTGTAGGAGAGAAGAGAGTTTTAATGGGGGGGGGGGGGGGGGGAGGTGGAGGGTGTGATAACTGTGTAGCCAGTAATTTTAATGAGCTTACTCAAGACTTTCCTTAACCCTGTTGATGAAAATACTTTCCTACGAGCAGGAAGTACTTCTATTTTTTATTTGGATATTTTGAAAAAATTATGTAAATATGTTTTGTCTCTTCACTACTTTTATTTTTGTAGTTTGAGCTTCCATGAATACTTCTGTTGTATAGTAAATTAACTTTGCGAAGTTTGTCAGTCCTGTAGAGCTGTTTGATCTTATTCACATTCTTTAGTCAAGTCATTAAGTACCTACCTGCGCTGATTTCTTAACACTCTGCAAGGGTTTTCTGTGCGGCCACAAGTGGCCACATACACTGGCCTAAGTTAGTTTGGAGCAACTATATTACCTGTCCAAACTGGCTTAAATGGCCAAAACGGGTTTAGGTGGCTGATAACTCCCACTTTTGGGGAAAAAAAACGAAATAAAATCCTAACTAACTCATTTACACTGGCGCAAATCAAATTGCAGAATGGCGATTTTTAAGATAGTCCAGAAAAATCAAGTTGCTCCAAAAAAAATGGAGCAACTCCTGGGCAAATTTGAGCCCAATAACCGTGCTTCTTAAACAGAGCCTCAAGCAAGGTTTAAGAAACCAAAGCTACTAATCTGTAGCTAACTGGTAAGCCTCATCCTGTGTGTGCCATTGGATATCATTCTGTTCAATAATCCAAATGTGTTTCAGCAGAAGATGCAAACTGGAAACTATGGAGAGCGTGATGTTTGACAATCTTGCTACACTACTTAAAATAAATTGCTCAGTTTTGGTCCCCATCATATCCCTCAGTAAGGTTACTTCCAAGCTATCCATTGTTTTATATCTGTGCCATTTCAATCTTTCAAAAGAGAATTCAGATTTATTTCCAGGGACTTGATATGTTTTAGGGGATCAAGGTGTCTTTCTTAAAAAGCCTTTTGATGTTTGTTTGTTGACAAGTAATCTGCTGCTTGAATATGACCCAGTGAAGATACATTGATGCGTATGAAACTTGTCAGTAGAGAGATATGTTTGGATAAATATTCCAAATGTCAAATGATGGAACAAAGTGAATTGCATTCCTGACTTAGAGATAACTATTAATGTCCAACGCAATGTTTTGCAATGAAGAGATTGTTTTATTGGGTTTCATATTTAAACTGTTTCCCATGAGAGAGGATATTCCATTTTAGAATTCTGTATAAAAGTGCTTCATTCAACAACGCTTGCAAATGAAATCCTTTTTCCAAAACAACAAAGATCCAGGCAAACCTTCTCGCCGTAGACATGTAGGGACGAGTGAGTGCAGAAGCTTCAGTTACCTGATCTGATTTCCTGCCTCACTAATGGAAGGAAATAGGATTGCAAGATGAATGCCATGCACCTATATTTGCAAACCGAAGCAATGAAAAACTTCACCCATGATGAGAGAAGTATTAATAGATGTCCAACTATTACTGTAAATGGTCAAAAAATCTATTATTACAAAAAGGTTTTGGAATGGCAATTTTTTTTCATCACCTTTTAAAATTGAAAAGTAATTATACCCTTTATTTAGCAATAAAGTAACCTGAAGATTTCACTTGAATCTTGCATCTTTAATAAACATTCATGTCAGACTAAGGCATTCAGAAGCATGGAGGTCAGTGTCCACATGTTATCTAACAATACCCAGCTTTGCTCCTCTGTTGCTCCAAAGGCTATTGCTGTGCTCTCTTAATTGCCTGTCCATCTCTGATGAGCCAAAATTTCTTCCAGCTCAATGTCAACAAAACTGAAGCCAACCCTTTTTACTTCCTGTCCGGAGCTATGGGGCCTAGACTCCACCAACCCCTTGGCTGGCATGGCAGGCTGAGTCCGGAAGTGCAGAAGCTTAGTGTACGACTCGGCTTCTGCTCTGTAACCGAGACCGCTTTCCTCCCTCTCTGTAACATTACCCACCTCATTCAACATCCTGCAGTCCGCGTCCTCACCCACGCAATGTCCCACACTCCCATCATTCCCTGCCCTCGCCAAGCTCCAGTTGGGTCTCGGTGTCGCCGCATCCACCCACTGCTCCTCTAACACTGAGCTTCTCCTCGTCCCCAACACCTCACATCCTACCATTGTGGCTACTTGTTCAGCCACTACGCTCTTGCCCTTTCTGTCTGGTCCTCCCCCTTTGATACTACTTATCCTGCTTTTAAAGGCCTTCTCATAATCCTTCTCCTCGACCATACCTTATTTTGTCTCACTTAACTTAGTTTAAAACTAGTTGCATTTGCGAGTTGTAGGACTAGTGGTTGTAGCAGGCAGTCACAGTTGTTATCTGCTGGAGTAGGACTTCATCATCATCGTCATCATAGGCAGTCCCTCATGTTGAGGATGACTTGCTTCCATGCCAAAAAAGGGATGAGTTCACAGCTGTTTTAATGAAGGACCTAATATTCCAGATCCCGAACTACATGTTGAAGGATGGAAGATGCCTGTGAGTGGATTTTTTTAACGTATGGTGGCCATTGCACACCAGCCATCTCATGGGCTTGACAGAGCTAGGTCTTGGTCCGGTGGCAAGGGTTATCCAAGACGACTGGACTTGCTCTGCTGCACGGACCTAGTGCACACACAATCGCAGTGTGGCTGGCCTGTGCTGCCCCTGGGCCCTTGCCTTTTCTGGGCTCCGAACTCACGCCTCTCCTGGGCCCCGATCATGTTGCTCCACGATCACTTGCCGCTCCTTCGCCCCGACCTCGCCACTTCTGCTGACAAGTAGGCAAGTGCATGGGCAAGTAGGATTTACGGCGCTGATGACTGCATTTTGTCAGTTGTGTGCTTGAAGTCACCCTGTGCTGCAATAGTAATTATGGAACTCATTACAACATGAAGCAACCTGCTTTTCATCTCTAGTTTCAACAGAAAGAATACATAACTGCAGAGAATAGGTTTTCAGGCTGGATTCCACTCAAGGGGCCCAAAGTCCATGGTAGTGTGCTCTGCTGGTGCAAGTGCAGCAGAACAAACCTCCCCACCCACCCTAAGCCCAGGCTAGAAACTCTGAGCATGGAGCCATCGACATGGCCATGAGGCTGCCAATGCCTGCATGGGCACATCAGTGGCATTGCTCTGAACTGTTGGAGTGGCTCCATGCCACTTTGATGGCAGAGTGGAGACCAAGAACTAACATCTCTTTAGTTCTCCAACTTCCAAGGGAACAAACCAGCCCACTTTGGAAAAAGTCATCAATCCCCTCCTGGATTGATTATCTTTCCCTATTATAGGTTTGGGGCTTTTCTTGAAGGTTTTGGCGGGACTCACACCAACTCTCGACTGGTTTGACTTTCGCTGCTATTAACAGAAGGTGCAAAAGGGTAGAATTCCTGGGATAGTCTGGGAGTTCCGCCAATCAGCTCCTTGACAAAGGTAGAGCGGGCGGAAGATTCACCTGCCTCTGCATCCCCAGAAAATGGCAGAGCAGAAAACATGACAAGGAATCGCAGAGGAACTGCGTTCTGCCCTGTTTTCTGGTTCCAATCCGGCCATCCACTGGAATTGTGCCTTGGCCCCAATCAGAATTCAAAAGCTAAAGGGCTGGAACTTTTGTACTGTCGTTTTTGAGGCAGTCTCACTGTCTGAGTGCTGATTTTAGCACTGGGCGTTAGGCGCAGCCTCAAAGTCCTGAATTCAGTTTGTAAGCACAAAGATGAGGGAGCAGCGCTAAAAAGTGACGTTGCACGCTTTTCCTCGGGCGAGAGCTCAGGAGGACGACGGAATTTTGCATCGGAAGGCTGCTGCCATGCTAGAAAACAATGGGAAGAAAAAAAAAGAACTAAAACTTCTCCGATCCACGCACACACTCCCCCACTCTTAAAACTAATGAAAACATGCAGAAATAGAGACAAACTTTGGTTTTATGAAAGGTAAATCATGTTTGATAAATTTGCAGGAGTCCTTTGAGGATACAAATGAGCAGGGTGGATAAGGGGGAACCAGTGAATGTGGTGTATTTGGATTTCCAGAAGGCATTCAATAAGGTGCCACATAAAAGGTTACTGCACAAGATAAAATTTCAAAGGTAGGGGTTAATATATTAGCATGGATAGAGGATTGACTAACTAACAGAAAACAGAGTCAGGATAAATGGGTCATTTTCCGGTTGGCAAACTGTAACTAGTGGGGTGCCACAGGGATTGGTGCTGGGGCCTCAACTGTTTACAATCTATATCAATGACTTGGATGAAGGGACCAAGTGTAATGTTGCCAAGTTTGCTGAGGATACAAAGATGGGTGGGAAAGCAAATTGTGAGGGGGACACAAAAAATCTGCAAAAGGATATAGACAGGCTAAGTGAGTGGGCAAAAATTTTGCAGATGGATTATAATGTGGAAAAAGGTGAGGTTATCCACTTTGGCAGATAAAATAGAAAAACAAATTATAGTTTAAATGGAGAAAAATCATTTGGATGGGTCGGAGAGGAATTTTTCCAGATTTTTTTCTCCCTAAATTGGCCTGGGTTTTTATCTGTGTTTTGCCTCTCTCTCGAGATCACATGGCTCTGGTTGGAGTGGATTGTAGGTGTTTTTAGTATAAGGGGTGTTGCAGTGGTGTGGGGCGGACTGGATGCTCTTTGCCTTTCCGTCATTGTTCATGGGTTTGTATGTAACCTTTAGGGCTGCTGATGAAGGGCCATGCAGTTCTTTGTCGGCCGGCGCGGACACGATGGGCCAAAATGGCCGTCTCCTGCGCTGTAAATTTCTGTTTCTAAAGTGCTGCAGTACAGAGGGACCTGGGGGTCCTTGTGCATGATACACAAAACGTTAGTATGCAGGCACAGCAAGTAATCAGGAAGGCAAATGGAATGTTGGCCTTTATTGCAAGGGGGATAGAGTATAAAAGTAGAGAAGTCCTGCTACAACTGTACAGGATATTGGTAAGGCCACACCTTGAGTACTGCGTACAGTTTTGGTCTCTGTATTTAAGGAAGGATATACTTGCATTGGAGGCTGTTCAGAGAAGGTTCACTAGGTTGATTCCGGAGATGAGGGGTTGACTTATGAAGATAGATTGAGTAGGTTGGGCCTATACTCATTGGAGTTCAGAAGAATGAGAGGTGATCTTATCGAAACATATAAGCTAATGAGGGGGCTCGACAAGGTGGATGCAAGAGAGGATATTCCACTCATAGGGGAAACTAAAAGTAGGGGACATAGGGCCCAAATTTCCCCATGAGTTGCACCGTATTTTTTGGTGTAACTTGATTTTTCTGGTATCATCTTTTTAGTTGCAAATATGGTCATTTAATTTGCGCCAGTGTAAGTGAGTTAGTTAGGTTTTTTGTTCGGTCAGTTTCTTTTTTCAAAAGTGGGTGTTCCCAGCCACTTACACCATTTTTGCCAATTTGGCCAGAAAAAAGTTGTACTAAACTAACTTAGGGCAGCGTATGCGACGCACAGAAAGACCTTACTTACAGTTAAGGAATCGGCGCAAGTAACTACATTTAAAGCACCACCAAGCACCAAACAAAGCACAACAAGTAATAAGCAATTAATTAACAAATAAAATAGAAGGAACCCTGCAGCTAAAGCACCAAAATCAATCAGTAAATAACAAATAAAAAATAGAACTCCGACCTTTGGGAACACAGCGGGTTGCCGATGAGGGAGCCCATTCGGTCAGGGCTAGTGACAGCGTGCTTCGGCCCCTCCCACACAGCCTGCAGCGTGTGTTTGCAGAAACGACCTGCCAGGAGCTACTGCACATGCGCGCAGACTCTAGCGCGCATGTGCTGAGGTCCCGGCACTGTTTTCAGTGCTGGGACCTAGCTCCGCCCCCCTCTCTTTGTTCTGCGCCATGCCAGCTCCACAGACGGCCCGAGAATCGGCCATGATCGCACGGATTTTTTTTGCCGCTGCTTCTGAGGTAAAATGTCGGCGGTGGGGGGGGGGGGAAACGGAGGGCCAAATTTGGGCCCATAGTCTCAGAATAAGGGGCTGCCCATTTAAAACTGAGGTGAGGAGGAATTTCTTCTCTGAGGGTTGTAAATCTATGGAATTCTCTGCCCCAGAGAGCTGTGGAGCTGGGTTATTGAATATATTTAAGGCGGAGATAGATTTTTGAGCAATAAGAGAGTAAAGGGTTATTGGGAGCTGACGGGGAAATGGAGCTGAGTCCAGATCAGCCATGATCTTATTGAATGGCGGAGCAGGCTCGAGGGGCCAAATGGCCTACTCCTGCTCCTATTTCCTATGTTCTTATATTCTTGTGTTCTTTCTGGACAATTCCGCTCTTTTGCGACAACTTTTTCCTGCCCATACGGCAGCCATACAAAGCAAATGTCACGACAGCAAATGTATGCTGGATGACGTCACCATGTGGGTGGTGTTAGCCGGCACAGCGTTGCCTCTTGGCGCCTCTGCCAAAGAGTCAACTCAATTTAGGTCGAGGTGTCAATGCCGCTTACTGACGACGGTAGGCATTTGCCGCCCGTTAGCCGCCTCCTACGTGACGGTAACGGATGGCGTACAAAACCCAATTTCGACCCCCTCGTATTTAGTTAACATCTAACACGCTGAATGATGCTCAGGAGATTTTTGGGCATCATCTTAGCCTGAGATTGCAATACAGCCAAGACATGCTGCCAGCCAGTGGGCATCTTTTAGTAATGTGTCATTCTTTTCATGTTCACTTTTATTATATTGTAATTACTGGAAATGGCTGATGTATCATTTCAATACATCCCACTGTAATATAGTTACATAGACTTCTGGAGAGCCAGGATTGATGAGACATTGAGCAACTTAATACGATTATAAAGGAAATCTTTCTAATGGAGCCAACAGAACAATAGCAAATAAAATCCCTCATGTTTTAATAAATAGAGTTTCTGTAAATTCCAATGAATTTGCCTTTCAAGCAACAGAAAGAGAATTACATTTATTTAGAATATTACCAGTAACTTCAAATAGTCTCTTTCTCGCACACTTACAAGAACAATGTCTACAGGTATAACCAAAGCTGTTATTGACAATAGACTATAAGGTCAGATTTGACTAAGTCGTATGTTTTAGCATGATTAAAAATAGACATTGTAATTATTCCATCTTAATATTTGGTGTCCATATATCAAATAGATTTGCTCAACATGTTCTACATTCATCATAGGCAGTCCCTCGGAATCGAAGAAGACTTGCTTCCACTCTTAGCATGAGTTCTTAGGTGGCTGTACAGTCCAATATTAGAACCACAGTCTCTGTCACGTGGGACGGATGGTCGTTGAGGGAAAGAGTGGGTGGGACTGGTTTGCCGCACACTCTTTCTGCTGCCTGCGCTTGATTTCTGCGTGCTCTCGGCGACGATACTCGAGGAGCTCAGCGCCCTCCCAAATGCACTTCCTCCACTTAGGACGGTCAATGGCCAGGGACTCCCAGGTGTCAGTGGGGATGTCGTACTTTATCACGGAGGCTTTGAGGGTGTCCTTATAACGTTTCCTCTGCCCGCCTTTGGCTCGTTTGCTGTGGACGAGTTCCGACTAGAGCGCTTGCTCTGGGAGTCTCGTGTCTGGTATGTAAACTACATGGCCTGCCCAGCAGAGCTGACCAAGTGTAGTCAGTGCTTCAATGCTGGGGATATTGGCCTGGACGAGGACGCTAACGTTTATGTGTCTGTCCTCCCAGGGGATTTGCAGGCTCTTGTGGAGACATCGCTGGTGGCCCTGTAGACCATGAGCTTGGTGGCAGTTTTGAGGGACTGGTCTTCAAACACACTTTTCCTCAGGTGGTCGAAGGCTGCACTGGCGCACTGGAGGCGGCATTGGATCTTGTCGTCAATGCCTGCTCTTGTTGATAGGAGGATCCTGAGATGGGGAAGTGGTCCACATTGTCCAGGGCCACGCCGTGAATCTTGATGTCTGGGGGGCAGTGCAGTGCGGCGAGGACAGGCTGGTGGAGGACCTTTGTCTTACTAATGTTTAGCGGAAGGCCCATGCTTTCATATGCCTCGGTAAATACGTCGACAATGTCCTGGAGTGCAGCCTCTGTATGTGCGCAGACGCAGGCATCGTCCACGTACTGTAGCTCAACGACAGAGGTTGGGGTGGTCTTGGACCTGGCCTGGAGACGGCGAAGGTTGAACAGCTTCCCACTGGTTCTGTAGTTTAGTTCCACTCCAGCGGGGAGCTTGTCAACTGTGAGGTGGAGCATGGCAGCGAGGAAGATTGAGAAGCGGGTTGGGGGGATGACGCAGCCCTGCTTGACCCCGATCGGACGTGAATTGTGTCTGTGATGGATCCATTGGTAAGGATCACGGCCTGCATGTCGTCATGGAACAGGTGGAGGATGGTGACATACTTTTGGGGGCATCCAAAATGGAGGAGGAAACTCCATAGACCCTCGCAGTTGACAGTGTCAAAGGCCTTTGTAAGATCGAAGAAGGCCATGTATAAGGGCTGGCGCTGTTCCCTGCATTTTTCCTGCAGCTGTCGCGCTGCAAAATTCATGTCCGTTGTGCCCCGGAGGGGACAAAATCCGCACTGCGACTCCGGGAGGAGCTCCTCTGTCACTGGGAGAAGACAATTGAGGAGGACTCGAGCGATGATTTTCCCAGTGGCTGATAGCAGGGAGATTCCTCTGTAGTTGCTGCAGTCGGACTTGTCCCCTTTTTTAAAGATGGTCATGATCACTGCATCTCTGAGATCTCCCAGCATGCTCTCCTTCCTCCAGATGAGAGAGATGAGGTCATGTATTCGTGCCAGTAGTGCCTCTCCACCATACTTCAGTGCCTCAGCAGGGATTCCATCCGCTCCCGTAGCCTTGTTGTTTTTTAGCTGTCTTATGGCCTTTTCCACCTCCTGCAGTGTTGGGGTCTCACTGAGGTGGTGGCGGGTAACATGCTGCGGAATGGAGTTGAGAATACTCAAGTCAAAGGCAGAGTCTCGATTGAGGAGATCCTCAAAGTGTTCCTTCCACCGGGCCCTGACTGCCTCGGTGTCCTTGATGAGCGTTTCCCCGTTCTTGGCCAGGAGTGGGGTGGGACCTTGGGAGTTTGGTCCATATGTGGCCTTGACTGTGGTGAAGAATCTTCGCACATCATGGTTGTCGCCCGGCTGCTGTATCTCCTGTGCTTTCTTCATCCACCACCTGTTCTTTAGGTCCCGGCTTTTTTGTTGCACCTTCGCCTTTTGCCGTCTCTAATGCTGCTTTGCTGCTGCAGAGTTGGGTTGTTGTTTAAGGCTCAGAAATGCCCTGCGCTTGCAATCAATTAGTTCTTGAATCTCCTGATCTCATCAAACCAGTCCTTGTGTTTCCTGGTTAAGTGACCGAGCGCCTCCTTTCAGACACTGATTATGGAGGCCTGGAGGGCAGACCAAGCGCTGTGGGCATTCTGCATCTCTGGGTGATCAAGGCACGCCAGGTTAGCTGTGAGACGCTGACTGTAAAGGGCTTTCTTAGCTGGGTCCTTAAATGCCCCGGCATTGACTTTTTTGCGACACTGCTTCTGTTGCCCCCTTCGCTTTGGGGCTATATTGATGTCAATGATGGATCGGATTAGGCAGTGGTCCATCCAGCAGTCATCAGCTCTTGTCATGGCACATTAAGGCCTCGTCATCCCCTGTCTGAGCAGCGATTCCTTTCCATGTGTGAACTGTACAAAGTGTGTATAATTATGTCATTGTAAATATGTTCAATATTGCAGGTTATAATTGACCATTTGAATGTTGCGGTTGTGGCCTGGAAGTGCAGCTGTAAAAGGCGGGGGCAGATTTATCATTGTATGACTCATCCCATTTCTACAAAAAGGCCAAAGGCAAATTTCAGTCTTGTAAAGAAATTGAATCCTGTTGCTCTCAGCCAGAATCGTCAGGTTAGCTGCTGACGAGCTGCATTGTGCCTGTTCGAGAGCTACCACTGCAATCACACATCCTTTCTACTTTGCTCCGGCTGACCTTAAAAAAAACCCCATGTATTTCACAAGATTATGTATTAAATATTGATGAAGAAAAGCTTCTGATCCATCCACACCTTTTATACACATGCTACTATTGTGTTTCTGTTTAAGAGTGCACTGCACTACACATCGGAAGATGGACCGATCATTTATCAATTAAGAAAATTTACCATTGCCAGCTTCCAAGTGTTTCTTAAATGATTCCACCATTGATGGGATGAAGGAAATGCAGGATGCTCAAGAGGCCAGAGTTGGAGGAATGCGGACTTCACTGAGGGTTGGAGGGCAAAAGAAGGTTATAGAGATAGAGAGGAGCGAGGCTATTTGAATACAAGGATGAGAATTTTAAAATCGAGACCTTGTTGTACCGGGAGCCAATGTGGGAACCAGCGAACATGGGTGATGGGAGAATGAGACTTGGTGTGAGTTAGGATACAGGCAGCAGAGTATTGGATGAGCTCAAGTTTACGAAGGGTCGAAGAGGAGAGGCTGGCCAGGATGGCATTGCAATAGTTGAGTTTGGAGGTAACAAAGCTTGGATGAAGGTTTTAACAACAGATGGGCTGAGGCAGTGACTGAGATGGCCGATATTATGGAGGTGGAATTGGGTGGTTTTTGTGATGGAGAGGATATGGGGTTTGCAGCTCATTTTGGGGTCAAGTTGGATGTCGAGTTTGCAAACCGCCTGAGACAGTGGCCAGAGAGGTGGGGTGGAATCGATGGCTCGGGAATGGAGTTTGTGGCTGGGACTGGTGCTAATTGTTGTTAACTAGGTTATTGTACAGATGATCCCTAAATTTACTCATGCAATTGATTCCATTATTTTGCGGAATGGAAGTAAGCCTATGGGTTTGTGGTTGCCTGTTTCTGTTTTGTTACCCTGAATATGGGCATCACATTAGCTTGTTTCTAATCTTCTGGTACCTCCCCAGTGTCCATTGAATCCCTTGTAACTAACTAATTTCTTCTCTGAGGGTTATAAATCTGTGGAATTCGCTGCCTCAGAGAGCTGTGGAAGCCGGGACATTGAATAACTTTAAGACAGAGATAGACAGTTTCTTAACCGATAAGGGATTAAGGGGTTATGGGGAGCGGGCAGGGAAGTAGACCTGAGTCTATGATCGGATCAACTATGATCATATTAAATGGCGGAGCAGGCTCGAGGGGCCGTATGGCCTATTCCTGCTCCTATTTCTTATGTTCCTATGTAATATCAGTGTTTCAAAAATCTCTTCCCTAATCTCTTTTAGCACTTTAGAGACTTATTTGTTCTGACCCCAAGTAGCTGGCTTAGGGCTTTCATCTCATTTTTAACAAAGAAGGTGGAACCCTTCCCATGCACCGGTCCTCAGCCCCATTTTCAAAAGCACATATAGTAAACTAAAACATTGTTCACCAGGACATTAACTACGTATGGACAGTAACCATGTATGAACAGAAAAGCTCCTTGATGCATGTTCACAGAATGTTGACATGATGGGATAGATTTTCCAACATGAGTGCAGTTTACAGTTGCAGGGTTAGAAATGGGTTTTGCTTGGCATGAATGAGAGTATGCTATTGATTTTCTGAGGTTAATGCCTTATCATCACTCTGTCCAGCTCCTAGTGTAGATTTGGATGTGAGCACTAATGGTGGCAAAGAACAATTGTGTGAGAGTGAAATTTAAAGGAATAAGACCAATTGAAAGAGTTCTACAATGGAGTAACACACATTCTGAATGGCTCAAATGCTATTTCAAACCATTAGCACCTATTTTCAAGGCTATACGAGGAGTCAGAACTGGCGGATAAAAATGAAGGGAAAAGAAACCCAAGGTGGAGGCAAGTAATGGGGCAGCCCTGCACCCAATCGTCTGTTCAATAATTTCTGAAAAGATGGTGGTGCTACTCGAGGGTGGTTGCAAGGCGGGTGGACCTCTGTGCCACTCCATGGCATCATCTCCATGGGTCAGCGCTGCAACATGCCTGCAAGGAAGTGAAGCCAGGTTTCAGGCCATAGCTGAGGCTCAATGTATGGGCCAACATTATGCTGCATGGTAGCTGCAGGTGTCCTTGCAGCAGATGGCACAGCTTTGCATCAGCTTTCTGCTAACTTGAACGCTGTGAAACCCGATTCCTGCGTTGTTGGCGGGTAAGTATGCCAGGGCCGGCTAATGAAGGTGGTGGCATCTTGGCAGGTGCAACCAATCGGTGTACACTGTCTGCTTTCTCTGCAGTGCCACTGAAAGAAGACCATGATTGTGATTGGGGTGCTTCTGAGAGGGGCATGCAGCATTACAGTTGGTTAAACATCCACATGTCTTAATTCCTGGGGGAATATGAGTGTCTACAGCTGCTAATCATCTGCCAGAGCAAAGTATATGCATCAGGTGAGCACAGAACACATCGCACACACCCTGATCTTCTTACCTCCCCTCTGTTGGTACCCTTGCTCTTCTTCCAAGTACCTTGGGTGGAGGAATTCCTTTTGGGGAAACCCATTGAGAATTGTGCAAAAATATTAGAACAATTGATTGCGAAGGCTCTTGAGAACCGAAGAAAAATGGCAAAAAAATCCCCTTTTGTTACCACTGTATCCTTTCCATATTTCATTTACTTGTCCGACATGCAAATAAAAAAAATGGGCAGAAAATCCACACTGACATGGGCATAGAGATGCCTGTCCTGTTCCACATCTGCACAGCTGCTTCACGTAGAACCGAAGGCCATTCAAACATTTTATTTTAATTTTCGGATTTTGCCACTAGCGTTAATGAAGGAGAAAACATAGAGCTCGATGTCACTTGGAATGGAAGATTTATTCGGATTCAACTCAAAGCTGTGACAAGCAGGTTGTGTGTTTTGATCCTTCTGCCTGTATTTCTCTGATGAAAATGTCAGATCATAATTAAATGTCATTTTTCTGCTTGACAGGAAGTGCACAATGACAAATGAGAAGTAGCGCTTCCATGTACTAAAAGGGCTGGTTTTATTAATATGGGATTTTGAAAATCACAAGGTGCTTGTAAAACTGAAAAAATTCAGCAAAGGTTCAAAGCCCTTTGACCTATATAATAACTCTGGCTTTCCTCAATGCTTTGACAGGGAGCCATTGGCTGCCAGAATTAAAGATTTAACACTGAGGGGGAAATAGTGACTGTCCCCGTCGTGCTCTCCCTTCCAAGAGGGATCCCACTAATAATGAAGTGATTTGCTGCTGGTGCTCAGTGTTGCGGAAATTGTCCAGTCAGTGCACGAGTCAGAGCTGGCTGTGTGGGTTCCTGCAGGTAGTGCAGCAAGGTGTTGCATTTGTATGTCCCTTGGAGTTGCTGCTTATTCGTGGATGTAGAAACCAAAGAGAGATGTGTTAGAATTCTAGCTGTATGGTTCCCTCCCCCCACTTCCAAGATGTCTTAGTTGGCAAAGTGTTGTGCATCATGGTATTGTGCATGAGTGGAGATATCTCGGTCAGTAAGTATACGAGACAAAATAGCAAAAGGATGGTGCCAAACCTCTATTTGGGAAAGGACCCTGGCTTACTCTCCTCCTGCTGTCACTGGCAACAATTTCAACAGCTGCCTCTTCAAACTCTGGCAAGCAGAGAAGTAATGTTGAGATACTGCAAGTCTACAGTGTCACCCAAGTGTCCATCCTACATCACAGTTTGTAGGCGGAGTAAAGTTCCACATATTATGAAGCTGGGGTACAGGCAATCTCCAATCCACTCACTTTTTCCTTGCCTCAACTTCACTAAACATTGCAGTCTATACCCCCTGTAATTGTGAAGCAAACAAACTTGCCTTTAAATTCACAGCAGAGCCCTTTATATTTCTAGGCCTGCGGAATAGATCCATCCCCTTGCAACTGTGAGATCACCAGCGACAGACTCACATCAGTCGGGGAGATCGCTCTATAGATACAATGAAACTCAAACACAAAGTTGGGCCCGAATGGAAATGTGCCAAATTTGGGTGGGCACAATTCTGGCATTGCCCATTCCTGCCATTCCATCCCTATAAACCAGTGGAATAGCACTGACAATTAAAGCTAAATTAATGAGATTATCACCAAGGAGGGCAAAATATCAGAGAGGGGAGGATAAAGGAAAAATTTTATTTTGATACAAGTCCAGGTAAATACTTGGTTGAAATCCTGATCCACTGCAGCTGAGATTCCAGTTGTATCCACTTTTTATTTTCTCCTGTCTCAACTTTTTGAAAGCATGCAGTAATTTTGCACCTTACTGCACAATTAACATATTCCACACACACACATGCAGTGAAAGCACACAGTGCAGAACGATTTTAACTGGAGAATCAAAGGCCAATTAAACACAATTGGTAGATTGGTTGGTAACTTACCAGTTCGTGCAAAATCTAAATGGTGTTTTCTGAAGCAGTGTTTAAAATTATGAGGGGTTTCAATAGATTAGATAAGGAGAATCGGTTTACACTGGCAGGTGGGAAGGTAACCAGAGGATATAGATTTAAGGTAATTGGCAAAAGAATTAGAGGGGCGATGGAGAATTAAAAAAAAAAAAAATTGTGTTGTGATCTGGAATGCACTGCTTGAAAGGATGGTAAAAGCAGATTTGATAGTAACTTTCAAAAGGGAATTAGAAAAATATTTACATAAAATTTTGCAGTGCTATGGGGAAAGGGTAAGGGACTGGGACTAATTGGATAGCTCTTTCAAAAAGCCGGCACCGGCACAATGGGCCAAATGGTATCCTTCTCTGTTGAATGATTTTATGATTCAACTGCTACGTGTTTTGGCCTCACGCGTGTTTGTTTGTAGCTGTGCTTAGTGTAATAGAATGTGAGCTTGCATTCATTAATGATTGCATCAAGCCCACTATTATGTCGGAGCAGTGACTGAACAGCGAAGGTGTAGTTAGTTTGTACAAAGGAATCTTTGCCATTTGATCTCATTGGATTTGACAAGGTAGCAAAGGGCACAGTGATATACGAGCTTCTCTTATCAGTGTAATTCTATATTTCGGGTTCAAATAGAAAGCCTTCTGGAAGGCAAGTTTTGATGACCTCCTCAGTATCAAAGTATTAATTTCTGAAGACTGCTCATCTACTGTATTTAGTCATTTGAATGAGATTTAATTTCTTGGCTTTATTAAATGCTCTAATTAAGCATGCTTCCCATTAATTCACAGCAATTTCCACTTATGCAACTATATATCACATTAAAGTCTACAACTAGAGCACAATTCCACCATCATTTCTTATTGATATTCCAAGTTGCAGCTAATAAATTAATGTATGTTAGGCAACAAATCAGAACTAAGTTGAGGGAGTTTACAAATAAAATACAAGTTAAGTGGGTGGAAAAATGATCAAAGAACTATTAGGAAGATATGAAAATAACAAAAGGAGGTTTGAACAGCCAATAACATGCATCAGCAAGAGAAATTGTTCTGAAATCTTTTGGCCACCATCAGTACTGAAATAACAATTGTTGAAAATAAAATTGATTTAAAAAAAACCCCCACAAAATTTACATGTTTCACAATGATATGATTAAACTTACATAACTTGAGGCCTCAGCCTCTCAAACCTGCGTTTTTAAACTTTATATTTGTTCCACTATCAAATCAGTTGAACACATTTAACAGCTACAATTCTCAGCATATCTCAGTCCAAGGGTGGGCATTGTGGAGAAATCTCCCAACAAGATACTTTTAGGTCATTGTGCACACAGATCAGTGTTTTTTCCCCCACTCAAGCTATAATAGTAATTATAAAAGTTTGTTTTTCCAAACGACTTCCAAACAAAAACACACTAAAGCATGAACTTCAGAACTTTTGAGGCACGTTTTGACAGGAAAAGTATTCGTGTTTTATTTCACGAAGTCTGTTTTACAATGTCTGAGGGCACTGTCTATTTGGTGAAATCAACACTCCCCAGACACAAAGGAGGAAGAAAATCCACCCTCCAGTCTTTACTTAAAAAGTCTATTTTAAATCACAAAATCGGACATTAGATAGCCTGCACTTTTAGGTTTTAAAAAAATATGTGGCAAGGCAATAATATTGCATCGAGGGAGATGGGGCATCTGGGATCAGAGTGAATAGGGCAAGCAATTGAAGAATTGAGAGCAGCGCACGGACTGAGGGGGAATCCGAGAGAGAGAGATTTAAAATCTCCAACAATAATTAAAACATGAAGGAATGAGACTTTGCATATGTAATAGTTAATTTTCAGTAATAGAAAGCTTGATTGGCAGTAATTAGCACTTATCACATCATTGAGTAATTAGACTGAAATGTACGAGACTTAACTTTGTGGCGAGTTCGTATCTACTGTGCAAATACAGCAACTTCACAGTTCAGTGCATTTCAATTGTGAGGCAGACAGCGAAATACCAGTTTCACAAAGCTAACGGCATCTCAGACAGCAACATTTGGATTTCCACATTTAACCACGCATCTGCTCTTGCCTGAAGTTGCTGTGGTACTTACTCATAAATAACAGCAAGCACTATTAGTCAATATAAATCCTTGTAAAAGTCAGATAGCCAGGTGATAAAGGATACTTAGAGCCTGGTGTTTAGTTGCTCACAAGCCTTTATTTACATAGACCCACATTACATACTGTGCACCTCCCAGACAAACTAACAATGCTTCCCCAGTCTACTCCCATATATATGAGCACCAGAGAGTACTCGCCATCTGAATACAATTAACACCCAATTGCTATACACTACTTGAATACAATTAACCCTCCTCACATCTGCTTTACATTAACTGTAGGGAGGAGAGGTTGTTAAAAAAAAATGTCAAACCACACACTTTTGCAGTCAATATTCCAATCTCGTGCATTTGGGAACTTTGTGCTTGAGGAGTAAGTAAAGAATTGAGATGCTATTGAAAACTCTGCAAGAATGAAAGGCAGGTGATCAATATTTGACCTGCGCAGACACTAATTTAAGTCATCAGTCTTGATAAATCACAACCTGTGCTCCTTTGGGGTTTGTTCCATTGATATGGATGTCTTGTCATCTAATACAGTCACTGATGTCCTAACACTGCAGGTCAGCATCCCACTGGTATACTTGTAAAGGGATTAGGTGCAGGAGCCATGCCAAGCTCTTTAATAGTAGTCCTGCTAACTGAACAGAAATTCAAGGTTATAAGGATTTGCTCAGTTTATGGTTCCTGAAATCACTACATTTTCCAAGTAAGGGAAATTATATAAAACGCTTGTTCAGCATTCCAGCACTGTCCACTGTGGCCACTGAATGTCTGTTTCCTTTATTATACCTGAACGGATCGCCATAAAAACAGTGTCTGCACATATATTAACATAAAGCTCATACCTTAAATTGTTACAAATTGGAGCCAAGAGAAGGGCATGAATGACATTACCGAAAGTACTTCATAAGAACATAAGAAATAAGAGCAGGAATAGGCCATTTGGCCCCTCGAGCCTGCTCCGCCATTCAGTAAGATCATGGCTGATCTGATCATGGACTCAGCTCCACTTCCCTGCCCGCTCTCCAATGACTGCACCATTCCTGTGGTGGTGGAAGGCAATGGATGTGACTATTGCAAATAACTGGAAATCCTGGTGTGAAGTTTCCTTGCCTTCAGTTCCAAGGTTAGGGGCAGAAAAGTGTGGGAGTTGGTGAGGGGTCAGGGAGTTTTCTCTGGTTATGTTTGTTCCCCAACTGCTGCACAATAAGGCCAAAGACCTGTAGGAATTGGGAAAAACTGAGAACAAGCAAGCACTTGAGATGTTAGCAATTTCCAGAATCTTTCTATGAAGGTGTCTGTGGCAGTGTGAAAGGGCCCCATACCATCACCGTTTCCAATAGGCACACCGTGCAGGCCAGTCGTACTGATTTATTCAAAGATCCCAATAGTATTGGGGTAGGTAATCTTATCTGAGGCTGTCATTATTATCACAAAGGGGCATTTTGTAGGTTTTTGGGAACAGGTGGGACTGAGACTGGGATCGGAAATTGCTTCCTCCAAGACGTGTTTATGTTTCAGTGCTTTTTAAGCTTTGCCTTTATTAAATATTATTGTTTCTCTTATTTTGCCTGTATTTTTTCCACAGTGCCCATTTCATTTCCCTTTTCTTTGCTATGTGATTGTTGTTGAAATTGTGTTCAGCTTCTTTTGTTAACCATGGTCCTGGTTTGGAGTTTTGCACCGTGCTCTGTTTTAGTGTTTCTATCCAAAGGGGTGGTGTTGCATAGAGACTTGCCTGTTACACTGTTGCCTTGAAACAGATTGGGGGGAGAGAGGAGGCAGTGGGTTGTGCGGAATGTGCTATACACTACAATAACAGGACATTTGCGGGCAGTGCACCCATTGAGAGTAACTGTTTCCGGATAGGAAAGATACTTTGTGCAGAATGTACCGGCTGTGATGCCAGCAGTTGAGATTTGCCGTGCCCACTGCAGTGGCTGGAAATATCTGGCTGTTTTGCTGCAACAACGTGACCTCTCGATGAGAACCGTGTTTCCAAATTTAGCAACAATGAGCTCTTTTGGGAAAGTACCTTCAAGAAAACTTCAGTTTAATTGAAGAACCATTATTTGTTCAGCCTCCGGAGCTATATTTAGTAATTGCTGATGAGTCATCTCTTGACGTGTCAACAATTTATACTACTTGGTCGGTCAGATAAGAAATTAAATGCGTGGGTTATTTGTGTAGATGAGTCAAATTCTGCCGTGTATGTAACAGAAGAAGCGGATGAAACCTAATGTTTTGGAACCTTCATAGCACAGTAGACCGACGGCATTATTGTCAGTGGAATTTCCACAAACTATGATTGAAACCAAAGACTTCAGGTATAATTTCTAGTTTTTTGAATCCGCTATTCTACTGTGTGGCAGGTTTACACACAAGCAGCTCAGTTGTTGAGTACCTCTGGTTGTAAGCATTCCTGTTAACTGCAGTGTTGGATGGTACACATGCTATTATTGGCACAATAGAAGCCAACAGGAAGGCAATGTGTGCACAGAAAAGAGTGTTTTGAGAGCACGAGCAATAATGATTGGACAGTGACACATCCTGAGCCCTTCTACTCATTTGACACCTTTAACCTAGTTACCAGCACAGAACAGCTTTATTTCCTCCTCCATTAAACCTCCCCCCCCCCACCCCACCCCACCCCACCCCCTACCCCCCTACCCTCCTACCCTCCTGTAGTTGTGTAGTTCTACAGCATCAGTTATATTCCACTATGTTGCACAAAGTAGTCATTATTCATGATCCTTGATGGTTAATGTACACGGGTTATTTTACCATGTTTTATTCACAACTGAACCCCATCCTAACCCATCTGACAATGACCCAGGAAGCCTGGCCAATTTTTCCTTCCCACACCCAACCCAAGGCCAAATGCAGCATTCCTTATTGCTGCCCTGATTGAGATCAGCTGACTTGGCACCAGTCATGAATGACACCTGGGACCTTTAACTTCTGTATGGTTCAGGACTTGGGTTTAAGCCCCATTCCAGAGACTTGAGCACAAAAATCTAGGCTGACATTCTGGTGCAGTGCTGAGGGTGTGCTGCACTGTCGGAGGTGCCGTCTTTCAGATGAGATGTTAAACCAAGGCCTCGCCTACTCTCTCAGGTGGACATAAAAGATCCCACGGCACTATTTTGAAGAACAGCAGGGGAGTTCTCCCCGATGTCCTGGCCAACATTTATCCCTAAGTCAACATCGCTAAAAACAATAGATGATCTGGTCATTATCACATTGCTATTTGTGGGAGCTCGCTGTGTGCCAATTAACTGCCACGTTTCCTACATTACAACAGTGACTACACTTAAAAAGTACTTAATTAGCTGTAAAGCGCTTTGGGACATCCTGAGGTCATGAAAGGCGCTATATAAATGCAAGCTTTTTTTCTTTTTACTAGATAAACTCACTGACTTATCAGGGATGGCCATAAAAGAGAGTGTAATACTACAAATAGAACGTCCCCAAACCAGAAATCTCGGGACCGAGGCCATTCCGGTTTTTGGGATTTTCCGGATTTCGGAGAAGAAATCCGACGTCCTAAATCCGGAAATCCCTGGTCCGAGTCTTGGGTAATTCCAGATTTCGAAGAAAAAATCCGAGAGGAGTACGTGGGTCAGGTGGGTGTCGGCTTGGGTCTCACGTGGGTCGGGGTCATGGGGAATTCCAAAAGGCTCAGGAGCAGGTCTGTACGTACACTGTACTTGCGCTGTTTAAAAAATAAAATCCTGTTTTTGGAACAGATTTCCAGATTCCGGAGGCCGACTCCTGTGATCTGCCCAATGTCCGGTTTTCGGACAATTACGGTTTTTAGAACTCCGGATTTCAGACATTTTACCTGTACTATAACTTATTAACCGTAGTTGACCAGAAACTTAACTGGACCAGTCACATAAAAACTGTGGGCACAAGAGCAGGGCTTCTTTGACAGCACCTCCCAAACCCGCGACCTCTACTACCTAGAAGCACGAGGGCAGCAGGCATATGGGAACATCATCACCTGCAAGTTCCCCTCCTAGTTACACACCATCCTGACTTGGAAATATATCACCGTTCCTTTAGTGTTGCTGGGTCAAAATCCTGGAATTCCCTCCCTAGCAGCACTGTGGGAGTACCTTCACCATACGGACTGCAGCGGTTCAAGAAGGCAGCTCACCACCATCATCTTAAGGGCAATTATTAATGGGCAATAAATGCTGGCCATGCCAGCGATGCCCACGTCCCAGGAATAAATAAAAACAATTCAATCTGCACAGTACCAGCACATATGTCAACACATGCAACAGGTTCATTGTATAAAAATGCTGACCTGCAAAATATGAACGTACCATGTAGTCATAGCAGATAAAGGGGTCTCATGGCGATATGATTGCAATGTCTGTGACAACAACAGGAAAAGAAATTGGCTCAAAATTTGCTGTCAAACTAATGGTGAGCCTAATTGCGCTCTCTGTTATTTATGTGCAAATGTCACAACAACTTCAGGTGAGGAGCAGATGCTTGATTAAATGTGGAAATCAAAAAGTTGTTGTCCGAGTTGCACCACTCCGCTGTTAGCTTTGTGAAAATGGCTTCTCGCTGCCTGGCTTGGCATTGAAATGTATTGAGCAGCGTGAAGTTCCTGTACTTGTGTGGGAGTTACAAGGTAAACTCACCACAGAAAGTTCAATCCAGTCATTTCAAGTCTAAGTGCCCTTGTAACAACATGATGAGGGTAAATTATTGCCAGGTAACCTCTCTGGCACTGAAAATTAACTATTGCAAGTGTGGAGTCTCATTCCATCAGGTTTTAATTGTGGTTGGAAATTTATAAAGTGTTCATAATGCTGACTCTCCCCCTTTTAATATATTTTTTTGCTTTTCTCCCTGCCTGTTTTATAGCTCTGCCCTGTCAGAGCATGTTCATTATGTTATTATACAAGCACCTTTGGTTTTATGATGCTGGGCATCTTAACATCTTGTTTAAAAAAAAAAATGATTTCCAGTAAGCAGGAACATTTTGACTGAGAGACTATGCATAAAGGGGTAAACAATTGAATCTGACCGGTTTTATTAATGCAGCATATCTGCAACCAGGAAATGGAAATTGGTGTTCGCTAGTGACCGTTTTATACACTGCCCAAATTTCATTTCGCTTGACTTGAACAGAAGCCAAAATCAGACGAGCTGTAAGATGAGCTTGTTTCACGGTATTGGCATAGAGCAATTTAACCCCGAACCTCTTTCTCCCCCCCCCCCCCCCCAAAAGTAAGGTTTTAAAAAAAAAAAATGGCAGTTGCTCTTTGCTTACAATGTGTTAATATGTTCCATTTACAGTATTTGATGTATCTGGTGTACTGTATATGGTACATTGTGGCAGTCCCCGAGCTTTACTGAGTGACTTGGATTACGACTGAATCTGGAGACTGATTCTGGGCAGTGCCAGGCAGTATTAGTTGATACTGTTGCTGCCATACCATTAGGGTAAATTATCTGCCTGCAAAAAAAAGTCTCTGCTGATTTTCTCTAATTCTGTAATTTTGTGATTATCATCATTTGTTACAAACAGGAAAAGCAACAAACAATATCCAGCCAGAGGATGACTCCATGGAATCTGTGCTTCCGAACCCTGTCAGAATCGCCTTTGTTTTGGTTGTTCATGGTCGAGCTTCGCGACAGCTGCAGCGCATGTTCAAGGCCATCTATCACAAAGATCACTACTATTACATCCACGTGGACAAGGTAGGCTTGAGAGAGGCCATGAGGCTATTCCTTTCCTGGATTGATGTTATTAAAAACCTGATGGGTGTCTGATATTGAAAAAAGGACTTTTTGCCACATTCCCATCCATCTCCAAGATTAACAATCTTCCCATCATGTCTTGCAGTCTATCGAGAAACACACTGTTTAAAATCGCTTTCCTAACTTAACATAAGAATTAGAAGCAGGAATGGGCCATATAGCCCTTTGAGCCAGCTCCGCCATTCAATAAGATCATGGCTGATCATGGCTGAGCTCAACTCCATTTTCTCACCTAATCCCCATATTCCTTGATTCCCTTAGAGTCCAAAAATCTATCGATCTCTGCCTTGAATGTACTCAATGGTATCGTTTATGGAGTTATTAATGTCTTATGTTATTATAATATCGCATGATGCAGGTATGCTATATTACATCACTTTTACATCGAAACAGTTTTAAGAATGGTGCAGGATTGAATTATACTGTCAACACTGCTTTCAAATTGGAGGAAAGCACTGAATATGCATGTAGCACTCTGCTTGGCAGTATTTGAATGCAAATTACATTTTTTGTGTTTAGATAGAGAGCAGACTGCCCTATAATTCTAACACTAAAACATGGGCACTTTTAAAAACTTTCATTCTAGCGTTTATAAATTTGGCTTCACACCAATCGCAATTAAAATGACAGCTGGTGTGAAACTACTGTTGTGAAAAGACTTCCTGGAGGTGGTCACCTACTCGATGGTGAATCCTGAACTGGTACAGTTTAGCCACAGGCAGACTTCACATATTGGGCTGGATATTCAGGTCCTTGGCGCTCCGGGTTTTAACCTTCCGCGGCGAGAAAGGGGCGGTGAGGTCTTTTGCCTCTGGTCGCAATCCTCCGGTTGGGTTTTGCGGTGGCGCTTAGAAGCACCGCCAGGAAGAGCTGCACCAGGTGTGCAATGCCTTTTGTTGTGACACCGGCAGTAGTTTCGACTCACATCCGACCCATATGCCCCGAAGCACGCCCCGCGACGAGCGCCAGGGAAAACCTGGCCCTGCCCTATCAGCGGCGGGGAGGTGGATAAACTGCAGAAAAGGTAAGTTCCAGAGTTTATTCTTTTTTTTATAGTGACTTGTGTTTTGATGGTGTGGGCAATGTTTTTCGAATGTTTTTGTTTTTTTGGGGGGATTTTTTCCCCTCCCAAGGCTTCTCTCGGCCCCGCACTTTAGTTGGCGGGGTTCCCATTTTTGCACCGCGAAAGTTGTACAACGCCTCCCTTTGCGCTCCACACAGTGTAAACGTTACCCGGGAGGTAACTTTCCCGCCCCGCCTCTGTTTTCGCCCCGAAAACGGCAGCCCTTTGTATTGTTGTGATAAGGAAATACAAAGTATGCAGACAAATGGTTCTATTGGATGACTTGGCTTAAAACAAGTGTATGTTATTCCATTAATCATGTTATTATTGTATTTTAAGCGATCAAACTATCTGCACCGGGAAGTATTACAGTTCGCCAGCCAGTACACGAATGTGCGGGTCACGCCCTGGCGGATGGCCACGATCTGGGGAGGGGCAAGCCTGCTGACTATGTACCTTCAGAGTATGCGGGATCTACTGGAGATGAAAGACTGGTCCTGGGACTTCTTCATCAACCTAAGTGCTGCTGACTACCCCATCAGGTACAGAAACGAGAAGATTTATACATTTGCACTTTATTGAGGGAACCTGGGCATTGGCAACGTCCCTGCATCACTGTCCCCTTTTTATCTTTGTTTAGTCGCTGCTCCTAAATCGAGACCAGACCACCTGTAGGGAAGAGCAGACCAGGAGGCTGCTCATTAGACTCCAGAAAATGTAGGCCGGATACTAAACAGCGCAATCAGGCAGGGTCTATCAATACTGGACGGTGGCATCAGTCGGGGTCTATGGACAGTGTAATGAGGCAGAGCCTATGGAAACTAGGCAGGGCTGGACTGCATATTTAGAAGCACATTGGATATCATTTTGTCAAGCTCAGTTAAAGTTGCATTTTTTAGTGTGAGTCTCGAACACAGAATATATGGGATGAGATTGCACAATTCAATGTTGTACCTCGGATCTTCTGTGTTTAGTCTTAACTGCTGCTTAGATGCAAAGGCAGGTTTAGGTTATAAATTATTAGCTGGCTTAGCATACTTGGAAAAACGCTTCATAAAAAAAATTATTCCCTGAAATGTCAGTGATATTGAAACTGAAGGATGAGCTAGATTAGATGGGCCGACTGGCCTGTGTGCTCATTCCTGTGATCTCTGTGAAATCAAAATGATTGGGGGTAAAATTCCGGTCGTAAGCTTCCTTCGGACAAACGCCTCCGACCCAAAATGTTTTTAGGAAAATACCTGGTGGTCCCGGAGGCCTTCATTCCATGTGTAGCGTACAGGAAGAGGATTTCCCCGTAAGTACGAAAGAGCTGGAGTCACGTGGGCCTGGACCACCAATCACACTGCAGTATTCTCATTGATAATATTGGGAACTGTGTTTTTACAAGTTCCCATTATTATCAACGAGAATAAATTCCTAAAACACGAAACGCAACATAATAACTAAAAAAAAACACCTCACATATTTAAAATTAATTGAAATGAAAGTTAATTAAATGTTTTAGAAAATAAAAATATTTTGGGGAATTTTTTTAATGTGTCTTAATAAGGTTTAAAATAAACTTACCTTAATGGACAGGGTTTTTAACTAAAAAATGTGTATTTAAATTTAATTTTTATATGTTTTAAAATGAGTTTGAAGTACATTCAGTGGGCAAGAGTTGGGCAAATAGCCCAATCCCTCCTGCGCGAATGTCCTTCTCCCGGGGATGTGGATGAGCTGTATGGAGAAATCTTGACGGATCGGAAAAGCCAGTTTTCAGCGCATGCGTATCGCGCCCCAAGAAACTGCTTTTGCGAGGCCTCACTGGGTCCGTGCGCACTTCGTACAGAGCCGGTGAGGTCAGAATTTTAGCTCCAATATCTTTGTCTCAAAGTGCCCAGCCCTACCATACCGCATGATAAATTATTCCTTTCCTGTATAGGTAGAAGTCATTAACACCTACCTGTTAATGGCTCCTACCTATACAGGAAAGGAGGCTGATGGATGACAATTCGAGAAAGTTTAGTTTGTATTCCCTATATATTCCACTATTTTCATCTGCACTCTTGGTTCCTGTTGATCAGTCAGTTGTATTTGACAACCAAATCCGTCACCTAGCCTGTTTTTAGCGAATACGTCAAGATAGCAGGATCTAAATATCAAAACGGAGACAGGCCAGAGACAGAATTGTACAAAGAAAAATTGGAATCAGCTGAAAATGACAGCTTTGAATAAATGATACAACCTAAACTATTTTTGCCCATTTTTCAAACAAATTTGGATCCTGTTTTTTGTAAAGATTCAGTTGAAATATGTGAATGAAATAATTTTCCTAGTTATGAATTCAGTCTACACAACCAGTACAGTGATACTAAAAGACCTCAATCAAAGTCACTGAAAGCTAATTTAGTGTGATGCGGCACTTTGCAACATGGGTGATTTCCAGCTGAAACCTCTACATTAAATCTCCAAGTTCATGCTGACTTAATAGAGCAGGTTAATAACTTTAATACCTAGGCCTATTGATTCCTTCACCCTGCTCTCCTCCGTTTATCACAACCAGCAAGTCATCACATTTATCTTCGCTGGTGCTGGCGATGGAACCTGCTGAGTGGGGAGTAATGATCATTAGCATTTAAAGGTTATCCAGAGTGATTGGATTGAAAGGCTTGTTGGGTGTTTTCTATGGGCTTGACTTCATAAAATGGTTTTCCGTTACATTTCTATTGTTATTCACAGGCGTTTACTGCAGAGCTCATTGGTATTGACTTCTGACAGTGATATTTATTCACAATGGAAAATTGATTTCCCAAGCAAGGCCGTGCAGCCAGCGGTTTTCTTTCACACTTGCCTCATTCCGCTAACAATGGAGCAGGCACAGTGTTGGAAAATTCCTCCGGGTCTCTGTCTCAGTGGCTGGGGTGTCTCATTTCAAACACCTCGCAAGGCACTTTTGCTCCAAGCCGCAAAGCTTTACAGTGCCACTTACCGTAACGTGCCAGGTGACCTTCAATGCTGCAACAGTACAGGGCTTCTAATGTGCAGTGAATTTCTGTGTTTTAAAAAAATGTGTTCATTCACGGGATGTGGGCATCGCTGGCAAGACCAGCATTGATTGCCCATCCCAAATTGTCCTTCAGAAGTGATAGTGAGGTGCCTTTATTGAACCGCTGCAGTCCATGAGGTGAAGATGCTCCACTCAGAACTTTCTGAATTCTGGGAATCATTTAGCATTCGAATTTGATCTTAAGAGCGAAGGCAAAGACTAATTGGTCCTGTAATGTTAATCATTAAAACCCAGAGGTCAGTCACTTCTGTAGTCTGGAAGTAAATATTCTACTGCAGTGCCAGAAGATTGTACTCAGCAGTTAGACTATGTAACTGCACTCGCTTAGTATTTAAGAAGAGTTCCTCTTAATCTAGTAAGTGTATCTCTTGTATTGGCTCCATTCAAATATCAGGAATCTGTCCTTTCAGTAATCATTACCTAAAAACAGCCCGAAATAAATAACCATCACATAATGCCTTTGAGCTAAAATCATGGAATGATTGATGAAATATTCTCCCAAGCTGTAGCTTCCTCTTGTTCCTAACTTGCAGCCCACACAATATCTGCCTGACACCAGCCAGAGATGCAGTTTGTCCGTCTTCTTCGTGGCTTCCACTTGTAACGCTGAACGTTACCAAAAAGTGCTGTCATCTGTCCTGTTTATCTCCCCAACCCTGCCAACTAATGCTTCCTCACTTCAACTCAGAGTCTTTCAGCTGTGTCTGTGACGCATGATTTTGCTTTCTCACTTGTGGGATCTGTCAGAATCATTTCAAAGCTGCTCACATGACCTGATGTATTTACTTGCAACATCAGCAGATGTAACTGAAGGGAAGGATTTTAATCTAAAACTTTGGTTTTCATTGAAGCTGGTGATCACTGGCTGTAAAAAGTAAGTTGTTTAAGGACCTAAAGAGAATCATCTCTTATTTTCAAAGGGTTAATTATTATAATACACCACCATACTCGCCATGCCATGAATTGTCAAACCTACTTGTATGTAACATCAAGATATCCAGATACACTTGAGGATATGCACTTATCTCTGTACGCCTTCTGAAAATGGCAGTGATAATTACTTGCATTCATCACAGAACTTTCTACAATGTTAATAAACGTGGACAAGTATTCACCATATCATCATCATAGGCAGTCCCTCGGAATCGAGGAAGACTTGCTTCCACTCCTGACATGAGCTCTTTGGTGGCTGAACAGTCCAATACGAGCGCCACAGACTCTGTCACAGATGGGACAGATGGTTGTTGAGGGAAGGGGTGGGTGGGACTGGTTTGCCGCACGCTCTTTCCGCTGCCTGCGCTTGATTTCTGCATGCTCTCAGCGTTGAGACTCGAGGTGCTCAGCGCCCTCCCAGATGCACTTCCTCCACTTAGGGCAGTCTTTGGCCAGCGACTCCCAGGTGTCAGTGGGGATGTCGCACTTTATTACCACCATTTTGACTAGCATAAATTAGTTTTCAAATTCCAATCTTTATTGTCTGGCTTTCGTCTGTTTGATTAACTGTGCCGGCTTTAACCACACTGAGTACCAGTTATCTTGACAGAGGTGCCTGTACTACTCTGAATTTTCATGTATGCTAAGGAGCAATTAAAAACATTATTTTATGGGATGTGGGCATCGCTGGCAAAGCTATCATTTATTGCTCATCCCTAGTTGCCCTTGAGAAGGTGGTGGTGAGCCGAGGGCATTGCTGTGGGTCTGGAGTCACATGTAGGCCAGACCGGGTAAGGACGGCAGATTTCCTTCCCTAAAGAACATTAATGAACCAGATGGGTTTTTACAACAATCCGGTAGCTTCATGGTCCATTACTAACACTAGCTTTTTTTAAATTCCAGATTTATTTAATTGAATTTAAATTCCCCAGCTGCCATGGTGGGATTTGAACTTGCGTCTTCGGATCATTAGTCCAGGCCTCTGGATTACTGGTCCAGTAACATAATCATTATGCAACTGTACCTGTAATGGGTAGTCACCGCCACCATTTTAGCTTGTGTACCAGCCGGGACAGAAATCACTTGCATGCAGATTAAAGGATGAATTGTTTGCAAACAGCTACAATTTACATATATTCAAACTTCATAGAAGTGTGTGTGACAGCGAGATCTCGGTGTGCAGGCAGGGACCAGTATGGCTTTAAATTGGATCGCAGTTACATTTTGACAGGAGTAACCTACAAAGTCTGGCAGGATGATTACTACTACGGTGCAGTCTTTTTTTAAAAGATGATCCCTAGGAAGCTCATCTCTTTACAGCAGTTGAATCGCTGATAATACCAGGCTTTCTGTACCCAAGCTGAGCTTTGGAATGGAGACATTTTGTTGACCCTATTTAAGAAATTAATCATGAAATCACTTCTTCACATGTCAGTGCATTTCTGTGCTTACAATTAGTGTTTGATGTACCTTCTGTTCTGGCTCAATGGAGCTTGATGCAGGATCAGAGGAGCCCACAGTGCACTGTAGTTGTGCCCTGAAGACAGTGACCCAGTTTTAATGACACTGGATGGTGTCTTGACACATTTTTCATTTTCCGCACAGGTGAGTCTAGCAGCCAGTCTTTACACATTGTGGAGATTTTTGGAGACACTTTTGTCATCTCCTTGACTACAGTTGTTATGTTGTGGACATAGTAAGTGGACCCGCAGTGACTTTTTAATCATCCTAATCTGTTTTGCATTAGATTCCTTTATTGGCTCGTGTTTCACAAAACATCATTTAATTTAGGTTTATTTTTGTAGCCTACGTGCACGAGTTCCTCACTCTGTGTTAAAGTGGTAAAGCAACTAAACAAATCATAGATTTTTACAGCACAGAAGGAGGCCATATGGCCCATCGTCCCCGTGGCAGCTTTGTGAATGAGATCTAACCCACTCTGCTACTCTTTCCCCATATATCCTTTTCAAGTATTTATCCAATTCCCTTTTGAAAGTTGC
Source organism: Pristiophorus japonicus (assembly GCF_044704955.1). Lineage (NCBI taxonomy): Eukaryota > Metazoa > Chordata > Chondrichthyes > Pristiophoridae > Pristiophorus > Pristiophorus japonicus. The sequence continues at coordinate 131,844,395 of NC_091991.1, read as the reverse complement.
TATTGAATCTGCCTCCATCACCATTTCAGGCAGTGCATTCCAAATAATAATAACTTGCGTGTAAAAAAAAAAATCAAAAATTCTCCTTATCTCCCCTTGATACATTTGCCAAATCTCTTAAATCTATGTCCTCTGGTTATCGACGCTCCTGCCAGTGGAAACAGTTTCTCTCTATCTTCTCCTTCAAAACGCTTCATAATTTTGAACACCTCTATTAAATCTCGACTTGTCATTCTATGCTCTAATGATCCCAGTTTCTCTAGTCTTTCCACATAACTGAAGTCCCTCATCCCTGGCACCATTTTAGTAAATCTCCACTACACCCTCTCCAAGGCCACGTCATCCTTCCTAAAGTGCTTGTTTTTGTCAAATGACCAGCATGCACTGGATAACTTCATTTTTCACGCGTTATTAACCAGCCCACGAAAAGCTTTAGAAGAGCAAAGATATAGGGAAATGAACAGTGGGCGATATCATGGATGAAAACTGAATGTATTTGCATCACATTCGTCTGTCTTCTATTTAAATGGAGGCGTCAACGCATTTAAAATAACAGAGTGACTCCTGCCAACGAACAGGAAGCTGTGCAGAAGCCTCCTGCGCATAACTGTCAGGTCCCCAATTTTAAAAATAACGTTCGCCACAACAGACGGAGGATCTGAGATGCGCTCCAGCTTCCTGGCTTTTTCACCAACCCGCTCCCTTCATTACTTTTAAAAATGTTCCCGGCTTTCTCAACAACCCATCTCCCTTCCCGGCTTTTAAAATTTTTTTAATGAACCCACTCCCATGACGAGCCGGCAGCGCGCATGCGCAGACCGTTTCCCATTCGTTGGCAGCAGTCGCGTTGTTAAAATAATTAATGACTGGAGGAGATTCTACACCGATGTAATATTGATATATAAGCAATGTTAAATGTAAATTTAAAGGGAGCACATATAGTTTATTTAAAGCACCAACCAGAAAATAGGAAGAAGAGAGTATTTATTCATCTGGGCTAATTCATGTGGAGTTTCCGCTAGATTGCGCTGTGTTTTATTTCAGCACTTCACCCAAAACCAGTGTAAAAGATCGAGGAATTTCAAGTGCAAATTATGTCCGGTGCAAATCAAGTGTCTGAGGTCTTTTGAGCTAGTTTAAAAAATATTGCCCACAAAACTGGCCGCACCCTCAATCAAATTAATCATCGTTGCAAGTTTCCACCAATTGCCCTTGTTTGCGAGCCTTCGAGGAGACTCTTAAAATTAAGCTTTTTATAAGCACAAGGACATAACTAAGCATGTTTTAAAAGCTGTTAAACAATCTTTTTAAATTTACTAAGAAACTGACTACTGTACAGCAATGTAATAAATGGTTCTGTATAGTTCTTAGTCATTTTCAGTTTTTTTAAATTGCCTTACTCGCAGGTGGTGGACTAGACACTGATTAAAAATGCTTATTTTTTTGTGATAAACCTATTTTCAGTTGTATTAATAAAACAGCAACAGGTTACCACACTTAAATATATCAAGAAATATTTTTAATGCAAATTTTTAAAAAAAAATTAGGTTCTAAAACACTACTCGATTGCGCTGGTGTGGTTCATGGAAGATTTTGCGTTGAACTATATGCAAATGAGTTTGAGTGGAAACTTGAGCAAAAAAAACACTTCTGAAAACTAGCGCCATTTTCAGCTCAATTTGCGGCCGGATCACCAATTGCACCCAAAGTGGAAACTTTTGTCCCAGATGTTTTGTCCTAAACGTTATAAATGGGGGTAGTGGGAGGTTGTGGGGCTGGAGGAGATTACAGAGATAGGGAGGGGCGAGGCCATGATGGGATTTGAAAATAGCGCTGAAAATTTTGAAATCGAGGTGTAGTTATAAAAATATCAGTGATAGGAAAAAAACGACTGACCAGGCGGGCAAGTTGGAGCTGGGAGATCATGTGATGAAAGCTCCAGGAATACCTCCAACCGGTGTTGGCAACCCTTCCTCTGATTCAGTCTCATTCTTAGCTTATTTCTGTTAACTTTACATTCTTGACGGGCATATTTTCCAATTGCAACACCAAAGGTAATGGGCCCGAAATTCACCGTCCCCGAATGGACAGCTGCCGCAGAGTTTGGGGAGTCGATCAAACAAATCGATCGGCCACCGCGGTCAGGTACTTTTCCCTCCCCGAGCCATATTCAGCTCTGGGAGGAAACGGTGCGGTGAAGCCGCTGTAAAGGAAGGTTTCCAGCGGTGCTGGAAAGGGACTACCACAGCGAAATTCACCAAGGAAAAGGTAGGGCTTTTCACAGCAGTGCCCCCATGAGCTTTTCGATGCGGTGCTCAAACACAACACCTCTGGGGCCCTTTGGTAGGTAAAAAGTTTTGTTGCTTATTACTATTTCATTTTCCAGCATGCGCAGTATTTATCTTTTCATATAGTTTCATTAATAGTGTTTTTATTTCATTTTCCAGCGTGTGCAGTATTTATCTATCCATAGTTTTATTAATTATTATTTCATTTTCCAGCATGTGCAGTATTTATCTTTTCATATAATTTTATTAGCTGTTTTGGCTCCATTAAACCTGCTGAGTGTTGCTCAAGAGGTTTGCCCTGTACTTTTGTACAACTTTCAGGTCTGACTCTTCAGTGGAGTCCTGTGGGCTGCAGAGACCTGCTTGGCAGGGTTCACCCTGAGGATGGGAGGAGTGTTAGGTACACCTGGTCAGAAGCAGGATGGCACGCAGGAGAAGGCGTCACCGTCAGCACCACGCAGACTTGCAGCAAGGGAGGCAGCAGCCAGGATTCGTTCATTCTGCACCAGGCTAGTGTGCCCGCTGTCTTCACCGGCCCGAATCAGGATTGCGGTTGGCTGCTTGGGAACAAGGGGATATCCCCTGTCCACTTGGCTGCTCGCTCCTCTGTGGAATCCCAGGACAGTGCCAGAGCATGCATACAATGACGCTCACTGTGCCACCAGGTGCATCATCGAGCAGTGCATAGGCATCCTTAAGCAGAGATTCCGGTGCCTGGACCGCTCTGGTGGCACCTTGCAGTACTCTCCTCAACGGGTCTCCATAATCGTCTGCTGCATGCTGCACAACCTGGCCATCATGAGGGGACAGCCGCTGGAGTTCGAACCAGCAGCACCACCTGAGGAGGAGGATCCACGTCGCCCTAGAGCTAGGAGGCGTCGCCCAACGCCACCCTGGAAGGGCCGGGTGCAGACTGGCCAGCATATTCCTGGGAGGGTGTGTCCTCACATATATGGAAGTGCCTGACACCTCCCCTGCAATCTCCCTCCATGTATTATGTACTGGTGGTCTGCCAGGTCTCCCAATGTCCGGAAACAGTATTCTTCTTCTGTCCTCCACACTGTCCATCAGTGAACCTGTTGGCTCTCCTTGCACCTCTTACAACCTCCTTACCCCCCTCCTGTCAGGACCTTGCTGCAGATTCTGGACTTTAAAAAGGCCAGGGAGCAGCTGGCTCATTACAAACCCTTACCTGCATGCTGAATTTCTCAGTGGTGATAACACTCAAAATGGGAGATATCCATACCGCTGAAAATTCCACTTTGGAAAGGTTCATTAGATCTGGAACCTATTTGTTCACTTTTGAAGCTGAATATGGGGTGGCCGAGCCACGGAAAAGTTTCGGCGCTAATGGCCACAAAAAGATGGGGAGAGCACCAGCTTTCCAGCGGTACTGAATTTCGGGCCCAATGTATTTTAAAAGAATTGGTTGCTGTCAGCATTGCAGTCAGAAAATCTAGGCCCAACTTCTTTTGTAAGAGTGATAATATATTATGTGAGGCTGTTATCCATGGTCAGAATTTTAATGACTAAATGCTGCTTTACTATTACTGGGCTGTTTGTTCCACCTCGCTCTTTTAATATTCACTTCCAATACCTTTCTGCACAATTAACTCTAAAATCCCAATAAAGTCAGCATGAAGCCTGCCCAGCATAGATGGCATTGTCATTGAACACTGATTCCAATCTACTTTTAAACTGGTTTTATCCTGAAGTTTTGATAGAAGTTCAAATTTGTCATTTTATTTTTCTCAAACAAAATGCAGTTTAACATAAACATTTTGAGGGAATGGATTTATTTGAGAATGATTCCCTGTGGCGTTTTGTGTCAGGCCTTTAAGGTCTACAGAATGATCAGGTGGCCGGCTCCGGATCCCTGGCGGGCTGCATGAATCACATCAGCAGCATTGTCACCTAAATAGCATATGTGTGTGCGCTAAACTGTAAAAGCATAGGTTTGATTTTGGTTGTCACCTCGTGTGATAGACGCGCTGCCTTTACTTTAAAGTTTACTGTTTTTGTGGCCATTAGCCTCATTACTTTAATGACGACCTTTATTGTAGAAGCAGCATCACAGCTTTCCATTCCGGGCAGTCTTACCGCGCTGTAAATTTTGCTGTCAGTAATCCGCACAAAACATGTTGGATGTTCTGTGGTAATTTCTAGGTATTTAGAAAATTCCAGCCTGGACAAATGAAGCAGATATGTTTAATCAAGTGTCTGCCCAGCAGTGCAAGGGTTTCACCGCTGCCTACTGTCACAGTGGCTGATATAGAGGTCTGTCAGCCGGCTTTTGTTGGGAGCATTTTAATAAGGAGAGATTTTCATACCCTCTGGTCCTGCAATGTCAGTTATTGAAGTCATTCCATGTGGAAGTATTGCTAAGTGCTCTCAGTAAATGGCCCTTCATCTTGGTGAGAGGCGGAGCTACTGAAGCAGCAAATGTGGAAATTTGCACAGCTTAGAATGCAAAGCACAGTTTTCTTTGGCTGCCAAGTGGAGATGCAGCGCGGACCCCTTGAGGGCATGAAATCCACATCAGTGAGCATGGGAGGGGCCTGATATTGTTACAATACAACCGTGTAGATGTTCACAGAGACTGACAGGCAAATAGGTTGTGCACAGACAGTTTCTTGTGTATAATTTGATGGTGAATATGACCCAGTTTAGGATAAACTTGTTTGTAGGAGTGGAGTGCATGGATAGAGATTAAGCTTCGGAAAAATCCATTTATTCATTTTTACAATATTGCAGAACTTCAGCTGTGTGTTTTTTTTATGATTCACACGATCAGACTGGACTGTTCACTGAAACATTATATTGAAGATAAAGTGAGAAAATGCAAAGTCAATGTTTGTTGTGACAGTATAGGATAGAAATTCCGATTGGCGAACTTTATATACGTACCCATTAAATGCTCTTACTACAATCCAGTCCGTATTATTTTTTTTCTGGCATTAACCCACTTAAAATAAATGGGTTCATTTAAAATACATAACGTGATGCCTGCATATAAATTGCATGCACAGGATTATAGTACTAGCACGTTAAGTGCTCCCCTGTGAAGATTGCCAAATGCAATTTCTACTAATTCTTGTTACCTTTGATGAAAATGTATTATGTGAGTAAAGCAGTTAGATTGGTTTGGACAATGAGACAACATTCTGTGTAAAACCATACTTGAAAGCCAGGGCTTTCGTATTAACAAATGTGTGTGCTCTCCTCTCCTTGTACACAGTTAGCATCATTTATAGAGGAAAACAAATCAATGCAGAGAAGCCCCAGAAGACAGTACAGATTGTATGAGGCTGTAGCAGCCTCACATGCTAAAGGTAGAATTAGGTAGCCGTAGATAGAAACATAGAAAATAGGTGCAGGAGTAGGCCATTCGGCCCTTCGAGCCTGCACCACCATTCAATAAGATCATGGCTGATCATTCACCTCAGTACCCCTTTCCTGCTTTCTCCATACCCTTCGATCCCTTTAGCCGTAAGGGCCATATCTAACTCCCTCTTGAATATATCCAATGAACTGGCATCAACAACTCTCTGCGGTAGAGAATTCCACAGGTTAACAACTCTCTGAGTGAAGAAGTTTCTCCTCAGCTCAGTCCTAAATGGCTTACCCCTTATCCTTAGACTGTGTCCCCTGGTCCTGGACTTCCCCAACATCGGGAACATTCTTCCTGCATCTAACCTGTCCAGTCCCGTCAGAATTTTATATGTTTCTGAGATCCCCTCTCATCCTGCTAAACTCCAGTGAATACAGGCCAAGTCGATCCAGTCTCTCCTCATATGTCAGTCCTGCCATCCCGGGAATCAGTCTACATGCATCTGCTGTGCAGACATAAGAGGCAATCTTAACCTAAACCGCATGGTGGTGGGGAAAAAAAAAAAATTGCATTTATATAGAGCCTTTCATGACCTCAGGATGTCCCAAAGCGCTTTACAGCCAATAACGTACTTTTGAAGTGTAGTCACTATTGTAATTTAGGAAACCTGGCATCCAGTTTGTGTACAGCAAGCTCCCACAAACTGGAACGTGATAGTGACCAGATAATCTGTTTTAGTGATGGTTGATTGAGGGATAAATATTGGCCAGGACACCGGTGAGAACTCCCCTGTGCTTCTTCAAAATAGTGCCATGGGATCTTTTAGAGCAGACGGGGCAGGGTAGGGCGGTGGGTGGGCGGAGGGTTGCAATGGTGAACACACTTCCTTGCCAAATCCCCTCACGTGGGGACCAGTAGATGGCAAATGAGTAAGGCTTGGACTTCGACATTTCGCACATCCAGTTGGTTGGTAAGTTGCCAGTTGCCCTATGTAGATCACACCAGGCTGAGGACTGATATAACTGATGAGGAAACTCTGAGCCTTAGGATGACAGCTGCTAGAAGTAGTGCCTGGAGGCTGGATATGAGAACACACACTCCGTGGCTGGGAGCTTATTGTGTTTGGGTTGCAGAGAGGTAAGCAGCTGCTGGTGAAACTCTGCACCACCATTCACTGGACTGTACGCCCATGCTGTGGCCAAAAGTATGGTGGCAACGACTTACACATCTTATCACATGTCGTGCTGCTCACCACACTGAACATAAGAACATGAGAAATAGGAGCAGCAGTGAGCCATTTAGCCCCTTGAGCCTGCTCCGCCATTTAATAAGATCATGGCTGATCTGATTATGGACTCGGCTCCACTTCCCTGCCCGCTCCCCTTTACTCCCTTATCACCCAAAAATCTGTCTATCTCCGCCTTAAATATATTCAATGACCCAGCCTCCACAGCTCTCTGGGGCAGAGAATTTCATAGATTTACAACCCTCAGAGAAGAAATTCCTCCTCATCCCAGTTTTAAATGGGTGGCCCCTTATTCTGAGGTTGTGTCCCCTAGTTTTAGTTTACCCCATGAGTGGAAATATCCTCTCTGCATCCACCTTGTCGAGTCCCCTCATTATCTTACATGTTTCGATAAAATCACCTCTCATTCTCCTGAACTCCAATGAGTATAGGCCCAACCTGCTCAACGCCCTCATCTCCGGAATTAACCTGGTGAACCTTCTCTGAACAGCCTCCAAATATCCTTCGGAGACCGAAACTGTACGCAGTACTCTAGGTGTGGCCTCACCAATACCCTGTACAGTTGTAGCAGGGCTTCTCTGCTTTGATACTCTAACCCCTTTGCAATAAAGGCCAACATTTCATTTGCCTTCCTGATTACTTTCTGTACCTGTATACTAACTTTTTGTGTTTCATCCACAAGGGCCCCCAGGTCCCTCTGTACTGCAGTACTATGCAATTCTTCTCCATTTCAATTATAATTTGCTTTTCTATTTTTTCTGCCCAAGTGGATAACCTCACATTTTCCCACATTATACTCCATCTGCCAAATTTTTGCCCCCTCACTTTGCCTGTCTATATCCTTTTGCAGATTTTTTGTGTCCTCTTCACAATTTGCTTTCCTACCCATCTTTGTATGATCAGCAAACTTGGCTACATTACACTCGGTCCCTTCATCCAAGTCATTTAATATAAATTGTAAATAGTTGAGGCCCCAGCACCAATCCCTGCGGCACCCCACTAGTTATTGTTTGCCAACCTGAAAATGACCCATTTATCCCGACTCTCTGTTTTCTGTTGGTTAGCCAATCCTCTATCCATGCTAATATATTACCCCCAACCCCGTGAACTTTTATCTTGTGCAGTAACCTTTTATGTGGCAACTTATCGAATGCCTTCTGAAAATCCAAATACACCACATCCACTGGTTCCCCCTTATCCACCCTGCTCGTTAACATGCTCAAAGAACTCCAGCAAATGTGTCGAGCATGATTTCCCTTTCATAAAACCCTGCTTACTCTGCTGGATTAAATTATGCCTTTCCAAATGTCCTGCTGCTGCTTCCTTAATAATGGACTCCAGAATTTTCCCAATGACAGATATTAGGCTAACTGGTCTATAATTTCCTGCTTTTTGTCTGCCATTTTTTTCATCATCATCATCATCATCATAGGCAGTCCCTCAGGATCGAGGAAGATTTGCTTCCACTCTTAGCATGAGTTCTTAGGTGGCTGTACAGTCCAATATGAGAACCACAGTCTGTCACAGGTGGGACAGACAGTTGTTGAAGGAAAGGGTAGGGGGGGGGAGCCTGGTTTGCCACATGCTCCTTCCGGTGCCTGCACTTGATTTCTGCATGCTCTCGGCGACGATACGCGAGGAGCTCAACGCCCTCCCGGATGCACTTCCTCCACTTAGGGCAGTCTTTGGCCAGGGATGCTTTGAGGGTGTCCTTGTAACGTTTCCTCTGCCCACCTTTGGCTCATTTGCTGTGGACAAGTTCCGAGTAGAGCGCTTGCTTTGGGAGTCTCGTGTCTGGCATGCGAACTATGTGGCCTGCCCACCGAAGCTGATCAAGTGTGGTCAGTGCTTCAATGCTGGGAATGTTGGCTTGGAAGAGGATGCTAATGTTGGTGCGTCTGTCCTCCCAGGGGATTTGTAGGATCTTGCGGAGACATCGTTGGTGGTATTTTTCCAGCGACTTGAGGTGTCTACTGTACATGGTCCACATCTCTGAGCCATACAGGAGGGTGGGTATTACTGCGGCCTTGTAGACATGAGTTTGGTGATAATTGTGAGGGCCTTGTCTTCCAACACTCTTTTCCTCAGGTGGCCGAAGGCTGCACTGGCGCACTGGAGGCAGTGTTGGATCTCGTCGTCAATGCCTGCTCTTCTTGATAGGCTCCCGAGATAGAGGAAGTGGTCCACGTTGTCCAGGGCCGCGCCATGGATCTTGATGTCTGGGGGGCAGTGCTGTGCGGCGAGGACAGGCTGGTGGAGGACCTTTGTCTTACTGATGTTTAGCGTAAGGCCCATGCTTTCACATGCCTCGGTAAATACATTGACTATATCCTGGAGTTCAGCTTCTGTGTGTGTACAGACACAGGTGTCGTCCACGTACTGTAGCTCGACGACAGAGGTTGGAGTGGTCTTGGACCTGGCCTGGAGACGGCAAAGGTTGAACACCTTTCCACTGGTTCTGTAGTTTAGTTCCACTGCAGCAGGGAGCTTGTCAACTGTGAGGTGGAGCATGGCAGTGAAGAAGATTGAGAAGAGGGTTGGGGCGATGACGCAGCGCTGCTTGACCCCAGTCCGGACGTGGATTGGGGTGTTTCATTTGCGGTTTTCCAATCCGCTGGGACCTCCCCAGGATCCAGGGAATTTTGGTAGATTACAATCAATGCATCCACTATCTCTGCAGCTGCTTCTTTTAAGACCCTAGAATGTAAGCAGTCAGGTCCAGGGGACTTGTCCACCTTTAGTCCTATTATTTTACCGAGTACTACTACTTGTACCCCGCAGTCCACCTAGCCAGGGTCTAACCCTGCATCTATCAGTTGTGTAAGGATTGTCCTCCTTGAGGTCAGAGTTAAGTGAGGTGTCTCCAAGATAAAAGATCTGATAAAGATTCGAATCAGTTCGTCTCTCTCTGGTAACCTCAATACTCTCAATACATAAGCCGAGCAGATCTGAAGCATTAGTGCGAACTATTGCTGATTGACTAGCAAAGCTGACACACTAATGGAGTTAACATGTCTTCCTTCTTAGTCCCAGATAATTCGGCAAGCCAGTGTCCTAATGCGTGGAGTGGTTGAGATAAATAGGAAGTATTTTAGTTGAGGTTGATTATTTATTGATTTCTTCCTTGCTGGACATTACACGCGGGGTTAAAATGATGTATTGCTGGCTATTAATGCAGGTGCACTGTACACATGCTAGGCTTATAGATTTCAGGCCCATTTCATGGGCAGTAATATTCATCTATAGGTTGTTCCTGTGGAGCAAAAGGTGGTCAATATGCTAATATCTATTCAATGTCGAACCTTGTCGAGCAATTTTCTTGATAGCTGTTCAGATAAGTGTTGATTTTCTGCAATTCAAAGTGGTTCCAAGTAGAATAGATCAAAGTGCTTCCCAGATAGAGGCCAAATAATTCAATTCAAATACAAGCATCATATGAATGGCTGGCTGTAGTTTTGAGAAATGTAGTTTTGAGAAATACAGTTTTTAATTCTCTTTGCTCTGGATATTAACTCTTGGACAAGAGTTAATCCGAAGCCAGTAGAGTTTCAGCAGCCCTGTGTCAGTCACAGCCATGTAAGTAAGGAAACCATGTTTCAAGGGTCAGTTTAATGTTGAGGTTTAACACAGGAAATCCATCTTTTATTGCTTTTAACATAGCGACGATTAGCATATTTTCTAATTCCTGTAAATATACTGTTTATACTGAGTACTCTTCATCAAACTGTTTAATATTCAATAAATTTGTCTAGTGGGTTACAACCGGAGCCATGATCTGAAAATGGATTTCTCAATAACTTAGTTTGGAGCCTCTTAAATACAATGATGGGTTTCTGTGGGCGTCAGATATCCTGCTGAGCAAACAAAAACACGTGTGTGAGTAGCACATCATCTAATGAATATAGATATGTCTCGAAGTCAATAAGTTGTCTTCGTTTTTGTTTTAAACACTGTTGAACAACCATAGCACGTCACATTCCTGATGGGGCTCTGGGGAATACAACTGATGGCATTGATGGATAAATACAGGACCATCAACCTCAAGTGTCCAGCATTGAATTAATATGATGTCTAACCAATGATACAGCCATACAAAGGGGTAATTTTGGGAGGCTCAGCATCGCAAACACAGATTAGAGTTATGGCTGTAAACACTGTAGCCCCAATCACTGTTCGCTGTTTTTTTTTATGCGCGGTCCTTTTACCTCGGTGCACGGCCCTTTCAAATCTTCGCCCATACGTGGTTTTCATCCCTGAAGAAGCTGGTGAGCTGCCTGTGTGGGGCCTCGGAAACATTGGGGTCTTGGGTGGGGCCTCGGGAACAATGGGGCCTCCTCGGGAACAATGGGGCCTCGGGAACACTGGGACCTCGGGAACATTGGGGCCTTGGGTGAGGCCTCGGGAACATTGGCCTCAATTCTTTGACCCACGCCCACCACAAGCTAGAATCTGCTTTGTCATTGCAGCATCACAAGATGACCTCCTATTAATATCTACCAAGCCATTCAAAACCCCATAGCATAGGTCCAGTTCCCAGGGAGTGTTTTTTTTTTAATTCAATTTTTCTTCTTAATGCACCTACTGAATACTGTGTTTAAAAACACCATTCACATGCACAAGGCCTAATTTTAACTCTGCCCCCCTGGAGAAACTATGCAGGTGGGAAGTTTAAATAGCCTGTGTATAAAAATACTTGTAGGTTAATAGCATTTGTCTGTGTTCAATTTTAATTATGGCTTGATATTCACTTGAAAACTGTACAGTAGCCTAATTTAACAGGAAACGGTGTCATTGTATTTGTGCTCAACACATTCTGATTGTGCATGGAACATTTTGCAATTCTCTCCCTGCTGGATATTTTACAAACTATTTTTATGTGCTGCATTGTGGCACCAATTGTGCTTAACAATTTCTTTATTGCTCGCAGTTAACAGTCTGACTTAACACATGCACTGCAGGTTTGACCGTTGGCGGGGTAATGCTGAATGTGAAACTGTACACAGGAACTTCTTCTAATATGTGGTGGGGTTATGATTTCCTGATGCTCGCCTACAAATTATTTCTTGGTAAATTTTCAATGATTATGCAGCACCATTCATCTTCAGTGTGGACGTCAGCGTGTATCAGTTGGCCTGGATTATAGTGGCTGTCAGCCTCCGCTACCTGGAAAAAAAATGGAATAAAAGCAGACCCATTACTTTCTCAGTGCATATATATTCTATCTTTCTATATTTTCTAAAAATAATAGTGCCCTAGAGTGATTTTGGAACTATAATCATCTCATTACTGCCTTGTAATAGCTTCTAAAAATCCATTATTCTACACGACAGAAGAATAGAGTTTAATAAGTATACTGATGTGGGTGGAGTGGTGGGTAGCATTTTCCGGAACAGCTCATTGCCGAGGCTTGCCACCACTGGTTGGACATATTCCCGGAGGGATCATCACATGACCCTCCAACTGCCCCGCCCCCCCACGCTCCTGCCATTGGCCACCCGACAGGTGCACTGTCACAGCGCACTGCCTTCCCACATCAGATGGAAAGCAGACTGACTCTTCATTCCCCAAATAGCTGACTCTTGACTATGGGTCACACAGCCCTTTCTCCCCAGCTCCAGCATTTGTACAACTAATAAACAAAAGTTATTGAGGTCTTTAAGATTTTGAAGAGTTATGATAAGTGAACTAGTGAAAGATTGCTTCCATTGGTCAGCGAGACAGTAAAGAGAGTGAATAAATTTAGCCTAATCACAAACCGAATCATAGGGGAGGCTTAAAAAAAACAATTTTTAATGCCTCAATGACTTTTCTCCAGAGTTGCGAGAAGCCGTGCCTGGGAGATCAATCTTTAAGTCATGAAGACTTAATCCTGTCGGGTTGGAAACCCTATCAGTGCCCCTACACTCTATATTATGGATAGAGTACTGGTCACTCCCGAGGTGGAGCACAGACACTTCTTACAGAAGGAAGCAAAAATTTGATTAGAATCTCCCAGGCATCTCTCATGCATGTCCTAGAAACCAATGATAAAGCAACATTGCCAGAGGCCTAGAAGCAGGGCACCTACCCACTGTTTCAGGAATGATGCAGACATAGCGACCAAGCATAGAGATCAAACTTGAAATGAGGCCTATCAATGAAAAGCTAACAAAGTAATCTGATAACTGAATACTGTCAGCAGTTAACAGAGATAAGGTTAAGAGATGAAGTGACAGAGGTCTTTAAGAATTTGAAGAGTTATGATAAGAGAATTAGTGATAGATTGGCCCCGATATTTACAGGGAGGGAGCGGGGAGGGTTGGGGGGCAGGGGTACAGTTTAGCCATCGGGAAACCCGGAAGTACGGGTTTCTCTCAGGTCCTGCCAAATTTAATGGCAGAGCCTGATTGCCATCTCTAGAATCCTTTTACTGGCTGCAGCCAGCCAGATTGAGAGACTGGATGGCTGTGGTGGAGGGGGTGGGAGGGAGGAAGGGGGTGAGTGTAGGGGATGGGCCTTTACCTGGGCACAGAGGGCAGCGGTGGAGGGTGCAGGGGGCATGCCGTTACCTGGGAATGTAGAGGAGAGAGGGAAGGATCGTGGGTTTTTAGAAGAGAGAAGATCACAATCTGTAACCTCATGGCCCGGCATATCCCTCACTCTACCATTACTATCAAGCCGGGTACCAACCCTGGTTCAATGAGGAATGCGGAAGAGCATGCGGGGAGCAGCACCAGGGGTACCTAAAAATGAGGTGCCAAGCTGGGGAAGCTGCAACACAGGACTACATGCATGCTATAAACAGGAGAAGCTGCATACTATAGCCAGAGCTAAGCGATTCCATAACCAACGGATCAGATCAAAGCTCTGCAGTCCTGCACAACCATGGTGGTGGACAATTAAACAACTAATGGGAGGAACAGGTGCCATGAATATCCCCATCCTCAATAATGGCAGAGCCCAGCATGTGAGTGCAAAACGTTTGCAACCATTTTCAGCCAGAGGTGCCGAATGGATGATCCATCTCGGCTTCCCCCCGAGGTCTCCACCATCACAGAAGCCAGTCTTCAGCCAATTCGATTCACTCCACGTAATATTAAGAAATGGCTGAGCGCACTGGACATAGCAAAGGCTATGGGCCCCGACAATATCCCATCTGTCGTGCTGAAGACTTGTGCTCCAGAACTAGCTGCACCTCTAGTCAAGCTATTCCAGTACAGTTACAACTCTGGCATCTACCCGGTAATGTGGAAAACTGCCCAGGTATGTCCTGTCCGCAAAAACAGGACAAGTCCAATCCAATTTCCACCCAGTCTACTCTCAATTATCAGCAAAGTGATGGAAGGTGTCGTCGACAGTGTTATCAAGCAGCACTTACTCACCACTAACCTGCTCACCGAAGCTCAGTTTGGATTCCGCCAGGATCATTCAGCTACAGATCTCATTACAGCCTTAGTCCAAACATGGACAAAAAGACTGAATTCCGGAGGTGAGAGGTCAGAGGTGCGGCATCGAGGAGCTCTAGTAAAATTGAAGTTAGTGGGAATCAGGGGGAAAACTCTTCACTGGCTGAAGTCATATCTGTGACCTGTAAATCTTTAGCACGCAGCCTCATTAAAATATTTAAATGAGTGACCTACCTCCTGTGAGTGGGTTAATTGCCTGTAAAACATCCTGTCTCTATTCAAACCAGAAGTGGGCGGTTTCGAGTTGGGTTGGATTCGAGTTTGAAATGTTTTTAAATGTTAACTTCCCGCCCGATCCAAATCCACCCATTTTTGGGGGTATACCCCCATTGTTTTCCTTGGTCAGCGAGACAGCTAAGAGAGCAAATAAACACAGACTGATCCCAAACAGAATCATAGGGTAGATTGGAAAAAATATCTGTACATAAAGGAATTCTCTGACACAAACTTGATGAAATAGAACGCCTATTTAAAAAAAAAATGCAATTAGATAGTTATTTATAAAAGTGTCCCTGGGTATGAGGAGTGATTAGGAGAGAGCGATTAGGATCGATGGCTGATGTAGAGAAAAACACTGGTGCAGACTTGATGGGCTGAATGGCCTGTTTCTGTTTGTGTAACGTTCTGTGGGTGGAATTTTCCAGGGCTCTGGACTACCAGCGTTGCTTCGCATGCAGCGGGCGGCATATTGGAAGATTGCAGGTACATTTTCTGATGATTGCAGGTACATTGGCTGCATGTGAGTCTTCGGCAGTATCGTGGGGTCTCTGAAAGAAAGCCCTGCTCTGTGATCTCTGCAACTGTCTGAATTGGTGCATTCCCTCTGTTGCAGTGGGCCCATTCCATTCATGTTGTTGCTGCCACTTTTGTGACTTAATGAGTCTGTTTTTGTTAGGCAAGGGTATTAATGGTTCCGGAACCAAGGCGGGTAGAAGGAGTTAAAGTACAGATCAACCATGATCGAATTAAATGGCAGTACAGGCTCAAGGGGCTGAATGCCTTACTCCTGTACCTCTGTTTGGGAGCTGTCCAGATGTCAGAAGGTTTGTACAAGACAGCAATGCAGAAAGTGCATCACAAGCAGGCTGATAGGTTTATTTTAGGATTGCCTCTGATAGCACTCTTTATATAGGTGGGATTTAAGTACGTGTCTGGTTCTGCCTCTTTCGAAAGCTCCTGAAATGTGCAGTTTTTTTATTCAAATGTGGGAAAGACATATTGATGTATGATATTATTTTATGATCATATGCTGTGACAAACCAGATGTCATTGGAAAAGGGCCTCACTTACTGGTTTTCTCACCTCTGAATTTCCGTTGCCTAATTAACATCCTGTGTGTTTCATCCACTCCCCAGTGATCTGAGCTAATCAGTATTCTCTAATCTTCCGGCTTCATTTATGCGATCAGTAATTTCCACAGGCTTAATTTTGTTTTAATGGTGTTTTCGCATCTTTTTGAAGAAAAAAAATATAATCACTCTTCAGGTTTCAGCACCATGAACTGTTAATGAAGTAACGTTCACCCCTCCTGATACTATAAGAAGTCCATTATCTCACGGATGTACATGCAAAATATAAAATTGCAAACTGTGTTAATTAATAGTGTATGTTTATTTACTGCAAAGTATTTGATTTTCCCCTGTGTAGCTGTTCCTGTGGTAAGATATTTATCTTTCATCCCTTGAGATACTATGTGAGTGTGTTTGTGTGTAATCCTGGTCTTGTTTTTACATTATTTGGTATGAATTCACATTTTCCTATTATGTAAAATTACAAGTATTCTTTTAAAAAGAAACCCAGTGGAATAAAAATTGCTCAGTGGTCAGAATCTGTTATTTCCTTAACTGCTTCTAAAGACATTTTTGAGAAAAGTACCGCGAGGAACAAATCGATTACCGTCAGCTTTCTTGTCACGGGTTTTCAACTAAGCTTATGTACAAAGATATCTGAACGTCCACTTGCAAAATCTCAAATTTGGATTGCTCCCTCAATAACACAGCTGTAGAATTTTTGAACCATTACACTGTAGTTATATCCACAGGCCACGCAAGCTCTCTGGAACCCAAATGGGCTGAGTTTAGATATTCTGAATCTCTATACTCTTCAACCCCATCCATACCCCAGCAGAAAAGACCTTCTCTTTTACCAAGTTTGTAATGGGAAACGGAAGCTGAATCAGCAGTTTAGGCAATTCATTTTCCATTGCTTTGTGAACATTCTGAATTCAGCCATTGAAAATAAACAAGCTGAACTTTTTGATGGATTCTGAATTGTTTCATCGTGGAGTTATCGTCAGTTATTAGCTCTACAACTTAATTTGCATTTATGAGTTAACATGGGACACAAATGCCTCTTGTCCCATGCCACTCGCTTTGGTCCCGGATTCCTTAAAAGTGTTCCAACAACCTCCCTTCAGTACTGTTTCTCTTCATATAATTCTAAACCAGCACATGAAAATAGTAGGGATAATGTTATTTAAACCCTGAATATTATCAGCATAATATCCATAATCGATGCATTCATTCTTCCCAATTAACCCCCATTTTAAAGTAATGTGAAGGTGGACCACGTAGCAGATGGATTGTGTTAATGCCACTTGGATGAGTCGGGAGAGAAACAGGAAGTAAGGGAGCTGGTGGCACCAATGCTTTTCATGGTTCAGCAATTTTTCTTCCCCTCCTTTTATAAATAAGGTTGTTTTCACCAACATGAACTAGTTTGAGAGACATCACTGGGACTACTTGTGACTAGTACCTCACTGCTCCCCTTAAACCCAGAATAACAAGGGAGCAAAGTCATGTGTGTTCACCTCATCCACCCGATGACACTGATAATCAAGAATGTTTTTTTTAAATTGTGATCTGGGGAGTAGAAAATTTTTTTAAATTATTGAACTACAATAATTTATTTACCACAGATGGCTTATTAATTAGAATGATTTTTTTTTGTATTAACTCCATAGGACTAATGATCAACTGGTGGCTTTCTTGTCAAGATACAGGAATATGAACTTTCTGAAGTCTCATGGCAGGGACAATGCAAGGTACTGTGCCTTTAATCCATTAGTGCTTATTGATATACACTCATTTTGAATACGTTTGATTTAAAATTGATTTTCCATAGCCATAGTTGTGACTTGGCCAATATTTGGACAACGGCCACATTGCTGGTATTCAGTTGTCCCATCTAGTGCCAGCTGCTCACATCTGCCCAGCCGTAGCTTTGCGCCTGAGCTAATAGAAAGCAATTCTACAGAATCAGAGCTCTGAGGAGCCGGGGACAGCGAAAGTTACAACCTCTGCATTTTAAGTGGAGAAAAGGTACCTACAATAATATCTGGTGAGTCAAGGGCTTATTTCAACTCATCATTTATTCACCCCAATGTCATTGATTTAATGACCAAACCAGAGGAGCTATTCAGCTAAGAATGCTGAAAAAATGATCGGGGCTGAAATTCACCCCGCCGGAACGGGTTGCACCTACTGTTTTTGGTGAGGTTTGGCCACCGCATTCTTGCAAAATTCAGCTTTGTCATTTTTTTTCGAGCGGGGCGGAAGTCGGTCATAATGGGGGCAGAAATGGAGGCATTACGGACTCTCCGCCGCTGTCAGTCATCAGCGCCGGGCTGGTGACGTCATTGCGTTGGCGCGTCAACATGTCTCTCCTCTTCGGTTAAAGGGGAGGGCCATTGTGAGCTCTGCAGCTTTTTAAGTTTGGTCCACTGGGCCACCAGGGAGGGTTTCGGCCGGGCCAGTGGCCTGGCTCCCACGAGGGGGTGCCAGGCTGCCTGTTGGCGGCCCAGCCGAACTCGGGGACATAATTGTCGGGCAGATTTGGCAGTCGGCCGACAAAAAAACAAATAAGATGGCGGCCGCAGCAGTGCGCCCTCCCCTTTAATGGCGGCTGCTCCACCATTTTACACACAGTGCAAACACAGTGCACCAACAGAAAAAATTGTCGGGGGGCACCGAGCGGTGGCTGGAAGATTTTTGAATCAGAATTTTGATTTTGCGGGGTGGGACATCGGCGGGGCGCGCTTTGATGATGCACTTAGGAGGGTTCGGCAGCAGTGGGGCGGAAATGGGACCGCCGGAAAAACCACCGGGGAGAATTTCGCGAGCGGCGGCCATGCGACTAAAAATCAGGAGTCCATTCGACACCACCGCGTGGCCACCACTTTCCAGCGGTAACAGGCCTTATCGGGAGGCTGAATTCCGGCCTTATCCTTTTCTTGTTCATGCAGATACATGTAGCTGCCCCAATATTATTTACCCCAGACACCAGTCGGATTTACTTTGAACTGCCCTACTTACCCTGCAGTTCAGAATGGGAGAGATGTTACTTGAAAACTTCAGGTCTGACAAACTCCCTGAGCAGCAAATAACGAATAGATTTGTAATCTACAGAACAGTAAATTGCCACGAAGGGATTTAGTTACACTAGACATATAATCTGCTGCACTTATCCTTAAGCTGATGTGAGATCAAATCAGTACCTCTCCTTGGTATCTAGGGTGGATTTTATACCAGTGGAGGTGTTTCTACAATATACTCTGGGTGCTTGTGGTTCATTGACATCATCGTCCTGATCCGCTCTCAATGTCACTGTTATTGAGAACACACTGCTCATATTTTAGGACCATTTCTACAGCATTGGATCAATCCGAACATAAATTGAATGTGCACAGGCTTGTGATTCAATTTTAAAAGTCACGAGCCACAATTGGCTTGCTGGTGCCGGTACTTTCGCCCATGGCTGGAGAAAGCCCATACGGCCTCGGGATAGTAAAACTAACGCACTGGTCTATAGGGAAGCAAGGTGGGAGGGCTTCAGCTGCTCGGTCCATTGGTAGCCCTGTTTTTGTTTTGGCTGCTTCTGCCTGATTTATGGTCATTTTGCACCCAGCTGGAATAGCCTTTTGGCTCTGGGGCAGGCCGTGCATCTCTCACCCGAACAAGGTAGAAGCCTTTTCAATATATTTCAACACAGCACAAGTGATGTCGCTTGAACATTGACACCATTTTGTGTGCTTTCCAACCCCCCCCCATTGCACCAGTTCCTGTTCATGCCCACAAACCATGGATGAAGTCGGGCAGTAATTTCAAACAGGAAGTAAGTAAAGGGGCAAAACAGGCTACTGTTTGAAGTAGATGTCTTTACTACCTGTTGTGTTTCGCTTGCGAAACTTACCTCCGCCACCTAGCTTATAAAAGAAGGATGCTTTCTGAGCTCATTACTGTTCCTTTGAGCTATACCCAGTGTGATCTTGCGTTTTAACTCCTCAAATGCTGATTCCAGCAATGAAGAATCTAAATCAAAAATGTAACACGGGAAAAAATTGCATTTTTGTCACATCAGGTAAGATTGAGAAATGGTGTATTTTCAGGAAAGGTTTCAAAGCCAGCCAGTGAAGATTGGCTCCATCCTGGGTCTGCAATTTGCCCCACCATATTTTCCTCTCTGTGCTACCCCCCCGTCAATGCTTTATACCCAGGCGCTAAATTCAAAAATCTATCCCATTGGATCGAATTACAGCAGAGCAGCAATCAACAAAGTAAATAGACGTGGAACTATACAGCCAAAATCGTTCATTTTTGATTGAAAGTCTTGACATTCAGTTTCATTGCTGCTGTACTATTGGCTGTTTGCCCTTTGAGATGATAAGGATCTTTGGGAAATGTTTTTTGTGCAAAATCTCTGCATTAGCATCAATGATTATCACCTTGGAAGTCCTTGGAGACCCTGTGGGTATCTCGGAACTGGATCTGTTCTTTTTTCTTGTTGCTTTTTAATCAGTCATTTCATTATGTAAATTCGGCATGTTCTCACTATAAAAGAGAAGGTTGAGAGATGATGTGATTGCTGCTTTTAGGATTCTAAAGGACCTAGACAATGGCATTTCACCTTGTCCAGAACAGTAGAACCCGAGGACACTGCCTGCGCTTGAAATTTATAAGGGGGCTAATATGTGTCTACCTATCTTTGGGTAAATATTCTGGCTGTCAAAAGAAGCTTTCACAGTCGCCTCTGGCCTGGTGGAGACTGATGAACAGCAAGGCGGCAACTCTGCTGTCGTTGAACTCCGTGCACAAGTTCCCATTCTCGGCTGTCCACTGGCATTGCTCTCCACGAGCGTCCCATTTAAATCCCAGATCCTATGCAAATGAAGTGCCAGCCAGTGAAATTCCAGCATTATGCCATGTGTGGGTATTGGACTCGGAACACTCATTTAAAGAAAGGCTGGTTGCGTGCTGACCTGTGAGGCTGGGCCTATTCTGGTGGACCGACTAATGGTGACACTGTCGCCAATGTCACCTTACAAGTATCAGCACAAGTTTACTTTTAAGGGTGCCACTAATATAGCAATCAGATGGTCCATACAAACTAAATGAAGCTCAACATAAGTAATATAGTCCCAACAAAAATGAAGGGAAGCATTTCAACTAAATCATAGGATTTCTTAGAGCAGGCTTGCTCCTTAATGTGTTCTGCAATTGTTTTGGAAGCTATATTGATCTGTCTCAATGCTTCCCTCACTGCATTTGCTGGAAGATAATGAAGATGACCAAACAATAAAGATCATATTGAACAGAGGTGGACTGCCAAGACCTGTCCTTACTTTGCAACTATATATTCAAGTCCCGGCAGGGACAGAGAAGAATTACCCTTTTCAGGCTGCCTAAGAACATAAGAATTAGGAGCAAGGGTGGGCCATACGGCCCCTCAAGTCTGCTCCACCATTCAATAAGATCATGGCTGATCTTCTACCTCAACTCCATTTGCTTACCCGATCCCCATATCTTTTGATTCCCTTAGTGTCCAAAAATCTATCAACCTCATTCTTGAATATACTCAGCGACTGAGCATCCACAGCCCTCTGGGGTAGAGAATTCCAAAGATTCATGACCCTCCAAGTGAAGAAGTTTCTCTTCATCTCAGGCCTAAATAGCCGAGCCCTTATCCTGAGACAATGCTCCCCCGAGTTCCAGACTTTCCAGCTAGGTGAAACGGCCTCTCAAGCATCTACCTTGTCAAGCCCTCTATGAATTTTATACGTTTCAATTATACCATCTCTCATTCTTCTAAACTCCAACGCCCATTCTACGCAATCTTTCCTCATTGGACAACACTCTCATCCTAGGAATCAATCTAGTGAACCTTCATTCAATCCCCTCTAAGGTAAGAATATCCGTCGTTGAGTAAGGAGACCAAAGCTGTACACAGTACAGTTCAGTAAGAAGGTAGCTCCAGAGCTACATCATCTGTCGCAACCAGACCAGCAGATAACTAGCACAAGTAGGATGGTGCTATCAGTGGCAATCGTCACTCTTATCTCTTGTGATAGCCTGGAAGAGGTGTAAAAGTTAAGTATAGCATCAGCCAATTTGCAGTGCACAGATGTGACAAACAGATGTATTGTTCAACAGCACTAACACTTTCACCCCACAGAACAGTACCAAAAATACAACGTTGTGCAATTTCACTATAGTTGCTGGACATCATATACCTTAGGGGTGCCATTCGGTCCCAAGTCCCAACTGAGAATAGGTGCCTCCACCTGTATTAATCATCTGCCAAAGTAAGGTATGTTCACTTCTATCTGCAGATGGCAGTGTGAGGGTACCAACTGGTAGGCACAGAGCAGCTCAATAGCTTGGCATCCCTTCGAATCACTTTGGATGGGGGAATCCAATTGGAAAATTAATTGGTGCTAATAATGGTGTGGGGTAAAAATGAATTTACAACAATTGGCACAAAGGCTCAAAAGAGAACCTAGGTGCCAGCAGGAAAGAACAAAAAAGTGAAGAAAAATAGTTAAGAAATGACTGAAATACATTTACCATAACATTACAACGTCCTTTTCATGACTGCTGCCTAACAACCCTGAAGGTCCATTTCACACGGGTGTGATTGACATGGGCTATTCTAACAAGCAAGCCAGATACATCCCTCAATTAATAATTAAAAGTAGCACTGTCGCTAGTCCCAACCACCAAAAGCTACGTTGGGGCACAAAGTGGGCAAAGCAATGGGCAACTGGCATCGGGAAATCCTGACCTCAGCCTGAACTGATTTGACATTCAGATTCAGGTTTCCTCCCAGAGGCAAGTTGCCTATCTCATTCTCAATTCCAGTCCCAGGGCCATTCTTAATTGCGGTCCCAGTCATACTTCTTGCCTCAACTCCCAGAGGAAAAGGCAAACCATGGGAACAAGAGATCCATGTTTTTCAAGCACACCACCTAATTGGTCAAACAACGATTGGTATTGATGGTCTTTGTGGAAATGTTGAGTGAACATGACTGTTTTATCCTTCTAATCTAGAAGGGTGGCTTGTATAATGACCCAATTTAGGGGCACAACATCAGAAATGACAGATGTGGCATTTATGTTTAAGTTAAAATACATTCAGTTCAGTTTATATTTAAGCTTCTTCCCAAGTGATTACATAAACCACACATCTCCTGTACCAAAAACTGGAATGTTGAGTTGGGCACATAGTTGCACAAATTCTATGAATTTGAATGAGTTTAACTGAATTGGGTTATGCTGACATTTTTCGAAAATGACTCTCTTTTCAAATCCAATATGCTAGCCAAGGAGTTGGATAATATTACGTTAGCTGTTGTATTTTTGCAGTTATTTTAAACGGGCTAGCTTTCGGGGAATTGTGCAGCAAACCTATTCAAGCTTCTGTAATGGGTCTTTGATCTAAACATTGCGTAAAGTTAGAGTCCACAGCACAGAAACAGGCCATTCAGCCCAACTGGTCTATGCCAGTGTTTCTGCTCCACACGAGCCTCCTCCCACCAATGTTCCTGTTAAGCCACGTGGTCAATCGGTAGTCTGGAGATACCAGGCAGCCAGCACATCGGCTTTTAAATGGAGAAGCCGCACATGCGCGGAATTGCGAATGGGCCACACGGCCCCAAAAAAAGGTTCGAGTGAACATTGCCTCCTACCCCTCTTCATCTAACCCCATCAGCATATCCTTCTATTCCTTTCACCTTCATGCTTACCTAGCTTTCCCTGAAATGCATCTATGCTAATTGCCTCATTTTTTTAATCAAAGAATCATAGAACGGTTACAGCACAGAAGGAGACCATTCGGCCCGTCGAGTCCGTGCCAGCTCTCTGCAAGAATGCCTCAGTTACTCTCACCCCCCCCCCCCCGCGCTTTCCCCGTAGCCCTGCATATTTTCTTCAGGCACTTATCCAATTCCCTTTCGAAAACTACAATTGAATCTGCCTCCACCACCCTTTCAGGCCGTGCATTCCAGATCCTAACCACTCGCTGCGTAAAAAAGTTTCCTCATGTCGTCTATGGTTCTTCTGCCAATCACCTTAAGTCTGTATCTTCTGGTTCTCAACCCTTCCGCCAATGGTAATAGTTACTTTCTATCTACTCTGTCTAAACCCATCATGACTTTGAACACCTCCATCAAATCTCCTCTCAACCTTCTCTGCTCTAAGGAGAACAACCCCAGCTTCTCCAGTCTGTCCATATAACTGAAGTCCCTCAACCCCGGAATCATTCTCCTAAATCTTTTCTGCACCCTCTCTAAGGCCTTCACATCCTTCCTAATCACACTGATTGAAGCAGATGACCTCGGTCCACTGATAGTGACCCATTAAAGTGGCATTCCGATTGCACAACCTAGGCCAGTGCCTTTATACCGTGCCCAACCTGATGATTCAGAATAAATAACTATCTACTTACATTATATACCTGGATTCTCCTGAAAGATCCTACCTAAAACCGTTTCTTCCCCACCTGCAAATGCTGATGCAGGCCTTGACCTGACAGATTTTGCTGATGTCGGTCCCTTTTATCGTGGATTCCCAGGGATATGACATGGAAGGCAGCAGTAGGTTCCGGGAGGTTTGGGAGATGGCTCTGAGATTGCCCCCACAGAAGGAGAGGGTGTTGTGGCATCTCGGCTTCCATTTTACCCCCAACACTTGCCTGCTGAGGGCCTGGTACTGGCTGAGGCACATGACAGGGACATTTCTCCCAAACTTTGAGACTTTTCCACCCCTGTCGATGCCTCTTCTGTTTCTGCTGGTGCTGCAGCGGCGATCTTTGCTGCACTGGCAGAAATTTCCTCTTCTGCAGAGACGAGCTCCCTCTTGACAGCGGCAATGCCACTGCATATCAAATGACCCGTGACCCAATTCTGGCCTCTTGGGTGTCCCCCATTTTAATCGCTCCACCATTGGTAATAGATGCCCTCTCCTACCATGTACACTCTTGCATTAGATTCAGCTGTGGCATACAGCACCAGATGCGCCCAACTTTGCCAACAGTGTGCCATTCTCCGAGCACCAGCTGCCATTGATTATGCTCGTCTTGCCATTCAGGCACCTGCAGAAAATGCTCTTTTATTCAACAGAAAGGGTTACTGTTCTCACAACTTCCAGATGGAATGTAAATAGCTTGCTAGCTCAAGATGGCAAACTGGAATTAGGACTTTTGTGTCATCTATTCCATCTGTGTAAAAGGTCAATTAGTGCACAGTCTTTCACAGCTGCCTGTACGCATGTTGGCCTCGTAATAGTGTAGAAATATCCTCATTATCTCTCTTTCGTGGTTGACTTACAGCATGATACCAGCTAAATTCAAGCTAACAATACTCGTGTGAAACTATTCAGGCAAACATGCACTCTCTTTAGAACGGCATTCTGCCCATATTATATAATTGGCACCTTCATCTATAGCAAGGCAATGGGAAATCATATCCTTGTATAGCAGTGACATCATTGACAGTAAACTTCATTGCTTAATTTGGCATTTCAAATCGGATATCTTCTTTCTCGTATCTCTTTGAATATACTAGTTTGTGGCAGTTGCTCCAACTGCTCATGTGATAGGATTTTACACCCACTGTGCTCACTGCTTGGTGATGTGCATTTCTCCACTCCCTCACCCTTCGCAGTAATATGAAAGTTATCATGGGTAACGTGGGCCTCTCTACGTCTTATTGTCTGGTTCAGCGCTGCAACCTGTGCACCCCACAGCTGGATTGATGTGTTGATCGTTATTCATGGTGCTAATGTACCAATTCAAGGGTAATAGTGATTTGGCATCATCATTGATTTTCTGATTGGCTGCTCAGCGACACTTCAGTTGTCACCAGAAAATGGTTTTCACTTTGTCAAATAACCACTGCCCAGCATATTGAGCTGTTTCTTTCTGTGTGGTCAACCATGTCAAAGGCTGCACACAAGTCAAGAAGGGCGAGGATGTCATTTGTGACTTTGATGACAGTTATTTTGATACTGTGGCAGGGACGGAAACCGGATTGGAGGGATTCAAACATGGAATTGTGGGAAAGATGGACGGATTTGGGAGGCAACAACACGTTCAAGGACTGTGCAGAGGAAAGGGTGGTTGGAGATGGGGCGGTAGTTTGCAAGGACGGAAGGATCGAGGGTTAATTTTTTGAGGAGAGGGGTGATGATGGCAGATTTGAGGGAGAGGAACACAGTACCCGAGGAGAGCGAACCGTTAACAATGTCCGCTAATGGCTGATGAATATCCATTGCGAGACACTTACCCAGAGTTGTGTGCCACCTCTTCATCTTTTAATTGCTCTGTGTGTTTTGTACAGTACGGACACCCCCAAAAAATGGACACTTATTGACAGTCCCAAATAAATTGCATTATAAGAGATACAGACTGCTCCTTGAAACCATGGACACTGTTTTGTATACTGGAGATTCCTTTATTCAGCATCCATAGCTACAGAGAAACCCCTTACTCTGAGATTGAATGGGCTCTATCCCCGGGATAGAGGGGTTTCTCTGCCGCTATGGATGCTGGGTAAAGGACCCGCCATTCCACAAATTTCGGGGACTGCACAAAAGCGACCAGTACTCTCCGAAATGAGGCTGGGCTCTCCAGGGCACTGCCTCAAGCTTATTTACGTGGCGAGCCTTGAATTAAATTTTACGCTGCGGTGCGCTCGCTCAGTGACGTCACCCGAGCACCACCGCGACTACATGGAGTGCAGTCGGGAGGCGGCTGGAGAGTCGGGAATTGTGGGGAGGATGGGGGGAGTGGTCTCAGCATTGAGGGTGGGATGATATGGACAATAGGGAATGGGGTCTCGGAGTGAAGGAGAAAGAGAAGGGAAGGGGACTGGGAGTCAGGAGATTGGGGCACAAGTGGGTGGGGGGGCGAGGGGGAGGGGAGCTCAATCATTCTCTGCAGAGTCAGGAACACCAGCAACATCATAGAGTGGGAGCAACACTGAGGGAGGAGCAGCCAGTAAAATGGAAGAACCAGAGGGAACGAGAGAAAGTTCTTAAACTGAGAGCTAATAGGCCATGACATCCTTCACTGCATGTTTCCAATTTAAAGCAGTATTAAGTGCAGAGCAGAGGAGCGGGGGTGCAGTGTGTAGAAATGGCGGCGCAGGAGGAAAGCTGCAGTCAGACTGCGAGCAATGGGTATGACGCGGGTGGCGAGCTCTCGAACCCCAACCCAAAGCGCGGGAGCGGCTGGAGAGAGCAGGAGAAAGTAAAGCTGGAGGATCATCTCTCGCTGCACCAGTACGTCAGGTACTGATGAGCTGCGAACAGCCCCGAACCCAAACCCCTGCACATCAAATATCAGCAGCTGCAGCACATGGGAGCGAGGGGGTCCCAGACAGGGGTCTACAGGACAATAATTCCTCCCCTCCCCCCACCCCACAATTTACCTGGGATCTCCCAGGCACTATAGCAGCCACCTTGTCCGGTGCAGGCTGCTAATGTAGCAGATCCCAGGAGCAGAAAATCCCTGCCTCAATGGAAAAGGACCCCAGGGTGGCAATTAATTGGGAAACTAAGTACTGTTTAACTGAACAAGGTTCAACCTTGTTTCTACTTTATTGCGGCCCAAAGTGCCTGACTCTCAAAATGGCTGGCCTTTTATACCAGAGCAGCACCATGTGCGTGCTGCTCAGTGGCCTCCAGCCATGACACCATCTGGTGGCTACAAACAGCATGTACATACATGACAATACCCTCCTCTGAGATCTTATCTCAATCTTTCACAGGTTGAGATGGTTCGGTGCTTTACGCTCCCGGGTTGACCGTCTTAGTTCAATTCTGTGGGTGAATGTGCGGAGTCTGTTGTGGCTGGTGGCTGGTGGCTGGATGGTTGACTTGTTGGGGGTGGCAATGGTCATGTCAGGAATTGCAAGTCCATTTTTATTGAACAAGTCCGTGATGGAAATTCCGGGTTCACTGTTGACCCTTGATGAAGGCTGCTGGTTGGTTGGTTGATCATCGACGGTTTCTTTGTCCGACTGCTTCGGCTCTTCTGTGTGCCTCAGCTTCGTTTGGTCCATGTGTTTCCTGCAAGTTTGCCCATTCTTGAGCTTAACAACAAATACTCTGTTGCCCTCCTTGGCCATGACTGTACCAGCGATTCATTTGGGACCCTGACCATAATTCAACACACATACAGGATCATTAAAAGAAATCTCGCATGACACAGTTGTGCGATCGTGGTACCCTTGTTGACTCTGTCTTCTGTATTCAACATGATTACTTAAGTCCGGGTTACAAGAGATAACTTGGTCTTAAGACCTCTTTTCATCATGAGTTCAGCAGGTGAGATAGCTGTGAGTATGTGGAGTCTTGTCCTGTAACTCAGCAGTATGCAAGGCAAGCGGGTCTGCAGTGACCCTTGGGTTACTCTCCTCATGTTTTGCTTGATAATTTGTACTGCACGTTCTGCTTTCCCATTGGACGCAGGCTTGAACGGTGCTGACCTTACATGTTTTATGCCATTAAGTTTTACAAACACCTGACTGGTGAAGCATGACCCATTGTCGCTCACCACTATGTCAGGCAGACCATGTGCCGCAAACATGACATTGAGATTCTCTATGGTTGCCGTGGACGTACTGGATGACATGATTATGCATTCTATCACTTAGAATAAGCATCTACCGCCACTAAAAATATCTCGCCCAAGAAGGGACCTGCAAAATCTACATGGATTCTGGACCAAGGTTTGGATGGCCATGACCACAGACTCAGCGGCGATTCCGCTGATGCTTTGCTGAGCTGCATGCAGGTGTTGCACACATGCTTCCAGCTCAGAATCAAGTCCTGGCCACCATACATGGAATCTGGCGATGGCCTTCATCATCACTATACCAGGATGTGTGCTGCGTAACTCACGCACAAACTTCTCTCTCCCTTTCTTCGACATTACAATTCGGTTGCCCCACAATATGCAATCTGCTTGAATAGACAGTTCGTCCTTGCGACGAATGTACGGTTTGGCCTCCTCGCACATTTGCTTAGGTATAGCAGACCAATCAGCTTTGAGGATGCAACCATTTGCCACTGATAATATCGGGTCCTGGCTGGTCCAGGTCTTAACTTGTTGAGCTGTGACAGGGGTTCCTTCACTCTCAAAAGCATCCATGATTGACATTAGATCTGCCGGTTGTGGCGTTTCCACCTCCGGTGTGGGCAACGGCAACCGGCTCAAAGCATCGGCACAATTCTCTGTGCCAGGTCTACGGCGAATGACATAATCATAGGTAGATAATGTCAGTGCCCACCTTTGGATGCGGGTTGAAGCGTTGGTATTGATACTTTTTCTCTTGGAAAACAACAAAATGAGTGGCTTGTGATCTGTCTTTAATTCAAACCTCAGACCAAACAGGTATTGATGCATCTTTCTAACACCGTACACACACGGTAAAGCTTCTTTTTCTACCATATTGTAGGCTCTTTCTGCTTTAGACAACCTTTTGGATGCATATGCGATAGGTTGAAGTTTCCCCGACTCATTGTCTTGTTGTAACACGCAACCAATTCCATATGACGATGTGTCACAGACCAAAACTAAACGTTTACATGGGTCATAATGTACCAGCAGCTTGTTCTAGCAAAGCAGATTAGTGGCTTTCTCGAAAGCTCTGTCTTGCAGTGCGCCCCACACCCAGTTGTTGCCTTTTCTCAATAGCATGTGCAGTGGTTCAAGTAAGGTGCTCAATTTAGGGAGGAAGTTACCAAAGTATTTGAGTAGACCCAGGAACAAACACAGCTCCGTCTGGTTCTGCGTCTTGGGTGCATTCTTGATGGCTTTGGTTTTCACGTCAGTAGGTCTGATGCCATCAGTGGCGATTTTCCTCCCGAGGAATTCGACCTCCGGTGCCATGAAGACACACTTTGATCATTTAAGTCTCAGTTCCACTCTGTCCAAATGCAGTAGAACCTCTTCCAGGTTGTTCAGATGTTCCTTGGAGTCACGACCGGTGATCAGGATGTCATCTTGGAACATGACAATTCTGGAAATGGACTTCAGTAGACTTTCCATATTCCTCTGGAATATTGCTGCAGCTGAGCGAATTCCAAACGGGCACCTGTGGTAAATAAACAGTCCTTTTTGCGTGTTAATGCACCTAAGTCTCTTCGACGTTGTGACCAACTCCTGCGTCATATAGGCCGACTTCAAGTCCAGTTTTGTGAACGACTTCCCTCCGGCTAGCGTCGCAAACAAGTCATCAGCCTTCGGTAACGGGTACTGATCCTGTTTCGAAACCCTGTTGATCGTAGTCTTGTAGTCTCCACAGATTCTGACTGTGCCATCACTTTTCAGCACAGGAAAAATGGGGCTGGCCCATTCAATATGATATGATCCTTTCACACTGGAGTCTGTCCAGTTCAATTTTGACCTCCTCCCTCATCACATACGGCACTGTCTGAGCTTTATGATGGACGGGTCTTACATCTGAGTCCACATGGATCTGTACCTTGGCTCCCGTGAAGTAGCTGATACCCGGTTCGAACAGCAAGGGGAACTTGCTCAATACTTGGGCACATGTATCTTCCTCCGACGACAACGCCTTTATGTTGTTCCAGTCGCATCTGATTTTCTCCAACCAGCTCCTGCCGATCAGCGTTGGGCCATTGCCTGGAACAATCCACAGCGGTAACTCGTGAACTGCACCGTTATATGACACATTAATTGCCAATCACCTTTATCAGTTCTTTGGTGTACGTGTGCAGCTTGGTGTTAACAGGGCTCAGCCTGGGCCTCAGTGTTAGTATCCCACAGCTTATTAAATGCCCTCTCATTCATGATCGATTGACTCGCCCCTGTGTCCAGTTCCATCGATACCGGTTCACATTAATCAAAATTGGTTTACTCTTGGTTATGAAAGAGTACAGTCCATACACTTACTTCTCTGGCATCTCGGATCTCCGCGCTAGTCTGACTCTCATCCTCCATGCAGTGTGTCGCTGCTCGCTTGCTCATCTGCGGACACTTGCGCTGGAGATGCCCCATTCTCAGACAGCCTTTGTAACTATATTGCTTAAATCGGCACTGCTGGTGCCGATGATTTCCCCCACAACACCAACACAGAGAAGTCTGATACATTCCCGTTGGCGGACTTTGGGCAGCCACAGGTTTCACGAAAGCAGCCAGATAGGCCCTGCCTTGTGCCGCACTGCTGAACAGCGAATCAATCACATTTACAGTACTTGCCGAGGTTCGGTTCTTCACCGATATTTGCTTTAGACTCCTGTCTGTCGTCATACATGATTGAGCGATCTGGATGGCCCTTTTTAAATCCAACTCGTCCACCGCTAGAAGTTTGCACAGGATCACCTCGTGGTTGATACCGATAAGAAAGAAGTCCTGCAGCATGTCTGCCAACACCGTCCCGAACTTGCACGGTTCTGCTAGATGTCTCAGGTCGGCAACGAATGGCCCTCTGATCGAACGCGTGTATAAAACCTGTATCTCGAGATGATGATGCTGTCGTCTGGCTTGAGGTGCTTCCGTACCAATATACACAACTCCTCGTACGTTTTCTCTGTTGGATCACTAGGAATGAGTAGATTCTTTGTCAGACTGTAGATCTTTGAACCGCACACAATGAGGAACACGGCCCAGCGCTGATCTGCATTGTCGACCCCGTTCATTTTGTTGCCCATGAAGCACTGGTTCAAACGGCTCACAAAGTCTGCCCAATCTTCTCCCTCCACGAATCGCTCTAAAAATCCAATCGTGCTCATTTTGCAAACAAAGGTTCTTGTATTCTCGTCGCCAAATGTTAAGTATGCAATAAAGGTACTATTTAACTGAACAAGGTACAACCTTGTTTCTGCTTTATTATGGCCCAAAGTGCCTGACTCACAAAATGGCTGGCCTTTTATACCAGAGCAGCACCATGTGCGTGCTGCTCAGTGGCCTCCAGCCATGACACCATCTGGTGGCTACAAACAGCATGTACATACATGACAGAAACCCAACAAACTGAAAATAGAACTGAAATGGCTCCAGAAGTAGGCATGGTCCCAGGTGAGAGAGATAAAAAGAAGGAACGCTGCAGGAGATGCAGCCAATCCAGAGAAATTTGGCTCCTCCGGTTTACTGTACATACAACGACCATTTTAAAAATAAGGACACCTGCAAATAAAGGATGCAAGACCCTTGGGTGTCCCCCATTTACAAGTTTCACTGTTGATCAGAATTTTAATGTACTCCCGTCTGGCTTTTATTGTGTCTCTTACCAACACAAACGGTGAACTTCTCACAATCTGTTTACAGTTGTGCCACAATGGTTCTAAAGTGCTGTGCCCTGAACCCCTCCAGGGGACAGAGTGCAGATGGATTGGGAAATGGTTCCATTAACTTGGCAGAAGGAACAGGCAAGCATGCTAGTCCAGTGTGCACAGTGAAATGGCATGCATGAACAAGCACTGAAAGATTCTGTCCACCTTGTTTTAATTTCCTGTTCATTCCATTAGGCCGTGCTATCCACTTGTTTTATGTGATTGCAAGATCATTAATATAGTAGTACAAGTACCTAACATCATATCATGCCAGCCAAGGGAGCACATTTCAAGGTGATTTGGGAAAAATAAAATCCAATCTACAGTGAATTTACAAGCTGGCCATTTCTGTTCTAATATTCTAGCAATCTTCCTGGATAAAAGGGTTTGTCTCACTGCAGTGTTGATGACTTAAGGTGTGCCCATTCCTCTTGTTTTAACAGATCATTGCGTTAATTCCATATTGGCAATCAACATTGTAAAAAAACTGTACAATTACCCTGAAGCACATTTTTAACGGTGAGGTTGTATATATTTCTGAGTTCTAATTTTCTGCTTCAGAATTTCAGGTTTTGTTTTGCTGTGATAGCAAGCACTCAATGGGGGTGGGGGAACTTTAACACCCAAGGACAGGCGGGTGAGAGATATAAAAAATAAAATTTTCGCAAACCCGACCCCAACCCGCCCACTTCTGGTTTTAACGGATGCAGATCGGGAGGTGGATGACCAATCCGCTCTCGGGTGGCAGTAGGTCAGTAAAATCTTTTAAGGCTGCATGCCTCCATTTTGCCTCCATTTTTATGTTTAACCCATGGAGGCCGGGTTTCCCGGGGCTCAGGAGTCTGCAGGTTAAAAGGAGGGGAGAAGGGCCAGATCCATGAGGTAAGTGCCTTTACAGCACTGACTGTGGGCCAGGAAGAGCAGGAGTTTCTCCCCCAGGCCCCCCAGCCATCCTCTTTTTCATCCCATGATCGGACCCCACGATGGCCAACTCCCCGCACGATCTCCAACTGCCCCCATCAGCCCCCCACCGCGATCTCTGCCTGCCTCCATCTCCCTCCCCGCAATCTCCGACTGTGATACACTCCCCACCGTCTCCCGTGATCTCTGCCTGCCTCCATCTCTCTCCCCGCAATCTCCGACTGTAATACACTCCCCACCGTCTCCCGTGATCTCTGCCTGCCTCCATCTCTCTCCCCGCAATCTCCGACTGTGATACACTCCCCACCGTCTCCCGTGATCTCTGACTGCCTCCATCTGCTCACTGGCTTCTTTCCCGCTCGACGGTGAGTCAACTTGTCAATCAATTAAATATTATTTTAAAGTCCTACTGCTAAATTCGTTAAGACCTGCGAGAAAGTTGTCCTTCTGGGTTTCCCGTCTGTAAACACCCCCTCCCCCACCCCCCCCCGGCTCCCTTCCCAGCTCCAAGTAGATGGATGTTAGGGCCTCCGTGAAAGAGCAGACAGATTTGGTTTGAACACAATTGATTTTTTTTCAAATGAATATTTTCCAGTCTTAAGGTTCTAAAATCGTTACAAATATGAAATAATGTAACAAGCTTTTTCAGATATATTCATTGTTCATAGGCAGTGAAAGTGAAGTGTTGCTGATGGACAACACTTCAATCTCAAGACTCCCAAGAATGGATTAATTTTTAAAAAATCAACAGATGGATTAAGGATTTTATTGCTTTTAATTTAATTTAAATTGCACAGACTTGATAAAGTATATGGGTCACCATAAATTCTAAGTGAAATTTGAAAATGGTGATTATTTTTGTGCGTTGATGTGCTGTGTAAGAGAGAATAATGCCTGATTCAAAACTGATCAGACAGGATTATCAAAGGGTTCTTTAGGCTGCCCGGCTGTAGAGTATTACTAGTGTTCATGTAGGTAGATAATTAATATTTAATCTCCTGTGGAAAAACTGATCCTGCTTCCCTTCTAGTTTCGTCTTTGATTAAATACACAAGCTAAATCCAATTACTGTACCAGCACTGAAATGATCATTAACGCGCCAAAGAATTCTCATCCATTGATCCTATTTCTCTGGCAATGGCGGAAACTAAAATTTGCCAAGTTCTCATATTGTCCCAATACTGTTGCCACGAAATGTTGCTTTTTTCTCAAATAATACCCCTCTCATATTCGTCAGTCAGGTAATAATTGCCAAATATTTATTAATTCAGCTGGGGAGTGCGTACAACAGTGTCAGGATGGCACAACATTTTGGGAAAGTTCATTCCAATGACTGGACGTTAGCGGTCCTGCTAAACAATAATTTTGAGAAGCTGAGCAGCTTTTTTGGGCTGAGGGAGCTGCAAGCCTCCACAGGACAGAGCACATAAAGACCAGGTCAACTCAGGGTCATCTGTTGTGAGCATCTGAGAAGATGAAAATAGCACAACTTGAAAAAAAGGACCAGAGTTAGGTACATGTATCAGCCTGTCTTAATATGACCACGAAGGATGTATCACAAATAAGGTAAGTCTATCATTAAATATATATTAAATGAGAAATTGCAGTACTCACATACAACACATAGAATTACATAGACCTTACAGCACAGGAACAGGCAATTCAGCCCAAATTGTCTATGCCAGTGTTTATGCTCCACACGAGCCTCCGCCCATCCTATTAACATATCCTTCTATTCTTTTCTCCCTCATAGAATTATAGAATAATACAGCACTGAAGGAGGCCATTCAGTCCATCATGCCTGTTTGAAAGAGCTATCCAATCAGCACCATTCCCCTGCTCTTTCCCTATCGCCCTGCAAATGTTTCTCCTACCTATATTGATCCTATTCCCCTATAAAAGTTACTATTGAATCCGCTTCCACCACCCTTTCAGATCACAACAACTCACCGCATACATTTATTCCCCCTCATGTTGTCTCTGGTTCTTTTGCCAGTTACCTTACGTCTGTGTTCTCTGGTTATTGACTCTCCTACCACAGGAAACTCATGGACTTATCTAGCTTTCCCGTAATAAAATTAATAAATTGCCAGGAGCTAAATCAATAAGGAGTTGAAGGACATATGACCAATAAAGCTAAAAGTGGGAGTTATGATTCATACATGCATCTATAATATATAAAAGACATTTATTAAATAGATCTGGACCCTGAGATTCTGTCGGGGGTGGGGGTGATTGGCGGGGCGGTCTGTAACTTCATCAGGAGCCTGTTGGAGCCCACGGAGCAGCCATGTAACTGGCCGGTTTCAGCCAGTTGCTCTGTTTCTCTGGAGGTTCTGTTGCTTTCCCACGAAAGTTACAGCAAGTGGAGCACAGTGCCACCTCTGGCAGGAGAATGTAATTACAGCATGACATGTTTAAATGGGCAGTTTTACATTATGAATGCAGACATGAGAATTTATAAAGGAAATATAAAATAAGGACAGAATGTAGGACTTTAAAGTGAGGACTGAATTACAATTATCTCCTGCCCTCTGACCCTGCTTCACCTGCAGACTACACTTGACCTCGACCTGTGTGCAGGACCACGGGAGATTGACTAATATGCAGCAAATATGTACTGATGGACAGAAGTGTTAAGAAGTTTGCAACAAGGAATGTAGTACAAGTAATGTAGTTGGCTAATGCAAATTTTGTATAATTCATGACGGCAGAGGAATGTTACTGCAGAAAATAATTTCCATACATCAGATCACCTTGTCTTAAATGGAGATTCTCAATTTCAGAATATGTAATTCCATCAAATCACACCCAAATCAATGCATCTCTAAAGTGAATCTATGCATCTCTAAAATGAATAGGCCCAGCTTTTTAAGCCTATCTAAGTAACTAAGTTTATTTAAGCTGGGAATTATCGTTGTCGCATTCCTCTGAACCTTTTCCAAAACCTCTATCATCTAGCATAGGAGAGGACCAAACATTTTTTCTCCAGAAGCCATGTTGAGTGTCCCTAATGACTTCTTCTCTATCCAGGTGATCATAAAGAGCAACTCTTATGATCCTGTCAAATACCTTGCCCATAACTGATGTCTGAAATATAAGTCAATAGTTCCCTTGATCTGACTTGTCACCCTTTCTATAAATTGGAACTACATGAACATCCTTCCAATCCAGCAGAACAATTCCAGACTAATGAGTTGTTAAAGATATGGGCAAACAGCTTGCAAAACATCTCCTCAATCACCCTCGGGTGGATGTCATCTCAACTAGCAAACCCAATCTATTTTAAGGTTCCTTATTCCAAGGTTCCTTATTCTATCTGAGTTGTTTACAATTTTATTATCTATAGTACAACCCATAGCTGGCAGTTGAGTATTGTCCATGGGAGTAAAGATTGATGTGAAGTAATCATTTAACACCACTGCCATGCTTTGGGAGTCCACTTGAATCTGTCCTAAGGTGCCTTTAATGGTCCTCTAACTCCTAACATAGTTTAAACAAAGTTTTGGCCATTGCTACTGCATTCTTCGCCATTGATGTGTTAACTGCTCTGATGGCTGCTTTTATTTCTCTTAATTGCACACAATATCTGTTTCTATTCTCCAGTGAATTATATTCCATCAAGTATTTTTTCCTAAATTTAATTCGTCCTTGTGCATAACTAGTTGGCCATTTTGGTTCTGTTTTGACATCCTATTCTTCTGGCCAGAAGTCACAATGCAACAATGAGTTGTTTAAAAATCTGTTACCAATTCTTAAACCCAAGGACATCAGGGCAAATTTGGGAGAAGGATTTTCTTTCCCGTTCTAAGTGAAAAGCTGCATGTCCCTTTTGTAATTGAACATCAGAGACAGACTGCACTGAGGCCTTTATATCCCAGACACAAACTTAAACATATGTTGCTGTTCAAATTCATTAAACACTGACATGGTTGGAATCTCCTGAAAACATACCAAGCTCTCTTCTTATTTTTCTACATCACATAAAAGCAATTTAAGGAGTCATTTTAGATTGGGCTAAAATAATTATAGGAACCTATTGACTCAGAAAGCAATTGGAAAGAATTTACACCGGTTGCATAGTTCCAATAATGAAATGCTGCTCGTCTTACTGCAGAATAACTCATACTATTCATTGTAGATCTTTGTGTTCAATTGCTTTCGTAGTGTTTCCAATTGTACAGAAATGTTCCAGCCAGCAGAGTAATTGTCACGATCAAGCTGCCTTTGACTTTTGCCTTTGTCGGTTAATTAGTGAGATTTATAACTTTCCAAAAATCTGATTGAATTGCAACGTGCTGCATAAATTTCATGAGCAGGATGCACTACAGATGTGAAATGATACTAATTTAGGAAAAAAACCTAAAGGCAATGATACAAACCAAAATTGAGGTTAATGCTGTGCTTCTTGTTAAAGCCTTAGACATAGTTTTATGCTAGTGAAGAGTGTGATTCATCAATGTAGAGTCAGTACTGTATTTCTTAGATAGCTTCAGATAAAAGGTACATCCCATTAGAACATAATCCCAACAGACCAAACCATTTCCATTTGCTCCCATGATATAAATTTCAGTGAAACAAAGTATTTCCCTTCACTTTCATTGTGTAGAAGTCCTGATCCAAACATGAAGCTTTTATACCATTTCAAGCACCACAGCCTCCTTGCGTGGCTATAATTCTCTGTGTACTACGTCTAATCGACACACTGTCAAGCTGTGTTGAAAGCGACAAAATGAACTTCGAACGGAGGGGACAAAAACCAGCAAATCCAGATGTAATAGAAACAGAAAATAGGTGCAGGAGCAGGCCATTCGGCCCTTCGAGCCTGCACCACCATTCAATATGATCATGGTTGATCATGCAACTTCAGTACCCCATTCCTGCCTTCTCTCCATACCCCTTGATCCCTTTAGTCGTAAGGGCCACATCTAACTTCCTTTTGAATATATCCAACAAACTGGACTCAACAACTTTCTCTGGTAGAGAATTCCATAGGTTCACAATTCTCTGGGTGAAAAAGTTTCTCCTCATCTCGGTCATAGATGGCTTACCCCTTATCCTTAGACTGTGATCCCTGGTTCTGGACTTCCCCAACAATGAGAACATTCTTCCTGCGTCTAACCTGTCCAATCCCATCAGAATTTTATTTGCTTCTATGAGATCCGTTCTCATTCTTCTAAATTCCAGTGAATATAAGCCTAGTCGATTCATATGTCAGTCCTGCCATCCCGGGAACCAGTCTGATGAACCTTCGTTGCACTCTCTCAATACAAGAATGTCCTCCCTCAGATTAGGAGACCAAAACTGCACAGAATACTCAAGGTGTGGCCTCACCAAGGCCCTGTACAACTGCAGTAAGACCTCCCTGCTCCTATACTCAAATCCTCTCACTATGAAGGCCAACATGCCATTTGCTTTCTTTATTGCCTGCTATACCTGCTTGCCTACTTTCAATGACTGATGTACCATGACACCCAGGTCTTGTTGCACCTCCTCTTTTACTAATCTGTCACCATTCAGATAATCTGCCTTCCTGTTTTTGCCACCAAAGTGGATAAGCTCACATTTATCCACATTATGCTGCATCTGCCATGCATTTTGCCCACTCATCTAACCTGTCCAAGTTACCCTGCAGCCTCTTAGCATCCTCCTCACAGCTCACACTACCACCCAGCTCAGTGTCACCTGCAAACTTGGAGATATTACATTCAATTCCTTCATCCAAATCATTAATATATATTGTAAATAGCTGGGGTCCCAGCACTGAACCTTGCGGTACCCCACTAGTCACTGCCTGCCATTCTGAAAAGGACCCATTTATTCGCACTCTTTGCTTCCTGTCTACCAACCAGTTCTCTATCCACATCAATACATTACCCTCAATACCATGTGCCTTAATTGTGCACACTAATCTCCTGTGTGGGACCTTGTCAAAAGCCTTTTGAAAGCTGTTTGAGTTGTTTAAGCCTTGTGACTTACTCCATTTTACAACACTTGCCTGGCGAAATAACTGGAGCAGAATTCATCAACTTCAATTGGTTTCCTTGGCCCACAAATACCACAAAATGCTAATTAATTTTTTTTTTCATTGGGAACCTTCCACAGCTGTTGTAAATAGAATCCATACTGACCAACAGTATGAAAGGAACAGTCTGCCCTCAGGAGATTTATTACACTTGATTGGCACCCCATCCTCCACTACTGTAAACATTTCACCCCCTCCACCACTGGCACACCAAGGCTGCAGTGTGTAACATCTACAAGATGCACTGCAGCAACTCGCCAAGGCTTCTTCGACAGCATGCCCCAAACTCGCGACCTCTACCACCTAGATCATCATCATCATAGGCAGTCCCTCGGAGTCCATAGACGGACAAGGGCAGCAGGTGCATGGCAACACGCAAATTCCCCTCCAAGTCACACACCATCCTGACTTGGAAATATATTGCCGTTTCTTCATTGTCACTGGGTCAAAATTCTGGAACTCCCTCCCTAACAGCACTGTGGGAGTACCTTCACCTCACGGACAGCAGCAGTTCAAGAAGCTGGCTCACTTTCAAGGGCAACTATAGATGGGCAGTAAATGCTGGCCATGCCAGCAATGCCCACATCCCGTGTATGAATAAAAAAGGAGATTTATACTCACCGAGAACTTATGGGAGAAAGAGGAGCAGCAGCCTCAGCAACTGGGACGATCGGTAGGTTGGCCCAATAGAACAGAGCAAGTGCGGGGACTGGTTGTCGAAGGCCATACCCAGCCCACAAGGTCTAAAGGCTATGAGTAACTCTCCTGGATATGTCTGAGAAGCACTACATCGAGAGGTCACACCTCACCAGACAAACTGTTGCTGACTTGTGCAACCTATTGCAGCAGGTCCTGCTGCCTACTGAACCAGGTGGCTATGCTTTGCTCGTGGCTGTCAAATTCACCACCGCCCTTAACTCTTTGGCCTCAGGCTCTTTCCAAGCTGCTACAGTGGACATCTCCCAGTCTGCACAGCCGCATCAAGCGGGTCAACAATGCCCTCTTTGCCAGAGCAAACCAATTCATTACCTACCCCATGGGTGGCCGGGGTGGGGGGGTTGGGGATGGATGTTGGCAGTAGCTGTTGAGATGGGGCAATAGTTAGGATGGCTCTGAGAGGCTGGACAATTGAAAATGGCATGCATACAGTGCAGCTTGATAGTTGAATGTGCATGTTTGCTAGTGCTGTTGGGGAAGGGGTTAAAGTAATATGGCAGAGGGATGGGAACTTATGCAAGGAGACAGAGGGAAGTAAAATGGAGGCTTGGACTTCACATGTCAAAACCAGCCGCCACAGACCGACCTGAACGAAACCGAGTGATTGCACAAAGGGCAGCAGACTCAGTGGTTGGGGCACTTTCCACAGGGCACAGAATCCTAAACTTGGTTCAGCACCAACATTTTTAAACCACTTCCTGGGCTAGGGCTGAATAATAGACAGTTTTCCTAGAAATGATAGCACAGGAGGAGGCCATTCGGCCCCCAGTGCCTGTGCCAGTGCTGGGGCTCTCTCTCCTGTAATCTCATTCCTCCTCCCCCCTCTCCTTTAACCCCATTCCCCCTCCCCCTCTCCTGTAATCCCATTCCCTCTCCCCCCTCTCCTTTAACCCCATTTCCCCCTTCCCCTCTCCTGTAACCCCATTCCCCTCTCTTCCCCCCCCCCCCCCAATCCTTTTATATTCTTTTTCAAATATCTATCTCATTCCCTTTTAACTTAAGTTCCAGCCTCAGCCTCAGCCTCAGTCGCCACTTGTGGTGAAACATCCGATGGTATAATAGCCCAAAGTTCAAAAATCCTTCCTTCTGCAATGAAGAGTTAGCCTAGATGGTGTGTTGGATTCACTGAAGTCAGGCTTCAACCCACAACTTTCCAAGTCAGAGGCAAGAATATTAACCCTGAGCCAAGGCTGACATTTGGAGCAGGGAAAGTTATATAGAGGGTCATTTTCACTTAAAGCGCCCGACGAGAAACTGACGGAATGGGGTCAGCCACCAATGGGCACCTGACCCATTCCCACCAATTACCCGTTGGGCGGCTTTGGCTAAAGTTACTCCCGTTGTATCAGTGAAAGTGAAATATATTCCAGAAATGGAAGGGAGCTGGAACTTGAGCAAGATCATTCTAGTGTAGAAAGTGTTTTGTACAATGACCATTTGCAGCAACAGTGTAAACACCACAAATAGTATCTACTGCTTTCAAAAGTATTTTGTTCACACTATATTTAAAAATAAGTGGCACAATCCTCCGATGTTGTATTGCATATGGTGCAATAATCTGTGAAGACGAGATTATGGAACTTCTCCATTAATTCCTTGAATTGTTATGCATTGCCTGTCATGGTTGACTGCATGGAAAGAGATATGGATTGCATGTATCTCTTCAGAACTTTTGATGTGTTTAATAAAAGAGATGAATGGCCCTTTTTCTTGCTTTCATTAAAATTTCATTTACAGCAGAATTCCAGTAGACAGCATTAAAATGCTGAACTGTTGCAACAGCTGAATGTAATGATACATGAAATCAGAACTTTTCTGTTTTATCTGGTCTGTGCGAGTGGGTCCTGAGTTTTAACAAGAGTTTGTTTATAGCTGTCTTCCTGGTTGCTGCTACTATTCTTGGATCATCTCATAATCTCTTATTTTTCTCCCCCCTTTCTTTTCTGTCCTCTCCTCAGGTTCATAAGGAAGCAGGGTTTAGACAGGATTTTCTTTGAATGTGACACACACATGTGGCGCCTTGGAGACAGGAAAATCCCAGAAGGCATCACTGTAGATGGTGGATCTGACTGGTTCCTCCTCAACAGAAAATTTGTGGAATATGTGAACTATTCAGAAGATGAACTGGTGACGCACATGAAGCGGTTTTATGCCTACACCTTGCTGCCAGCTGAGGTATAATAA
Source organism: Pristiophorus japonicus (assembly GCF_044704955.1). Lineage (NCBI taxonomy): Eukaryota > Metazoa > Chordata > Chondrichthyes > Pristiophoridae > Pristiophorus > Pristiophorus japonicus. The sequence continues at coordinate 131,802,665 of NC_091991.1, read as the reverse complement.
CAGAAACAGAACTGCTAGATTCCTTTTGTGTTTTATTAAAAAAAAATGAATTGTGTTTCTCCACGACTGTTGACTTCAGTTATTAATATGGCTGGCCACTTAAGCAGTAAAATATTTTGATTTTAAAAATGAGGTTTACAATTTACTACAACTCTTTTAAATAATACAATTCAACCATGTGCCCCCAACCACCAGAACCCGCAGATTAACACAAGACCTTAAAGGGAACCTTAACAAATCAAATTAGAATTCTGTTCCCTGTTGTGACGATGCACTCCAGCCCCTCCGGTTCCCACCGGTTGCGGATTTAGCCCCGAGTGTACCCGTAGACACCGCGTACTTCATCTCCAAGGACACCCGAGCGCAAATGTAGCCACGGAAGAGAGGCAGGCAGTCGGGCTGAATGACACCCCACCCCCCTGCCCCCGACCGCCCGCTGCCTGGACCTGTTGATGGCACTTTGGCCGAGCCCAGGAGCTGTCCTACGAGGAGGCACTCCGAACTGCCCGCTCCCCTCCCCCCTGCACCGGGTGCCCAAAGATCAGGAGCGTGGGACTGAAGTGCAGACAGAAATCGAGGAGCAGTCCCTTTACAAACTTACTACATTTTGAAACCCCAACCACACTAACAATCTGACAGGCATTATGCGTGGTCAGAAAAAAGTCACAGGAAGTGTCTGCTCTGGTAGAATAAGACCCTGTGCTGTTCAGCTTGCAGCTGCCTTTTGACCACATGATTTGCGACTATCAGGATTACTTTATATAGGAGAGCCAGAACCTGCTTTTTTTTTAACGAGAAACCTATATTTTTAATTTTCTGTTCATTTTAGGTTCACTGGTAAATAGTTTCAATTCTATGTGCTATGGGAATCTCCACATTTTTAAAATAGCTTGCATGTCTTGAATGTGAATTTTGATAAAGAGATGATAATCTTTCTTTTAAAAAATATAATACCAAGTTAGTTAAATCACTGAATTATGTAAATCTTCTGAATTGTAACCATGTCCCAAAATCTATCTGATTGCATTCCAGCTTTCCTGAAGGTTATTCCCCACTGTTTAGGATCTCTGGGTAGCACATTCCAATGATAAGAAATGTATTTATACTCCTTTTTCATATGTAGCTCTTAACACAGCAATAATGTTCCTGAAATGTAGCATTAGATACTCTGCTTATGTGTGATATCAGCAGAGTTTGCCTGGATAATGTCTCCAGTGAGCAAATGACAGGGTGTTAGTGTAATAGGACTTTACAGATGATCGGGTGATATTGAAGCTGTTCTAGTTTCACATTGAGTAAGAGTCCCAGATGGACCAGAAGCAGTCATTTCTATATACTATGAAATCTCTGTGGTTTTCCCATCATCATTTGATTTCATATATTATTGCAACTAACATGAGAAAATTAGAGGAAGTGCGGAGTTAACTTGTGAAATCTATTACTGCACGTCACAGTCATAATTATCCCCATGTAAATAGCCAGTGTAGTGAAATGTCTGCCTTTAATTTAGGCCACAAGTGTATAATTAAACATGTGTCACTTCTAATTTCTATTTTTGCTGTTGGTCCAATATAGAAAATGTAAATTCTATGTTCTACCAGATGTTTATATCCTGTTTTAAAAGTCCGTATTGTCCTAATCATTAGTGAGTTGCGCAACTCTGACTTACTCAGTAATACCTAGATAAATTGTATCTTTACTCTTCCCATGTTAACCCATAGTTATTTATTTTTATCCCAATGTAACTCTCACATTCACAACTTCCTTTAACAATGTACTATGTCCCAGGACTATGTGGTGACCCCATCTGTAGATGTCTTCATGAATGATGTCCACATCACTGCTGCAATCAGTGCGGACATTCCCCTCCCTGACATAGTTTCCCTCCCACCCAGCTAAGAGTTGGGGAACTTGCACCCAGGAATTTCTAATTCTAATTTTAAAAACTATAAACATTTATGGGCTTTCACTGTGCCACCACACACTGCTGTCACATGCCGTGATTCCTGTAAGAAAATTCCTGATCTTAGCTTCCCAGAACCGGTGGACAAAGGCCAGGCCCAGGAGTAAGTGGTGGATGGCCAATCAAAGGACAGAACAGAGGTCAGGCCCAGGGGAAGTGGTGGACAGAGGCCAATCACAGGACAGAACAGAGCCCAGGCCCAGGGTAAATGGAAGACAGAGACCTGGCAAAGGTTTGACATTTTGGACAGAGACCAGTCATGGGGAGAAAGAACTGTTCAGAGGCTGGATGTAAGGATGAAGTGCTAGACAGTGGCCCAGGCAGGGTGGTTGTACCAGACAGAGGTATAATATGGTGGGAAGTGTTACATAGATGCCAAGTAGGGGGAAAGTGCTTGGCAAAGGCAGAGACCACCCCACAACAGAGGAGGCAAAGTTTGGAGGATGAGTTACCTCGGACTAATTCACATATTAGTGACTGGTTGCAAAATGGCATTGACAGAGACCCGAGAGCCAGGGAAGAAGCTGTATTATAGTAAGCCCACCCTGAAGTGTACTCATTCTGTTTAGTGGCCAAGATAAGTAATCAAACTTGAATTGGGATGAATTTGCTTTGAATGCCTCTTTGCTTGACTTCCTTTCCTGTTTGAACAGCAGCTGTTTTGGGAGAAGGAGTAAAGCAGAGGAGAATATAGATTTATTTTTTTCTCCTTTTGCTACGTCATTTGTTATTTCCAGGGACCTGTTTATCTGAAGTGATAGTGTAATTGTGACAGTCAGAATGGTTTCTGCAAAATGTTTTAGTTTCCATCATCTGCCACAGTCATTCATGTAGAAGCAAAGCATGAGATGAGCTGTGAGGATTATCTGAATAACCTTTTTGTAGGATTTTAGGATTTGCTTTCAAATAAACCAACACTCAATCTCAATGAATAGCAACAAAAGGAAAATGCTGGAGGCGCGCAGCTGGTCAGGCAGCATTTTTCCAAAGCAGATATGTTAACGTAGATGCATTTAAGGGGAAGCTAGATAAACACATGAAGGAGAAAGGAATAGAAGGATATGTTGATGGGGTTAGATGAAGAAGGGTGGGAGGAGGCTCATGTTGAGCTCCCGGATAGCCTGTTTCTGTGCGGTAAATAATATGCAATTCTATCTCTTGGGCTCTTGCCGAAAAATGAGCTTGTCTGTTATCTCCGTAGATGCTGACTGACTTGTGTGTTTCAGTGCTGCTTCTACAACATTTGCAATTATCTGGTTGGTTTTGAAATGGTCAGCTTTTAGTCAGTCCTTGAATTGTTTTTTTTTGCATGTTTGATTAAGTGAAGGAAAGAAAAGGTTTTCCAGTGAATACAGACAGGAAAAATATATGAACCTCACACACATTAAACTGAGGCCTCATCTGCCCTCTCAGATGGACATAAAAGATCCCATGGCACTATTTCAAAAAAGTGTGGGGGAGCTCTCCGCGGTGTCCTGGCCAATATTTATCCCTCGCCCAACATTACTAAAACGGATTGTCTGATTAGCTCATTGCTGTTGTGCTTTCTTGCTGTGCACAAATTGGCTGCCGCATTTTCTACTTAACAACAGAGACTACGCTTCAAAAACAGTACGGCATTGGCTGTAGAGTGCTTTGGGGCATCCTGAGGTCATGATAGATGCTCTATAAAGTCCGCCCGTCCTTATTACAACACAACACTATAGGCCCCTGGGGATTTACGACTGATCTTACAGGTACAAGGGCAAAGCCCCAGCGAGGGAGGGAAAGATAGAGAGTCTGTCTTCAGTTAACTATATAATCCAATCACCAAAACCAGCATCCATGTTCTTATTTTGAAGTTAGGATTTCAGAATTTCAAGTTGACAAACTTTTTGCACAATGAACATCAACTTGTTTAGCAGTTAATATGGCTTAAGTCCCCAGTAACTGCTTTTAAAACATATCAGCTGATAGTGTGCACCTTCTCAATGCTAAATACCTGGGCTTATCTTTTCCTATGTATTTTGCACAGTAAAAATGTATTGACAGATTTTCTGCCATCAGTCCTACTCCGTTTGGCCTTTTTATTCATTATGTTGTTTTGGACTTCTGGATCATTAATAAGGGGCACAGGGCCACAGGTAATTGGGTACATTTTAGTTTCTCAAGTGAAAACATATGGCTGTTTGGATTCAATCAAACTGTTCAAGTGTAAAATCCACATTCACTGGTCTTTCATTTAATTTTAAGGCCGGGGCGTGTCATTATTGTTGGTCATATACCATGTAATTTGAGCATGGGATTATAGTTGCTTGAATAGGCCAGGCCAATACTTTTAGACTGGCAGCTAATGTGGTTTGACTCAATAGCAGTAATGTTTTATGTAGTTCTGCTCCATGATCCATTAAACTCAACAAGAATGGGACTGATCAGAAGCTGGATTGGCTGCACTGAAGTCACTTCAGTGCGATGTACAGTCATGTTGTCATCACACTGGCAAGAATCAAAACTAATTAAACTCAACTAATGTTGCTATCTTAATTTAAGTAAAGAGAGCTATTGGAAAATGATGTATAGACTTTGGGAAATGTTAAATGCTGGGACAGATCACTTGTATTAGCAGATGCCTTCTTTACTTATTTATTAATTTATCTTAAAACTACCAAATAAATAAATTAGAAGGTTTGCAATACAATTTCTGTCAGTTTTAATATTTTATTGTCCCATCTGGCCATGATCAGAATGCATCATGACCTAAAGGTAGTGTTGTGTGAGATGTTTGTCATGCAGCTGGAATGTTTCCAAATTACTAACGTCTCATTGCCTTTCTAATCCAGTCCTTCTTCCACACGGTCCTGGAGAATAGTCAGCTCTGTGAAACAATGGTGGACAACAACTTGCGCATTACCAACTGGAATCGGAAACTGGGCTGTAAGTGCCAGTACAAACATATCGTGGACTGGTGTGGCTGCTCCCCCAATGACTTCAAACCCCAGGATTTCCATCGCTTTCAGGTAGGCTCCTGCTTCATATCAAACCTGACTACAACTGGTACGACTGTTACCACTGCTACTACTATTGCTACTGATATTATTACAGCAACAACTTGCATTCAAAAAGTAGGGCTGAGGTTGTGCAGCCATTCCAGCAAACTCCCATCATAAGTCCATTAGAAAGGCTCACTGTCATAGAGAATGTCAGTCCTGACTTCGGTTAGGATTATTTTAGTTCTGTGGGAGGTCAGGAGCCAACTTGGAGGGACTCAAACAGGGAGCTTTGGAAGCATTTTGAGGCGACACTGCATTCAAAGTACTTGAGGATAGGAAGATTGGAGATGGCGGGATGGTTAGCGTGAACAGAGCGGTTGAGGGTGGATTGTTGGAGAGGGAGAGATGACAGCATTATTAAAGGAGAGGGGACAGCGCTTGATGTTAGCTGGCATGGGGTCTGAGAAGGGAAGTTGGGTGGTCCAGACTTTACTGGGAATGGGATTTGGGGAACAAAGAGTAAATCTCATGGGTGAGATGAGCTTGGAAAGACCAGAGGAACTGATGGGAGAAACCAGTGAGAAATGGGGTTTCAGGACTAGAATGGGAGGGGAGCTGGGGGACAAGGAGAAATGGAGCAAGCAGTGCAACAACTGAATAATGGTTTCGATCTTGGTGATTAGTCCATCAGCTCCTCCCACTTGTTAATGGAGATGGTGGCAGTGCAAAAGAGATATCGCGTTTGAGGCTGTTATTAGTAGCGAAAAGGTTATCTTTACCCTCTAGGATAATCCTAGCAGAGTAATGGGCAGATTTAGCTGAGGTAGGGTTTGGTGTGGTCAAACCAGATTTGTCAGTGGATGAATAAGTCAGTTGTACGCCGAGTATGCTCTAGTTTGAGATAGCGAAGCCAGGTGCCGTGCTTGGGAAAGGACCAGGATGGGAGTCAGTAAAGGCTTTGCTAGGAATTAAGGCATTCGAAGTAGAGGTGAGGGAGTGGTTGAGTAAATTGGCCGCTGAAGAGTGATCATGGCACAAGGCTAGGCAGTTGGGATTTCCAAAGTGTATTTGCAAGTGATTGGCGAGTAATTTTTATTCAAGACACTGATACGAGGGCAGGGCATTGCTCTATCACTGGAGCTGGTCACAAGACCAGGAACTGTGGACAGCACGCAAGCAGACTTTTCATGCCTGATTTTAACCAGGAAAGCAGCGGTTGGCTGGTTGGCGGGAGGCTGCCAGCCAGCAACAAAAGAATGGTTGTTGGCAACAAGGTAAGTTGAGGAGAAGTGGGCTTCAGGACCGTCCCACATGAGGGAAGGGGGAGACGCCCGGGTGTGTGAGACCTAAACTTTCCTTGTGGGGCCCAGAGGGAGAAATTGAAGCCTCCCACCCTGAATACATTGTGTGTCATTGGTTCCAACAGTGCTTCCTTCCAATAGTGTTCAACACAGAGGAGGACTGTTTTGTCAGTTGAGTGGGTATTGGTAGGTAATCAGGATGATTGTTCTTGGCCCTGTTTGACCTAAAGCCATGGGATGCACAGTCAATGTTGAGGAGAGCAGGTACACCTGACTATATATGACTGTATCTCCACCACTGCTGGGTCTATACTGTTAGTGACACATGCCCAGGGATGGTGATGGAGGATTCTGGGATATTGGATGATTCTTGTACTGACTATGTCTCACCTCTTCCACATCTCTCCAGTTCTGCATTTCTCCCCCCAACTTTTATTGATTCTCTCTCTGTTCTCTAGTGCTCTTAATTTTTTTCTTTACTTCTATAGTGTGATGCTGATGTGTTTATAGGTTGTCCCCACTCACAGCATCTGCTTCCAAGTCAAAGGCCTCAATATTAACACCCCCCTACCACACCAACAGGTGGGAGAGGGTAGGGGGTGGTTAAAGACTTTAAAACGGGGACCACATCCCCAACACGACACCCTCTTTACATTGGGCCGTCAGAGTGGCAGGATATTTAATTAACACATTTAAGTCAGGCTCCCACGGTGCAATTGAGAATCCGATTTAACATTTACTGCTGCGCAGGTTTCCCAGAGGTTGGGAAACTCAGCAGTGAAAGGGAGGCGGTGGCTGCCGGCTCCATAAGGTAAGTATCTTCCTCAGCACTCTCTTTGTGGGCCAGAAGGAACAGGAGTGCTCCCCTGGCCCTCAGGGGGAGCCTTCGGCCTCCCCCCTGGCTATCGCGGCCTCTCTCTTCCCCCTCCTGATCGCCAACCTCCCAATCCCATCCTCGTTTACCGACCTTCCTCATCCCACTCCTGTTTTTTTCGGATTAAGGGAAAGCTAGCCCACTTTTTTAAAAAATGTTTAAAAAGCAAAGTAGTGGAAGTGGCAAGTTGTTGTACTGCCATCTGCCCCCAGTTAGCTTATTCTGTGCACACCAGTAGTAACGGGTGACCATCAGTGTGAGCACAGAGAACCCAACTTCATCCAATGAGAACTCATCACCAGGCTGTTGTGTTTCCTGACATAACTCTTTACTTGTAACTAATGTAGAGCAAATGTTCCCATTTTCCACTTTGCTTTCTCGCACAATTTAGCTTTTGTACCCTTCAGGGACATGGCCAAAATCATCTTGTCATCACAGATGGTTATTGACCGTGAGCGAAAATAATGAGCTCTTTTTATCCGCACAGCAAACTGCGAGACCAACCTTCTTTGCTCGGAAGTTTGAGGCTGCGGTTAACCAGGAGATCATTGGTCAGCTGGACTTCTACCTCTTTGGGAACTACCCAGCTGGCACGACAGCCCTGAAAGCGTACTGGGAAAATGCATACGATGAGCCAGATGGCATCCACAGCATCAGTGACGTCTACCTGACCATGCACCATTCGTTCTGTCGCCTGGGCCTGAAGAGAGCAGAGTCTTCCTGGCATTCGAATGAAGAGAATAAGTGCAGGTGAGCGAGAGCTACAGCTTACTGCTGTGTAACTTGACAACTCTGGCAGTGCTACAAACATACAGCTATCATAATGCAGTGGGAGAAATTATTTTATTTGAGTAATGAGAGTATGAAGCTTTTTCACAGTGTTTTCCCCTCAGAAATACAATTTTTTTTCCCTACCATGTTGCGTAATAAGTTAAGGCATTTATATTGCGCCTTACATAACCTCAGGATGATCCAAAGCACTTCACAGCCAGTGAATTACTTTTGTAGTGTGGGGAATTACAGCCATCTATTTGCGTACAGCAAGATCCCACAAACAGCAATCAGGTCACTGACCACATAATCTGTTTCGCTGATGCCGGTGAAGGGATAAATGTTGGCCAAGACGTCAGAGCTCCCCTGCTCTTCTTCGAATAGCACCATGGGATCATTTTTATCCACCCGAGAGGTCAGGTGGGACTTCAGTATAACGTCTCATCTGAAAGATAACACCTCCAACAGTGCAGCACTCCCTCAGTACTGCACTGAATTGTTGGCTGAAACGATGTGCACATGTTCTGCAGTGAGGCTTGAAACCACAACCTCTGACTCAGAGGCAAGAGTGCAACCACTGAGTCAAAGCTGACAGCCTAACTGCTGCTTCAACTGGCTTGCTTGCTATGTCTGTTTGCTTTTTGTGCGGTGGGTGGGGCTGATTTTAACCCTCATCATCATAGGCAGTCCCTCGAAGCGAGGATGACTTGCTTCCATGCCAAAAAGGGATGAGTTCACAGGTGTTTCAATGAAGGACCTAATATTCCAGGTCCCGAACTACATCTTTGAGGGTGGAAGATGCCTGTGTGTGGATTTTTTTAACGTGTGGTGGCCATTGCACACCAGCTACCACACAGGCTTGACAGAGCTAGGTCCTGGTCCAGTGGTAAGGATTACCCAAGACGACTGGAGACCAGCTCTGCTGCACGGACCTAGTGCGCACACATATAGCAGTGTGGGCTGGCCCGTGCTGCCCCTGGGCCCCAGACTCGTGCCTCTCCTGGGCCCCAGTCACTTCCTTCTCCAAACTCTTGCCGCTCCTTGGCCCCTCCTGCTGTGCCTGCCTGCACTGCAATCAGCGACCTGACTTCGCCCTCCTGCAGTGGTATGCCGCCGCACGCTGTTCCCTCTGATTGCCACGGCCTGCTGATGGTCTTGCAGGCCGGGATCGCGCCACCACACGCTGCTCCCTCTCACTCAGCAGAAACCTGGTGGCTGGGCAGTTAAGATCGCCCTGGCTCTTGCCTGTCCGAAAGCCGTCATGATCGCAATGCCTGCAATTTTAACCTGCTCACCTGAGCAGGCAGCAAGCACAGGCACCCGGAGCCAACAGGGTCCTTCTTTACATGTGTACATCATTGAGACCCGACTGTAATTTTAACTCTGGCCTGAGAGGGGAATTCACTTGGAGTTAAAATCAGGACTGTATTTCACGCGCTTGATATGTATGAACAGTAACAGTAAGCATTGACACAGTGATTATTACTTTGTTATGGTTATATATAATCACACCATGTGATTTTTTTGTCTCTTTCCCCCCCCCCCCCACCTACCCACTTCTTCTACCTTGCTCCCGCCACCCTGGCATTTCTGAGGTACAGCAGGCTGGATTTACACAGCTTGCATGCTTCTGCCTATTTAGATTGACTGTTTGAAAGCAGGTGGAAGTCCCAATATGCATGAGTTCCAACAGCACTCTCAAAATTCTGGGTCTCGGAGTTTAAAGAATATAATTTTTCAAGCAGTTTTGATTGGAGACCTACAAAGGATATTAGTTGGTCGATGATTAAAACAGAGTAAGCTTCATTATAGTTGAGAGCAACATGTGAGTAAATCTTCCCCTGTTCACTAATGTTAAAAAAAGATGTCAGCTTATGTATAAAGCAGGTCTCACCCCTTAATGCTAACATTAGAAAATGGAGTAAGATATACCTTGCGATGCTTCGCATGTGATTTCGCCCCCAGTGCCCATACACCACCTTATCTCTCCTGAGTCCCACTACATAGACCGGTTAATAAAACAAGTAGCCTCTTCACTGGCCCGACACAAAGTCCATTCCAGAGCAGACATTTATTCTGACTCCCGGCTCAGAGCCTGAAGGTTTAGATTGGATTCCTTCATCATCTTTCTACGATGCTAAGTCCAAGGGGTCGATTTTAACCCAGAGGGGGATTTGGGCAAGTGGGTGGTGGAGGGGGGGAACATGGCAAAGAAAAAGCTCACTTGCTGGCCTAAGTTTGAGGCCCTGGGTATTTGAACTCCTGGGTCTTATTTAAATGCTGCTGGCCCACTTCCCACCCATTCCGGGCAGGAAGAGGATGCAGAGCGGCTGCCGGCAAGGAAAGATCAGGCAGCCCTTGGGAGAGTCATGCAGGAGAGAAGGTGGAGATTCCGGGTCAAAGCAGGTTGCAACTTTCCTTGTGGGGCCTGGTAGAACACTTCAGCCCACCCTTGCCCCACAAAGGAAAGTTTTACATTTGGAGGTCCTTGGAGGACCTCTTCTGTCTGCAGACCTGATTCAGCCTGGGGGGGAACCCTGGTGGCTTCTCCGCTCAAAGCCCCAGTTTAAAATTTTTAAATTGAAGGAGTAGGACCCCAATTTGCATAAATTCATGAGGCCCCCGCCTCGTTTGCACTAGCCGGCTATGGTTAAACTCAACCACCAGGTTTTTTGAGACTGCAGCTGCACCTACCTGAAGTTGCCAGCAAGTGGCATCTGAAGTCTGAACTGGCCGGTAAATCTGAATCGGTGCCATGTTGAACACTCAACACACACTGAACTTCCACTCAGGTGTGTGCGCTCAACGCTATCAAAGAAATACTTCCGTAGACGTTCTTATAAGTTTATCTGAAGTTATTCAATGCAATTAACGTCTTGATGCTGATTTTGTTTAGCCAATAGCAGAGTATTTAATAAAATAGCTTATGTAACTGAATGGGGCAAAATCTATTTGAAAGTTTGAACAATGGGGAATGGGTGATTTACTGATTGTATGTAAAGCGCATAGGGACATCCTGAGGTCGTGCAAGGTGCTATTTAAATGCGAATCAATCAATCTATCTACCTTTCTTTTTTCCTCATCTCATCTTATCCTGACAGTGGATCTCAAAGCTGCATGCATGAAAGTTATCCAGCTGCTTTGTGCAGACCTCTCTAAATACTGAGAACTCTGAATTGTGGTTTCCGCTTCCTCCACTGAAGCCCATCACCAGAATGTCACAGTGTAGCTATCAGATGACAGAAGAAGTCTGGTGCTGGAATGTTGTCTTGGCTGACTTTGAATAAGGGGGAAATTCCAACCGAAGTGTTCTTCAATTGAAATGTAACCTTTAAACAGCTAATCCCAGTAGTGCTTTTCATCTGTTCTTCAAACTGAGTTTAAAGAAGAGTCTTGTACAGACATGTGGGAATCATTTTCCTGTCCTTTCCGGTGCTACTCTTTGGCATCTCTGTCGATGATATATGAGACTTTGCAAAAGCTAATGAGAAGAGTTATTAGATCTACCGTGGCATGGGAAGAATGAGCTGAGAATGGGCCTCACACCACAATATGACAAGCAAGCTGCATTGGCAGTAGAAAGGTCAGCTTGACCAGCTTACTATGGGGAAGGATCACACAGGGACTTGGGTTAGGCGGGCAGGGACTTGGGTAAGGCGGGCAGGGAAGGAGCAAACGGGGACTCGAGGAAAGTACATGGACTCCGCATACTAAGAAGCCTCATATGCACAGGCCTAAAAAGGTCGGCATTGGTGGGGAGCCTAAAATGTCGGGAGGCATGCCCAGCAAAACAAAGCAAGCTACTGGAAAGGAACAACACTCAAGTGCCAGACCCTGAGAAAGAGTAAGCCTCTTGGGATAAATGTTAATGGATGGGTTTCCAGCAGGACATGGGCAATGTTATGAGAACGTTTCCAGGGTTTTGTGAGTTACATAGGTTTTCATGTGTTTGTTTGATTTTTAAGTGTACATAGTGGGCTGATGGATGAAACAGCATGGCTGGTCAAGTTTTGCCGATTTCGTTAAATGTTTTGATTGGCTCATTTTATTTTAGTTGCTGGTTTGAGATTGGTAGTGAGAGATTTTCCAGCCTGCCGAGTGACCATTAAGTATTTGAGCAAATCAGTATGGTAAACTGATAGCCATTGGTTAAATAAACCAATTGTTATAGGAATGGCAGATGATTTACAATGAGACAGACTTGCTGGACCTGAAGCGCCCTAGATACAATATATTGGCCCTGAAATCCCGGTGGTTTCTTCCCGCGGGCATTCGACTAAAAATAGGAGAAAAGATGCTCACTTACCTTTTGGTCGAACGCTCACCAGAGATCCCAGACTCGAGGCCTCCTCTTGTTGCGCAACGGAGCGCGTTTATGTTGGGACGTCCGTAGGAGTCACGTGGGCATGGACACCCAATCACGGTAAAGTATTTTCTCATTCATAGTAACAGGAGTTTCATAAGTCTGAAATTCCTATTATTATGAATGAGAAATAGACCCAAACACTACATAAAATTTTTTAAAAACACCTCACTCGCCATCCACTCTTACCTCATTGGAAGAACTCTCGCCATTGGCACTGCTTTTGTCATCTCTACTTCACCTGCCCTCTATTCCATTGACATGGATGCCCTTTATATTGTCTCAGCTTGGTCTTCAGAATCCCACCATGATCAACCCCAACAGCAGCAGCACCAGTAACCTTCTCCACAATCACCTGATGCTGCACAGAACAGAGGGCATCAGTACCCAAGCATATTGCTGCCAGGGATGGCCTCTCCATGGCCAGATTTACTTCACTTGACGCTGTACACCCTGGCTGTCACATGATGTGCCAGGTCAGCACCACCCGAGACCAATATCATAAAGCATCCCTACAATGCCCAAGCCATTGCTTTCTCACTGACTACCATTGCAGGGGGATACCGTTATGTCTCACTGCAACTCACTAAGGCATTTCCAAAAGTGCACACAAATCTGTCCACGAATGCAAAGTGTTTAAAATAAAGGTTTCAATGTTTGACAGCACATTAACAAAAACTGTACATGAACATTGGCTAAATGTTTTTTAACCTTACCCTCTTACCCCACATTATATTTGGGATCTTTATTTCTCCTCTCTGGGTCTTCGCCAAAGCAAGTGAATGTTTTAATTATGGGTTGAACAAAGCAATGTAAAGTCATTGCATAAATTCCAGATACACTTGTTCAAACTGTAAATCCAAGTATTCTATTAGTTTTTTTGATTGCTGTACCACATGTCTGAACATTAAAAGTGATGAGCGAACTTACTGTTGCTACAAATTCCCCTTCTTTACCTCCTTGTGTCAAATCCATTCCAATTCAATGCGTACTTACGACATTTTTTCAAACAATGTACAATGTTTGACATTTATCATTTACCATTTGTCTGCCTAATTTCACACCCTTCCCCTTCTAATTAAGCAGACCTCTTGTCTTAACCCTGCTTTCAGTCTGTTACTTTCACCATTTCTGATATTGCTTCAAAGGTACCCCTCCAGCTTAGAATAGCTTCTATTATGGTACCTGTCGCTGATGTTGGGCCAATGGGCTGGATCCGATTGGTCATTGTTTTTAAATATAGTTCCTATGATTGACTGCTACTAGCTCTGGGGAACTTCGAAAGTAATTATTTTCCCCTGTTGGTAGCCATTGCCCCACACATTTCGTCCATAGTCTCCTTCAGAACACAACAATAAATCCAATCTGTTAATGCCTTTATCTCTGTTCCACTGTTAAAATCCTCCAGGACCGGGTGTACGACAGAGATTTAGTAGCAAGTTAATGAATACTTACAGAAAAAAATTATTTAATACTTTGGCTTCATCAGTTTCACCAGCAGTTTAACCGTTTAGATTCTAACATTGTCTAATTACCCTTTTATTGTTGTGAGACTAAACAAATGTTTCAGGACAGTGCTAAACACAATGTACTATAGTTATCTCTTTTGACTTTCTGTACCACTAATATCGTAATCTGTTTTAACAAATTCCTGTGTTCCTCCCAGAGTTTCTCTCCCTCCTTTTCCTCTGGTAGTGTTTCCTCCCTCTCCTTTCCCCCTGTAGCATTTCCCCCATAGCTTTTCCTCGCTTTCCTTTCTCCCTATATTTTAAAGATGATTCTATGGTGTTGCCAGAGAAGATTGTCACTCACACAGAGCGTATCCTGGGAAACAGCCGGTGCATTCCCTGCAAACACTGCTCCCCAATGGATGCACCATATCACGGAATTACCCATCTTTAATTATTCCCATTTTAATTGCCCTGTTCATTTATTTTAGAGACCACTTGTTTAGTTTACATTTGCTTATTTTGGGTATATTTAACATTAATTAATTTCCTTTAGCACATTCCTTTAAAGTTTGCCTTTTGAAAGTCTCTTTTCTGGCCTGGTCCTCACTGGTCCTTTCCAGATAATAATTGTATTACGGTCACTAGTTCCCAACTATTACACTGTGAAGTTACCCTAATCATTTATAAAAATGTGATGTGAATGTGAATGATCTTTACAGAGGTCCACTACAGAATGGAAATCTTGTGATGGACTCTCTTTCCTCACTTCCATATGGTTTTCCCAGTTTATATGGGAATAATTGAAACCAGTCATTCATGTAGCATTATTGTCCATACATACACTTCATATCTCAGCACAACATGTGTCATAGTACTGAGCCTGCCCAGGGGTCTGTAGCAGACCTCTGTTCTCAATCCTGCTTTCAATTTGCTTGTTAACTTAATCTAGACTATTTAAATAGTGTCTCTTTCCCCAGGGCTATCTGTTCAGCATCCTTCAATTTAAAATAATCCTAAACATATCAGGTTACCCTCCTCCTCCTCCTCTCTGTTCCTGAACATGCTTCCCTGCACCATATTGAATTTATTCCTGTCTTCCGCAATGAGTCTTGTTTCTATAATCCCTGCATTTTCATAATACCCTGCTGCTATTTATGAATCCAATTTAGGTCTCCTGTTCTAAATGCTTCTAATACGTTTTCCCCCGATGTTAATGCCCTGTTAACAATATTCCAGGAATGCACAGTTATCAAGCATGCGATTTCTAAGAATGTGAACAAGAAAGCAGAACAAAAAAGTAGCACCTGTCAGAAGGGTAGTGGGAAGCTAGAACCATCTCCCTCAATAAGCTGTTGAGGCTGAGTCAACTGAAAGTTCTGAGATCAATTGATTTTTGTTAGGCAAGGGTATTAAGGGATTATGGAACCAAGGGGGTAAATTAAGTTGAGATGCAGGTCGGCCATGATCTAATTTGTTATGTATGCATGTTAATGTATGTACTGTAACACTAGACCACTGAATGTACCTTCACCCTGTATACACTATGCCTGTACCACCAGAGGGTGCTACTGCTGGAGACCTAAGGGTCACCTGTACACTGCAGGTAACCAAGTATAAAAGGGAGTTCACCTCTTGGTGTCCTCACTCTAGGAGCTGCAATAAAGGACTAAGGTCACTATAGTTCAAGTACTATACCCTTACCTCGTGGAGTTATTAGAGTGCTTGCATATACAACATAATTGAATGGTAGATCACGCTGGAAGGGCTGAATGGCCTACTTCTGTTCCTATAACGCTTTACAATAGTAATCTTTCAACACGTCTCAAACAGCCAATGGGACACCACTGCACTGCCGAGCAACTCGCTTCTCCTCCCTCATTGGGAGATATCTGGCGGTGGGTGACCACTGCCCCGATGCTCACCATCAGAAAACCCCCTCTGTACTATTCAGTTTTGTTTTTGCTGCAGGGGCTGTACTTTGAAATGCTCCCTTTACTTAAGCTCACTAGCACCAGATTTGACCTGGAATCATGTACTCACTTTCAGTTTGACTCTGCAGCTGCAAGAGTTTATCACAATGATTTTAACAAGGACTTAACAAGTGAAAATCTGACTTTCTGCTGGCTTTTGTTTCACTTTTTTGGCAGGATGAGTACAGCATTTTTACTCATATCTGCTTGCTTGCTCGGATTAGCAATCACTGAAATGTCAGGCCTAGCTGTTGCTTTAGTGTAATAACTTAATCGTCAATTCAGGGACAAATCGATGGGTGCACAACTAACGGAAGCTCCGTGGCTTTTAAAAAAAAATAATGTTTTTTTACTTAAAAACTAGGGGGCAGAGATTTGTGTCGTTTACACCCACCATTAGCGCTAAAGGGGCGCAAACGACATCTCGCCCGGGGCGTGGGGCACTATCAATGCCTGCGAAATTCAGCGGGATTTAGTGGAGGTGCTAACCGGTAACACCCCAGGCCGCTGCGCCGGCGTGTCGACATCCCCACCGTGTGCAGCGGCCTGTTTTCGCCTCGCAGTGAATATTCGGCAATGCTCACGCCAGTTTCACAATTCGCAAACTGGGCCTCAGGCAGCTCGCGAGGTGTAAATTAAAGGGGATGTGCGGCCCGCACTCTTTTTAAATGGCCGACTTTGCGGGGTCCGTGCTGCGATGTCGCAGCCAATCATTGCAGCGGATAAATCCCCTGGACCTGATGGCTTGCACCCGAGAGTCTTAAAAGATTTGGCAGCAGGGAGAGTGGATGCATTGGTTGTAATTTACCAAAATTCCCTGGATTCTGGGGAGGTCCCAGCAGATTGGAAAACTGCAAATGTAATGCCCCTATTTTAAAAAAAGGAGTCAGACAAAAAGCAGGAAACTATAGACCAGTTAGCTTAACATCTGTCGTTGGAAGATGTTGGAGTCCATTATTAAAGAAGCAGTAACAGGACATTTGGAAAAGCAAAATTTGGTCAGGCAGAGTCAGCATGGATCTATGAAGGGGAAGTCATGTTTGACAAATTTGCTAGAATTCTTTGAGGATGTAACGAACAGGGTGGATAAAGGGGAACCAGTGGATGTGGTGTATTTGGACCTCCAGAAGGCATTTGACAAGGTGCCACATAAAAGGTTACTGCACAAGATAAAAGTTCACGAGGTTGGGGTTCCAACTGTCACAGGACGGGAGAGTGGAGAGCACCAGTTCCAACTGTCACAGGAGAGAGAGTGGAGAGCACCAGTTCAAACTGTCACAGGACGGGAGAGTGGAGAGCACCAGTTCCAACTGTCACAGGATGGGAGAGTGGAGAGCACCAGTTCCAACTGTCACAGGATGGGAGAGTGGAGAGCACCAGTTCCAACTGTCACAGGATGGGAGAGTGGAGAGCACCAGTTCAAACTGTCACAGGACGGGAGAGTGGAGAGCACCAGTTCAAACTGTCACAGGACGGGAGAGTGGAGAGCACCAGTTCCGACTGTCACAGGATGGGAGAGTGGAGAGCACCAGTTCAAACTGTCACAGGACGGGAGTGTGGAGAGCACCAGTTCAAACTGTCACAGGACGGGAGAGTGGAGAGCACCAGTTCAAACTGTCACAGGACGGGAGTGTGGAGAGCACCAGTTCAAACTGTCACAGGACGGGAGAGTGGAGAGCACCAGTTCAAACTGTCACAGGACGGGAGTGTGGAGAGCACCAGTTCAAACTGTCACAGGAGAGAGAGTGGAGAGCACCAGTTCAAACTGTCACAGGACAGAGAGTGGAGAGCACCAGTTCCAACTGTCACAGGACAGAGAGTGGAGAGCACCAGTTCAAACTGTCACAGGAGAGAGAGTGGAGAGCACCAGTTCACACTGTCACAGGAGCATCCAGTCGTGCCCCGGTAACTGCCCCCAAAGGAAGTGGAGTGTGGGAAATTGCACTCCGCTTCCATTGAGGGGTGGTAAGGCCAATTCTGCAGCGGGAGCAGGACTTCCACGCTGGTGGCTAAAATTCCCTGCCCCAGAAGGTTACCGCCCCCAAGATGGGAGCCTGTGCGGGGAGGCAGAGGGAAGATGAGGGGAGACGGGGGCGGGGGATGGAGGGGAGAGTGGTGGCGGTGGGGGGGGCGGAGAAACCCAGGGCGGGGGACAGGAGGGGCCACATTGCAGCGAAGGTCTGGGGGGGGGACGAAGTGTGTTGGAGGGGCGGGCCTGGGGGCTCTGTGCCTCGGTGCGGGGAGTGTTCGGAGTGGGGTGGACGGGTTGACTGCGCAGATGGCGGTTGGTGGATGTGGTGTGGTTAGCGTCGCGGGGGCGTGGCTCCGGGGTGGCCGGGGTGGCCGGGGCTGGGGGCTCAACATCTGGGGGTGTTCGGCATTTGGGAAGGATTCTGACGGGACGGGGCGGGTTGGGTGCGGGGGGAGTGTTCCCGGTGTTGGGTGGGTCCGGAGCCGGGGGGGGGGGAGGGGGCACGCTCTTGGGATGGGGGATGGGCTGTTTGGGGCTGGGATTGGGAGAGACTTCTTCACTCGGGGAATTGTTGGCCTGTGGGGTTCCCTGCCGCGGAGAGTTGTTGATGCCAGTTCATTAGATGTTTTCGGGAGGGAGTTGGATGTGTTCCTTGCGGCTGGGGGGGTTGGGGGGTGTGGAGGGGGCGTGGGGGGGAAGTGCTGGTGTGGGTGATCAGCCATGATCTTGTTGAATGGTGGTGCAGGTTCGAATGGCCGAATGGCCTACTCCTGCACCTATTTTCTATGTTTCTACCTATGGGGGTAATATATTAACATGGATAGAGGATTGGCCTATGAACAGAAAACAGAGAGTCGGGATAACTGGTTCATTCTCTGGTTGGCAATCAGTAACCAGTGGGGTGCTGCAGGGATCAGTGCAGGGACCCCAACTATTTACGATCTATATTAACAACTTGGAAGAAGGGACTGAGTGTAACGTAGCCAAGTTTGCCGACGATACAAAGATGGGAGGAAAAGCAACGTGTGAGGAGAACACAAAAAATCTGCAAAAGGATATAGACAGGCTAAGTGAGTGGACAAAAATTTGGCACATGGAGTATAATGTTGGAAAGTGTGAGGTCATGCACTTTGGCAGGAAAAATCAAAGAGCAAGTTATTATTTAAATGGAGAAAGATTGCAAAGTGCTGCAGTACAGCGGGACCTGGGGCTACTTGTGCATGAAACACAAAAGGTTAGTATGCAGGTACAGCAAGTGATCAGGAAGGCAAAGGGAATCTTGGCCTTTATTGCAAAGGGAATGGAATATAAAATCAGGGAAGTCTTGCTACAGTTATACAGGGTTTTGGTGAGGCCACACCTGGAATACCGCGTGCAGTTTTGGTTTCCATATTTACGAAAAGATATACTGCTTTGGAGGCAGTTCAGAGAAGGTTCACTAGGTTGATTCCAGAGATGAGTGGGGTGACTTATGAAGAAAGATTGAGTAGGTTGGGCCTCTTCTCATTGGAGTTCAGAAGAATGAGAGGTGATCTTATCGAAACGTATAAGATTATGAGGGGACTTGACAAGGTGGATACAGAAAGGATGTTTCCACTGATAGGGGAGAGTAGAACTAGAGGGCATAATCTTAGAATAAGGGGCCGCTCATTAGATGCAGAGAAATTTCTTCCCTGAGGGTTGTGGATCTGTCGAATTCGCTGCCTCAGAGAGCTGTGGAAGCTGAGATATTGAATAAATTTAAGGCAGAAATAGACAATTTCTTAAATGATAAGGGGATAAGGGGTTATGGGGAGCGGGCAGGGAAGTGGACCTGAGTCCATGATCGTATTAAATGGCAGAGCAGGCTCGAGGGGCCATATGGCCTACTCCTGCTCCTATTTCTTATGTTCTTATGTCTTCAACTTATTGACAATCCAAATTGTGATTACCTGTGTTTTTGGCTTCGAACCAAACTTTCCACTTCGTGTCAGAGCAAATCCTTTCTTTTTTCAATACTTTACACCATTCAAGAGGAAAAGACTGGTGTGTACATAGAATAATGAAAGCAGTAACATTAAACTTTCCTTTTCCTTTATTTGGTTTTGTTGCCGTCTGGATTGCTTTCAAAATCAAGCCAGCGTGTGTTAATTTAGTAGGAACCAGTTAAAAGAAAACAACAGGGATTAAAGGCTTTTCCCCATCTCTGGGGCTGTTTATAATGAGCTCTGTTCTAAATGTCTTTTCCTGTGCCGCTGGAGACTTTATGCTATCGGCCGAGTGCTCTACCAGAGCACTCTTTGTTGACTGGACTTTTTCTTACTTTATGGTTAGGGTCATTAAAAACTCTGCTTTACATGTCATTTTACAGCTAATGTTGTCCTCTATTCTCTTTCTTTATTGTAGATATTACGCTATGGGTCACCCGGTCTCTGTCCATCTCTACTTCTATGCTGACCGGTTCCAAGGCTATCTGCTGAAACACCACGCAACAAATCTGGCAACCAGCAAACTGGAAACACTGGAGACGTGGGTGATGCCGAGAAAAATGTTTAAAATTTGGAATCCCAGCAGTGACTTTTCCCGGCTACAGTTCGCTGAGGTAAAAGAATAATAACATTGCAGGTTTTCTTTTATTGCTGTGACGGAATTGGAACTGTCATATCTGCCAAATCTTTAAATACCTTGATGTCATTTGAAGCAGCATTCACAGGCCCTGCCCAGGCATTTTCACTGTGAATAGGATGAGTAAACAGTTGTTATGGGAGAACGGAGCCAGCTGCAACCGGCGGGAAGGGGGCCAGTGATTGGCTCATTTTAAATATATTTATTGGGGGTGAAATTCATTGTCGGCCCGTCTGGGGGCGGTAACGTTTGAAAACTGGAAAACTTGGCGGCGGGCCCTAATGCTTCCTGGCTTTCAAAAAAATGGCTTTAACGCTCCAGGAAGGAAGTGGAGCGCTAAATCAAGCACTCCACTTCCTTCTCGGAACGCTAAAGGACGCAGGCAGGGCGGAGACATCAGCAACGATGCACACTGGGCCGTGCCGCGCTGTCGCGCTCGGAGGCCCCTTCCCTCCCTTAAAAGGAAGGGCCGTCACTGCAGGCTCTGCAATTTAAAAGTCACCTGCCTGGACCACCGGGGCCGCAGTGAACCCGTGCGCGCAGAATGCCAGGCTGAATGATTTAGCGTGTGCGCTTCGCTAGCCTAAACCCAGAACTTGTGCGGCCCCTCTGGAGCCTGCGCAACTCCGCAAATTATGGCCCGTTATGTTTTTAAGTCACAAATATCTGTGACTGCAATTCTGCTATTAGAAAGCCTGGTTTGAGTCTGCCTGCAGTCCACGTGTTGGATACCAGGTGGTTTGTGTTCTCAAAGTCCACTCTGTCAGACATCTTGGGGAAGGTGAGAGTCAGGTGATGTTTTAGCCTTTTTAAAATGTTAACTATTTTGTAGTAGCTTCATATTTTTTAAATGGTCCCCTAACAGACCAGAACAGAAATGCTGACCAACTTCCTCCCCAGTGCAAATAACTGTCAGTGTTCCATCCAGACCCTGCCCCTGGTCTTTCATGTAATCACATTCCTCCCCATCTGGGAAAGCTCGTTACCTGACTGGGGCCTATGTTCATCCAGCCATCAGGTGCCTCCTGAAACTTCACTGCCCGTAATTTGCCATCTCTGGTATCATTAACACAATCTGCAAGGGAAGTGGGCCCAGGGGTGGACTGATCCCCGAAAGAGTGCGGGATTCTACATTATTCCCATGGAAAAAGCAGCAGACTGATATTGCAGCACCTTGGAACCATTCACAGGAACACTCGCTAAATTTCTCACGTGGCTTGTCCATCCCTGGGCCCATGCACATTTAGAAATACCAATTGAACAAATATTCACCTTGACTGGAACATTGAGCCATGCCTCAGTGAGTAGCACACTCGCCTCTGAGTCACAAAGTTGTCGGTTCAAGTCCCACTCCAGAGACTTGAGCACAAAAATCTAGGCTGACACTCCAGTGCAGTGTTGAGAGAATGCTGCACTGTTGGAGGTGCAGTCTTTCAGGTGAGATATTAAACGGAGGCCCCGTCTGCCCCTTCAGGTGGACGTGAAAGATCACATGCCACTATTTCAAAGAAGAGCAGGTGAGATATCCCCGGTGTCCTGACCAATATTTATCCCTCAATCAATATCACTAAAACAGATTTACTGGTCATCATCACATTGCTGTTTGTGGGAGCTTGCTGTGTGCAAACTGGCTGCCATATTTCCCACATTACAACAGCGACTACGCTTCATTGATAATAAAGCACTTTGGGACGTCCTGAGGTCGTGAAAGGCGCTATATAAATGCAAGTCTTTCTGTATTTCACCTCCCCACTGAGGTATTTTCCCCTTGCCTTCCCCTTCCCTCCCACCCTCCTCCTCTCCCCTTCTCCCTTCGATCTCCCCTCCCCTCCCTTTCTAACGCTCCTTCCTCCTCCCCATTGCCCTCCCGATCTGTTAATCCATGAATCTAATAAATTGCAGTGTTATGTAATTTGATGTGTATGTATTTCCTGCAGAATTTTCAGAATAATGTCAGCTGAATCTCTGCAGAAGAACATACATTTGAAAATGTCTATTGTTATAAATATTTTTTTACGTAACATTGTGTCATGTATTCAACTATCATTGTAACCCATGTATAAACTGACCTAAGTTGTATACCTTGAGAACACTGACCACAGGGGGCGAACTTGTGGGAGACACTCCTAACCTGGACTTTCCAGTATAAAAGGGGAAGCTCCACCCACTGTTTGCCTCTTGAGGTCTTGGTAATTAAGGTAACTGGTCAGAGGGTGACCTTCTCTCAAGTATGAGCCTCGTGTGCATTTTTACTGTATAGTAAGGACATATTATTGGCGATGAGAAACTGGGATTTAAACCAGGCGAGCATGTCCACTAGCAGCACAGAAGAGAGGTACTGTGTTGGTGATGATTGGGACGACTTTATTGAGAGACTACAGCAAAGTTTTGTCACTAAGGAATGGTTGGGACAGGATTCGGCCGACAAATGCAGGGCTCATCTCCTGACGGTTTGTGGATCCAGAACGTACTCCCTGATGAAGGACCTTCTAGCGCCAGAGAAGCCAGCGGACAAGATGTTCGAAGAGCTCAGTAAGTTGATCGGGGAACACCTTAAACTGGCGAGAAGCATGCACATGGTGAGACACGGTTTTACACGCATTGGCGGCGTTCCAGACTTCGTGGCAGATCTCAGGCGAGTGGTGAGCCTATGTAAGTTCCCAGATGCATGCAGAACGGAGATGCTGCGAGACTTTTTTATTGAGGGCAACGGGCACGCTGGGGTTTTCAAGAAACTGATCGAGACCAAAGACTTGACCTTGGAAGTGGCGGCTCTGATAGCCCAGACAATTATCTCAGGGGAGGAAGAGACCAGAATGATTTATGGCAAAAATCTTGGCTCAAATGCGGCAATCGACCAGGGAGTCAACATTGTTAACGCGGCACACAGTTCTCTAGGCAGACAAAGGCAATCAAACATGCCCCAACATGCAGTCGAACCCAAAGGGGGAATTCAACAGAGACAATGGCTAGCTGAACGGCGATTCATGCATCGCAATGGACAATGCGACCAGTAATGGGGCCATCAACACCTGTTAATGGTGCGCTTAAGGACAGTTACAGAGACAGTCAGAGACAATTGACTGGTAATAGATCTTTTGTTTCCAACAACGGGGCCTCCAGCTCATGCTGGAGGTGTGGAGGCAAACACCCAGCCAGAGCTTGCAGGTATCAGCAATATACCTGCAGAAACTGCAACATCAGCGGTCATTTGGCACATATGTGCAGGAAGCCTGTAGCCAGGTTGATGTACGAGGAGGACGGGCCCGATGTAAGCCCTACGAGGCCAAATGAATACGGGGGGGAAATCGCTGGAAGCTAAAGTTCAGCGAGTTCATGTGGAGCACATATACAGTTCATATACCAGGCGTCACTGATAATGATGAAAGTGCTCCTCACTGGCATCCCAGTATTAATGGAGCTAAACACGGGGGCCAGCCAGTCCCTGATGAGTATCAAACAGTTCGAAAGGTTGTGGGTGTCCAAGGCCAGGAGGCCAAAATTATTGCCGATTGACGCAGTGCTACGGACATATGCAAAGGAGATAATTCCGGTGCTAGGCAGTAACATCATAGTCGTGACCCACAAAGATTCGGAGAACAGGTTGCTACTCTGGATTGTCCCGGGGGATGGTCCCGCACTACTGGGGAGGAGTTTGCTTGCTGTCATGAATTGGAAATGGGCCAATGTCAGTGCAATTTCTTCTGTGGAGTGAGTATCATGCTCACAGGTCCTGGACAAATTTGACTCATTATTTCAACCCAGCATCGGCACTTTCATGGGGGCCAAGATAGTGGTTCACATAAACCCGGATGCCAGGCCAGTACACCACAAGGCCAGAGTGGTGCCGTACGTGATGCGGGAAAAGATAGAATGCGAATTGGACCGCCAGCTGAGGGAAGGCATCATCTCGCCAGTCGAATTCAGTGACAGGGCGAGCCCAATCATGCCGGTGCTCAAGGCGGATGGATTGGTCAGGATATGTGGTGATTACAAGGCCCCATCAATCGGGTGTCACTCCAAGACCAGTACCCGATACCGAGAGCGGAGGACCTCTTTGCGACGCTATCCGGTGGCAAACTTTTTCAAAATTGGACCTGGCCTCAGCTTACGTGAGTTGAAGAAGCTGACCACGATCACGACACACAAGGGATTGTTAGAGTATAACAGATGTCTGGTCGAGATTCGCGATCTTTCAGCGAAATATGGAAAGCCTCCTCAAGTTGATTCCAAGGGCAGTGGTTTTGCAAGACGACATCCTTATCACGGGTCGCGATACTGAAGAACACCTCCACAATCTGGAGGAGGTACTACGCAGACTGGACCGGGTAGGGCTGCGTCTGAAAAAGGCGAAGTGCGTCTTCTTAGCTCCAGAGGTAGAATTCCTGGGGAGGAGGGTAGCAGCAGACGGGATCAGATCTACTGCATCCAAAATGGAAGCAATCCAGAGAGCACCCAAACTCCGTAACTCGACGGAGCTGCGTTCATTCTTGGGGCTCCTGAACTATTTTGGCAACTTTCTTCCCAAATTGAGCACGCTGTTAGAGTCGCTACATGTGCTCCTACGTAAAGGTCGCGATTGGGCCTGGGGGGACAGCCAGGAAAGGGCTTTTGATAGAGCACGCAATTTGTTATGCTCGAACAAACTGTTAAAGTTATATGACCCGTGTAAGAAACTAGTTTTAACGTGTAATGCGTCGTCCTATGGGGTCGGGTGTGTGTTGCAGCATGTGAATGCCAATGGTCAGTTGCAGCCGGTAGCTTATGCCTCGAGAAGTCTGTCGTGGGCAGAAAGGGGCTACGGCATGGTACAAAAGGAAGTTCTAGCAGTAAAAAAAATGCACCAGTACCCGTTTGGCAGGAAATTTGAGCTGGAGACAGATCACAAACCCCTAACGTCCGCTTTGGCCGACAACAAGGTCATCAATGCGAATGCATCAGCCCGCAGACAGAGGTGGGTACTCACACAGAAACAGAGAAACATAGAAAATAGGTGCAGGAGTAGGCCATTCGGCCCTTCTAGCCTGCACTGCCATTCAATGAGTTCATGGCTGAACATGCAACTTCAGTACCCCATTCCTGCTTTCTCGCCATACCCCTTGATCCCCTAGTAGTAAGGACTACATCTAACTCCTTTTTGAATATATTTAGTGAATTGGCCTCAACAACTTTCTGTGGTAGAGAATTCCACAGGTTCACCACTCTCTGGGTGAAGAAGTTTCTCCTCATCTCGGTCCTAAATGGCTTACCCCTTATCCTTAGACTGTGACCCCTGGTTCTGGACTTCCCCAACATTGGGAACATTCTTCCTGCATCTAATCTGTCTAAACCCATCAGAATTTTAAACGTTTCTATGAGGTCCCCTCTCATTCTTCTGGACTCCAGTGAATACAAGCCCAGTTGATCCAGTCTTTCTTGATAGGTCAGTCCCGCCATCCCGGGAATCAGTCTGGTGAACCTTCGCTACACTCCCTCAATAGCAAGAATGTCCTTCCTCAGGTTAGGAGACCAAAACTGTACACAATACTCCAGGTGTGGCCTCACCAAGGCTCTGTACAACTGTAGCAACACCTCCCTGCCCCTGTACTCAAATCCCCTCGCTATGAAGGCCAACATCTCATTTTCTTTCTTAACTGCCTGCTGTACCTGCATGCCAACCTTCAATGACTGATGTACCATGACACCCAGGTCTCGTTGCACCTCCCCTTTTCCTAATCTGTCATCATTCAGATAATAGTCTGTCTCTCTGTTTTTACCACCAAAGTGAACAACCTCACATTTATCCACATTATACTTCATCTGCCATGCATTTGCCCACTCACCTAACCTATCCAAGTCGCTCTGCAGCCTCATAGCATCCTCCTCACAGCTCACACTGCCACCCAACTTAGTGTCATCTGCAAATTTGGAGATACTACATTTAATCCCCTCGTCCAAATCATTAATGTACAATGTAAACAGCTGGGGCCCCAGCACAGAACCTTGCGGTACCCCACTAGTCACCGCCTGCCATTCTGAAAAGTACCCATTTACTCCTACTCTTTGCTTCCTGTCTGACAACCAGTTCTCAATCCATGTCAGCACACTACCCACAATCCCATGTGCTTTAACTTTGCACATTAATCTCTTGTGTGGGACCTTGTCGAAAGCCTTCTGAAAGTCCAAATATACCACATCAACTGGTTCTCCTTTGTCCACTCTACTGGAAACATCCTCAAAAAATTCCAGAAGATTTGTCAAGCATGATTTCCCTTTCACAAATCCATGCTGACTTGGACCTATGATGTCACCTCTTTCCAAATGCGCTGCTATGACATCCTTAATAATTGATTCCATCATTTTACCCAATACCGATGTATGGCTGACTGGTCTATAATTCCCTGTTTTCTCTCTCCCTCCTTTTTTAAAAAGTGGGGTTACATTGGCTACCCTCCACTCGATAGGAACTGATCCAGAGTCAATGGAATGTTGGAAAATGATTGTCAATGCATCTGCTATTTCCAAGGCTACCTCCTTTAAGTACTCTGGGATGCAGTCCATCAGGCCCTGGGGATTTATCGGCCTTCAATCCCATCAATTTCCCCAACACAATTTCCCGACTAATAAAGATTTCCCTCAGTTCCTCCCCCTTACTAGACCTTCTGACCCCTTTTATATCCAGAAGGTTGTTAGTGTCCTCCTTAGTGAATACCGAACCAAAGTACTTGTTCAATTGGTCCGCCATTTCTTTGTTCCCCGTTATGACTTCCCCTGATTCTGACTGCAGGGGACCTACGTTTGTCTTTACTAACCTTTTTCTCTTTACATATCTATAGAAACTTTTGCAATCCGTCTTAATGTTCCCTGCAAGCTTCTTCTCATGCTCCATTTTCCCTGCCCTAATCAAACCCTTTGTCCTCCTTTGCTGAGTTCTAAATTTCTCCCAGTCTCCAGGTTCGCTGCTATTTCTGGCCAATTTGTATGCCACTTCCTTGGCTTTAATACTATCCCTGATTTCCCTTGATAGCCACGGTTGAGCCACCTTCCCTTTTTTATTTTTACGCCAGACAGGAATGTACAATTGTTGTAGTTCATCCATGCGGTCTCTAAATGTCTGCCATTGCCCATCCACAGTCAACCCCTGAAGTATCATTCGCCAATCTATCCTAGCCAATTCACGTCTCATACCTTCAAAGTTACCCTTCTTTAAGTTCTGGACCATGGTCTCTGAATTAACTGTTTCATTCTCCATCCTAATGCAGAATTCCACCATATTATGGTCACTCTTCCCCAAGGGGCCTCGCACAACGAGATTGCTAATTAATCCTCTCTCATTACACAACACCCAGTCTAAGATGGCCTCCCCCCTAGTTGGTTCCTCGACATATTGGTCTAGAAAACCATCCCTTATGCACTCCAGGAAATCCTCCTCCACCGTATTGCTTCCAGTTTGGTTAGCCCAATCTATGTGCATATTAAAGTCACCCATGATAACTGCTGCACCCTTATTGCATGCACCCCTAATTTCCTGTTTGATGCCCTCCCCAACATCACTACTACTGTTTGAAGGTCTGTACACAACTCCCACTAACGTTTTTTGCCCTTTGGTGTTCTGCAACTCTACCCATATAGATTCCACATCATCCAAGCTAATGTCCTTCCTAACTATTGCATTAAGCTCCTCTTTAACCAACAATGCTACCCCACCTCCTTTTCCTTTTATTCTATCCTTCCTGAATGTTGAATACCCCTGGATGTTGAGTTCCCAGCCCTGATCATCCTGGAGCCACGTCTCTGTAATCCCAATCACATCATATTTGTTAACATCTATTTGCACAGTTAATTCATCCACCTTATTACGGATACTCCTTGCATTAAGACACAAAGCCTTCAGGCTTGTTTTTTTAACACCCTTTGTCCTTTTAGAATTTTGCTGTACAGTGGCCCTTTTTGTTCTTTGCCTTGGGTTTCTCTGCCCTCCACTTTTCCTCATCTCCTTTCTGCCTTTTGCTTTTGTCTCCTTTTTGTTTCCCTCTGTCTCCCTGCATTGGTTCCCATCCCCCTGCCATATTAGTTTAACTCCTCCCCAACAGCACTAGCAAACACTCCCCCTAGGACATTGGTTCCGGTCCTGCCCAGGTGCAGACCGTCCGGTTTGTACTGGTCCCACCTCCCCCAGAACCGGTTCCAATGCCCCAGGAATTTGAATCCCTCTCTGCTGCGATTCCTACTCTGACTAGCACGTGGCACTGGTAGCAATCCCGAGATTACTACTTTTGAGGTCCTACTTTTTAATTTAGCTCCTAGCTCCTTAAATTCGTTTCGTAGGACCTCATCCCTTTTTTTACCTATGTCGTTGGTACCAATGTGCACCACGACAACTGGCTGTTCTCCCTCCCTTTTTAGAATGTTCTGCACCCGCTCCAAGACATCCTTGACCCTTGCACCAGGGAGGCAACATACCATCCTGGAGTCTCGGTTGCGGCCGCAGAAACGCCTATCTATTCCCCTTACAATTGAATCCCCTATCACTATCGCTCTCCCACTCTTTTTCCTGCCCTCCTGTGCAACAGAGCCAGCCACGGTGCCATGAACTTGGCTGCTGCTGCCCTCCCCTGATGAGTCATCCCCCTCAACAGTACTCAAAGCAGTGTATCTGTTTTGCTTGAGGATGACCACAGGGGACCCCTGCACTACCTTCCTTGCACTGCTCTTCCTGCTGGTCTTCCATTCCCTATCTGGCTGTGGACCATTCACCTGCGATAAGACCAACTCGCTACACGTGCTACTCACGTCATTCTCAGCATCATAGATGCTCCAGAGTGAATCCACCCTCAGCTCCAACTCCGCAACGCGGTCCGTCAGGAGCTGGAGGCGGATACACTTCCCGCACACATAGTCGTCAGGGACACTGGAGTCGTCCCTGAGTTTCCACATGGTACAGGAGGAGCATAACACGTGACCGAGCTGTCCTGCCATGACTTAACCCTTAGATAGGCAACAACAATGCTAAAGTTTACTCACTGTTATCGAAGAGAAAAAAGAAAAACTACTCACCAATCACTTACCCCCTTGGCTGTGACGTCACCTTTCTGTTTCTTTCTACTTTTTTGCCTTCTCCCTGTCGCTACACAAGTATGCCTCACCAACTAACTCCCGATGCCTCTCCACGCACCTCTCACCGACTCTGGGCCCCGGACTACCTGCTGTGTCTTTTATAGGCCTCACCAACGAACTCCCGATGCCTCTCCATGCACCTCTCGCCAACTCTGGGCCCCGGACTCCCTGCTGTGCCTTTTATAGGCCTTACCAACGAACTCCCGACGCCTCTTACGTTAGCCATCTATGACTACACAATTCAGCATAGACCGGGCACTGAAAACTGTGCCGATGCACTCAGCATGCTATCATTAGCCACCAATGAGGGGGCAGCTGAGCATGATGCTGAGATGGTCATGGCTGTTGAAGCTTTTGAAAGCGAAGGCTCACCTGTGACAGCCATCAGATTAAAGTCTGGACAAATAAAGACCCGCTACTGTCTTTAGTTAAGAAATGTGTCCTGAATGGGGACTGGGCGGCCATGTACAGGGCATGCCCTGAGGAGTTTAAACCGTTTCATAGGCGCGAGGATGAACTCTCGATTCAGGCCGATTGCCTACTGTGGGGAAACCGAGAAGTCATACCCCAGAAGGGCAGAGAGGTGTTTATCAGGGAACTTCACAATGAGCACCCGGGCATTGTCATGATGAAGGCAATTGCCAGGTCACTCGTTTGGTGGCCAGGGATAGATGCAGATCTGGAACTTTATGTTCGCAGGTGCAACACGTGTGCTCAGCTGGACAACGCACCCAGGGAAGCCCCCCTTAGTCCCTGGTCCTGGCCCGCCAAGCCATGGTCACGCATCCATGTGGACTATGCAGGTCCTTTCATGGGAAAAATGTTTTTAGTTGTAGTAGACGCCTACTCCAAATGGATTGAGTGTGCCATTTTAAATTCAAGCACATCCTCTGCCACGGTAGAAAGTCTACGGGCAATGTTCGCCACCCATGGTCTACCGGACATCTTGGTCAGCGACAATGGCCCGTGCTTCACAAGCACTGAATTCCAGGACTTCATGGCAGGCAATGGAATCAACCATGTCAGAACGGCACCGTTCAAGCCAGCCTCAAACGGCCAGGCGGAATGAGCAGTGCAGATAATGAAACAGGGGATGCTCAGAATCCAAGGGAGTTCCCTACAAAGCCGCTTATTACGCCTCCTGTTGGCCAATAGATCCCGACCATACTCGTTCACAGGGGTTCCACCCGCAGAGCTGCTAATGAAAAGGACGCTCAAAACCAGGTTATCCCTTATACACCCTACTATGAAAGAAATTGTCGAGAGCAGGTGTCAGACACAATGTGACTACCAGGACAGAAATGCAAGAGCGTGATGTAATGATGTCAATGACCCTGTTTTTGGCCTTAATTATGCTGCAGGGCCAAAATGGCTTGCAGGCACTGTGATTGCCAAAGAGAGGAATAGGGTTTTGGTCATTAAACTTACCAATGGACAAATCTGCCGCAAACACATGGATCAAACAAAAAGGAGGTTCAATAATCCCATAGAAGAAGCAGAGGAAGAACACGATGTAGAGTTTATTCCACCACAGGTGACCGAACACCGGAACCAAGTGGAGGAGAACCCAGTCACTGTGGGCAGTCTGGACAGGCCTGAGGCACCGCAAACAGCAGACACTCAGGCCAGCATCCAGCAACCGGAGCCCCAACTCAGGCACTCTACAAGGGAGCGTAAACCACCAGAGAGACTTAATCTGTGATCCCAATAAGACTTTGGGGGCGAGGTGATGTCATGTATTCAATTGTCATTGTAACCCATGTATAAGCTGACCTAAGTTGTGTACCTTGAGAACACTGACCACAGGGGGCGAAATTGTGGGAGACACTCCTAAACTGGACTTTCCGGTATAAGAGGGGAAGCTCCACCCACTGTCTGCCTCTTGAGGTCTTGTTAATAAAAGTAACTGGTCACAGAGTGATCTTTTCTCAAGTATGGGCCTCGTGTGCATTTATACTATATAGTAAGGACATATTACCTTGCACCTTATTTTGTAAATTAAACTATGTTCAGTTATCCAAGAGCTGAACTTTCATACGTGGAGGACAGGGGAAATCCACACGTCCTAGAAGGTGATTCCTGCAGCCATTCCTCTTTGAGAGAGTGCCCAGAGAGACCAATCCAGCACTGTGACACCCACATTCACATCTCATGGATGCTGTCTGGATATTGCTCAGTACTATGGCCTACACAAAATGAATATCCAGAGCATAAGCCAGCCGCAATTAATGAAGAATTTGTGTTTGCCTTGTTGAATGTGCAAACTGCACTCTAGGCGATAATCTAAAGGGAGCGTGCAAATCAACATAAGCATAGCAGATCAGCAGGCCTAGGAATCAGTGCTAATGTTTTTGATTTTGTTTGAAGTGCCAGAAATACTGAAACTGGCTAATTCCTTACGTGGAATCGGGCCAAACTGGCACGCATGATTGCTCTTTGTCGTATCGAAATTCTAAAGAATGATGTAGACTCCTGAGTATCACTATTTCATTTGTTTTTAAAAAAAAAGAAATATATTAGCTTCTTCCTTGTAGTTGCTGTAAGTGACTTTCTGAGCTCTAGTGACTGCCTTTCATGTCCTAGTTCTTTGCTAAGGTTGAATGGCACTGTCCATTTACCAAACCGCTTTAAACTGAGAGCAGTTTCTTTTAAAGCTGCAGGCTAACTGGTCACCACTACTATTATTATTGATAATTTTAGGAATGTAGGAAGAGGGGTGGGCCATTCAGCCCCTCGAGCCTGTTCCACCATGCAATTAGATCCTGGCTGATCTGTATCTTAACTCTTATCAACCCTTGTTTCGTAGTCCTCGGTAACTTTGCCCAATAAAACTCTATTAATCTCAGTCTTGAAAATGACAATTGACCCAGCATCCACAGTCCTTTGGGGAAGGAGTTCCAGATTTTTGTGAAAAAGTGATTCCCGATTTCACTCCTAAATGGCCTAGCTCTAATTTTAAGATGATGCCCTCTTGTTCTAGATTCTCCCACCAGAAGAACTAATTTCTCTGTATCTACCCTAATGAATCCCTTAATCATTTAACATACTTCAATTAGATCACCCCTCAACCTTCTAAACTCAAGAGAATACGAGTCTTGTTTATGCAACTTGTCCTCAAATTCTGACCCTTTAAACTGAGGTATCGTTCTTGTGAATCTGAGCTGTCCCCCTTCTAAATCCAGTATGTCTTCCTCGGGTCCAGTGCTCAAAACTGAACGCACTATTCCAGACGGGCTCTGACCAAGATTCTGTACAACTGAAGCATCACTTCCTCATTTTTGAATTTTAATCCTCTCGAGATACAGGCCAACATTCCATTAACCTAATTACATTTTGGATGATGACTACTTTATATCATTCAAAATAATATGAATGGTTGGATGGGCTGTCAGTGGGAGGTTAACAGAGTTTTTGCAGGTATGGCCTGCAGTTAACCGTTTTTGCTTGTATACAAATATCCCAATGCTGCATTCTGCTACTTACACTCGATATAAGGAATATCACTTCTCCAATGACAAGAATAGAGAAGCCCAATATTGCAATGACTGAAGTAAATGCATTTTTTCCCACTGTGCACTGCTCTAGACTGTGCACTTATCTGATCTGCCATTTGAAAGCAACGAGTGTTGCTTCAGTGAGTCGATGTACACCAGTGTGTGAGGGTTGTGAAGCCGGGTGCTTTCTTCATAACAGAAGGTCGAGTCAGATATGAAAAACAATGCCACAAAAGCGTTTCAAATGAAGACTTCATCAACATTCCTCACTTCTTTAAACAAAAAGTGCCAGGCAAGACATCCTAAAGCTAGCTTTAGATAAGCTGAGTGGGAACAGGGGTGGGTCAGATAGAGAGGATTCTTTGGGAAGGGATTGGAGCTGGGGCTGTGATAGGGCAGCCAGGGAGACTCATTCAGAGAGGTGCACAGTATAACAGCAGGTGTGAGGTAACAGCAGTGACTCCTCAGGGAGAAACATGGCCTCTGGGCAGGAGAGGTACAGGAGTGGTCAGAGACTCTAACAAAAAGAGCTAGACATGACATTATAGAGCTGTCTTTCTGACACGTCTCCAAGGCAAAGTAAGTCAGTTGTTTATTCAGGACAACCATCACTTTACTATAGAGAAGCAGTTTCTTTGTGCTTTCTGACAGAAAAGCTCTATTGAAATACCGTCGCCAATGACAGCAGGTGATAGAAGAGAGCCGGGTGAGATTTCAGTCTTCAGTGATCTTTACAAAAGGCACTTAGGTGCAAGGCAGTCCCATTTATTGTTACAAAAGCCCCGTGATTACAGAGCACATGATCCATTACAGGATTGAAAATGAAGTTCAGTGCAGGCACTCGCAAAACATGGGCTACTCGGCTTCTCCCCTTGAGTCTCCTGGATTGGGTTCTCAGTGTGCTGTGCTTAGTCAACTTTGAAGCATATTCAAGAGTCTGCTCCAAACTTTGTGTGCTGCGTTAGAAAGGATGTTCTGTTTTATTGGACCTTCACTGCTGCCATCTGCAGTCACAGTTCTTCGCTTAGTTTCGGAGGTAGGCCAATCAAAGTGGTTCTTCTGATCGTGTGGCTAGATGCTGTGAAATGTCAGTCAGTGAGGGAGGTTGGCAGTCAAGGCTGGGGACTGGCACTCAGGTACATGAGTAGGCTTGAGGTTAGTCGAGTACTTTAATTCTGGAAATATTATCCGAGCTTCTGACTCAGATCCCTTCACCAGTGCTCTTTGTTTGCCAGTAGGAATAAAATGTGAACTTTGTCCTTTCCACACGGAGAATCACAGAATAAAACTATGAGCAACTTGGAATTTCAAACTCTATATGCTTAGCGGTAGATATTTGCCTGTGCCTATTTTGGGGCCTAGACTTGGTGCTGTGGAAGCAGCATGTGCCTGAGCCAAGAGGCCTGTGGCTGGCCCAAAATTGGCCCTCGGGCCTCATTAGCATTTTACGTAATAGCTGCCAGCACTTGCCGCGCCTCCACAGGCAGCTCGCATGTTGGAATTGCTGAATATCAGGTCCCTGGCCCAAAGTTAAGTCCCTGGAGGAGGGTTGGAGTCGGCAACAGGGAGGGTGCAATCACAAGTACTTGGGAATTGGGGAAAGCACTCCTGCTCCTCCTGACTCCACAAGGAAATGTTACAAACACTTACCTTTAGTTGGCTGCTGAAGAATTGTCTGTGAACCAGGCCTGACGCGTGCTCCACATGTCGTGCACACATTTTACAAAGGGGCCCTTCATTAATATATAAAAGGGGCCTTGCGTTTTAGGTGGTTGCCTGGGACACACAAAGAAATGGGCACAATAAACTTAGCAGTGGGCCAAAAGCCTGCACAGATTGGACGCAGGCCATCCCATTGCTGAATTGGTATGCCCAAAAATTGGGTGCCATTTTCCACCCCTCAAGGTGTTTAAATCTAGTTAACGGAAAAGGGTGTGGTGGTAGATAACCAATTGCTGTAAAGGGAATGGCCCTTCCCAGCAACGATCCCTGAAATGCACTGGGGCGCCATCCTGGCAGTTATGTCGGGATTGAGCCCGCCAGAGTATACTGTGCTGTTGTCTCTAATAACCAGATATGCCTTTAACTATGTGAACATTTGTAGTTATTTACATTGGATGGTTTCTGGGCAATTCTTTAAACTTGAAATCTGTTTTTACAATTTTTACTTTCAGATTGGCACAGAGTGGGATGCTAAGGAAAGAATTTTCCGGAACTATGGAGGGCTCATTGGGCCCATGGATGAGCCTATCGGCATGCAGAAGTGGGGTAAAGGCCCCAATGTTACAGTCACTGTGGTTTGGATCGATCCAATTCATATCATTGCAGCTACGTACGATATTCAGATAGAGTCGGGGGCGGAGTTCACTCATTACAAACCTCCGCTGAACTTACCTCTGCGGCCAGGCCTGTGGACCGTTAAAATTCTGCACCATTGGGCACCTGTAGCCGAGACCAAGTTTTTGGTTACTCCTCTGATGTTCTCAAACAGACAGCCAATCAGAAAAGGTGAGTCACCCTCCCAGTGAAGTTTTGAGAGAATAGCAGAGAGGATGAATTTAGATGTTTGAAAAATAGAACTACATAGAATTTACAGCACAAAAAACAGGCCATTGGGCCCAACAGGTCCATGCCGCTGTTTATGCTCCACATGAGCCTCCTCCCACCCTACTTCGTCTAACACTAACTGCATATCCATCTATTGCTTTCTCCCTCGTGTACTAAACTAGCTTCCCTTGAAAAGGTAAGTATGTTATTCGCCTCAACTACTCCCATGTGGATATGGCAGTTTAAGTTTATCTTAATAGTGTTAGCTGTGGCTCAGTGAGTCAAAAGGTTGTGGGTTCTCGTTCTACTCCAGGGATATGAGTACATAGTTTAGGCTGACCCTCCAGTATAGCGCTGAAGGAGTGCTGCACTGTCGAAGGTGCCGCATTTCAGATGGGACATTAAACGGAGGCTCTGTCTGCCCCCTCAGATGGATGTAAAAGATCCCATGGCACTATTTCGAAGAAGAGCAGGGGGGCTTATCAGCCATGATCTTATTAAATGGCAGAGCAGGCTCGAGGGGCCAAATGACATACTCCTGTTCCTATTTCTCATGTCCTTTTGTGTCCTGGCCAATATTTATATCTCAATCAACACCACAAAAATAGATTTTCTGGGCATTATCACATTGCTGTTTGTGGGAGGTTGCTGTGCACAAATTGGCTGCCGCGTTTCCCACATTAGAACCATGACCACACTTCAACACGTACTTAATTGGCTGTAAAGTGCTTTGAGATATCTGGTGGTCGTGAAAGGCGCTATAGAAATATAAGTCCTTTTTAATCAGAAGGGGTGGAGGGTTGCTAAAGCAGAGAGAGTGGACATTTCCCCCCCCCCCCACTTCCCAGTGTTTCTCTCTCCTCTCTGGTATATGGTTCCATGGGCACTGATATGCGAGTCTCGGTGGGTGGTGTTTGACTGGAATAAACCATAGCTGATCCTGACTGCACCTGACGCCCACATATCGACACTTTCCAGTGGGAGTCACTGGACAGCAAGCGGCTATAAATGTTTCATCTCTCTAGCCCGGAGGCATTGAAGCCAATGGTAGTATTCCTACTCTCAGTCAAACTGGTGATGTTTCAGATCTGCATTGCTGTGTTACAGTAAGCTTTACATACCAGCCACCACTGTTCTCCAATGCACAAGTTGACTGTTGTCTTCAGTTGTAAGGTAAATTAAGAGATCGGTTACTGTCTATTATAGGTTCTGAAATATTCCCTACACAACGATTCAGTTACAAGACACAGCTACAACTTGAGTAGAGTGTAACCCGAATAGAAACACCACTTCAGTCTTGGCTCACCACAGATATCAAGGACTGGACAGGACCCACTTAAATGTACTGTTAACAAGCACTTTGTTTAACCACATCCACACATCCAAAGTGCAATAGTCAATTTAACAAGCACAGACTTGGCAATAAAAATCACTTCCGAAAATGATAATAGGATTAGCTGGGGTTAACCAATCACCAAAAGCATAACAAAAATTGAATGTTCATTATAACCCTGATCAACAACAACTTGTATTTATATAGCGCCTTTAACGTAGCAAAACATTCCAAGGCGCTTCACAGGAGTATTATAAGGAAATAAATTTGACACTGAGCCATACAAGGAGAAATATGGGCAGATGACCAAAAGTTTGGTCAAAGAGGTAGGTTTAAGGAGAGTCTTGAAGGAGGAAAGAAAGATAGAGAGGCAGCAAGGAATTCCAGAGTTTAGGCCCTAGCCAACAGAAGGCACGGCCACCAATAGTTGAGCGATTATAATAGGGATGCTCAAGAGAGCAGAATTAGAGGAGCGCAGACATCTCAGGGGGAGGGGGTGGTGGTAGATAGAATCATAGAACAGTTGTATCATGGAAGAAGGCCATTCGGCTCGTCCAGCCCGTGCCGGCTCTGCAAGAGCACCTCAGCTAGTCCCACTCCCCCGCCCTTTCCCCGTAGCCCTGCAAAAATAATTATTTCAGGTACTTGCCCAACTCCCTTTTGAAAGTAGTGATTGAGTCTGTCTCCACCACCCTTTCAGGCAGTGCATTCCAGACTCTAACCACTCAACATGTAAAAAAAAGTTTTTTCTTATGTCGTCTTTGGTTCGTTTGCCAATCACCTTAAATCTGTGTCCTCTGGTTCTCAACCCTTCTGCCAATGGAAACAGTTTCTCTCCATCTAGTCAAGTCTAGAGGTAACAAAGGCATGGATGAGGGTTTCTGCAGCGGATGAGCTGATGCAAGGGCAGAGACAGACGATGTTACGGAGGTGGAAATAGGTGGTCCTAGTTATGCCACTAATATGTGGTCGGAAGCTCAATTCCGGGTCAAATATGGCACCAAGGTTGCGGGCAGTATGGTTCAGCTTGAGATAAATGTAAGGGAGAGGGATGGAGTGAGTGACTGGGGAACGGAGT
Organism: Pristiophorus japonicus; assembly: GCF_044704955.1. Lineage (NCBI taxonomy): Eukaryota > Metazoa > Chordata > Chondrichthyes > Pristiophoridae > Pristiophorus > Pristiophorus japonicus. The sequence continues at coordinate 131,764,879 of NC_091991.1, read as the reverse complement.
TTGTGGCGGGGATCGAAAACAATGGATTTGGTCTTCCCAGTATTTAATTGAAGAAAATTTTTGCTCATCCAGAACTGGATATCGGAAAAGCATCTGACAATTAAGAGACGGTGGTGTGGGTCAAGAGAAGTCGTGGTGAGGTAAAGCTGGGTGTTGTCAGCATACATGTGGAAACTGATGCTGTGCTTTCGGATGATGTCGCCAAGAGGAGACATGTAGATGAGAAATAGGAAGGAGCCAAGGATAGATCCTTGGGGGACACGGAGTTAATGATGCGGAAGTGGGAAATGATTCTCTGGCTACGATTAGATAGATAAGAATGGAACCAAGCAAGTGCAGTCCCACCCAGCTGGACAATGGTGGAGAGCTGTTGGAGAAGGATAGAGTTGTCAACCATGTCAAAAGCTGCAGACAAGTAAAGAAGGACGAAGAGCGATAGTTTACCTTTGTCACAGCCACAATTGGATGTAATTTGTGACTTTGATTAGAGCCATTTTGGTTCTGTGACAGGCGTGGAAACTGGATTGGAAGGATTCAAACATGGAGTTGCAGGAAAGGTGGGCATGGATTTTGGAGGCGACAACACGTTCAAGGACTCAAGGTTTAAGGATCAGTATTTATGGGCCCAATTTTGGCCATGACTTGCTCCAATTTTTTTTGGAGTAAGTTGGTTTTTATGGCGTAAGTTTAAAAAATGGCATTTTCCCCAATAAACTTGCTCCAGAGTAACTCAGTTAGGTACGATTTTTTTTAGTTGAGTTTTTATTTCAAAGGGGGGTGCTCCCAGCCACTTAGCCAGTTTTGGCCATTTATGCCACTTTGGCCAGCTAAAACCTACTCCATATCAACTTAGGTCAGCGTATGTGGCCAGCTCTTAAAAAAAAACATGATGGGCAGTTAAGAATTCGGCACAGGTTAGTACATTTAAAGTACCAAGACTTACAAAGCATTAAACAAACCACAAAAAGTAATAAGCAATCAATCAATAACATAAAAAATAGAAGTCCTATCTTTATGCCAGAAACAATTTTTTTTTTTTTTAAAGTTCCCCCCCCCCACACCCCCCCCATCAAAACTCTCCTCCTCCCTCCCCCCCCCCAATCAAAACTCTCCTCACTAAACAAAGCACAACCATTAATAAATAAAAAATAAAACTCAAGTCCTACCTCGGCCCAGGAAGTCAGTGGGCCGGCCAGTGCGGGGGGCCATTCAGCCGGGGATAGGCGCTGCGAGCATTGGGTCCTGCTCACAGCCCGCAGAACACGCTGGGAGGGCGAGGAGCATGCGCGCAGACTCCACTGTGCATGCACGCAGCTGCCGGCAGTGTTTTCTGCGCTAGGCTGTTGCTCCGCCCCCCCACTTCACTATCTACACCACACTGGGACACCGGAGACTCGGCAGAGCGGGCAGGGTGGGGCCACTCTTTTTGGCGCTGTTTCCAGTGAGCAAAGTCGGTGCATTTAGGGTAAGTGCGCCGAAAAAAAGGGGTTGGGGAAAATTGGGCCCTACATTTCAACACTTGCTTTGCAAAGTTAATGTTGTAGTTGAAATGGGAAGATAACAATCACACTTTCTGCATCAATTCTATAACTTGGATGATGGTATAAAGATCTTCAGCGTGTTCAATCAGATGATAGATTAACTAATGTATAGAAACCATTCTGTTTCTCTGTTTTGATTGAAGCACTCAAGTGTGACTTCGGAAAGGGTCGGCAGTTTTTCCATATTTCACTTCTAATCTTATCTTCCAACATCGGCTTCTTCTTGAGTCATATCTATAAGTATCACTTCCATTGTTCCTTATTTCCCAGCTTTTCTGTTGTTTCTTTTTCCATCTCTTCACACTTTAACTTTTGAAGTCTAATAATGCACAAACGTTATCTTGCCACAGCTGAAGCATTACCGCAAGCAATCTGAGCCCAATCTGCCTTTGTCAATGTTATTGTACCCAGCTATTGGAACCTTCAATTGGAACCTTACAATTAACTTATTAGGACTCTCCACATCTGCACATAATCAAAAGTGAGCAAACTTGATGATGAGCTGTGCACAAGATTTAAGTTTCCAACACAATTTACCAATAAATAACCACTCCCCCACCCCCTCTACTTTGTACAACTTCACTCAGTTGAATTATCAAATTATCTTGTGTTAATAATATCATGGTAAGTGTAGAATTTGCTGTGACTTTTCCTACACAATCAGTCAATAGCATGCTGCAAATATCTTCAGGGTGTGGAAGAGCAGAAGGAATCTGGGATTGAGTGGAGGTGGAGCAGAAAAAGATTAGGATTGAGATGAGGAAATGGAGATGATTGAGCGATGGAGAATGGAGAAGCCATAAATCTTTTCTCACGCTGAGATGAATGCCTCCTGCGTGGGGGCTATCTTGGTGGGTTGTGCGATATTGAATAGTGGTCCTCAAATTCCACAGGACATTTCCTGCTCTCCCTTCGTAACTTCGGTGAGAGACGATGCAAACTCCAGAAAAATGGTGTAAATGGCCATTTTCAACTGGTCACACCACTTCTTTGGTATCTACGTTAGTCTCGCACCGAGGATTCGGCAGGAGATCAGGATAGAATTTCCAGACCAATGTACCTACAGTGCAAGAAATAGCTGTCAAATCTCATTTTGCTTTATATAATGTAACCTAATTTGGCACACATTTCAGCACAATTCAGAAGAAGAGTCTCCAGACATTTGTAACCCATGGTCTAGAAGTACCAAGGAGCTGAATTGGGCCTCTGTCTAACCACCGATAGTACTTTCAATGCCAGGAAAGAAAGTAATGCACAGGGCAGCAGCTTTGTTATTATTGAAGTAAAGATATGGATATGTAAAAAACACTGGACTGAAAAACTAATGACATGTTTCAAGATGAACTTCTTTGGAGCTGACAATGGCCCTGAATTTGCAGTCGGAGGCTTTCCGCGGGGAAATGCCTCCGATCCGCAAAATAAAATGCCCGCGTACCTGGTGGTCCGGGAGGTACGTAGTTCGCAAGTGTCCCTGGGATCACATGGGCCGGCCCAGTGAATGAAAGGAGGGAATCCCCATTCATGCTCATGGGGATTCTGTATGTACGGAAATCCCATAAACATGAATGGGAATATCCAAAAAAATACATCTACACTTCAAATACATTTTTTAAAAAAACATTACACATCTAAAATTAATTAAAAGTGTATTTAATTAAATATTTAAAACAAATTAATTTATTTGAAAAATTAATTTACACATTTTAATGAGGCTAAAAATAAACTTATTGCACAGGGTCTTTAATGTATAAATGATTACATTTTATTTTTATGTTTTTGTAACTCTTTATTAAAAGCAGGCCTTATGCACATTGTACGCACCCATAGGGGCACAAATTACAGCCCATATATTCTCAAAATCAAAAGTTTAAAACTAAATGGAGTGTTTTTTTTCGACTGAAATTTGAAAGGAATCTCAACTAAGCTGCCTTTGTCTGTATGTCGATGAGTATAGGATAGTGTTGACTAACCTGTGTATGAAAGGAGATTATTGTTATAACAACCAATCTCATATTACAGTGACGTCATGTACAGGGGGCATGAACTTCATCATTAAAATGTGAATTGTGTTCCTGTTTTGCAGGTTTGCGAAACATTTCAAAGTACATTTCAGGTGTGACCATGCCATGTCAAAATGTACCTTAATACAGTCTGGGATTGATGGTTCTCAGTCATTTATAACCTATTTAGAATAAACTTTAAACTCTGTCTGATATAGTCCTATAATGGAGCTGGGAAAGCAACAGAAGCTGACATTATTTACAGCACTGACTTTAGTTAGTGATCAATGTAAGAGTTAGGTATTTATTGGCATTGAATGGAAACTGGCAAAATGGTTGCATATGAAGGACTATGATGAGAACAAACTAGAACATAAGAGAGTCAGTGAACCCTGTTAAGTTCATTATATCATTAACACTGATGATCATCAGTAGAGCTATCGAATGTTGAAGTTAGCATTTATAAAGTGCGATACCAAATATTTTAATTATTTGTTCTGCAAATAACTTTTATTAATACAAAAAGTAATTTGTTGCTGCCTTCACCCTCATTAGGAACAGATTTAACAAGTATGGAGGAACTATAAGGTTCACTGGTGTAAATGTAAATTCTAAATTGGCGCAGTGCAGACAAGGGGCTGAGGTTTGGGCACTTTGTTGGGGTAGAGAAATGGGTCCTCAGCTGCAACCTGGCTGCTCTGTACTTGGCTTTGGAGCACTCCGGATTAATACTGGATGCCAAGATTGGTGTCAAATGTTCTCCACTCAGCACTCCCAGCCCATAGCATGTTGAACACAAAAATCCACCAACAAAGTTGCTTTGAAATTTCTAATCAGCTGTAAATTGTTTATAATATAAATTGAAAATTAGCAAATTTAATTCCATATAATTATCAAATATTTTCTTTAGAAATTTGACAGTTAAAATGGAAATGTGGGATTCCAATGGTTTATGATGAAAATATAAGACAGCGACCCGCGGGCGAACACCTCCGACCAAAATTTTTGTAACGAAAATACCTGGTGGTCCCGGAGGAACATAGACTTGTGCTCCGAGGCCTAGATGCGCAGTCCAGCGTAGGGGCCCATGTCTTCCAGGAGCGTATGTGTATCCTGAGATCACGTGGGCCTGGACCACCAATCACAATGTAGTATTCTCATTCATAGTCACGGTAGCTCGGAGCTCCCATTAATATCCAATGGGAACATCCCTAAAATCACATAAAACACCACCATAAATTTAAAAAAAAAACACTTTTTAAAAATTAATAAAAATTGCATTAAATTAAATGTTTTGGAGAAAAATGTATTTTTGTGAATTTAAAAAAAGGGCTAAAAATTCATTTTTGGTGATGGCGGTATTTTACAGCTACGACACTGCTACCGCCACGAGGCCTAACATTTGGGATAAAACGCGGGCAACAGTAAAAATCAGCGTTGCACCAGGATTCGTGGCGCAAACCGCGAATTTTCTGCAACTTTTCTCTGAGGCCGATACCGCTGCGAATTGGGCCTAGGGAGGGGGGAAAATACCAAAAATAAAACTCTAAAAAATCACAAAATATTCACAAGACACTTAACTGTTGAATTGCTGCAAAAGAATTAAAAAATAAAATCTTTAACTTACCTTTTTTGCAGGTCTTCATACCTACCACTGTTCCACGGGCTTCAACGCAGGTTTTTCCCGGGCATTTTTTTCCGTCCTAGTTACGGGTGCACTGTGAGCCAAATTTTTGGTGAAAGCGCTATTTCGAGTCTTGCACGCCGGCAGTACTTAAAAACCGCCGGTGCAAGCCTTTCCAAATTTCCTGGTTCACCATTTTGCGCCAAAAACGGTGCAATATTGCCAAAAAACCGGGCGCAAGGTTGGCGAAATTTTAGCCCATAATGTTGGAATTCAAGCTAAGCCAGCTAAAGACGAATTCAGGCAAAAGCTTCTTCACAAAAAGAGTTATGAGAATGTCATTGATGCAAGATGAGTTGAGTTTAAAGGGATATTGGAACCTGCAAGTAGGGCTATTAAGAAATAAGGAAAAAAGACAGCAACATTGAATGAAAAAAATTGAACTGCAATACTAACAAAAATGGCAGAACAGGCTCAATTGGCTGAATGACCTATGCTTTCTGTGCCGATATAACTTTACTTGTTACTGGGCCACCTGGCAAAGATATTTTGCAATAACAAAATGTAATTTTAAAAGTCTAAATAGCCACAGGTATGGAAATTGTGGTTGTATGTCTGCTTGTTGTGGATTCCTTTACCAGATAGAATAGTTGTCCCCAATCTACCTTATCAATTCCCTTCGTTTAAATTATACATCTCATTCGGATCACCCCTTTCCCTCCATGTCCAAGAATGCGACCTACGTTTCCTCAGCGTCCCACGACTCAGTCCCTACATTCCAGGTCTCATCCTGGTGAATGGTCACTGGATATTTTCCAAGGCCAATATATCCTTCCTAGGGGAGAAGGTGTCCAGAGCAGATCACAGTATTCCAACTGAGGTCTGACCCAGCGCTCTATCACTGCAGTATTACTTTGTTACTTTTAGATTCTGAATCGCTTGTGATGAAGCCCAACATCCAATGAACCTTTTGGGGGGCTTTTTGCATCTGTGATCCAACTGTTAATGCCCCTGTATTCCTAAATCCCTTTGCTCAGCTACTCCCCTCCATCGTGATTCCACGTTTCAATTATACTCCATTTGCATTCTTATGTCCAAAGTGTACTACCACGTAATTTGTCACATTAAACTGTAACGACAGCTGTTCTGCCAACTTACTTGATCCACTTATGCTTAAAATATTATGCATTCTTCTTCACAACTCACTATATCTTCTAGCTTAGAATCATCTATAACATGGTTATATTCTACCCCCCTCCTCGCCCCCATTCACATTCACTTCATTTCTATATAGCTTGGACCCCAGCACTGATCTCTGTGGCAAGTTTTTTGTCACCAAGAATATCAATCCACGAATATCGCTTTCATCCCAACTCTCTGTCTCCTACCTTCCAACTAGTTTCCTATGCATGCTGCAAGATTATTTTTAGCACTGTGGTGCTCAGTTTGAGTTAGCAATCTATTCTGAGCTGCTTTATCAATTCCCTTCTGAAAAACCATTTACATGACATCCATTGGTCCTCCTCTGTCCGTCACCTCCTTTGCTCTATTGTAGAACTCTTCGATTAGCAAGGCCTGACCCACCTTTTCTGAATCTCCCCAGTCAGTTCCAACATTTCCAAGTGCTCACCTGTTCTATCCCTATTTCTAATACTTACAAAACAAAGAACAATTCCCTCTCTCTGCAATTCTTCCCCCACCTGTGTGCAAATTGGCTGCTGCATCTCCTACATTACAACAATCACTACATTCCAAAAGTATGTCATTGGCTGTAAAGCACTTTGAGATGTCTGGTGGTCGTGAAAGACGCTATATAAATGCAATTCTTTCTTTCTTTCTTTTTCTCTCTCTCTCTTTCTCTCTCTTTTTTTCCCTTTCGCTCTTCCTCTCCTGAAAATGTTAACCTTACTGATACTGCACCCAAGTGGCCATTGTTCATGCCCAGGTGCATGTTGGCAGTCGGATTGACAGTGGTGGGCATCGCGGTTAGGACTGTACCTGTCTTAACTCAACATATACACATAGATCTTTGTTGTAGTGATTGCTGAATAGTGATCAGCAATGGGAACCTTGGCTTAATTTTCCCTTTGGGGGAATATGATGATTCTGTTGGTGTTTTACCATGGCAACAGAATTCGCCTCTTCTTAATTACTTGTGCATTTGTTTTAAAGTTGGTCTGGCTGCTGTTGAAACTGCTCTGTGTTGGGACTAGGGCGATTACAAAGCAGCGGGTCTGGGATCTGGCATTGTATAAATGGGATATTCATGTCAAGAATATTGCAGGCAGTAAGACACTCGTTAATCATTTTATTGATCTCGATGCTCGTATTAAAATATTAGAAGCTTAAAATGGAAACGGGTGAAACATTAGTTCAATGTAATGAGTTTGACAGAGCTGTTTGTTTGTTTGATTAATCATTTTTGTCTGCTCAATCTGAGCAGTTGAATTATTGAACAAAAACATCACAAGTGTTTTGCACAAGCGCTATTTATAATCTGTCCTGCCATCTGATTGTTAAAGGGTTCCACATTTATTCATTATTACATGGCTACATGGTTGTCAGTTTGAACCAGAAGTATAACAGAACCAATTTATTTGGCTTCGGTGCTTCAAACATAACCAGTACCTAATGTATTGTAGCTTTGACAACTAATGCAGCTGGAATAGAACAAACTCGCAGCCGACAGAGATTATACAGCAGTCAGCACAGTCAGGATTATAGGCAGCACGAATTGGGCACTTTGAAGCAAGCACCTTAGTTTGAAAGCCAAGAAGTAGAATTAAACCTTATTAAAATGTCTCCCCTAATCTCGCTCGCCCAATTGTAAACTGCAATTTGTCAAGGGGAGTGAAGGAATACTCTGACAAGAAATCGTGGGCCCAAAATTGCCCAGGAGTTGCGCCGTTTATTTTGGAGCATCTTAAAAATCCCCATTTTGCACATTCAATTTGTGTGAGTTAGTTAGGATTTTTATAGTTTAGTTTAGTTTTGTTCAAAAGGGGGCGTTAACCAGCCACCTACACCCGTTTTGACCATTTAAGCCAGTTTGGACAGTTAATAGTTGCTCCAAACTAACTTAGGCCACAGAAAACCCTTGCGGAGAGTTAAGAAATCAGCGCAGGTTGGCACTTAATGACTTGACTAAAGAATGTGAATAGGATCAAACAGCTATACAGGACTGACAAACTTCGCAAAGTTAATTTACTATACAACAGAAGCATTCATGGAAGCTTAAACTACAAAAATAAAAGAAGTAAAGAGACAAAATATATTTACATAATTTTTTCAAAATATCCAAATAAAAAATAGAAGTAACTCCTGCTCGTAGGAATGTATTTTCATCAACAGGGTTAAGGAAAGTCTTGAGTAAGCTCATTACAATTACTGGCTACACAGTTATCACACCCTCTTCCCGTCCCCCCGTCCCCCCATCAAAACACTCCTCTCTCTCCTCCCCCCGCTCTTGTGGATAGTGCCATGGGATCCCATCTGAGAGGGCAAATGGCCTCAGTTTAGTATCTCATCTAAAAGACAACATTTCTGACAGTGCTGCACTCCTTCAGTACCGCACTGAAATGGCAGCCTGGATTATGTGATCAAGTCTCTGGAATGGAACTTGAACCCACAATATTCTCAACCCTCCTTATCTATGTAATCTCCTTCAGCCTCTCAACCCCCCGAGATATCTGCGCACCTCAAATTCTGCCCACCTGAGCATCCCCGAGTATAATCGCTCAAGTATCGGTGGCCCTAAGCTCTGGAAATCCGTCCCTAAACCTCTCCGCCTCTCTACCTCTCTCTCCTCCTTTTAAGATGCTCCTTAAAACCTACCTCTTTGACCAAGCTTTTGGTCATCTGCCGTAATTTCTTCTTATGTAGCCTGGTGTCAAATTTTTGTCTTATAACACTCCTGTGAAGCGCCTTGGAATGTTTCACTGTGTTAAAGGCGCTATATAAATAAAAGTTGTTGTTGTTGAGTGCTACCAGCTGACACTGAGCAACCTCCACTTAAGGGACATAAATTGTACATGGACTTGACCATCTCTAGCTGAAGTTCTAAAATCCCGATCCCACTGGCAATTCTTTAACTGTAAAGCCACAACTGTTAGGAGATCATCGGCCCATTTCCTGCTACCACCTTGCTACATGTGGTGCAATGCCCCCTGGTGAACGCACACGCGAAGAAGGTTACAGGTCAGTGGGGAGAGGTTGGAGCAGTTTGAGTAGAAGCACATCACGGTTGAATGTGTGTTTTAAAACACAGCAAATATTCAAAGGCAGTCACTGTGGAATATTTCAGTTTGATCCTGATATCCCCACTGTAGGGAAAGCTAGCAGTAGTGGCCTCAGGGAGAAGTGTGATGGTGGCCACAGGACTAGCAATGGCATTAACAGGATTAACGGCATTTTTCTGAGGTGTCCAAGCTCTTCTTTCAAAGTTACAGGAGCGCCCCCATAGAAATTCACTGTGACGGAATATGGTCGAAAGTGAGATAAGCAGTTTTCCTGTTAGTCAATCACAGGGTAGCACATCACAGCAACTCTTCATTGTGTTGTAAAATTTTGAAGAATTTAGTGAACCATGTCTGAAAATTTTTGACAGTGTGCCGATATTTTTTGAGAGGGGTGAGAGGAGGAGATGAGAATGGTACAAGGTATCCTTTCTCACAAAAGATGTTTAAAATACATTTATGAATGGTGCAGTCAATTAGAAATTCAGACTGTTTAATCATTTGGGATATTTGATTACTGTGACATTTCAGCTGAAATCTTAACCAAAGAAAGTGAGATGCAAGAAAAACAATCATCTGATAAAGATTTGAGGTGAAACCTTTGTCACCAGAGATGGAGACTGATGCTGCCTTGGTTGGAATTGGCCCCAAGTCCCTCTTTCTCTCTCTCGAGTCTTGTTCAATTGGATCAGGAAGAGCCTAATTTAAACTTAACAATAGAATAGCATTGCTGGAAAAACAAGCTGTGTGTGAATAAGTGAGAGAGCTGTCAGTTGTAGACAGTGATGTGATCAGTGAGGTAGAAAGCAATACTGGACAAAGCTTTCAGTATTCAACATTGGGAACAAACCAGTCCTGAGGGTCAACAGCTGAATGACCAAGCTGGGGGCGTACTATTGAATTTAAACCAATCCAACTACAACCAAATTCAGTAACAAACTGAACTTTGAATTTAATTAGATTTCCCATTTATTTTCAGTAACAAAACTGATAAAGTAAATGAAATGTGTAATTGTTACTGGCTGCCAAAGTTGCTTGTTGATGTTTAAATTTCTGATGTGTAATCCCAAGAGCTGAACTTTAGTGTTGCAACTGGAGTGATAGGTTGCTTCTGCAGTTTAATTTCTGTGTGTGCGGGTGTAAAAGATTTCCTTAAAAGGCAGCTGATTGTGCTGCATTTTATACATCTGCCGTCATATAACATGAAATCAAATCGACCATACAGATAAAGTGAACTAAAGCCTGGCGGATTTTAAATATTGAAGACGTGTAATGATGCACTATAATCATATTTATATTCATGATCACTTTTCAAAGTATTATAGAAATTCTGTTTAAGTGTTTGCAGATGTTTCAGTGAGCATTTATTCTGTTCCGTTTTATTTTCCAGAGGAAGCACTCAAGTTACACAGTGGTCCACCTAAGAATGCCTACATGGAGCAAAGCTTCCAGGGCCTGACTAACGCCCTGAATATACACACTACTCCCAGCCAAGTGGAACAGGCAAAGCATAATGCAGCGCTCACAGGCTCACAGCTGGAGAACTGGGTGGATCCCATGGTGAACAGCCTGTGGTCAGCTGTGGATATTTGTGCCAGTGGGCCCACCTCATGCCCGGTCATGCAGACCTGCAGCCAAACAACCTGGAGTTCCCAGAGTCCGGACCCTAAATCCGAATTGGGACCCATCAAAGCGAATGGGCGTTTGAGGTAGCACCTAATACACCCCTGAGTCATCGTAAAAACACAAATTGCCTGATAGTAGGATCAATTTCTGCAGTTGGGTCTTTCCCTTAGTCCTTAGCAACAGTTCCAGGATGTCTTCATAGAATTGTGGCAAAGCTAGAGCAGTGCATTTAAACGTGAAGACAGCGATATTCACAGAAGAAAACCGTGTTAGCTGTGCTGGCACTGTGAAAGAAACGATCGTATTATCATGTACTAAAGAACGTCTAGAAAGAAAATTTAGCACACTATTTATTTAAACATTTTAGTCAGTGACTAATGAGTAGATGCTGCTTTTGCAGCTTGGTACTTATATCCTACTACTAATCTGCCTTTATTAACAAAGGCCTGCGCCCAAACTTCCTACCTTCTTTATCTGTACCTGACCTAAAAGCTGTAGAGGTCTTAAAGCTTCTGGCAACAGGACTATTTAAATTGGAATATAATTGTTGCACCTACTGTAAAAGAGAGAGCAGCTCTCCTAGATGGGTGGTAACGCACTTTGCTGAAATGGTGCCCTCCACACTGACTATTCCAAGTCCATTACAGATAATGTGAGCATTATACTGCAGCCAGGATTCTGAAGCAGATTCAGAAAACGATGTTGGTTAAAATCATCACCATGTCAGCAACCTCAAAGCAATTACTTGAGTTCATTAATACTAAGGTTTTTAGGGTCCATGCCTAGTTTTCATGCCAGCAATTTAACACTTTTTAAATTATTAAGATCATACATTCCTTTTTAAAGTTAGTTTTTTTTAAAGCTTACTGTTTGTAACAAATTTTGCAACAAAAAAAATGAATGACATTGCACTTTCAATGAAAAAGCTTTTTGAACATAACACCAGAAATGTTTTTTTTTAAATTCAAACCCTAAGGGTCAACATGGCTAAAAATGCAGCGTCTCCAATTACATTCCTGTACTTTTTTATATTTATATTATTATTGAGACATCACTTGAGGTGCTACTTCTCATCCCATCCATGCAGTTTTCATAATTGTAGTTCTTTGATTTGAATCGTGAGCTGGGGTTGCTAATTGAATTGAAGATCCAAGGTCTTTTGAACATTCGGTGCCAAACACATATCTCAGCAGGTTAAGCTTACTGTCTGAGGGGCTTTTCTTGTAATAGGCGGTCTGGCACCCATGCTCATTTACTTCATCGCACTGGAACAAATTAGGTCACTGCAAGTATTGGTCTGAATATCAGATGAGCCTCACTCCCATTTTAATTTGAACTATATAACTCGGTCAGTATTTTTGTTAATAACTTATGTGTGTAACTTTAAACGTTGAGTGGATTCAGAGTTGCATTTTACCATAAGCTTCACCCAAACTTATTTCCTACTTCGATTTAAGTATTTCTCAGCATATTTCATTCAAAATCTATGTCGGATCTAAAGTACAGAACGCTCCAAATTAAGAACTGAGGGTTAAACCATGAAGTTGCGGACTCCCCGTGACATTAGCAATTGCTAAAACTCTTGTATGGTAAAGGGTTTACAATTGCTCTGAATCACAGCATCCTCCTTCTTAACAGCAGCTTTGTGACAAAGGGAAAATGACAAATGACTGAAGTCAAAATGCAAAATGCTCCAAGTGCACAGCAGGTCGGTCAGCTTGTGGGAGAGAACAATAGGTTCCCAGTGGGGTTTACCATGGGTGCCACTTGAAACGTCCTTCTACCTTCCTTCTTAGAAGCTAATTAACCTCCAGTGCATTTTAAACATTTTACGTTTTTATTCTAGATTTCCATCTTTGGCATTTTTTTTGTGTGTAATCACCATGGTTACTGAAACTTTGAATCCACTCAACATTCAGATTATAGGGCAAGAAGTAGGCTTTCTGCACCATTTCAATGCAGCACTTGATTTATCGTATTCAGTTGAGCTGGTGGCCCTCCTCAGTCATGAATTTGTTCAAGAATCTGACTTCTAAACAGGACTTGTCTGATGATTAAAGAAAATGGTGGTTGTAATAGTGGAAGAGAAAGTAAAAGGCCCATGGTCAGGATTGCAGCCCTCAAGGACCCTGCATTAATTTAATGATGTTAATATTTTCTAGAATTTGTAGAATTCTCAGTTAACCAATTTTTTTTTCTAAAAAAAGCTTCTGGTCATTTTCTTGAGATAATTAATGTATCTGGAGCCCAGTTGGTAAAACGATAATTATCTCTGCCTGAGAGGTATTGAGTTCATACAATGCTTTCTATCTATTCACATCAATGGTTGTGAATGAACAGTTGGAGGAACAAGAAAATCTATACGTGAATGTTAGACGTGGGGGCACAAGTAAATAATAATTTGGGAGTAGCGAGGCTGAAAATGCAACAAATCCATTTTAAGCGATCAAAGAGCGATTTCATTTGTTTTTTTGTGCGCTTCAACCCGCCCTCAGTCACTGAAAGCGAAAAGCTTAGAAAAGAAATCCACTTTGTGTATCCCAGACTGTAAAGGGTTGAATATTGGCCTGACTTCATGTTTTCTGCAGCATTTATTTTGAATACAAACTAACTGGCTGTATTCCCCAAGGATCCATCGTCCAAGAATCAGCCTTTGATATGTACACAGTAGGAACTCTCTTCCAATTTGTGCAACTTATCTAAATGTGCAAGTTAAAAACATCAAGTTGGATGAGTAAATTTCACAGCTGAGCGAACAGAGTCTTATCCTTTTTTGGGGGGCGGGGGAGGGAATTCATGAAATTGTTCCCCAGCTGTCCATTTTCAAGTCTGTGCCGTTGATGCACGTATTAATTATCATGAGCTCAATGTCTTCTCCCTCCTGTGCTAAGGGGGTGCTGCCATGGGTGTTACCTCACGCGTATGAGAGCATATTTTACCTGACATCGTAGGTACTGGAAATATCCTCTGAGCCTGCTTCACCTGAGCTGAATGTATGACCTATGCAAACTGTTCCTTGTCGCGAGAACTCGACACAATTGAAGTTAAACTTGCCAAATAAACTGCAAGATACTGTACAGATGTCTCTGATAACAGAGCGAACATTTAGGTGCTGTTCACTGCACCGTATTTGTAAATTGTCACGTATTTTGTTCAACGGGCTTTGTTAGTCACGGTTAGGTCAATTCCTGCCCAAAGACCGCAGTAAAGGGTCTTTGCGTTATTAAAGGTACACTTGTTAAATGTCAACAAATGTGCGACTGTCAGATAGTCAGTGCTGGCTTATTTCTTTGCCTCTCCTGATAAATTAGTGATCACATTTTAAAAGAATGAAGACTACCATATGGAGTTAAAAAAAAATTATGGCTATTTTACTATAGATCCAAATATACATAAAAAACCTGTTTTTAAAAAAAAAAAATATTTTATAAACTGAACATGTATATACAATGAAAGAAGGACATTGCAACACATTGAAAGATGTAGATATTTTGTTATTTATTTAAAGTAATAAAATATTTTATGAGGTTTAAAAATGTGTTTAATTTGACCGTTAGATCAAAGTTCTGAAAGCCAGTACGATTTCCTGTATGTAGAATGTTATATTCAGCAAATATTGCACTAGCTGTTTTGCACCCACCTGCCCCTCTATTAGCAGAGAGAAAAAGAAACAGAAATTGTGCCTTAGCTGCCTTCTGGTCTGAGGAAGTCTGCTTTTGTCTGACAAAGCAAGTTTTTGCAGATTGTCAGCAGTTGTATTAAATGCTGTATCATACCAAAAAACTGCTGTTGTATATAGATGCCTTCCGTCATATTGTGTTTTTGATTGCAGAATTTTAAAATACAAAAAAACAAAGATTTGTGTCTTGTCTATTTCTTATGAACATATTTATTAAAGTTGTTTTACTCTGACTTCCATGCTACACACGAGGTGTGGGACATATCTCTGCTATCACTCAGTCTAAGACCTCAGCCCATCCAGTATCCTCTTCAACATTAATCAGCTTTTTGCCTTTGTTACTTATTTGAAATTCTAAACGCCATCCAAGCTCCACTTTCCAATCAAGTATAAGCATCCTTTATACAAACGCACAGAGTATAAGGTACAAATTTAATCAATTGTAGGCACAAATTCAATTTGGAGGGTATGACATATTTCTAAGACGTGGTTACAAGACAGTCAGGACTGGGAATTAAATATACCAGGATATAAGGTTTAACAGGAAAGAGGGAAAATGGTAGAGGAGGAGGAGTAGCCTTAGTGATTAAGGATGAAATCACTTCAATGATGAGCGGATATAATGAGAGGCAGACAGTGGAGACTTTGGTAGAATTAAATAGAAAAGGATTTAAGACTGGTGAGAGTTGTGTACAGGCCCCCTGGTAGCAGCTGTGCAGTGGTAGATTGTATAAATGCAGTGATTAGACAAGCATGTAGTAAAGGCAGAGTGATTTTAATGGGGAATTTTAATTTTCATATAGATTGGGATAAGCAGACTAGCTCATGCCAGAAAGGTAATGAATTTCTTTAATACGTTCTGAATAGTTTTCTGCAACAATATGTCTGAGAACCAATAAAGAGACTGGCCATATTCAATTGAGTAATGAGTGAGATTTAGTTAACAGCTTAACGGTGCATGAACATTTATCTAATAGTGATCACAGTATGATCGAGTTAATGTAGTGTTTGAAAGAGAAAAACGCAAAACAGCTATTAAGATTCTAGATGTAGGTAAGACTGACTTGAATGTGATGAGACTGAGACTGTTCACCATAAACTGGGAAAGTATTAATGGGTAAAACAACAAGATCAGTTCAGTGGGGGGGGGGGGGGGTTGTTCAAAAAAGAATCTATTGTGATACAGAACCAGTTTACACCACTAAAATGCAAGAGCTCCACTTTCCAAAGAAAACGACGATGGATGACTAAAGAGGTGTAAGGGACCACATAAAACTAAAAGAAAAATGCAAAGATCTAGCACAGATCCTGGCAACTGGAAGAGATACAAAGAACAAAAGGCGACAAAACACACAGGGCTAGACTTACCCTGAAGCCCCCGCCACCCGATTGCCACCCAGAAAGACCGCCAAGATTCTGCATCTAATGCTGGCAAAAATTTCCATAAAAAATACCGCCCAGGGAGAAAATGGAGCTTACACCAAAATTCTTGGCAGTTAAAGGTGAAACGGGTGGTTCTTACCGGAATGGACGGTAAGTACTTAAAATTTAGTCCGAGGCTGCGTTTGGACTGGGGGGATACTCAAAAAATATTTTTTCAATTAAACAAAAAATAAAAAGTTATAAAACATTCTCAAGACACTATTCAACATAATTGCCATTATAGAATTTAAAAAATAATTATACAAAACCTTTAACTTGCCTTTCTTTGCTCATCTACCGTCCTGTTTCCGGCAACTTTTCGTGGGCGGTTTCCTCGGTGGTAGATGAAAATTTAAGATGTTCAGTCACTTTATCCTTAATTATAGACTCTAGTAATTTCCCAACAACAGATGTTAGGCTAGCCAGTCTATAATTCCCTGGTTTTCCTCTATCACCATTCTTAAATGGCAGAATGACATGCACAATTTTCCAGTGCCTGAATTGAAAGAACAATGAAGATTATAGTTAGGGCTACTGCAATATTCTCATCTACTTCTTTTAAAACCCTAGGATGGAAACCTCTGCTTTTGGGGATGCGTCACTCTTTAGTGCCAGTATTTTCTTCATTACTGTTATTCTGCTTTAATATTGGTGAGTCCCCGTTCCTGATTCAATATTCGTTTCCTTGGGATGTCCAGTATGGAACCCCGTTGAGGCAAAACTTGGATCTTGGTGGTTTGCTCGGCGACGCAAGCAGATGCATGTGGGCGGTTTACTCCCCAGCGGTACTTTCAAAATGTCGGCGGAACTCTTTAAAAAAAATAAAGAGAAAATTTTCGCCGGGCGGTTTTTCATCAAAATACAGCTGTACCGCTGAGAAAAACGCCGAAGGTGAAAGTCTAGCCCTAGATAACCGCTACTGAAAGGAGTATCAACACAATCTTGGGGTGCAGAGGGACAATATGGTCTCTTGAACATTGATAATGGTCATATTGTAAATGAAAATCAGGAAATGGTGGACATATTGAATAATTACTTTGAGTCAGTATGTACAGTAGAGGAAGAGGAGAGCATACTGGACATCCCAAGGAAACTAATATTGAATCAGGAATGAGGAATCACCAAAATTAACGTAAGCAGAATAACAATAATGAAGAAAATATTGGCACTAAAGAGTGATGCATCCCCAGAACCAGAGGTTTCCATCGCAGCGTTTTAAAAGAAGTAGGTGAGAATATTGCAGTTGCCCTAACTATAATCTTCAAAGTTCTTTCAATTCAGGAACTGGAAAATTGTGCATGTCATTCTGCTATTTAAGAATGATGATAGAGGAAAACCAGGGAATTATAGACTGGTTAGCCTAACATCTGTTGTTGGGAAATTACTAGAGTCTATAATTAAGGATAAAGTGACTGAACATCTTAAATTTTCAGCTGATCAGAGAGAGCCAGCATGGATTTGTAATGGGTAGGTCATGCCTGACAAAACTGATTGAAACTTTTTAAGAGGTGACTAAAGTAGTGGACAGGGGAATGTCTGGATGTTATTTATATGGACTTCCAGAAGGCAGTTGATAAAATCCCACATAAGAGACTGTTAGCTAAAGTTGAAGCTCATAGAATTGAAGGCAAATTATTGACCTGGTTAGGAAATTGGCTAAGCAGCAGGCGACAGAGAGTAGGGATAATGGGTAGGTAGTCAAATTGGCAGGAGGTGACTAGTGGTGTCCGGCAGGGATCTGTGTTGAGGCCTCAACTATTTACTATTTATTAATGGCTTAGATGATGGGATAGAAAGCCACATATTCAAGTTTGCCGATAACACAAAGATAGGTGGCATGTAAGCAGTGGAGCTGGAGAAAATTACAAAGAGATATTAATAAATTAAGTGAATGTGCAAAACTATGGCAAATGGATTTCAAAGTGGGTAAATGTGAGGTCATCCACTTTGGACTGAAAAGGAGAAACAAGTACTTTCTAAATGGTGAAAAGCTAGAAACTGGAGATCCAAGGAGACTTGAGGTTCCATGTATACCGATCATTAAAATGTCATGGACAGGTACAGAAAATAATCAAAAAGGTTAACGGAATGCTGGCCTTTATATCTAGAGGACTAGAATACAAGAGGTTAGAAGTTATGTACAGCTGTACAAAGCCCTGGTTAGACAACACCTGGAGTACTGTGAGCAGTTCTAGGCACCACACCTTAGGAAGGATATATTGACCTTGGACGGGATGCAGCGTAGATTTACCAGAATAATACCTGGACTCCAAGGATTGAATTACGAGAAGAGATTACACAAACTATTGTACTCTCTGGAATTTAGAAAGTTAAGGGGCGATTTGATCAAAGCTTTAAGATATTAAGGAGAGCTGATAGAGAAAAACTATCTCTGCTGGTTGGGGAGTCTAGGACTAGGGGGCATAGTCTAAAAATTAGAGCCAGGCCTTTCACGAGTGAAGTTAAGAAACCTACACGCAAAGGGTGGTAGAAATTTGGAACTGTCTTCCGCAAATGGCAATTGATAGGTCAATTGTTAATTTTAAACCTAAGATTGATAGAATTTTAACCAAAGATATTATGGGATATGGGAAAAGGTAGGTATATGGAGTTAGGCCACAAGATCAGCCATGATCTCATTGAATGGTGCAACAAGCTGGAGGGGCTAAACGGTGTACTCCTGTTCCGATGTTCCTATGTATAATTTGACGTACTCAAACTTATAGCAGACCACTGAACGATGAGGTACAGCTTCCTCAACAGTACAATATTTGATATTAAATAAACCAAAACTAATATTCTGACTTTTTATGATTTAGAAGTGCAAACACTTGTCGTGTCATGAGCCATCATTGGCAAAAGGCTTTCACCATATCTAATTTTGGAAGGAAGAATGAGGAGAGGCAGTATAAACTAAATGGTACCATTTTAAAGTGGCTGCAGGAACAGAGTGACCTGGTAGTTCACATACACAAATCTTTGAAGATGGCAGGACAAATTGATAAAGCTGTTAAAAATGCATATGGGACCCTTGGCTTCATAAATAGAAGCATAGAGAACAAAAACAAAAAATAAAAACAATGCTGAGCCTTTATAAGGTTAGTCCTCAGCTGGAGTATTGTGTACTATTCTGGGCACCACATTTTAGGAAGGATGTCAAGGCCTTGGAGAGGGTACAGAGGAGGTTTACCAGGATGGTCCCAGGGATGAGAGGTTTCAGTTGTCTGGAGAGACTAGAGAAGCTGGGATTGTTCTCCTTAGAGCAGAGAAGATTAAGGGAAGATTTAATTGGATGCTCAAATTATGTAGGATTTAATGGAGTAAGTAGGGAGAAACTGTTCTCACTGGAAGGAGAATCGGTAACCAGAGGACTCAGATTTAAAGTAATTGGCAAAATAGCCAGGTGCATATGAGATTTTTTTTTTACTCAGCAAGTTATGATCTGGAATGGATTGCCTGAAAGGGTGGTGATTCAATAGTAATTATCAAAAGGGAATTGGATCTCTGCTTTAAAAAGGAAACATTTGCAGGACTATGGGGAAAGAGCAGGGGGAGTGGGTCTAATTGGTAGCTCTTTCAAAGAGCCGGCACAGGCACGATGGGCCGAATGGCCTCCTTTGCACTATGATTCTATTGTTACCTCTTCACACAAAGTGTAGAGGAAATATGGAACTCTCTCTCCAAAAAGCTCTTGCAGCTGGGTCAATTGAAAATTTCAAAACTGAGATTGATAGATTTTTAATAGGCATGCATATTAAGGGATATGGCAAGTAAATTGAGTTAAGGTACAGATCAGCCATGATCTAACTGAGTGGCTTGAGGGCCTGAATGGCCTCCTCCTGTTTCTATGTTCCCATCATTTTCTGACTTTAGTTAACTCCTGCTGTGGTTCTTTAGAAACCCAATGCAGTGATAGAGCTCGCTATGTGGAACTTTAAATCATTTGGCAAAATAATTAGAATATTTTCAGTTAAATGAATGTTTCTCCCCTTCAAATTATTTGACTGGAATAGTTGAACAATGTTACAAGAATCTTATGTATATTTATTTAGGAGGCATCTAACATGAAAAAATGCAAAACATAATCAATGTAAACAAATAGTTTATGAATAAACACTACAAGATGGATAACTAACTACTTCTACTGTTGTCAAATAGGTTAACTGGCTCACATTAATGGTTGGAGCAATCGTGTAGGGGCTGAATGAATGGAGTTTGTTGGAAGGATTGTACCATTTCCTCTTTTACAACCTTTTCCCGGTGCATGGACCATTTCCCCTCTAAGAAGATATGGCACCTTATACAACCTCACGCATCCCAAAAGCACTTTGCAGCCAATTAAGTACTTTTTGAAATGTAGTCACTGTTGTAATGCAGGAAATGTTGAGGGATAAATATTGGCCGGGACACTGGGAGAATTACCCTGCCCTTCTAAATAGTGCCATGGGATCTTTTCCTGAGAGGGCAGACAGGGCCTCACTTTAACAAAGATGGTACCTCTGACGGTGCAGCACTCCCTCAGCACTGCACTAGAGGGTCAGCCTACATTTTGTGCTCAAGTCTCTGGAGTGGGACTTGATCCCACAACCCTCTGCCTCATAGTGTGCTACCAACTAAGCCACGGCTGACTCCTATACTATGTCCCATTATCTGTTATGAATCCATCCCTCAACTTATATACTTCTCCCCATTTTCCAGTCATTCCTACGCTCTCCCACCCAACACCCAGCCCGTGCCATGTATTATTCCCTGCTTAAGGGCAAGCAGGCAATATGCGCCAAAACTAGTCATAGGATTACATAGGATATATGGCACAGAAACAGGCCATTCGGCCCAACCAGATCATGCCGGCATTTATACTCCACTCGAGCCTAGTCAGTGCTGCTAATCATCTGGCTGTGAGTTGTTATATTAGGACAGCCTGGGGTGACTTGCACTCACATTGTCTCACCCTCCTTCTGGAAAAATGACCTATGCCTTCAACAGTTTGGTTGACATTGAAAACTCACTGTGGTACTCTGCAAGAGCTAACTCACGTCCTGCTGTAGTTAGGAATGCCAGTGATTTATGCTATCACACCATCCCTTTTCAGGATTTTTTTTGTTTAAAAAAAACTAGATCAAACAAAAAAAGTAATAAAATTATTTTGTCCCAATGAAATTTAACTCTGAAACAAAGACAATTTCCCTGGTCCTTGAATTATGAAAGGCATCCTTCGCATGATAAACAACATGTGATAAAAAAAATTAGCAGTGTTCTCACAGCTTGAGCTTAATTGGTGTAATGCCTCATTTAAACATTTGAAACACTTTTTGATGACCTTTTGTAATCAGCAAGGTGATTGTTGTCAGTCGTGGAAAATGAAACACTTTTCATACTCTCTGTCGGCGTCAAACAGTCTAGATCAGGTAGCACACAGGCTAGATGGTAGTTAAAATTAAATTATTTCTAATCTGCCCCAACAATGTACTTTGACCTTCTCGCTACATCAGTGGTTTTCTATATGGAGAAAGCTGATTTAGTGCCAAATTCCAAAACTAAGCCACAAAGTCATTTCGCTTACAATAAGCAGGAGAGAACAGCGATGCATATCCCTATAACCCGAGCTGACTCTGGAGCCAGGCCCTGGAGACAGCAAGCCAGCATTCTAAGCCACTGTATCACCAGGTAACACCATCTTACCTGGCCGACAGTACTTCAAATAAGTAACCTTCAGCTAACTTCTACCTGACATAGACAGCTACAGATGGCGAAAGTGTCCTTTCATTTACACCTTCAGAGATGCAAACAATAGTTAAGAGCGGCATATTTTTAAATTTTATACACTTGGGAAGAAGTTGTGACATAAATTTAGGTTCAAGAATTCATTCAACACTTTTAAAAATGTCATTCTCTCTTCTTTCCTAAAGACATATCTACCTAGATAACCGGCCCTGATTTTAACTCCAGGCTGATTCCCCGCTTAGACCTGAGTTAAAATTAGTCGGGTCTCAATTATGTCATCGGACCACACCATGCACATGCAAAGAAGGACCCTGTTGGCTCCGGGTGCCTGTCCTTGCTGCCTGCTCAGGTTAAAATTGCAGATGTTGCGATCTCAACGGCTTTCGGACAGGCAAGAGCCAGGGCGATCTTAACTGCCCACCCGCCAGGTTTTTGCTGAGCGAGTAGGGATAAAATCACCCCTCCCCCTCTAATACCTCAGCCAAGCAGCCATTATTCATGTGTGAGTTTTGACAGGGCAATTTTAACCCAACCCACCCATCAAAAAGCTGACGATATCAGGTGTGACATTTCTCAAGATTCATCTTTCGACCAATATCTATAGTTCTGTGTCTGTTCCGTTATGTGTTTTATTTTTTCCTCTCCCTTCCATAATGTGCCTTAGGATTGTTTCTATGTTAAATGTATTGGCCCTGAAATTCTGTGGGGGTTCTCCCGAAGTTATGGCATGAGACTGACAGAACCCCTGTAGAAATAGCGTCAGTGTCTGAAAATGGCCATTGAAGCCATTTTGCCAGGTGTTCTGCCAACCGCTCACTGAAGTTACGGCAGGAAACAGGGAGAGCCGCGAAAGAATTTCAAGGCCGTTATGTAAATACAAATCATTACTCTTTTTATATTCAACATTAGTTCCCCACTGTGGCTGTTTCCCTGCTGAGCTGGGTGACTTGTTCAACTGTTTTTTCAGCCCTGTTGGTTACTGCTACTGCGGTCGTCTCTGCTGAGTTGGGTGACTCATTCTGCTGGGTTTTCTGCTTTGTTGGTCACTGGGGACTTGTGTGGTTTTACATTTTCTCCAATGTTTTTGATCTACGGTGACCGCCAACTTCGCAGGAATTTCGGCATCATCTTCCTGCACCGAAACCAACTCTCATTACCACGGCAATAACCTCCATCCTTCAATTTTCCATTCAAATAGCTTCTGGACTTCTCTCGCCGGCTATACCATCTCCGAACCTGGACAATAGTTCGCTGATGCTCCAATCCGACTGCATCCTACCAATGTCAATGTTTGCCCTCCACGGGACCTCCAACTTGAACTCTTGACTCCTTACTATTGTCACCAACCTATTCCCTGTTTCTACCAGGAAATATGCATCCCTATAATTGCTACACAACCAGGCCTATATAACTTGAGTTTTTCCCTGTGTCCATTTGCGACGCATTTTGGCTGCTGCTTCGGACCCGAGCCATTCACTTCTATTTCCACTCTTTCTCACCCTTTTTCTTTTCTCTCCATCCCTCTCTGTCATCATGCCTCCTTTCATTTCTCCTCTCTCGGATACTCTGCCCTCCCAAATCCCTACCCCAACCCTTCACTACTCTTCGACCTTCCTACTCTCCTGTCACCGTCCCAAGCTCGACTCCCTCCTAGATAAGCCTGCAGCCTCCCTCTGTGCCTCTCTTGGCATCTTCCAAAGTGCCCACCATGGCACTCATTGCTGTCTCCTCACAAGTAGCAACCCCAACTGTTCCATTCTACTCTCTCACCAACCTTGCCGCCCAGCTTGCCCGCGGGAGCTAACTTTGCCAATCTCCTCCCGTCCAACTCACCCCTCCAAGCACTGATTCTGTGTATGCTGGCAGTGGATCAGCTATCATCGCCCCTCTCCTCATCTCCTTGCAGAATGTCCATTCGCTTGCAAACAAGGCCCTTGCCATCCATGAGCTTATCGTGGATG
Source organism: Pristiophorus japonicus (assembly GCF_044704955.1). Lineage (NCBI taxonomy): Eukaryota > Metazoa > Chordata > Chondrichthyes > Pristiophoridae > Pristiophorus > Pristiophorus japonicus. The sequence continues at coordinate 131,741,067 of NC_091991.1, read as the reverse complement.
ATTGCATCGATATCATGGCCCTGACGGAAAGTTGGCTGAGGGGTGATGACACCTTATCCTTAAATGAAGCCTCCCCGCCTGGCTATACCTCACACCAGTTGTTTTTTTGAGGAGAGGGGTGATGACGGCAGATTTGAAGGAGAGGGCAACAGTACCTGAGGAGAGAGAACCGTTAACAATGTTAGCTAACATGGGAGCCAGAAAAGGAAGTTGGGTGGTCAGCAGTTTAGTGGGAATAGGGTCGAGGGAACGGGAAGTGGGTCTCATGGACAAGATGAGCTCGGAGAGGTCAAGAGGGGAGATCAGAGAGAAACTGGAGAAAGATGCGAGTTCAGGGCTAGGGCAGGGGGGATCCCTTAAAGTTAACATGCAGGTACAGCAAGTAAGTAAGAAATCAAATGGTCTCTAAATTGTCAAACAACTTCTCTGACATCCAGTTTTGGATGAGCAGAAATGTTCTCCAATTAAATATTGGCAAGACTGAAGACATTGTCTTTGGTCCCCGCCACAAACTCCATCTCTCTCCCTAGCATCTGCCTGAGGCTGAACCACACTGTTTGCAACCTTGGTGTCATATTTGACCCTAAAATGAGCTTCCGACCACATATCCGCGGCATAAGTACGACCACCTATTTCCACCTCCGTAACATTGCCTGTCTCCACCCCTGCCTCAGCTCATCTGCTGCTGCAACCTTCATCCAAGCCTTTGTTACCTCTAACTTGACTAATTCAACGCATTCTTGGCTGGCCTCCCATATTCTACCCTATGTAAACTTGAGGTCATCCAAAACTCGGTAGCCTGTGTCCTAACTCACACCAAGTCCCGATCACCCATCACCCCTGCACTCGCTGACCTACATTGGCTCCAGGTTAAGCAACGCCTCGATTTCAAAGTTCTCATCCTTATTTACAAATCCCTCCATGGCCTCGCCCCTCCCTTTCTCTGTAATCTCCTTCAGCCTCACAACACCCCGAGATGTCTGCGCTCCTCACATTCTGTCCTCTTGAGCATCCCTGATTATAATCGCTCAACCATTGGTGACCGTGCCTTCTGTTGCCTAGGCCCTAAGCTCTGGAACTCCCTGCCTAAATCTCTCCGCCTCTCTACCTCTTTTTCCTCCTTTAAGATGCTCCTTAAAACCTACCTCTTTGACCAAGCTTTTGCTCATCTGCCATTATTTCTTCTTATGTGGCTTGATGTCAAATTTTTGTCGAATAACGCTCCTGTGAAGCGCCTTGGGATGTTATACTATGTTAAAGGCGCTATATAAATACAAGTTGCTGTTGTAGTATTATGATGTCCATTTCTCCCATTGTCTGGCTTTATCCAGAATGACATCCCCGACATTCTTAATATTGTGCCCTAAATTTGAGATACCAGCATATTAGTTTCCTAGAATATTTGTTATGTTGAAGGTTTCTTGTGATACTGTATGTAGCAATTGTAGCAACAGAGAAGCTGGAATGTGTTCACCAGTGATGCCACTCTCAATGACTTAATGGTCAGATTTTCTATGGGCTAGTGCTGTCTTTAGACAAATTATCTTTCCTATAACCAAACGCCGAAGGTGATCATGGATACAGTGCCAGGTGGAAGAATGTGTGAAGGAAGGTGATCAATTTGAAGAAAGTAACAAGCAGTGAAGATGACTGTCAATTTCTGAAATTGCTATATGTGGGTATGTTCACTTGGAACAATCTAACAACTGTCAAACAATAGATTTGCAGAAGAACATTGTTAACTCAGATTCATCTTATAACATGTTGGAAGGGCTGGCATGTGCTTTCTGTGCGGCAGTATGCATTATAACTAATGCACATCTGGCGAGCCAATCAGAGCACATCTGCAATGCTGTTGATCAACCAGCCAGAGCAATCTGGATGCTGGAAACTTTACTTTAGGAAGCCAAAGACGTGCTCATTCTGTATCATTGTAGCTGGACAGTTTTGTGAGAGAATTAGCAACAGCAGGAAGCAGAATTAAAAGAAATTGTCCAATCCATCAACAATAAATGAAGGAACAGAGAAAGTAATGGAAGCAGGATAACCTAGGGATGGAAAGAAGTGTCTTAGGAGAAAGAATAATCAAAGATAGGAATCAAAAGTAGATGCAGCAAGTGACTGAAAGAGCTTAGGTCTCCTTCAATCAATTGTACACTGTGAACCCGCATTCAGCAACTTCTCTAGTACATGATCACAACAAAAATATCAGGGTAACATTCTTGCTGCAACAGCATAGAAAAGACATTGTGCTTTATTTCCTAGCATACATGCTAAAAACAGCAGGAGAGCTTTTCAATTCCATTTTGAAATGGAACATGCCATTTTGCTTGAATAGCAGTAAATGTTAGCTTTGGTGCTTTTTGTTCAGACAACAAACGCAAAATATTTATACCAGGGAAAAGAAACGTTGTGGGTTTGAAGGTATTTGGCATGACAGAATGTTTAATGATTCAGTGAGTTATTATTTTACAGTATAAACGTCAGTATCAGGAACCAGCACCAAATAGTACAGGATACACACGATTTGAATGAGTCTGGATCCAAAATGTTATAGTGTCCTTTTGTTTAATTACTTTCCTCATAATGTAGAAGGTAATTAGACTTGCAAGGTATAAGTAGCTGAAAAACTCAGGGCAGCAGCAAATACAAGAGGTAAGGCATCTTTTCTTTTGGTAATTGAACACTAATGTACTGAGGCTTGCTTTGCAATGAATACTGTGTGTTGTCTGTGATAAGGGGATTTTGTTCAACCCCTCACACATTCATTTCTTGAGGGGAGGAAGAAAGTTGTTTAAAATACAGCTTTAAACTGCAGGTGATTGAATGACTAACGCTTGGAGAATAATTTTGTAAACATAATCATGATTCTATTGCGGCCTCCATCATTTCAAACACAGCGAAACAGCTTGAAGTCTCATAACAAAAAATGTTTGATCGAAGAAAAAACTTGTTACCATCCCTGCTACCTAGTTTATGCAGCAGTTTTCAGAACTCTTCAGCTGATTTGGAAGTTCTATATGCAGTGTTATTTTCCTTTTTGCACTAAAAATTGATGAACTAAATTAGAATGATGGAATCATAAATATTCCAATGCAGGAGGCCATTCAGTCCACTGTGCCTACTAAGGTGCTAGCTCTTCAACTGGCGGGGACTCTAATTCTATTCCCTGGTCTTTCCCCCGCACCCTTTTAAATTCCTCCTTCTCAAATACTTATCCAGCTCCCTTTATAAAATTATGCTGTTTCAGCCTCAATACGGGTGGGAAAATAATCCAAGTACAACTAACTTGTCTCTCATTCTTCTAGTGATAATCCCGAATCGGCCCCTTTTTACTATCCACCAACCAGTGGAAACAAGCCAGCCCAGGTTGTTTCTATGTCCTTAGGTCCGATCTGATTTCTCTCCCTATTGTCCTAAGAATATTAGAAAACACAGAAAGATAATGGCCTTTTGACCCATGAAGCCTGTCTTTCTCCCGATCATGTACAATCTTCGCAGTCCTAGACTCCATCCAATTTTTTCATCTCTTGACAAAAGGTTCTCTTTGCTCTCAGAGGCAAATCAATCAGCCAATGTTATGACCAATATTGTAAACTCTGGGAAGGTCCTCCACCAACCTGACCCCGCCACACAGCACTGCCCCCTGGTCACCAAAATCCACGGCACGGCCTTGGACAACGTGGACCATTTTCCATACCTCGGGAGCCTACTATCAGCAAGGGCAGACATCGATGACGAGGTACAACACCACCTCCAGTGCGCCAGTGCAGCATTCAGTCGCCTGAGGAAGAGAGTGTTTGAAGACCAGGACCTGAAATCTGGCACCAAGCTTATGGTCTACAGGGCAGTAGTGATACCTGCCCTCCTATATGGCTCAGAGACATGGACCATACACAGTAGATACCTCAAAGCATTGGAGAAATACCACCAATGCTGCCTCTGCAAGATCCTGCTAATCCACTGGGAGGATAGATGCACCAATGTCAGTGTTCTCAATCAGGCCAACATCCCCAGCATCGAAGCACTGACCACACTCGACCAGCTCCGTTGGGTGGGCCACATCGTCCACATGTCTGACATGAGACTCTCAAAGCAAGTGCTCTACTCGGAGCTCAGACACAGCAAGTGCGCCCCAGATGGGCAGAGGAAACGCTTCAAGGACACCCTCAATGCCTCCTTGATAAAGTGTAACATCCCCACCAGCACCTGGGAGTCCCTGGTCCAAGACCACCTAAAGTGGTGGAAGTGCATTTGGGAGGGCACTGAGCTCCTCGAGTCTCGTCGCCAAGAGCATGCAGAAATCAAGCGCAGACAGCGGAAGGAGCGTGCGGCAAACCAGACTCACCATCCACCTTTTCCTTCAATCACTGTTTGCCCCACCTGTTACAGAGGCTGTAATTCCCACAGTGGACTATACAGCCACCTGAGAACTCACTTTTAGAGTGGAAGCAAATCTTCCTCGATTTTGAGGGACTGCCTATGATGATGATAATGAGACTCTTAACTAGCTGACTTCCATGAGATGAGTTTTCCAGGTACTAGCAGCTCAGGAACCCTCTCACTCTGTATTTACCTTTACAGCCCTCGATTCTGGTTTCAAACAGATATCCAGCAGGCTCTGTTTTTACAGAAATGTTAATTGACAGAGCAATTTCCTTTTTCTCACTCTCTTTCAGCAAAAACGTCTTTCTCCCTTTTGTTAAAAAAAACTCCCTCATTTTCCAGTTTATCTCTTCCTCCATTTCTTTTACTTTATCGTTGAACGCCAATATTTCTCACCTTATGCTTTCTGTCTCTTGAACTTCTTGCACTTTATTGTACTGCATTCCATTGCTTCCTTTCCCCGTTTATGTTTGCCTGACTCTTTTTATTTATTGACCTTTAACTTTTGCATTTTTTATTTCTCTATTGCCATGGTCTTTCTTTCACTTCAATTACTGTCCCATGAAAATCAATTTCTGTTTTTCCTGAATGCTGCCTCTGACCTCTTCATCTTGCCATTTTGTCCTTCTCCATCACCCAGCAGTATCCCCACGATGCGCGTCAACTCTGTAATCTGCAGGTTTTGGTTCAATTCACCAGCACAGACACATTTGCTGAACAGTTAATGGCCTCTCAACAGCTGCTGCTACGACTACTATTGGGATTACTTTACATGGATTTTAAATTTTGCCCTTTGACCTAACTGTGCTGTAAATGAATAGGAACTGAAAAAGAGGGCTAAAAATGTGGGTGCTTTACGCCACCCGTTACTACCAAAATGTAGCGAAAAGACTGCGGGGCCCCCCTTTCGCCAGCTGGTGACGAGTCTGCCATTTCCCAAGGGCCGGCAGCGATGGTAGTAAAAGCGATGGCCGTGGAAATTTAAATTAGGGAGAGGTAAGAACATCAGCGTGCAACACCAACTTAACGTCACCTTCAGCGCTGGGTCCTAAGCTCGCCATGCATACCCAGACTCCAACAGGCTCACAGAGGTGCTGTCAGCATGTCTTAAAGGGCAGCATCTCGACCCAAGACGTGAACTCTGTCTTTCTATCCATGGATGTTGCCTGACTTGCTGAGTATTTCCAGCATTTTATGCTTTATTTCAGATTTATAGCATCCGCTCACAGTGGGAAGAGGAAGATGCAGAAGGTGAAGACACAGATGAGGAGGAAGCAGAAGGAAGGATGCAACACAGACAGCCCCTTTCTGGCTGGGATATCCGGGATGGGGTGATGTGCCTGGGGTACCAGTGACCGCAACCCCAATTCTCCTTTCAACATTACTCCCACACCTTACCTTCCCTCTGTTGCTGATCATCACAGCGTCCTCTTGGCCACAATGCTGACATGAAAGTCACCATAAAGCAAACTTTATACATCTATCCATCCAATATTACATCAAAAAAGCAACTCATTACCCTTATGCATTCCCTTAGTGTCTGTCTTGTGTGTGCCTTTGTCTATCCTACTGATGTCATGCAGTAGTACCCTAGTGGCTGGTGGAAGGTTGCTGACTTTCAGTGGGGGAGACTGCAAATGGCTTTGCTGGTCCACCATTGTCGCTGGGTCAAAATCCTGGAACTCCCTACCTAACAGCATTGTGGGAGCACCTTCACCACACATGATATGTCCTTACTATACAGTATAAATGCACACGAGGCCCATGCTTGAGAGAAGGTCAGTCTGTGACCTGTCCTTTATTCCATAGCACTCAAGAGATGGAAGTGGGTGGAGCTTGCCCTTTTATATCTGAAGGTCCAGGTTAGGAGTGTCTCCCACAAGTTCACCACCTAGTGGTCATTGTTCTCACAGTGTACAACTTAGATCAGATTATACATGGGTTACAATGCTGCTTGAATAAAAGATATTACCTCCCCCGCCCAAAGTCTTATTGGGATCACAGGTTGAGTCTCTCTGGTGGATTACGCTCCCTTGTAGAGTGCCTGAGTTGGAGCTCCGATTGTTGGATGCTGGCCTGAGTGTCTGCTGTTTGCGGTGCCTCAGGCCTGTCCGGACTGTCCACAGTGACTGGGCTCTCCTCCACTTGGTTCCGGTGTCCGGTCATCTGTGGTGGAGTAAACTCTACATCGTGTTCTTCCTCTGCTTCTTCTATGGGGTTGCTGAACCTCCTTTTTGTTTGATCCACACGTTTGCGGCAGATTTGTCCATTGGTAAGTTTAACTACCAGAATCCTATTTCCCTCTTTGGCAACCACAGTGCCTGCGAGCCATTTGGGCCCTGCAGCATAGCTGAGGACAAAAACAGGGTCATTTACATCAATACATCTCGTCCTCGCATTCCTGTCATGGTAGTCATATTGTGACTGGCGCCTGCTCGCGACAATTTCTTTCATGGTGGAGTGTATAAGGGATAACCGGGTTTTGAGCGTCCTTTTCATTAGCAACTCTGCGGGTGGAACCCCTGTGAGCGAGTGTGGTCGGGATCTATAGGCCAACAGGAGGCGTGATAAGCGGCATTGTAGGGAACCCCCTTGGATTCTGAGCATCCCCTGTTTGATTATCTGCACTGCTCGTTCTGCCTGGCCATTTGAGGCCGGCTTGAACGGTGCCGTTCTGACATGGTTAATTCCATTGCCTGCCATGAAGTCCTTGAATTCAGTGCTTGTGAAGCACGGGTCATTGTCACTGACCAAGATGTCCGGTAGACCGTGGGCGGCGAACATTGCCCATAGACTTTCTACCGTGGCAGAGGATGTGCTTGATTTAAAATGTCACACTCGATCCATTTGGAGTAGGCGTCTACTACAGCCAAAAACATTTTTCCCATGAAAGGACCTGAATGGTCCACATGGATGCGTGACCAAGGCTTGGCGGGCCAGGACCAGGGGCTAAGGGGGGCTTCCCTGGGCGCATTGCCCAGCTGAGCACACGTGTTGCACCTGCGAACACAAAGTTCCAGATCTGCATCTATCCCTGGCCACCAAACGTGTGACCTGGCAATTGCCTTCATCGTGGCAATGCCCGGGTGCTCATTGTGGAGTTCTCTGATGAACACCTCTCTGCCCATCTGGGGCAGGACTACGCGGTTTCCCCACGGTAGGCAATCGGCCTGAATCGAGAGTTCGTCCCTGCGCCTGTGAAATGGTTTAAATTACTCAGGGCATGCCCTGTACGTGGCTGCCCAGTCCCCATTCAGGACACATTTCTTGACTAGAGACAATAGCGGATCTCTATTTGTCCAGACTTTAATCTGACGGGCTGTCACGGGTGAGCCTTCGTTTCCGAAAGCTTCAACAACCATGACCATCTCAGCAGCATGCTCGGTAGCCCCCTCAGTGGTGGCTAGTGGGAGCCTGCTGAGTGCATCAGCGCAGTTTTCAGTGCCCGGTCTGTGCCAAATTGTGTAGTCATAGGCGGCTAACGTGAGTGCCCACCTCCTAATGCGGGCCGATGCATTTGCATTTATGGCCTTGTTGTCGGCCAAAAGGGACATTAGGGGTTTGTGATCTGTCTCCAGCTCAAATTTCCTGCCAAACGGGTACTGGTGCATTTTCGTTACCGCATATACACATGCGAGCGCCTCCTTTTCTACCATCCCGTAGCCCCTTTCTGCCTGAGACAGACTTCTGGAGGCATAAGCTACCGGCTGTAACTGACCTTGGCCTTGATATGCTGCAACACACACCCGACACCATAGGACGACGCATCGCACGTTAACACAAGTTTCTTACATGATTCATATAGCGTTAACAGATTGTTGGAACATAACAAATTGCGTGCTCTATTAAAAGCCCTTTCCTGGCTGTCCCCCCAGACCCATTCGCGACCTTTGCATAGGAGCACGTGTAGCGGCTCTAGCAGCGTGCTCAATTTGGGAAGAAAGTTACCAAAATAGTTCAGGAACCCCAGGAATGAACGCAGCTCCGTCGTGTTACGGGGTCTGGGTGCTCTCTGGATCGCTTCCGTCTTGGACGCAGTAGTGCTGATCCCGTCTGCTGCTATCCTCATCCCCAGGAATTCTACCTCTGGAGCTAGGAAGACGCACTTCGCCTTTTTCAGTCGCAGCCCTACCCGGTCCAGTCTGCGTAGCACCTCCTCCAGGTTGTGGAGGTGTTCTTCAGTATCGTAACCCGTGATGAGGATGTCGTCCTGAAAAACTACCGTCCCTGGAATCGACTTGAGGAGACTTTCCCTATTTCGTTGGAAGATCGCGGCGGCCGAGCGAATCCCGAACGGACATCTGTTGTACTCAAACCACCCCTTGTGTGTCGTGATGGTGGTCAGCTTCTTCGACTCACTCACCAGCTCCTGGGTCATGTAAGCTGAGGTCAGGTCCAATTTTGAAAAAAGTTTGCCACCGGATAACGTCGCAAAGAGGTCCTCCGCTCTCAGTAGTGGGTACTGGTCTTGGAGTGACACCTGATTGATGGTGGCCTTGTAATCGCCACATATCCTGACCGACCCATCCGCCTTGAGCACCGGCACAATCGGGCTCGCCCAGTCACTGAATTCGACTGCCGAGATGATGCCTTCCCTCAGCAGGCGGTCCAATTCGCCTTCTATCTTTTCCCGCATCACGTACGGCACCGCTCTGGCCTTGTGGTGTACTGGCCTGGCGTCCGGGTTTATGTGAATCACCACCTTGGCCCCCATGAAAGTGCCAATGCCGGGTTGAAATAATGAGTCAAATTTGTCCAGGATCTGTGAGCATGATACTCGCTCCACAGAGGAAATTGCATTGACATCGCCCCATTTCCAGTTCATGACAGCAAGCCAACTCCTCCCAGCAGTGCGGGACCGTCCCCCGGGACAACCCAGAGTGGCAACCTGTTCTCCAAATCTTTGTGGGTCACAACTACCGTGGCGCTGCCTAGCACTGGAATAATCTCCTTTGTGTATGTCCGTTGCTGTGCGTCAATCGCCGATAATTTTGGCCTCCTGGCCTTGGACGGCCACAACTTTTCGAACTGTTTGATACCCATCAGGGACTGGCTGGCCCCCGTGTCTAGCTCCATTGATACTGGGATGCCATTGAGGAGCACTTTCTTCATTATCGGTGGCGTCCTGGTGTATGAACTGTGTACATGCTCCACATGAACTCGCTGAACTTCAGCTTCCAGCGATTTCCCCCAGCGTTCATTTCTGCAATTTCTGCAGGTATTTTGCTCATCTCTGCAAACTCCGGCTGATTGTGTGCCTCCACGCCTCCAACATGAGCTGCTGTTTGAAACAAAAGATTCCTTGCCAGTCGATCGTCCCTGACTGCCCCTGTTATTGTCCTTGAGTGCACCATTAACAGGTGTTGATGGCCCCATTACTGGCCGCATTGTCCCTTGCAATGGTGTGAATCGCTGTTCAGCTTGCCATTGTCTCTGTCGGACCCCCCCTCTGGATTTGACTACATGTTGGGGCATGCCCGACTGCCCTTGTCTGCCTGGAGAACTGTGTGCTGCTTTAACAATGTTGAATCTCTGTCCCAACCATTCCTTAACACAGTACCTCTCATCTGTTCTGCTCTTGGCCATGCTTGCATGGTTTAAATCCTAGTTTCTCGTTGCCATTGATACGTCCTTACTATACAGTATAAATGCACACGAGGCCCATGCTTGAGAGAAGGTCAGTCTGTGACCTGTCCTTTATTTCATAGCACTCAAGTGATGGAAGTGGGTGGAGCTTGCCCTTTTATATCTGAAGGTCCAGGTTAGGAGTGTCTCCCACAAGTTCACCACCTAGTGGTCATTGTTCTCACAGTGTACAACTTAGGTCAGTTTATACATGGGTTACAATGCTGGTTGAATACATGACAACATGGACAAAGCGGTTCAAGAAGGCGGCTCACCACCATCTTCTCAAGGGCAATTAGGGATGGGCAATCAATGCTGGCCTTGCCAGCAATGACCACATCCCAGGAATGAATAATTTAAAAAACCTTTCAGACCTCATTACATATGGATGATTATTATCCTTCTATCGATGATCATGTTTGTTACTCAGCATGTCTGTCATAAAATGTTTGCTGCGTGTTATTTTTAAATATTAATAGCTGCATTCAAATCGAGTTATCTGACTGGTTAATCTACAACAGTGGCCCTCATTTAAAACGTAGTCAGTAGACTGCTCCACTCTGCTCCCTGGACTATGGTGTGTCTGTTGGCTGCTTTGGGTCCGAGCCCACTGTAAACATCCCTTCAAGTTTACTTGGATATTCTGGCAAATACTTTAAGAAACACAACATTGTTTAAATTCCGCACAACACCACATACATCCTAGCCAACACTGTGCTAATAGTCCTGTATAATGGCAGCGTCGCTGGGTGTTAGAAACCAAACAGCCAAGTGTGTTAAGCTTGCTGAGCTGTAATACTGCAGCCTGCAATGCCACAGGACAACAAGTTGACCACCTATTTGGCCAGTTTCAAAGAGTTTTTTGATTTACGTTGGTTAATGCATAGCAACGCTGAGTTATGTGTTGCTTATTTGAAATACACCATTTATGGGATGAATCTGCCCAATTAAATAATATTCCGCAATATTTATTTTCACTTTGAATACTATTGAATGGACAGTAGCGGTCCATTGTGTTTGAATTTTAGATGGTACTTTTGCTGGCTGAGATTTACCTCTGGCAGGGTAGGACTTCTGCCCGGCCATCTGATTCCACATCGACCCCAACTCGGTTTCCTGGGACAGAGCTAATTTTTTATCCATTCTGGGCTCCTGGCCGAATTCCCGCTGCCAGTGTGAAGAGGACAGTCAGTAAGTAAGCATTGAGGGGCTAGACTGAAGTTAGAGGAGGTCACTACAAGGCCCTCACCCTCGCTGGGGGAGGGGGGGGGGGTCTCATGGCTGTTACAGCTGCTTCCCAGAGCCTAATGGCATTTTCCCCATGGGGGCCACAGGAGACATTTGCTGGGCACCCATGCCCTGTAAACCCACCCCCATTTACACGTGGTGGATGAGGAAGCAGGGGCTAGTGGCAGTCCTAGCAGGGGCCAGATTGTGGAGGAGTATTCTGGCTGATGCAATAAGTAAGTAATTTTTCTTTGACAAATTTGAATCTGCTTCATTATGGCCTAACACATTTGATTGTCGCACTGATGGTTTAAGTTGTTTCAAAGTGTTGCTGCCTGCTTCAATGTGTTGCTAAGTTTGGCTGCATAGCTTTTAGGTATTAATTACATAGGAACAGGAGTGGGTTAATAGCCACTCAAACCGGTTCCACTTGTCAATCAGATCATGGTTGATTTCTACCTCAAATCCATTTACCCACCTTTGTTCCATATTCCTTGATATCCTTATCTAACAAAAATATATCAATCTCAGACTTGAACAGCATCCACAGCCCTTTGGGGAGAGCAAGTTCCAGATTTCCACTACTCTTTGCGTTAAAAAAATACTTCCTGATTTCATTCCAAATTGGGTTAGCTCTAATTGTCTTGTCCTCTTGTTCTGGATTCTCCCACCAAAGGAAATCGTTTCTCTGTATCTATCCTATTAAATCCCTTTACCAGTTAAACACCTTTACCAGCGTCCGCTCTGAGCACATTCGGCAATCCGGGCATAAATGACGCTCGAAACTCGATTTGCACTGGGGTTAATTTGTGTTTGAAATTTCTCGAACTTTGGCGCTGGTTTGGCCGATTTCAGGTGAATTATGCTGCAAAAACAAGCAACCAAGCATAAACTCCAGGCCCTTGATTTGATCACCTCTCAACCTTCTAAACACAAGGGAATACAAGCCAGGTCATCATAATTTAACTCTTTAAGCCCTGGTATAATTCTGGTGAATCTGCACTGCATCCTTTCCAAGGCCAACATCTTTCCTGGGGTCTGGTTCCCAAAACTGAACGTAATACTCCGGATGGAGTCTGGCCAAGGCTCTGTAGAAATGAAGCATCACTTGCTCACTTTTCAATTAAAACTCCTTTGAGATAAAAGCTTATATTCCATTAGCCTTTTTGATTACTTTTTTTTAGTAATTTGTGTGCATGGACAAATAAATTGCTTTGCTCCTCCACAATTGCTGGTCTCTGGGCATTAAGAAACTATTCTGATTTTTCTTGCTCACACTTCTCTGCATTGAATTTTATTTGCTATCACTGTTTCTGTCCCTCTGTGACTTTCCCCTTCCAGCCACACAATTTACTTTGTGTCATCGGCAAAATTTAATTTATAACTCTCTATTCCTTTATCTGAGTCACTAATATATATATATTGAAAAGCTGAGGCCCCAATACAGATCCCTGGGTCTTTTCACACTCATCACCATTGTAGGGGGTACCGTTATGTCTCACCATTCACTACAACTCACTAAGCCACTTCCAAAGGTGCACACAGATCTGTCTAAGAATGCAAAGTGTTGAAAATAAAGGTTTCAATGTTTGAGGATGCATTAACAGAAACTTTACATGACCATTGGATAAAACCCAAATGACCACTCTTGTCGATTGTTAGTTGATATGATTGGACTAGGATGAATGTGAGGGGTGGCTGGTGAGATGGGGATGTGATAATATAGATAGAGAGAGAGGGATGGGTGGAGGTGCAAGGTAAGTTGGTGTGAGTAAGGACGTGCAGGAGTAGGGTAGGGAAGGCAGAGTGATGGGGATGTGATGAGAGGCACAGCAGGATGAGGTTGAGTGCGGCTTTGCAGTAACGTTTCGTGATCTACTGAGATCATTGCAAGGTTTGTGGCACTGCAGCCAGGTCCTCCTGAGAGCAACCCCACTTGTGTCCTCCTGTGCACTGTGCAACCAGGTTGCGTTGGTCTCCTGGGAAGGACCCTTCTGCCCATTGGAAGGAAAGAGGATCTCCCTGCGTGCTGCAACTCCCTCCACATATGGAGGGAGTCGTGAGAGAGCCTGGGTGCAGCCGTGCACCTCTGTGCAGTGCTTCTCAGTGTTTGCAGCAGCTCAATGCTGTAGAACACTGACAGCACAACTGTCAAAATCAATGTGGACATGGTCCCTTTAAGGAAACCAGCTGCTGACATCATCAGAGCCACTTCCTTTTAATTGGCCAGGAACCCAAGCCCCAACAAGGTAAAATGACTTGTAGAAAGTCATCATCATCATCATCATTGGCAGTCCCTCGAAATCGAGGAAGATTTGCTTCCATTCTAAAAGTGAGTTCTCAGGTGGCTGTACAGTCCAATGCAGGAATTATAGTCTCTGTCACAGGTGGGACAGACAGTGATTGAAGGAAAGGGTGGGTGGGGAGCCTGGTTTGCCGCACGCTCCTTCCGCTGCCTGCGCTTGATTTCTGTATGCTCTCGGCGACGTGACTCGAGGTGTTCAGAGCCCTCACGGATGTTTTTCATCCACTTATGGTGGTCTTTGGCCAGGGACTCCCAGGTGCCAGTGGGGATGTTGCAGTTTATCAAGGAGGCTTTGAGGGTGCCCTTGAAACGCTTCCTCTGCCTACCTGGGGCTCGCTTGCCATGTAGGCATTCCGAATAGAGCGCTTGCTTTGGGAGTCTCGTGTCGGGCATGCGGACGATGTGGCCCGCCCAACAGAGCTGGTCAAGTGTGGTCAGTGCTGGGGATGTTCGCCTGAGCGAGAACACTGACGTTGGTGCGTCTGACCTCCCAGGGGATTTGTAGGATCTTGCGGAGGCAGCGTTGGAGCTCTCTCAACAAGCTCCCCTCTGGAGTGGAACTAAACTGTAGAGTGGGATGGAATCCACAGCGGGCCGACACCTCGCTCCAGACCCGGCAGGCAGAATCGCAGCCAAAGTATTCATTTAATAGATCTGCCATTTCCTTATTGTCTAATATAGTCGCACCTGCGTTCATCTTTAATGATCCACATTCCCCTTTACCACTCTTTTTCTGTAAATATATTTATAACATCTATTGATGGCCCTTGAAATCCCTTGCAAGTTTTTTCATATTCTCTCTTCGCACCCTTTATTATTTTCTTTGTATTCCTTTTTTTGCTTTTTATAGTTGCCCAGTCTGCTGGATTTTCACTTTTCCTTGCATTTGTGTGATACTTTTCTTTTTGCTTGATAATGTCTCAAACCTCATTTGTTAACCATGGTTACTAAGCTACACAAGTGGAGCCTTTGCCTTGTGTTGGTTTTGCATCATTCCAAATACTTCTTTGAATACTTCCCATTGTCTATGGGTTTACCCACTAACAGTTCAGCCCAGTTTACTGTGGTTAATTCATTTCTCATTTCTTCAGTTTGCCTTGCTTAAATTTAAAACCTTAGTTTATGACTCTCCCTTCTCACTCTCAAACCTAGTATCAAATGCAATCATATTATGATCACTGATCGTAAATTGTTCCCTTATCGTGAGATTGTTAACTGATTCTAGTTCATTACCTATCACTAAATTTAATACTGCCCCATTCCCCAGTACCGCCTGTTCCCCAGTATGGCCCTGTTCCCCAGTATGGCCCGTTCCCCAGTATGGCCCGTTCCCCAGTGTGGCCCCATTCCCCAGTATGGCACCGTTCCCCAGTATGGCTCCATTCCCCAGTATGCCTCCATTCCCCAGTATGGCTCCATTCCCCAGTATGGCTCTGTTCCCCAGTATGGCCCCGTTCCCAAGTACGGCCCGTTCCCCAGTACGGCCCGTTCCCCAGTATGGCTCCATTCCCCAGTATGGCTCCATTCCCCAGTATGGCTCCATTCCCCAGTATGGCTCCATTCCCCAGTATGGCTCTGTTCCCCAGTATGGCCCCGTTCCCAAGTACGGCCCGTTCCCCAGTACGGACCGTTCGCCAGAATGGGCCCGTTCCCAGTATGGCCCCATTCCACAGTATGGGTCCGTTCCCCAGTATGGCTCCATTCCCCAGTATGGCTCCATTCCCCAGTATGGCTCTGTTCCCCAGTATGGCCCCGTTCCCAAGTACGGCCCGTTCCCCAGTACGGCCCGTTCGCCAGTATGGCCCCGTTCCCCAGTATGGCCCCATTCCACAGTATGGCTCCATTCCCCAGTATGGCTCCATTCCCCAGTATGGCCCCATTCCCCAGTACGGCCCGTTCGCCAGTATGGCCCCATTCCCCAGTATGGGCCCATTCCCCAGTATGGCCCCATTCCCCAGTATGGCCCGTTCCCCAGTATGGCCCACTTCCCCAGTATGGCCCCATTCCTCAGTAGGGCCCGTTCCCCAGTATGGCTCTGTTCCCCAGTATGGCCCGTTCCCCAGTATGGCTCTGTTCCTCAGTATGGCTCTGTTCCACAGTAGGGCTCCATTCCCCAGTATGGCCCCGTTCCTCAGTATGGCCCTTTCCCCAGTATGGCTCTGTTCCCCAGTAAAGCCCCGTTCCCCAGTATGGCCCCGTTCCCCAGTATGGCCCTTTCCCCAGTATGGCTCTGTTCCCCAGTATGGCCCCGTTCCCCAGTATGGCCCCGTTCCCCAGTATGGCCCCGTTCCCCAGTATGGCCCCTTTCCCCAGTATGGCCCCGTTCCCCAGTATGGCCCCGTTCCCCAGTATGGCCCTGTTCCGCAGTATGGCCCCGTTCCCCAGTATGGCCCCTTTCCCCAGTATGGCCCCGTTCCCCAGTATGGCCCCGTGCCCCAGTATGGCCCCGTTCCCCAGTATGGCTCTGTTCCCCAGTATAGCCCCGTTCCACAGTATGGCCCCATTCCCCAGTATGGCCCGTTCCCCAGTATGGCCCACTTCCCCAGTATGGCCCCATTCCTCAGTAGGGCCCGTTCCCCAGTATGGCTCTGTTCCCCAGTATGGCCCGTTCCCCAGTATGGCTCTGTTCCTCAGTATGGCTCTGTTCCACAGTAGGGCTCCATTCCCCAGTATGGCCCCGTTCCTCAGTATGGCCCCGTTCCTCAGTATGGCCCCATTCCCCAGTATGGCCCCATTCCCCAGTATGGTCCCGTTCCCCAGTATGGCCCCATTCCCCAGTATAGCCCCGTTCCCCAGTATGGCCCCATTCCCCAGTATGGCCCGTTCCCCAGTATGGCTCTGTTCCCCAGTATGGCTCCGTTCTCAAGTATGGCTCTGTTCCACAGTACGGCCCGTTCCCCAGTATGGCTCTGTTCCCCAGTATGGCCCCGTTCCCCAGTATGGCCCGCTCCCCAGTATGGCCCCGTTCCCCAGTATGGCCCCGTTCCCCAGTATGGTCCCATTCCCCAGTACGGCCCATTCCCCAGTATGGCCCCATTCCCCAGTATGGGCTCGTTCCCCAGTATGGCCCCATTCCCCAGTACGGCCCATTCCCCAGTATGGCCCCATTCCCCAGTACGGCCCATTCCCCAGTGTGGCTCCATTCCCCAGTATGGGCCCGTTCCCCAGTATGGCCCCATTCCCCAGTATGGCCCCATTCCCTAGTACGGCCCATTCCCCAGTATGGCCCCGTTCACCAGTATGGCTCTGTTCCCCAGTATGGCCCCGTTCCTCAGTATGGCTCTGTTCCCCAGTATGGCCCCGTTCCCCAGTATGGCCCCATTCCCCAGTATGGCCCCATTCCCTAGTACGGCCCATTCCCCAGTATGGCCCCGTTCACCAGTATGGCTCTGTTCCCCAGTATGGCCCCGTTCCTCAGTATGGCTCTGTTCCCCAGTATGGCCCCGTTCCTCAGTATGGCTCTGTTCCCCAGTATGGCCCCGTTCCCCAGTATGGGCCCGTTCTCCAGAATGGCCCCCTTCCCCAGTATGGCTCTGTTCCCCAGTATGGCTCTGTTCCCCAGTATAGCCCCGTTCCCCAGTTTGGCCCCATTCCACAGTATGGCCCCATTCCCCAGTATGGCTCCGTTCCCCAGTATGGGCCCGTTCCCCAGTATGGCCCCATTCCCCAGTATGGCTCTGTTCCCCAGTATAGCCCCGTTCCCCAGTATGGCTCTGTTCCCCAGTATAGCCCCGTTCCCCAGTATGGCCCCGTTCCCCAGTATGGCCCCATTCCCCAGTATGGCTCCGTTCCCCAGTATGGCTCCATTCCCCAGTATGGCTCCGTTCCCCAGTATGGCTCCGTTCCCCAGTATGGGCCCGTTCCCCAGTATGGCCCCATTCCCCAGTATGGCTCTGTTCCCCAGTATAGCCCCGTTCCCCAGTATGGCTCTGTTCCCCAGTATAGCCCCGTTCCCCAGTATGGGCCCGTTCCCCAGTATGGCCCCATTCCCCAGTATGGCTCCGTTCCCCAGTATGGCCCCATTCCCCAGTATGGCTCCGTTCCCCAGTATGGCTCCGTTCCCCAGTATGGGCCCGTTCCCCAGTTTGGCCCCATTACCCAGTATGGCTCTGTTCACCAGGATAGTCCCGTTCCCCAGTATGGCTCCGTTCCCCAGTATTGCTCGTTCCCCAGTATGGCTCTGTTCCCCAGTATGGCACGTTCCCCAGTAGGGCTCCGTTCCCCAGTATGGGCCCGTTGCCCTGTATGGCCCCGTTCCTCAGTATGGCCCCGTTCCCCAGTATTGCCCGTTCCCCAGTATGGCTCTGTTCCCCAGTATAGCCCCGTTCCCCAGTAGGGCTCCATTCCCCAGTATGGGCCCGTTGCCCTGTATGGCCCCGTTCCCCAGTATGGCTCCGTTCCCCAGTATGGGCCCGTTCCCCAGTATGGCCCGCTCCCCAGTATGGCCCCGTTCCCCAGTATGGCCCCGTTCCCCAGTATGGCCCCATTCCCCAGTACGGCCCATTCCCCAGTATGGCCCCATTCCCCAGTACGGCCCCTTCACCCAGTATGGCCCCATTCCCCAGGATGGGCCCGTTACCCAGTATGGCCCCATTCCCCAGTATGGCCCCATTCCCTACTACGGCCCATTCCCCAGTGTGGCCCCGTTCCCCACTTTGGCTCTGTTCCCCAGTATGGCCCCGTTCCTCAGTATGGCTCCGTTCCCCAGTATGGCCCCATTCCCCAGTATGGCTCTGTTCCCCAGTATAGCCACGTTCCCCAGTATGGCCCCATTCCCCAGTACGGCCCATTCCCCAGCATGGCTCCGTTCCCCAGTATGGCCCCATTCCCCAGTATGGCTCCGTTCCCCAGTATGGCCCCATTCCCCAGTATGGCTCTGTTCCCCAGTATAGCCACGTTCCCCAGTATGGCCCTATTCCCCAGTACGGCCCATTCCCCAGTATGGGCCCGTTCCCCAGTATGGCCCCATTCCCCAGTATGGCTCTGTTCCCCAGTATAGTCCCGTTCCCCAGTATGGCCCCGTTCCCCAGTATTGCCCGTTCCCCAGTATGGCTCTGTTCCCCACTATAGCCCCGTTCCCCAGTAGGGCTCTGTTCCCCAGTATGGGCCCGTTGCCCTGTAATGCCCCGTTCCCCAGTATGGCTCCGTTCCCCAGTATTGCCCATTCCCCAGTATGGCTCTGTTCCCCAGTATAGCCCCGTTCCCCAGTAGGGCTCCGTTCCCCAGTATGGGCCCGTTGCCCTGTATGGCCCCGTTCCCCAGTATGACTCCGTTCCCCAGTATGGGCCCGTTCCCCAATATGGCCCCATTCCCCAGTATGGCTCTGTTCCCCAGTAAAGCCCCGTTCCCCAGTATGGCCCCGTTCCCCAGTATGGCCCTTTCCCCAGTATGGCTCTGTTCCCCAGTATGGCCCCGTTCCCCAGTATGGCCCCGTTCCCCAGTATGGCCCCGTTCCCCAGTATGGCCCCTTTCCCCAGTATGGCCCCGTTCCCCAGTATGGCCCCGTTCCCCAGTATGGCCCTGTTCCGCAGTATGGCCCCGTTCCCCAGTATGGCCCCTTTCCCCAGTATGGCCCCGTTCCCCAGTATGGCCCCGTGCCCCAGTATGGCCCCGTTCCCCAGTATGGCTCTGTTCCCCAGTATAGCCCCGTTCCACAGTATGGCCCCATTCCCCAGTATGGCCCGTTCCCCAGTATGGCCCACTTCCCCAGTATGGCCCCATTCCTCAGTAGGGCCCGTTCCCCAGTATGGCTCTGTTCCCCAGTATGGCCCGTTCCCCAGTATGGCTCTGTTCCTCAGTATGGCTCTGTTCCACAGTAGGGCTCCATTCCCCAGTATGGCCCCGTTCCCCAGTATGGCTCCATTCCCCAGTATGGCTCTGTTCCTCAGTATGGTCCATTCCCCAGTATGGCTCTGTTCCTCAGTAGTGCCCATTCCCCAGTATGGCTCCGTTCCCAAGTATGGCTCTGTTCCTCAGTACGGCCCGTTCCCCAGTATGGCTCTGTTCCCATGTATGGCCCCGTTCCCCAGTACGGCCCGCTCCCCAGTATGGCCCCGTTCCCCAGTATGGCCCCGTTTCCCAGTATGGCCCCATTCCCCAGTGCGGCCCATTCCCCAGTATGGCCCATTCCCCAGTATGGGCTCGTTCCCCAGTATGGCCCCATTCCCCAGTACGGCCCATTCCCCAGTATGGCCCCATTCCCCAGTACGGCCCATTCCCCATTATGGCCCCATTTCCCAGTATGGGCCCGTTCCCCAGTATGGCCCCATTCCCCAGTATGGCCCCATTCCCTAGTACGGCCCATTCCGCAGTATGGCCCCATTCCCCAGTATGGCTCTGTTCCCCAGTATGGCCCCGTTCCTCAGTATGGCTCTGTTCCCCAGTATGGCCCCGTTCCCCAGTATGGGCCCGTTCTCCAGAATGGCCTCCTTCCCCAGTCTGGCTCTGTTCCCCAGTATGGCTCTGTTCCCCAGTATAGCCCCGTTCCCCAGTATGGCCCCATTCCCCAGTATGGCCCCATTCCCCAGTACGGCCCATTCCCCAGTATGGCTCCGTTCCCCAGTATGGCCCCATTCCCCAATATGGCTCTGTTCCCCAGTATAGCCCCGTTCCCCAGTATGGCTCTGTTCCCCAGTATAGCCCCGTTCCCCAGTATGGGCCCGTTCCCCAGTATGGCCCCATTCCCCAGTATGGCTCTGTTCCCCAGTATAGTACCGTTCCCCAATATGGCCCCGTTTCCCAGTATTGCCCGTTCCCCAGTATGGCTCTGTTCCCCAGTATAGCCCCGTTCCCCAGTAGGGCTCCGTTCCCCAGTATGGGCCCGTTGCCCTGTGTGGCCCCGTTCCCCAGTATGGCCCCATTCCCCAGTATGGCTCCGTTCCCCAGTATGGCCCCATTCCCCAGTATGGCTCCGTTCCCCAGTATAGCTCCGTTCCCCAGTATGGGCCCGTTCCCCAGTGTGGCCCCATTCCCCAGTATGGCTCTGTTCCCCAGTATAGCCCCGTTCCCCAGTATGGCTCTGTTCCCCAGTATAGCCCCGTTCCCCAGTATGGGCCCGTTCCCTAATATGGCCCCATTCCCCAGTATGGCTCTGTTCCCCAGTATAGCCCCGTTCCTCAGTAGGGCTCCGTTCCCCAGTATGGGCCCGTTGCCCTGTATGGCCCCGTTCCCCAGTATGGCCCCGTTCCCCAGTATTGACCGTTCCCCAGTATGGCTCTGTTCCCCAGTATAGCCCCGTTCCCCAGTAGGGCTCCGTTCCCCAGTATGGGCCCGTTGCCCTGTATGGCGCCGTTCCCCAGTATGGCTCCGTTCCCCACTATGGGGCCGTTCCCGAGTATGGCCCCATTCCCCAGTATGGCTCTGTTCCCCAGTATAGCACCGTTCCCCAGTATGGCCCCGTTCCCCAGTATGGCCCTAGTTCCCCAGTATGGCCCCCTTCCCCAGTATGGCCCCGTTCCCCAGTATGGCCCGTTCCCCAGTATGGCCCCGTTCCCCAGTATGGCCCCGTTCCCCAGTATGGTCCTGTTCCTCAGTAGGACCCATTCCCCAGTATGGCTCCGTTCCCCAATATGGCCCCGTTCCCCAGGATGGGCCCGTTCCCCAGTATGGCCCCATTCCCGAATATGAGCCATGTCCCCAGTATGGCCCCATTCCCCAGCATTGCTCCATTCCCCAGTATGGCCCCATTCCCCAGTATGGCTCCGTTCCCCAGTATGGGCCCGTTCCCCAGTATGGCCCCATTCCCCAGTATGGCCCCATTCCCCAGTTTGGCCCCGTTCCCCAGTATGGCCCCATTCCCCAGTATGGCTCCGTTCCCCAGTATGGCCCCATTCCCCAGTATGGGCCCGTTCCCCAGTATGGCCCCATTCCCCAGTATGGCTCCGTTCCCCAGTATGGCCCCATTCCCCAGTATGGCCCCGTTCCCCAGTATGGCCCCATTCCCCAGTATGGCCCCGTTCCCCAGTATGGGCCCGTTGCCCTGTATGGCCCCGTTCCCCAGTATGGCTCCGTTCCCCAGTATGGGCCCGTTTCCCAGTATGGCCCGCTCCCCAGTATGGCTCCGTTCCCCAGTATGGGCCCGTTCCCCAGTATGGCCCCATTCCCCAGTATGGCCCCATTCCCCAGTATGGCCCCGTTCCCCAGTATGGCCCCATTCCCCAGTATGGCTCCGTTCCCCAGTATGGCCCCATTCCCCAGTATGGGCCCGTTCCCCAGTATGGCCCCATTCCCCAGTATGGCTCCGTTCCCCAGTATGGCCCCATTCCCCAGTATGGCCCCGTTCCTCAGTATAGCCCCGTTCCCCAGTAGGGCTCCGTTCCCCAGTATGGGCCCGTTGCCCTGTATGGCCCCGTTCCCCAGTATGGCTCCGTTCCCCAATATGGGCCCGTTCCCCAGTATGGCCCGCTCCCCAGTATGGCCCCGTTCCCCAGTATGGCCCCGTTCCCCAGTATGGCCCCATTCCCCAGTACGGCCCATTCCCCAGTATGGCCCCATTCCCCAGTATGGGCTCGTTCCCCAGTATGGCCCCATTCCCAAGTACGGCCCCTTCCCCAGTATGGCCCCATTCCCCAGTACGGCCCATTCCCCAGTATGGCCCCATTCCCGAGGATGGGCCCGTTCCCCAGTATGGCCCCATTCCCCAGTACGGCCCATTCCCCAGTATATCCCCATTCCCCAGTATGGCCCCATTCCCTAGTACTGCCCATTCCCCAGTGTGGCCCCGTTCCCCACTTTGGCTCTGTTCCCCAGTATGGCCCCGTTCCTCAGTATGGCTCCGTTCCCCAGTATGGCCCCATTCCCCAGTATGGCTCTGTTCCCCAGTATAGCCACGTTCCCCAGTATGGCCCCATTCCCCAGTACGGCCCATTCCCCAGTATGGCTCCGTTCCCCAGTATGGCCCCATTCCCCAGTATGGCTCCGTTCCCCCGTATAGCCCCGTTCCCCAGTATGGGCCCGTTCCCCAGTATGGCCCCATTCCCCAGTATGGCTCTGTTCCCCAGTATAGTCCCGTTCCCCAGTAGGGCTCTGTTCCCCAGTATAGCCCCGTTCCCCAGTATGGCCCCATTCCCCAGTATGGCTCCGTTCCCCAGTATTGCCCATTCCCCAGTATGGCTCTGTTCCCCAGTATAGCCCCGTTCCCCAGTAGGGCTCCGTTCCCCAGTATGGGCCCGTTGCCCTGTATGGCCCCGTTCCCCAGTATGGCTCCGTTCCCCAGTATGGGCCCGTTCCCCAATATGGCCCCATTCCCCAGTATGGCTCTGTTCCCCAGTATAGCCCCGTTCCCCAGTATGGCCCCGTTCCCCAGTATGGCCCGTTCCCCAGTATGGCCCCATTCCCCAGTATGGCCCCATTCCTCAGTACGGCCCGTTCGCCATTATGGCTCTGTTCCCATGTATGGCCCCGTTCCCCAGTATGGCCCGCTCCCCAGTATGGCCCCGTTCCCCAGTATGGCCCCATTCCCTAGTACGGCCCATTCCCCAGTATGGCCCCGTTCCCCAGTATGGCTCTGTTCCCCAGTATGGCCCCGTTCCTCAGTATGGCTCTGTTCCCCAGTATGGCCCCGTTCCCCAGTATGGGCCCGTTCTCCAGAATGGCCTCCTTCCCCAGTCTGGCTCTGTTCCCCAGTATGGCTCTGTTCCCCAGTATAGCCCCGTTCCCCAGTATGGCCCCATTCCCCAGTACGGCCCATTCCCCAGTATGGCTCCGTTCCCAGTATGGCCCCATTCCCCAGTATGGCTCCGTTCCCCAGTATGGCTCCGTTCCCCAGTATGGCTCTGTTCCCCAGTATGGCCCCATTCCCCAGTATGGCTCCGTTCCCCAGTATGGCCCCATTCCCCAGTATGGCTCTGTTCCCCAGTATAGCCCCGTTCCCCAGTATGGCCCCATTCCCCAGTACGACCCATTCCCCAGTATGGCTCCGTTCCCCAGTATGGCCCCATTCCCCAGTATGGCCCCATTCCCTACTACGGCCCATTCCCCAGTGTGGCCCCGTTCCCCACTTTGGCTCTGTTCCCCAGTATGGCCCCGTTCCTCAGTATGGCTCCGTTCCCCAGTATGGCCCCATTCCCCAGTATGGCTCTGTTCCCCAGTATAGCCACGTTCCCCAGTATGGCCCCATTCCCCAGTACGGCCCATTCCCCAGTATGGCTCCGTTCCCCAGTATGGCCCCATTCCAAAGTATGGCTCCGTTCCCCAGTATAGCCCCGTTCCCCAGTATGGGCCCGTTCCCCAGTATGGCCCCATTCCCCAGTATGGCTCTGTTCCCCAGTATAGTCCCGTTCCCCAGTATGGCCCCGTTCCCCAGTATTGCCCGTTCCCCAGTATGGCTCTGTTCCCCACTATAGCCCCGTTCCCCAGTAGGGCTCTGTTCCCCAGTATGGGCCCGTTGCCCTGTAATGCCCCGTTCCCCAGTATGGCTCCGTTCCCCAGTACGGCCCATTCCCCAGTATGGCTCCGTTCCCCAGTATGGCCCCATTCCCCAGTATGGCTCCGTTCCCCAGTATAGCCCCGTTCCCCAGTATGGGCCCGTTCCCCAGTATGGCCCCATTCCCCAGTATGGCTCTGTTCCCCAGTATAGTCCCGTTCCCCAGTAGGGCTCTGTTCCCCAGTATAGCCCCGTTCCCCAGTATGGCCCCATTCCCCAGTATGGCTCCATTCCCCAGTATTGCCCATTCCCCAGTATGGCCCCGTTCCCCAGTATGGCTCCGTTCCCCAGTATGGGCCCGTTCCCCAATATGGCCCCATTCCCCAGTATGGCTCTGTTCCCCAGTATAGCCCCGTTCCCCAGTATGGCCCCGTTCCCCAGTATGGGCCCTTTCCCCAGTATGGCTCTGTTCCCCAGTATGGCCCCGTTCCCCAGTATGGCCCTGTTCCCCAGTATGGCTCTGTTCCCCAGTATGGCCCCATTCCCCCGTATGGCCCCATTCCCTAGTACGGCCCATTCCCCAGTGTGGCCCCGTTCCCCACTTTGGCTCTGTTCCCCAGTATGGCCCCGTTCCCCAGTATGGCTCTGTTCCCCAGTATAGCCCCGTTCCACAGTATGGCCCCATTCCCCAGTATGGCCCGTTCCCCAGTATGGCCCCATTCCCCAGTATGGCCCCATTCCTCAGTAGGGCCCGTTCCCCAGTATGGCTCTGTTCCCCAGTATGGCTCTGTTCCTCAGTATGGCTCTGTTCCACAGTAGGGCTCCATTCCCCAGTCTGGCCCCGTTCCCCAGTATGTCTCCATTCCCCAGTATGTCTCTGTTCCTCAGTAGGGTCCGTTCCCCAGTATGGCTCTGTTCCTCAGTAGTGCCCATTCCCCAGTATGGCTCCGTTCCCAAGTATGGCTCTGTTCCTCAGTACGGCCCGTTCCCCATTATGGCTCTGTTCCCATGTATGGCCCCGTTCCCCAGTATGGCCCCGTTCCCCAGTATGGCTCTGTTCCCCAGTATGGCCCCGTTCCCCAGTATGGCCCCATTCCCCAGTATGGCCCGTTCCCCAGTATGGCCCACTTCCCCAGTATGGCCCCATTCCTCAGTAGGGCCCGTTCCCCAGTATGGCTCTGTTCCCCAGTATGGCCCGTTCCCCAGTATGGCTCTGTTCCTCAGTATGGCTCTGTTCCACAGTAGGGCTCCATTCCCCAGTATGGCCCCGTTCCCCAGTATGGCTCCATTCCCCAGTATGGCTCTGTTCCTCAGTACGGCCCGTTCCCCAGTATGGCTCTGTTCCCATGTATGGCCCCGTTCCCCAGTACGGCCCGCTCCCCAGTATGGCCCCGTTCCCCAGTATGGCCCCGTTTCCCAGTATGGCCCCATTCCCCAGTACGGCCCATTCCCCAGTATGGCCCATTCCCCAGTATGGGCTCGTTCCCCAGTATGGCCCCATTCCCCAGTACGGCCCATTCCCCAGTATGGCCCCATTCCCCAGTACGGCCCATTCCCCATTATGGCCCCATTTCCCAGTATGGGCCCGTTCCCCAGTATGGCCCCATTCCCCAGTATGGCCCCATTCCCTAGTACGGCCCATTCCCCAGTGTGGCCCCGTTCCCCACTTTGGCTCTGTTCCCCAGTATGGCCCCGTTCCCCAGTATGGCTCTGTTCCCCAGTATAGCCCCGTTCCACAGTATGGCCCCATTCCCCAGTATGGCCCGTTCCCCAGTATGGCCCCATTCCCCAGTATGGCCCCATTCCTCAGTAGGGCCCGTTCCCCAGTATGGCTCTGTTCCCCAGTATGGCTCTGTTCCTCAGTATGGCTCTGTTCCACAGTAGGGCTCCATTCCCCAGTCTGGCCCCGTTCCCCAGTATGGCTCCATTCCCCAGTATGTCTCTGTTCCTCAGTAGGGTCCGTTCCCCAGTATGGCTCTGTTCCTCAGTAGTGCCCATTCCCCAGTATGGCTCCGTTCCCAAGTATGGCTCTGTTCCTCAGTACGGCCCGTTCCCCATTATGGCTCTGTTCCCATGTATGGCCCCGTTCCCCAGTATGGCCCCGTTCCCCAGTATGGCTCTGTTCCCCAGTATGGCCCCGTTCCCCAGTATGGCCCCATTCCCCAGTATGGCCCGTTCCCCAGTATGGCCCACTTCCCCAGTATGGCCCCATTCCTCAGTCGGGCCCGTTCCCCAGTATGGCTCTGTTCCCCAGTATGGCCCGTTCCCCAGTATGGCTCTGTTCCTCAGTATGGCTCTGTTCCACAGTAGGGCTCCATTCCCCAGTATGGCCCCGTTCCCCAGTATGGCTCCATTCCCCAGTATGGCTCTGTTCCTCAGTATGGTCCATTCCCCAGTATGGCTCTGTTCCTCAGTAGTGCCCATTCCCCAGTATGGCTCCGTTCCCAAGTATGGCTCTGTTCCTCAGTACGGCCCATTCCCCAGTATGGCTCTGTTCCCATGTATGGCCCCGTTCCCCAGTACGGCCCGCTCCCCAGTATGGCCCCGTTCCCCAGTATGGCCCCGTTTCCCAGTATGGCCCCATTCCCCAGTACGGCCCATTCCCCAGTATGGCCCATTCCCCAGTATGGGCTCGTTCCCCAGTATGGCCCCATTCCCCAGTACGGCCCATTCCCCAGTATGGCCCCATTCCCCAGTACGGCCCATTCCCCATTATGGCCCCATTTCCCAGTATGGGCCCGTTCCCCAGTATGGCCCCATTCCCCAGTATGGCCCCATTCCCTAATACGGCCCATTCCCCAGTATGGCCCCATTCCCCAGTATGGCTCTGTTCCCCAGTATGGCCCCGTTCCTCAGTATGGCTCTGTTCCCCAGTATGGCCCCGTTCCCCAGTATGGGCCCGTTCTCCAGAATGGCCTTCTTCCCCAGTCTGGCTCTGTTCCCCAGTATGGCTCTGTTCCCCAGTATAGCCCCGTTCCCCAGTATGGCCCCATTCCCCAGTATGGCCCCATTCCCCAGTACGGCTCATTCCCCAGTATGGCTCCGTTCCCCAGTATGGCCCCATTCCCCAGTATGGCTCTGTTCCCCAGTATAGCCCCGTTCCCCAGTATGGCTCTGTACCCCAGTATAGCCCCGTTCCCCAGTATGGGCCCGTTCCCCAGTGTGGCCCCATTCCCCAGTATGGCTCTGTTCCCCAGTATAGTACCGTTCCCCAGTATGGCCCCGTTTCCCAGTATTGCCCGTTCCCCAGTATGGCTCTGTTCCCCAGTATAGCCGCGTTCCCCAGTATGGCTCTGTTCCCCAGTATGGCCCGTTCCCCAGTATGGCTCTGTTCCTCAGTATGGCTCTGTTCCACAGTAGGGCTCCATTCCCCAGTATGGCCCCATTCCCCAGTATGGCTCCGTTCCCCAGTATAGCTCCGTTCCCCAGTATGGGCCCGTTCCCCAGTATGGCCCCATTCCCCAGTATGGCTCCGTTCCCCAGTATGGCCCCATTCCCCAGTATGGCCCCGTTCCCCAGTATAGCTCCGTTCCCCAGTAGGGCTCCGTTCCCCAGTATGGCCCCGTTCCCCAATATAGCCCCGTTCCCCAGTAGGGCTCCGTTCCCCAGTATGGCTCTGTTCCTCAGTATGGTCCATTCCCCAGTATGGCTCTGTTCCTCAGTAGTGCCCATTCCCCAGTATGGCTCCGTTCCCAAGTATGGCTCTGTTCCTCAGTACGGCCCATTCCCCAGTATGGCTCTGTTCCCATGTATGGCCCCGTTCCCCAGTACGGCCCGCTCCCCAGTATGGCCCCGTTCCCCAGTATGGCCCCGTTTCCCAGTATGGCCCCATTCCCCAGTACGGCCCATTCCCCAGTATGGCCCATTCCCCAGTATGGGCTCGTTCCCCAGTATGGCCCCATTCCCCAGTACGGCCCATTCCCCAGTATGGCCCCATTCCCCAGTACGGCCCATTCCCCATTATGGCCCCATTTCCCAGTATGGGCCCGTTCCCCAGTATGGCCCCATTCCCCAGTATGGCCCCATTCCCTAATACGGCCCATTCCCCAGTATGGCCCCATTCCCCAGTATGGCTCTGTTCCCCAGTATGGCCCCGTTCCTCAGTATGGCTCTGTTCCCCAGTATGGCCCCGTTCCCCAGTATGGGCCCGTTCTCCAGAATGGCCTCCTTCCCCAGTCTGGCTCTGTTCCCCAGTATGGCTCTGTTCCCCAGTATAGCCCCGTTCCCCAGTATGGCCCCATTCCCCAGTATGGCCCCATTCCCCAGTACGGCTCATTCCCCAGTATGGCTCCGTTCCCCAGTATGGCCCCATTCCCCAGTATGGCTCTGTTCCCCAGTATAGCCCCGTTCCCCAGTATGGCTCTGTACCCCAGTATAGCCCCGTTCCCCAGTATGGGCCCGTTCCCCAGTGTGGCCCCATTCCCCAGTATGGCTCTGTTCCCCAGTATAGTACCGTTCCCCAGTATGGCCCCGTTTCCCAGTATTGCCCGTTCCCCAGTATGGCTCTGTTCCCCAGTATAGCCGCGTTCCCCAGTATGGCTCTGTTCCCCAGTATGGCCCGTTCCCCAGTATGGCTCTGTTCCTCAGTATGGCTCTGTTCCACAGTAGGGCTCCATTCCCCAGTATGGCCCCATTCCCCAGTATGGCTCCGTTCCCCAGTATAGCTCCGTTCCCCAGTATGGGCCCGTTCCCCAGTATGGCCCCATTCCCCAGTATGGCTCCGTTCCCCAGTATGGCCCCATTCCCCAGTATGGCCCCGTTCCCCAGTATAGCCCCGTTCCCCAGTAGGGCTCCGTTCCCCAGTATGGCCCCGTTCCCCAATATAGCCCCGTTCCCCAGTAGGGCTCCGTTCCCCAGTATGGGCCCGTTGCCCTGTATGGCCCCGTTCCCCAGTATGGCTCCGTTCCCCAATATGGGCCCGTTCCCCAGTATGGCCCGCTCCCCAGTATGGCCCCGTTCCCCAGTATGGCCCCGTTCCCCAGTATGGCCCCATTCCCCAGTACGGCCCATTCCCCAGTATGGCCCCATTCCCCAGTATGGGCTCGTTCCCCAGTATGGCCCCATTCCCCAGGATGGGCCCGTTCCCCAGTATGGCCCCATTCCCCAGTATGGCCCCATTCCCTAGTACGGCCCCATTCCCCAGTGTGGCCCCGTTCCCCACTTTGGCTCTGTTCCCCAGTATGGCCCCGTTCCTCAGTATGGCTCCGTTCCCCAGTATGGCCCCATTCCACAGTATGGCTCTGTTCCCCAGTATAGCCAACGTTCCCCAGTATGGCCCCATTCCCCAGTACGGCCCATTCCCCAGTATGGCTCCGTTCCCCAGTATGGCCCCATTCCCCAGTATGGCTCCGTTCCCCAGTATAGCCCCGTTCCCCAGTCTGGGCCCGTTCCCCAGTATGGCCCCATTCCCCAGTATGGCTCTGTTCCCCAGTATAGTCCCGTTCCCCAGTAGGGCTCTGTTCCCCAGTATAGCCCCGTTCCCCAGTATGGCCCCATTCCCCAGTATGGCTCCGTTCCCCAGTATTGCCCATTCCCCAGTATGGCCCCGTTCCCCAGTATGGCTCCGTTCCCCAGTATGGGCCCGTTCCCCAATATGGCCCCATTCCCCAGTATGGCTCTGTTCCCCAGTATAGCCCCGTTCCCCAGTATGGCCCCGTTCCCCAGTATGGCCCTTTCCCCAGTATGGCTCTGTTCCCCAGTATAGCCGCGTTCCCCAGTATGGCTCTGTTCCCCAGTATGGCCCGTTCCCCAGTATGGCTCTGTTCCTCAGTATGGCTCTGTTCCACAGTAGGGCTCCATTCCCCAGTATGGCCCCATTCCCCAGTATGGCTCCGTTCCCCAGTATAGCTCCGTTCCCCAGTATGGGCCCGTTCCCCAGTATGGCCCCATTCCCCAGTATGGCTCCGTTCCCCAGTATGGCCCCATTCCCCAGTATGGCCCCGTTCCCCAGTATAGCTCCGTTCCCCAGTAGGGCTCCGTTCCCCAGTATGGCCCCGTTCCCCAATATAGCCCCGTTCCCCAGTAGGGCTCCGTTCCCCAGTATGGCTCTGTTCCTCAGTATGGTCCATTCCCCAGTATGGCTCTGTTCCTCAGTAGTGCCCATTCCCCAGTATGGCTCCGTTCCCAAGTATGGCTCTGTTCCTCAGTACGGCCCATTCCCCAGTATGGCTCTGTTCCCATGTATGGCCCCGTTCCCCAGTACGGCCCGCTCCCCAGTATGGCCCCGTTCCCCAGTATGGCCCCGTTTCCCAGTATGGCCCCATTCCCCAGTACGGCCCATTCCCCAGTATGGCCCATTCCCCAGTATGGGCTCGTTCCCCAGTATGGCCCCATTCCCCAGTACGGCCCATTCCCCAGTATGGCCCCATTCCCCAGTACGGCCCATTCCCCATTATGGCCCCATTTCCCAGTATGGGCCCGTTCCCCAGTATGGCCCCATTCCCCAGTATGGCCCCATTCCCTAATACGGCCCATTCCCCAGTATGGCCCCATTCCCCAGTATGGCTCTGTTCCCCAGTATGGCCCCGTTCCTCAGTATGGCTCTGTTCCCCAGTATGGCCCCGTTCCCCAGTATGGGCCCGTTCTCCAGAATGGCCTCCTTCCCCAGTCTGGCTCTGTTCCCCAGTATGGCTCTGTTCCCCAGTATAGCCCCGTTCCCCAGTATGGCCCCATTCCCCAGTATGGCCCCATTCCCCAGTACGGCTCATTCCCCAGTATGGCTCCGTTCCCCAGTATGGCCCCATTCCCCAGTATGGCTCTGTTCCCCAGTATAGCCCCGTTCCCCAGTATGGCTCTGTACCCCAGTATAGCCCCGTTCCCCAGTATGGGCCCGTTCCCCAGTGTGGCCCCATTCCCCAGTATGGCTCTGTTCCCCAGTATAGTACCGTTCCCCAGTATGGCCCCGTTTCCCAGTATTGCCCGTTCCCCAGTATGGCTCTGTTCCCCAGTATAGCCGCGTTCCCCAGTATGGCTCTGTTCCCCAGTATGGCCCGTTCCCCAGTATGGCTCTGTTCCTCAGTATGGCTCTGTTCCACAGTAGGGCTCCATTCCCCAGTATGGCCCCATTCCCCAGTATGGCTCCGTTCCCCAGTATAGCTCCGTTCCCCAGTATGGGCCCGTTCCCCAGTATGGCCCCATTCCCCAGTATGGCTCCGTTCCCCAGTATGGCCCCATTCCCCAGTATGGCCCCGTTCCCCAGTATAGCCCCGTTCCCCAGTAGGGCTCCGTTCCCCAGTATGGCCCCGTTCCCCAATATAGCCCCGTTCCCCAGTAGGGCTCCGTTCCCCAGTATGGGCCCGTTGCCCTGTATGGCCCCGTTCCCCAGTATGGCTCCGTTCCCCAATATGGGCCCGTTCCCCAGTATGGCCCGCTCCCCAGTATGGCCCCGTTCCCCAGTATGGCCCCGTTCCCCAGTATGGCCCCATTCCCCAGTACGGCCCATTCCCCAGTATGGCCCCATTCCCCAGTATGGGCTCGTTCCCCAGTATGGCCCCATTCCCCAGGATGGGCCCGTTCCCCAGTATGGCCCCATTCCCCAGTATGGCCCCATTCCCTAGTACGGCCCCATTCCCCAGTGTGGCCCCGTTCCCCACTTTGGCTCTGTTCCCCAGTATGGCCCCGTTCCTCAGTATGGCTCCGTTCCCCAGTATGGCCCCATTCCACAGTATGGCTCTGTTCCCCAGTATAGCCAACGTTCCCCAGTATGGCCCCATTCCCCAGTACGGCCCATTCCCCAGTATGGCTCCGTTCCCCAGTATGGCCCCATTCCCCAGTATGGCTCCGTTCCCCAGTATAGCCCCGTTCCCCAGTATGGGCCCGTTCCCCAGTATGGCCCCATTCCCCAGTATGGCTCTGTTCCCCAGTATAGTCCCGTTCCCCAGTAGGGCTCTGTTCCCCAGTATAGCCCCGTTCCCCAGTATGGCCCCATTCCCCAGTATGGCTCCGTTCCCCAGTATTGCCCATTCCCCAGTATGGCCCCGTTCCCCAGTATGGCTCCGTTCCCCAGTATGGGCCCGTTCCCCAATATGGCCCCATTCCCCAGTATGGCTCTGTTCCCCAGTATAGCCCCGTTCCCCAGTATGGCCCCGTTCCCCAGTATGGCCCTTTCCCCAGTATGGCTCTGTTCCCCAGTATGGCCCTGTTCCCCAGTATGGCCCTGTTCCCCAGTATGGCTCTGTTCCCCAGTATGGCCCCATTCCCCAGTATGGCCCCATTCCCTAGTACGGCCCATTCCCCAGTGTGGCCCCGTTCCCCACTTTGGCTCTGTTCCCCAGTATGGCCCCGTTCCCCAGTATGGCTCTGTTCCCCAGTATAGCCCCGTTCCACAGTATGGCCCCATTCCCCAGTATGGCCCGTTCCCCAGTATGGCCCCATTGCCCAGTATGGCCCCATTCCTCAGTAGGGCCCGTTCCCCAGTATGGCTCTGTTCCCCAGTATGGCCCGTTCCCCAGTATGGCTCTGTTCCTCAGTATGGCTCTGTTCCACAGTAGGGCTCCATTCCCCAGTATGGCCCCGTTCCCCAGTATGGCTCCATTCCCCAGTATGGCTCTGTTCCTCAGTAGGGTCCGTTCCCCAGTATGGCTCTGTTCCTCAGTAGTGCCCATTCCCCAGTATGGCTCCGTTCCCAAGTATGGCTCTGTTCCTCAGTACGGCCCGTTCCCCATTATGGCTCTGTTCCGATGTATGGCCCCGTTCCCCAGTATGGCCCTGTTCCGCAGTATGGCCCCGTTCCCCAGTATGGCCCCTTTCCCCAGTATGGCCCCGTTCCCCAGTATGGCCCCGTTCCCCAGTATGGCCCCGTTCCCCAGTATAGCCCCGTTCCCCAGTATAGCCCCGTTCCCCAGTATGGCCCCATTCCCCAGTATGGCCCGTTCCCCAGTATGGCCCACTTCCCCAGTATGGCCCCATTCCTCAGTAGGGCCCGTTCCCCAGTATGGCTCTGTTCCCCAGTATGGCCCGTTCCCCAGTATGGCTCTGTTCCTCAGTATGGCTCTGTTCCACAGTAGGGCTCCATTCCCCAGTATGGCCCCGTTCCCCAGTATGGCTCCATTCCCCAGTATGGCTCTGTTCCTCAGTATGGTCCATTCCCCAGTATGGCTCTGTTCCTCAGTAGTGCCCATTCCCCAGTATGGCTCCGTTCCCAAGTATGGCTCTGTTCCTCAGTACGGCCCGTTCCCCAGTATGGCTCTGTTCCCATGTATGGCCCCGTTCCCCAGTACGGCCCGCTCCCCAGTATGGCCCCGTTCCCCAGTATGGCCCCGTTTCCCAGTATGGCCCCATTCCCCAGTACGGCCCATTCCCCAGTATGGCCCATTCCCCAGTATGGGCTCGTTCCCCAGTATGGCCCCATTCCCCAGTACGGCCCATTCCCCAGTATGGCCCCATTCCCCAGTACGGCCCATTCCCCATTATGGCCCCATTTCCCAGTATGGGCCCGTTCCCCAGTATGGCCCCATTCCCCAGTATGGCCCCATTCCCTAATACGGCCCATTCCCCAGTATGGCCCCATTCCCCAGTATGGCTCTGTTCCCCAGTATGGCCCCGTTCCTCAGTATGGCTTTGTTCCCCAGTATGGCCCCGTTCCCCAGTATGGGCCCGTTCTCCAGAATGGCCTCCTTCCCCAGTCTGGCTCTGTTCCCCAGTATGGCTCTGTTCCCCAGTATAGCCCCGTTCCCCAGTATGGCCCCATTCCCCAGTATGGCCCCATTCCCCAGTACGGCTCATTCCCCAGTATGGCTCCGTTCCCCAGTATGGCCCCATTCCCCAGTATGGCTCTGTTCCCCAGTATAGCCCCGTTCCCCAGTATGGCTCTGTACCCCAGTATAGCCCCGTTCCCCAGTATGGGCCCGTTCCCCAGTGTGGCCCCATTCCCCAGTATGGCTCTGTTCCCCAGTATAGTACCGTTCCCCAGTATGGCCCCGTTTCCCAGTATTGCCCGTTCCCCAGTATGGCTCTGTTCCCCAGTATAGCCGCGTTCCCCAGTATGGCTCTGTTCCCCAGTATGGCCCGTTCCCCAGTATGGCTCTGTTCCTCAGTATGGCTCTGTTCCACAGTAGGGCTCCATTCCCCAGTATGGCCCCATTCCCCAGTATGGCTCCGTTCCCCAGTATAGCTCCGTTCCACAGTATGGGCCCGTTCCCCAGTATGGCCCCATTCCCCAGTATGGCTCCGTTCCCCAGTATGGCCCCATTCCCCAGTATGGCCCCGTTCCCCAGTATAGCCCCGTTCCCCAGTAGGGCTCCGTTCCCCAGTATGGCCCCGTTCCCCAGTATAGCCCCGTTCCCCAGTAGGGCTCCGTTCCCCAGTATGGGCCCGTTGCCCTGTATGGCCCCGTTCCCCAGTATGGCTCCGTTCCCCAATATGGGCCCGTTCCCCAGTATGGCCCGCTCCCCAGTATGGCCCCGTTCCCCAGTATGGCCCCATTCCCCAGTATGGGCTCGTTCCCCAGTATGGCCCCATTCCCAAGTACGGCCCCTTCCCCAGTATGGCCCAATTCCCCAGTACGGCCCATTCCCCAGTATGGCCCCATTCCCCAGGATGGGCCCGTTCCCCAGGATGGCCCCGTTCCCCACTTTGGCTCTGTTCCCCAGTATGGCCCCGTTCCTCAGTATGGCTCCGTTCCCCAGTATGGCCCCATTCCCCAGTATGGCTCTGTTCCCCAGTATAGCCACGTTCCCCAGTATGGCCCCATTCCCCAGTACGGCCCATTCCCCAGTATGGCTCCGTTCCCCAGTATGGCCCCATTCCCCAGTATGGCTCCGTTCCCCAGTATAGCCCCGTTCCCCAGTATGGGCCCGTTCCCCAGTATGGCCCCATTCCCCAGTATGGCTCTGTTCCCCAGTATAGTCCCGTTCCCCAGTAGGGCTCTGTTCCCCAGTATAGCCCCGTTCCCCAGTATGGCCCCATTCCCCAGTATGGCTCCGTTCCCCAGTATTGCCCATTCCCCAGTATGGCCCCGTTCCCCAGTATGGCTCCGTTCCCCAGTATGGGCCCGTTCCCCAATATGGCCCCATTCCCCAGTATGGCTCTGTTCCCCAGTATAGCCCCGTTCCCCAGTATGGCCCCGTTCCCCAGTATGGCCCTTTCCCCAGCATGGCTCTGTTCCCCAGTATGGCCCTGTTCCCCAGTATGGCTCTGTTCCCATGTATGGCCCCGTTCCCCAGTATGGCCCTGTTCCGCAGTATGGCCCCGTTCCCCAGTATGGCCCCTTTCCCCAGTATGGCCCCGTTCCCCAGTATGGCCCCGTTCCCCAGTATGGCCCCGTTCCCCAGTATGGCTCTGTTCCCCAGTATAGCCCCGTTCCCCAGTATGGCCCCATTCCCCAGTATGGCCCGTTCCCCAGTATGGCCCACTTCCCCAGTATGGCCCCATTCCTCAGTAGGGCCCGTTCCCCAGTATGGCTCTGTTCCCCAGTATGGCCCGTTCCCCAGTATGGCTCTGTTCCTCAGTATGGCTCTGTTCCACAGTAGGGCTCCATTCCCCAGTATGGCCCCGTTCCCCAGTATGGCTCCATTCCCCAGTATGGCTCTGTTCCTCAGTATGGTCCGTTCCGCAGTATGGCTCTGTTCCTCAGTAGTGCCCATTCCCCAGTATGGCTCCGTTCCCAAGTATGGCTCTGTTCCTCAGTACGGCCCGTTCCCCAGTATGGCTCTGTTCCCATGTATGGCCCCGTTCCCCAGTACGGCCCGCTCCCCAGTATGGCCCCGTTCCCCAGTATGGCCCCGTTTCCCGGTATGGCCCCATTCCCCAGTACGGCCCATTCCCCAGTATGGCCCATTCCCCAGTATGGGCTCGTTCCCCAGTATGGCCCCATTCCCCAGTACGGCCCATTCCCCAGTATGGCCCCATTCCCCAGTACGGCCCATTCCCCATTATGGCCCCATTTCCCAGTATGGGCCCGTTCCCCAGTATGGCCCCATTCCCCAGTATGGCCCCATTCCCTAATACGGCCCATTCCCCAGTATGGCCCCATTCCCCAGTATGGCTCTGTTCCCCAGTATGGCCCCGTTCCTCAGTATGGCTCTGTTCCCCAGTATGGCCCCGTTCCCCAGTATGGGCCCGTTCTCCAGAATGGCCTCCTTCCCCAGTCTGGCTCTGTTCCCCAGTATGGCTCTGTTCCCCAGTATAGCCCCGTTCCCCAGTATGGCCCCATTCCCCAGTATGGCCCCATTCCCCAGTACGGCTCATTCCCCAGTATGGCTCCGTTCCCCAGTATGGCCCCATTCCCCAGTATGGCTCTGTTCCCCAGTATAGCCCCGTTCCCCAGTATGGCTCTGTACCCCAGTATAGCCCCGTTCCCCAGTATGGGCCCGTTCCCCAGTGTGGCCCCATTCCCCAGTATGGCTCTGTTCCCCAGTATAGTACCGTTCCCCAGTATGGCTCTGTTCCCCAATATGGCCCGTTCCCCAGTATGGCTCTGTTCCTCAGTATGGCTCTGTTCCACAGTATAGCCCCGTTCCCCAGTATGGCTCTGTTCCCCAGTATGGCCCGTTCCCCAGTATGGCTCTGTTCCCCAGTATAGCCCCGTTCCCCAGTATGGCTCTGTTCCCCAGTATGGCCCGTTCCCCAGTATGGCTCTGTTCCTCAGTATGGCTCTGTTCCACAGTAGGGCTCCATTCCCCAGTATGGCCCCATTCCCCAGTATGGCTCCGTTCCCCAGTATAGCTCCGTTCCCCAGTATGGGCCCGTTCCCCAGTATGGCCCCATTCCCCAGTATGGCTCCGTTCCCCAGTATGGCCCCATTCCCCAGTATGGCCCCGTTCCCCAGTATAGCCCCGTTCCCCAGTAGGGCTCCGTTCCCCAGTATGGGCCCGTTGCCCTGTATGGCCCCGTTCCCCAGTATGGCTCCGTTCCCCAATATGGGCCCGTTCCCCAGTATGGCCCGCTCCCCAGTATGGCCCCGTTCCCCAGTATGGCCCCGTTCCCCAGTATGGCCCCATTCCCCAGTACGGCCCATTCCCCAGTATGGCCCCATTCCCCAGTATGGGCTCGTTCCCCAGTATGGCCCCATTCCCAAGTACGGCCCCTTCCCCAGTATGGCCCCATTCCCCAGTACGGCCCATTCCCCAGTATGGCCCCATTCCCCAGGATGGGCCCGTTCCCCAGTATGGCCCCATTCCCCAGTATGGCCCCATTCCCTAGTACGGACCCATTCCCCAGTGTGGCCCCGTTCCCCACTTTGGCTCTGTTCCCCAGTATGGCCCCGTTCCTCAGTATGGCTCCGTTCCCCAGTATGGCCCCATTCCCCAGTATGGCTCTGTTCCCCAGTATAGCCACGTTCCCCAGTATGGCCCCATTCCCCAGTACGGCCCATTCCCCAGTATGGCTCCGTTCCCCAGTATGGCCCCATTCCCCAGTATGGCTCTGTTCCCCAGTATAGCCACGTTCCCCAGTATGTGCCCGTTCCCCAGTATGGCCCCATTCCCCAGTATGGCTCTGTTCCCCAGTATAGTCCCGTTCCCCAGTAGGGCTCTGTTCCCCAGTATAGCCCCGTTCCCCAGTATGGCCCCATTCCCCAGTATGGCTCCGTTCCCCAGTATTGCCCATTCCCCAGTATGGCCCCGTTCCCCAGTATGGCTCCGTTCCCCAGTATGGGCCCGTTCCCCAATATGGCCCCATTCCCCAGTATGGCTCTGTTCCCCAGTATAGCCCCGTTCCCCAGTATGGCCCCGTTCCCCAGTATGGCCCTTTCCCCAGTATGGCTCTGTTCCCCAGTATGGCCCTGTTCCCCAGTATGGCCCTGTTCCCCAGTATGGCTCTGTTCCCCAGTATGGCCCCATTCCCCAGTATGGCCCCATTCCCTAGTACGGCCCATTCCCCAGTGTGGCCCCGTTCCCCACTTTGGCTCTGTTCCCCAGTATGGCCCCGTTCCCCAGTATGGCTCTGTTCCCCAGTATAGCCCCGTTCCACAGTATGGCCCCATTCCCCAGTATGGCCCGTTCCCCAGTATGGCCCCATTCCCCAGTATGGCCCCATTCCTCAGTAGGGCCCGTTCCCCAGTATGGCTCTGTTCCCCAGTATTGCCCGTTCCCCAGTATGGCTCTGTTCCTCAGTATGGCTCTGTTCCACAGTAGGGCTCCATTCCCCAGTATGGCCCCGTTCCCCAGTATGGCTCCATTCCCCAGTATGGCTCTGTTCCTCAGTAGGGTCCGTTCCCCAGTATGGCTCTGTTCCTCAGTAGTGCCCATTCCCCAGTATGGCTCCGTTCCCAAGTATGGCTCTGTTCCTCAGTACGGCCCGTTCCCCATTATGGCTCTGTTCCCATGTATGGCCCCGTTCCCCAGTATGGCCCGCTCCCCAGTATGGCCCCGTTCCCCAGTATGGCCCCATTCCCTAGTACGGCCCATTCCCCAGTATGGCCCCGTTCCCCAGTATGGCTCTGTTCCCCAGTATGGCCCCGTTCCTCAGTATGGCTCTGTTCCCCAGTATGGCCCCGTTCCCCAGTATGGGCCCGTTCTCCAGAATGGCCTCCTTCCCCAGTCTGGCTCTGTTCCCCAGTATGGCTCTGTTCCCCAGTATAGCCCCGTTCCCCAGTATGGCCCCATTCCCCAGTACGGCCCATTCCCCAGTATGGCTCCGTTCCCAGTATGGCCCCATTCCCCAGTATGGCTCCGTTCCCCAGTATGGCTCCGTTCCCCAGTATGGCTCTGTTCCCCAGTATGGCCCCATTCCCCAGTATGGCTCCGTTCCCCAGTATGGCCCCATTCCCCAGTATGGCTCTGTTCCCCAGTATAGCCCCGTTCCCCAGTATGGCCCCATTCCCCAGTACGGCCCATTCCCCAGTATGGCTCCGTTCCCCAGTATGGCCCCATTCCCCAGTATGGCCCCATTCCCTACTACGGCTCATTCCCCAGTGTGGCCCCGTTCCCCACTTTGGCTCTGTTCCCCAGTATGGCCCCGTTCCTCAGTATGGCTCCGTTCCCCAGTATGGCCCCATTCCCCAGTATGGCTCTGTTCCCCAGTATAGCCACGTTCCCCAGTATGGCCCCATTCCCCAGTACGGCCCATTCCCCAGTATGGCTCCGTTCCCCAGTATGGCCCCATTCCAAAGTATGGCTCCGTTCCCCAGTATAGCCCCGTTCCCCAGTATGGGCCCGTTCCCCAGTATGGCCCCATTCCCCAGTATGGCTCTGTTCCCCAGTATAGTCCCGTTCCCCAGTATGGCCCCGTTCCCCAGTATTGCCCGTTCCCCAGTATGGCTCTGTTCCCCACTATAGCCCCGTTCCCCAGTAGGGCTCTGTTCCCCAGTATGGGCCCGTTGCCCTGTAATGCCCCGTTCCCCAGTATGGCTCCGTTCCCCAGTATTGCCCATTCCCCAGTATGGCTCTGTTCCCCAGTATAGCCCCGTTCCCCAGTAGGGCTCCGTTCCCCAGTATGGGCCCGTTGCCCTGTATGGCCCCGTTCCCCAGTATGGCTCCGTTCCCCAGTATGGGCCCGTTCCCCAATATGGCCCCATTCCCCAGTATGGCTCTGTTCCCCAGTAAAGCCCCGTTCCCCAGTATGGCCCCGTTCCCCAGTATGGCCCTTTCCCCAGTATGGCTCTGTTCCCCAGTATGGCCCTGTTCCCCAGTATGGCCCCATTCCCCAGTATGGCCCCGTTCCCCAGTATGGCCCCTTTCCCCAGTATGGCCCCGTTCCCCAGTATGGCCCCGTTCCCCAGTATGGCCCTGTTCCGCAGTATGGCCCCGTTCCCCAGTATGGCCCCTTTCCCCAGTATGGCCCCGTTCCCCAGTATGGCCCCGTTCCCCAGTATGGCCCCGTTCCCCAGTATGGCTCTGTTCCCCAGTATAGCCCCGTTCCCCAGTATGGCCCCATTCCCCAGTATGGCCCGTTCCTCAGTATGGCCCACTTCCCCAGTATGGCCCCATTCCTCAGTAGGGCCCGTTCCCCAGTATGGCTCTGTTCCCCAGTATGGCCCGTTCCCCAGTATGGCTCTGTTCCTCAGTATGGCTCTGTTCCACAGTAGGGCTCCATTCCCCAGTATAGCCCCGTTCCCCAGTATGGCTCCATTCCCCAGTATGGCTCTATTCCTCAGTATGGTCCATTCCCCAGTATGGCTCTGTTCCTCAGTAGTGCCCATTCCCCAGTATGGCTCCGTTCCCAAGTATGGCTCTGTTCCTCAGTACGGCCCGTTCCCCAGTATGGCTCTGTTCCCATGTATGGCCCCGTTCCCCAGTACGGCCCGCTCCCCAGTATGGCCCCGTTCCCCAGTATGGCCCCGTTTCCCAGTATGGCCCCATTCCCCAGTACGGCCCATTCCCCAGTATGGCCCATTCCCCAGTATGGGCTCGTTCCCCAGTATGGCCCCATTCCCCAGTACGGCCCATTCCCCAGTATGGCCCCATTCCCCAGTACGGCCCATTCCCCATTATGGCCCCATTTCCCAGTATGGGCCCGTTCCCCAGTATGGCCCCATTCCCCAGTATGGCCCCATTCCCTAATACGGCCCATTCCCCAGTATGGCCCCATTCCCCAATATGGCTCTGTTCCCCAGTATGGCCCCGTTCCTCAGTATGGCTCTGTTCCCCAGTATGGCCCCGTTCCCCAGTATGGGCCCGTTCTCCAGAATGGCCTCCTTCCCCAGTCTGGCTCTGTTCCCCAGTATGGCTCTGTTCCCCAGTATAGCCCCGTTCCCCAGTATGGCCCCATTCCCCAGTATGGCCCCATTCCCCAGTATGGCTCATTCCCCAGTATGGCTCCGTTCCCCAGTATGGCCCCATTCCCCACTATGGCTCTGTTCCCCAGTATAGCCCCGTTCCCCAGTATGGCTCTGTACCCCAGTATAGCCCCGTTCCCCAGTATGGGCCCGTTCCCCAGTGTGGCCCCATTCCCCATTATGGCTCTGTTCCCCAGTATAGTACCGTTCCCCAGTATGGCCCCGTTTCCCAGTATTGCCCGTTCCCCAGTATGGCTCTGTTCCCCAGTATAGCCCCGTTCCCCAGTATGGCTCTGTTCCCCAGTATGGCCCGTTCCCCAGTATGGCTCTGTTCCTCAGTATGGCTCTGTTCCACAGTAGGGCTCCATTCCCCAGTATGGCCCCATTCCCCAGTATGGCTCCGTTCCCCAGTATAGCTCCGTTCCCCAGTATGGGCCCGTTCCCCAGTATGGCCCCATTCCCCAGTATGGCTCCGTTCCCCAGTATGGCCCCATTCCCCAGTATGGCCCCGTTCCCCAGTATAGCCCCGTTCCCCAGTAGGGCTCCGTTCCCCAGTATGGGCCCGTTGCCCTGTATGGCCCCGTTCCCCAGTATGGCTCCGTTCCCCAATATGGGCCCGTTCCCCAGTATGGCCCGCTCCCCAGTATGGCCCCGTTCCCCAGTATGGCCCCGTTCCCCAGTATGGCCCCATTCCCCAGTACGGCCCATTCCCCAGTATGGCCCCATTCCCCAGTATGGGCTCGTTCCCCAGTATGGCCCCATTCCCAAGTACGGCCCCTTCCCCAGTATGGCCCCATTCCCCAGTACGGCCCATTCCCCAGTATGGCCCCATTCCCCAGGGTGGGCCCGTTCCCCAGTATGGCCCCATTCCCCAGTATGGCCCCATTCCCTAGTATGGCCCCATTCCCCAGTGTGGCCCCGTTCCCCACTTTGGCTCTGTTCCCCAGTATGGCCCCGTTCCTCAGTATGGCTCCGTTCCCCAGTATGGCCCCATTCCCCAGTATGGCTCTGTTCCCCAGTATAGCCACGTTCCCCAGTATGGCCCCATTCCCCAGTACGGCCCATTCCCCAGTATGGCTCCGTTCCCCAGTATGGCCCCATTCCCCAGTATGGCTCCGTTCCCCAGTATAGCCCCGTTCCCCAGTATGGGCCCGTTCCCCAGTATGGCCCCATTCCCCAGTATGGCTCTGTTCCCCAGTA
The DNA here is from genome assembly GCF_044704955.1 of Pristiophorus japonicus. Lineage (NCBI taxonomy): Eukaryota > Metazoa > Chordata > Chondrichthyes > Pristiophoridae > Pristiophorus > Pristiophorus japonicus. The sequence continues at coordinate 131,699,307 of NC_091991.1, read as the reverse complement.
TAGTCCCGTTCCCCAGTAGGGCTCTGTTCCCCAGTATAGCCCCGTTCCCCAGTATGGCCCCATTCCCCAGTATGGCTCCGTTCCCCAGTATTGCCCATTCCCCAGTATGGCCCCGTTCCCCAGTATGGCTCCGTTCCCCAGTATGGGCCCGTTCCCCAATATGGCCCCATTCCCCAGTATGGCTCTGTTCCCCAGTATAGCCCCGTTCCCCAGTATGGCCCCGTTCCCCAGTATGGCCCTTTCCCCAGTATGGCTCTGTTCCCCAGTATGGCCTTGTTCCCCAGTATGGCCCTGTTCCCCAGTATGGCTCTGTTCCCCAGTATGGCCCCATTCCCCAGTATGGCCCCATTCCCTAGTACGGCCCATTCCCCAGTGTGGCCCCGTTCCCCACTTTGGCTCTGTTCCCCAGTATGGCCCCGTTCCCCAGTATGGCTCTGTTCCCCAGTATAGCCCCGTTCCACAGTATGGCCCCATTCCCCAGTATGGCCCGTTCCCCAGTATGGCCCCATTCCCCAGTATGGCCCCATTCCTCAGTAGGGCCCGTTCCCCAGTATGGCTCTGTTCCCCAGTATTGCCCGTTCCCCAGTATGGCTCTGTTCCTCAGTATGGCTCTGTTCCACAGTAGGGCTCCATTCCCCAGTATGGCCCCGTTCCCCAGTATGGCTCCATTCCCCAGTATGGCTCTGTTCCTCAGTAGGGTCCGTTCCCCAGTATGGCTCTGTTCCTCAGTAGTGCCCATTCCCCAGTATGGCTCCGTTCCCAAGTATGGCTCTGTTCCTCAGTACGGCCCGTTCCCCATTATGGCTCTGTTCCCATGTATGGCCCCGTTCCCCAGTATGGCCCGCTCCCCAGTATGGCCCCGTTCCCCAGTATGGCCCCATTCCCTAGTACGGCCCATTCCCCAGTATGGCCCCGTTCCCCAGTATGGCTCTGTTCCCCAGTATGGCCCCGTTCCTCAGTATGGCTCTGTTCCCCAGTATGGCCCCGTTCCCCAGTATGGGCCCGTTCTCCAGAATGGCCTCCTTCCCCAGTCTGGCTCTGTTCCCCAGTATGGCTCTGTTCCCCAGTATAGCCCCGTTCCCCAGTATGGCCCCATTCCCCAGTACGGCCCATTCCCCAGTATGGCTCCGTTCCCAGTATGGCCCCATTCCCCAGTATGGCTCCGTTCCCCAGTATGGCTCCGTTCCCCAGTATGGCTCTGTTCCCCAGTATGGCCCCATTCCCCAGTATGGCTCCGTTCCCCAGTATGGCCCCATTCCCCAGTATGGCTCTGTTCCCCAGTATAGCCCCGTTCCCCAGTATGGCCCCATTCCCCAGTACGGCCCATTCCCCAGTATGGCTCCGTTCCCCAGTATGGCCCCATTCCCCAGTATGGCCCCATTCCCTACTACGGCCCATTCCCCAGTGTGGCCCCGTTCCCCACTTTGGCTCTGTTCCCCAGTATGGCCCCGTTCCTCAGTATGGCTCCGTTCCCCAGTATGGCCCCATTCCCCAGTATGGCTCTGTTCCCCAGTATAGCCACGTTCCCCAGTATGGCCCCATTCCCCAGTACGGCCCATTCCCCAGTATGGCTCCGTTCCCCAGTATGGCCCCATTCCCCAGTATGGCCCCATTCCCTACTACGGCCCATTCCCCAGTGTGGCCCCGTTCCCCACTTTGGCTCTGTTCCCCAGTATGGCCCCGTTCCTCAGTATGGCTCCGTTCCCCAGTATGGCCCCATTCCCCAGTATGGCTCTGTTCCCCAGTATAGTCCCGTTCCCCAGTATGGCCCCGTTCCCCAGTATTGCCCGTTCCCCAGTATGGCTCTGTTCCCCACTATAGCCCCGTTCCCCAGTAGGGCTCTGTTCCCCAGTATGGGCCCGTTGCCCTGTAATGCCCCGTTCCCCAGTATGGCTCCGTTCCCCAGTATTGCCCATTCCCCAGTATGGCTCTGTTCCCCAGTATAGCCCCGTTCCCCAGTAGGGCTCCGTTCCCCAGTATGGGCCCGTTGCCCTGTACGGCCCCGTTCCCCAGTATGGCTCCGTTCCCCAGTATGGGCCCGTTCCCCAATATGGCCCCATTCCCCAGTATGGCTCTGTTCCCCAGTAAAGCCCCGTTCCCCAGTATGGCCCCGTTCCCCAGTATGGCCCTTTCCCCAGTATGGCTCTGTTCCCCAGTATGGCCCTGTTCCCCAGTATGGCCCCATTCCCCAGTATGGCCCCGTTCCCCAGTATGGCCCCTTTCCCCAGTATGGCCCCGTTCCCCAGTATGGCCCCGTTCCCCCGTATGGCCCTGTTCCGCAGTATGGCCCCGTTCCCCAGTATGGCCCCTTTCCCCAGTATGGCCCCGTTCCCCAGTATGGCCCCGTTCCCCAGTATGGCCCCGTTCCCCAGTATGGCTCTGTTCCCCAGTATAGCCCCGTTCCCCAGTATGGCCCCATTCCCCAGTATGGCCCGTTCCCCAGTATGGCCCACTTCCCCAGTATGGCCCCATTCCTCAGTAGGGCCCGTTCCCCAGTATGGCTCTGTTCCCCAGTATGGCCCGTTCCCCAGTATGGCTCTGTTCCTCAGTATGGCTCTGTTCCACAGTAGGGCTCCATTCCCCAGTATAGCCCCGTTCCCCAGTATGGCTCCATTCCCCAGTATGGCTCTATTCCTCAGTATGGTCCATTCCCCAGTATGGCTCTGTTCCTCAGTAGTGCCCATTCCCCAGTATGGCTCCGTTCCCAAGTATGGCTCTGTTCCTCAGTACGGCCCGTTCCCCAGTATGGCTCTGTTCCCATGTATGGCCCCGTTCCCCAGTACGGCCCGCTCCCCAGTATGGCCCCGTTCCCCAGTATGGCCCCGTTTCCCAGTATGGCCCCATTCCCCAGTACGGCCCATTCCCCAGTATGGCCCATTCCCCAGTATGGGCTCGTTCCCCAGTATGGCCCCATTCCCCAGTACGGCCCATTCCCCAGTATGGCCCCATTCCCCAGTACGGCCCATTCCCCATTATGGCCCCATTTCCCAGTATGGGCCCGTTCCCCAGTATGGCCCCATTCCCCAGTATGGCCCCATTCCCTAATACGGCCCATTCCCCAGTATGGCCCCATTCCCCAATATGGCTCTGTTCCCCAGTATGGCCCCGTTCCTCAGTATGGCTCTGTTCCCCAGTATGGCCCCGTTCCCCAGTATGGGCCCGTTCTCCAGAATGGCCTCCTTCCCCAGTCTGGCTCTGTTCCCCAGTATGGCTCTGTTCCCCAGTATAGCCCCGTTCCCCAGTATGGCCCCATTCCCCAGTATGGCCCCATTCCCCAGTACGGCTCATTCCCCAGTATGGCTCCGTTCCCCAGTATGGCCCCATTCCCCACTATGGCTCTGTTCCCCAGTATAGCCCCGTTCCCCAGTATGGCTCTGTACCCCAGTATAGCCCCGTTCCCCAGTGTGGCCCCATTCCCCATTATGGCTCTGTTCCCCAGTATAGTACCGTTCCCCAGTATGGCCCCGTTTCCCAGTATTGCCCGTTCCCCAGTATGGCTCTGTTCCCCAGTATAGCCCCGTTCCCCAGTATGGCTCTGTTCCCCAGTATGGCCCGTTCCCCAGTATGGCTCTGTTCCTCAGTATGGCTCTGTTCCACAGTAGGGCTCCATTCCCCAGTATGGCTCCGTTCCCCAGTATGGCCCCATTCCCCAGTATGGCCCCGTTCCCCAGTATAGCCCCGTTCCCCAGTAGGGCTCCGTTCCCCAGTATGGGCCCGTTGCCCTGTATGGCCCCGTTCCCCAGTATGGCTCCGTTCCCCAATATGGGCCCGTTCCCCAGTATGGCCCGCTCCCCAGTATGGCCCCGTTCCCCAGTATGGCCCCGTTCCCCAGTATGGCCCCATTCCCCAGTACGGCCCATTCCCCAGTATGGCCCCATTCCCCAGTATGGGCTCGTTCCCCAGTATGGCCCCATTCCCAAGTACGGCCCCTTCCCCAGTATGGCCCCATTCCCCAGTACGGCCCATTCCCCAGTATGGCCCCATTCCCCAGGATGGGCCCGTTCCCCAGTATGGCCCCATTCCCCAGTACGGCCCCATTCCCTAGTACGGCCCCATTCCCCAGTATGGCCCCATTCCCCAGGATGGGCCCGTTCCCCAGTATGGCCCCATTCCCCAGTATGGCCCCATTCCCAAGTACGGCCCCTTCCCCAGTATGGCCCCATTCCCCAGTACGGCCCATTCCCCAGTATGGCCCCATTCCCCAGTATGGCCCCGTTCCTCAGTATGGCTCCGTTCCCCAGTATGGCCCCATTCCCCAGTATGGCTCTGTTCCCCAGTATAGCCACGTTCCCCAGTATGGCCCCATTCCCCAGTACGGCCCATTCCCCAGTATGGCTCCGTTCCCCAGTTTGGCACCATTCCCCAGTATGGCTCCGTTCCCCAGTATAGCCCCGTTCCCCAGTATGGGCCCGTTCCCCAGTATGGCCCCATTCCCCAGTATGGCTCTGTTCCCCAGTATAGTCCCGTTCCCCAGTAGGGCTCTGTTCCCCAGTATAGCCCCGTTCCCCAGTATGGCCCCATTCCCCAGTATGGCTCCGTTCCCCAGTATTGCCCATTCCCCAGTATGGCCCCGTTCCCCAGTATGGCTCCGTTCCCCAGTATGGGCCCGTTCCCCAATATGGCCCCATTCCCCAGTATGGCTCTGTTCCCCAGTATAGCCCCGTTCCCCAGTATGGCCCCGTTCCCCAGTATGGCCCTTTCCCCAGTATGGCCCTGTTCCCCAGTATGGCCCTGTTCCCCAGTATGGCTCTGTTCCCCAGTATGGCCCCATTCCCCAGTATGGCCCCATTCCCTAGTACGGCCCATTCCCCAGTGTGGCCATGTTCCCCACTTTGGCTCTGTTCCCCAGTATGGCCCCGTTCCCCAGTATGGCTCTGTTCCCCAGTATAGCCCCGTTCCACAGTATGGCCCCATTCCCCAGTATGGCCCGTTCCCCAGTATGGCCCCATTCCCCAGTATGGCCCCATTCCTCAGTAGGGCCCGTTCCCCAGTATGGCTCTGTTCCCCAGTATGGCCCGTTCCCCAGTATGGCTCTGTTCCTCAGTATGGCTCTGTTCCACAGTAGGGCTCCATTCCCCAGTATGGCCCCGTTCCCCAGTATGGCTCCATTCCCCAGTATGGCTCTGTTCCTCAGTAGGGTCCGTTCCCCAGTATGGCTCTGTTCCTCAGTAGTGCCCATTCCCCAGTATGGCTCCGTTCCCAAGTATGGCTCTGTTCCTCAGTACGGCCCGTTCCCCATTATGGCTCTGTTCCCATGTATGGCCCCGTTCCCCAGTATGGCCCGCTCCCCAGTATGGCCCCGTTCCCCAGTATGGCCCCATTCCCTAGTACGGCCCATTCCCCAGTATGGCCCCGTTCCCCAGTATGGCTCTGTTCCCCAGTATGGCCCCGTTCCTCAGTATGGCTCTGTTCCCCAGTATGGCCCCGTTCCCCAGTATGGGCCCGTTCTCCAGAATGGCCTCCTTCCCCAGTCTGGCTCTGTTCCCCAGTATGGCTCTGTTCCCCAGTATAGCCCCGTTCCCCAGTATGGCCCCATTCCCCAGTACGGCCCATTCCCCAGTATGGCTCCGTTCCCAGTATGGCCCCATTCCCCAGTATGGCTCCGTTCCCCAGTATGGCTCCGTTCCCCAGTATGGCTCTGTTCCCCAGTATGGCCCCATTCCCCAATATGGCTCCGTTCTCCAGTATGGCCCCATTCCCCAGTACGGCCCATTCCCCAGTATGGCTCCGTTCCCCAGTATGGCCCCATTCCCCAGTATGGCCCCATTCCCTACTACGGCCCATTCCCCAGTGTGGCCCCGTTCCCCACTTTGGCTCTGTTCCCCAGTATGGCCCCGTTCCTCAGTATGGCTCCGTTCCCCAGTATGGCCCCATTCCCCAGTATGGCTCTGTTCCCCAGTATAGCCACGTTCCCCAGTATGGCCCCATTCCCCAGTACGCCCCATTCCCCAGTATGGCTCCGTTCCCCAGTATGGCCCCATTCCAAAGTATGGCTCCGTTCCCCAGTATAGCCCCGTTCCCCAGTATGGGCCCGTTCCCCAGTATGGCCCCATTCCCCAGTATGGCTCTGTTCCCCAGTATAGTCCCATTCCCCAGTATGGCCCCGTTCCCCAGTATTGCCCGTTCCCCAGTATGGCTCTGTTCCCCAGTATAGCCCCGTTCCACAGTATGGCCCCATTCCCCAGTATGGGCCCGTTGCCCTGTAATGCCCCGTTCCCCAGTATGGCTCCGTTCCCCAGTATTGCCCATTCCCCAGTATGGCTCTGTTCCCCAGTATAGCCCCGTTCCCCAGTAGGGCTCCGTTCCCCAGTATGGGCCCGTTGCCCTGTATGGCCCCGTTCCCCAGTATGGCTCCGTTCCCCAGTATGGGCCCGTTCCCCAATATGGCCCCATTCCCCAGTATGGCTCTGTTCCCCAGTAAAGCCCCGTTCCCCAGTATGGCCCCGTTCCCCAGTATGGCCCTTTCCCCAGTATGGCTCTGTTCCCCAGTATGGCCCTGTTCCCCAGTATGGCCCCATTCCCCAGTATGGCCCCGTTCCCCAGTATGGCCCCTTTCCCCAGTATGGCCCCGTTCCCCAGTATGGCCCCGTTCCCCAGTATGGCCCTGTTCCGCAGTATGGCCCCGTTCCCCAGTATGGCCCCTTTCCCCAGTATGGCCCCGTTCCCCAGTATGGCCCCGTTCCCCAGTATGGCCCCGTTCCCCAGTATGGCTCTGTTCCCCAGTATATCCCCGTTCCCCAGTATGGCCCCATTCCCCAGTATGGCCCGTTCCCCAGTATGGCCCACTTCCCCAGTATGGCCCCATTCCTCAGTAGGGCCCGTTCCCCAGTATGGCTCTGTTCCCCAGTATGGCCCGTTCCCCAGTATGGCTCTGTTCCTCAGTATGGCTCTGTTCCACAGTAGGGCTCCATTCCCCAGTATGGCCCCGTTCCCCAGTGTGGCTCCATTCCCCAGTATGGCTCTGTTCCTCAGTATGGTCCATTCCCCAGTATGGCTCTGTTCCTCAGTAGTGCCCGTTCCCCAGTATGGCTCCGTTCCCAAGTATGGCTCTGTTCCTCAGTACGGCCCGTTCCCCAGTATGGCTCTGTTCCCATGTATGGCCCCGTTCCCCAGTACGGCCCGCTCCCCAGTATGGCCCCGTTCCCCAGTATGGCCCCGTTTCCCAGTATGGCCCCATTCCCCAGTACGGCCCATTCCCCAGTATGGCCCATTCCCCAGTATGGGCTCGTTCCCCAGTATGGCCCCATTCCCCAGTACGGCCCATTCCCCAGTTTGGCCCCATTCCCCAGTACGGCCCATTCCCCATTATGGCCCCATTTCCCAGTATGGGCCCGTTCCCCAGTATGGCCCCATTCCCCAGTATGGCCCCATTCCCTAGTACGGCCCATTCCCCAGTATGGCCCCATTCCCCAGTATGGCTCTGTTCCCCAGTATGGCCCCGTTCCTCAGTATGGCTCTGTTCCCCAGTATGGCCCCGTTCCCCAGTATGGGCCCGTTCTCCAGAATGGCCTCCTTCCCCAGTCTGGCTCTGTTCCCCAGTATGGCTCTGTTCCCCAGTATAGCCCCGTTCCCCAGTATGGCCCCATTCCCCAGTATGGCCCCATTCCCCAGTACGGCTCATTCCCCAGTATGGCTCCGTTCCCCAGTATGGCCCCATTCCCCAGTATGGCTCTGTTCCCCAGTATAGCCCCGTTCCCCAGTATGGCTCTGTTCCCCAGTATAGCCCCGTTCCCCAGTATGGGCCCGTTTCCCAGTATTGCCCTTTCCCCAGTATGGCTCTGTTCCCCAGTATAGCCCCGTTCCCCAGTAGGGCTCCGTTCCCCAGTATGGGCCCGTTGCCCTGTATGGCCCCGTTCCCCAGTATGGCCCCATTCCCCAGTATGGCTCCGTTCCCCAGTATGGCCCCATTCCCCAGTATGGCTCCGTTCCCCAGTATAGCTCCGTTCCCCAGTATGGGCCCGTTCCCCAGTATGGCCCCATTCCCCAGTATGGCTCCGTTCCCCAGTATGGCCCCATTCCCCAGTATGGCCCCGTTCCCCAGTATAGCCCCGTTCCCCAGTAGGGCTCCGTTCCCCAGTATGGGCACGTTGCCCTGTATGGCCCCGTTCCCCAGTATGGCTCCGTTCCCCAATATGGGCCCGTTCCCCAGTATGGCCCGCTCCCCAGTATGGCCCCGTTCCCCAGTATGGCCCCGTTCCCCAGTATGGCCCCATTCCCCAGTACGGCCCATTCCCCAGTATGGCCCCATTCCCCAGTATGGGCTCGTTCCCCAGTATGGCCCCATTCCCAAGTACGGCCCCTTCCCCAGTATGGCCCCATTCCCCAGTACGGCCCATTCCCCAGTATGGCCCATTCCCCAGTATGGGCTCGTTCCCCAGTATGGCCCCATTCCCCAGTACGGCCCATTCCCCAGTTTGGCCCCATTCCCCAGTACGGCCCATTCCCCATTATGGCCCCATTTCCCAGTATGGGCCCGTTCCCCAGTATGGCCCCATTCCCCAGTATGGCCCCATTCCCTAGTACGGCCCATTCCCCAGTATGGCCCCATTCCCCAGTATGGCTCTGTTCCCCAGTATGGCCCCGTTCCTCAGTATGGCTCTGTTCCCCAGTATGGCCCCGTTCCCCAGTATGGGCCCGTTCTCCAGAATGGCCTCCTTCCCCAGTCTGGCTCTGTTCCCCAGTATGGCTCTGTTCCCCAGTATAGCCCCGTTCCCCAGTATGGCCCCATTCCCCAGTATGGCCCCATTCCCCAGTACGGCTCATTCCCCAGTATGGCTCCGTTCCCCAGTATGGCCCCATTCCCCAGTATGGCTCTGTTCCCCAGTATAGCCCCGTTCCCCAGTATGGCTCTGTTCCCCAGTATAGCCCCGTTCCCCAGTATGGGCCCGTTCCCCAGTATGGCCCCATTCCCCAGTATCGCTCTGTTCCCCAGTATAGTACCGTTCCCCAGTATGGCCCCGTTTCCCAGTATTGCCCTTTCCCCAGTATGGCTCTGTTCCCCAGTATAGCCCCGTTCCCCAGTAGGGCTCCGTTCCCCAGTATGGGCCGGTTGCCCTGTATGGCCCCGTTCCCCAGTATGGCCCCATTCCCCAGTATGGCTCCGTTCCCCAGTATGGCCCCATTCCCCAGTATGGCTCCGTTCCCCAGTATAGCTCCGTTCCCCAGTATGGGCCCGTTCCCCAGTATGGCCCCATTCCCCAGTATGGCTCCGTTCCCCAGTATGGCCCCATTCCCCAGTATGGCCCCGTTCCCCAGTATAGCCCCGTTCCCCAGTAGGGCTCCGTTCCCCAGTATGGGCACGTTGCCCTGTATGGCCCCGTTCCCCAGTATGGCTCCGTTCCCCAATATGGGCCCGTTCCCCAGTATGGCCCCGTTCCCCAGTATGGCCCCGTTCCCCAGTATGGCCCCATTCCCCAGTACGGCCCATTCCCCAGTATGGCCCCATTCCCCAGTATGGGCTCGTTCCCCAGTATGGCCCCATTCCCAAGTACGGCCCCTTCCCCAGTATGGCCCCATTCCCCAGTACGGCCCATTCCCCAGTATGGCCCCATTCCCCAGGATGGGCCCGTTCCCCAGTATGGCCCCATTCCCCAGTATGGCCCCATTCCCTAGTACGGCCCATTCCCCAGTGTGGCCCCGTTCCCCACTTTGGCTCTGTTCCCCAGTATGGCCCCGTTCCTCAGTATGGCTCCGTTCCCCAGTATGGCCCCATTCCCCAGTATGGCTCTGTTCCCCAGTATAGCCACGTTCCCCAGTATGGCCCCATTCCCCAGTACGGCCCATTCCCCAGTATGGCTCCGTTCCCCAGTATGGCCCCATTCCCCAGTATGGCTCCGTTCCCCAGTATAGCCCCGTTCCCCAGTATGGGCCCGTTCCCCAGTATGGCCCCATTCCCCAGTATGGCTCTGTTCCCCAGTATAGTCCCGTTCCCCAGTAGGGCTCTGTTCCCCAGTATAGCCCCGTTCCCCAGTATGGCCCCATTCCCCAGTATGGCTCCGTTCCCCAGTATTGCCCATTCCCCAGTATGGCTCTGTTCCCCAGTATAGCCCCGTTCCCCAGTAGGGCTCCGTTCCCCAGTATGGGCCCGTTGCCCTGTATGGCCCCGTTCCCCAGTATGGCTCCGTTCCCCAGTATGGGCCCGTTCCCCAATATGGCCCCATTCCCCAGTATGGCTCTGTTCCCCAGTATAGCCCCGTTCCCCAGTATGGCCCCGTTCCCCAGTATGGCCCTTTCCCCAGTATGGCTCTGTTCCCCAGTATGGCCCTGTTCCCCAGTATGGCCCTGTTCCCCAGTATGGCTCTGTTCCCCAGTATGGCCCCATTCCCCAGTATGGCCCCATTCCCTAGTACGGCCCATTCCCCAGTGTGGCCCCGTTCCCCACTTTGGCTCTGTTCCCCAGTATGGCCCCGTTCCCCAGTATGGCTCTGTTCCCCAGTATAGCCCCGTTCCACAGTATGGCCCCATTCCCCAGTATGGCCCGTTCCCCAGTATGGCCCCATTCCCCAGTATGGCCCGTTCCCCAGTATGGCTCTGTTCCTCAGTATGGCTCTGTTCCACAGTAGGGCTCCATTCCCCAGTATGGCCCCATTCCCCAGTATGGCTCCGTTCCCCAGTATAGCTCCGTTCCCCAGTATGGGCCCGTTCCCCAGTATGGCCCCATTCCCCAGTATGGCTCTGTTCCCCAGTATAGCCCAGTTCCCCAGTATGGCTCTGTTCCCCAGTATGGCCCCGTTCCTCAGTATGGCTCTGTTCCCCAGTATGGCCCCGTTCCCCAGTATGGCTCTGTTCCCCAGTATAGTCCCGTTCCCCAGTATGGCCCCGTTCCCCAGTAGGGCTCCGTTCCCCAGTATGGCCCTTTCCCCAGTATGGCCCTGTTCCCCAGTATGGCCCTGTTCCCCAGTATGGCTCTGTTCCCCAGTATGGCCCCATTCCCCAGTATGGCCCCATTCCCTAGTACGGCCCATTCCCCAGTGTGGCCCCGTTCCCCACTTTGGCTCCGTTCCCCAGTATGGCCCCATTCCCCAGTATGGCCCCATTCCCTACTACGGCCCATTCCCCAGTGTGGCCCCGTTCCCCACTTTGGCTCTGTTCCCCAGTATGGCCCCGTTCCTCAGTATGGCTCCGTTCCCCAGTATGGCCCCATTCCCCAGTATGGCTCTGTTCCCCAGTATAGCCACGTTCCCCAGTATGGCCCCATTCCCCAGTACGCCCCATTCCCCAGTATGGCTCCGTTCCCCAGTATGGCCCCATTCCAAAGTATGGCTCCGTTCCCCAGTATAGCCCCGTTCCCCAGTATGGGCCCGTTCCCCAGTATGGCCCCATTCCCCAGTATGGCTCTGTTCCCCAGTATAGTCCCATTCCCCAGTATGGCCCCGTTCCCCAGTATTGCCCGTTCCCCAGTATGGCTCTGTTCCCCACTATAGCCCCGTTCCCCAGTAGGGCTCTGTTCCCCAGTATGGGCCCGTTGCCCTGTAATGCCCCGTTCCCCAGTATGGCTCCGTTCCCCAGTATTGCCCATTCCCCAGTATGGCTCTGTTCCCCAGTATAGCCCCGTTCCCCAGTAGGGCTCCGTTCCCCAGTATGGGCCCGTTGCCCTGTATGGCCCCGTTCCCCAGTATGGCTCCGTTCCCCAGTATGGGCCCGTTCCCCAATATGGCCCCATTCCCCAGTATGGCTCTGTTCCCCAGTAAAGCCCCGTTCCCCAGTATGGCCCCGTTCCCCAGTATGGCCCTTTCCCCAGTATGGCTCTGTTCCCCAGTATGGCCCTGTTCCCCAGTATGGCCCCATTCCCCAGTATGGCCCCGTTCCCCAGTATGGCCCCTTTCCCCAGTATGGCCCCGTTCCCCAGTATGGCCCCGTTCCCCAGTATGGCCCTGTTCCGCAGTATGGCCCCGTTCCCCAGTATGGCCCCTTTCCCCAGTATGGCCCCGTTCCCCAGTATGGCCCCGTTCCCCAGTATGGCCCCGTTCCCCAGTATGGCTCTGTTCCCCAGTATAGCCCCGTTCCCCAGTATGGCCCCATTCCCCAGTATGGCCCGTTCCCCAGTATGGCCCACTTCCCCAGTATGGCCCCATTCCTCAGTAGGGCCCGTTCCCCAGTATGGCTCTGTTCCCCAGTATGGCCCGTTCCCCAGTATGGCTCTGTTCCTCAGTATGGCTCTGTTCCACAGTAGGGCTCCATTCCCCAGTATGGCCCCGTTCCCCAGTGTGGCTCCATTCCCCAGTATGGCTCTGTTCCTCAGTATGGTCCATTCCCCAGTATGGCTCTGTTCCTCAGTAGTGCCCGTTCCCCAGTATGGCTCCGTTCCCAAGTATGGCTCTGTTCCTCAGTACGGCCCGTTCCCCAGTATGGCTCTGTTCCCATGTATGGCCCCGTTCCCCAGTACGGCCCGCTCCCCAGTATGGCCCCGTTCCCCAGTATGGCCCCGTTTCCCAGTATGGCCGCATTCCCCAGTACGGCCCATTCCCCAGTATGGCCCATTCCCCAGTATGGGCTCGTTCCCCAGTATGGCCCCATTCCCCAGTACGGCCCATTCCCCAGTATGGCCCCATTCCCCAGTACGGCCCATTCCCCATTATGGCCCCATTTCCCAGTATGGGCCCGTTCCCCAGTATGGCCCCATTCCCCAGTATGGCCCCATTCCCTAATACGGCCCATTCCCCAGTATGGCCCCATTCCCCAATATGGCTCTGTTCCCCAGTATGGCCCCGTTCCTCAGTATGGCTCTGTTCCCCAGTATGGCCCCGTTCCCCAGTATGGGCCCGTTCTCCAGAATGGCCTCCTTCCCCAGTCTGGCTCTGTTCCCCAGTATGGCTCTGTTCCCCAGTATAGCCCCGTTCCCCAGTATGGCCCCATTCCCCAGTATGGCCCCATTCCCCAGTACGGCTCATTCCCCAGTATGGCTCCGTTCCCCAGTATGGCCCCATTCCCCACTATGGCTCTGTTCCCCAGTATAGCCCCGTTCCCCAGTATGGCTCTGTACCCCAGTATAGCCCCGTTCCCCAGTGTGGCCCCATTCCCCATTATGGCTCTGTTCCCCAGTATAGTACCGTTCCCCAGTATGGCCCCGTTTCCCAGTATTGCCCGTTCCCCAGTATGGCTCTGTTCCCCAGTATAGCCCCGTTCCCCAGTATGGCTCTGTTCCCCAGTATGGCCCGTTCCCCAGTATGGCTCTGTTCCTCAGTATGGCTCTGTTCCACAGTAGGGCTCCATTCCCCAGTATGGCTCCGTTCCCCAGTATGGCCCCATTCCCCAGTATGGCCCCGTTCCCCAGTATAGCCCCGTTCCCCAGTAGGGCTCCGTTCCCCAGTATGGGCCCGTTGCCCTGTATGGCCCCGTTCCCCAGTATGGCTCCGTTCCCCAATATGGGCCCGTTCCCCAGTATGGCCCGCTCCCCAGTATGGCCCCGTTCCCCAGTATGGCCCCGTTCCCCAGTATGGCCCCATTCCCCAGTACGGCCCATTCCCCAGTATGGCCCCATTCCCCAGTATGGGCTCGTTCCCCAGTATGGCCCCATTCCCAAGTACGGCCCCTTCCCCAGTATGGCCCCATTCCCCAGTACGGCCCATTCCCCAGTATGGCCCCATTCCCCAGGATGGGCCCGTTCCCCAGTATGGCCCCATTCCCCAGTACGGCCCCATTCCCTAGTACGGCCCCATTCCCCAGTATGGCCCCATTCCCCAGGATGGGCCCGTTCCCCAGTATGGCCCCATTCCCCAGTATGGCCCCATTCCCAAGTACGGCCCCTTCCCCAGTATGGCCCCATTCCCCAGTACGGCCCATTCCCCAGTATGGCCCCATTCCCCAGTATGGCCCCGTTCCTCAGTATGGCTCCGTTCCCCAGTATGGCCCCATTCCCCAGTATGGCTCTGTTCCCCAGTATAGCCACGTTCCCCAGTATGGCCCCATTCCCCAGTACGGCCCATTCCCCAGTATGGCTCCGTTCCCCAGTTTGGCACCATTCCCCAGTATGGCTCCGTTCCCCAGTATAGCCCCGTTCCCCAGTATGGGCCCGTTCCCCAGTATGGCCCCATTCCCCAGTATGGCTCTGTTCCCCAGTATAGTCCCGTTCCCCAGTAGGGCTCTGTTCCCCAGTATAGCCCCGTTCCCCAGTATGGCCCCATTCCCCAGTATGGCTCCGTTCCCCAGTATTGCCCATTCCCCAGTATGGCCCCGTTCCCCAGTATGGCTCCGTTCCCCAGTATGGGCCCGTTCCCCAATATGGCCCCATTCCCCAGTATGGCTCTGTTCCCCAGTATAGCCCCGTTCCCCAGTATGGCCCCGTTCCCCAGTATGGCCCTTTCCCCAGTATGGCCCTGTTCCCCAGTATGGCCCTGTTCCCCAGTATGGCTCTGTTCCCCAGTATGGCCCCATTCCCCAGTATGGCCCCATTCCCTAGTACGGCCCATTCCCCAGTGTGGCCATGTTCCCCACTTTGGCTCTGTTCCCCAGTATGGCCCCGTTCCCCAGTATGGCTCTGTTCCCCAGTATAGCCCCGTTCCACAGTATGGCCCCATTCCCCAGTATGGCCCGTTCCCCAGTATGGCCCCATTCCCCAGTATGGCCCCATTCCTCAGTAGGGCCCGTTCCCCAGTATGGCTCTGTTCCCCAGTATGGCCCGTTCCCCAGTATGGCTCTGTTCCTCAGTATGGCTCTGTTCCACAGTAGGGCTCCATTCCCCAGTATGGCCCCGTTCCCCAGTATGGCTCCATTCCCCAGTATGGCTCTGTTCCTCAGTAGGGTCCGTTCCCCAGTATGGCTCTGTTCCTCAGTAGTGCCCATTCCCCAGTATGGCTCCGTTCCCAAGTATGGCTCTGTTCCTCAGTACGGCCCGTTCCCCATTATGGCTCTGTTCCCATGTATGGCCCCGTTCCCCAGTATGGCCCGCTCCCCAGTATGGCCCCGTTCCCCAGTATGGCCCCATTCCCTAGTACGGCCCATTCCCCAGTATGGCCCCGTTCCCCAGTATGGCTCTGTTCCCCAGTATGGCCCCGTTCCTCAGTATGGCTCTGTTCCCCAGTATGGCCCCGTTCCCCAGTATGGGCCCGTTCTCCAGAATGGCCTCCTTCCCCAGTCTGGCTCTGTTCCCCAGTATGGCTCTGTTCCCCAGTATAGCCCCGTTCCCCAGTATGGCCCCATTCCCCAGTACGGCCCATTCCCCAGTATGGCTCCGTTCCCAGTATGGCCCCATTCCCCAGTATGGCTCCGTTCCCCAGTATGGCTCCGTTCCCCAGTATGGCTCTGTTCCCCAGTATGGCCCCATTCCCCAGTATGGCTCCGTTCTCCAGTATGGCCCCATTCCCCAGTACGGCCCATTCCCCAGTATGGCTCCGTTCCCCAGTATGGCCCCATTCCCCAGTATGGCCCCATTCCCTACTACGGCCCATTCCCCAGTGTGGCCCCGTTCCCCACTTTGGCTCTGTTCCCCAGTATGTCCCCGTTCCTCAGTATGGCTCCGTTCCCCAGTATGGCCCCATTCCCCAGTATGGCTCTGTTCCCCAGTATAGCCACGTTCCCCAGTATGGCCCCATTCCCCAGTACGCCCCATTCCCCAGTATGGCTCCGTTCCCCAGTATGGCCCCATTCCAAAGTATGGCTCCGTTCCCCAGTATAGCCCCGTTCCCCAGTATGGGCCCGTTCCCCAGTATGGCCCCATTCCCCAGTATGGCTCTGTTCCCCAGTATAGTCCCATTCCCCAGTATGGCCCCGTTCCCCAGTATTGCCCGTTCCCCAGTATGGCTCTGTTCCCCACTATAGCCCCGTTCCCCAGTAGGGCTCTGTTCCCCAGTATGGGCCCGTTGCCCTGTAATGCCCCGTTCCCCAGTATGGCTCCGTTCCCCAGTATTGCCCATTCCCCAGTATGGCTCTGTTCCCCAGTATAGCCCCGTTCCCCAGTAGGGCTCCGTTCCCCAGTATGGGCCCGTTGCCCTGTATGGCCCCGTTCCCCAGTATGGCTCCGTTCCCCAGTATGGGCCCGTTCCCCAATATGGCCCCATTCCCCAGTATGGCTCTGTTCCCCAGTAAAGCCCCGTTCCCCAGTATGGCCCCGTTCCCCAGTATGGCCCTTTCCCCAGTATGGCTCTGTTCCCCAGTATGGCCCTGTTCCCCAGTATGGCCCCATTCCCCAGTATGGCCCCGTTCCCCAGTATGGCCCCTTTCCCCAGTATGGCCCCGTTCCCCAGTATGGCCCCGTTCCCCAGTATGGCCCTGTTCCGCAGTATGGCCCCGTTCCCCAGTATGGCCCCTTTCCCCAGTATGGCCCCGTTCCCCAGTATGGCCCCGTTCCCCAGTATGGCCCCGTTCCCCAGTATGGCTCTGTTCCCCAGTATAGCCCCGTTCCCCAGTATGGCCCCATTCCCCAGTATGGCCCGTTCCCCAGTATGGCCCACTTCCCCAGTATGGCCCCATTCCTCAGTAGGGCCCGTTCCCCAGTATGGCTCTGTTCCCCAGTATGGCCCGTTCCCCAGTATGGCTCTGTTCCTCAGTATGGCTCTGTTCCACAGTAGGGCTCCATTCCCCAGTATGGCCCCGTTCCCCAGTGTGGCTCCATTCCCCAGTATGGCTCTGTTCCTCAGTATGGTCCATTCCCCAGTATGGCTCTGTTCCTCAGTAGTGCCCGTTCCCCAGTATGGCTCCGTTCCCAAGTATGGCTCTGTTCCTCAGTACGGCCCGTTCCCCAGTATGGCTCTGTTCCCATGTATGGCCCCGTTCCCCAGTACGGCCCGCTCCCCAGTATGGCCCCGTTCCCCAGTATGGCCCCGTTTCCCAGTATGGCACCATTCCCCAGTACGGCCCATTCCCCAGTATGGCCCATTCCCCAGTATGGGCTCGTTCCCCAGTATGGCCCCATTCCCCAGTACGGCCCATTCCCCAGTTTGGCCCCATTCCCCAGTACGGCCCATTCCCCATTATGGCCCCATTTCCCAGTATGGGCCCGTTCCCCAGTATGGCCCCATTCCCCAGTATGGCCCCATTCCCTAGTACGGCCCATTCCCCAGTATGGCCCCATTCCCCAGTATGGCTCTGTTCCCCAGTATGGCCCCGTTCCTCAGTATGGCTCTGTTCCCCAGTATGGCCCCGTTCCCCAGTATGGGCCCGTTCTCCAGAATGGCCTCCTTCCCCAGTCTGGCTCTGTTCCCCAGTATGGCTCTGTTCCCCAGTATAGCCCCGTTCCCCAGTATGGCCCCATTCCCCAGTATGGCCCCATTCCCCAGTACGGCTCATTCCCCAGTATGGCTCCGTTCCCCAGTATGGCCCCATTCCCCAGTATGGCTCTGTTCCCCAGTATAGCCCCGTTCCCCAGTATGGCTCTGTTCCCCAGTATAGCCCCGTTCCCCAGTATGGGCCCGTTCCCCAGTATGGCCCCATTCCCCAGTATGGCTCTGTTCCCCAGTATAGTACCGTTCCCCAGTATGGCCCCGTTTCCCAGTATTGCCCTTTCCCCAGTATGGCTCTGTTCCCCAGTATAGCCCCGTTCCCCAGTAGGGCTCCGTTCCCCAGTATGGGCCCGTTGCCCTGTATGGCCCCGTTCCCCAGTATGGCCCCATTCCCCAGTATGGCTCCGTTCCCCAGTATGGCCCCATTCCCCAGTATGGCTCCGTTCCCCAGTATAGCTCCGTTCCCCAGTATGGGCCCGTTCCCCAGTATGGCCCCATTCCCCAGTATGGCTCCGTTCCCCAGTATGGCCCCATTCCCCAGTATGGCCCCGTTCCCCAGTATAGCCCCGTTCCCCAGTAGGGCTCCGTTCCCCAGTATGGGCACGTTGCCCTGTATGGCCCCGTTCCCCAGTATGGCTCCGTTCCCCAATATGGGCCCGTTCCCCAGTATGGCCCGCTCCCCAGTATGGCCCCGTTCCCCAGTATGGCCCCGTTCCCCAGTATGGCCCCATTCCCCAGTACGGCCCATTCCCCAGTATGGCCCCATTCCCCAGTATGGGCTCGTTCCCCAGTATGGCCCCATTCCCAAGTACGGCCCCTTCCCCAGTATGGCCCCATTCCCCAGTACGGCCCATTCCCCAGTATGGCCCATTCCCCAGTATGGGCTCGTTCCCCAGTATGGCCCCATTCCCCAGTACGGCCCATTCCCCAGTTTGGCCCCATTCCCCAGTACGGCCCATTCCCCATTATGGCCCCATTTCCCAGTATGGGCCCGTTCCCCAGTATGGCCCCATTCCCCAGTATGGCCCCATTCCCTAGTACGGCCCATTCCCCAGTATGGCCCCATTCCCCAGTATGGCTCTGTTCCCCAGTATGGCCCCGTTCCTCAGTATGGCTCTGTTCCCCAGTATGGCCCCGTTCCCCAGTATGGGCCCGTTCTCCAGAATGGCCTCCTTCCCCAGTCTGGCTCTGTTCCCCAGTATGGCTCTGTTCCCCAGTATAGCCCCGTTCCCCAGTATGGCCCCATTCCCCAGTATGGCCCCATTCCCCAGTACGGCTCATTCCCCAGTATGGCTCCGTTCCCCAGTATGGCCCCATTCCCCAGTATGGCTCTGTTCCCCAGTATAGCCCCGTTCCCCAGTATGGCTCTGTTCCCCAGTATAGCCCCGTTCCCCAGTATGGGCCCGTTCCCCAGTATGGCCCCATTCCCCAGTATGGCTCTGTTCCCCAGTATAGTACCGTTCCCCAGTATGGCCCCGTTTCCCAGTATTGCCCTTTCCCCAGTATGGCTCTGTTCCCCAGTATAGCCCCGTTCCCCAGTAGGGCTCCGTTCCCCAGTATGGGCCGGTTGCCCTGTATGGCCCCGTTCCCCAGTATGGCCCCATTCCCCAGTATGGCTCCGTTCCCCAGTATGGCCCCATTCCCCAGTATGGCTCCGTTCCCCAGTATAGCTCCGTTCCCCAGTATGGGCCCGTTCCCCAGTATGGCCCCATTCCCCAGTATGGCTCCGTTCCCCAGTATGGCCCCATTCCCCAGTATGGCCCCGTTCCCCAGTATAGCCCCGTTCCCCAGTAGGGCTCCGTTCCCCAGTATGAGCACGTTGCCCTGTATGGCCCCGTTCCCCAGTATGGCTCCGTTCCCCAATATGGGCCCGTTCCCCAGTATGGCCCGCTCCCCAGTATGGCCCCGTTCCCCAGTATGGCCCCGTTCCCCAGTATGGCCCCATTCCCCAGTACGGCCCATTCCCCAGTATGGCCCCATTCCCCAGTATGGGCTCGTTCCCCAGTATGGCCCCATTCCCAAGTACGGCCCCTTCCCCAGTATGGCCCCATTCCCCAGTACGGCCCATTCCCCAGCATGGCCCCATTCCCCAGGATGGGCCCGTTCCCCAGTATGGCCCCATTCCCCAGTATGGCCCCATTCCCTAGTACGGCCCATTCCCCAGTGTGGCCCCGTTCCCCACTTTGGCTCTGTTCCCCAGTATGGCCCCGTTCCTCAGTATGGCTCCGTTCCCCAGTATGGCCCCATTCCCCAGTATGGCTCTGTTCCCCAGTATAGCCACGTTCCCCAGTATGGCCCCATTCCCCAGTACGGCCCATTCCCCAGTATGGCTCCGTTCCCCAGTATGGCCCCATTCCCCAGTATGGCTCCGTTCCCCAGTATAGCCCCGTTCCCCAGTATGGGCCCGTTCCCCAGTATGGCCCCATTCCCCAGTATGGCTCTGTTCCCCAGTATAGTCCCGTTCCCCAGTAGGGCTCTGTTCCCCAGTATAGCCCCGTTCCCCAGTATGGCCCCATTCCCCAGTATGGCTCCGTTCCCCAGTATTGCCCATTCCCCAGTATGGCTCTGTTCCCCAGTATAGCCCCGTTCCCCAGTAGGGCTCCGTTCCCCAGTATGGGCCCGTTGCCCTGTATGGCCCCGTTCCCCAGTATGGCTCCGTTCCCCAGTATGGGCCCTTTCCCCAATATGGCCCCATTCCCCAGTATGGCTCTGTTCCCCAGTATAGCCCCGTTCCCCAGTATGGCCCCGTTCCCCAGTATGGCCCTTTCCCCAGTATGGCTCTGTTCCCCAGTATGGCCCTGTTCCCCAGTATGGCCCTGTTCCCCAGTATGGCTCTGTTCCCCAGTATGGCCCCATTCCCCAGTATGGCCCCATTCCCTAGTACGGCCCATTCCCCAGTGTGGCCCCGTTCCCCACTTTGGCTCTGTTCCCCAGTATGGCCCCGTTCCCCAGTATGGCTCTGTTCCCCAGTATAGCCCCGTTCCACAGTATGGCCCCATTCCCCAGTATGGCCCGTTCCCCAGTATGGCCCCATTCCCCAGTATGGCCCGTTCCCCAGTATGGCTCTGTTCCTCAGTATGGCTCTGTTCCACAGTAGGGCTCCATTCCCCAGTATGGCCCCATTCCCCAGTATGGCTCCGTTCCCCAGTATAGCTCCGTTCCCCAGTATGGGCCCGTTCCCCAGTAT
Source organism: Pristiophorus japonicus (assembly GCF_044704955.1). NCBI lineage: Eukaryota > Metazoa > Chordata > Chondrichthyes > Pristiophoridae > Pristiophorus > Pristiophorus japonicus. Next base: position 131,678,964 of record NC_091991.1, on the reverse strand, counting down.
GGCCCCATTCCCCAGTATGGCTCTGTTCCCCAGTATAGCCCAGTTCCCCAGTATGGCTCTGTTCCCCAGTATGGCCCCGTTCCTCAGTATGGCTCTGTTCCCCAGTATGGCCCCGTTCCCCAGTATGGCTCTGTTCCCCAGTATAGTCCCGTTCCCCAGTATGGCCCCGTTCCCCAGTAGAGCTCCGTTCCCCAGTATGGCCCTTTCCCCAGTATGGCCCTGTTCCCCAGTATGGCCCTGTTCCCCAGTATGTCTCTGTTCCCCAGTATGGCCCCATTCCCCAGTATGGCCCCATTCCCTAGTACGGCCCATTCCCCAGTGTGGCCCCGTTCCCCACTTTGGCTCCGTTCCCCAGTATGGCCCCATTCCCCAGTATGGCCCCATTCCCTACTACGGCCCATTCCCCAGTGTGGCCCCGTTCCCCACTTTGGCTCTGTTCCCCAGTATGGCCCCGTTCCTCAGTATGGCTCCGTTCCCCAGTATGGCCCCATTCCCCAGTATGGCTCTGTTCCCCAGTATAGCCACGTTCCCCAGTATGGCCCCATTCCCCAGTACGCCCCATTCCCCAGTATGGCTCCGTTCCCCAGTATGGCCCCATTCCAAAGTATGGCTCCGTTCCCCAGTATAGCCCCGTTCCCCAGTATGGGCCCGTTCCCCAGTATGGCCCCATTCCCCAGTATGGCTCTGTTCCCCAGTATAGTCCCATTCCCCAGTATGGCCCCGTTCCCCAGTATTGCCCGTTCCCCAGTATGGCTCTGTTCCCCACTATAGCCCCGTTCCCCAGTAGGGCTCTGTTCCCCAGTATGGGCCCGTTGCCCTGTAATGCCCCGTTCCCCAGTATGGCTCCGTTCCCCAGTATTGCCCATTCCCCAGTATGGCTCTGTTCCCCAGTATAGCCCCGTTCCCCAGTAGGGCTCCGTTCCCCAGTATGGGCCCGTTGCCCTGTATGGCCCCGTTCCCCAGTATGGCTCCGTTCCCCAGTATGGGCCCGTTCCCCAATATGGCCCCATTCCCCAGTATGGCTCTGTTCCCCAGTAAAGCCCCGTTCCCCAGTATGGCCCCGTTCCCCAGTATGGCCCTTTCCCCAGTATGGCTCTGTTCCCCAGTATGGCCCTGTTCCCCAGTATGGCCCCATTCCCCAGTATGGCCCCGTTCCCCAGTATGGCCCCTTTCCCCAGTATGGCCCCGTTCCCCAGTATGGCCCCGTTCCCCAGTATGGCCCTGTTCCGCAGTATGGCCCCGTTCCCCAGTATGGCCCCTTTCCCCAGTATGGCCCCGTTCCCCAGTATGGCCCCGTTCCCCAGTATGGCCCCGTTCCCCAGTATGGCTCTGTTCCCCAGTATAGCCCCGTTCCCCAGTATGGCCCCATTCCCCAGTATGGCCCGTTCCCCAGTATGGCCCACTTCCCCAGTATGGCCCCATTCCTCAGTAGGGCCCGTTCCCCAGTATGGCTCTGTTCCCCAGTATGGCCCGTTCCCCAGTATGGCTCTGTTCCTCAGTATGGCTCTGTTCCACAGTAGGGCTCCATTCCCCAGTATGGCCCCGTTCCCCAGTGTGGCTCCATTCCCCAGTATGGCTCTGTTCCTCAGTATGGTCCATTCCCCAGTATGGCTCTGTTCCTCAGTAGTGCCCGTTCCCCAGTATGGCTCCGTTCCCAAGTATGGCTCTGTTCCTCAGTACGGCCCGTTCCCCAGTATGGCTCTGTTCCCATGTATGGCCCCGTTCCCCAGTACGGCCCGCTCCCCAGTATGGCCCCGTTCCCCAGTATGGCCCCGTTTCCCAGTATGGCCCCATTCCCCAGTACGGCCCATTCCCCAGTATGGCCCATTCCCCAGTATGGGCTCGTTCCCCAGTATGGCCCCATTCCCCAGTACGGCCCATTCCCCAGTTTGGCCCCATTCCCCAGTACGGCCCATTCCCCATTATGGCCCCATTTCCCAGTATGGGCCCGTTCCCCAGTATGGCCCCATTCCCCAGTATGGCCCCATTCCCTAGTACGGCCCATTCCCCAGTATGGCCCCATTCCCCAGTATGGCTCTGTTCCCCAGTATGGCCCCGTTCCTCAGTATGGCTCTGTTCCCCAGTATGGCCCCGTTCCCCAGTATGGGCCCGTTCTCCAGAATGGCCTCCTTCCCCAGTCTGGCTCTGTTCCCCAGTATGGCTCTGTTCCCCAGTATAGCCCCGTTCCCCAGTATGGCCCCATTCCCCAGTATGGCCCCATTCCCCAGTACGGCTCATTCCCCAGTATGGCTCCGTTCCCCAGTATGGCCCCATTCCCCAGTATGGCTCTGTTCCCCAGTATAGCCCCGTTCCCCAGTATGGCTCTGTTCCCCAGTATAGCCCCGTTCCCCAGTATGGGCCCGTTCCCCAGTATGGCCCCATTCCCCAGTATGGCTCTGTTCCCCAGTATAGTACCGTTCCCCAGTATGGCCCCGTTTCCCAGTATTGCCCTTTCCCCAGTATGGCTCTGTTCCCCAGTATAGCCCCGTTCCCCAGTAGGGCTCCGTTCCCCAGTATGGGCCCGTTGCCCTGTATGGCCCCGTTCCCCAGTATGGCCCCATTCCCCAGTATGGCTCCGTTCCCCAGTATGGCCCCATTCCCCAGTATGGCTCCGTTCCCCAGTATAGCTCCGTTCCCCAGTATGGGCCCGTTCCCCAGTATGGCCCCATTCCCCAGTATGGCTCCGTTCCCCAGTATGGCCCCATTCCCCAGTATGGCCCCGTTCCCCAGTATAGCCCCGTTCCCCAGTAGGGCTCCGTTCCCCAGTATGGGCACGTTGCCCTGTATGGCCCCGTTCCCCAGTATGGCTCCGTTCCCCAATATGGGCCCGTTCCCCAGTATGGCCCGCTCCCCAGTATGGCCCCGTTCCCCAGTATGGCCCCGTTCCCCAGTATGGCCCCATTCCCCAGTACGGCCCATTCCCCAGTATGGCCCCATTCCCCAGTATGGGCTCGTTCCCCAGTATGGCCCCATTCCCAAGTACGGCCCCTTCCCCAGTATGGCCCCATTCCCCAGTACGGCCCATTCCCCAGTATGGCCCATTCCCCAGTATGGGCTCGTTCCCCAGTATGGCCCCATTCCCCAGTACGGCCCATTCCCCAGTTTGGCCCCATTCCCCAGTACGGCCCATTCCCCATTATGGCCCCATTTCCCAGTATGGGCCCGTTCCCCAGTATGGCCCCATTCCCCAGTATGGCCCCATTCCCTAGTACGGCCCATTCCCCAGTATGGCCCCATTCCCCAGTATGGCTCTGTTCCCCAGTATGGCCCCGTTCCTCAGTATGGCTCTGTTCCCCAGTATGGCCCCGTTCCCCAGTATGGGCCCGTTCTCCAGAATGGCCTCCTTCCCCAGTCTGGCTCTGTTCCCCAGTATGGCTCTGTTCCCCAGTATAGCCCCGTTCCCCAGTATGGCCCCATTCCCCAGTATGGCCCCATTCCCCAGTACGGCTCATTCCCCAGTATGGCTCCGTTCCCCAGTATGGCCCCATTCCCCAGTATGGCTCTGTTCCCCAGTATAGCCCCGTTCCCCAGTATGGCTCTGTTCCCCAGTATAGCCCCGTTCCCCAGTATGGGCCCGTTCCCCAGTATGGCCCCATTCCCCAGTATGGCTCTGTTCCCCAGTATAGTACCGTTCCCCAGTATGGCCCCGTTTCCCAGTATTGCCCTTTCCCCAGTATGGCTCTGTTCCCCAGTATAGCCCCGTTCCCCAGTAGGGCTCCGTTCCCCAGTATGGGCCGGTTGCCCTGTATGGCCCCGTTCCCCAGTATGGCCCCATTCCCCAGTATGGCTCCGTTCCCCAGTATGGCCCCATTCCCCAGTATGGCTCCGTTCCCCAGTATAGCTCCGTTCCCCAGTATGGGCCCGTTCCCCAGTATGGCCCCATTCCCCAGTATGGCTCCGTTCCCCAGTATGGCCCCATTCCCCAGTATGGCCCCGTTCCCCAGTATAGCCCCGTTCCCCAGTAGGGCTCCGTTCCCCAGTATGGGCACGTTGCCCTGTATGGCCCCGTTCCCCAGTATGGCTCCGTTCCCCAATATGGGCCCGTTCCCCAGTATGGCCCGCTCCCCAGTATGGCCCCGTTCCCCAGTATGGCCCCGTTCCCCAGTATGGCCCCATTCCCCAGTACGGCCCATTCCCCAGTATGGCCCCATTCCCCAGTATGGGCTCGTTCCCCAGTATGGCCCCATTCCCAAGTACGGCCCCTTCCCCAGTATGGCCCCATTCCCCAGTACGGCCCATTCCCCAGTATGGCCCCATTCCCCAGGATGGGCCCGTTCCCCAGTATGGCCCCATTCCCCAGTATGGCCCCATTCCCTAGTACGGCCCATTCCCCAGTGTGGCCCCGTTCCCCACTTTGGCTCTGTTCCCCAGTATGGCCCCGTTCCTCAGTATGGCTCCGTTCCCCAGTATGGCCCCATTCCCCAGTATGGCTCTGTTCCCCAGTATAGCCACGTTCCCCAGTATGGCCCCATTCCCCAGTACGGCCCATTCCCCAGTATGGCTCCGTTCCCCAGTATGGCCCCATTCCACAGTATGGCTCCGTTCCCCAGTATAGCCCCGTTCCCCAGTATGGGCCCGTTCCCCAGTATGGCCCCATTCCCCAGTATGGCTCTGTTCCCCAGTATAGTCCCGTTCCCCAGTAGGGCTCTGTTCCCCAGTATAGCCCCGTTCCCCAGTATGGCCCCATTCCCCAGTATGGCTCCGTTCCCCAGTATTGCCCATTCCCCAGTATGGCTCTGTTCCCCAGTATAGCCCCGTTCCCCAGTAGGGCTCCGTTCCCCAGTATGGGCCCGTTGCCCTGTATGGCCCCGTTCCCCAGTATGGCTCCGTTCCCCAGTATGGGCCCGTTCCCCAATATGGCCCCATTCCCCAGTATGGCTCTGTTCCCCAGTATAGCCCCGTTCCCCAGTATGGCCCCGTTCCCCAGTATGGCCCTTTCCCCAGTATGGCTCTGTTCCCCAGTATGGCCCTGTTCCCCAGTATGGCCCTGTTCCCCAGTATGGCTCTGTTCCCCAGTATGGCCCCATTCCCCAGTATGGCCCCATTCCCTAGTACGGCCCATTCCCCAGTGTGGCCCCGTTCCCCACTTTGGCTCTGTTCCCCAGTATGGCCCCGTTCCCCAGTATGGCTCTGTTCCCCAGTATAGCCCCGTTCCACAGTATGGCCCCATTCCCCAGTATGGCCCGTTCCCCAGTATGGCCCCATTCCCCAGTATGGCCCGTTCCCCAGTATGGCTCTGTTCCTCAGTATGGCTCTGTTCCACAGTAGGGCTCCATTCCCCAGTATGGCCCCATTCCCCAGTATGGCTCCGTTCCCCAGTATAGCTCCGTTCCCCAGTATGGGCCCGTTCCCCAGTATGGCCCCATTCCCCAGTATGGCTCTGTTCCCCAGTATAGCCCAGTTCCCCAGTATGGCTCTGTTCCCCAGTATGGCCCCGTTCCTCAGTATGGCTCTGTTCCCCAGTATGGCCCCGTTCCCCAGTATGGCTCTGTTCCCCAGTATAGTCCCGTTCCCCAGTATGGCCCCGTTCCCCAGTAGGGCTCCGTTCCCCAGTATGGCCCTTTCCCCAGTATGGCCCTGTTCCCCAGTATGGCCCTGTTCCCCAGTATGGCTCTGTTCCCCAGTATGGCCCCATTCCCCAGTATGGCCCCATTCCCTAGTACGGCCCATTCCCCAGTGTGGCCCCGTTCCCCACTTTGGCTCTGTTCCCCAGTATGGCCCCGTTCCCCAGTATGGCTCTGTTCCCCAGTATAGCCCCGTTCCACAGTATGGCCCCATTCCCCAGTATGGCCCGTTCCCCAGTATGGCCCCATTCCCCAGTATGGCCCCATTCCTCAGTAGGGCCCGTTCCCCAGTATGGCTCTGTTCCCCAGTATGGCCCGTTCCCCAGTATGGCTCTGTTCCTCAGTATGGCTCTGTTCCACAGTAGGGCTCCATTCCCCAGTATGGCCCCATTCCCCAGTATGGCTCCGTTCCCCAGTATAGCTCCGTTCCCCAGTATGGGCCCGTTCCCCAGTATGGCCCCATTCCCCAGTATGGCTCTGTTCCCCAGTATAGCCCCGTTCCCCAGTATGGCTCTGTTCCCCAGTATGGCCGCGTTCCTCAGTATGGCTCTGTTCCCCAGTATGGCCCCGTTCCCCAGTATGGCTCTGTTCCCCAGTATAGTCCCGTTCCCCAGTATGGCCCCGTTCCCCAGTATTGCCCGTTCCCCAGTATGGCTCTTTTTCCCAGTATAGCCCCGTTCCCCAGTAGGGCTCCGTTCCCCAGTATGGGCCCGTTGCCCTGTATGGCCCCGTTCCCCAGTATGGCCCCGTTCCCCAGTATTGACCGTTCCCCAGTATGGCTCTGTTCCCCAGTATAGCCCCGTTCCCCAGTAGGGCTCCGTTCCCCAGTATGGGCCCGTTGCCCTGTATGGCGCCGTTCCCCAGTATGGCTCCGTTCCCCAGTATGGGCCCGTTCCCCAGTATGGCCCCATTCCCCAGTATGGCTCTGTTCCCCAGTATAGCACCGTTCCCCAGTATGGCCCCGTTCCCCAGTAAGGCCCCGTTCCCCAGTATGGCCCCGTTCCCCAGTATGGCCCTGTTCCCCAGTATGGCCCCCTTCCCCAGTATGGCCCCATTCCCCAGTATGGCCCGTTCCCCAGTATGGCCCCGTTCCCCAGTATGGCCCCGTTCCCCAGTATGGTCCTGTTCCTCAGTAGGACCCATTCCCCAGTATGGCCCCGTTCCCCAGTATGGCCCCGTTCCCCAGTATGGGCCCGTTCCCCAGTATGGCCCCATTCCCGAATATGGGCCCGTTCCCCAGTATGGCCCCATTCCCCAGCATTGCTCCATTCCCCAGTATGGCCCCATTCCCCAGTATGGCTCCGTTCCCCAGTATGGGCCCGTTCCCCAGTATGGCCCCATTGCCCAGTATGGCCCCATTCCCCAGTATGGCCCCGTTCCCCAGTATGGCCCCATTCCCCAGTATGGCTCCGTTCCCCAGTATGGCCCCATTCCCCAGTATGGGCCCGTTCCCCAGTATGGCCCCATTGCCCAATATGGCTCCGTTCCCCAGTATGGCCCCATTCCCCAGTATGGCCCCGTTCCCCAGTATGGCCCCATTCCCCAGTATGGCCCCGTTCCCCAGTATAGGCCCGTTCCCCAGTATAGCCCTGTTCCCCAGTAGGGCTCCGTTCCCCAGTATGGGCACGTTGCCCTGTATGGCCCCGTTCCCCAGTATGGCTCCGTTCCCCAATATGGGCCCGTTCCCCAGTATGGCCCGCTCCCCAGTATGGCCCCGTTCCCCAGTATGGCCCCGTTCCCCAGTATGGCCCCATTCCCCAGTACGGCCCATTCCCCAGTATGGCCCCATTCCCCAGTATGGGCTCGTTCCCCAGTATGGCCCCATTCCCAAGTACGGCCCCTTCCCCAGTATGGCCCCATTCCCCAGTACGGCCCATTCCCCAGTCTGGCCCCATTCCCCAGGATGGGCCCGTTCCCCAGTATGGCCCCATTCCCCAGTATGGCCCCATTCCCTACTACGGCCCATTCCCCAGTGTGGCCCCGTTCCCCACTTTGGCTCTGTTCCCCAGTATGGCCCCGTTCCTCAGTATGGCTCCGTTCCCCAGTATGGCCCCATTCCCCAGTATGGCTCTGTTCCCCAGTATAGCCACGTTCCCCAGTATGGCCCCATTCCCCAGTACGCCCCATTCCCCAGTATGGCTCCGTTCCCCAGTATGGCCCCATTCCCCAGTATGGCTCCGTTCCCCAGTATAGCCCCGTTCCCCAGTATGGGCCCGTTCCCCAGTATGGCCCCATTCCCCAGTATGGCTCTGTTCCCCAGTATAGTCCCGTTCCCCAGTAGGGCTCTGTTCCCCAGTATAGCCCCGTTCCCCAGTATGGCCCCATTCCCCAGTATGGCTCCGTTCCCCAGTATTGCCCATTCCCCAGTATGGCTCTGTTCCCCAGTATAGCCCCGTTCCCCAGTAGGGCTCCGTCCCCCAGTATGGGCCCGTTGCCCTGTATGGCCCCGTTCCCCAGTATGGCTCCGTTCCCCAGTATGGGCCCGTTCCCCAATATGGCCCCATTCCCCAGTATGGCTCTGTTCCCCAGTATAGCCCCGTTCCCCAGTATGGCCCCGTTCCCCAGTATGGCCCTTTCCCCAGTATGGCTCTGTTCCCCAGTATGGCCCTGTTCCCCAGTATGGCCCTGTTCCCCAGTATGGCTCTGTTCCCCAGTATGGCCCCATTCCCCAGTATGGCCCCATTCCCTAGTACGGCCCATTCCCCAGTGTGGCCCCGTTCCCCACTTTGGCTCTGTTCCCCAGTATAGCCCCGTTCCACAGTATGGCCCCATTCCCCAGTATGGCCCGTTCCCCAGTATGGCCCCATTCCCCAGTATGGCCCCATTCCTCAGTAGGGCCCGTTCCCCAGTATGGCTCTGTTCCCCAGTATGGACCGTTCCCCAGTATGGCTCTGTTCCTCAGTATGGCTCTGTTCCACAGTAGGGCTCCATTCCCCAGTATGGCCCCATTCCCCAGTATGGCTCCGTTCCCCAGTATAGCTCCGTTCCCCAGTATGGGCCCGTTCCCCAGTATGGCCCCATTCCCCAGTATGGCTCTGTTCCCCACTATAGCCCCGTTCCCCAGTATGGCTCGGTTCCCCAGTATGGCCCCGTTCCTCAGTATGGCTCTGTTCCCCAGTATGGCCCCGTTCCCCAGTATGGCTCTGTTCCCCAGTATAGTCCCGTTCCCCAGTATGGCCCCGTTCCCCAGTATTGCCCGTTCCCCAGTATGGCTCTTTTCCCCAGTATAGCCCCGTTCCCCAGTAGGGCTCCGTTCCCCAGTATGGGCCCGTTGCCCTGTATGGCCCCGTTCCCCAGTATGGCCCCGTTCCCCAGTATTGACCGTTCCCCAGTATGGCTCTGTTCCCCAGTATAGCCCCGTTCCCCAGTAGGGCTCCGTTCCCCAGTATGGGCCCGTTGCCCTGTATGGCGCCGTTCCCCAGTATGGCTCCGTTCCCCAGTATGGGCCCGTTCCCCAGTATGGCCCCATTCCCCAGTATGGCTCTGTTCCCCAGTATAGCACCGTTCCCCAGTATGGCCCCGTTCCCCAGTATGGCCCCGTTCCCCAGTATGGCCCCGTTCCCCAGTATGGCTCTGTTCCCCAGTATGGCCCCCTTCCCCAGTATGGCCCCGTTCCCCAGTATGGCCCGTTCCCCAGTATGGCCCCGTTCCCCAGTATGGCCCCGTTCCCCAGTATGGTCCTGTTCCTCAGTAGGACCCATTCCCCAGTATGGCCCCGTTCCCCAGTATGGCCCCGTTCCCCAGTATGGGCCCGTTCCCCAGTATGGCCCCATTCCCGAATATGGGCCCGTTCCCCAGTATGGCCCCATTCCCCAGCATTGCTCCATTCCCCAGTATGGCCCCATTCCCCAGTATGGCTCCGTTCCCCAGTATGGGCCCGTTCCCCAGTATGGCCCCATTCCCCTGTATGGCCCCATTCCCCAGTATGGCCCCGTTCCCCAGTATGGCCCCATTCCCCAGTATGGCTCCGTTCCCCAGTATGGCCCCATTCCCCAGTATGGGCCCGTTCCCCAGTATGGCCCCATTGCCCAGTATGGCTCCGTTCCCCAGTATGGCCCCATTCCCCAGTATGGCCCCGTTCCCCAGTATGGCCCCATTCCCCAGTATGGCCCCGTTCCCCAGTATGGGCCCGTTGCCCTGTATGGCCCCGTTCCCCAGTATGGCTCCTTTCCCCAGTCTGGGCCCGTTCCCCAGTATGGCCCGCTCCCCAGTATGGCTCCGTTCCCCAGTATGGGCCCGTTCCCCAGTATGGCCCCATTCCCCAGTATGGCCCCATTCCGCAGTATGGCCCCGTTCCCCAGTATGGCCCCATTCCCCAGTATGGCTCCGTTCCCCAGTATGGCCCCATTCCCCAGTATGGGCCCGTTCCCCAGTATGGCCCCATTCCCCAGTATGGCTCCGTTCCCCAGTATGGCTCCATTCCCCAGTACGGCTCTGTTCCTCAGTAGGGTCCGTTCCCCAGTATGGTTCTGTTCCTCAGTAGTGCCCATTCCCCAGTATGGCTCCGTTCCCAAGTATGGCTCTGTTCCTCAGTACGGCCCGTTCCCCATTATGGCTCTGTTCCCATGTATGGCCCCGTTCCCCAGTATGGCCCGCTCCCCAGTATGGCCCCGTTCCCCGGTATGGCCCCATTCCCTAGTACCGCCCATTCCCCAGTATGGCCCCGTTCCCCAGTATGGCTCTGTTCCCCAGTATGTCCCCGTTCCTCAGTATGGCTCTGTTCCCCAGTATGGCCCCGTTCCCCAGTATGGGCCCGTTCTCCAGAATGGCCTCCTTCCCCAATCTGGCTCTGTTCCCCAGTATGGCTCTGTTCCCCAGTATAGCCCCGTTCCCCAGTATGGCCCCATTCCCCAGTATGGCCCCATTCCCCAGTACGGCCCATTCCCCAGTATGGCTCCGTTCCCCAGTATGGCCCCATTCCCCAGTATGGCTCTGTTCCCCAGTATAGCCCCGTTCCCCAGTATGGCCCCATTCCCCAGTATGGCCCGTTCCCCAGTATGGCCCCATTCCCCAGTATGGCCCCATTCCTCAGTAGGGCCCGTTCCCCAGTATGGCTCTGTTCCCCAGTATGGCCCGTTCCCCAGTATGGCTCTGTTCCTCAGTATGGCTCTGTTCCACAGTAGGGCTCCATTCCCCAGTATGGCCCCATTCCCCAGTATGGCTCCGTTCCCCAGTATAGCTCCGTTCCCCAGTATGGGCCCGTTCCCCAGTATGGCCCCATTCCCCAGTATGGCTCTGTTCCCCAGTATAGCCCCGTTCCCCAGTATGGCTCTGTTCCCCAGTATAGCCCCGTTCCCCAGTATGGGCCCGTTCCCCAGTATGGCCCCATTCCCCAGTATGGCTCCGTTCCCCAGTATAGTCCCGTTCCCCAGTATGGCCCCGTTCCCCAGTATTGCCCGTTCCCCAGTATGGCTCTTTTCCCCAGTATAGCCCCGTTCCCCAGTAGGGCTCCGTTCCCCAGTATGGGCCCGTTGCCCTGTATGGCCCCGTTCCCCAGTATGGCCCCGTTCCCCAGTATTGACCGTTCCCCAGTATGGCTCTGTTCCCCAGTATAGCCCCGTTCCCCAGTAGGGCTCCGTTCCCCAGTATGGGCCCGTTGCCCTGTATGGCGCCGTTCCCCAGTATGGCTCCGTTCCCCAGTATGGGCCCGTTCCCCAGTATGGCCCCATTCCCCAGTATGGCTCTGTTCCCCAGTATAGCACCGTTCCCCAGTATGGCCCCGTTCCCCAGTATGGCCCCGTTCCCCAGTATGGCTCCGTTCCCCAGTATGGCCCCATTCCCCAGTATGGGCCCGTTCCCCAGTATGGCCCCATTCCCCAGTATGGCTCCGTTCCCCAGTATGGCCCCATTCCCCAGTATGGCCCCGTTCCCCAGTATGGCCCCATTCCCCAGTATGGCCCCGTTCCCCAGTATGGGCCCGTTGCCCTGTATGGCCCCGTTCCCCAGTATGGCTCCTTTCCCCAGTATGGGCCCGTTCCCCAGTATGGCCCGCTCCCCTGTATGGCTCCGTTCCCCAGTATGGGCCCGTTCCCCAGTATGGCCCCATTCCCCAGTATGGCCCCATTCCCCAGTATGGCCCCGTTCCCCAATATGGCCCCATTCCCCAGTATGGCTCCGTTCCCCAGTATGGCCCCATTCCCCAGTATGGGCCCGTTCCCCAGTATGGCCCCATTCCCCAGTATGGCTCCGTTCCCCAGTATGGCCCCATTCCCCAGTATGGCCCCGTTCCCCAGTATAGCCCCGTTCCCCAGTAGGGCTCCGTTCCCCAGTATGGGCCCGTTGCCCTGTATGGCCCCGTTCCCCAGTATGGCTCCGTTCCCCAATATGGGCCCGTTCCCCAGTATGGCCCGCTCCCCAGTATGGCCCCGTTCCCCAGTATGGCCCCGTTCCCCAGTATGGCCCCATTCCCCAGTACGGCCCATTCCCCAGTATGGCCCCATTCCCCAGTATGGGCTCGTTCCCCAGTATGGCCCCATTCCCAAGTACGGCCCCTTCCCCAGTATGGCCCCATTCCCCAGTACGGCCCATTCCCCAGTATGGCCCCATTCCCCAGGATGGGCCCGTTCCCCAGTATATCCCCATTCCCCAGTATGGCCCCATTCCCTAGTACGGCCCATTCCCCAGTGTGGCCCCGTTCCCCACTTTGGCTCTGTTCCCCAGTATGGCCCCGTTCCTCAGTATGGCTCCGTTCCCCAGTATGGCCCCATTCCCCAGTATGGCTCTGTTCCCCAGTATAGCCACGTTCCCCAGTATGGCCCCATTCACCAGTACGGCCCATTCCCCAGTATGGCTCCGTTCCCCAGTATGGCCCCATTCCCCAGTATGGCTCCGTTCCCCAGTTTAGCCCCGTTCCCCAGTATGGGCCCGTTCCCCAGTATGGCCCCATTCCCCAGTATGGCTCTGTTCCCCAGTATAGTCCCGTTCCCCAGTAGGGCTCTGTTCCCCAGTATAGCCCCGTTCCCCAGTATGGCCCCATTCCCCAGTATGGCTCCGTTCCCCAGTATTGCCCATTCCCCAGTATGGCTCCGTTCCCAAGTATGGCTCTGTTCCTCAGTACGGCCCGTTCCCCATTATGGCTCTGTTCCCATGTATGGCCCCGTTCCCCAGTATGGCCCGCTCCCCAGTATGGCCCCGTTCCCCAGTATGGCCCCATTCCCTAGTACCGCCCATTCCCCAGTATGGCCCCGTTCCCCAGTATGGGCCCGTTCACCAGAATGGCCTCCTTCCCCAGTCTGGCTCTGTTCCCCAGTATGGCTCTGTTCCCCAGTATAGCCCCGTTCCCCAGTATGGCCCCATTCCCCAGTATGGCCCCATTCCCCAGTACGGCCCATTCCCCAGTATGGCTCCGTTCCCCAGTATGGCCCCATTCCCCAGTATGGCTCTGTTCCCCAGTATAGCCCCGTTCCCCAGTATGGCCCCATTCCCCAGTATGGCCCGTTCCCCAGTATGGCCCCATTCCCCAGTATGGCCCCATTCCTCAGTAGGGCCCGTTCCCCAGTATGGCTCTGTTCCCCAGTATGGCCCGTTCCCCAGTATGGCTCTGTTCCTCAGTATGGCTCTGTTCCACAGTAGGGCTCCATTCCCCAGTATGGCCCCATTCCCCAGTATGGCTCCGTTCCCCAGTATAGCTCCGTTCCCCAGTATGGGCCCGTTCCCCAGTATGGCCCCATTCCCCAGTATGGCTCTGTTCCCCAGTACAGCCCCGTTCCCCAGTATGGCTCTGTTCCCCAGTATAGCCCCGTTCCCCAGTATGGGACCGTTCCCCAGTATGGCCCCATTCCCCAGTATGGCTCTGTTCCCCAGTATAGTCCCGTTCCCCAGTATGGCCCCATTCCCCAGTATTGCCCGTTCCCCAGTATGGCTCTTTTCCCCAGTATAGCCCCGTTCCCCAGTATGGCCCCGTTCCCCAGTATTGACCGTTCCCCAGTATGGCTCTGTTCCCCAGTATAGCCCCGTTCCCCAGTAGGGCTCCGTTCCCCAGTATGGGCCCGCTGCCCTGTATGGCGCCGTTCCCCAGTATGGCTCCGTTCCCCAGTATGGGCCCGTTCCCCAGTATGGCCCCATTCCCCAGTATGGCTCTGTTCCCCAGTATAGCACCGTTCCCCAGTATGGCCCCGTTCCCCAGTATGGCCCCGTTCCCCAATATGGCTCCGTTCCCCAGTATGGCCCCATTCCACAGTATGGGCCCGTTCCCCAGTATGGCCCCATTCCCCAGTATGGCTCCGTTCCCCAGTATGGCCCCATTCCCCAGTATGGCCCCGTTCCCCAATATGGCTCCTTTCCCCAGTATGGGCCCGTTCCCCAGTATGGCCCCGTTCCCCAGTATGGCTCCGTTCCCCAATATGGGCCCGTTCCCCAGTATGGCCCGCTCCCCAGTATGGCCCCGTTCCCCAGTATGGCCCCGTTCCCCAGTATGGGCCCGTTGCCCTGTATGGCCCCGTTCCCCAGTATGGCTCCTTTCCCCAGTATGGGCCCGTTCCCCAGTATGGCCCGCTCCCCTGTATGGCTCCGTTCCCCAGTATGGGCCCGTTCCCCAGTATGGCCCCATTCCCCAGTATGGCCCCATTCCCCACTATGGCCCCGTTCCCCAGTATGTCCCCATTCCCCAGTATGGCTCCGTTCCCCAGTATGGCCCCATTCCCCAGTATGGGCCCGTTCCCCAGTATGGCCCCATTCCCCAGTATGGCTCCGTTCCACAGTATGGCCCCATTCCCCAGTATGGCCCCGTTCCCCAGTATAGCCCCGTTCCCCCGTAGGGCTCCGTTCCCCAGTATGGGCCCGTTGCCCTGTATGGCCCCGTTCCCCAGTATGGCTCCGTTCCCCAATATGGGCCCGTTCCCCAGTATGGCCCGCTCCCCAGTATGGCCCCGTTCCCCAGTATGGCCCCGTTCCCCAGTATGGCCCCATTCCCCAGTACGGCCCATTCCCCAGTATGGCCCCATTCCCCAGTATGGGCTCGTTCCCCAGTATGGCCCCATTCCCAAGTACGGCCCCTTCCCCAGTAGGGCCCCATTCCCCAGTACGGCCCATTCCCCAGTATGGCCCCATTCCCCAGGATGGGCCCGTTCCCCAGTATATCCCCATTCCCCAGTATGGCCCCATTCCCTAGTACGGCCCATTCCCCAGTGTGGCCCCGTTCCCCACTTTGGCTCTGTTCCCCAGTATGGCCCCGTTCCTCAGTATGGCTCCATTCCCCAGTATGGCCCCATTCCCCAGTATGGCTCTGTTCCCCAGTATAGCCACGTTCCCCAGTATGGCCCCATTCCCCAGTACGGCCCATTCCCCAGTATGGCTCCGTTCCCCAGTATGGCCCCATTCCCCAGTATGGCTCCGTTCCCCAGTATAGCCCCGTTCCCCAGTATGGGCCCGTTCCCCAGTATGGCCCCATTCCCCAGTATGGCTCTGTTCCCCAGTATAGTCCCGTTCCCCAGTAGGGCTCTGTTCCCCAGTATAGCCCCGTTCCCCAGTATGGCCCCATTCCCCAGTATGGCTCCGTTCCCCAGTATTGCCCATTCCCCAGTATGGCTCTGTTCCCCAGTATAGCCCCGTTCCCCAGTAGGGCTCCGTTCCCCAGTATGGGCCCGTTGCCCTGTATGGCCCCGTTCCCCAGTATGGCTCCGTTCCCCAGTATGGGCCCGTTCCCCAATATGGCCCCATTCCCCAGTATGGCTCTGTTCCCCAGTATAGCCCCGTTCCCCAGTATGGCCCCGTTCCCCAGTATGGCCCTTTCCCCAGTATGGCTCTGTTCCCCAGTATGGCCCTGTTCCCCAGTATGGCCCTGTTCCCCAGTATGGCTCTGTTCCCCAGTATGGCCCCATTCCCCAGTATGTCCCCATTCCCTAGTACGGCCCATTCCCCAGTGTGGCCCCGTTCCCCACTTTGGCTCTGTTCCCCAGTATGGCCCCGTTCCCCAGTATGGCTCTGTTCCCCAGTATAGCCCCGTTCCACAGTATGGCCCCATTCCCCAGTATGGCCCGTTCCCCAGTATGGCCCCATTCCCCAGTATGGCCCCATTCCTCAGTAGGGCCCGTTCCCCAGTATGGCTCTGTTCCCCAGGATGGTCCGTTCCCCAGTATGGCTCTGTTCCTCAGTATGGCTCTGTTCCACAGTAGGGCTCCATTCCCCAGTATGGCCCCGTTCCCCAGTATGGCTCCATTCCCCAGTACGGCTCTGTTCCTCAGTAGGGTCCGTTCCCCAGTATGGTTCTGTTCCTCAGTAGTGCCCATTCCCCGGTATGGCTCCGTTCCCAAGTATGGCTCTGTTCCTCAGTACGGCCCGTTCCCCATTATGGCTCTGTTCCCATGTATGGCCCCGTTCCCCAGTATGGCCCGCTCCCCAGTATGGCCCCGTTCCCCAGTATGGCCCCATTCCCTAGTACCGCCCATTCCCCAGTATGGCCCCGTTCCCCAGTATGGCTCTGTTCCCCAGTATGGCCCCGTTCCTCAGTATGGCTCTGTTCCCCAGTATGGCCCCGTTCCCCAGTATGGGCCCGTTCTCCAGAATGGCCTCCTTCCCCAGTCTGGCTCTGTTCCCCAGTATGGCTCTGTTCCCCAGTATAGCCCCGTTCCCCAGTATGGCCCCATTCCCCAGTATGGCCCCATTCCCCAGTACGGCCCATTCCCCAGTATGGCTCCGTTCCCCAGTATGGCCCCATTCCCCAGTATGGCTCTGTTCCCCAGTATAGCCCCGTTCCCCAGTATGGCCCCATTCCCCAGTACGGCCCGTTCCCCATATGGCTCCGTTCCCAGTATGGCCCCATTCCCCAGCATGGCTCCGTTCCCCAGTATGGCTCCGTTCCCCAGTATGGCTCTGTTCCCCAGTATGGCCCCATTCCCCAGTATGGCTCCGTTCCCCAGTATGGCCCCATTCCCCAGTATGGCTCTGTTCCCCAGTATAGCCCCGTTCCCCAGTATGGCCCCATTCCCCAGTATGGCTCCGTTCCCCAGTATTGCCCATTCCCCAGTATGACTCTGTTCCCCAGTATAGCCCCGTTCCCCAGTAGGGCTCCGTTCCCCAGTATGGGCCCGTTGCCCTGTATGGCCCCGTTCCCCAGTATGGCTCCGTTCCCCAGTATGGGCCCGTTCCCCAATATGGCCCCATTCCCCAGTATGGCTCTGTTCCCCAGTATAGCCCCGTTCCCCAGTATGGCCCCGTTCCCCAGTATGGCCCTTTCCCCAGTATGGCTCTGTTCCCCAGTATTGCCCTGTTCCCCAGTATGGCCCTGTTCCCCAGTATGGCTCTGTTCCCCAGTATGGCCCCATTCCCCAGTATGGCCCCCTTCCCTAGTACGGCCCATTCCCCAGTGTGGCCCCGTTCCCCACTTTGGCTCTGTTCCCCAGTATGGCCCCGTTCCCCAGTATGGCTCTGTTCCCCAGTATAGCCCCGTTCCACAGTATGGCCCCATTCCCCAGTATGGCCCGTTCCCCAGTATGGCCCCATTCCCCAGTATGGCCCCATTCCTCAGTAGGGCCCGTTCCCCAGTATGGCTCTGTTCCCCAGTATGGCCCGTTCCCCAGTATGGCTCTGTTCCTCAGTATGGCTCTGTTCCACAGTAGGGCTCCATTCCCCAGTATGGCCCCGTTCCCCAGTATGGCTCCATTCCCCAGTATGGCTCTGTTCCTCAGTAGGGCCCGTTCCCCAGTATGGCTCTGTTCCCCAGTATGGCCCGTTCCCCAGTATGGCTCTGTTCCTCAGTATGGCTCTGTTCCACAGTAGGGCTCCATTCCCCAGTATGGCCCCGTTCCCCAGTATGGCTCCATTCCCCAGTATGGCTCTGTTCCTCAGTATGGTCCATTCCCCAGTATGGCTCTGTTCCTCAGTAGTGCCCATTCCCCAGTGTGGCTCCGTTCCCAAGTATGGCTCTGTTCCTCAGTACGGCCCGTTCCCCATTATGGCTCTGTTCCCATGTATGGCCCCGTTCCCCAGTATGGCCCGCTCCCCAGTATGGCCCCGTTCCCCAGTATGGCCCCATTCCCTAGTACGGCCCATTCCCCAGTATGGCCCCGTTCCCCAGTATGGCTCTGTTCCCCAGTATGGCCCCGTTCCTCAGTATGGCTCTGTTCCCCAGTATGGCCCCGTTCCCCAGTATGGCTCTGTTCCCCAGTATAGTCCCGTTCCCCAGTATGGCCCCGTTCCACAGTATTGCCCGTTCCCCAGTATGGCTCTGTTCCCCACTATAGCCCCGTTCCCCAGTAGGGCTCTGTTCCCCAGTATGGGCCCGTTGCCCTGTAATGCCCCGTTCCCCAGTATGGCTCTGTTCCCCACTATAGCCCCGTTCCCCAGTAGGGCTCTGTTCCCCAGTATGGGCCCGTTGCCCTGTAATGCTCCGTTCCCCAGTATGGCTCCGTTCCCCAGTATTGCCCATTCCCCAGTATGGCTCTGTTCCCCAGTATAGCCCCGTTCCCCAGTAGGGCTCCGTTCCCCAGTATGGGCCCGTTGCCCTGTATGGCCCCGTTCCCCAGTATGGCTCCGTTCCCCAGTATGGGCCCGTTCCCCAATATGGCCCCATTCCCCAGTATGGCTCTGTTCCCCAGTAAAGCCCCGTTCCCCAGTATGGCCCCGTTCCCCAGTATGGCCCTTTCCCCAGTATGGCTCTGTTCCCCAGTATGGCCCTGTTCCCCAGTATGGCCCCATTCCCCAGTATGGCCCCGTTCCCCAGTATGGCCCCTTTCCCCAGTATGGCCCCGTTCCCCAGTATGGCCCCGTTCCCCAGTATGGCCCTGTTCCGCAGTATGGCCCCGTTCCCCAGTATGGCCCCTTTCCCCAGTATGGCCCCGTTCCCCAGTATGGCCCCGTTCCCCAGTATGGGCCCGTTCCCCATTATGGCTCTGTTCCCCAGTATAGCCCCGTTCCCCAGTATGGCCCCATTCCCCAGTATGGCCCGTTCCCCAGTATGGCCCACTTGCCCAGTATGGCCCCATTCCTCAGTAGGGCCCGTTCCCCAGTATGGCTCTGTTCCCCAGTATGGCCTGTTCCCCAGTATGGCTCTGTTCCTCAGTATGGCTCTGTTCCACAGTAGGGCTCCATTCCCCAGTATGGCCCCGTTCCCCAGTATGGCTCCATTCCCCAGTATGGCTCTGTTCCTCAGTATGGTCCATTCCCCAGTATGGCTCTGTTCCTCAGTAGTGCCCATTCCCCAGTATTGCTCCGTTCCCAAGTATGGCTCTGTTCCTCAGTACGGCCCGTTCCCCAGTATGGCTCTGTTCCCATGTATGGCCCCATTCCCCAATACGGCCCGCTCCCCAGTATGGCCCCGTTCCCCAGTATGGCCCCGTTTCCCAGTATGGCCCCATTCCCCAGTACGGCCCATTCCCCAGTATGGCCCATTCCCCAGTATGGGCTCGTTCCCCAGTATGGCCACATTCCCCAGTACGGCCCATTCCCCAGTATGGCCCCATTCCCCAGTACGGCCCATTCCTCATTATGGCCCCATTTCCCAGTATGGGCCCGTTCCCCAGTATGGCCCCATTCCCCAGTATGGCCCCATTCCCTAGTACGGCCCATTCCCCAGTATGGCCCCATTCCCCAGTATGGCTCTGTTCCCCAGTATGGCCCTGTTCCTCAGTATGGCTCTGTTCCCCAGTATGGCCCCGTTCCCCAGTATGGGCCCGTTCTCCAGAATGGCCTCCTTCCCCAGTCTGGCTCTGTTCCCCAGTATGGCTCTGTTCCCCAGTATAGCCCCGTTCCCCAGTTTGGCCCCATTCCCCAGTATGGCCCCATTCCCCAGTACGGCCCATTCCCCAGTATGGCTCCGTTCCCCAGTATGGCCCCATTCCCCAGTATGGCTCTGTTCCCCAGTATAGCCCCATTCCCCAGTAGGGCTCCGTTCCCCAGTATGGGCCCGTTGCCCTGTATGGCCCCGTTCCCCAGTATGGCCCCATTCCCCAGTATGGCTCCGTTCCCCAGTATGGCCCCATTCCCCAGTATCGCTCCGTTCCCCAGTATAGCTCCGTTCCCCAGTATGGGCCCGTTCCCCAGTATGGCCCCATTCCCCAGTATGGCTCTGTTCCCCAGTATAGCCCCGTTCCCCAGTATGGCTCTGTTCCCCAGTATAGCCCCGTTCCCCAGTATGGGCCCGTTCCCCAGTATGGCCCCATTCCCCAGTATGGCTCTGTTCCCCAGTATAGTCCCGTTCCCCAGTATGGCCCCGTTCCCCAGTATTGCCCGTTCCCCAGTATGGCTCTTTTCCCCAGTATAGCCCCGTTCCCCAGTAGGGCTCCGTTCCCCAGTATGGGCCCGTTGCCCTGTATGGCCCCGTTCCCCAGTATGGCCCCGTTCCCCAGTATTGACCGTTCCCCAGTATGGCTCTGTTTCCCAGTATGGCCCCGTTCCCCAGTAGGGCTCCGTTCCCCAGTATGGGCCCGTTGCCCTGTATGGCGCCGTTCCCCAGTATGGCCCCCTTCCCCAGTATGGCCCCGTTCCCCAGTATGGCCCGTTTCCCAGTAGGGCTCCGTTCCCCAGTATGGGCCCGTTGCCCTGTATGGTCCTGTTCCTCAGTAGGACCCATTCCCCAGTATGGCCCCGTTCCCCAGTATGGCCCCGTTCCCCAGTATGGGCCCGTTCCCCAGTATGGCCCCATTCCCGAATATGGGCCCATTCCCCAGTATGGCCCCATTCCCCAGCATTGCTCCATTCCCCAGTATGGCCCCATTCCCCAGTATGGCTCCGTTCCCCAGTATGGGCCCGTTCCCCAGTATGGCCCCATTCCCCAGTATGGCCGCATTCCCCAGTATGGCCCCGTTCCCCAGTATGGCCCCATTCCCCAGTATGGCTCCGTTCCCCAGTATGGCCCCATTCCCCAGTATGGGCCCGTTCCCCAGTATGGCCCCATTCCCCAGTATGGCTCCGTTCCCCAGTATGGCCCCATTCCCCAGTATGGGCCCGTTCCCCAGTATGGCCCCATTCCCCAGTATGGCTCTGTTCCCCAGTATGGCCCCATTCCCCAGTATGGCTCTGTTCCCCAGTATGGGCCCGTTGCCCTGTAATGCCCCGTTCCCCAGTATGGCCCCGTTCCCCAGTATGGCTCCGTTCCCCAGTATGGGCCCGTTCCCCAGTATGGGCCCATTCCCCAGTATGGTCCCATTCCCCAGTATGGCTCCGTTCCCCAGTATGGCCCCATTCCCCAGTATGGCCCCGTTCCCCAGTATAGCCCCGTTCCCCAGTAGGGCTCCGTTCCCCAGTATGGGCCCGTTGCCCTGTATGGCCCCGTTCCCCAGTATGGCTCCGTTCCCCACTATGGGCCCGTTCCCCAGTATGGCCCGCTCCCCAGTATGGCCCCGTTCCCCAGTATGGCCCCGTTCCGCAGTATGGCCCCATTCCCCAGTACGGCCCATTCCCCAGTATGGCCCCATTCCCCAGTATGGGCTCGTTTCCCAGTATGGCCCCATTCCCAAGTACGGCCCCTTCGCCAGTATGGCCCCATTCCCCAGTACGGCCCATTCCCCAGTATGGCCCTGTTCCCCAGTAGGGCTCTGTTCCCCAGTATAGCCCCGTTCCCCAGTATGGCCCCATTCCCCAGTATGGCTCCGTTCCCCAGTATTGCCCATTCCCCAGTATGGCTCTGTTCCCCAGTATAGCCCCGTTCCACAGTATGGCCCCATTCCCCAGTATGGCCCGTTCCCCAGTATGGCCCCATTCCCCAGTATGGCCCCATTCCTCAGTAGGGCCCGTTCCCCAGTATGGCTCTGTTCCCCAGTATGGCCCGTTCCCCAGTATGGCTCTGTTCCTCAGTATGGCTCTGTTCCACAGTAGGGCTCCATTCCCCAGTATGGCTCTGTTCCTCAGTAGGGTCCGTTCCCCAGTATGGCTCTGTTCCTCAGTAGTGCCCATTCCCCAGTATGGCTCCGTTCCCAAGTATGGCTCTGTTCCTCAGTACGGCCCGTTCCCCATTATGGCTCTGTTCCCATGTATGGCCCCGTTCCCCAGTATGGCCCGCTCCCCAGTATGGCCCCGTTCCCCAGTATGGCCCCATTCCCTAGTACGGCCCATTCCCCAGTATGGCCCCGTTCCCCAGTATGGCTCTGTTCCCCAGTATGGCCCCGTTCCTCAGTATGGCTCTGTTCCCCAGTATGGCCCCGTTCCCCAGTATGGGCCCGTTCTCCAGAATGGCCTCCTTCCCCAATCTGGCTCTGTTCCCCAGTATGGCTCTGTTCCCCAGTATAGCCCCGTTCCCCAGTATGGCCCCATTCCCCAGTATGGCCCCATTCCCCAGTACGGCCCATTCCCCAGTATGGCTCCATTCCCCAGTATGGCCCCATTCCCCAGTATGGCTCTGTTCCCCAGTATAGCCCCGTTCCCCAGTATGGCCCCATTCCCCAGTACGGCCCATTCCCCAGTATGGCTCCGTTCCCCAGTATGGCCCGTTCCCCAGTATGGCCCCATTCCCCAGTATGGCCCCATTCCTCAGTAGGGCCCGTTCCCCAGTATGGCTCTGTTCCCCAGTATGGCCCGTTCCCCAGTATGGCTCTGTTCCTCAGTATGGCTCTGTTCCACAGTAGGGCTCCATTCCCCAGTATGGCCCCGTTCCCCAGTATGGCTCCATTCCCCAGTATGGCTCTGTTCCTCAGTAGGGTCCGTTCCCCAGTATGGCTCTGTTCCTCAGTAGTGCCCATTCCCCAGTATGGCTCCGTTCCCAAGTATGGCTCTGTTCCTCAGTACGGCCCGTTCCCCATTATGGCTCTGTTCCCATGTATGGCCCCGTTCCCCAGTATGGCCCGCTCCCCAGTATGGCCCCGTTCCCCAGTATGGCCCCATTCCCTAGTACGGCCCATTCCCCAGTATGGCCCCGTTCCCCAGTATGGCTCTGTTCCCCAGTATGGCCCCGTTCCTCAGTATGGCTCTGTTCCCCAGTATGGCCCCGTTCCCCAGTATGGGCCCGTTCTCCAGAATGGCCTCCTTCCCCAGTCTGGCTCTGTTCCCCAGTATGGCTCTGTTCCCCAGTATAGCCCCGTTCCCCAGTATGGCCCCATTCCCCAGTATGGCCCCATTCCCCAGTACGGCCCCATTCCCCAGTACGGCCCATTCCCCAGTATGGCTCCGTTCCCCAGTATGGCCCCATTCCCCAGTATGGCCCCATTCCCCAGTACGGCCCATTCCCCAGTATGGCTCTGTTCCCCAGTATGGCCCCATTCCCCAGTATGGCTCTGTTCCCCAGTATAGCCCCGTTCCCCAGTATGGCACCATTCCCCAGTGCGGCCCATTCCCCAGTATGGCTCCGTTCCCCAGTATGGCCCCATTCCCCAGTATGGCTCCGTTCCCCAGTATAGCCCCGTTCCCCAGTATGGGCCCGTTCCCCAGTATGGCCCCATTCCCCAGTATGGCTCTGTTCCCCAGTATGGCCCCATTCCCCAGTATGGCTCTGTTCCCCAGTATGGGCCCGTTGCCCTGTAATGCCCCGTTCCCCAGTATGGCCCCGTTCCCCAGTATGGCTCCGTTCCCCAGTATGGGCCCGTTCCCCAGTATGGCCCCATTCCCCAGTATGGCTCTGTTCCCCAGTATAGCCCCGTTCCCCAGTATGGCTCTGTTCCCCAGTATAGCCCCGTTCCCCAGTATGGGCCCGTTCCCCAGTATGGCCCCATTCACCAGTATGGCTCCGTTCCCCAGTATGGCCCCATTCCCCAGTATGGCTCCGTTCCCCAGTATAGCCCCGTTCCCCAGTATGGCCCCGTTCCCCACTTTGGCTCTGTTCCCCAGTATGGCCCCGTTCCTCAGTGTGGCTCCGTTCCCCAGTATGGCCCCATTCCCCAGTATGGCTCTGTTCCCCAGTATAGCCACGTTCCCCAGTATGGCCCCATTCTCCAGTACGGCCCATTCCCCAGTATGGCTCCGTTCCCCAGTATGGCCCCATTCCCCAGTATGGCTCTGTTCCCCAGTATGGTCCCGTTCCCCAGTATGGCCCCGTTCCCCAGTATGGCCCTGTTCCCCAGTATGGCCCTGTTCCCCAGTATGGCTCTGTTCCCCAGTATGGCCCCATTCCCCAGTATGGCCCCATTCCCTAGTACGGCCCATTCCCCAGTGTGGCCCCGTTCCCCACATTGGCTCTGTTCCCCAGTATGGCCCCGTTCCCCAGTATGGCTCTGTTCCCCAGTATAGCCCCGTTCCACAGTATGGCCCCATTCCCCAGTATGGCCCGTTCCCCAGTATGGCCCCATTCCCCAGTATGGCCCCATTCCTCAGTAGGGCCCGTTCCCCAGTATGGCTCTGTTCCCCAGTATGGCCCGTTCCCCAGTATGGCTCTGTTCCTCAGTATGGCTCTGTTCCACAGTAGGGCCCCATTCCCCAGTATGGCCCCGTTCCCCAGTATGGCTGCATTCCCCAGTATGGCTCTGTTCCTCAGTAGGGTCCGTTCCCCAGTATGGCTCTGTTCCTCAGTAGTGCCCATTCCCCAGTATGGCTCCGTTCCCAAGTATGGCTCTGTTCCTCAGTACGGCCCGTTCCCCATTATGGCTCTGTTCCCATGTATGGCCCCGTTCCCCAGTATGGCCCGCTCCCCAGTATGGCCCCGTTCCCCAGTATGGCCCCATTCCCTAGTACGGCCCATTCCCCAGTATGGCCCCGTTCCCCAGTATGGCTCTGTTCCCCAGTATGGCCCCGTTCCTCAGTATGGCTCTGTTCCCCAGTATGGCCCCGTTCCCCAGTATGGGCCCGTTCTCCAGAATGGCCTCCTTCCCCAGTCTGGCTCTGTTCCCCAGTATGGCTCTGTTCCCCAGTATAGCCCAGTTCCCCAGTATGGCCCCATTCCCCAGTATGGCCCCATTCCCCAGTACGGCCCATTCCCCAGTATGGCTCCGTTCCCCAGTATGGCCCCATTCCCCAGTATGGCTCTGTTCCCCAGTATAGCCCCGTTCCCCAGTATGGCCCCATTCCCCAGTACGGCCCATTCCCCAGTATGGCTCCGTTCCCAGTATGGCCCCATTCCCCAGTATGGCTCCGTTCCCCAGTATGGCTCCGTTCCCCAGTATGGCTCTGTTCCCCAGTATGGCCCCATTCCCCAGTATGGCTCCGTTCCCCAGTATGGCCCCATTCCCCAGTATGGCTCTGTTCCCCAGCATAGCCCCGTTCCCCAGTATGGCCCCATTCCCCAGTATGGCTCCGTTCCCCAGTATTGCCCATTCCCCAGTATGGCTCTGTTCCCCAGTATAGCCCCGTTCCCCAGTAGGGCTCCGTTCCCCAGTATGGGCCCGTTGCCCTGTATGGCCCCGTTCCCCAGTATGGCTCCGTTCCCCAGTATGGGCCCGTTCCCCAATATGGCCCCATTCCCCAGTATGGCTCTGTTCCCCAGTATAGCCCCGTTCCCCAGTATGGCCCCGTTCCCCAGTATGGCCCTTTCCCCAGTATGGCCCCATTCCCCAGTATGGCCCCATTCCCCAGTACGGCCCATTCCCTAGTATGGCTCTGTTCCCCAGTATGGCCCCATTCCCCAGTATGGCTCTGTTCCCCAGTATAGCCCCGTTCCCCAGTATGGCACCATTCCCCAGTGCGGCCCATTCCCCAGTATGGCTCCGTTCCCCAGTATGGCCCCATTCCCCAGTATGGCTCCGTTCCCCAGCATAGCCCCGTTCCCCAGTATGGGCCCGTTCCCCAGTATGGCCCCATTCCCCAGTATGGCTCTGTTCCCCAGTATGGCCCCATTCCCCAGTATGGCTCTGTTCCCCAGTATGGGCCCGTTGCCCTGTAATGCCCCGTTCCCCAGTATGGCCCCGTTCCCCAGTATGGCTCCGTTCCCCAGTATGGGCCCGTTCCCCAGTATGGCCCCATTCCCCAGTATGGCTCTGTTCCCCAGTATAGCCCCGTTCCCCAGTATGGCTCTGTTCCCCAGTATAGCCCCGTTCCCCAGTATGGGCCCGTTCCCCAGTATGGCCCCATTCACCAGTATGGCTCCATTCCCCAGTATGGCCCCATTCCCCAGTATGGCTCCGTTCCCCAGTATAGCCCCGTTCCCCAGTATGGCCCCGTTCCCCACTTTGGCTCTGTTCCCCAGTATGGCCCCGTTCCTCAGTGTGGCTCCGTTCCCCAGTATGGCCCCATTCCCCAGTATGGCTCTGTTCCCCAGTATAGCCACGTTCCCCAGTATGGCCCCATTCCCCAGTACGGCCCATTCCCCAGTATGGCTCCGTTCCCCAGTATGGCCCCATTCCCCAGTATGGCTCTGTTCCCCAGTATAGCCCCGTTCCCCAGTATGGGCCCGTTCCCCAGTATGGCCCCATTCCCCAGTATGGCTCTGTTCCCCAGTATAGTCTCGTTCCCCAGTAAGGCCCCTTTCCCCAGTATTGCCCGTTCCCCAGTATGGCTCTGTTCCCCACTATAGCCCCGTTCCCCAGTAGGGCTCTGTTCCCCAGTATGGGCCCGTTGCCCTGTAATGCCCCGTTCCCCAGTATGGCTCCGTTCCCCAGTATTGCCCATTCCCCAGTATGGCTCTGTTCCCCAGTATAGCCCCGTTCCCCAGTCGGGCTCCGTTCCCCAGTATGGGCCCGTTGCCCTGTATGGCCCCGGTCCCCAGTATGGCTCCGTTCCCCATTATGGGCCCGTTCCCCAATATGGCCCCATTCCCCAGTATGGACCCTTTCCCCAGTATGGCTCTGTTCCCCAGTATGGCCCCGTTCCCCAGTATGTCCCCGTTCCCCAGTATGGCCCCGTTCCCCAGTATGGCTCTGTTCCCCACTATAGCCCCGTTCCCCAGTATGGCCCCATTCCCCAGTATGGCCCGTTCCCCAGTATGGCCCACTTCCCCAGTATGGCCCCATTCCTCAGTAGGGCCCGTTCCCCAGTATGGCTCTGTTCCCCACTATGGCCCGTTCCCCAGTATGGCTCTGTTCCTCAGTATGGCTCTGTTCCTCAGTATGGTCCATTCCCCAGTATGGCTCTGTTCCTCAGTAGTGCCCATTCCCCAGTATGGCTCCGTTCGCAAGTATGGCTCTGTTCCTCAGTACGGCCCGTTCCCCAGTATGGCTCTGTTCCCATGTATGGCCCCGTTCCCCAGTATGGGCCCGTTCCCCAGTATGGCTCTGTTTCCCAGTATGGCCCCGTTCCCCAGTATGGGCCCGTTCTCCAGAATGGCCTCCTTCCCCAGTCTGGCTCTGTTCCCCAGTATGGCTCTGTTCCCCAGTATAGCCCCGTTCCCCAGTATGGCCCCATTCCCCAGTATGGCCCCATTCCCCAGTACGGCCCATTCCCCAGTATGGCTCCGTTCCCCAGTATGGCCCCCTTCCCCAATATGGCTCTGTTCCCCAGTATAGCCCCGTTCCCCAGTATGGCTCTGTTCCCCAGTATAGCCCCGTTCCCCAGTATGGGCCCGTTCCCCAGTATGGCCCCATTCCCCAGTATGGCTCTGTTCCCCAGTATAGTACCGTTCCCCAGTATGGCCCCGTTTCCCAGTATTGCCCGTTCCCCAGTATGGCTCTGTTCCCCAGTATAGCCCCGTTCCCCAGTAGGGCTCCGTTCCCCAGTATGGGCCCGTTGCCCTTTATGGCCCCGTTCCCCAGTATGGCCCCATTCCCCAATATGGCTCCGTTCCCCAGTATGGCCCCATTCCCCAGTATGGCTCCGTTCCCCAGTATAGCTCCGTTCCCCAGTATGGGCCCGTTCCCCAGTATGGCCCCATTCCCCAGTATGGCTCTGTTCCCCAGTACAGCCCCGTTCCCCAGTATGGGCCCGTTCCCCAGTATGGTCCCATTCCCCAGTATGGCTCTGTTCCCCAGTATAGTCCCGTTCCCCAGTATGGCCCCGTTCCGCAGTATTGCCCGTTCCCCAGTATGGCCCCGTTCCCCAGTATCGCCCCGTTCCCCAGTATGGCCCTGTTCCCCAGTATGGCCCCCTTCCCCAGTATGGCCCCGTTCCTCAGTGTGGCTCCGTTCCCCAGTATGGCCCCATTCCCCAGTATGGCTCTGTTCCCCAGTATAGCCACGTTCCCCAGTATGGCCCCATTCCCCAGTACGGCCCATTCCCCAGTATGGCTCCGTTCCCCAGTATGGCCCCATTCCCCAGTATGGCTCCGTTCCCCAGTATAGCCCCGTTCCCCAGTATTGGCCCATTCCCCAGTATGGCCCCATTCCCCAGTGTGGCTCTGTTCCCCAGTATAGTCCCGTTCCCCAGTATGGCCCCGTTCCCCAGTATTGCCCGTTCCCCAGTATGGCTCTGTTCCCCACTTTCGCCCCGTTCCCCAGTAGGGCTCTGTTCCTCAGTATGGCTCTGTTCCCCAGTATGGCCCCGTTCCCCAGTATGGCCCCATTCCCCAGTACGGCCCATTCCCCAGTATGGCTCCGTTCCCCAGTATGGCCCCATTCCCCAGTACGGCCCATTCCCCAGTATGGCCCCATTCCCCAGTACGGCCCATTCCTCATTATGGCCCCATTTCCCAGTATGGGCCCGTTCCCCAGTATGGCCCCATTCCCCAGTATGGCCCCATTCCCTAGTACGGCCCATTCCCCAGTATGGCCCCATTCCCCAGTATGGCTCTGTTCCCCAGTATGGCCCTGTTCCTCAGTATGGCTCTGTTCCCCAGTATGGCCCCGTTCCCCAGTATGGGCCCGTTCTCCAGAATGGCCTCCTTCCCCAGTCTGGCTCTGTTCCCCAGTATGGCTCTGTTCCCCAGTATAGCCCCGTTCCCCAGTTTGGCCCCATTCCCCAGTATGGCCCCATTCCCCAGTACGGCCCATTCCCCAGTATGGCTCCGTTCCCCAGTATGGCCCCATTCCCCAGTATGGCTCTGTTCCCCAGTATAGCCCCATTCCCCAGTAGGGCTCCGTTCCCCAGTATGGGCCCGTTGCCCTGTATGGCCCCGTTCCCCAGTATGGCCCCATTCCCCAGTATGGCTCCGTTCCCCAGTATGGCCCCATTCCCCAGTATCGCTCCGTTCCCCAGTATAGCTCCGTTCCCCAGTATGGGCCCGTTCCCCAGTATGGCCCCATTCCCCAGTATGGCTCTGTTCCCCAGTATAGCCCCGTTCCCCAGTATGGCTCTGTTCCCCAGTATAGCCCCGTTCCCCAGTATGGGCCCGTTCCCCAGTATGGCCCCATTCCCCAGTATGGCTCTGTTCCCCAGTATAGTCCCGTTCCCCAGTATGGCCCCGTTCCCCAGTATTGCCCGTTCCCCAGTATGGCTCTTTTCCCCAGTATAGCCCCGTTCCCCAGTAGGGCTCCGTTCCCCAGTATGGGCCCGTTGCCCTGTATGGCCCCGTTCCCCAGTATGGCCCCGTTCCCCAGTATTGACCGTTCCCCAGTATGGCTCTGTTTCCCAGTATGGCCCCGTTCCCCAGTAGGGCTCCGTTCCCCAGTATGGGCCCGTTGCCCTGTATGGCGCCGTTCCCCAGTATGGCCCCCTTCCCCAGTATGGCCCCGTTCCCCAGTATGGCCCGTTTCCCAGTAGGGCTCCGTTCCCCAGTATGGGCCCGTTGCCCTGTATGGTCCTGTTCCTCAGTAGGACCCATTCCCCAGTATGGCCCCGTTCCCCAGTATGGCCCCGTTCCCCAGTATGGGCCCGTTCCCCAGTATGGCCCCATTCCCGAATATGGGCCCATTCCCCAGTATGGCCCCATTCCCCAGCATTGCTCCATTCCCCAGTATGGCCCCATTCCCCAGTATGGCTCCGTTCCCCAGTATGGGCCCGTTCCCCAGTATGGCCCCATTCCCCAGTATGGCCGCATTCCCCAGTATGGCCCCGTTCCCCAGTATGGCCCCATTCCCCAGTATGGCTCCGTTCCCCAGTATGGCCCCATTCCCCAGTATGGGCCCGTTCCCCAGTATGGCCCCATTCCCCAGTATGGCTCCGTTCCCCAGTATGGCCCCATTCCCCAGTATGGGCCCGTTCCCCAGTATGGCCCCATTCCCCAGTATGGCTCTGTTCCCCAGTATGGCCCCATTCCCCAGTATGGCTCTGTTCCCCAGTATGGGCCCGTTGCCCTGTAATGCCCCGTTCCCCAGTATGGCCCCGTTCCCCAGTATGGCTCCGTTCCCCAGTATGGGCCCGTTCCCCAGTATGGCCCCATTCCCCAGTATGGCCCCATTCCCCAGTATGGCCCCGTTCCCCAGTATGGCCCCATTCCCCAGTATGGCTCCGTTCCCCAGCATGGCCCCATTCCCCAGTATGGGCCCATTCCCCAGTATGGTCCCATTCCCCAGTATGGCTCCGTTCCCCAGTATGGCCCCATTCCCCAGTATGGCCCCGTTCCCCAGTATAGCCCCGTTCCCCAGTAGGGCTCCGTTCCCCAGTATGGGCCCGTTGCCCTGTATGGCCCCGTTCCCCAGTATGGCTCCGTTCCCCACTATGGGCCCGTTCCCCAGTATGGCCCGCTCCCCAGTATGGCCCCGTTCCCCAGTATGGCCCCGTTCCGCAGTATGGCCCCATTCCCCAGTACGGCCCATTCCCCAGTATGGCCCCATTCCCCAGTATGGGCTCGTTTCCCAGTATGGCCCCATTCCCAAGTACGGCCCCTTCGCCAGTATGGCCCCATTCCCCAGTACGGCCCATTCCCCAGTATGGCCCTGTTCCCCAGTAGGGCTCTGTTCCCCAGTATAGCCCCGTTCCCCAGTATGGCCCCATTCTCCAGTATGGCTCCGTTCCCCAGTATTGCCCATTCCCCAGTATGGCTCTGTTCCCCAGTATAGCCCCGTTCCACAGTATGGCCCCATTCCCCAGTATGGCCCGTTCCCCAGTATGGCCCCATTCCCCAGTATGGCCCCATTCCTCAGTAGGGCCCGTTCCCCAGTATGGCTCTGTTCCCCAGTATGGCCCGTTCCCCAGTATGGCTCTGTTCCTCAGTATGGCTCTGTTCCACAGTAGGGCTCCATTCCCCAGTATGGCTCTGTTCCTCAGTAGGGTCCGTTCCCCAGTATGGCTCTGTTCCTCAGTAGTGCCCATTCCCCAGTATGGCTCCGTTCCCAAGTATGGCTCTGTTCCTCAGTACGGCCCGTTCCCCATTATGGCTCTGTTCCCATGTATGGCCCCGTTCCCCAGTATGGCCCGCTCCCCAGTATGGCCCCGTTCCCCAGTATGGCCCCATTCCCTAGTACGGCCCATTCCCCAGTATGGCCCCGTTCCCCAGTATGGCTCTGTTCCCCAGTATGGCCCCGTTCCTCAGTATGGCTCTGTTCCCCAGTATGGCCCCGTTCCCCAGTATGGGCCCGTTCTCCAGAATGGCCTCCTTCCCCAATCTGGCTCTGTTCCCCAGTATGGCTCTGTTCCCCAGTATAGCCCCGTTCCCCAGTATGGCCCCATTCCCCAGTATGGCCCCATTCCCCAGTACGGCCCATTCCCCAGTATGGCTCCATTCCCCAGTATGGCCCCATTCCCCAGTATGGCTCTGTTCCCCAGTATAGCCCCGTTCCCCAGTATGGCCCCATTCCCCAGTACGGCCCATTCCCCAGTATGGCTCCGTTCCCCAGTATGGCCCGTTCCCCAGTATGGCCCCATTCCCCAGTATGGCCCCATTCCTCAGTAGGGCCCGTTCCCCAGTATGGCTCTGTTCCCCAGTATGGCCCGTTCCCCAGTATGGCTCTGTTCCTCAGTATGGCTCTGTTCCACAGTAGGGCTCCATTCCCCAGTATGGCCCCGTTCCCCAGTATGGCTCCATTCCCCAGTATGGCTCTGTTCCTCAGTAGGGTCCGTTCCCCAGTATGGCTCTGTTCCTCAGTAGTGCCCATTCCCCAGTATGGCTCCGTTCCCAAGTATGGCTCTGTTCCTCAGTACGGCCCGTTCCCCATTATGGCTCTGTTCCCATGTATGGCCCCGTTCCCCAGTATGGCCCGCTCCCCAGTATGGCCCCGTTCCCCAGTATGGCCCCATTCCCTAGTACGGCCCATTCCCCAGTATGGCCCCGTTCCCCAGTATGGCTCTGTTCCCCAGTATGGCCCCGTTCCTCAGTATGGCTCTGTTCCCCAGTATGGCCCCGTTCCCCAGTATGGGCCCGTTCTCCAGAATGGCCTCCTTCCCCAGTCTGGCTCTGTTCCCCAGTATGGCTCTGTTCCCCAGTATAGCCCCGTTCCCCAGTATGGCCCCATTCCCCAGTATGGCCCCATTCCCCAGTACGGCCCCATTCCCCAGTACGGCCCATTCCCCAGTATGGCTCCGTTCCCCAGTATGGCCCCATTCCCCAGTATGGCCCCATTCCCCAGTACGGCCCATTCCCCAGTATGGCTCTGTTCCCCAGTATGGCCCCATTCCCCAGTATGGCTCTGTTCCCCAGTATAGCCCCGTTCCCCAGTATGGCACCATTCCCCAGTGCGGCCCATTCCCCAGTATGGCTCCGTTCCCCAGTATGGCCCCATTCCCCAGTATGGCTCCGTTCCCCAGTATAGCCCCGTTCCCCAGTATGGGCCCGTTCCCCAGTATGGCCCCATTCCCCAGTATGGCTCTGTTCCCCAGTATGGCCCCATTCCCCAGTATGGCTCTGTTCCCCAGTATGGGCCCGTTGCCCTGTAATGCCCCGTTCCCCAGTATGGCCCCGTTCCCCAGTATGGCTCCGTTCCCCAGTATGGGCCCGTTCCCCAGTATGGCCCCATTCCCCAGTATGGCTCTGTTCCCCAGTATAGCCCCGTTCCCCAGTATGGCTCTGTTCCCCAGTATAGCCCCGTTCCCCAGTATGGGCCCGTTCCCCAGTATGGCCCCATTCACCAGTATGGCTCCGTTCCCCAGTATGGCCCCATTCCCCAGTATGGCTCCGTTCCCCAGTATAGCCCCGTTCCCCAGTATGGCCCCGTTCCCCACTTTGGCTCTGTTCCCCAGTATGGCCCCGTTCCTCAGTGTGGCTCCGTTCCCCAGTATGGCCCCATTCCCCAGTATGGCTCTGTTCCCCAGTATAGCCACGTTCCCCAGTATGGCCCCATTCTCCAGTACGGCCCATTCCCCAGTATGGCTCCGTTCCCCAGTATGGCCCCATTCCCCAGTATGGCTCTGTTCCCCAGTATGGTCCCGTTCCCCAGTATGGCCCCGTTCCCCAGTATGGCCCTGTTCCCCAGTATGGCCCTGTTCCCCAGTATGGCTCTGTTCCCCAGTATGGCCCCATTCCCCAGTATGGCCCCATTCCCTAGTACGGCCCATTCCCCAGTGTGGCCCCGTTCCCCACTTTGGCTCTGTTCCCCAGTATGGCCCCGTTCCCCAGTATGGCTCTGTTCCCCAGTATAGCCCCGTTCCACAGTATGGCCCCATTCCCCAGTATGGCCCGTTCCCCAGTATGGCCCCATTCCCCAGTATGGCCCCATTCCTCAGTAGGGCCCGTTCCCCAGTATGGCTCTGTTCCCCAGTATGGCCCGTTCCCCAGTATGGCTCTGTTCCTCAGTATGGCTCTGTTCCACAGTAGGGCCCCATTCCCCAGTATGGCCCCGTTCCCCAGTATGGCTGCATTCCCCAGTATGGCTCTGTTCCTCAGTAGGGTCCGTTCCCCAGTATGGCTCTGTTCCTCAGTAGTGCCCATTCCCCAGTATGGCTCCGTTCCCAAGTATGGCTCTGTTCCTCAGTACAGCCCGTTCCCCATTATGGCTCTGTTCCCATGTATGGCCCCGTTCCCCAGTATGGCCCGCTCCCCAGTATGGCCCCGTTCCCCAGTATGGCCCCATTCCCTAGTACGGCCCATTCCCCAGTATGGCCCCGTTCCCCAGTATGGCTCTGTTCCCCAGTATGGCCCCGTTCCTCAGTATGGCTCTGTTCCCCAGTATGGCCCCGTTCCCCAGTATGGGCCCGTTCTCCAGAATGGCCTCCTTCCCCAGTCTGGCTCTGTTCCCCAGTATGGCTCTGTTCCCCAGTATAGCCCAGTTCCCCAGTATGGCCCCATTCCCCAGTATGGCCCCATTCCCCAGTACGGCCCATTCCCCAGTATGGCTCCGTTCCCCAGTATGGCCCCATTCCCCAGTATGGCTCTGTTCCCCAGTATAGCCCCGTTCCCCAGTATGGCCCCATTCCCCAGTACGGCCCATTCCCCAGTATGGCTCCGTTCCCAGTATGGCCCCATTCCCCAGTATGGCTCCGTTCCCCAGTATGGCTCCGTTCCCCAGTATGGCTCTGTTCCCCAGTATGGCCCCATTCCCCAGTATGGCTCCGTTCCCCAGTATGGCCCCATTCCCCAGTATGGCTCTGTTCCCCAGCATAGCCCCGTTCCCCAGTATGGCCCCATTCCCCAGTATGGCTCCGTTCCCCAGTATTGCCCATTCCCCAGTATGGCTCTGTTCCCCAGTATGGCCCCGTTCCCCAGTATGGGCCCGTTCTCCAGAATGGCCTCCTTCCCCAGTCTGGCTCTGTTCCCCAGTATGGCTCTGTTCCCCAGTATAGCCCCGTTCCCCAGTATGGCCCCATTCCCCAGTATGGCCCCATTCCCCAGTACGGCCCCATTCCCCAGTACGGCCCATTCCCCAGTATGGCTCCGTTCCCCAGTATGGCCCCATTCCCCAGTATGGCCCCATTCCCCAGTACGGCCCATTCCCCAGTATGGCTCTGTTCCCCAGTATGGCCCCATTCCCCAGTATGGCTCTGTTCCCCAGTATAGCCCCGTTCCCCAGTATGGCACCATTCCCCAGTGCGGCCCATTCCCCAGTATGGCTCCGTTCCCCAGTATGGCCCCATTCCCCAGTATGGCTCCGTTCCCCAGTATAGCCCCGTTCCCCAGTATGGGCCCGTTCCCCAGTATGGCCCCATTCCCCAGTATGGCTCTGTTCCCCAGTATGGCCCCATTCCCCAGTATGGCTCTGTTCCCCAGTATGGGCCCGTTGCCCTGTAATGCCCCGTTCCCCAGTATGGCCCCGTTCCCCAGTATGGCTCCGTTCCCCAGTATGGGCCCGTTCCCCAGTATGGCCCCATTCCCCAGTATGGCTCTGTTCCCCAGTATAGCCCCGTTCCCCAGTATGGCTCTGTTCCCCAGTATAGCCCCGTTCCCCAGTATGGGCCCGTTCCCCAGTATGGCCCCATTCACCAGTATGGCTCCGTTCCCCAGTATGGCCCCATTCCCCAGTATGGCTCCGTTCCCCAGTATAGCCCCGTTCCCCAGTATGGCCCCGTTCCCCACTTTGGCTCTGTTCCCCAGTATGGCCCCGTTCCTCAGTGTGGCTCCGTTCCCCAGTATGGCCCCATTCCCCAGTATGGCTCTGTTCCCCAGTATAGCCACGTTCCCCAGTATGGCCCCATTCTCCAGTACGGCCCATTCCCCAGTATGGCTCCGTTCCCCAGTATGGCCCCATTCCCCAGTATGGCTCTGTTCCCCAGTATGGTCCCGTTCCCCAGTATGGCCCCGTTCCCCAGTATGGCCCTGTTCCCCAGTATGGCCCTGTTCCCCAGTATGGCTCTGTTCCCCAGTATGGCCCCATTCCCCAGTATGGCCCCATTCCCTAGTACGGCCCATTCCCCAGTGTGGCCCCGTTCCCCACTTTGGCTCTGTTCCCCAGTATGGCCCCGTTCCCCAGTATGGCTCTGTTCCCCAGTATAGCCCCGTTCCACAGTATGGCCCCATTCCCCAGTATGGCCCGTTCCCCAGTATGGCCCCATTCCCCAGTATGGCCCCATTCCTCAGTAGGGCCCGTTCCCCAGTATGGCTCTGTTCCCCAGTATGGCCCGTTCCCCAGTATGGCTCTGTTCCTCAGTATGGCTCTGTTCCACAGTAGGGCCCCATTCCCCAGTATGGCCCCGTTCCCCAGTATGGCTGCATTCCCCAGTATGGCTCTGTTCCTCAGTAGGGTCCGTTCCCCAGTATGGCTCTGTTCCTCAGTAGTGCCCATTCCCCAGTATGGCTCCGTTCCCAAGTATGGCTCTGTTCCTCAGTACAGCCCGTTCCCCATTATGGCTCTGTTCCCATGTATGGCCCCGTTCCCCAGTATGGCCCGCTCCCCAGTATGGCCCCGTTCCCCAGTATGGCCCCATTCCCTAGTACGGCCCATTCCCCAGTATGGCCCCGTTCCCCAGTATGGCTCTGTTCCCCAGTATGGCCCCGTTCCTCAGTATGGCTCTGTTCCCCAGTATGGCCCCGTTCCCCAGTATGGGCCCGTTCTCCAGAATGGCCTCCTTCCCCAGTCTGGCTCTGTTCCCCAGTATGGCTCTGTTCCCCAGTATAGCCCAGTTCCCCAGTATGGCCCCATTCCCCAGTATGGCCCCATTCCCCAGTACGGCCCATTCCCCAGTATGGCTCCGTTCCCCAGTATGGCCCCATTCCCCAGTATGGCTCTGTTCCCCAGTATAGCCCCGTTCCCCAGTATGGCCCCATTCCCCAGTACGGCCCATTCCCCAGTATGGCTCCGTTCCCAGTATGGCCCCATTCCCCAGTATGGCTCCGTTCCCCAGTATGGCTCCGTTCCCCAGTATGGCTCTGTTCCCCAGTATGGCCCCATTCCCCAGTATGGCTCCGTTCCCCAGTATGGCCCCATTCCCCAGTATGGCTCTGTTCCCCAGCATAGCCCCGTTCCCCAGTATGGCCCCATTCCCCAGTATGGCTCCGTTCCCCAGTATTGCCCATTCCCCAGTATGGCTCTGTTCCCCAGTATAGCCCCGTTCCCCAGTAGGGCTCCGTTCCCCAGTATGGGCCCGTTGCCCTGTATGGCCCCGTTCCCCAGTATGGCTCCGTTCCCCAGTATGGGCCCGTTCCCCAATATGGCCCCATTCCCCAGTATGGCTCTGTTCCCCAGTATAGCCCCGTTCCCCAGTATGGCCCCGTTCCCCAGTATGGCCCTTTCCCCAGTATGGCCCCATTCCCCAGTATGGCCCCATTCCCCAGTACGGCCCATTCCCCAGTATGGCTCTGTTCCCCAGTATGGCCCCATTCCCCAGTATGGCTCTGTTCCCCAGTATAGCCCCGTTCCCCAGTATGGCACCATTCCCCAGTGCGGCCCATTCCCCAGTATGGCTCCGTTCCCCAGTATGGCCCCATTCCCCAGTATGGCTCCGTTCCCCAGTATAGCCCCGTTCCCCAGTTTGGGCCCGTTCCCCAGTATGGCCCCATTCCCCAGTATGGCTCTGTTCCCCAGTATGGCCCCATTCCCCAGTATGGCTCTGTTCCCCAGTATGGGCCCGTTGCCCTGTAATGCCCCGTTCCCCAGTATGGCCCCGTTCCCCAGTATGGCTCCGTTCCCCAGTATGGGCCCGTTCCCCAGTATGGCCCCATTCCCCAGTATGGCTCTGTTCCCCAGTATAGCCCCGTTCCCCAGTATGGCTCTGTTCCCCAGTATAGCCCCGTTCCCCAGTATGGGCCCGTTCCCCAGTATGGCCCCATTCACCAGTATGGCTCCATTCCCCAGTATGGCCCCATTCCCCAGTATGGCTCCGTTCCCCAGTATAGCCCCGTTCCCCAGTATGGCCCCGTTCCCCACTTTGGCTCTGTTCCCCAGTATGGCCCCGTTCCTCAGTGTGGCTCCGTTCCCCAGTATGGCCCCATTCCCCAGTATGGCTCTGTTCCCCAGTATAGCCACGTTCCCCAGTATGGCCCCATTCCCCAGTACGGCCCATTCCCCAGTATGGCTCCGTTCCCCAGTATGGCCCCATTCCCCAGTATGGCTCTGTTCCCCAGTATAGCCCCGTTCCCCAGTATGGGCCCGTTCCCCAGTATGGCCCCATTCCCCAGTATGGCTCTGTTCCCCAGTATAGTCTCGTTCCCCAGTAAGGCCCCTTTCCCCAGTATTGCCCGTTCCCCAGTATGGCTCTGTTCCCCACTATAGCCCCGTTCCCCAGTAGGGCTCTGTTCCCCAGTATGGGCCCGTTGCCCTGTAATGCCCCGTTCCCCAGTATGGCTCCGTTCCCCAGTATTGCCCATTCCCCAGTATGGCTCTGTTCCCCAGTATAGCCCCGTTCCCCAGTCGGGCTCCGTTCCCCAGTATGGGCCCGTTGCCCTGTATGGCCCCGGTCCCCAGTATGGCTCCGTTCCCCATTATGGGCCCGTTCCCCAATATGGCCCCATTCCCCAGTATGGACCCTTTCCCCAGTATGGCTCTGTTCCCCAGTATGGCCCCGTTCCCCAGTATGTCCCCGTTCCCCAGTATGGCCCCGTTCCCCAGTATGGCTCTGTTCCCCACTATAGCCCCGTTCCCCAGTATGGCCCCATTCCCCAGTATGGCCCGTTCCCCAGTATGGCCCACTTCCCCAGTATGGCCCCATTCCTCAGTAGGGCCCGTTCCCCAGTATGGCTCTGTTCCCCACTATGGCCCGTTCCCCAGTATGGCTCTGTTCCTCAGTATGGCTCTGTTCCTCAGTATGGTCCATTCCCCAGTATGGCTCTGTTCCTCAGTAGTGCCCATTCCCCAGTATGGCTCCGTTCGCAAGTATGGCTCTGTTCCTCAGTACGGCCCGTTCCCCAGTATGGCTCTGTTCCCATGTATGGCCCCGTTCCCCAGTACGGCCCGCTCCCCAGTATGGCCCCATTCCCCAGTATGGCCCCGTTCCCCAGTATGGCCCCATTCCCCAGTACGGCCCATTCCCCAGTATGGCCCATTCCCCAGTATGGGCTCGTTCCCCAGTATGGCCCCATTCCCCAGTATGGCCCATTCCCCAGTATGGCCCCATTCCCCAGTACGGCCCATTCCCCATTATGGCCCCATTCCCCAGTATGGGCCCGTTCCCCAGTATGGCTCTGTTTCCCAGTATGGCCCCGTTCCCCAGTATGGGCCCGTTCTCCAGAATGGCCTCCTTCCCCAGTCTGGCTCTGTTCCCCAGTATGGCTCTGTTCCCCAGTATAGCCCCGTTCCCCAGTATGGCCCCATTCCCCAGTATGGCCCCATTCCCCAGTACGGCCCATTCCCCAGTATGGCTCCGTTCCCCAGTATGGCCCCCTTCCCCAATATGGCTCTGTTCCCCAGTATAGCCCCGTTCCCCAGTATGGCTCTGTTCCCCAGTATAGCCCCGTTCCCCAGTATGGGCCCGTTCCCCAGTATGGCCCCATTCCCCAGTATGGCTCTGTTCCCCAGTATAGTACCGTTCCCCAGTATGGCCCCGTTTCCCAGTATTGCCCGTTCCCCAGTATGGCTCTGTTCCCCAGTATAGCCCCGTTCCCCAGTAGGGCTCCGTTCCCCAGTATGGGCCCGTTGCCCTTTATGGCCCCGTTCCCCAGTATGGCCCCATTCCCCAATATGGCTCCGTTCCCCAGTATGGCCCCATTCCCCAGTATGGCTCCGTTCCCCAGTATAGCTCCGTTCCCCAGTATGGGCCCGTTCCCCAGTATGGCCCCATTCCCCAGTATGGCTCTGTTCCCCAGTACAGCCCCGTTCCCCAGTATGGGCCCGTTCCCCAGTATGGTCCCATTCCCCAGTATGGCTCTGTTCCCCAGTATAGTCCCGTTCCCCAGTATGGCCCCGTTCCGCAGTATTGCCCGTTCCCCAGTATGGCCCCGTTCCCCAGTATCGCCCCGTTCCCCAGTATGGCCCTGTTCCCCAGTATGGCCCCCTTCCCCAGTATGGCCCCGTTCCTCAGTGTGGCTCCGTTCCCCAGTATGGCCCCATTCCCCAGTATGGCTCTGTTCCCCAGTATAGCCACGTTCCCCAGTATGGCCCCATTCCCCAGTACGGCCCATTCCCCAGTATGGCTCCGTTCCCCAGTATGGCCCCATTCCCCAGTATGGCTCCGTTCCCCAGTATAGCCCCGTTCCCCAGTATTGGCCCATTCCCCAGTATGGCCCCATTCCGCAGTGTGGCTCTGTTCCCCAGTATAGTCCCGTTCCCCAGTATGGCCCCGTTCCCCAGTATTGCCCGTTCCCCAGTATGGCTCTGTTCCCCACTTTCGCCCCGTTCCCCAGTAGGGCTCTGTTCCCCAGTATGGGCCCGTTGCCCTGTAATGCCCCGTTCCCCAGTATGGCTCCGTTCCCCAGTATTGCCCATTCCCCAGTATGGCTCTGTTCCCCAGTATAGCCCCGTTCCCCAGTAGGGCACGGTTCCCCAGTCTGGGCCCGTTGCCCTGTCTGGCCCCGTTCCCCAGTATGGCTCCGTTCCCCAGTATGGGCCCGTTCCCCAATATGGCCCCATTCCCCAGTATGGCTCTGTTCCCCAGTATAGCCCCGTTCCCCAGTATGGCCCCGTTCCCCAGTATGGCCCTTTCCCCAGTATGGCTCTGTTCCCCAGTATGGCCCTGTTCCCCAGTATGGCCCTGTTCCCCAGTATGGCTCTGTTCCTCAGTATGGCTCTGTTCCCCAGTATGGCCCCTTTCCCCAGTATGTCCCCGTTCCCCAGTATGGCCCCTTTCCCCAGTATGGCCCCGTTCCCCAGTATGGCCCCGTTCCCCAGTATGGCCCTGTTCCGCAGTATGGCCCCGTTCCCCAGTATGGCCCCTTTCCCCAGTATGGCTCTGTTCCCCAGTATGGCCCCGTTCCCCAGTATGGCCCCGTTCCCCAGTATGGCCCCGTTCCCCAGTATGGCCCCGTTCCCCAGTATGGCCCCGTTCCCCAGTATGGCTCTGTTCCCCAGTATAGCCCCGTTCCCCAGTATGGCCCCATTCCCCAGTATGGCCCGTTCCCCAGTATGGCCCACTTCCCCAGTATGGCCCCATTCCTCAGTAGGGCCCGTTCCCCAGTATGGCTCTGTTCCCCACTATGGCCCGTTCTCCAGTATGGCTCTGTTCCTCAGTATGGCTCTGTTCCACAGTAGGGCTCCATTCCCCAGTATGGCCCCGTTCCCCAGTATGGCTCCATTCCCCAGTATGGCTCTGTTCCTCAGTATGGTCCATTCCCCAGTATGGCTCTGTTCCTCAGTAGTGCCCATTCCCCAGTATGGCTCCGTTCCCAAGTATGGCTCTGTTCCTCAGTACGGCCCGTTCCCCAGTATGGCTCTGTTCCCATGCATGGCCCTGTTCCCCAGTACGGCCCGCTCCCCAGTATGGCCCCATTCCCCAGTATGGCCCCGTTCCCCAGTACGGCCCATTCCCCAGTATGGCCCCATTCCCCAGTACGGCCCATTCCCCATTATGGCCCCATTCCCCAGTATGGGCCCGTTCCCCAGTATGGCTCTGTTCCCCAGTATGGCCCCGTTCCCCAGTATGGGCCCGTTCTCCAGAATGGCCTCCTTCCCCAGTCTGGCTCTGTTCCCCAGTATGGCTCTGTTCCCCAGTATAGCCCCGTTCCCCAGTATGGCCCCATTCCCCAGTATGGCCCCATTCCCCAGTACGGCCCATTCCCCAGTATGGCTCCGTTCCCCAGTATGGCCCCATTCCCCAATATGGCTCTGTTCCCCAGTATAGCCCTGTTCCCCAGTATGGCTCTGTTCCCCAGTATAGCCCCGTTCCCCAGTATGGGCCCGTTCCCCAGTATGGCCCCATTCCCCAGTATGGCTCTGTTCCCCAGTATAGTACCGTTCCCCAGTATGGCCCCGTTTCCCAGTATTGCCCGTTCCCCAGTATGGCTCTGTTCCCCAGTATAGCCCCATTCCCCAGTAGGGCTCCGTTCCCCAGTATGGGCCCGTTGCCCTGTATGGCCCCGTTCCCCAGTATGGCCCCATTCCCCAATATGGCTCCGTTCCCCAGTATGGCCCCATTCCCCAGTATGGCTCCGTTCCCCAGTATAGCTCCGTTCCCCAGTATGGGCCCGTTCCCCAGTATGGCCCCATTCCCCAGTATGGCTCTGTTCCCCAGTATAGCCCCGTTCCCCAGTATGGCTCTGTTCCCCAGTATAGCCCCGTTCCCCAGTATGGGCCCGTTCCCCAGTATGGTCCCATTCCCCAGTATGGCTCTGTTCCCCAGTATAGTCCCGTTCCCCAGTATGGCCCCGTTCCGCAGTATTGCCCGTTCCCCAGTATGGCTCTGTTCCCCAGTATTGACCGTTCCCCAGTATGGCTCTGTTCCCCAGTATAGCCCCGTTCCCCAGTAGGGCTCCGTTCCCCAGTATGGGCCCGTTCCCCAGTATGGCCCCGTTCCCCAGTATTGACCGTTCCCCAGTATGGCTCTGTTCCCCAGTATAGCCCCGTTCCCCAGTAGGGCTCCGATCCCCAGTATGGGCCCGTTGCCCTGTATGGCCCCGTTCCCCAGTATGGCTCCGTTCCCCAGTATGGGCCCGTTCCCCAGTATGGCCCCATTCCCCAGTATGGCTCTGTTCCCCAGTATAGCACCGTTCCCCAGTATGGCCCCATTCCCCAGTATGGCCCCGTTCCCCAGTATGGCCCCGTTCCCCAGTATGGCCCTGTTCCCCAGTATGGCCCCCTTCCCCAGTATGGCCCCGTTCCCCAGTATGGCCCGTTCCCCAGTATGGCCCCGTTCCCCAGTATGGCCCCGTTCCCCAGTATGGTCCTGTTCCTCAGTAGGACCCATTTCCCAGTATGGCCCCGTTCCCCAGTATGGCCCCATTCCCGAATATGGCTCTGTTCCCCAGTATAGCCCCGTTCCCCAGTATGGGCCCGTTCCCCAGTATGGCCCCATTCCCCAGTATGGCTCTGTTCCCCAGTCTAGTACCGTTCCCCCAGTATGGCCCCGTTTCCCAGTATTGCCCGTTCCCCAGTATGGCTCTGTTCCCCAGTATAGCCCCGTTCCCCAGTTGGGCTCCGTTCCCCAGTATGGGCCCGTTGCCCTGTATGGCCCCGTTCCCCAGTATGGCCCCATTCCCCAATATGGCTCCGTTCCCCAGTATGGCCCCATTCCCCAGTATGGCTCTGTTCCCCAGTATAGCCCCGTTCCCCAGTATGGCTCTGTTCCCCAGTATAGCCCCGTTCCCCAGTATGGGCCCGTTTCCCAGTATGGCCCCATTCCCCAGTATGGCTCTGTTCCCCAGTATAGTCCCGTTCCCCAGTATGGCCCCGTTCCCCAGTATTGCCCGTTCCCCAGTATGGCACTGTTCCCCAGTATTGACCGTTCCCCAGTATGGCTCTGTTCCGCAGTATAGCCCCGTTCCACAGAGGGCTCCGTTCCCCAGTATGGGCCCGTTCCCCAGTATGGCCCCGTTCCCCAGTATTGACCGTTCCCCAGTATGGCTCTGTTCCCCAGTATAGCCCCGTTCCCCAGTAGGGCTCCGTTCCCCAGTATGGGCCCGTTGCCCTGTATGGCCCCGTTCCCCAGTATGGCTCCGTTCCCCAGTATGGGCCCGTTCCCCAGTATGGCCCCGTTCCCCAGTATGGCCCGTTCCCCAGTATGGCCCCGTTCCCCAGTATGGCCCCGTTCCCCAGTATGGTCCTGTTCCTCAGTAGGACCCATTCCCCAGTATGGCCCCGTTCCCCAGTATAGCCCCGTTCCCCAGTATGGGCCCGTTCCCCAGTATGGCCCCATTCCCCAATATGGGTCCGTTCCCCAGTATGGCCCCATTCCCCTGTATTGCTCCATTCCCCAGTATGGCCCCATTCCCCAGTATGACTCCGTTCCCCAGTATGGGCCCGTTGCCCAGTATGGCCCCATTCCCCAGTATGGCCCCATTCCCCAGTATGGCCCCGTTTCCCAGTATGGCCCCATTCCCCAGTATGGCTCCGTTCCCCAGTATTGCCCCATTCCCCAGTATGGGCCCGTTCCCCAGTATGGCCCCATTCCCCAGTATGGCTCCGTTCCCCAGTATGGCCCCATTCCCCAGTATGGCCCCGTTCCCCAGTATGGCCCCATTCCCCAGTATGGCCCCGTTCCCCAGTATGGGCCCGTTGCCCTGTATGGCCCCGTTCCCTAGTATGGCTCCGTTCCCCAGTATGGGCCCGTTCCCCAGTATGGCCCGCTCCCCAGTATGGCCCCGTTCCCCAGTATGGCCCCGTTCCCCAGTATGGCCCCATTCCCCAGCACGGCCCATTCCCCAGTATGGCCCCATTCCCCAGTATGGGCTCGTTCCCCAGTATGGCCCCATTCCCCAGTATGGCTCTGTTCCCCAGTATAGTCCCGTTCCCCAGTATGGCCCCGTTCCCCAGTATTGCCCGTTCCCCAGTATGGCTCTGTTCCCCAGTATTGACCGTTCCCCAGTATGGCTCTGTTCCGCAGTATAGCCCCGTTCCCCAGTAGGGCTCCGTTCCCCAGTATGGGCCCGTTCCCCAGTATGGCCCCGTTCCCCAGTATTGACCGTTCCCCAGTATGGCTCTGTTCCCCAGTATAGCCCCGTTCCCCAGTATAGCCACGTTCCCCAGTATGGCCCCATTCCCCAGTATGGCCCATTCCCCAGTATGGCTCCGTTCCCCAGTATGGCCCCATTCCCCAGTATGGCTCCGTTCCCCAGTATAGCCCCGTTCCCCAGTATGGGCCCGTTCCCCAGTATGGCCCCATTCCCCAG
This sequence comes from Pristiophorus japonicus, assembly GCF_044704955.1. Taxonomy (NCBI): domain Eukaryota; kingdom Metazoa; phylum Chordata; class Chondrichthyes; family Pristiophoridae; genus Pristiophorus; species Pristiophorus japonicus. The sequence continues at coordinate 131,635,302 of NC_091991.1, read as the reverse complement.
TATGGCTCTGTTCCCCAGTATAGTCCCGTTCCCCAGTATGGCCCCGTTCCCCAGTATTGCCCGTTCCCCAGTTTGGCTCTGTTCCCCAGTATAGCCCCGTTCCCCAGTAGGGCTCTGTTCCCCAGTATGGGCCCGTTGCCCTGTAATGCCCCGTTCCCCAGTAGGACCCCGTTCCCCAGTATTGCCCATTCCCCAGTATGGCTCTGTTCCCCAGTATAGCCCCGTTCCCCAGTAGGGCTCCGTTTCCCAGTATGGGCCCGTTGCCCTGTGTGGCCCCGTTCCCCAGTATGGCTCCGTTCCCCAGTATGGGCCCGTTCCCCAATATGGCCCCATTCCCCAGTATGGCTCTGTTCCCCAGTATAGCCCCGTTCCCCAGTATGGCCCCATTCCCCAGTATGGCCCTTTCCCCAGTATGGCTCTGTTCCCCAGTATGGCCCTGTTCCCCAGTATGGCCCTGTTCCCCAGTATGGCCCCTTTCCCCAGTATGGCCCCGTTCCCCAGTATGGCCCCGTTCCCCAGTATGGCCCTGTTCCGCAGTATGGCCCCGTTCCCCAGTATGGCCCCTTTCCCCAGTATGGCTCTGTTCCCCAGTATAGTCCCGTTCCCCAGTATGGCCCCGTTCCCCAGTATTGCCCGTTCCCCAGTATGGCTCTGTTCCCCAGTATAGCCCCGTTCCCAAGTAGGGCTCTGTTCCCCAGTATGGGCATGTTGCCCTGTAATGCCCCGTTCCCCAGTATGGCCCCATTCCCCAGTATTGCCCATTCCCCAGTATGGCCCCATTCCCCAGTACGGCCCATTCCCCAGTATGGCTCCGTTCCCCAGTATGGCCCCATTCCCCAGTATGGCTCTGTTCCCCAGTATAGCCCCGTTCCCCAGTATGGCCCCATTCCCCAGTACGGCCTATTCCCCAATATGGCTCCGTTCCCAGTATGGCCCCATTCCCCAGTATGGCTCCGTTCCCCAGTATGGCCCCATTCCCCAGTATGGCTCTGTTCCCCAGTATAGCCCCGTTCCCCAGTATGGCCCCATTCCCCAGTATGGCTCCGTTCCCCAGTATGGCTCCGTTCCCCAGTATGGGCCCGTTTCCCAGTATGGCCCCATTCCCCAGTATGGCTCTGTTCCCCAGTATAGCCCCGTTCCCCAGTAGGGCTCTGTTCCCCAGTATGGGCCCGTTGCCCTGTAATGCCCCGTTCCCCAGTAGGACCCCGTTCCCCAGTATTGCCCATTCCCCAGTATGGCTCTGTTCCCCAGTATAGCCCCGTTCCCCAGTAGGGCTCCGTTTCCCAGTATGGGCCCGTTGCCCTGTGTGGCCCCGTTCCCCAGTATGGCTCCGTTCCCCAGTATGGGCCCGTTCCCCAATATGGCCCCATTCCCCAGTATGGCTCTGTTCCCCAGTATAGCCCCGTTCCCCAGTATGGCCCCATTCCCCAGTATGGCCCTTTCCCCAGTATGGCTCTGTTCCCCAGTATGGCCCTGTTCCCCAGTATGGCCCTGTTCCCCAGTATGGCCCCTTTCCCCAGTATGGCCCCGTTCCCCAGTATGGCCCCGTTCCCCAGTATGGCCCTGTTCCGCAGTATGGCCCCGTTCCCCAGTATGGCCCCTTTCCCCAGTATGGCTCTGTTCCCCAGTATAGTCCCGTTCCCCAGTATGGCCCCGTTCCCCAGTATTGCCCGTTCCCCAGTATGGCTCTGTTCCCCAGTATAGCCCCGTTCCCAAGTAGGGCTCTGTTCCCCAGTATGGGCCCGTTGCCCTGTAATGCCCCGTTCCCCAGTATGGCCCCATTCCCCAGTATTGCCCATTCCCCAGTATGGCCCCATTCCCCAGTACGGCCCATTCCCCAGTATGGCTCCGTTCCCCAGTATGGCCCCATTCCCCAGTATGGCTCTGTTCCCCAGTATAGCCCCGTTCCCCAGTATGGCCCCATTCCCCAGTACGGCCTATTCCCCAATATGGCTCCGTTCCCAGTATGGCCCCATTCCCCAGTATGGCTCCGTTCCCCAGTATGGCCCCATTCCCCAGTATGGCTCTGTTCCCCAGTATAGCCCCGTTCCCCAGTATGGCCCCATTCCCCAGTATGGCTCCGTTCCCCAGTATGGCTCCGTTCCCCAGTATGGGCCCGTTTCCCAGTATGGCCCCATTCCCCAGTATGGCTCTGTTCCCCAGTATAGCCCCGTTCCCCAGTATGGCTCTGTTCCCCAGTATAGCCCCGTTCCCCAGTATGGGCCCGTTCCCCAGTATGGCCCCGTTCCCCAGTATGGCTCTGTTCCCCAGTATGGCCCCGTTCCCCAGTATGGCTCTGTTCCCCAGTATAGCCCCGTTCCCCAGTATGGCCCCATTCCCCAGTATGGCCCGTTCCACAGTATGGCCCACTTCCCCAGTATGGCCCCATTCCTCAGTAGGGCCCGTTCCCCAGTATGGCTCTGTTCCCCACTATGGCCCGTTCTCCAGTATGGCTCTGTTCCTCAGTATGGCTCTGTTCCACAGTAGGGCTCCATTCCCCAGTATGGCCCCGTTCCCCAGTATGGCTCCATTCCCCAGTATGGCTCTGTTCCTCAGTATGGTCCATTCCCCAGTATGGCTCTGTTCCTCAGTAGTGCCCATTCCCCAGTATGGCTCCGTTCCCAAGTATGGCTCTGTTCCTCAGTACGGCCCGTTCCCCAGTATGGCTCTGTTCCCATGCATGGCCCTGTTCCCCAGTACGGCCCGCTCCCCAGTATGGCCCCATTCCCCAGTATGGCCCCGTTCCCCAGTATGGCCCCATTCCCCAGTACGGCCCATTCCCCAGTATGGCCCATTCCCCAGTATGGGCTCGTTCCCCAGTATGGCCCCATTCCCCAGTACGGCCCATTCCCCAGTATGGCCCCATTCCCCAGTACGCCCCATTCCCCATTATGGCCCCATTCCCCAGTATGGGCCCGTTCCCCAGTATGGCTCTGTTCCCCAGTATGGCCCCGTTCCCCAGTATGGGCCCGTTCTCCAGAATGGCCTCCTTCCCCAGTCTGGCTCTGTTCCCCAGTATGGCTCTGTTCCCCAGTATAGCCCCGTTCCCCAGTATGGCCCCATTCCCCAGTATGGCCCCATTCCCCAGTACGGCCCATTCCCCAGTATGGCTCCGTTCCCCAGTATGGCCCCATTCCCCAATATGGCTCTGTTCCCCAGTATAGCCCTGTTCCCCAGTATGGCTCTGTTCCCCAGTATAGCCCCGTTCCCCAGTATGGGCCCGTTCCCCAGTATGGCCCCATTCCCCAGTATGGCTCTGTTCCCCAGTATAGTACCGTTCCCCAGTATGGCCCCGTTTCCCAGTATTGCCCGTTCCCCAGTATGGCTCTGTTCCCCAGTATAGCCCCATTCCCCAGTAGGGCTCCGTTCCCCAGTATGGGCCCGTTGCCCTGTATGGCCCCGTTCCCCAGTATGGCCCCATTCCCCAATATGGCTCCGTTCCCCAGTATGGCCCCATTCCCCAGTATGGCTCCGTTCCCCAGTATAGCTCCGTTCCCCAGTATGGGCCCGTTCCCCAGTATGGCCCCATTCCCCAGTATGGCTCTGTTCCCCAGTATAGCCCCGTTCCCCAGTATGGCTCTGTTCCCCAGTATAGCCCCGTTCCCCAGTATGGGCCCGTTCCCCAGTATGGTCCCATTCCCCAGTATGGCTCTGTTCCCCAGTATAGTCCCGTTCCCCAGTATGGCCCCGTTCCGCAGTATTGCCCGTTCCCCAGTATGGCTCTGTTCCCCAGTATTGACCGTTCCCCAGTATGGCTCTGTACCCCAGTATAGCCCCGTTCCCCAGTAGGGCTCCGTTCCCCAGTATGGGCCCGTTCCCCAGTATGGCCCCGTTCCCCAGTATTGACCGTTCCCCAGTATGGCTCTGTTCCCCAGTATAGCCCCGTTCCCCAGTAGGGCTCCGTTCCCCAGTATGGGCCCGTTGCCCTGTATGGCCCCGTTCCCCAGTATGGCTCCGTTCCCCAGTATGGGCCCGTTCCCCAGTATGGCCCCATTCCCCAGTATGGCTCTGTTCCCCAGTATAGCACCGTTCCCCCGTATGGCCCCATTCCCCAGTATGGCCCCGTTCCCCAGTATGGCCCCGTTCCCCAGTATGGCCCTGTTCCCCAGTATGGCCCCCTTCCCCAGTATGGCCCCGTTCCCCAGTATGGCCCGTTCCCCAGTATGGCACAGTTCCCCAGTATGGCCCCGTTCCCCAGTATGGTCCTGTTCCTCAGTAGGACCCATTCCCCAGTATGGCCCCGTTCCCCAGTATGGCCCCATTCCCGAATATGGCTCTGTTCCCCAGTATAGCCCCGTTCCCCAGTATGGGCCCGTTCCCCAGCATGGCCCCATTCCCCAGTATGGCTCTGTTCCCCAGAAAATACCGTTCCCCCAGTATGGCCCCGTTTCCCAGTATTGCCCGTTCCCCAGTATGGCTCTGTTCCCCAGTATAGCCCCGTTCCCCAGTAGGGCTCCGTTCCCCAGTATGGGCCCGTTGCCCTGTATGGCCCCGTTCCCCAGTATGGCCCCATTCCCCAATATGGCTCCGTTCCCCAGTATGGCCCCATTCCCCAGTATGGCTCCGTTCCCCAGTATAGCTCCGTTCCCCAGTATGGGCCCGTTCCCCAGTATGGCCCCATTCCCCAGTATGGCTCTGTTCCCCAGTATAGCCCCGTTCCCCAGTATGGCTCTGTTCCCCAGTATAGCCCCGTTCCCCAGTATGGGCCCGTTTCCCAGTATGGCCCCATTCCCCAGTATGGCTCTGTTCCCCAGTATAGTCCCGTTCCCCAGTATGGCCCCGTTCCCCAGTATTGCCCGTTCCCCAGTATGGCACTGTTCCCCAGTATTGACCGTTCCCCAGTATGGCTCTGTTCCGCAGTATAGCCCCATTCCACAGAGGGCTCCGTTCCCCAGTATGGGCCCGTTCCCCAGTATGGCTCTGTTCCCCAGTATAGCCCCGTTCCCCAGTAGGGCTCCGTTCCCCAGTATGGGCCCGTTGCCCTGTATGGCCCCGTTCCCCAGTATGGCTCCGTTCCCCAGTATGGGCCCGTTCCCCAGTATGGCCCCGTTCCCCAGTATGGCCCGTTCCCCAGTATGGCCCCGTTCCCCAGTATGGCCCCGTTCCCCAGTATGGTCCTGTTCCTCAGTAGGACCCATTCCCCAGTATGGCCCCGTTCCCCAGTATGGCCCCGTTCCCCAGTATGGGCCCGTTCCCCAGTATGGCCCCATTCCCCAATATGGGTCCGTTCCCCAGTATGGCCCCATTCCCCAGTATTGCTCCATTCCCCAGTATGACCCCATTCCCCAGTATGACTCCGTTCCCCAGTATGGGCCCGTTGCCCAGTATGGCCCCATTCCCCAGTATGGCCCCATTCCCCAGTATGGCCCCGTTTCCCAGTATGGCCCCATTCCCCAGTATGGCTCCGTTCCCCAGTATTGCCCCATTCCCCAGTATGGGCCCGTTCCCCAGTATGGCCCCATTCCCCAGTATGGCTCCGTTCCCCAGTATGGCCCCATTCCCCAGTATGGCCCCGTTCCCCAGTATGGCCCCATTCCCCAGTATGGCCCCGTTCCCCAGTATGGGCCCGTTGCCCTGTATGGCCCCGTTCCCTAGTATGGCTCCGTTCCCCAGTATGGGCCCGTTCCCCAGTATGGCCCGCTCCCCAGTATGGCCCCGTTCCCCAGTATGGCCCCGTTCCCCAGTATGGCCCCATTCCCCAGCACGGCCCATTCCCCAGTATGGCCCCATTCCCCAGTATGGGCTCGTTCCCCAGTATGGCCCCATTCCCCAGTATGGCTCTGTTCCCCAGTATAGTCCCGTTCCCCAGTATGGCCCCGTTCCCCAGTATTGCCCGTTCCCCAGTATGGCTCTGTTCCCCAGTATTGACCGTTCCCCAGTATGGCTCTGTTCCGCAGTATAGCCCCGTTCCCCAGTAGGGCTCCGTTCCCCAGTATGGGCCCGTTCCCCAGTATGGCCCCGTTCCCCAGTATTGACCGTTCCCCAGTATGGCTCTGTTCCCCAGTATAGCCCCGTTCCCCAGTATAGCCACGTTCCCCAGTATGGCCCCATTCCCCAGTATGGCCCATTCCCCAGTATGGCTCCGTTCCCCAGTATGGCCCCATTCCCCAGTATGGCTCCGTTCCCCAGTATAGCCCCGTTCCCCAGTATGGGCCCGTTCCCCAGTATGGCCCCATTCCCCAGTATGGCTCTGTTCCCCAGTATAGTCCCGTTCCCCAGTATGGCCCCGTTCCCCAGTATTGCCCGTTCCCCAGTATGGCTCTGTTCCCCAGTATAGCCCCGTTCCCCAGTAGGGCTCTGTTCCCCAGTATGGGCCCGTTGCCCTGTAATGCCCCGTTCCCCAGTAGGACCCCGTTCCCCAGTATTGCCCATTCCCCAGTATGGCTCTGTTCCCCAGTATAGCCCCGTTCCCCAGTAGGGCTCCGTTCCCCAGTATGGGCCCGTTGCCCTGTGTGGCCCCGTTCCCCAGTATGGCTCCGTTCCCCAGTATGAGCCCGTTCCCCAATATGGCCCCATTCCCCAGTATGGCTCTGTTCCCCAGTATAGCCCCGTTCCCCAGTATGGCCCCGTTCCCCAGTATGGCCCTTTCCCCAGTATGGCTCTGTTCCCCAGTATGGCCCTGTTCCCCAGTATGGCCCTGTTCCCCAGTATGGCCCCTTTCCCCAGTATGGCCCCGTTCCCCAGTATGGCCCCGTTCCCCAGTATGGCCCCGTTCCCCAGTATGGCCCCTTTCCCCAGTATGGCTCTGTTCCCCAGTATAGTCCCGTTCCCCAGTATGGCCCCGTTCCCCAGTATTGCCCGTTCCCCAGTATGGCTCTGTTCCCCAGTATAGCCCCGTTCCCAAGTAGGGCTCTGTTCCCCAGTATGGGCCCGTTGCCCTGTAATGCCCCGTTCCCCAGTATGGCCCCATTCCCCAGTATTGCCCATTCCCCAGTATGGCCCCATTCCCCAGTACGGCCCATTCCCCAGTATGGCTCCGTTCCCCAGTATGGCCCCATTCCCCAGTATGGCTCTGTTCCCCAGTATAGCCCCGTTCCCCAGTATGGCCCCATTCCCCAGCACGGCCTATTCCCCAGTATGGCTCCGTTCCCAGTATGGCCCCATTCCCCAGTATGGCTCCGTTCCCCAGTATGGCCCCATTCCCCAGTATGGCTCTGTTCCCCAGTATAGCCCCGTTCCCCAGTATGGCCCCATTCCCCAGTATGGGCCCGTTTCCCAGTATGGCCCCATTCCCCAGTATGGCTCTGTTCCCCAGTATAGCCCCGTTCCCCAGTATGGCTCTGTTCCCCAGTATAGCCCCGTTCCCCAGTATGGGCCCGTTCCCCAGTATTGCCCGTTCCCCAGTATGGCTCTGTTCCCCAGTATAGCCCCGTTCCCCAGTAGGGCTCCGTTCCCCAGTATGGGCCCGTTGCCCTGTATGGCCCCGTTCCCCAGTATGGCCCCATTCCCCAGTATGGCTCCGTTCCCCAGTATGGCCCCATTCCCCAGTATGGCTCCGTTCCCCAGTATAGCTCCGTTCCCCAGTATGGGCCCGTTCCCCAGTATGGCCCCATTCCCCAGTATGGCTCTGTTCCCCAGTATAGCCCCGTTCCCCAGTATGGCCCCATTCCCCAGTACGGCCTATTCCCCAGTATGGCTCCGTTCCCAGTATGGCCCCATTCCCCAGTATGGCTCCGTTCCCCAGTATGGCCCCATTCCCCAGTATGGCTCTGTTCCCCAGTATAGCCCCGTTCCCCAGTATGGCCCCATTCCCCAGTATGGCTCCGTTCCCCAGTATGGCTCCGTTCCCCAGTATGGGCCCGTTTCCCAGTATGGCCCCATTCCCCAGTATGGCTCTGTTCCCCAGTATAGCCCCGTTCCCCAGTATGGCTCTGTTCCCCAGTATAGCCCCGTTCCCCAGTATGGGCCCGTTCCCCAGTATTGCCCGCTCCCCAGTATGGCTCTGTTCCCCAGTATAGCCCCGTTCCCCAGTAGGGCTCCGTTCCCCAGTATGGGCCCGTTGCCCAGTATGGCCCCATTCCCCAGTATGGCTCTGTTCCCCAGTATAGCCCCGTTCCCCAGTATGGCTCTGTTCCCCAGTATAGCCCCGTTCCCCAGTATGGGCCCGTTCCCCAGTATGGCCCCATTCCCCAGTATGGCTCTGTTCCCCAGTATAGTCCCGTTCCCCAGTATGGCCCCGTTCCCCAGTATTGCCCGTTCCCCAGTATGGCTCTGTTCCCCTGTATAGCCCCGTTCCCCAGTAGGGCTCCGTTCCCCAGTATGGGCCCGTTGCCCTGTATGGGCCCGTTCCCCAGTATGGCCCCGTTCCCCAGTATTGACCGTTCCCCAGTATGGCTCTGTTCCCCAGTATAGACCCGTTCCCCAGTAGGGCTCCGTTCCCCAGTATAGGCCCGTTGCCCTGTATGGCCCCGTTCCCCAGTATGGCTCCGTTCCCCAGTATGGGCCCGTTCCCCAGTATGGCCCCATTCCCCAGTATGGCTCTGTTCCCCAGTATAGCACCGTTCCCCAGTATGGCCCCGTTCCACAGTATGGCCCCGTTCCCCAGTATGGCCCCGTTCCCCAGTATGGCCCTGTTCCGCAGTATGGCCCCGTTCCCCAGTATGGCCCCGTTCCCCAGTATGGCTCTGTTCCCCAGTATGGCCCCATTCCCCAGTATGGCCCCGTTCCCCAGTATGGCTCTGTTCCCCAGTATGGCCCGTTCCCCAGTATGGCCTGTTCCCAGGTATGGCCCCGTTCCCCAGTATGGCCCGTTCCCCAGTATGGCTCTGTTCCCCAGTATGGCCCCGTTCCCCAGTATGGCTCTGTTCCTCAGTATGGCCCCGTTCCCCAGTATGGCATGTTCCTCAGTAGGGCCCGTTCCCCAGTATGGCCCCGTTCCCCAGTATGGCTCCGTTCCCCAGTATGGCTCTGTTCCTCAGTATGGCCCCGTTCCCCAGTATGGCATGTTCCTCAGTAGGGCCCGTTCCCCAGTATGGCCCCGTTCCCCAGTATGGCTCCGTTCCCCAGTATGGCCCGTTCCCCAGTATGGCTCCATTCCCCAGTATGGGCCCGTTCCCCAGTATGGCCCCGTTCCCCAGTATGGCCCCCTTCCCCAGTATGGCCCCGTTCCCCAGAATGGTCCTGTTCCCCAGTATGGCCCCGTTCCCCAGAATGGTCCTGTTCCTCAGTAGGACCCGTTCCCCAGTATGGCCCCGTTCCCCAGTATGGCCCCGTTCCCCAGTATGGGCCCGTTCCCCAGTATGGCCCCATTCCCCAGTATGGGCCCGTTCCCCAGTATGGCTCCGTTCCCCAGTATGGGCCCGTTCCCCAGTATGGCCCGCTCCCCAGTATGGCCCCGTTCCCCAGTATGGCCCCGTTCCCCAGTATGGCCCCATTCCCCAGCACGGCCCATTCCCCAGTATGGCCCCATTCCCCAGTATGGGCTCGTTCCCCAGTATGGCCCCATTCCCCAGTATGGCTCTGTTCCCCAGTATAGTCCCGTTCCCCAGTATGGTCCCGTTCCCCAGTATTGCCCGTTCCCCAGTATGGCTCTGTTCCCCAGTATTGACCGTTCCCCAGTATGGCTCTGTTCCGCAGTATAGCCCCGTTCCCCAGTAGGGCTCCGTTCCCCAGTATGGGCCCGTTCCCCAGTATGGCCCCGTTCCCCAGTATTGACCATTCCCCAGTATGGCTCTGTTCCCCAGTATAGCCCCGTTCCCCAGTATAGCCACGTTCCCCAGTATGGCCCCATTCCCCAGTATGGCCCATTCCCCAGTATGGCTCCGTTCCCCAGTATGGCCCCATTCCCCAGTATGGCTCCGTTCCCCAGTATAGCCCCGTTCCCCAGTATGGGCCCGTTCCCCAGTATGGCCCCATTCCCCAGTATGGCTCTGTTCCCCAGTATAGTCCCGTTCCCCAGTATGGCCCCGTTCCCCAGTATTGCCCGTTCCCCAGTATGGCTCTGTTCCCCAGTATAGCCCCGTTCCCCAGTAGGGCTCTGTTCCCCAGTATGGGCCCGTTGCCCTGTAATGCCCCGTTCCCCAGTAGGACCCCGTTCCCCAGTATTGCCCATTCCCCAGTATGGCTCTGTTCCCCAGTATAGCCCCGTTCCCCAGTAGGGCTCCGTTCCCCAGTATGGGCCCGTTGCCCTGTGTGGCCCCGTTCCCCAGTATGGCTCCGTTCCCCAGTATGGGCCCGTTCCCCAATATGGCCCCATTCCCCAGTATGGCTCTGTTCCCCAGTATAGCCCCGTTCCCCAGTATGGCCCCGTTCCCCAGTATGGCCCTTTCCCCAGTATGGCTCTGTTCCCCAGTATGGCCCTGTTCCCCAGTATGGCCCTGTTCCCCAGTATGGCCCCTTTCCCCAGTATGGCCCCGTTCCCCAGTATGGCCCCGTTCCCCAGTATGGCCCTGTTCCGCAGTATGGCCCCGTTCCCCAGTATGGCCCCTTTCCCCAGTATGGCTCTGTTCCCCAGTATAGTCCCGTTCCCCAGTATGGCCCCGTTCCCCAGTATTGCCCGTTCCCCAGTGTGGCTCTGTTCCCCAGTATAGCCCCGTTCCCAAGTAGGGCTCTGTTCCCCAGTATGGGCCCGTTGCCCTGTAATGCCCCGTTCCCCAGTATGGCCCCATTCCCCAGTATTGCCCATTCCCCAGTATGGCCCCATTCCCCAGTACGGCCCATACCCCAGTATGGCTCCGTTCCCCAGTATGGCCCCATTCCCCAGTATGGCTCTGTTCCCCAGTATAGCCCCGTTCCCCAGTATGGCCCCATTCCCCAGTACGGCCTATTCCCCAGTATGGCTCCGTTCCCAGTATGGCCCCATTCCCCAGTATGGCTCCGTTCCCCAGTATGGCCCCATTCCCCAGTATGGCTCTGTTCCCCAGTATAGCCCCGTTCCCCAGTATGGCCCCATTCCCCAGTATGGCTCCGTTCCCCAGTATGGCTCCGTTCCCCAGTATGGGCCCGTTTCCCAGTATGGCCCCATTCCCCAGTATGGCTCTGTTCCCCAGTATAGCCCCGTTCCCCAGTATGGCTCTGTTCCCCAGTATAGCCCCGTTCCCCAGTATGGGCCCGTTCCCCAGTATTGCCCGTTCCCCAGTATGGCTCTGTTCCCCAGTATAGCCCCGTTCCCCAGTAGGGCTCCGTTCCCCAGTATGGGCCCGTTGCCCTGTATGGCCCCGTTCCCCAGTATGGCCCCATTCCCCAGTATGGCTCCGTTCCCCAGTATGGCCCCATTCCCCAGTATGGCTCCGTTCCCCAGTATAGCTCCGTTCCCCAGTATGGGCCCGTTCCCCAGTATGGCCCCATTCCCCAGTATGGCTCTGTTCCCCAGTATAGCCCCGTTCCCCAGTATGGCTCTGTTCCCCAGTATAGCCCCGTTCCCCAGTATGGGCCCGTTCCCCAGTATGGCCCCATTCCCCAGTATGGCTCTGTTCCCCAGTATAGTCCCGTTCCCCAGTATGGCCCCGTTCCCCAGTATTGCCCGTTCCCCAGTATGGCTCTGTTCCCCTGTATAGCCCCGTTCCCCAGTAGGGCTCCGTTCCCCAGTATGGGCCCGTTGCCCTGTATGGCCCCGTTCCCCAGTATGGCCCCGTTCCCCAGTATTGACCGTTCCCCAGTATGGCTCTGTTCCCCAGTATAGACCCGTTCCCCAGTAGGGCTCCGTTCCCCAGTATAGGCCCGTTGCCCTGTATGGCCCCGTTCCCCAGTATGGCTCCGTTCCCCAGTATGGGCCCGTTCCCCAGTATGGCCCCATTCCCCAGTATGGCTCTGTTCCCCAGTATAGCACCGTTCCCCAGTATGGCCCCGTTCCACAGTATGGCCCCGTTCCCCAGTATGGCCCCGTTCCCCAGTATGGCCCTGTTCTGCAGTATGGCCCGTTCCCCAGTATGGCTCTGTTCCTCAGTATGGCTCTGTTCCTCAGTGTGGCCCGTTCCCCAATATGGCTCCTTTCCCCAGTATGGCTCTGTTCCTCAGTATGGCTCTGTTCCTCAGTATGGCCCCGTTCCCCAGTATGGGCCCGTTCCGCTGTATGGCCCTGTTCCTCAGTAGGCCCCATTCCCCAGTATGGCCCCGTTCCCCATTATGGCCCGTTCCCCAGTATGGCACGTTCCCCAGTATGGCCCCGTTCCCCAGTATGGCCCCATTCCCCAGTATGGCCCGTTCCCCAGTATGGCCCCGTTCCCCAGTATGGCCCCGTTCCCCAGTATGATCCTGTTCCTCAGTAGGACCCATTCCCCAGTATGGCCCCGTTCCCCAGTATGGCCCCGTTCCCCAGTATGGGCCCGTTCCCCAGTATGGCCCCATTCCCCAGTATGGGCCCGTTCCCCAGTATGGCCCCATTCCCCAGTATTGCTCCATTCCCCAGTATTGCCCCATTCCCCAGTATGGCTCTGTTCCCCAGTATGGGCCCGTTCCCCAGTATGGCCCCGTTCCCCAGTATGGCCCCATTCCCCAGTATGGCTCCGTTCTCCACTATGGCCCCATTCCCCAGTATGGGCCCGTTCCCCAGTATGGCCCCATTCCCCAGTATGGCTCCGTTCCCCAGTATGGCCCCATTCCCCAGTATGGCCCCGTTCCCCAGTATGGCCCCGTTCCCCAGTATGGCCCCGTTCCCCAGTATGGCTCCGTTCCCCAGTATGGCCCCGTTCCCCAGTATGGCTCCGTTCCCCAGTATGGGCCCATTCCCCAGTATGGCCCCATTCCCCAGTATGGCCCCATTCCCCAGTATGGCCCCATTCCCCAGTATGGCCCCGTTCCCCAGTATGGCCCCATTCGCCAGTATGGCTCCGTTCCCCAGTATAGCCCCGTTCCCCAGTATGGCTCTGTTCCCCAGTATGGCCCGTTCCCCAGTATGGCTCCATTCCCCAGTATGGCTCTGTTCCCCAGTATGGCCCCATTCGCCAGTATGGCTCCGTTCCCCAGTATAGCCCCGTTCCCCAGTATGGCTCTGTTCCCCAGTATGGCCCGTTCCCCAGTATGGCCCGTTCCCCAGTATGGCTCTGTTCCTCAGTATGGCTCTGTTCCTCAGTATGGCCCGTTCCCCAGTATGGCTCCGTTCCCCAGTATGGCTCTGTTCCTCAGTATGGCTCTGTTCCTCAGTATGGCCCCGTTCCCCAGTATGGCTCTGTTCCCCAGTATGGCTCTGTTCCCCAGTATGGCCCCGTTCCCCAGTATGGCTCTGTTCCTCAGTATGGCCCCGTTCCCCAGTATGGCATGTTCCTCAGTAGGGCCCGTTCCCCAGTATGGCCCCGTTCCCCAGTATGGCTCCGTTCTCCACTATGGCCCCATTCCCCAGTATGGGCCCGTTCCCCAGTATGGCCCCATTCCCCAGTATGGCTCCGTTCCCCAGTATGGCCCCATTCCCCAGTATGGCCCCGTTCCCCAGTATTGCCCGTTCCCCAGTATGGCTCTGTTCCCCAGTATAGCCCCGTTCCCCAGTAGGGCTCCGTTCCCCAGTATGGGCCCGTTGCCCTGTATGGCCCCGTTCCCCAGTATGGCCCCATTCCCCAGTATGGCTCCGTTCCCCAGTATGGCCCCATTCCCCAGTATGGCTCCGTTCCCCAGTATAGCTCCGTTCCCCAGTATGGGCCCGTTCCCCAGTATGGCCCCATTCCCCAGTATGGCTCTGTTCCCCAGTATAGCCCCGTTCCCCAGTATGGCTCTGTTCCCCAGTATAGCCCCGTTCCCCAGTATGGGCCCGTTCCCCAGTATGGCCCCATTCCCCAGTATGGCTCTGTTCCCCAGTATAGTCCCGTTCCCCAGTATGGCCCCGTTCCCCAGTATTGCCCGTTCCCCAGTATGGCTCTGTTCCCCTGTATAGCCCCGTTCCCCAGTAGGGCTCCGTTCCCCAGTATGGGCCCGTTGCCCTGTATGGCCCCGTTCCCCAGTATGGCCCCGTTCCCCAGTATTGACCGTTCCCCAGTATGGCTCTGTTCCCCAGTATAGACCCGTTCCCCAGTAGGGCTCCGTTCCCCAGTATAGGCCCGTTGCCCTGTATGGCCCCGTTCCCCAGTATGGCTCCGTTCCCCAGTATGGGCCCGTTCCCCAGTATGGCCCCATTCCCCAGTATGGCTCTGTTCCCCAGTATAGCACCGTTCCCCAGTATGGCCCCGTTCCACAGTATGGCCCCGTTCCCCAGTATGGCCCCGTTCCCCAGTATGGCCCTGTTCCGCAGTATGGCCCCGTTCCCCAGTATGGCCCCGTTCCCCAGTATGGCTCTGTTCCCCAGTATGGCCCCATTCCCCAGTATGGCCCCGTTCCCCAGTATGGCTCTGTTCCCCAGTATGGCCCGTTCCCCAGTATGGCCTGTTCCCAGGTATGGCCCCGTTCCCCAGTATGGCTCTGTTCCCCAGTATGGCCCCGTTCCCCAGTATGGCCCGTTCCCCAGTATGGCCCGTTTCCCAGTGTGGCCCTGTTCCTCAGTAGGGCCCGTTCTCCCGAAAGGCTCCGTTCCCCAGTATGGCTCTGTTCCCCAGTATGGCCCCGTTCCCCAGTATGGCTCTGTTCCTCAGTATGGCCCCGTTCCCCAGTATGGCATGTTCCTCAGTAGGGCCCGTTCCCCAGTATGGCCCCGTTCCCCAGTATGGCTCCGTTCCCCAGTATGGCTCTGTTCCTCAGTATGGCCCCGTTCCCCAGTATGGCATGTTCCTCAGTAGGGCCCGTTCCCCAGTATGGCCCCGTTCCCCAGTATGGCTCCGTTCCCCAGTATGGCCCGTTCCCCAGTATGGCTCCATTCCCCAGTATGGGCCCGTTCCCCAGTATGGCCCCGTTCCCCAGTATGGCCCCCTTCCCCAGTATGGCCCCGTTCCCCAGAATGGTCCTGTTCCCCAGTATGGCCCCGTTCCCCAGAATGGTCCTGTTCCTCAGTAGGACCCGTTCCCCAGTATGGCCCCGTTCCCCAGTATGGCCCCGTTCCCCAGTATGGGCCTGTTCCCCAGTATGGCCCCATTCCCCAGTATGGGCCCGTTCCCCAGTATGGCCCCATTCCCCAGTATTGCTCCATTCCCCAGTATGGCCCCATTCCCCAGTATGGGCCCGTTCCCCAGTATGGCCCCATTCCCCAGTATTGCTCCATTCCCCAGTATGGCCCCATTCCCCAGTATGGCCCCGTTCCCCAGTATGGCTCCATTCCCCAGTATGGCTCCGTTCCCCAGTATGGCCCCATTCCCCAGTATGGCCCCATTCCCCAGTATGGCTCCGTTCCCCAGTATAGCCCCGTTCCCCAGTATGGCTCTGTTCCCCAGTATGGCCCGTTCCCCAGTATGGCCCGTTCCCCAGTATGGCTCTGTTCCTCAGTATGGCTCTGTTCCTCAGTGTGGCCCGTTCCCCAGTATGGCTCCGTTCCCCAGTATGGCTCTGTTCCTCAGTATGGCTCTGTTCCTCAGTATGGCCCCGTTCCCCAGTATGGGCCCGTTCCGCTGTATGGCCCTGTTCCTCAGTAGGCCCCATTCCCCAGTATGGCCCCGTTCCCCATTATGGCCCGTTCCCCAGTATGGCACGTTCCCCAGTATGGCCCCGTTCCCCAGTATGGCCCCATTCCCCAGTATGGCCCGTTCCCCAGTATGGCCCCGTTCCCCAGTATGGCCCCGTTCCCCAGTATGATCCTGTTCCTCAGTAGGACCCATTCCCCAGTATGGCCCCGTTCCCCAGTATGGCCCCGTTCCCCAGTATGGGCCCGTTCCCCAGTATGGCCCCATTCCCCAGTATGGGCCCGTTCCCCAGTATGGCCCCATTCCCCAGTATTGCTCCATTCCCCAGTATTGCCCCATTCCCCAGTATGGCTCTGTTCCCCAGTATGGGCCCGTTCCCCAGTATGGCCCCGTTCCCCAGTATGGCCCCATTCCCCAGTATGGCTCCGTTCTCCACTATGGCCCCATTCCCCAGTATGGGCCCGTTCCCCAGTATGGCCCCATTCCCCAGTATGGCTCCGTTCCCCAGTATGGCCCCATTCCCCAGTATGGCCCCGTTCCCCAGTATGGCCCCATTCCCCAGTATGGCCCCGTTCCCCAGTATGGCTCCGTTCCCCAGTATGGCCCCATTCCCCAGTATGGCCCCATTCCCCAGTATGGCCCCGTTCCCCAGTATGGCCCCATTCGCCAGTATGGCTCCGTTCCCCAGTATAGCCCCGTTCCCCAGTATGGCTCTGTTCCCCAGTATGGCCCGTTCCCCAGTATGGCTCCATTCCCCAGTATGGCTCTGTTCCCCAGTATGGCCCCATTCGCCAGTATGGCTCCGTTCCCCAGTATAGCCCCGTTCCCCAGTATGGCTCTGTTCCCCAGTATGGCCCGTTCCCCAGTATGGCCCGTTCCCCAGTATGGCTCTGTTCCTCAGTATGGCTCTGTTCCTCAGTATGGCCCGTTCCCCAGTATGGCTCCGTTCCCCAGTATGGCTCTGTTCCTCAGTATGGCTCTGTTCCTCAGTATGGCCCCGTTCCCCAGTATGGCTCTGTTCCCCAGTATGGCTCTGTTCCCCAGTATGGCCCCGTTCCCCAGTATGGCTCTGTTCCTCAGTATGGCCCCGTTCCCCAGTATGGCATGTTCCTCAGTAGGGCCCGTTCCCCAGTATGGCCCCGTTCCCCAGTATGGCTCCGTTCTCCACTATGGCCCCATTCCCCAGTATGGGCCCGTTCCCCAGTATGGCCCCATTCCCCAGTATGGCTCCGTTCCCCAGTATGGCCCCATTCCCCAGTATGGCCCCGTTCCCCAGTATGGCCCCATTCCCCAGTATGGGCCCGTTCCCCAGTATGGCCCCATTCCCCAGTATTGCTCCATTCCCCAGTATTGCCCCATTCCCCAGTATGGCTCTGTTCCCCAGTATGGGCCCATTCCCCAGTATGGCCCCATTCCCCAGTTTGGCTCCGTTCCCCAGTATAGCCCCGTTCCCCAGTATGGCTCTGTTCCCCAGTATGGCCCGTTCCCCAGTATGGCCCGTTCCCCAGTATGGCTCTGTTCCTCAGTATGGCTCTGTTCCTAAGTGTGGCCCGTTCCCCAGTATGGCTCCGTTCCCCAGTATGGCTCTGTTCCTCAGTATGGCTCTGTTCCTCAGTATGGCCCCGTTCCCCAGTATGGGCCCGTTCCGCTGTATGGCCCTGTTCCTCAGTAGGCCCCATTCCCCAGTATGGCCCCGTTCCCCATTATGGCCCGTTCCCCAGTATGGCACGTTCCCCAGTATGGCCCCGTTCCCCAGTATGGCCCCATTCCCCAGTATGGCCCGTTCCCCAGTATGGCCCCGTTCCCCAGTATGGCCCCGTTCCCCAGTATGATCCTGTTCCTCAGTAGGACCCATTCCCCAGTATGGCCCCGTTCCCCAGTATGGCCCCGTTCCCCAGTATGGGCCCGTTCCCCAGTATGGCCCCATTCCCCAGTATGGGCCCGTTCCCCAGTATGGCCCCATTCCCCAGTATTGCTCCATTCCCCAGTATTGCCCCATTCCCCAGTATGGCTCTGTTCCCCAGTACGGGCCCGTTCCCCAGTATGGCCCCATTCCCCAGTATGGCCCCATTCCCCAGTATGGCCCCGTTCCCCAGTATGGCCCCATTCCCCAGTATGGCTCCGTTCTCCACTATGGCCCCATTCCCCAGTATGGGCCCGTTCCCCAGTATGGCCCCATTCCCCAGTATGGCTCCGTTCCCCAGTATGGCCCCATTCCCCAGTATGGCCCCGTTCCCCAGTATGGCCCCATTCCCCAGTATGGGCCCGTTCCCCAGTATGGCCCCATTCCCCAGTATTGCTCCATTCCCCAGTATTGCCCCATTCCCCAGTATGGCTCTGTTCCCCAGTTTGGGCCCGTTCCCCAGTATGGCCCCATTCCCCAGTATGGCCCCATTCCCCAGTATGGCCCCGTTCCCCAGTATGGCCCCATTCCCCAGTATGGCTCCGTTCTCCACTATGGCCCCATTCCCCAGTATGGGCCCGTTCCCCAGTATGGCCCCATTCCCCAGTATGGCTCCGTTCCCCAGTATGGCCCCATTCCCCAGTATGGCCCCGTTCCCCAGTATGGCCCCATTCCCCAGTATGGCCCCGTTCCCCAGTATGGCTCCGTTCCCCAGTATGGCCCCGTTCCCCAGTATGGCTCCGTTCCCCAGTATGGGCCCATTCCCCAGTATGGCCCCATTCCCCAGTATGGCCCCATTCCCCAGTATGGTCCCATTCCCCAGTATGGCCCCGTTCCCCAGTATGGCTCCATTCCCCAGTATGGCTCTGTTCCCCAGTATGGCCCCATTCGCCAGTATGGCTCCGTTCCCCAGTATAGCCCCGTTCCCCAGTATGGCTCTGTTCCCCAGTATGGCCCGTTCCCCAGTATGGCCCGTTCCCCAGTATGGCTCTGTTCCTCAGTATGGCTCTGTTCCTCAGTATGGCCCGTTCCCCAGTATGGCTCCGTTCCCCAGTATGGCTCTGTTCCTCAGTATGGCTCTGTTCCTCAGTATGGCCCCGTTCCCCAGTATGGGCCCGTTCCACTGTATGGCCCTGTTCCTCAGTAGGCCCCATTCCCCAGTATGGTCCCGTTCCCCAGTATGGGCCGTTCCCCAGTATGGCCTGTTCCCAGGTATGGCCCCGTTCCCCAGTATGGCTCTGTTCCCCAGTATGGCCCCGTTCCCCAGTATGGCCCGTTCCCCAGTATGGCCCGTTTCCCAGTATGGCCCGTTCCCCAGTGTGGCCCTGTTCCTCAGTAGGGCCCGTTCTCCCGAAAGGCTCCGTTCCCCAGAATGGCTCTGTTCCCCAGTATGGCCCCGTTCCCCAGTATGGCTCTGTTCCTCAGTATGGCCCCGTTCCCCAGTATGGCATGTTCCTCAGTAGGGCCCGTTCCCCAGTATGGCCCCGTTCCCCAGTATGGCTCCGTTCCCCAGTATGGCTCTGTTCCTCAGTATGGCCCCGTTCCCCAGTATGGCATGTTCCTCAGTAGGGCCCGTTCCCCAGTATGGCCCCGTTCCCCAGTATGGCTCCGTTCCCCAGTATGGCCCGTTCCCCAGTATGGCTCCGTTCCCCAGTATGGGCCCGTTCCCCAGTATGGCCCCGTTCCCCAGTATGGCCCCCTTCCCCAGTATGGCCCCATTCCCCAGAATGGTCCTGTTCCTCAGTAGGACCCGTTCCCCAGTATGGCCCCGTTCCCCAGTATGGCCCCGTTCCCCAGTATGGGCCCGTTCCCCAGTATGGCCCCATTCCCCAGTATGGGCCCGTTCCCCAGTATGGCCCGTTCCCCAGTATGGCTCCGTTCCCCAGTATGGGCCCGTTCCCCAGTATGGCCCCGTTCCCCAGTATGGCCCCCTTCCCCAGTATGGCCCCGTTCCCCAGAATGGTCCTGTTCCTCAGTAGGACCCGTTCCCCAGTATGGCCCCGTTCCCCAGTATGGCCCCGTTCCCCAGTATGGGCCCGTTCCCCAGTATGGCCCCATTCCCCAGTATGGGCCCGTTCCCCAGTATGGCCCCATTCCCCAGTATTGCTCCATTCCCCAGTATGGCCCCATTCCCCAGTATGGGCCCGTTCCCCAGTATGGCCCCATTCCCCAGTATTGCTCCATTCCCCAATATGGCCCCATTCCCCAGTATGGCTCCGTTCCCCAGTATGGGCCTATTCCCCAGTATGGCCCCATTCCCCAGTATGGACCCATTCCCCAGTATGGCCCCGTTCCCCAGTATGGCTCCATTCCCCAGTATGGCTCCGTTCCCCAGTATGGCCCCATTCCCCAGTATGGCCCCATTCCCCAGTATGGCTCCGTTCCCCAGTATAGCCCCTTTCCCCAGTATGGCTCTGTTCCCCAGTATGGCCCGTTCCCAGTATGGCCCGTTCCCCAGTATGGCTCTGTTCCTCAGTATGGCTCTGTTCCTCAGTGTGGCCCGTTCCCCAGTATGGCTCCGTTCCCCAGTATGGCTCTGTTCCTCAGTATGGCTCTGTTCCTCAGTATGGCCCCGTTCCCCAGTATGGGCCCGTTCCGCTGTATGGCCCTGTTCCTCAGTAGGCCCCATTCCCCAGTATGGCCCCGTTCCCCATTATGGCCCGGTCCCCAGTATGGCACGTTCCCCAGTATGGCCCCGTTCCCCAGTATGGCCCCATTCCCCAGTATGGCCCGTTCCCCAGTATGGCCCCGTTCCCCAGTATGGCCCCGTTCCCCAATATGATCCTGTTCCTCAGTAGGACCCATTCCCCAGTATGGCCCCGTTCCCCAGTATGGCCCCGTTCCCCAGTATGGGCCCGTTCCCCAGTATGGCCCCATTCCCCAGTATGGGCCCGTTCCCCAGTATGGCCCCATTCCCCAGTATTGCTCCATTCCCCAGTATTGCCCCATTCCCCAGTATGGCTCTGTTCCCCAGTATGGGCCCGTTCCCCAGTATGGCCCCATTCCCCAGTATGGCCCCATTCCCCAGTATGGCCCCGTTCCCCAGTATGGCCCCATTCCCCAGTATTGCTCCGTTCTCCACTATGGCCCCATTCCCCAGTATGGGCCCGTTCCCCAGTATGGCCCCATTCCCCAGTATGGCTCCGTTCCCCAGTATGGCCCCATTCCCCAGTATGGCCCCGTTCCCCAGTATGGCCCCATTCCCCAGTATGGGCCCGTTCCCCAGTATGGCCCCATTCCCCAGTATTGCTCCATTCCCCAGTATTGCCCCATTCCCCAGTATGGCTCTGTTCCCCAGTATGGGCCCGTTCCCCAGTATGGCCCCATTCCCCAGTATGGCCCCATTCCCCAGTATGGCCCCGTTCCCCAGTATGGCCCCATTCCCCAGTATGGCTCCGTTCTCCACTATGGCCCCATTCCCCAGTATGGGCCCGTTCCCCAGTATGGCCCCATTCCCCAGTATGGCTCCGTTCCCCAGTATGGCCCCATTCCCCAGTATGGCCCCGTTCCCCAGTATGGCCCCATTCCCCAGTATGGCCCCGTTCCCCAGTATGGCCCCGTTCCCCAGTATGGGCCCGTTCCCCAGTATGGCCCCATTCCCCAGTATGGGCCCGTTCCCCAGTATGGCCCCATTCCCCAGTATTGCTCCATTCCCCAGTATTGCCGCATTCCCCAGTATGGCTCTGTTCCCCAGTATGGGCCCGTTCCCCAGTATGGCCCCATTCCCCAGTATGGCCCCATTCCCCAGTATGGCCCCGTTCCCCAGTATGGCCCCATTCCCCAGTATTGCTCCGTTCTCCACTATGGCCCCATTCCCCAGTATGGGCCCGTTCCCCAGTATGGCCCCATTCCCCAGTATGGCTCCGTTCCCCAGTATGGCCCCATTCCCCAGTATGGCCCCGTTCCCCAGTATGGCCCCGTTCCCCAGTATGGGCCCGTTCCCCAGTATGGCCCCATTCCCCAGTATTGCTCCATTCCCCAGTATTGCCCCATTCCCCAGTATGGCTCTGTTCCCCAGTATGGGCCCGTTCCCCAGTATGGCCCCATTCCCCAGTATGGCCCCATTCCCCAGTATGGCCCCGTTCCCCAGTATGGCCCCATTCCCCAGTATGGCTCCGTTCTCCACTATGGCCCCATTCCCCAGTATGGGCCCGTTCCCCAGTATGGCCCCATTCCCCAGTATGGCTCCGTTCCCCAGTATGGCCCCATTCCCCAGTATGGCCCCGTTCCCCAGTATGGCCCCATTCCCCAGTATGGCCCCGTTCCCCAGTATGGCTCCGTTCCCCAGTATGGCCCCGTTCCCCAGTATGGCTCCGTTCCCCAGTATGGGCCCATTCCCCAGTATGGCCCCATTCCCCAGTATGGCCCCATTCCCCAGTATGGCCCCATTCCCCAGTATGGCCCCGTTCCCCAGTATGGCTCCATTCCCCAGTATGGCTCTGTTCCCCAGTATGGCCCCATTCGCCAGTATGGCTCCGTTCCCCAGTATAGCCCCGTTCCCCAGTATGGCTCTGTTCCCCAGTATGGCCCGTTCCCCAGTATGGCCCGTTCCCCAGTATGGCTCTGTTCCTCAGTATGGCTCTGTTCCTCAGTATGGCCCGTTCCCCAGTATGGCTCCGTTCCCCAGTATGGCTCTGTTCCTCAGTATGGCTCTGTTCCTCAGTATGGCCCCGTTCCCCAGTATGGGCCCGTTCCACTGTATGGCCCTGTTCCTCAGTAGGCCCCATTCCCCAGTATGGTCCCGTTCCCCAGTATGGGCCGTTCCCCAGTATGGCCTGTTCCCAGGTATGGCCCCGTTCCCCAGTATGGCTCTGTTCCCCAGTATGGCCCCGTTCCCCAGTATGGCCCGTTCCCCAGTATGGCCCGTTTCCCAGTATGGCCCGTTCCCCAGTGTGGCCCTGTTCCTCAGTAGGGCCCGTTCTCCCGAAAGGCTCCGTTCCCCAGAATGGCTCTGTTCCCCAGTATGGCCCCGTTCCCCAGTATGGCTCTGTTCCTCAGTATGGCCCCGTTCCCCAGTATGGCATGTTCCTCAGTAGGGCCCGTTCCCCAGTATGGCCCCGTTCCCCAGTATGGCTCCGTTCCCCAGTATGGCTCTGTTCCTCAGTATGGCCCCGTTCCCCAGTATGGCATGTTCCTCAGTAGGGCCCGTTCCCCAGTATGGCCCCGTTCCCCAGTATGGCTCCGTTCCCCAGTATGGCCCGTTCCCCAGTATGGCTCCGTTCCCCAGTATGGGCCCGTTCCCCAGTATGGCCCCGTTCCCCAGTATGGCCCCCTTCCCCAGTATGGCCCCATTCCCCAGAATGGTCCTGTTCCTCAGTAGGACCCGTTCCCCAGTATGGCCCCGTTCCCCAGTATGGCCCCGTTCCCCAGTATGGGCCCGTTCCCCAGTATGGCCCCATTCCCCAGTATGGGCCCGTTCCCCAGTATGGCCCGTTCCCCAGTATGGCTCCGTTCCCCAGTATGGGCCCGTTCCCCAGTATGGCCCCGTTCCCCAGTATGGCCCCCTTCCCCAGTATGGCCCCGTTCCCCAGAATGGTCCTGTTCCTCAGTAGGACCCGTTCCCCAGTATGGCCCCGTTCCCCAGTATGGCCCCGTTCCCCAGTATGGGCCCGTTCCCCAGTATGGCCCCATTCCCCAGTATGGGCCCGTTCCCCAGTATGGCCCCATTCCCCAGTATTGCTCCATTCCCCAGTATGGCCCCATTCCCCAGTATGGGCCCGTTCCCCAGTATGGCCCCATTCCCCAGTATTGCTCCATTCCCCAATATGGCCCCATTCCCCAGTATGGCTCCGTTCCCCAGTATGGGCCTATTCCCCAGTATGGCCCCATTCCCCAGTATGGCCCCATTCCCCAGTATGGCCCCATTCCCCAGTATGGCCCCGTTCCCCAGTATGGCTCCATTCCCCAGTATGGCTCCGTTCCCCAGTATGGCCCCATTCCCCAGTATGGCCCCATTCCCCAGTATGGCTCCGTTCCCCAGTATAGCCCCTTTCCCCAGTATGGCTCTGTTCCCCAGTGTGGCCCGTTCCCCAGTATGGCCCGTTCCCCAGTATGGCTCTGTTCCTCAGTATGGCTCTGTTCCTCAGTGTGGCCCGTTCCCCAGTATGGCTCTGTTCCTCAGTATGGCTCTGTTCCTCAGTATGGCCCCGTTCCCCAGTATGGGCCCGTTCCGCTGTATGGCCCTGTTCCTCAGTAGGCCCCATTCCCCAGTATGGCCCCGTTCCCCATTATGGCCCGTTCCCCAGTATGGCACGTTCCCCAGTATGGCCCCGTTCCCCAGTATGGCCCCATTCCCCAGTATGGCCCGTTCCCCAGTATGGCCCCGTTCCCCAGTATGGCCCCGTTCCCCAATATGATCCTGTTCCTCAGTAGGACCCATTCCCCAGTATGGCCCCATTCCCCAGTATGGCTCCGTTCTCCACTATGGCCCCATTCCCCAGTATGGGCCCGTTCCCCAGTATGGCCCCATTCCCCAGTATGGCTCCGTTCCCCAGTATGGCCCCATTCCCCAGTATGGCCCCGTTCCCCAGTATGGCCCCATTCCCCAGTATGGCCCCGTTCCCCAGTATGGCCCCGTTCCCCAGTATGGGCCCGTTCCCCAGTATGGCCCCATTCCCCAGTATGGGCCCGTTCCCCAGTATGGCCCCATTCCCCAGTATTGCTCCATTCCCCAGTATTGCCCCATTCCCCAGTATGGCTCTGTTCCCCAGTATGGGCCCGTTCCCCAGTATGGCCCCATTCCCCAGTATGGCCCCATTCCCCAGTATGGCCCCGTTCCCCAGTATGGCCCCATTCCCCAGTATTGCTCCGTTCTCCACTATGGCCCCATTCCCCAGTATGGGCCCGTTCCCCAGTATGGCCCCATTCCCCAGTATGGCTCCGTTCCCCAGTATGGCCCCATTCCCCAGTATGGCCCCGTTCCCCAGTATGGCCCCGTTCCCCAGTATGGGCCCGTTCCCCAGTATGGCCCCATTCCCCAGTATTGCTCCATTCCCCAGTATTGCCCCATTCCCCAGTATGGCTCCGTTCCCCAGTATGGGCCCATTCCCCAGTATGGCCCCATTCCCCAGTATGGCCCCATTCCCCAGTATGGCCCCGTTCCCCAGTATGGCTCCGTTCCCCAGTATGGCCCCGTTCCCCAGTATGGCTCCGTTCCCCAGTATGGGCCCATTCCCCAGTATGGCCCCATTCCCCAGTATGGCCCTATTCCCCAGTATGGCCCCATTCCCCAGTATGGCCCCGTTCCCCAGTATGGCTCCATTCCCCAGTATGGCTCTGTTCCCCAGTATGGCCCCATTCCCCAGTATGGCTCCGTTCCCCAGTATAGCCCCGTTCCCCAGTATGGCTCTGTTCCCCAGTATGGCCCGTTCCCCAGTATGGCCCGTTCCCCAGTATGGCTCTGTTCCTCAGTATGGCTCTGTTCCTCAGTATGGCCCGTTCCCCAGTATGGCTCCGTTCCCCAGTATGGCTCTGTTCCTCAGTATGGCTCTGTTCCTCAGTATGGCCCCGTTCCCCAGTATGGGCCCGTTCCACTGTATGGCCCTGTTCCTCAGTAGGCCCCATTCCCCAGTATGGTCCCGTTCCCCAGTATGGTCCGTTCCCCAGTATGGCCTGTTCCCAGGTATGGCCCCGTTCCCCAGTATGGCTCTGTTCCCCAGTATGGCCCCGTTCCCCAGTATGGCTCTGTTCCTCAGTATGGCCCCGTTCCCCAGTATGGCATGTTCCTCAGTAGGGCCCGTTCCCCAGTATGACCCCGTTCCCCAGTATGGCTCCGTTCCCCAGTATGGCTCTGTTCCCCAGTATGGCCCCGTTCCCCAGTATGGCTCCGTTCCCCAGTATGGCCCGTTCCCCAGTATGGCTCCGTTCCCCAGTATGGGCCCGTTCCCCAGTATGGCCCCGTTCCCCAGTATGGCCCCCTTCCCCAGTATGGCCCCGTTCCCCAGAATGGTCCTGTTCCTCAGTAGGACCCGTTCCCCAGTATGGCCCCGTTCCCCAGTATGGCCCCGTTCCCCAGTATGGCCCCATTCCCCAGTATGGGCCCGTTCCCCAGTATGGCCCGTTCCCCAGTATGGCTCCGTTCCCCAGTATGGGCCCGTTCCCCAGTATGGCCCCGTTCCCCAGTATGGCCCCCTTCCCCAGTATGGCCCCGTTCCCCAGAATGGTCCTGTTCCTCAGTAGGACCCGTTCCCCAGTATGGCCCCGTTCCCCAGTATGGCCCCGTTCCCCAGTATGGGCCCGTTCCCCAGTATGGCCCCATTCCCCAGTATGGGCCCGCTCCCCAGTATGGCCCCATTCCCCAGTATTGCTCCATTCCCCAGTATGGCCCCATTCCCCAGTATGGGCCCGTTCCCCAGTATGGCCCCATTCCCCAGTATTGCTCCATTCCCCAGTATGGCCCCATTCCCCAGTATTGCTCCGTTCCCCAGTATGGGCCTATTCCCCAGTATGGCCCCATTCCCCAGTATGGCCCCATTCCCCAGTATGGCCCCATTCCCCAGTATGGCCCCGTTCCCCAGTATGGCTCCATTCCCCAGTATGGCTCCGTTCCCCAGTATGGCCCCATTCCCCAGTATGGCCCCATTCCCCAGTATGGCTCCGTTCCCCAGTATAGCCTCGTTCCCCAGTATGGCTCTGTTCCCCAGTATGGCCCGTTCCCCAGTATGGCCCGTTCCCCAGTATGGCTCTGTTCCTCAGTATGGCTCTGTTCCTCAGTGTGGCCCATTCCCCAGTATGGCTCCGTTCCCCAGTATGCCTCTGTTCCTCAGTATTGCTCTGTTCCTCAGTATGGCCCCGTTCCCCAGTATGGGCCCGTTCCGCTGTATGGCCCTGTTCCTCAGTAGGCCCCATTCCCCAGGATGGCCCCGTTCCCCATTATGGCCCGTTCCCCAGTATGGCACGTTCCCCAGTATGGCCCCGTTCCCCAGTATGGCCCCATTCCCCAGTATGGCCCGTTCCCCAGTATGGCCCCGTTCCCCAGTATGGCCCCGTTCCCCAGTATGGCCCCATTCCCCAGTATGGGCCCGTTCCCCAGTATGGCCCCATTCCCCAGTATTGCTCCATTCCCCAGTATTGCCCCATTCCCCAGTATGGCTCTGTTCCCCAGTATGGGCCCATTCCCCAGTATGGCCCCATTCCCCAGTTTGGCTCCGTTCCCCAGTATAGCCCCGTTCCCCAGTATGGCTCTGTTCCCCAGTATGGCCCGTTCCCCAGTATGGCCCGTTCCCCAGTATGGCTCTGTTCCTCAGTATGGCTCTGTTCCTAAGTGTGGCCCGTTCCCCAGTATGGCTCCGTTCCCCAGTATGGCTCTGTTCCTCAGTATGGCTCTGTTCCTCAGTATGGCCCCGTTCCCCAGTATGGGCCCGTTCCGCTGTATGGCCCTGTTCCTCAGTAGGCCCCATTCCCCAGTATGGCCCCGTTCCCCATTATGGCCCGTTCCCCAGTATGGCACGTTCCCCAGTATGGCCCCGTTCCCCAGTATGGCCCCATTCCCCAGTATGGCCCGTTCCCCAGTATGGCCCCGTTCCCCAGTATGGCCCCGTTCCCCAGTATGATCCTGTTCCTCAGTAGGACCCATTCCCCAGTATGGCCCCGTTCCCCAGTATGGCCCCGTTCCCCAGTATGGGCCCGTTCCCCAGTATGGCCCCATTCCCCAGTATGGGCCCGTTCCCCAGTATGGCCCCATTCCCCAGTATTGCTCCATTCCCCAGTATTGCCCCATTCCCCAGTATGGCTCTGTTCCCCAGTATGGGCCCGTTCCCCAGTATGGCCCCATTCCCCAGTATGGCCCCATTCCCCAGTATGGCCCCGTTCCCCAGTATGGCCCCATTCCCCAGTATGGCTCCGTTCTCCACTATGGCCCCATTCCCCAGTATGGGCCCGTTCCCCAGTATGGCCCCATTCCCCAGTATGGCTCCGTTCCCCAGTATGGCCCCATTCCCCAGTATGGCCCCGTTCCCCAGTATGGCCCCATTCCCCAGTATGGGCCCGTTCCCCAGTATGGCCCCATTCCCCAGTATTGCTCCATTCCCCAGTATTGCCCCATTCCCCAGTATGGCTCTGTTCCCCAGTTTGGGCCCGTTCCCCAGTATGGCCCCATTCCCCAGTATGGCCCCATTCCCCAGTATGGCCCCGTTCCCCAGTATGGCCCCATTCCCCAGTATGGCTCCGTTCTCCACTATGGCCCCATTCCCCAGTATGGGCCCGTTCCCCAGTATGGCCCCATTCCCCAGTATGGCTCCGTTCCCCAGTATGGCCCCATTCCCCAGTATGGCCCCGTTCCCCAGTATGGCCCCATTCCCCAGTATGGCCCCGTTCCCCAGTATGGCTCCGTTCCCCAGTATGGCCCCGTTCCCCAGTATGGCTCCGTTCCCCAGTATGGGCCCATTCCCCAGTATGGCCCCATTCCCCAGTATGGCCCCATTCCCCAGTATGGTCCCATTCCCCAGTATGGCCCCGTTCCCCAGTATGGCTCCATTCCCCAGTATGGCTCTGTTCCCCAGTATGGCCCCATTCGCCAGTATGGCTCCGTTCCCCAGTATAGCCCCGTTCCCCAGTATGGCTCTGTTCCCCAGTATGGCCCGTTCCCCAGTATGGCCCGTTCCCCAGTATGGCTCTGTTCCTCAGTATGGCTCTGTTCCTCAGTATGGCCCGTTCCCCAGTATGGCTCCGTTCCCCAGTATGGCTCTGTTCCTCAGTATGGCTCTGTTCCTCAGTATGGCCCCGTTCCCCAGTATGGGCCCGTTCCACTGTATGGCCCTGTTCCTCAGTAGGCCCCATTCCCCAGTATGGTCCCGTTCCCCAGTATGGGCCGTTCCCCAGTATGGCCTGTTCCCAGGTATGGCCCCGTTCCCCAGTATGGCTCTGTTCCCCAGTATGGCCCCGTTCCCCAGTATGGCCCGTTCCCCAGTATGGCCCGTTTCCCAGTATGGCCCGTTCCCCAGTGTGGCCCTGTTCCTCAGTAGGGCCCGTTCTCCCGAAAGGCTCCGTTCCCCAGAATGGCTCTGTTCCCCAGTATGGCCCCGTTCCCCAGTATGGCTCTGTTCCTCAGTATGGCCCCGTTCCCCAGTATGGCATGTTCCTCAGTAGGGCCCGTTCCCCAGTATGGCCCCGTTCCCCAGTATGGCTCCGTTCCCCAGTATGGCTCTGTTCCTCAGTATGGCCCCGTTCCCCAGTATGGCATGTTCCTCAGTAGGGCCCGTTCCCCAGTATGGCCCCGTTCCCCAGTATGGCTCCGTTCCCCAGTATGGCCCGTTCCCCAGTATGGCTCCGTTCCCCAGTATGGGCCCGTTCCCCAGTATGGCCCCGTTCCCCAGTATGGCCCCCTTCCCCAGTATGGCCCCATTCCCCAGAATGGTCCTGTTCCTCAGTAGGACCCGTTCCCCAGTATGGCCCCGTTCCCCAGTATGGCCCCGTTCCCCAGTATGGGCCCGTTCCCCAGTATGGCCCCATTCCCCAGTATGGGCCCGTTCCCCAGTATGGCCCGTTCCCCAGTATGGCTCCGTTCCCCAGTATGGGCCCGTTCCCCAGTATGGCCCCGTTCCCCAGTATGGCCCCCTTCCCCAGTATGGCCCCGTTCCCCAGAATGGTCCTGTTCCTCAGTAGGACCCGTTCCCCAGTATGGCCCCGTTCCCCAGTATGGCCCCGTTCCCCAGTATGGGCCCGTTCCCCAGTATGGCCCCATTCCCCAGTATGGGCCCGTTCCCCAGTATGGCCCCATTCCCCAGTATTGCTCCATTCCCCAGTATGGCCCCATTCCCCAGTATGGGCCCGTTCCCCAGTATGGCCCCATTCCCCAGTATTGCTCCATTCCCCAATATGGCCCCATTCCCCAGTATGGCTCCGTTCCCCAGTATGGGCCTATTCCCCAGTATGGCCCCATTCCCCAGTATGGACCCATTCCCCAGTATGGCCCCGTTCCCCAGTATGGCTCCATTCCCCAGTATGGCTCCGTTCCCCAGTATGGCCCCATTCCCCAGTATGGCCCCATTCCCCAGTATGGCTCCGTTCCCCAGTATAGCCCCTTTCCCCAGTATGGCTCTGTTCCCCAGTATGGCCCGTTCCCAGTATGGCCCGTTCCCCAGTATGGCTCTGTTCCTCAGTATGGCTCTGTTCCTCAGTGTGGCCCGTTCCCCAGTATGGCTCCGTTCCCCAGTATGGCTCTGTTCCTCAGTATGGCTCTGTTCCTCAGTATGGCCCCGTTCCCCAGTATGGGCCCGTTCCGCTGTATGGCCCTGTTCCTCAGTAGGCCCCATTCCCCAGTATGGCCCCGTTCCCCATTATGGCCCGGTCCCCAGTATGGCACGTTCCCCAGTATGGCCCCGTTCCCCAGTATGGCCCCATTCCCCAGTATGGCCCGTTCCCCAGTATGGCCCCGTTCCCCAGTATGGCCCCGTTCCCCAATATGATCCTGTTCCTCAGTAGGACCCATTCCCCAGTATGGCCCCGTTCCCCAGTATGGCCCCGTTCCCCAGTATGGGCCCGTTCCCCAGTATGGCCCCATTCCCCAGTATGGGCCCGTTCCCCAGTATGGCCCCATTCCCCAGTATTGCTCCATTCCCCAGTATTGCCCCATTCCCCAGTATGGCTCTGTTCCCCAGTATGGGCCCGTTCCCCAGTATGGCCCCATTCCCCAGTATGGCCCCATTCCCCAGTATGGCCCCGTTCCCCAGTATGGCCCCATTCCCCAGTATTGCTCCGTTCTCCACTATGGCCCCATTCCCCAGTATGGGCCCGTTCCCCAGTATGGCCCCATTCCCCAGTATGGCTCCGTTCCCCAGTATGGCCCCATTCCCCAGTATGGCCCCGTTCCCCAGTATGGCCCCATTCCCCAGTATGGGCCCGTTCCCCAGTATGGCCCCATTCCCCAGTATTGCTCCATTCCCCAGTATTGCCCCATTCCCCAGTATGGCTCTGTTCCCCAGTATGGGCCCGTTCCCCAGTATGGCCCCATTCCCCAGTATGGCCCCATTCCCCAGTATGGCCCCGTTCCCCAGTATGGCCCCATTCCCCAGTATGGCTCCGTTCTCCACTATGGCCCCATTCCCCAGTATGGGCCCGTTCCCCAGTATGGCCCCATTCCCCAGTATGGCTCCGTTCCCCAGTATGGCCCCATTCCCCAGTATGGCCCCGTTCCCCAGTATGGCCCCATTCCCCAGTATGGCCCTGTTCCCCAGTATGGCCCCGTTCCCCAGTATGGGCCCGTTCCCCAGTATGGCCCCATTCCCCAGTATGGGCCCGTTCCCCAGTATGGCCCCATTCCCCAGTATTGCTCCATTCCCCAGTATTGCCGCATTCCCCAGTATGGCTCTGTTCCCCAGTATGGGCCCGTTCCCCAGTATGGCCCCATTCCCCAGTATGGCCCCATTCCCCAGTATGGCCCCGTTCCCCAGTATGGCCCCATTCCCCAGTATTGCTCCGTTCTCCACTATGGCCCCATTCCCCAGTATGGGCCCGTTCCCCAGTATGGCCCCATTCCCCAGTATGGCTCCGTTCCCCAGTATGGCCCCATTCCCCAGTATGGCCCCGTTCCCCAGTATGGCCCCGTTCCCCAGTATGGGCCCGTTCCCCAGTATGGCCCCATTCCCCAGTATTGCTCCATTCCCCAGTATTGCCCCATTCCCCAGTATGGCTCTGTTCCCCAGTATGGGCCCGTTCCCCAGTATGGCCCCATTCCCCAGTATGGCCCCATTCCCCAGTATGGCCCCGTTCCCCAGTATGGCCCCATTCCCCAGTATGGCTCCGTTCTCCACTATGGCCCCATTCCCCAGTATGGGCCCGTTCCCCAGTATGGCCCCATTCCCCAGTATGGCTCCGTTCCCCAGTATGGCCCCATTCCCCAGTATGGCCCCGTTCCCCAGTATGGCCCCATTCCCCAGTATGGCCCCGTTCCCCAGTATGGCTCCGTTCCCCAGTATGGCCCCGTTCCCCAGTATGGCTCCGTTCCCCAGTATGGGCCCATTCCCCAGTATGGCCCCATTCCCCAGTATGGCCCCATTCCCCAGTATGGCCCCATTCCCCAGTATGGCCCCGTTCCCCAGTATGGCTCCATTCCCCAGTATGGCTCTGTTCCCCAGTATGGCCCCATTCGCCAGTATGGCTCCGTTCCCCAGTATAGCCCCGTTCCCCAGTATGGCTCTGTTCCCCAGTATGGCCCGTTCCCCAGTATGGCCCGTTCCCCAGTATGGCTCTGTTCCTCAGTATGGCTCTGTTCCTCAGTATGGCCCGTTCCCCAGTATGGCTCCGTTCCCCAGTATGGCTCTGTTCCTCAGTATGGCTCTGTTCCTCAGTATGGCCCCGTTCCCCAGTATGGGCCCGTTCCACTGTATGGCCCTGTTCCTCAGTAGGCCCCATTCCCCAGTATGGTCCCGTTCCCCAGTATGGGCCGTTCCCCAGTATGGCCTGTTCCCAGGTATGGCCCCGTTCCCCAGTATGGCTCTGTTCCCCAGTATGGCCCCGTTCCCCAGTATGGCCCGTTCCCCAGTATGGCCCGTTTCCCAGTATGGCCCGTTCCCCAGTGTGGCCCTGTTCCTCAGTAGGGCCCGTTCTCCCGAAAGGCTCCGTTCCCCAGAATGGCTCTGTTCCCCAGTATGGCCCCGTTCCCCAGTATGGCTCTGTTCCTCAGTATGGCCCCGTTCCCCAGTATGGCATGTTCCTCAGTAGGGCCCGTTCCCCAGTATGGCCCCGTTCCCCAGTATGGCTCCGTTCCCCAGTATGGCTCTGTTCCTCAGTATGGCCCCGTTCCCCAGTATGGCATGTTCCTCAGTAGGGCCCGTTCCCCAGTATGGCCCCGTTCCCCAGTATGGCTCCGTTCCCCAGTATGGCCCGTTCCCCAGTATGGCTCCGTTCCCCAGTATGGGCCCGTTCCCCAGTATGGCCCCGTTCCCCAGTATGGCCCCCTTCCCCAGTATGGCCCCATTCCCCAGAATGGTCCTGTTCCTCAGTAGGACCCGTTCCCCAGTATGGCCCCGTTCCCCAGTATGGCCCCGTTCCCCAGTATGGGCCCGTTCCCCAGTATGGCCCCATTCCCCAGTATGGGCCCGTTCCCCAGTATGGCCCGTTCCCCAGTATGGCTCCGTTCCCCAGTATGGGCCCGTTCCCCAGTATGGCCCCGTTCCCCAGTATGGCCCCCTTCCCCAGTATGGCCCCGTTCCCCAGAATGGTCCTGTTCCTCAGTAGGACCCGTTCCCCAGTATGGCCCCGTTCCCCAGTATGGCCCCGTTCCCCAGTATGGGCCCGTTCCCCAGTATGGCCCCATTCCCCAGTATGGGCCCGTTCCCCAGTATGGCCCCATTCCCCAGTATTGCTCCATTCCCCAGTATGGCCCCATTCCCCAGTATGGGCCCGTTCCCCAGTATGGCCCCATTCCCCAGTATTGCTCCATTCCCCAATATGGCCCCATTCCCCAGTATGGCTCCGTTCCCCAGTATGGGCCTATTCCCCAGTATGGCCCCATTCCCCAGTATGGCCCCATTCCCCAGTATGGCCCCATTCCCCAGTATGGCCCCGTTCCCCAGTATGGCTCCATTCCCCAGTATGGCTCCGTTCCCCAGTATGGCCCCATTCCCCAGTATGGCCCCATTCCCCAGTATGGCTCCGTTCCCCAGTATAGCCCCTTTCCCCAGTATGGCTCTGTTCCCCAGTGTGGCCCGTTCCCCAGTATGGCCCGTTCCCCAGTATGGCTCTGTTCCTCAGTATGGCTCTGTTCCTCAGTGTGGCCCGTTCCCCAGTATGGCTCTGTTCCTCAGTATGGCTCTGTTCCTCAGTATGGCCCCGTTCCCCAGTATGGGCCCGTTCCGCTGTATGGCCCTGTTCCTCAGTAGGCCCCATTCCCCAGTATGGCCCCGTTCCCCATTATGGCCCGTTCCCCAGTATGGCACGTTCCCCAGTATGGCCCCGTTCCCCAGTATGGCCCCATTCCCCAGTATGGCCCGTTCCCCAGTATGGCCCCGTTCCCCAGTATGGCCCCGTTCCCCAATATGATCCTGTTCCTCAGTAGGACCCATTCCCCAGTATGGCCCCATTCCCCAGTATGGCTCCGTTCTCCACTATGGCCCCATTCCCCAGTATGGGCCCGTTCCCCAGTATGGCCCCATTCCCCAGTATGGCTCCGTTCCCCAGTATGGCCCCATTCCCCAGTATGGCCCCGTTCCCCAGTATGGCCCCATTCCCCAGTATGGCCCCGTTCCCCAGTATGGCCCCGTTCCCCAGTATGGGCCCGTTCCCCAGTATGGCCCCATTCCCCAGTATGGGCCCGTTCCCCAGTATGGCCCCATTCCCCAGTATTGCTCCATTCCCCAGTATTGCCCCATTCCCCAGTATGGCTCTGTTCCCCAGTATGGGCCCGTTCCCCAGTATGGCCCCATTCCCCAGTATGGCCCCATTCCCCAGTATGGCCCCGTTCCCCAGTATGGCCCCATTCCCCAGTATTGCTCCGTTCTCCACTATGGCCCCATTCCCCAGTATGGGCCCGTTCCCCAGTATGGCCCCATTCCCCAGTATGGCTCCGTTCCCCAGTATGGCCCCATTCCCCAGTATGGCCCCGTTCCCCAGTATGGCCCCGTTCCCCAGTATGGGCCCGTTCCCCAGTATGGCCCCATTCCCCAGTATTGCTCCATTCCCCAGTATTGCCCCATTCCCCAGTATGGCTCCGTTCCCCAGTATGGGCCCATTCCCCAGTATGGCCCCATTCCCCAGTATGGCCCCATTCCCCAGTATGGCCCCGTTCCCCAGTATGGCTCCGTTCCCCAGTATGGCCCCGTTCCCCAGTATGGCTCCGTTCCCCAGTATGGGCCCATTCCCCAGTATGGCCCCATTCCCCAGTATGGCCCTATTCCCCAGTATGGCCCCATTCCCCAGTATGGCCCCGTTCCCCAGTATGGCTCCATTCCCCAGTATGGCTCTGTTCCCCAGTATGGCCCCATTCCCCAGTATGGCTCCGTTCCCCAGTATAGCCCCGTTCCCCAGTATGGCTCTGTTCCCCAGTATGGCCCGTTCCCCAGTATGGCCCGTTCCCCAGTATGGCTCTGTTCCTCAGTATGGCTCTGTTCCTCAGTATGGCCCGTTCCCCAGTATGGCTCCGTTCCCCAGTATGGCTCTGTTCCTCAGTATGGCTCTGTTCCTCAGTATGGCCCCGTTCCCCAGTATGGGCCCGTTCCACTGTATGGCCCTGTTCCTCAGTAGGCCCCATTCCCCAGTATGGTCCCGTTCCCCAGTATGGTCCGTTCCCCAGTATGGCCTGTTCCCAGGTATGGCCCCGTTCCCCAGTATGGCTCTGTTCCCCAGTATGGCCCCGTTCCCCAGTATGGCTCTGTTCCTCAGTATGGCCCCGTTCCCCAGTATGGCATGTTCCTCAGTAGGGCCCGTTCCCCAGTATGACCCCGTTCCCCAGTATGGCTCCGTTCCCCAGTATGGCTCTGTTCCCCAGTATGGCCCCGTTCCCCAGTATGGCTCCGTTCCCCAGTATGGCCCGTTCCCCAGTATGGCTCCGTTCCCCAGTATGGGCCCGTTCCCCAGTATGGCCCCGTTCCCCAGTATGGCCCCCTTCCCCAGTATGGCCCCGTTCCCCAGAATGGTCCTGTTCCTCAGTAGGACCCGTTCCCCAGTATGGCCCCGTTCCCCAGTATGGCCCCGTTCCCCAGTATGGCCCCATTCCCCAGTATGGGCCCGTTCCCCAGTATGGCCCGTTCCCCAGTATGGCTCCGTTCCCCAGTATGGGCCCGTTCCCCAGTATGGCCCCGTTCCCCAGTATGGCCCCCTTCCCCAGTATGGCCCCGTTCCCCAGAATGGTCCTGTTCCTCAGTAGGACCCGTTCCCCAGTATGGCCCCGTTCCCCAGTATGGCCCCGTTCCCCAGTATGGGCCCGTTCCCCAGTATGGCCCCATTCCCCAGTATGGGCCCGCTCCCCAGTATGGCCCCATTCCCCAGTATTGCTCCATTCCCCAGTATGGCCCCATTCCCCAGTATGGGCCCGTTCCCCAGTATGGCCCCATTCCCCAGTATTGCTCCATTCCCCAGTATGGCCCCATTCCCCAGTATTGCTCCGTTCCCCAGTATGGGCCTATTCCCCAGTATGGCCCCATTCCCCAGTATGGCCCCATTCCCCAGTATGGCCCCATTCCCCAGTATGGCCCCGTTCCCCAGTATGGCTCCATTCCCCAGTATGGCTCCGTTCCCCAGTATGGCCCCATTCCCCAGTATGGCCCCATTCCCCAGTATGGCTCCGTTCCCCAGTATAGCCTCGTTCCCCAGTATGGCTCTGTTCCCCAGTATGGCCCGTTCCCCAGTATGGCCCGTTCCCCAGTATGGCTCTGTTCCTCAGTATGGCTCTGTTCCTCAGTGTGGCCCATTCCCCAGTATGGCTCCGTTCCCCAGTATGCCTCTGTTCCTCAGTATTGCTCTGTTCCTCAGTATGGCCCCGTTCCCCAGTATGGGCCCGTTCCGCTGTATGGCCCTGTTCCTCAGTAGGCCCCATTCCCCAGGATGGCCCCGTTCCCCATTATGGCCCGTTCCCCAGTATGGCACGTTCCCCAGTATGGCCCCGTTCCCCAGTATGGCCCCATTCCCCAGTATGGCCCGTTCCCCAGTATGGCCCCGTTCCCCAGTATGGCCCCGTTCCCCAGTATGATCCTGTTCCTCAGTAGGACCCATTCCCCAGTAAGGCCCCGTTCCCCAGTATGGCCCCGTTCCCCAGTATGGGCCCGTTCCCCAGTATGGCCCCATTCCCCAGTATGGGCCCGTTCCCCAGTATGGCCCCATTCCCCAGTATTGCTCCATTCCCCAGTATTGCCCCATTCCCCAGTATGGCTCTGTTCCCCAGTATGGGCCCGTTCCCCAATATGGCCCCATTCCCCAGTATGGCCCCATTCCCCAGTATGGCCCCGTTCCCCAGTATGGCCCCATTCCCCAGTATGGCTCCGTTCTCCACTATGGCCCCATTCCCCAGTATGGGCCCGTTCCCCAGTATGGCCCCATTCCCCAGTATGGCTCCGTTCCCCAGTATGGCCCCATTCCCCAGTATGGCCCCGTTCCCCAGTATGGCCCCATTCCCCAGTATGGCCCCGTTCCCCAGTATGGCTCCGTTCCCCAGTATGGCCCCGTTCCCCAGTATGGCTCCGTTCCCCAGTATGGGCCCATTCCCCAGTATGGCCCCATTCCCCAGTATGGCCCCATTCCCCAGTATGGCCCCATTCCCCAGTATGGCCCCGTTCCCCAGTATGGCTCCATTCCCCAGTATGGCTCTGTTCCCCAGTATGGCCCCATTCCCCAGTATGGCTCCGTTCCCCAGTATAGCCCCGTTCCCCAGTATGGCTCTGTTCCCCAGTATGGCCCGTTCCCCAGTATGGCCCGTTCCCCAGTATGGCTCTGTTCCTCAGTATGGCTCTGTTCCTCAGTATGGCCCGTTCCCCAGTATGGCTCCGTTCCCCAGTATGGCTCTGTTCCTCAGTATGGCTCTGTTCCTCAGTATGGCCCCGTTCCCCAGTATGGGCCCGTTCCACTGTATGGCCCTGTTCCTCAGTAGGCCCCATTCCCCAGTATGGTCCCGTTCCCCAGTATGGGCCGTTCCCCAGTATGGCCTGTTCCCAGGTATGGCCCCGTTCCCCAGTATGGCTCTGTTCCCCAGTATGGCCCCGTTCCCCAGTATGGCCCGTTCCCCAGTATGGCCCGTTTCCCTGTATGGCCCGTTCCCCAGTGTGGCCCTGTTCCTCAGTAGGGCCCGTTCTCCCGAAAGGCTCCGTTCCCCAGTATGGCTCTGTTCCCCAGTATGGCCCCGTTCCCCAGTATGGCTCTGTTCCTCAGTATGGCCCCGTTCCCCAGTATGGCATGTTCCTCAGTAGGGCCCGTTCCCCAGTATGGCCCCGTTCCCCAGTATGGCTCCGTTCCCCAGTATGGCTCTGTTCCTCAGTATGGCCCCGTTCCCCAGTATGGCATGTTCCTCAGTAGGGCCCGTTCCCCAGTATGGCCCCGTTCCCCAGTATGGCTCCGTTCCCCAGTATGGCCCGTTCCCCAGTATGGCTCCGTTCCCCAGTATGGGCCCGTTCCCCAGTATGGCCCCGTTCCCCAGTATGGCCCCCTTCCCCAGTATGGCTCCGTTCCCCAGTATGGGCCCATTCCCCAGTATGGCCCCATTCCCCAGTATGGCCCCATTCCCCAGTATGGCCCCATTCCCCAGTATGGCCCCATTCCCCAGTATGGCTCCATTCCCCAGTATGGCTCTGTTCCCCAGTATGGCCCCATTCCCCAGTATGGCTCCGTTCCCCAGTATAGCCCCGTTCCCCAGTATGGCTCTGTTCCCCAGTATGGCCCGTTCCCCAGTATGGCCCGTTCCCCAGTATGGCTCTGTTCCTCAGTATGGCTCTGTTCCTCAGTATGGCCCGTTCCCCAGTATGGCCCGTTCCCCAGTATGGCTCTGTTCCTCAGTATGGCTCTGTTCCTCAGTATGGCCCCGTTCCCCAGTATGGGCCCGTTCCACTGTATGGCCCTGTTCCTCAGTAGGCCCCATTCCCCAGTATGGTCCCGTTCCCCAGTATGGGCCGTTCCCCAGTATGGCCTGTTCCCAGGTATGGCCCCGTTCCCCAGTATGGCTCTGTTCCCCAGTATGGCCCCGTTCCCCAGTATGGCCCGTTCCCCAGTATGGCCCGTTTCCCTGTATGGCCCGTTCCCCAGTGTGGCCCTGTTCCTCAGTAGGGCCCGTTCTCCCGAAAGGCTCCGTTCCCCAGTATGGCTCTGTTCCTCAGTATGGCCCCGTTCCCCAGTATGGCATGTTCCTCAGTAGGGCCCGTTCCCCAGTATGGCCCCGTTCCCCAGTATGGCTCCGTTCCCCAGTATGGCTCTGTTCCTCAGTATGGCCTCGTTCCCCAGTATGGCATGTTCCTCAGTCGGGCCCGTTCCCCAGTATGGCCCCGTTCCCCAGTATGGCTCCGTTCCCCAGTATGGCCCGTTCCCCAGTATGGCTCCGTTCCCCAGTATGGGCCCGTTCCCCAGTATGGCCCCGTTCCCCAGTATGGCCCCCTTCCCCAGTATGGCCCCGTTCCCCAGAATGGTCCTGTTCCTCAGTAGGACCCGTTCCCCAGTATGGCCCCGTTCCCCAGTATGGCCCCGTTCCCCAGTATGGGCCCGTTCCCCAGTATGGCCCCATTCCCCAGTATGGGCCCGTTCCCCAGTATGGCCCCATTCCCCAGTATTGCTCCATTCCCCAGTATGGCCCCATTCCCCAGTATGGGCCCGTTCCCCAGTATGGCCCCATTCCCCAGTATTGCTCCATTCCCCAGTATGGCCCCATTCCCCAGTATGGCTCCGTTCCCCAGTATGGGCCTATTCCCCAGTATGGCCCCGTTCCCCAGTATGGCTCTGTTCCCCAGTATAGCCCCGTTCCCCAGTATGGGCCCGTTCCCCAGTATGGTCCCATTCCCCAGTATGGCTCTGTTCCCCAGTATAGTCCCGTTCCCCAGTATGGCCCCGTTCCGCAGTATTGCCCGTTCCCCAGTATGGCTCTGTTCCCCAGTATTGACCGTTCCCCAGTATGGCTCTGTTCCCCAGTATAGCCCCGTTCCCCAGTAGGGCTCCGTTCCCCAGTATGGGCCCGTTCCCCAGTATGGCCCCGTTCCCCAGTATTGACCGTTCCCCAGTATGGCTCTGTTCCCCAGTATAGCCCCGTTCCCCAGTAGGGCTCCGTTCCCCAGTATGGGCCCGTTGCCCTGTATGGCCCCGTTCCCCAGTATGGCTCCGTTCCCCAGTATGGGCCCGTTCCCCAGTATGGCCCCATTCCCCAGTATGGCTCTGTTCCCCAGTATGGCCCCGTTCCCCAGTATGGCCCCGTTCCCCAGTATGGCCCCGTTCCCCAGTATGGCCATGTTCCCCAGTATGGCCCCCTTCCCCGTGTATGGCCCCGTTCCCCAGTATGGCCCGTTCCCCAGTATGGCCCCGTTCCCCAGTATATCCCGTTCCCCAGTATGGTCCTGTTCCTCAGTAGGACCCATTCCCCAGTATGGCCCCGTTCCCCAGTATGGCCCCATTCCCGAATATGGCTCTGTTCCCCAGTATAGCCCCGTTCCCCAGTATGGGCCCGTTCCCCAGTATGGCCCCATTCCATAGTATGGCTCTGTTCCCCAGTATAGTACCGTTCCCCAGTATGGCCCCGTTTCCCAGTATTGCCCGTTCCCCAGTATGGCTCTGTTCCCCAGTATAGCCCCGTTCCCCAGTAGGGCTCCGTTCCCCAGTATGGGCCCGTTGCCCTGTATGGCCCCGTTCCCCAGTATGGCCCCATTCCCCAATATGGCTCCGTTCCCCAGTATGGCCCCATTCCCCAGTATGGCTCCGTTCCCCAGTATAGCTCCGTTCCCCAGTATGGGCCCGTTCCCCAGTATGGCCCCATTCCCCAGTATGGCTCTGTTCCCCAGTATAGCCCCGTTCCCCAGTATGGCTCTGTTCCCCAGTATAGCTCCGTTCCCCAGTATGGGCCCGTTCCCCAGTATAGTCCCGTTCCCCAGTATGGCCCCGTTCCCCAGTATTGCCCGTTCCCCAGTATGGCTCTGTTCCGCAATATAGCCCCGTTTCACAGAGGGCTCCGTTCCCCAGTATGGCCCCGTTCCCCAGTATTGACCGTTCCCCAGTATGGCTCTGTTCCCCAGTATAGCCCCGTTCCCCAGTAGGGCTCCGTTCCCCAGTATGGGCCCGTTGCCCTGTATGGCCCCGTTCCCCAGTATGGCTCCATTCCCCAGTATGGGCCCGTTCCCCAGTATGGCCCCGTTCCCCAGTATGGCCCGTTCCCCAGTATGGCCCCGTTCCCCAGTATGGCCCCGTTCCCCAGTATGGTCCTGTTCCTCAGTAGGACCCATTCCCCAGTATGGCCCCGTTCCCCAGTATGGCCCCGTTCCCCAGTATGGGCCCGTTCCCCAGTATGGCCCCATTCCCCAATATGGGCCCGTTCCCCAGTATGGCCCCATTCCCCAGTATTGCTCCATTCCCCAGTATGGCCCCATTCCCCAGTATGGCTCCGTTCCCCAGTATGGGCCCGTTGCCCAGTATGGCCCCATTCCCCAGTATGGCCCCATTCCCCAGTATGGCCCCCTTTCCCAGTATGGCCCCATTCCCCAGTATGGCTCCGTTCCCCAGTATTGCCCCATTCCCCAGTATGGGCCCGTTCCCCAGTATGGCCCCATTCCCCAGTATGGCTCCGTTCCCCAGTATGGCCCCATTCCCCAGTATGGCCCCGTTCCCCAGTATGGCCCCATTCCCCAGTATGGCCCCGTTCCCCAGTATGGGCCCGTTGCCCTGTATGGCCCCGTTCCCTAGTATGGCTCCGTTCCCCAGTATGGGCCCGTTCCCCAGTATGGCCCGCTCCCCAGTATGGCCCCGTTCCCCAGTATGGCCCCGTTCCCCAGTATGGCCCATTCCCCAGTATGGCCCCATTCCCCAGTATTGGCTCGTTCCCCAGTATGGCCCCATTCCCCAGTATGGCTCTGTTCCCCAGTATAGTCCCGTTCCCCAGTATGGCCCCGTTCCCCAGTATTGCCCGTTCCCCAGTATGGCTCTGTTCCCCAGTATTGACCGTTCCCCAGTATGGCTCTGTTCCGCAGTATAGCCCCGTTCCCCAGTAGGGCTCCGTTCCCCAGTATGGGCCCGTTCCCCAGTATGGCCCCGTTCCCCAGTATTGACCGTTCCCCAGTATGGCTCTGTTCCCCAGTATAGCCCCGTTCCCCAGTATAGCCACGTTCCCCAGTATGGCCCCATTCCCCAGTATGGCCCATTCCCCAGTATGGCTCCGTTCCCCAGTATGGCCCCATTCCCCAGTATGGCTCCGTTCCCCAGTATAGCCCCGTTCCCCAGTATGGGCCCGTTCCCCAGTATGGCCCCATTCCCCAGTATGGCTCTGTTCCCCAGTATAGTCCCGTTCCCCAGTATGGCCCCGTTCCCCAGTATTGCCCGTTCCCCAGTATGGCTCTGTTCCCCAGTATAGCCCCGTTCCCCAGTAGGGCTCTGTTCCCCAGTATGGGCCCGTTGCCCTGTAATGCCCCGTTCCCCAGTAGGACCCCGTTCCCCAGTATTGCCCATTCCCCAGTATGGCTCTGTTCCCCAGTATAGCCCCGTTCCCCAGTAGGGCTCCGTTCCCCAGTATGGGCCCATTGCCCTGTGTGGCCCCGTTCCCCAGTATGGCTCCGTTCCCCAGTATGGGCCCGTTCCCCAATATGGCCCCATTCCCCAGTTTGGCTCTGTTCCCCAGTATAGCCCCGTTCCCCAGTATGGCCCCGTTCCCCAGTATGGCCCTTTCCCCAGTATGGCTCTGTTCCCCAGTATGGCCCTGTTCCCCAGTATGGCCCTGTTCCCCAGTATGGCCCCTTTCCCCAGTATGGCCCCGTTCCCCAGTATGGCCCCGTTCCCCAGTATGGCCCTGTTCCGCAGTATGGCCCCGTTCCCCAGTATGGCCCCTTTCCCCAGTATGGCTCTGTTCCCCAGTATAGTCCCGTTCCCCAGTATGGCCCCGTTCCCCAGTATTGCCCGTTCCCCAGTATGGCTCTGTTCCCCAGTATAGCCCCGTTCCCAAGTAGGGCTCTGTTCCCCAGTATGGGCCCGTTGCCCTGTAATGCCCCGTTCCCCAGTATGGCCCCGTTCCCCAGTATTGCCCATTCCCCAGTATGGCCCCATTCCCCAGTACGGCCCATTCCCCAGTATGGCTCCGTTCCCCAGTATGGCCCCATTCCCCAGTATGGCTCTGTTCCCCAGTATAGCCCCGTTCCCCAGTATGGCCCCATTCCCCAGTACGGCCCATTCCCCAGTATGGCTCCGTTCCCAGTATGGCCCCATTCCCCAGTATGGCTCCGTTCCCCAGTATGGCCCCATTCCCCAGTATGGCTCTGTTCCCCAGTATAGCCCCGTTCCCCAGTATGGCCCCATTCCCCAGTATGGCTCCGTTCCCCAGTATGGCTCCGTTCCCCAGTATGGGCCCGTTTCCCAGTATGGCCCCATTCCCCAGTATGGCTCTGTTCCCCAGTATAGCCCCGTTCCCCAGTATGGCTCTGTTCCCCAGTATAGCCCCGTTCCCCAGTATGGGCCCGTTCCCCAGTATTGCCCGTTCCCCAGTATGGCTCTGTTCCCCAGTATAGCCCCGTTCCCCAGTAGGGCTCCGTTCCCCAGTATGGGCCCGTTGCCCTGTATGTCCCCGTTCCCCAGTATGGCCCCATTCCCCAGTATGGCTCCGTTCCCCAGTATGGCCCCATTCCCCAGTATGGCTCCGTTCCCCAGTATAGCTCCGTTCCCCAGTATGGGCCCGTTCCCCAGTATGGCCCCATTCCCCAGTATGGCTCTGTTCCCCAGTATAGCCCCGTTCCCCAGTATGGCTCTGTTCCCCAGTATAGCCCCGTTCCCCAGTATGGGCCCGTTCCCCAGTATGGCCCCATTCCCCAGTATGGCTCTGTTCCCCAGTATTGCCCGTTCCCCAGTATGGCTCTGTTCCACTGTATAGCCCCGTTCCCCAGTAGGGCTCCGTTCCCCAGTATGGCCCCGTTCCCCAGTATGGCCCCGTTCCCCAGTATTGCCCGTTCCCCAGTATGGCTCTGTTCCCCTGTATAGCCCCGTTCCCCAGTAGGGCTCCGTTCCCCAGTATCGGCCCGTTGCCCTGTATGGCCCCGTTCCCCAGTATGGCCCCGTTCCCCAGTATTGACCGTTCCCCAGTATGGCTCTGTTCCCCAGTATAGCCCCGGTCCCCAGTAGGGCTCCGTTCCCCAGTTTAGGCCCGTTGCCCTGTATGGCTCCGTTCCCCAGTATGGCTCCGTTCCCCAGTATGGGCCCGTTCCCCAGTATGGCCCCATTCCCCAGTATGGCTCTGTTCCCCAGTATAGCACCGTTCCCCAGTATGGCCCCGTTCCACAGTATGGCCCCGTTCCCCAGTATGGCCCCGTTCCCCAGTATGGCCCTGTTCCGCAGTATGGCCCCGTTCCCCAGTATGGCCCCGTTCCCCAGTATGGCTCTGTTCCCCAGTATGGCCCCATTCCCCAGTATGGCCCCGTTCCCCAGTATGGCTCTGTTCCCCAGTATGGCCCGTTCCCCAGTATGGCCTGTTCCCAGGTATGTACCCGTTCCCCAGTATGGCTCTGTTCCCCAGTATGGCCCTGTTCCCCAGTATGGCCCGTTCCCCAGTATGGCCCGTTTCCCAGTATGGCCCGTTCCCCAGTGTGGCCCTGTTCCTCAGTAGGGCCCGTTCTCCCGAAAGGCTCCGTTCCCCAGTATGGCTCTGTTCCCCAGTATGGCCCCGTTCCCCAGTATGGCCCCGTTCCCCAGTATGGCTCTGTTCCCCAGTATGGCCCGTTCCCCAGTATGGCCTGTTCGCAGGTATGTACCCGTTCCCCAGTATGGCTCTGTTCCCCAGTATGGCCCTGTTCCCCAGTATGGCCCGTTCCCCAGTATGGCCCGTTTCCCAGTATGGCCCGTTCCCCAGTGTGGCCCTGTTCCTCAGTAGGGCCCGTTCTCCCGAAAGGCTCCGTTCCCCAGTATGGCTCTGTTCCCCAGTATGGCCCCGTTCCCCAGTATGGCTCTGTTCCTCAGTATGGCCCCGTTCCCCAGTATGGCATGTTCCTCAGTAGGGCCCGTTCCCCAGTATGGCCCCGTTCCCCAGTATGGCTCCGTTCCCCAGTATGGCTCTGTTCCTCAGTATGGCCCCGTTCGCCAGTGTGGCATGTTCCTCAGTAGGGCCCGTTCCCCAGTATGGCCCCGTTCCCCAGTATGGCTCCGTTCCCCAGTATGGCCCGTTCCCCAGTATGGCTCCGTTCCCCAGTATGGGCCCGTTCCCCAGAATGGATTCGTTCCCCAGTATGGCCCCCTTCCCCAGGAAGGCCCCGTTCCCCAGAATGGTCCTGTTCCTCAGTAGGACCCGTTCCCCAGTATGGCCCCGTTCCCCAGTATGGCCCCGTTCCCCAGTATGGGCCCGTTCCCCAGTATGGCCCCATTCCCCAGTATGGGCCCGTTCCCCAGTATGGCCCCATTCCCCAGTATTGCTCCATTCCCCAGTATGGCCCCATTCCCCAGTATGGGCCCGTTCCCCAGTATGGCCCCATTCCCCAGTATTGCTCCATTCCCCAGTATGGCCCCATTCCCCAGTATGGCTCCGTTCCCCAGTATGGGCCTATTCCCCAGTATGGCCCCATTCCCCAGTATGGC
Organism: Pristiophorus japonicus; assembly: GCF_044704955.1. Taxonomy (NCBI): domain Eukaryota; kingdom Metazoa; phylum Chordata; class Chondrichthyes; family Pristiophoridae; genus Pristiophorus; species Pristiophorus japonicus. The sequence goes on along the minus strand of NC_091991.1, from coordinate 131,590,842 downwards.
CCCATTCCCCAGTATGGCCCCATTCCCCAGTATGGCCCCGTTCCCCAGTATGGCTCCATTCCCCAGTATGGCTCCGTTCCCCAGTATGGCCCCATTCCCCAGTATGGCCCCATTCCCCAGTATGGCTCCGTTCCCCAGTATAGCCCCGTTCCCCAGTATGGCTCTGTTCCCCAGTATGGCCCGTTCCCCAGTATGGCCCGTTCCCCAGTATGGCTCTGTTCCTCAGTATGGCTCTGTTCCTCAGTGTGGCCCGTTCCCCAGTATGGCTCCGTTCCCCAGTATGGCTCTGTTCCTCAGTATGGCTCTGTTCCTCAGTATGGCCCCGTTCCCCAGTATGGGCCCGTTACGCTGTATGGCCCTGTTCCTCAGTAGGCCCCATTCCCCAGTATGGCCCCGTTCCCCATTATCGCCCGTTCCCCAGTATGGCACGTTCCCCAGTATGGCCCCGTTCCCCAGTATGGCCCCATTCCCCAGTATGGCCCGTTCCCCAGTATGGCCCCGTTCCCCAGTATGGCCCCGTTCCCCAGTATGATCCTGTTCCTCAGTCGGACCCATTCCCCAGTATGGCCCCGTTCCCCAGTATGGCCCCGTTCCCCAGTATGGGCCCGTTCCCCAGTATGGCCCCATTCCCCAGTATGGGCCCGTTCCCCAGTATGGCCCCATTCCCCAGTATTGCTCCATTCCCCAGTATTGCCCCATTCCCCAGTATGGCTCTGTTCCCCAGTATGGCCCGTTCCCCAGTATGGCCCCGTTCCCCAGTATGGCCCCGTTCCCCAGTATGATCCTGTTCCTCAGTCGGACCCATTCCCCAGTATGGCCCCGTTCCCCAGTATGGCCCCATTCCCCAGTATGGGCCCGTTCCCCAGTATGGCCCCATTCCCCAGTATTGCTCCATTCCCCAGTATTGCCCCATTCCCCAGTATGGCTCTGTTCCCCAGTATGGGCCCGTTCCCCAGTATGGCCCCATTCCCCAGTATGGCCCCATTCCCCAGTATGGCCCCGTTCCCCAGTATGGCTCCGTTCTCCACTATGGCCCCATTCCCCAGTATGGGCCCGTTCCCCAGTATGGCCCCATTCCCCAGTATGGCTCAGTTCCCCAGTATGGCCCCATTCCCCAGTATGGCCCCGTTCCCCAGTATGGCCCCATTCCCCAGTATGGCCCCGTTCCCCAGTATGGCTCCGTTCCCCAGTATGGCCCCGTTCCCCAGTATGGCTCCGTTCCCCAGTATGGGCCCATTCCCCAGTATGGCCCCATTCCCCAGTATGGCCTCATTCCCCAGTATGGCCCCATTCCCCAGTATGGCCCCGTTCCCCAGTATGGCTCCATTCCCCAGTATGGCTCTGTTCCCCAGTATGGCCCCATTCCCCAGTATGGCTCCGTTCCCCAGTATAGCCCCGTTCCCCAGTATGGCTCTGTTCCCCAGTATGGCCCGTTCCCCAGTATGGCCCGTTCCCCAGTATGGCTCTGTTCCTCAGTATGGCTCTGTTCCTCAGTATGGCCCGTTCCCCAGTATGGCTCCGTTCCCCAGTATGGCTCTGTTCCTCAGTATGGCTCTGTTCCTCAGTATGGCCCCGTTCCCCAGTATGGGCCCGTTCCACTGTATGGCCCTGTTCCTCAGTAGGCCCCATTCCCCAGTATGGTCCCGTTCCCCAGTATGGGCCGTTCCCCAGTATGGCCTGTTCCCAGGTATGGCCCCGTTCCCCAGTATGGCTCTGTTCCCCAGTATGGCCCCGTTCCCCAGTATGGCCCGTTCCCCAGTATGGCCCGTTTCCCAGTATGGCCCGTTCCCCAGTGTGGCCCTGTTCCTCAGTAGGGCCCGTTCTCCCGAAAGGCTCCGTTCCCCAGTATGGCTCTGTTCCCCAGTATGGCCCCGTTCCCCAGTATGGCTCTGTTCCTCAGTATGGCCCCGTTCCCCAGTATGGCATGTTCCTCAGTAGGGCCCGTTCCCCAGTATGGTCCGTTCCCCAGTATGGCTCCATTCCCCAGTATGGCTCTGTTCCTCAGTATGGCCCCGTTCCCCAGTATGGCATGTTCCTCAGTAGGGCCCGTTCCCCAGTATGGCCCCGTTCCCCAGTATGGCTCCGTTCCCCAATATGGCCCGTTCCCCAGTATGGCTCCGTTCCCCAGTATGGGCCCGTTCCCCAGTATGGCCCCGTTCCCCAGTATGGCCCCCTTCCCCAGTATGGCCCCGTTCCCCAGAATGGTCCTGTTCCTCAGTAGGACCCGTTCCCCAGTATGGCCCCGTTCCCCAGTATGGCCCCGTTCCCCAGTATGGGCCCGTTCCCCAGTATGGCCCCATTCCCCAGTATGGGCCCGTTCCTCAGTATGGCCCCATTCCCCAGTATTGCTACATTCCCCAGTATGGCCCCATTCCCCAGTATGGGCCCGTTCCCCAGTATGGCCCCATTCCCCAGTATGGGCCCGTTCCCCAGTATGGCCCCGTTCCCCAGTATGGGCCCGTTCCCCAGTATGGCCCCATTCCCCAGTATGGGCCCGTTCCCCAGTATGGCCCCATTCCCCAGTATGGGCCCGTTCCCCAGTATGGCCCCGTTCCCCAGTATGGGCCCGTTCCCCAGTATGGCCCCATTCCCCAGTATGGGCCCGTTCCTCAGTATGGCCCCATTCCCCAGTATTGCTACATTCCCCAGTATGGCCCCATTCCCCAGTATGGGCCCGTTCCCCAGTATGGCCCCATTCCCCAGTATTGCTACATTCCCCAGTATGGCCCCATTCCCCAGTATGGGCCCGTTCCCCAGTATGGCCCCATTCCCCAGTATGGCCCCATTCCCCAGTATGGCCCCATTCCCCAGTATGGCCCCATTCCCCAGTATGGCCCCGTTCCCCAGTATGGCTCCATTCCCCAGTATGGCCCCATTCCCCAGTATGGCTCCGTTCCCCAGTATAGCCCCGTTCCCCAGTATGGCTCTGTTCCCCAGTATGGCCCGTTCCCCAGTATGGCCCGTTCCCCAGTATGGCTCTGTTCCTCAGTATGGCTCTGTTCCTCAGTGTGGCCCGTTCCCCAGTATGGCTCCGTTCCCCAGTATGGCTCTGTTCCTCAGTATGGCTCTGTTCCTCAGTATGGCCCCGTTCCCCAGTATGGGCCCGTTACGCTGTATGGCCCTGTTCCTCAGTAGGCCCCATTCCCCAGTATGGCCCCGTTCCCCATTATGGCCCGTTCCCCAGTATGGCACGTTCCCCAGTATGGCCCCGTTCCCCAGTATGGCCCCATTCCCCAGTATGGCCCGTTCCCCAGTATGGCCCCGTTCCCCAGTATGGCCCCGTTCCCCAGTATGGCCCCGTTCCCCAGTATGGCCCCGTTCCCCAGTATGATCCTGTTCCTCAGTAGGACCCATTCCCCAGTATGGCCCCGTTCCCCAGTATGGGCCCGTTCCCCAGTATGGCCCCATTCCCCAGTATGGGCCCGTTCCCCAGTATGGCCCCATTCCCCAGTATGGCCCCGTTCCCCAGTATGGCCCCATTCCCCAGTATGGCTCCGTTCTCCACTATGGCCCCATTCCCCAGTATGGGCCCGTTCCCCAGTATGGCCCCATTCCCCAGTATGGCTCCGTTCCCCAGTATGGCCCCATTCCCCAGTATGGCCCCGTTCCCCAGTATGGCCCCATTCCCCAGTATGGCCCCGTTCCCCAGTATGGCTCCGTTCCCCAGTATGGCCCCGTTCCCCAGTATGGCCCCATTCCCCAGTATGGGCCCGTTCCCCAGTATGGCCCCATTCCCCAGTATTGCTCCATTCCCCAGTATTGCCCCATTCCCCAGTATGGCTCTGTTCCCCAGTATGGGCCCGTTCCCCAGTATGGCCCCATTCCCCAGTATGGCCCCATTCCCCAGTATGGCCCCGTTCCCCAGTATGGCCCCATTCCCCAGTATGGCTCCGTTCTCCACTATGGCCCCATTCCCCAGTATGGGCCCGTTCCCCAGTATGGCCCCATTCCCCAGTATGGCTCCGTTCCCCAGTATGGCCCCATTCCCCAGTATGGCCCCGTTCCCCAGTATGGCCCCATTCCCCAGTATGGCCCCGTTCCCCAGTATGGCTCCGTTCCCCAGTATGGCCCCGTTCCCCAGTATGGCCCCATTCCCCAGTATGGCTCTGTTCCCCAGTATGGCCCCATTCCCCAGTATGGCCCCGTTCCCCAGTATGGCTCCATTCCCCAGTATGGCCCCGTTCCCCAGTATGGCTCCATTCCCCAGTATGGCTCTGTTCCCCAGTATGGCCCCATTCCCCAGTATGGCTCCGTTCCCCAGTATGGCCCGTTCCCCAGTATGGCCCGTTCCCCAGTATGGCTCTGTTCCTCAGTATTGCTCTGTTCCTCAGTATGGCCCGTTCCCCAGTATGGCTCCGTTCCCCAGTATGGCTCTGTTCCTCAGTATGGCTCTGTTCCTCAGTATGGCCCCGTTCCCCAGTATGGGCCCGTTCCACTGTATGGCCCTGTTCCTCAGTAGGCCCCATTCCCCAGTATGGTCCCGTTCCCCAGTATGGCCCGTTCCCCAGTATGGCCCCGTTCCCCAGTATGGCCCGTTCCCCAGTCTGGCACGTTCCCCAATATGGCCCCGTTCCCCAGTATGGCCCGTTTCCCAGTATGGCACATTCCCCAGTATGGCCCCGTTCCCCAGTATGGCTCTGTTCCCCAGTATGGCCCCGTTCCCCAGTATGGCCCGTTTCCCAGTATGGCACATTCCCCAGTATGGCCCGTTCCCCAGTATGGCATATTCCCCAGTATGGCCCCGTTCCCCAGTATGGCCCGTTTCCCAGTATGGCATATTCCCCAGTATGGCCCGTTCCCCAGTATGGCCCCGTTCCCCAGTCTGGCCCCGTTCCCCAGTATGGCCCGTTCCCCAGTATGGCCCCGTTCCCCAGTCTGGCCCCGTTCCCCAATATGGCCCGTTTCCCAGTATGGCACATTCCCCATTATGGCCACATTCCCTAGTACAGTCCGTTCCCCTGTATGGCCCCATTCCCTAGTATGATCCCATTCTCCCAGTATGACCCGTTCCTCCAGTATTGCCTGTTCTTAAAACATATTGTTCTAGAAAACTTAATTTGTAAAGAAAAATTGCATCATCTTAAATTATATATAGATACTTCTCCCATCCAGCCCCGCACTACCTCCCTCGCACCATCCCAACCACCCTTTACCTTTCCCAGAACATCTACTATTGCCGAGAGCAGTAGGTGACATGATCCTGGGTCCCTGCCGATGGTCCTCTATCACTAATTAGAAGAGGTGCGTCAGAGGAATCCAGGTTGGGGAGGGAGGACGGATCCAATCCTTTCCTTCCTGTACAATAGACTGCTTTCAATGCATGTATTGTATGTGCTGCCAAATGCATAGATACAAAAGTAAACAACTGCTATTCTACAAATGTGAACTAAATCCAGAAAATGCTGTAGTGGGCAGCAAGCCAACAGGATCTGAAAGGACAGGTTAACATTTTGTGTGTAAATCCCTTCATTGAATGCAGCCCAAATATAAATTATTTCACTTGGCGTAATGCTGATGGCTCTGTTGTGTACTTCTAGCATTTTCTGTTTTACAGCTACCAGGTATAGTTCTTGTTGAATAATACTCATGATTTGCAGACACAGGCTCGACGGGCCGAATGGCCTCCTGCTGTGCTGTAACCATTCTATGATTCTATGATTTGCAGTGTATATCAAAAGGATATGGAGACACTGGAGGAGGTGATAAAAAGACTTACAAGGATGATACTAGAACTATCAGGAAAGATTTAACAGGCTGGAGCTCTTTCCTCTCGACAAGAGAAAAGATGCTTTTAAATTATGAAGAGGTTTGATGGGGTAGATGTAGAGAAGATGTTTCCACTTGTAAGGGAGTCCAAAACTAGGGGCCATAAGTATAAGACAGTAATTAATAAATCCAATAAAGAATTCAGGAGAAACTGCTTCACCCAGTGTGTGGTGAGAATGTGGAACTCGCTGCCACATAGAGTAGTTGAAGTGAATAGCATGGATGCATTTAAGGGGAAGATAGTTAAAAATATGAGGGAGAAAGAAATAGAAGGATATGGGGCTCAATTTTCCCCAATGCCATTTTTTTGCCGTATTGCAACAGTTACGCCTGTTTTTATTGGCCCGACTACTCAAAAAAAATAACTTGCAAGTTTCTCCATTGTATTTTTTGAAATTGGCGCCACGCAGCCTGTCCTTTAGCTTCTGGGGGATGGAGCCTAATGTCTGCGCCGAAAAAACGATACCCCTCCTTCTGCGCATACGTGGGGAAAAAAAGATGTTTTTTACATGAAAGCTCTGGGCGCCCATGCGCAGTACACCTCCCAATCAGCATTCGGCCATTTTTAAAGAGCCAGTTGTGTGTGAGAACTTTAATTCTCATTGGAAAAGTCGGAGCCACAATACAAGATGCAACGCGGCTCAAGGACCAAGAATTTCTGACAGGATGAAGTGCGACACTAGTTACTGTGATTGAGGCCAGATGGCATGAGCTGGACACAGAAAGACACCTTCCCTAAAATGTTAGGTTTTCATCTTTGCAGAAGAAGATGGCACACAACAAAAGGGAAAGAACTCGAACAGGAGGAGGCCCGGCAAATTTGCACCCACTGATACCCTTGGAAGACAGGGTCGCTGCTTTGATGGGTCCTGCCTGGAGAAAAGCAATCACCACTGCACAAGCTGGGCCCACACTCGAGGGAGGGGGTAAGTCCTGCAAATTCCACAGTCTGGCTTTGCTAATGTTAAGTACTGCACGGACTAGCCATGCTTCGATTCATGGGGATGTCTCTGTCAGCTATGCTTCGGAGGTGATGGATGAAGCCCCCACTGTTGTACTCACTCTGGTGGAGGTGCAGGTGCTGCCCATTGAGGTGCCAGGCCCTTTCCTGAGTGGTACGAGTGTTGGGACATTCCATGGTTTCTCACAGTCCAAGGCTGAGGATTCCAGTGGGGTGCAGCGAGGCACACCCAGGGCCCCAATGTCCGAGGCTGCGGGTCCCAGTGGGATGCAGTGAGGCACACCCAGGACCCCACCGTCTGAGACTGCGGGTCCCAGTGGGGTGCAGCGAGCCACAGCCAGGGTGAGGAGGGGAATGCTCTCCTGAGGTGCAGGATCTAACAGATGTGGTTTAGATGATGCCAGTGAGTGCGGAGAGCATTGACCTTACGCGATCACTCCTGGACACCATCAGTGGGGTGGGTGATGAGGTATCGGGACTGTAAGAAGTAACAACACTCTCATGAGAAATGGGCACATTGTCAGGGCACATGAGGGAGGGAATATCACAGGGAGCTGATGCAATGTTGGTGCACATGAAGGAGGGAATGTCACAGGTAGCTGATATACTGTCAGTGAACAAGAGGGAGGGAATGTCACAGATAGCTGATACACTGTCGGTGAACATAAGGGAGGGAATGTTGCAGGTAGCTGATGCGCTGTGAGTGAACATGAGGGAGGGAATGTCAGAGGCAGATGATACACTGTCAGTGAACATGAGGGAGGGAATGTTGCAGGCAGTTAGCTACTGCAATAAGGGAACACGCCCAGAGCCCACGGCCATTGACAGAATCAACTGCCACTCCCACTCCAATCCCCAGACCAGCCTCTGAAGAGGTCCAAACCAGGCCTTCCACTTTACCGCCTGCCCACGCCCCCCCATCAAGAAGTGTGCATTACCCGAGATGCTTGAAAGAATAAACTTGGTACCAACCCGAGAAACGCTGCGCCACGGCCTGCGGTAGGGGTGGAGTCAACAAGACCACGCGTAGCGGGCGGTCTTTGGAGAAACGGGTGCAGCCTTCCTTTGCTGCTGTTGCTGCTGCTGCTATTATTGTTGTTGTTGCTGCTATTATTGTTGTTACTGTTGTAACTGTTCTCAAATTAAAAGTTTTTTGTAAGTTATGTAAATTTACAAGTTTAAACGTTTGTAAGTGATCTTAAAGTTTTTAAGTGATCTTAGCGTTTGTAAGTGATCTTAACTGAAAACTTCAACGTTTGATACAATAATATTTTTATTAAAGTTAATTTAAGTGAAAACAAATGTAAAACTTTTGAATAAAATATATTTTAAATTATAACTGAATCATTTCCATTATTTGTTCCATTAGTAACATAACCTTTTAAAGTAAAGAAGAATCATTTCCATCATTTGTTCCATTAATATGGAGCGGGAGATGGCTGAGGCCTACAAAAGGCCCGTCAGTCCGGGGAGCAGCAGCGTCGAGTCGGAAGGCGGAGCGGGAGATGGCTGAGGCCTACAAAAGGCCCGTCAGTCCGGGGAGCAGCAGCGTCGAGTCGGAAGGCGGAGCGGGAGATGGCTGAGGCCTACAAAAGGCCCGTCAGTCCGGGGAGCAGCAGCGTCGAGTCGGAAGGCGGAGCGGGAGATGGCTGAGGCCTACAAAAGGCCCGTCAGTCCGGGGAGCAGCAGCGTCGAGTCGGAAGGCGGAGCGGGAGATGGCTGAGGCCTACAAGAGGCCCGTCAGTCTGGGGAGCAGCAGCGTCGAGTCGGAAGGCGGAGCGGGAGATGGCTGAGGCCTACAAGAGGCCCGTCAGTCCGGGGAGCAGCAGCGTCGAGTCGGAAGGCGGAGCGGGAGATGGCTGAGGCCTACAAAAGGCCCGTCAGTCCGGGGAGCAACAGCGTCGAGTCGGAAGGCGGAGCGGGAGATGGCTGAGGCCTACAAAAGGTCCGTCAGTCCGGGGAGCAACAGCGTCGAGTCGGAAGGCAGAGCGGGAGATGGCTGAGGCCTACAAGAGGCCCGTCAGTCCGGGGAGCAGCAGCGTCGAGTCGGAAGGCGGAGCGGGAGATGGCTGAGGCCTACAAAAGGCCCGTCAGTCCGGGGAGCAACAGCATCGAGTCGGAAGGCGGAGCGGGAGATGGCTGAGGCCAGTCAGTGCAGCTACAGCAGGGTGAGAAGGCAAAAAAGAAGTAGAAAGAAATCGAAAGGTGACGTCACAGTCAAGGGGGTAAGTGATTGGCTGGTGATTGGTAAGTAGTTTTTCTTTTTCTTTTCTTTATCTGTAAATAATATTTAGCATTGTTGTTGATAAATTAAGTTAATCTAGGGGTTAAGTCATGGCAGGAAAGCTCGGACACATGTTATGCTCCTCCTGTAGTATGTGGGAAGTCAGGGACGCTTCCTGTGTCCCTGACGACTTCATGTGCTGGAAGTGCATTCGCCTGCAGCTCCTGACAGACCACATTGCGGCACTGGAGCTGCGGGTTGATTTACTCTGGAGCATCCACGATGCTGAGAATTATGTGAATAGCATGTTTAGTGAGTTGGTCTTACTGCAGGAAAAGGGTACACTGCCAGATAGGGAATGGGTGACCAGCAGAAAGAGCAGTGCAAGGAAGGTAGTGCAGGGGTCCCCTGCAGTCATCCCCCTGCAAAATAGATACACCGCTTTGGGTACTGTTGAGGGGGATGACTCATCAGGGGAGAGCAGCAGTAGCCAAGTTCATGGCACCGTGGGTGGCTCTGCTGCACAGGAGGGCAGGAAAAAGAGTGGGAGAGCTACAGTGATAGGGGATTCAATTGTAAGGGGAACAGATAGACGTTTCTGCGGCCGCAACCGAAACTCCAGGATGGTATGTTGCCTCCCTGATGCAAGGGTCAAGGATGTCTCGGAGCGGGTGCAGGACGTTTTGAAAAGAGAGGGTGAACAGCCAGTTGTTGTGGTGCATATAGGTACCAACGATATAGGTGAAAAAATGGGATGAGGTCCTAAAAGATGAATTTAGGGAGCTAGGAGCTAAATTAAAAAGTAGGACTTCAAAAGTAGTAATCTCAGGATTGCTACTAGTGCCACGTGCTAGTCAGAGTAGGAATCGCAGGATAGCTCAGATGAATACGTGGCTTGAAGAGTAGTGCAGAAGGGAGGGATTCAAATTCCTGGGACATTGGAACCGATTCTGGGGGAGGTGGGACCAGTACTAACCGCACGGTCTGCACCTGGGCAGGACCGGAACCAATGTCCTAGGGGGAGTGTTTGCTAGTGCTGTTGGGGAGGAGTTAAACTAATATGGCAGGGGGATGGGAACCTATGCAGGGAGACAGAGGGAAGTAGAATGGGGCCAGAAGCAAAAGATAGAAAGAAGAAAAGTAAAAGTGGAGGGTAGAGAAACCTAAGGCAAAAAGCAAAAAGGGCCACATTACAGCAACATTCTGAAGGGACAAAGTGTGTTAGAAAGATAGGCCTGAAGGCTCTGTGCCTCAATGCGAGGAGTATTCGGAATAAGGTGGACGAATTAACTGCGCAGATAGCAGTTAACGGTTATGATGTAATTGGCATCACGGAGACTTGGCTCCAGGGAGACCAAGGCTGGGAACTCAACATCCAGAGGTATTCAACATTTAGGAAGGATAGACAGAAAGGAAAAGGAGGCGAGGTGGCATTGCTGGTTAAAGAGGACATTAATGCAATAGTAAGGAAGGACATTAGCTTGGATGATGTGGAATCGGTATGGGTGGAGCTGCGGAATACCAGAGGGCAGAAAACGCTAGTGGGAGTTGTGTACAGACCACCAAACAGTAGTACTGAGGTTAGGGACAGCATCAAACACGAAATAAGGGATGCGTGCAATAAAGGTACAGCAGTTATCATGGGTGACTTTAATCTACATATTGATTGAGCTAACCAAACTGTAGCAATGCAGTGGAGGAGGATTTCCTGGAGTGTATTAGGGATGGTTTTCTGGACCAATATGTCGAGGAACCAACTAGAGAGCTGGCCATCCTAGACTGGGTGATACGTAATGAGAAAGGACTAATTAGCAATCTTGTTGTGCGAGGCCCCTTGGGGAAGAGTGACCATAATATGGTAGAATTCTTTATTAAGGTGGAGAATGGCACAGTTAATTCAGAAAATAGGGTCCTGAACTTAAGGAAAGGTAACTTTGATGGTATGAGGTGTAAATTGGCCAGAATTGACTGGCAAATGATACTTAAAGGGTTGATGGTGGATAAGCAATGGCAAACATTTAAAGATCACATGGATGAATTTCAACAATTGTACATCCCTGTCTGCTGTAAAACTAAAACTGGGAAGGTGGCTCAACCATGGCTAACAAGGGAAATTAAGGATAGTGTTAAATCCAAGGAAGAGGCATATAAATTGGCCAGAAAAAGCAGCAAACCTGAGGACTGGGAGAAATTTATAGTTCAGCAGAGGAGGACAAAGGGTTTAATTAAGAGGGGGAAAATAGAGTACGAGAGGAAGCTTGCCGGGAACATAAAAACTGACTGCAAAAGCTTTTATAAATATGTGAAGAGAAAAAGATTAGTAAAGACAAATGTAGGTCCCTTGCAGTTGGTTTCATGTGAATTTATAATGGAGAGAAAGAAATGGTAGACCAATTGAACAAATACTTTGGTTCTATCTTCACGAAGGAAGATACAAATAACCTTCCGGAAGTACCAGGGGACCGAGGGTCTAGTGAGAAGGAGGAACTGAAGGATATCCTTATTAGGTGGGAAATTGTGTTCGGGAAATTGATGGGATTGCAGGCCAATAAATCAATGGGGTCTGATAGTCTGTATCCCAGTGAACTTAAGGAAGTGACTATAGAAATAGTGGATGCATTGGTGATCATTTTCCAACAGTCTATCGACTCTGGATCAGTTCCTATGGACTGGAGGGTAGCTAATGTAACACCACTTTTTAAAAAGGGAGGGAGAGAGAAAACGGGTAATTATAGACCAGTTAGCCTGACATCAGTAGTGGGGAAAATGTTGGAATCAATTATTAAAGATGAAATAGCAGCGCATCTGGAAAGCAGTGAGAGGATCGGTCCAAGTCAGCATGGATTTATGAAAGGGAAATCTTGCTTGACAAATCTTCTGGAATTTTTTGAGGATGTAACTAGTAGAGTGGACAAGGGAGAACTAGTGGATGTGATATATTTGGACTTTCAAAAGGCTTTTGACAAGGTCCCATACAAGAGATTGGTGTGCAAAATCAAAGCATATGATATTGGGGGTAATATACAAACGTGGATAGAGAACTGGTTGGCAGTCAGGAAGCAGAGTCAGGATAAATTGGTCCTTTTCAAAATGGCAGGCAGTGACTAGTGGTGTGCCGCAGGGCTCAGTACTAGGATCCCAGCTCTTATAATATACATCAATGATTTGGATGAAGGAATTGAGTGTAATATCTCCAAGTTTGCAGCTGACACTAAACTGGGTGGCGGTGTGAGCTGTGAGGAGGATGCTAAGAGGCTGCAGGGTGACTTGGACAGGTTAGGTGAGTGGGCAAATGCATGGCAGATACAGTATAATGTGGATAAATGTGAGGTTATCCACTTTGGGGGCAAAAACACGAAGGAAGAATATTATCTGAATGGTGGCAGAGTAGAAAAAGGGGAGGTGCAATGAGACCTGGGTGTCATGGTTCATCAGTCATTGAAAGTTGGCATGTAGGTACAGCAGGCGATAAAGAAGGCAAATGGTATGTTGGCCTTCATAGCGAGGGGATTTGAGTATAGGAGCAGAGAGGTCTTACTGCAGTTGTACAGGGCCTTGGTGAGGCCTCACCTGGAATATTATGTTCAGTTTTGGTCTCCTAATCTGAGGAAGGACATTCTTGCTATTGAGGGAGTGCAGCGAAGGTTCACCAGACTGATTCTCGGGATGGCTGGACTGACATATGAGGAGAGACTGGATCAACTGGGCCTTTATACACTGGAGTTTAGAAGGATGAGAGGGGATCTCATAGAAACATATAAGATTCTGACGGGACTGGACAGGTTAGATGCGGGAAGAATGTTCCCGATGTTGGGGAAATCCAGAACCAGGGGACACAGTCTTAGGATAAGGGGTTGATCATTTAGGACTGAGATGAGGAGAAACTTCTTCACTCAGAGAGTTGTTAACCTGTGAAATTCCCTACCGCAGAGAGTTGTTGATGCCAGTTCATTGGATATATTCAAGAGGGAGTTAGATATGGTCCTTACAGCTAGGAGGATCAAGGGGTATGGAGAGAAAGCAGGAAAGGGGTACTGAGGGAATGATCAGCCATGATCTTATTGAATGGTGGTGCAGGCTCGAAGGGCCGAATGCCCTACTCCTGCACCTATTTTCTATGTTTCTATGTAATGCAATATAACATTACGAACAGGTCCAAACAGTAAACATGGTCCATATGAAATAGTTGCCACTGAGCCTTCAGGCAGCAAAGCGTTCACAGATGAGCTGCTGGCGCAAGGCTCGAGCAATCGTAAAAGGGGCATGATGGCCCGCCCTCCTCCGCTGTCGTGCTCCGGGTTCAGATAGTTGCATGACATCCTCGTCCTCTTCCTCCTCCTCATCATCAGCTGCATCTTCCTCCTCACCATCAGCCACTCTCACCTCAGGTGGGTCTTCTACTACCAGCTGCTGCTGCCTCATGATGGCTAAGTTATGCAGCATGCAGCACACAACAGTGAACTGACCGACAATCTCAGGGGAGTATAGCAAGTAGCCTCCGGAATGGTCCAGGCATCGGAAACGCTGTTTTAAGATGCCAATGGCTCGCTCTGTTATGCTGCCCGTTGCACTCTGCGACATGTTGTATTCCCGGTGAGCTTCTGTCCGGGTTATGCGTAGGGGTGTCATGAGCCAGGTGGCGAGTCCATGCCGTTTATCTCCCAGCAGCCAGCTCTGCCCTTCTGGCTGCTGCTGAAACATGGCAGATATAGTGCTCTCGCGTAGGATGAACGCATCATGGGTGCTCCCAGGGTATCTTGCATCAATTGACATGATGCGATGCATGTTGTCACACATAAATTGCATATTCACGGAGTGGAAGCCTTTTCTGTTCCTGTACATCTCAGAATCCTCCAAAGGTGCTCCCAAGGCGATGTGGATATAATCAATGCAGCCCTGTACCTTTGGGAAGCCAGCAATCCTGGAGAACTCCACAGCCCTGTCACGCATTGCCTGGGTGGTCATGGGGAACTTTATGTAATCAGTCCACAGGCATATAGTGCAGCAGTCACCTGCCGAATGCAGATATGTGTTGCATATTGAGAAATGGCACACATATCCATAGTTGTGCCCTGGAATGATTCAAATGCATAGAATGAAAGTGCAGCTGTAATCTTCATTTCAACTGACAAAGCATCCTCTAGGTTGCAGTTCTGCTTTTATTAACTCACAGATCTCAGTTACCACTTCTTTGCAGAAACACAGCCTTCTCACACAGTCTGCATCACTCAGGTGCAGGTATGAATGCCTGTCTCTATATACCCGATGTGGATAAGGCCTCCTGCCCATCATCCTACGTGCTCTGAGGTCCCTCATGCGATGATGTCTAACCAATCGTCTCCTCCGCAGCACCATCATGCAGAAGGCTTGCACGAGTTATGGCATTGTCAGTACTGTCCCCATAATTAAATTGTACCTTTGCAAGAAGCTCAAAACAGCAGGTTAAGGAGTTAAAGCTTCTCTCCTCTCTCTCTCTCTCCCCAAGGTCAACGCCCTAGTGTGGACCACACCCAGGTCTGCGCATGTGCAATAGGCTTGCTTAGAACAGGAAGCTAGGCATTCAATGAGGACATTTGGGGCAACGAAGTCTAATTCACTTCTTTAATTTTAGAATTTTTTCAAAGTACCACCCCACCACTCGGCCGACAGAATCGCTCTCTCGCCCGGACACAGGGGCTTGGCGTTCACCTCCCCCCCCCAACCTCCACCCCAGCTGATGTATTGTATAAGAGTTCTCATCCCTTCAGTTCGGCTCCCCCCCCACCCGGGTTTCTTTTGAAGCCGAGCCCCGAGCCCCTGTGTCCAGGCGAGTGACCGATTCTGCCGGCCGACGCTCCGACCCTCGAGCCCGGTGAGGAGACGTTCGGTGGTGGCGTGGCACTTTGAAAAAAATCCAAAATTTAAGAACTGCATTAAACTTCCATTTTCTCCCTTTTGAGTTTGAAAAAATTAAGCTTCATGATGAATATTCTTTATCTTCTTGACTCCCTCCAAATCTTTGCATTAAAACAATGGCATCTTTCTACTCTGATTTTATAATGTGCGCTGGTTTTTCTTAAGTACCCAGAATGTTTTTGGGAGCTGTCACATATGCAGTCCTACGAGAAATGTAAGTTGGCCAAACTTGCTCAGTCATCAGGTTACACACCGTATAACGCAAAAAAATTCTAACCTAAAAAAATCGTAACTAACTGAGTTACGTTGACACAGAAATTTTGGGAAAACTTTAATCTATGCCAAAAAAAAGTGACGTGCGCCAAAAAAACGGCACAGATAACTGGGGAAAATTGAACCCATGGTGATAGGCAGCGATGAAGTAGAGTGGGAGGAGAATCATGTGGAGTATAAACACTGGCCTAGACCTGATGGGCCGAATGGCCTGTTTCTGTGCTGTAAATTCGATGGGCCATAAATTGCTGCAGCAGGGCATTTAAAGACACCTGCCGATATTTAGGCTTGCCCCTGTCCATTTAGGTTTTCAAATCTTTTGTGTTGAAAATTGCTGAAAGTGCGAGAGAAACAGGGTATCTGGGATCTGAGTGAACTGGGCCAGCAACTATGCATCTCCTTAACCAATCAGATTGAAGGATTGTGAAATTAAAAGCACAGGGCTAGACAAGAAAGTGTAAATTGGAGTGGGTGAATTCAATGTCAAATCAGGTACAGAAAGAAAAATAAAGATAGGGAAAGAAAGACTGGATTAAGAGAGAGTAAAAAAAAAGCAGAGAAAATGTAAACATTTTTTTTTAACATTTTAAAAATCTCCAACAACAATTAAAACCTGAAGGAACGAGACACCACTTAATTTTCGGTGCCAGAGATGTTGTTTGGCAGTAATTAACACATATCATGTTGCTAAAAGGGTGCCTAAACTGAAATGGACAAGACTTAACTTTCTGTGGCGAGTTTAATCCATATCTACCACGCAGATACAGCAACTTCACACCATTCAATGTATTTCACTGGTGAGGCAGACAGCGAGATGCCATTTTCACAAAGCTAATGGTGGGGCGGAGCAACCCAGGCAGCTACTTTTGGATTTCCATGTTTAACTGTGCATCTGCCCGCGCCTGAAGTTGTCGTAGCATTTGCACATAAATAATGACGAGCGTTACGAGCTTCACTGTAATTTTGACAGAAAATTATGGCCCAATATGCCAAATAAGGGCACTGAATTATTGGTGTTTTTTTTTTAAGTACCTGACAAAGCAAAGTATTTCAAGCATAATTTGCAGAATGGGTGAGACATGTTTTCAGCTAATGGACTGACAATTGACTGTTTTGCAGCAAATAGTTAACAGAAAAATGTAAGAAAAGCCATCACTTGCATCCATGTTCCTATCAAAAATAATCACTGCCATGATGTTAGGATCAGGTGGTCTATCATCTCTTCTTTGTTGTATAGTAATTGCCTCCATTAAAATAAAAATCAAGGATTTTGCTGACGCGTAATCTAAGATGAAATTCTGCCAGATTTTGTAACTAATGCATTGAAGGATAGTGAGCACAAAGAAGGAGTTCACAGGGAATGGAATTATTATCTGGTTTTAACAGAGTGACTATTCAGACAGTGCCTTTTCCTTCCATGATGTAATGAGTATTACTGTCTTTTTATAATTGAAATTCCTGTGGATTTATTTTTTAATTTTAGGAATGCCAGAAATGTCTGCTTCATGCTTTAATCGGGTAACATATTTCTTTCCGACTGTCAGACATGTAATGGGGCCTGCATTCTTCATCTAAGGTATTTCCTTCTATGTGCTTTTCCTTCTGAAATATATTTGTCTTTCTTTTAATACCTGCTGGTTTGACCCAATGACACTTCTGATAGTTTTCCGCCGTAACTCTGGGTTCTCCAAGAAAACGACTCCGTTGCCCCAGGTCTCCACCATTTCTGGGAGTTGCCTGGCAACCCGTTACGGGGCAGAACCACCGAGCACCACTAACGAGGCAAATGATGGCCGGTTGACGGAGCTACGGGAAGGCACTCCTTATATTGGCATCAGCTGTGGCTGAATTGGTAGCATTCTCGCCTTGGAATCAGAAGGTTGTGAGTTCATGTCCCACTCCTTAGAGTTGAGCACAAAAATCAAGACTGGGACTCCTGTTTGATACTGAGGGAGTGCTGCACTATCAGTAGGTGACATTGTTCAGAGAAGACCTAGGCCCTGTCTGATATAAAAGATCTTCTAGCATTATTTTAATGAAGAGCAGAGAAGTTCTCCCCTGGTTTCCTGGACAATATGTATCCCCCAACCAATATCAAAAACAGATTATTTGGATCATCACCACGTTGCTGTTTGTGGGAGCTTGCTGTGCGCAAATTGGCTGCTGCGTTTGCTACATTACAATAGTGACTACACTTCAAAAAGTATTTCATTGGCTGTAAAATGCTTTGGGAGATCCTGAGGTCATGAAAGGTGCTATATAAATGGAAGTCTTTCTTTTGTTTTCCTACTCCTGAGCCTTGGTTGTGGACCTGGTGTATTTGTGGCTGCTGATGCACTGAGTGAGTAGGTCCAGGGACCTGACGCCTGCTGGAGAATGGGTTCAAGCGGTCAATAACCAGGAGGCATAGATTTAAAGTAGTTGGTAGAAGGATTAGAGGGGAGACTGACTCCTGCTGGAGAATACCTCCAACAGCCTGATCCTTTCTGTCATCTTGATGCTGCAGCAACCTTCCATGTCACCAGGATGCTCTGCAGGTGAGATATTTCCTGCGGTATGTCACAGTTGCGGTAGTTGCGAAAACTTCAATCAGGGGAAAAGTAATTTGGTAAAATTAAAACATAAAACAAGAAAGGCTGAGAGAAAGGTTTAATGTGTTCATGGAAGAATAGCTGAGTCCCACATTCCAGCAATGAGGCTGTAACACAGAACAACGGGTCTCACAAGGACTCGGACTAAGGTCAGAGAAATTCTCTGAAAAGACAACACTCCCGAGAGCGCAAACAAGATAAATGTAGACAGCTCACAGAAATAATGAGATGAGGCCGCCATGTTCAAGTCACACGAGATAGCAGAAACAAAGCCCCTTTGAGGTTAGGATAGCCAGATGTATTTGTGAAGGACACAGTCTCAGAGTTAGCTTGGGAACAAGTTCACAGAAATGTAACACGTAACCTGTAAGTGGCTTTTCCCCAGCAACAGTGGCCATAACTGAATGTACCAATGAAATCATTAGAAATTACTGGAACTGTAGTAACCAGTGAAATTGCTGTAAACTGTAGAATCAATGTTTTAGTTGCAGGTGTGTGAGGACTGGTGGCAAATAACCAATGGAACACTTCCCTGCATAGTTTCACCATTTTGACTATATTTCGACTGTATAAAATGTAACTGCGCAACCTGTCCCACGAGACTGGGGATTAAAGCATCCAGTATCAGAACTGATGCAACTGGATCTCCCTTGATTAATCAGGTATTAATAAACAATTATTTTCTCTATATACGGACCTTGTGTCGAGTGTTATATTTTTCATACTCCACAACATCAGGTAGATACCCCAAATACCCACCCTGAGCAACAATTTTCCTTTCTCTGCCTTTCCCTATCTTGATTCGTGTGTCTCCTGCCCCGATTTTGTTGATCAGGCGATAGGATTGGGACACTCACGACTCATATCAGGTCTTTGTGTTTGCTTACCCCTTTTTAGATCTAGCAAAGGCTTTCTACGTTCTTTGTTAAGGGCCTTAGCCAATGTCTTCGCTCGGCGTCTCTTGTATCTGCCTGCACATTCTCCCAGGAGTATCAGCACCATTATCAGGACTAACACATGGGATATAATTCTGATCCAAGGGTGTATGTCTAGATTCAGTCCAAAATGGTAGAGTCAAGAATACCACGGCAGGTCAGTCAGTTCTTTATTAGTGTCCTTTTGTAGTTTGTCAATTTGTTCCTTAACACAACGTATTTCCTTTGTTGGCCAAACACACTCCTTTCCAGTGCCATCTGCTCTTCCCTCAGCTTAGGGATCGATTGTCCTTGATGTTCTCCAAAATCAACTTTTATCGTATCACCCATCATTCCATCAATGGACTCTTCCTTCAGCTCCGGGTATATTGTATATCCTTCTATGTTGATCTTGTGTTTAAGCTTCATACAGAAGTCAGGGTGTTTGATGGAGCATGTTATCATCCCTCCCATAGTCAGGTTAGCGACTGTTGTGCTGATGCACCACTGTCCATCTCCTTGTGATGCCGCTATAGTCGCATAGTCCAATGCCCATGGGGTGATGCTTAGGACGCATCCCTCTTTTTGGCCATAACCACAGTCATCTTTTCCCTCCTGAAATGACTCTCGACATAACACAACTTGTTTATTCTTATAACAATCTGTTATAGATACACCCTTGGTCTCATTCCCATTTTTAATAACATACTGATGCAGCTTGTGATACCTCACTCGTGTTTGGTTTCTTACTTCCCCTATGTTTGTAACTTTGTATAGACTTTGCTCTTCAGTAAGTTTACACTGGGGAATGCTTACTACGAACCCTGTTATATCCTGGTGGACAGTGACGCAACTATTCTCAGGGACCCATGCGTGGCTATTTCTCCGAATCTGACAGGCTTGAATAGGATTTTTATCCAGTGTCCAAATTTTAAAAACGTTGTTGGTTATCCAGTCCGGGACCTCCCCGTTCTGTAACTGTTCCAAATTATGTTCCACTGAGGCCAGCATCCATGCTCCATACCCTACACACACCGGCCACGCTTGCCTTCGCGGTTCGGTCGTTCAGCAGGTTAATGGTCCTTACATGGTCTCTTAAAATGTGGGCTACTTGCAGTATTTCTCTTTCGGTCCTATCCCCTAATTGTGCCTGTAGCTGGTTGTTATCATCTCCTCTTTCTGACACCCCCTTTAAGATACGGGTTAAAGTACTGACTTGTTCATCTATGGTCTGAAGGTCTGCCGTGTTAACTGTCGCGACCACAACAGCACAGCCCACGCCTACCATTTCTAATATGCCCCTTTTCCTCCTCGTCTTTCGGGTCACCACAAGTTTCATGGTGTCTGGCCCCTCTAAGGCGCGTAATGCCAAATTCTTATATCGTGCAACCGTTCTGGGCTCGCAGAAACTGGGGATAATTATATCCGTCAGGTTTAAAAATACTGTAACCACCCGCTGTCGCACCCCAAATTGGATTCTGTCTTTTGTTTGTTTTATTACGAGCCCTCCTGGAGCCCCCCTGGTCATATTTGGGCACTCCAGGGGTTCCGATGGGGGGCAGTAGTAACAAGAGCTGTGGTAGTTGGTGGGGCAGTGGTGGTGGGTCTACCTCGGGGAACAACCTCCCAGCACCACTCACCGCTGGTCCCATGTGTGCATTTAGAGGGCAGGCACAACTTTTGCTTGTCCTCTCCTGGCTGAGGTACTCCTGAGAATTCAGTGTCCCGTGGCATGCACCTTATCTGCACCCCTTCCTTCTGAGCGCATTTTTCCCTCTCCCATCCCCAGTCTATCTGACATACCGTCTTGTTTACCCAAATTGTCAACTTTGTATGGGTCCATGTCCATGGGTTTTTCAAGCCCTTTGTCCGCTATTTTAGGTACAGCATTCCGACGCTGCACTTTAAGTCTATTTCTGTTTCAACCGCCTCTGTTAGCTTTCTGGTCTCACACCCAATGTCACCCGAATCCATGTAATACACGCCTTGCTGTTCCTCAGTCGGTTGTCCCCGTGTTAGTGTCCTGGTAGCTTCTCCCAAGCTGGTGAGGATTAAGGTGCCTGTCAGAATCTTTGCAACAAGCCACAATCTTTTTTTGTTGAGAGATTACAGCCTGGCATCCCAGGGATTAAATTCTTAGCATTTCTAATTCAACCGGATTGTTTGCACTGTTTCTCCAATTGTTTGCACCATTTTTCCGGGCATATGCCCTTTTCCTGATCCATTTTATTATAGTCAGAATGCCTAATATTGCAAATATACATCCTAATCCTCTAAAAAGTCCATCTGTCAGTTCGTCCTTCTTATATTCTAAAGCGTATCTTAAGGAGTGTTTTACTGGGGTTACCCCATGTTCCGCCATCTGTTGTACCTTTATATTCTTTCAGCTGGGACCTGTGCTTCCACCGGCCCCTACCTTTCATATTCACGCAAGTGCACGTATCTCCACTAATTAATGCCTCATATGGTCCGCTCCACCGAGGTGCGGCCTCTGGTTCCTCTGCCACTTCCTTAACCATTACCTTCCCCCCCACCTCGTGGATTAAAGCCGAGGCGGTTGTCTCACCGCCTTCGTCCTCCTCTTTCTGCCTTTCTCGGACCTCCTGTCACATACCTTTCAACTGCTCACTCAATTCCCTCATATACTTTCTGATTCTGTCTCGTAGGGGGCCTAAGTTAGCTCCCTCTGTCACTATCCCTTCTGGTAACCTCATTGCGCATCCGGCCATTAATTCATACGGAGTTAATCCCATGTTTCTGTTTGGTGTGGCACACAGCCTCATTAATATTATCGGTAGGAGTTCAGTCCATGTATGCCCTGTTTCCTGTATTGCCTTTCTCAAGGCGGTTTTAAGGGTCCAATTCATTTAAAAAAGGAGGGAGAGAGATAACAGGGAATTATAGACCGGTCAGCCTGACATTGGTAGTGGGTAAAATGATGGAATCAATTATTAAGGATGTCATAGCAGCTCATTTGGAAAGAGGTGATATGATAGATAGGTCCAAGTCAGCATGGATTTGTGAAAGAGAAATCATGCCTGACAAATCTTCTGGAATTTTTTGAGAATGTTTCCAGTAGAGTGGACAAGGGAGAACCAGTTGATGTGGTATATTTGGACTTTCAGAAGGCTTTCGACAAGGTCCCACACAAGAGATTAATGTGCAAAGTTAAAGCACATGGAATTGGGGGTAGTGTGCTGACATGGATTGAGAACTGGTTGTCAGACAGGAAGCAAAGAGTAGGAGTAAATGGGTACTTTTCAGAATGGCAGGCAGTGACTAGTGGGGTACCGCAAGGTTCTGTGCTGGGGCCCCAGCTGTTTACACTGTATATTAATGATTTAGACGAGGGGATTAAATGTAGTATCTCCAAATTTGCGGATGACACTAAGTTGGGTGGCAGTGTGAGCTGCGAGGAGGATGCTATGAGGCTGTAGAGCGACTTGGATAGGTTAGGTGAGTGGGCAAATGCATGGCAGATGAAGTATAATGTGGATAAATGTGAGGTTATCCACTTTGGTGGTAAAAACAGAGAGACAGACTATTATCTGAATGGTGACAGATTAGGAAAAGGGGAGGTGCAACGAGACCTGGGTGTCATTGTATATCAGTCATTGAAGGTTGGCATGCAGGTACAGCAGGCGGTTAAGAAAACAAATGGCATGTTGGCCTTCATAGCGAGGGGATTTGAGTACAGGGGCAGGGAGGTGTTGCTACAGTTGTACAGGGCCTTGGTGAGGCCACACCTGGAGTATTGTGTACAGTTTTGGTCTCCTAACCTGAGGAAGGACATTCTTGCTATTGAGGGAGTGCAGCGAAGGTTCACCAGACTGATTCCCGGGATGGCGGGACTGACCTATCAAGAAAGACTGGATCAACTGGGCTTGTATTCACTGGAGTTCAGAAGAATGAGAGGGGACCTCATAGAAACGTTTAAAATTCTGACGGGGTTAGACAGGTTAGATGCAGGAAGAATGTTCCCAATGTTGGGGAAGTCCAGAACCAGGGGACACAGTCTAAGGATAAGGGGTAAGCCATTTAGGACCGAGATGAGGAGGAATTTCTTCACCCAGAGAGTGGTGAACCTGTGGAATTCTTTACCACAGAAAGTTGTTGAGGCCAATTCACTAAATATATTCAAAAAGGAGTTAGATGAAGTCCTTACTACTAGGGGAATCAAGGGGTATGGTGAGAAAGCAGGAATGGGGTACTGAAGTTGCATGTTCAGCCATGAACTCATTGAATGGCGGTGCAGGCTAGAAGAGCCGAATGGCTTACTCCTGCACCTATTTTCTATGTTTCTATGTTTCTCTACCAGCCCTGAAATCTGGGGGTGGTATGGGATGTGAAACTTCTGCTTAATACCGAATATTCTACAAGTTTCTTTCATTACTTGACCCGTGAAATGAGTCCCTTGATCCGAGTCAATTTAGGTGGGTATTCCCCAGCGGGGAATCACCTCTTCTGCTAGGATCCATGCTACGGTGGTGGCTGTGCAATTCTGAGTTGCGAAGGCTTCCACCCACCGAGTAAACAAATCTATAATTACCAAACAGTATTTTCGTCCTCGAGAATTTGGCAATGGCCCCGTGAAATCTATCTATATGTTTTCCCATGGCCTCCGGGGCCGCAGTTGGTGGGCCATTTTTATTTTCACGACCCTACCTGGGTTGTACTGTGCCATATGATACATCGCTGACAATGCTTGGCAATGTCGCAATGGACACCACCAGTCTCGGGAGGTGCTGTTTATCATGTCCCCGTGCCCAGCATGGCTGATGCTGTGATGCAGGTCCATGAGCATTTTTCTTATACAGGCCAGCACCTTTCTGTCTTTCCTCCATACTGAATCCGTACCTAGTATTCCTCCCTTTCTTTTCCATTCTTTCTTTTCCCTATCCCTTGCATCTGTATGTAACTTTACTATGCTTATACCTTCCTCTGTAGTAAAGCTGTAGGCTGGTTCTACTTCTACTTCGGCAGACGTGGCCGCCTCTTGGGCAGCATTGTCAGCAGCTTTATTTCCCCGCTGAACTTCGTCTACCACTCACTGGTGGGCCTTTACCTTGATTACGGCCGTTTTAGCGGGTTTACTCGCAACATCCAATAGTCATTTTATCCGATCGTCATGTTTGATGGCCTCATCTCCTGAGGTGACAAATCCTCATCTACCCCAGGCGACCATATAGTCGTGCACCACCCCAAAGGCATATCTACTATCTGTGTATATGTTCGTTGTCTTTCCTTCAGCTAATAACAGGGCTTTGGTTAATGCAGTTAATTCGGTCACCTGAGCTGAGAAACCTCCGTCTAGAGCTCCTTGCTTTACTATCGTTAGGTGCTGAGCCACCACTGCCCATTCTGTGCGGGGATGGTCATCTATATACCATCGAGACCCGTCTACGTAGAGTGTAAGGTCCGTATCCTTGAGGGCTACTTCACTCAGATTCCCCGGAGCGTCTTCCCAAACAAGTGCGTCACACTCGTGGGGCTCCCCTCCTGACAGAATTCCTTCTGCGGGGTTTTCCCCAGTGTCCTTAACTATTCGCACTGACTCATCATGTGGTGATAGGTCTGCCTCCCATTTTGCCCGGTGGAGGTTGGAGATGGCCCGGAGCTTCCCTGTATTTAGTATTTCCACCAGTGTGTGTTTTGTGTGCAGTATTATTTCTCCTGTCATTATGACAGGCTCGCTAATTTTGACTGCCCAAGTGGTACAATCCAGTGCGGCCCCGCATCTGTACAGACCGTTAGCCGCTGGTGATTGCTGTGTCAAGTAATAAACTACGGGTCTCATCCTATCCCCATGCATTTGTGTCACCATGGCTCTATCGAAGCCTCCCTGGTTCTCACAATATATATGGAATGGGAGATCCATGTTCGGGAGTCCCAGCCCTGAAGCTGACATTCGGGCTTCCTTCAGATTACCGTATGCCGCTTCTTGTTCGGGGCCCCACTCTATGATTTCTAAGGATGGTCTTCCCCCTTTCACTAACCGCTGTATGGGTTCTGCAATTGCCACGAAGTTAGGTACAAAATTCCTGCAATAGCTAAAGAGCCCCAGTACCTTACGCACCCCTCGGACTGTTTTTGGTCGGGGCATGATTCTAATGGCCTTCTTCCTGTCATTAGAGATGGTCCTAGTTCCTTGGGATATTTCGTGTCCCAGGTACTGTACCACGGCTTGTCCAATTTGTGCCTTTTTGGGATTTACTTTGAATCCTGCGTACTGCAGGACTTCCAGGATCTTTATAAGTGCTCCTGTGTTCCTCCTATTGTCCTCGGATGCTATCAGTAGGTCATCTACGTATTGTAGTATTATACCCCTATACGGGGTTAAATCCACCTTTTCTATGGCTCGACTCATAGTCCGGTAGAGTATAGCTGGGCTCTTGTGGAACCCTGTGGGACCCATATCCAGGTGTACTGATGGTCGCCGACTGTGAAGGCGAATTTATCTTGGGACTCTTTTGCCAGGGGTATGGACCAGAATCCATTGGCTATGTCTAATATGGTGAAGAACTTATGCTCTGGTTTTAATCCATTAAATATTGTGGCTGGGCTGGCCACGATGGGATGTTGACAGGGAGTCATCTTATTGAGGGTAGTATAATCAATAGTTACCCGGTATGATCCATCCGGCTTTCGCACGGGCCAAACGGGAGAGTTTGTTGTTCCCGCTACCTCTCAGAGTATACTGCTTTCCAATAAATCCCCCACGATCTGTCTCACAGCCTGTGCGGCTTCTGGTTTTATCGGGTATTGGCGGTGGGAAGTATGTTCGGGTCCTGGAATCACCACAGGCTCGCATTTTACCAGCCCGCAGTCCTGTTTTGAGGTAGCCCAAACTCCTTTTACACTTTCGCAGATAGCTCCCCCCTTGCCCAGTGCTCCCCAGTCCCTTTCAAGAATTTGGGCACTTCCCACATTAGCATACCTGTCAAAATTACTCTGTTCCCTGAAGGTATTTCTAGATTGTTTCCAAACCTTTTAGTTTTATTTCTTTTTTTTAAAGAGATCAGATTTAACATTTTATTTTGAATGTATCTCAGTATTTTGTTGTGCCTTTTCTTAACCCGTGGTACTTGAAACCTTCACAACAAAATTAACTCTTCACTGTTCCCATCCTAATTTCTGCTCCCCTTTTGGAGTTTTTGTATTTATTTTTCGATTAAAAAATGTTAAATATTGGAATTCTCATTTATGCTTATAGTTTCTAAGTGATTCACAGACCACAGAATGCAAAGTACTTATTTTATAATGATGTACCTAACTTCTGTTTTAGAAGCTGAACATTTAAAACTCCAATCCAAGTAGGAATGGCATAAGTAGTAAATCTTTTGCTCTGTAACGTCAAGATATATTTTGTGATACAGTATCTCATAAATAACATCTTTTTAAGCTTCAGCTTCTGACGCAGTAGTTGAGGTAGAGCTACACAGATGTGTACTTTTATTAAAAAGGCTTTCAAACGCAAGATTTGCCAATACAACCAAAATGTTTATCAAGGAGAGTCACCTGAAATATCTCAAAATCCCAATTCAAATATTGTACTGCCAATCTTTTATTTAAAACTCTTTTTACTGAGCTAGAAGCTTTAACGTCATTTAACATAAGGTTTTACACAAAGGAAAATGGGGGAGCAACTTCCCCAGCCCGCAGCCTCGAGAGACCCACGCAGGCTTTTTTTTAAAGACATTACAATTTCCCTTCTCCATTCTTTATCTCATTCCTAGACTAAATTTATTGTCTTTCAACCCAATGTAATCAATGATTACGTGTTTTCTTTTGACAAGTAAGTGAACAAGTCAAAATTAAAAAAAAATAAATTGGACCACGCATTTTTTAACTTTCGTTAAGCAAACCTATCCTTTGTGCATTTCCAAGCTCCGTAACTTATCATCAAAACAAATCCGCACCTGCGTTTCTAACTTAAAATGTTATTCAATTCTAGGTTCACACTTTCTTAAAACTTCCCACATCCAGGACAACACTATAAAGGGTTAAAAACCTTCCACTCTCTGTCTGAAAAAGTGGGTGGAGCTAAAACAAACAGATTGCTGCACCATTTTTTAAACAAGCTTTCAGACAAATGAAAAATTCATTAAGCACTTTTAATTTAAAGACAGACATTCACACCAGTTCTTCATTCAACAAAGTTTATTAATTCTATTGTTTGGCCGGCTCTGTTTTTGGATCCCATATCTCACTTAACCTAGTCACTATCAGTTTTTTATGGTCATCTGAAAAATATTTACTAAGGGAGCAGTCCGGCCCCCCGAGTTTTGTATATCTTTACACGCCATACTCAGTTTTGGTACGTCTACAATTATATCGATTTCACTGTATTTTCAGATACTGACCATCTCCCTACTTGGTTTCACCTAAACCTGGCGTCTACGGTTTCACCGACTTTTTATCGATTTAAACTGCATTCTTAGATACTGATTGTCCCTCTAATCGGTTTCCCCTACCCCTGGAGCTTGCAATCCCATTGACACCCTTATCGATTTATCTGTATTCTAAGCTACTGATTGTCCCTCTACCCGGTTCCACTTGAACTTAGAGGCAAGATTCACATCGATACCTTATGATAGTGTCTATCGTGACTTCCTAATTCCCCCAAGTCCTTTCCACCATAACAGACCTTTCACAGATTCTGGTACCCCGGGCAACCGACACATCTCTTAACAGCTCACATTGGATTATGAGTGGTAGTTTAAATATACTTACTTGTGATGGATCCATATACGCTCATCTGTAGGCTGCCCGTTGTATCTTGCCGACTACGCCAAAATGTTGTGCAGTATTAAAAATATAACACTCGACACAAGGTCTGTATATAGAGAAAAGAATTGTTTATTAAAACCTGATTAATCAAGGGAGATCCGGTTGCATCAGTACCGATACTGGATGCTTTAATCCCCGGTCTCATGGGACAAGTTGCGCAGTTACATTTAATGCAGTCGAAATACAGTCAAAATGGTGAAAATACACGAGAAAGTGTTCCATTGGTTATTTGCCACCAGTCCCCACCCACCTGTTACTAAAACATTGGTTCTACAGTTTACAGCAATTTCATTGGTTACTACAGTTACAATAATTTCTAATGATTTCGTTGGTACATTCAGTTATGGCCACTGTTGCTGGGGAAAAGCCCCCTAAAGTTTATATGTTACATTTCTGTGAACTTGTTCCCAGGCTAACTCTCAGACTGTGTCCTTCACAAATACATCTGGCTATCCTCACCTCAAAGGGGCTTTGTTTCTGCTATCTCATGTGACTTGAACATGGCGGCCTCATTTCATTATTTCTTGAGCTATCTACATTTATCTTGTTTGCGCTCTCGGGAGTGTTATCTTTTCAGAGAATTTCTCTGATTTTAGTCCTAACCCTTGTGAGACCCGTTGTTCTGTGTTACAGCCTAATTGCTGGAATGTGGGACTCATCTATTTTTCCATGAACACATTAAACCTTTCTCTTAGCCTTTCTTGTTCATGTTTTAATTTTACCAAATTACTTTTCCCCTGATTGAGGTTTTCGCTACTACAGTTGCAGATACCGGTAGTGGACTCCATTCACTTATGCATCATCTCAACCATATTCATGGCAAACGTTACAACTGGCTTAACATGAAATCTTTGCTCTCTAATCATTTTGAAGACCGTACTCCTGAGGTTTGCAACCCCTGCATCCTTAGCTTACGATGGTTATATCTCCTCTCCCTGTAGATGAAGGGCCCTCTCACTGTATTCCACTCCCAGGTCATAACTTTTACTGGTTTTCAGTGCTTGACTTGGCAACAAGCCTTTTGACTCACTAAGTAAATACTTCTGAGTGGAGACCCGGTGCTGGTGCTTGTGCAGATAAGGTGCCTTGATGGAATTGATGAGGAAGTGATCGGAATGGCAGGTACAGGAATGGCAACAGCTATTTCTCTGGTTGTGCTTTGGTGCTCATCAAGGCAGGCGGCCTCTTCCTGCAAGGCATCCCCTCATGAAGTGAAAGACAGAGGGGGAAATTTTAACTCACACCGCCAATGGGAACGAGAGATTAAAATCGGGCGAGAGTACTCACCATCCCAATGCCACTCCATTCCCGCTCGGCAGCATTTTAACTTGACGGACTTTCCAGGTGACTGAGGCTCCTGCTACAGGCAAGCGGAGCCTCCAAAATCCCATGCAAATTAGGATCCCCTTATGATGAAATTCGGACCCGAACGTGATTTTAAGCAGAAAGGAATGGAAGTCCCAGCCATCGCTTGGCCCGCGAGGTGAAAGGGTGTGAACGCAGGCTGACAGCGACCCACAGTATTTATGTGGAGTCAGGAGGACCACTTTTACTCCTCCTGTCTCCACATTAAGTTCAGTTTAAAAAAAACACCTGCCGGTTTCTTCTGCAGCTTCCAGCGGTCCCTTTAAAGATTGGCAGCTAAACCACTGTAGAGCCTGCAAAACGAGTTAGATCTTGCGCAGAGCAAGGCTGAACTATGGCTGATTTTAGCTCTCCCTAGCATAGAGGAGCAGAGACCCATTGTAATGTCCTGGCTAAAATCAACTAACCAAGATAGCTGAAGAATTAAACCTTAAGGAGGCCATTCGGCCCATCGTGCCTGTGCCGGCTCTTTGACAGATCTATCCAATTAGTCCCAATCCCTCGCTCTTTCCCCATAGCCCTGCAAATCCTCCCCCTTCAAGTATCTAACGAATTCCCTTTAAAAAGTTATTACTGAATCTGCTTCCATCAGCCTTTCAGGCAGTGCGTTCCAGATCAGAACAACTCACTGAGTGAAAAAAACATTTCTTCTGATTCTTTTGACATTTAACTTAAATCTGTGTCCTCTGGTGACTGACCCTCCTGCCACTGGAAACAGTTTCTCCTTATTTATTTGATCAAAACCCTTTATGATTTTGAACATCTTTATCAAATCTCCCCTTAACCTTCTCTGCTCAGATGAGAACAACCCCAGCTTCACTAGTCTCTCCACATATGTGAAGTCCTTCATCCCGGGTACCATTCTAATAAATCTCCTCTGAACCCTCTCTAAGGCCTTGGTATCCTTCCTTAGGTGCAGTGCGTAGCATTGGCTACATCATACTCCAGCTGAGGCCTAACCAGTGTTTTACAAAGGGTTAACATAATTTCCTTGCTTTTGTATGCTAAGCCTTTATTTATAAAGCCCAGGATCCCTTATGCCTTTTTAACATCCTTTCTCAATTTGTCCTGATTCTTTCAAAGACTTGTGTACATACACCACCAGGTCTCTCTGTGTTCCTGCCCCCGCCCAACCGCCCCCATCCCCGCAGCCCGCCCTTTAATATTGACCATTTAGTTCATATTGCCTTGCCACATTTTTCCGACCAAAATGAGTCACTTCACACTTCTCTGTGTTAAATTTCACTGCCATGTGTCTGGCCATGTCACCAGTCTGTCCATATCCTTCTGAATCTGCTGCTATCCTCCTCACTGTTTACTAAATTTCCGAGTTTTGTGTCATCTGCAAGCTTTGAAATGATGCCCTGTATACTCAAGTCCAAGTCATTTATATATATCAAAAAGAGCAGTGGTCCTTTGGGATGATACACTGTAGCCAAAATTATCATGAAATTTCTTCGCACACCCACTACGAAGTATGCACGCTTGCATCTGAGTCATTGTAAAAGGCACTTTGCACTGATATGCAATGTCAGAAAAAAGAGACTTTTTATGGAACATTCGAGATTTGTCACTATAATCCATCATTTTGATGAAAGGGAAAACAGTGACTGTATGTTATGTCTTGGAGTCTAGTTCAAAATATCTATCAGATAAATCTTTTGATGTCAGAAATGGGGGAGTTGTCTTGTGAAGGGCTTCAATTCAATACCTTGTTCATACTGAGACATTGTTTGCTGATGACTGCGTGCCAGCTATCAATAGCAGATGTTGTTTCCATTCGCAAAAGCCAAAAGGAGCTTAAAGTAAGATTGATGTTCAGGACGACAAAATGAAGAGCTTTCCAATGCTTTGTCATTGGGTTGTGAATCTCTTCAGCAACACTTTGCTCCTGACTGGAATACTGAATAGCAAAGCTGAAAGCTCTCCCAGTACTTTGCTGGGCTGCCAGTATTCAATTTGAGTCCCAGCAATAGGAAATCGAATCTGCCTTATAGTTAAATGGCCTATTATGACCATCTTGAGGTTGAACTTCAAGTGATGTTTTATCAAAGGTGCTTTTCAAGTCAAATATATTTGACTTGGTGGGTAAATACACTGCAATTTCGAGGTGTTGTTTCATATTGTTGTTATAGTACATTTCTTCATTATATTTTTTATCATGTTACCTGTGGGAGGAGTCACTGGCCTGTACCAGCAGCAGTATCACCTCCTTTTCATCAATAAGAACATAAGAAATAGGAACAGGAGTAGGCCATACGGCCCTTCGAGCCTGGTCCGCCATTCAATAAGATCATGGCTGATCTGATCATGGATTCAGCTTCACTTTCCTGCCTGCTCCCCATAACTGTTTATTTCTGTCTTAAATTTATTCAATGTCCCAGCTTCCACAGCTCTCTGAGGCAGCGAATTCCACAGATTTACAATCCTCTGAGAGAAGAAATTTCTCCTCACCTCTATTTTAAATGGGTGGCCGCTTATTCTAAGATCATGCCCTCTAGTTCTAGTCTCCCCAATCAGTGGAAACATCCTCTCTGCATCCACCTTGTCAAGCCCTCTCATAATCTTATATGTTTTGATAAGATCACCTCTCATTCTTCTGAATTCCAGTGAGAAGAGGCCCAACCTACTCAACCTTTCCTCATAAGTCAAACCCCTCATCTCCGAAATCAACCTAGCGAACTTTCTCTGAACTGCCTCCAAAGCAAGTATATCCTTTCGTAAATATGGAAACCAAAACTGCACGCAGTATTACAGGTGTGGCCTCACCAATACGCTGTATAGCTGTAGAAAGACTTCCCTGCTTTTATACTCCATCCCCTTTGCAATAAAGGCCAATCAAAGCAGTCTCACAAACCCCTATTGATATAAGTTTTTCAAAAGATATAATTGCAGAGGTCTGAGGAGAAGTATCTATGCATGCCATCAGATATCAACCAGGCATCAAAACATTTTGAGTAGCCGTATTTTTTTGTCAGTTATTGTTGATCCAAGTATTGTCACAATTGAGTGTTCATTTCATTCCTACATTACAACAGTAACTACATTTCAAAAAGTACTTCAAGGGCTGTTGTTATGTATTAATGCTTGGGTTTACCAGACACCAGAGGGCTCTGCGGTCAGAGGTCATCAGGCTGTACGCATGTGGCATGTGTGCTTGGTCACCTGTATATAAGCTGTGTGTCTTTGTCAAGCTGGCACTCTTGGGCTGGAATAAAGATGGATCAGGTTGCACCTGAGTGCATTTACAGTAACCAGCCACTTGAGTCATTACAGCTATACAGCGCTTTGGAACATCCTCAGGTCATGAAAGGTGCTGCACAAAATGTCAGTTCTTTCTTTTTCTTTTTCTTAATTCCACATTTCTGGACACTAACTAAATGATCCCGAGGACTGCTTGCTGGTGAGCATGAAAGAGTTTGTATTTATGTCACACTTTTCTTGCCCTCAGGATATCTCACAGCCAATAAAGTACTTTTGAGATGTAGTCACTTTCATAAAGGATGAAAATGCAGCAGCCAATGAGATAAATGACCAGATAATCTGTTTCATTTTGGTGGTGCTGCTTGAAGGTTTTTTAAAAATTCGTTCACTGGATGTGGGCATCGCTGGTAAGGCTAGCATTTATTGCCCATCCCTAATTGCCCTTGAGAAGGTGGTGGTGGTGAGCCGCCTTCTTGAACCGCTGCAGTTCGTGTGATGTGGTGAAAGTACTCCCATAGTGCTATTAAGTAGAGAGTTCCAGGATTTTGACCCAGCGATGATGATGGAACAGCGATATATTTCCAAGTCAGGATGGTGTGTGACTTGGAGTGGAACTTGGAGGTGGTAGTGTTCCCATGTGCTTGCTGCCCTTGTCCTTCTAGGTGGTAGAGGTCACGGGTTTGGGAGGTGTTGTTGAAGAAGCCATGACAAGTTGCTGCAGTGCATCTTGTAGAGGGTACACACTGCAGAGGGAGTGAATGTTTAAGGTGGTGAATGGGGTGCCAATCGAGCTGTTGCTTTGTCCTGGATGGTGTCGAGCTTCTTGAGTGTTGTTGGAGCTGCACTCATCCAAGCAAATGGAGAGTATTCCATCACACTCCTGACTTCTGCCTTGTAGATGGTGGAAAGGCTTTGGTGGGTCAGAAAATGAGTCACTCTCCAGAGAATACCCAGCCCTGACCTGCTCCAGTTGAGTTTTTGGTCAATGATGGTGGGGATTCTATGATGGCAATGCCATTGAAGGTCAAGAGGAGGTGGTTAGACTTTGCCTTGTTAGAAATAGTTATTGCCTGGCACTTGTGTGACATGAATGTTATTTCCCAGTTATCAGCCCAAGCCTGGATGTTGTCCAAGCCTTGCTGTACGCAGGCACAGACTGCTTCATTATCTGACGAGTTGCGAATGGAATATGGTGTCTGGCATGACTGGCACCAGAAGTGCACGCGTGCCACAGGTGACATTTTGGACCTCTAAGGGCACCATAGCACCCAAAAAACAGATGTTACGGATCCAAATTTTGCGCCTGAAGGCATCCAATTATATCTTCAAAAGCATACTGCGGATGCTGGAATCTGAAGTAAAAACAGAAAATGCTGGAAATCTCAGCGGGTCAGGCAGCATCTGTGGAGAGAGAAACAGAGTTAACGTTTCAGGTCGATGACCCTTCGTCAGAACTGGCAATTGTTCAAAATGAACACATTCTTAAGGAGCACTGAAGGGGGGTGGATAGGATAGAACGAAAGGGAAGGTCTGTGATAGGTTGGAAGACAGAAGAGATTTGAGGGACAAAAGGGATGATGGGCCGACTTGAGATGGTGATGGCAGAAGCTAGAAAAAGATTAGTCTAGATTGTATGTGAATGGCAGAATGATTTCCAGCTGCCTTGGGAAACAGAGAAATAAAGTTTATTAGATCGGGTTGGAGGGGGCTTTAAAAAAAGGAGGAAAGGGAGCAAAATATGGACAGAGATTCTGGTCTGAAATTGTTGAACTCGATGGTGAGTCCAGAAGGCTGTAAAGGGCCTAAATGAAAGTTGAGGTGCTGTTCCTCGAGCTTGCATTGAGCTTCATTGGAACAGTGTAGGATGGCTAATTGTGCAGAAAAAAACAGATATTATCCAAAGAGACTAGAGGATCTCCTGTGCTTTGTCCATGGACAATCAGAGAAAGTGCTGTTTTATAAAAGAAGCAGCATTATACTGTGTAATGCACAATAAGGGAGATTTTAACCAACGGTGGTTTTCGAGCAAACAATGGGTGGCTCGAAATCATATAAATGATTGGCAGGTTGCCCACATGATCACACCAGTAAACGGGCAGCTACCCAGTTGGAGGGCATGATTTCCTGTGAGCCGCTCACTCAGTATTTATAGTGTGAATGCTCCTCTTAAAAGGAGGTTGCATTCAAGTCACTAAACTTTCTGATTGACTTTGCCCAAAAGTTGTACAACTGCAAAATGAGTCACAGTAGAGCACTAAGGTTCTCAGAGGCTCATTTTGATTTTGGGCGATAGTGTATAACGGGCACTATTGGATCAGCCATCCTTATACATCCCTCCTGATTTTCATTTCAATTGAAGTCAATTTAGTTTTGAATGCTGGAACACTCTCCAGAATGGGGGTTCACCCGATCTCTCATTGTAACTTGGGCTGTGGGATTTCTCTTGATCTCGCACCATAACTTGGGATGTGAGCGTTGTCCCGATCTCCCACTGCAACTTGGGTTGTGGAGGTTCTGCCAATCTCCCACTGTAACTTCAGCGGTAGTTGAGCAGAAAATGCAGTAGATGTTGTGTATATGGACTTTCAAAAGGCATTTGCTAAAGTACCGCATAACAGACCTATTCGGAAAACAGAATCACATGGTATTAGAAGGATGGTGGTAACTTGGGCACAAAATTGGCTCAGAGATAGGAGGCAGAAAGCAGTGGTGAACAAATATTTTTCTGACTGGAGAGATGTGTGCAGTGTGGTCCCCAGGGATCAGCATTACGACTGTGATATATTCTTTATGACATCAACAACAACACGTACAAGATGGCTCTTCAGGAACTTGTCAGGTGACTTTGTCACATGATGCTTTTATTATATACATCAGCAGTTGCTTTACCACAGTAGTCCACTAGGTGGCGCTATATTACAACGCCCATTGCTTTTCTTGTTATATATAAATGACCTGGACTTGCGTATAGGGAGTACAATTTCAATGCTTACAGACCATACAAAACTTGGCAATATAGTAAAAAGTGAGGAGGTTAGACTTCAGACTTCAGGAGGACATAGACAGACGAGTGAAATGGCAGACACATAGCAGATGCAGTTATTGTGGATAAGTGTGAAGTGATACATGTTGGGAGAAAAATGAAGAGGCGGTATAATATAAATGGTACAATTTTGAGGGAGGTACAAGAACAGAGGAACCTGGGGGTGCATATTCACAAATTCTTGAAAGAGGCAGGGCAAGTTGATAAGGCAGTTAAGAAAGCGTATGGGATACTTGGCAATGGCATTGAATACAAAAACAAGGAATCATGCTAAACGTTTACAAATCACTGATCAAGACTCAGCTGGAACATTGTTTACAATTCTGGGCATCACTATTTAGGAAGAATGTCAAGGCATTGGAGAAGGTATAGAAGAGGCTTACCAAGATGATGATAGTGATGAGGGATTTCAGTTATATGGAGATATTGGAGAAGCTGGGATGGTTTCTCCTTCGAGAGACCTAATAGAGGTACAGGGTATTCCAAATGAAGAAGGGTTTTGATAGAGCAAGTAGGGAGAAACTATTTTCTCTGGCAAGTGGGTTGGTAACCAGAGGACATAGAATTAAAATAATTGTCTAAAGAACTAGAGGGGAAATGTGGAGAATGTTTTTCACACAGAAGATTGTTATGATCTGGAAGACACTACTTGAAAGGGTGGTGGAATCAGATTCCACCAGGAACTTTTAAAAGGCAATTTGGACATACATTTGAAGAGAACTAATTTGCAGGGTTATGGGGGAAAATCTGGGGTGTGGGGCTAAATAGGACAGCTCTTTCAAAGAGCCGGCACAGGCACGATGGGCCGAATGGCCTCCTTCTGTACTGTAAGATTCTATGATTCTATAAACCTTGGAGAAATGGCCTAACTACTGGGAGATCAGCAGAAACTCTACCCTATTTTACTTTAATTCTCTTAGTGTGACCTAATATGTATTTACATTAAATTAGATCTATTCTTGAGCCCATCCACTTGATTTGTCCATACCCCTTGAATGTGGTCTCATTTCACTACTCAGATTCATCAACAAGTGTGATATTACAAGTCATTTATAAATTGTGTAAATAGCAGAATGCCCAGGACAGCCTAGAACCTGAGCAATTCCACCAATCACAGCCTGCAAGGTACATGCTTTTCCATCTATCATCACCTTCTACTTTTTACAACTAAGTCAATTTTCAATTTAAAATTTTAATTAAGCACTTCCATTTTCTTTAAAATCCTGAGTTATAGAACTTTATCAAATACTTTCTGAAAAGTCATGGCAATTATATTGGCTGCAAAGCTCTCCTCCTCTAATTTAGTGATTTCTTGCGGGAATTTGAATAGATTCATGAGGCATGACCTATTGCTTCTAAAACATTGAATATCCCTTATGGCCTCAATACATTTTAGATTAACTTTGATAGCATCGTGTAAAATGCTCTGGAGCTTTTCTCCGCTACTAATCTTAGATTTAACTGGTCTGTAATTCTCTGATTCATGTCCCATTCCTTTCTTTTCCACTATCTGGATTATATGAGCAATCCTGCAGCCTTATATTTATGGAGCACCTTACAATATTCAGCCAGAAGTGTGACAATATGCAGGAATTAACAATTTAAAATGTAATTAAATCAACAAGGGACTGGGACTTTAGGCAAAAGTGAGAATAAGCAGCAAGAGAGCTTGGCTGTCAAATGATATGAGAACTTGCTGTTCTGCTGAAGGCCTGTGCTTCATGTTCAGAGCTGCATTTGGTGTGTGTGTATGCCATTATTTATATGAAGTTCAGCTGTGGTTCAGTGGTAGCCCTCTTGCCTCTGAGTCAGAAGGTTGTGGGTTCAAGTCTGACTCCAGTGTGAAATCTCGACTGACTCTCTAGTGCAGCACTGTGTTGAGATGGTAAACTGAGGACATGTCTGCCCTCTTAGGTAGATGTAAAAGATCCCATGACATTATTTTTGAAGAAGAGTAGCACTGTAACATTTGGTAATATTTATCCCTCGTCCAACATTATTAGATTATCTGCTCATTGTTGTGGGACCTTACTCTGTGCAAACTGGCTGCTGCATTTCCTATTTATTCATTCACGGGATGTGGGCATCAGTGGCAAGGCCAGCTTTTATTGCCCATCCCTAATTGCCCTTGAGAGGGTAGTGATGAGCTGCCTTCTTGAACTGCTGCAGTCCGTGTGGTGAAGGTACTCCCCCAATGACTTTATCGTAGCAATTTGGTACAACTGAGTGGCTTGCTGGGCCATTTCGGAGTCCACCACACTGTGTGGGTCAGAAGTCACATATAACCCAGACCAGATAAGGACAGCAGATTTCCTTCC
Organism: Pristiophorus japonicus; assembly: GCF_044704955.1. Lineage (NCBI taxonomy): Eukaryota > Metazoa > Chordata > Chondrichthyes > Pristiophoridae > Pristiophorus > Pristiophorus japonicus. The sequence goes on along the minus strand of NC_091991.1, from coordinate 131,553,498 downwards.
CTAAAGAACATTAGTGAACCAGATGGATTTTTACAATAATCCAGTAGTTTCCTGGTCACCATTACTGATACTAGCTTTTGTTCCAGATTTATTTAATTACCTGAATTTAAATTCCCCAGCTGTCACGGTGGGATCTGAACTCACATCACAGAATTATTAGTCCAAGCCTCTGGATTACTAATCCTGTAACATAACCACTATGTTACCATTCCTGTACTACAGTTCAAAAGTACTTCATTGGTTGTAAAATGCTATGGGACATCCTGAGGTCATGAAAGGAGCGATATAAATGCAAGTTATGAATCCCAAGCTGTAGGAAGGTTGCTCTCTCTGGTGCATCAGCTTTTCATTCAGTATCCAATAAATGATTTATAACCACACAGAGAAGCATTAAACCATGAAAGGGGTCAACAAAGGGTTCTCAAACATTAATATTTTCTGTAATATCAATACCGAGTCACATGGAAGGTGCGAACTGGAAATACAGAATTCAAAATAAACATTTTATCAAAGGTCACAGGAATCAAATCACTGTGATTGTAAATATAAATTGATCTATTTCTTTAAAAGTTATCTGAAGGGCATAACTAAAAAGTCAATTTTCATACCATGTACTAATTGTACACAGTGTTTACTGAATGCGACATCACTTATCATAGAATCATAGAATGGTTACTGCACGGAAGAAGGCCATTCGGCTCATCGTGCCTGTGCCGGCTCTCTGCAAGAGCGCTTCAGCTAGTCCCACTCCCCCGCCCATTCCCCATAGCCCTGCAAATATCTCTTCTTCAGGTACTTATCCAATTGCCTTTTGAAAGCTGTGATTGAGTCTGCGTCCACTACCATTTCAGGCAGAGCATTCCAGATCCTAACCACTCACTGTGTAAAAAAGTTTTTTTCTTAAGTCGCTTTTCGTTCTTTTGCCTATCACCTTAAATCTGTGTCCTCTGGTTCTCGACCCTTCTGCCAATGGGAACAGTTTCTCTCTATCTACTCTGCCCAGACACCTTGTTATTTTGAATACCTTTATCAAATCTCCTCTCAATCGTCTCTGCTCTAAGGAAAACATCCCAGCTTCTGCAGCCTATCCACATAACTGAAGTCCCTCATCCCTAGAATCATTCTCGTCAATCTTTTCTGAACCCTGTCTAAGGCCTTCACATCCTTCCTAAAGTGCGATGACCAGAATTAGACACAGTACTCCAGTTGAGGCTGAACCAGTGTTTTATAAAGGTTCATCATAATTTCCATGCTTTTGTACTATAGGGCTAGAAATTTGGTTTCCAGCGAAAACGATATTTTTTCACAAAAATTACCATTATCACTTCGCTATCGCTATCAGGCTGTAACTTCAAACTTTAATTTGCGCAGCGGTAAAAATCAGCGTTGTACGAGGATTCGTGACGCAAACCGCGATCCTCACCAACTTTAGTCCGAGGCCAATATCACTGCGAGTTGGACCTGGGGAGGGTGGGAAAACACCAAAAAAAAATTGGAAAATAAAATTCACAAAACGTTTATCGAATCGCTGAAAAAGAACTAAAAAATAATAAGTTTAACTTACCTTTTTGCAGGTCTTCATACTTACCGCTCCTGGCAGGGCTGCACGATGGGTTTTTCCCTGTCGCTATTCTGAGTGCTGAATACGGGTGCGGAGTGAGCCAAATGTCAGGTGAAAACCCAGCGATACGTGGAAAGTATCGCTGCAAAACGTCACCGAATTTCTGGCCGACTGAAAATGGTGAAATAGCACCAAAATTCCGGTCGCAAAATCGCCGAGTTTCTAGATATACCTCTATTCATGAAGTCTAGGATCCTGTATGCTTTTTTAACCGCTTTCTCAACCTGCCCTGCCACCTTCGACGATTTGTGTACATACACCCCTAGGTTTCTCTGTTCATTACCTTCTTTAGGATTGTACCCTTTAGTTTATATTTCCTTTCTTCATTCTTTCTCCCAAAATATATCCCTTCACACTTTTCTGCGTTAAATTTCATCTGCCACGTGTCCACCCATTCCACCAGCCTGTTTATGTCATCTTGAAGTCTATCACTATCCTCTTCACTGTTCACTATACTTCCAAGTTTTGTATCGTCTGCAAATTTTGAAATTGTGTCCCATACACCCACATCCAAGTCATTAATATATATCAAGAAAAGCAGTGGTCCTAGTACTGACCCCTGGGTAACACCACTGTATACCTTCCTCCAGTCCGAAAAACAACCGTTCACCTCTACTCTCCTGTCACTTAGCCAATGTAAAGACTTTGCCTCTGTGCTTATGGAGGACAGTGAAGAAAGGACTGCAAAAGAAACCACTAATAGATATAAATATATTAAAGGGAACAGTATTAAAATGGTTAGCGTAACTTAAAGTTGTCTTCCAGATTTTCCCATGAACATCATCTGATTTGTGAAGGCCAGAAGCAGTGATTTGAGCTCATGTCTGGCCCTGACAGAACACGTTGTACACCAATGCATTTTTCCCTAATTGAGGACAACACAGGACAAGGTACCTGCCTCAAATATGCCAGTGCGTCATTTAAACATCAGACTGAGAGAGGTAATTTTAACTTTCAGCAGTGGTTTTGGATTAGCTGCCCGTGATACTGTTGAAGTCAATGGAAAGGAATATCGAGTGTCGTGTACGATCTGGAGTGGCACATTGGAAAGGGCTGTCCCTCTCTGTGATTGGGATTGGGTTATTATAGGCAAGATTCTCACTAGGTTTCACTGATCTCATTGATACCATGAGGTCATCCTTCCTGCAGATTAACGGCAAGCAAAGGAGGTGCCGAGCGCTGTTGGCATGGCAGAAATGGGCTCACTTTCAGGATGGCAGCATGTGGGGCTCTCCAGCCAGCCTCCTCCAATGCTTGCACATGTAGTTGAAAGGGTACAGGGCTAAGTTGCTTCTGCAGCCACACAAGAAGTGTAGCTTGCAAAAGGTCCACCTTGGGGCTTGGCTACGCTGAGACGACTACTACCTCAGTCCCAAGAATCATGAATAGGAATGCAAAAGCCAACCAGCTGTGGTATTGCTGCTGCTGACAGGTAGTACCTAGGAGAAGGATAGGTTCAGTTTCAGAGCTCTCTCCTCACATACTGACACAAGAGCAAACAGTGTGGTAAAGAGAAGTGACAAACACACTATATGAATGTTGATTAAACTGTGTGGTGCTTGCAGACATTGTTATTGGCAAGGTTTGGAAATGAATGGCATGCCGACATTATCTCACATTCAATCCATTTGGTGTACGCATCTACAACCACAAGGAACATTTTTCCCAAGAATGGGCCTGCATAGTCGACATGGACCCTGGACCACGGTTTGGAGGGCCAGGACCATAAACTTAGTGGCGCCTCCCTGGGTGCATTGCTTAACTGTGAACATGTGTTACATTTGTGCATGCAAGACTCTAAGTCTGCATCGATACCGGGCCACCACACGTGGGATCTGACTATCGCTTTCATCATTACAATGCCTGGGTGGGTACTGTGGAGGTCACTAATGAAAGTGTCTCTGCCCTTTTTTGGCATCACTACCCGATTACCCCATAGGAGGCAGTCTGACTGTATGTACATTTCATCTCTGTGCTGCTGGTACGGCTTTATTTCTTCCTGCATCTCTAACGGGACACTAGACCAACTCCCGTGGAGCACACAGTCCTGGCTCGTCCAGGTTCTAATCTTTGGGCAGTAACAGGTGATTGCTCACTTTTGAATGTTTCCATTACCTTAACTAAATCTGTGGGCTGTGCCATCTCCACCCCTGTGGTGGGCAATGGCAGCCTACTGAGAGCATCAGCACAATTTTCTGTGCCTGGCCTGTGGCGGATGGCGTAGTTGTATGCGGACAACGTGAGCGTCCATCTCTGGATGCGGGCCGATGTATTCGTATTTATCCCCTTACTTTCAGAAAAGAGGGATATAAGTGGGTTATGGTTGGTTTCCAATTCAAATTTGAGCCCAAATAGATATTGATGCATTTTCTTTACCCCATAAACACACGCTAACGCTTCTTTTTCGATCATGCTGTAGGCCCTCTCAGCCTTAGACAGACTTCTGGATGCATAAGCAACCAGTTGCAATTTCCCAGATTCATTAGCTTGCTGCAATACACACCCGACTCCGTATGACGACGCATCACATGCTAGTACCAAACGCTTACATGGATCACACAACACAAGCAAATTGTTTGAGCATAACAGTTTCCTAGCTTTCCCAAAGGCATTTTCTTGACTGTTACCCCATACCCATTCATCTCCTTTATGCTGTAAAGAATGCAGTGGTTCTAACAGTGTGCTAAGACCCAGTAAGAAGTTATCAAAGTAGTTCAGGAGTCCTAGAAATGACCGCAGCTCCGTCACATTCTGTGGTCTCGGTGTGTTCTTGATTGCCTCAGTCTTCGAATAGGTTGGCCCGATACCATCCGCCACGATTCTTCTCCCCAGGAACTCCACTTCAGGCACCAGGAAAACGCACTTTGGGCGTTTTAACCTGAGCCCCACACGATTAAGCCGACTAAGAACCTCCTTCAGGTTCTGCAGGTGCTCGATGGTATCCCGACCTGTAACCAAGATTTCGTCCTGGAAGACCACGGTGCACTGGACCGACTTCAGCAAGCTTTCCATGTTCCTCTGGAATATCACCGCGGCTGATCGAATCTCAAACGGGCATCTGCTGTAAATGAAGAGACCTTCATGCTTGTTAATGCAGGTGAGGCCCTTTGATGATTCCTCCAGCTCCTGCGTCATGCAGGCCGAGGTCAAGTCCAGCTTTGTGAACGTTTTTCCTCCCACCAGCATCGCAAATAGATTGTCTGCCTTTGGTAGCGGGTATTGATCCTGCAGGGAGAAACGATTGATACTTACTTTGTAATCACCACAGATTCTGACGGTGTCGTCTTCCTTGAGGACTGGAACAATTGGACTGGCCCACTCGTTGAATTCGATCGGCGAAATGATGCCCTCTCATTGTAGCCAGTCGAGCTCAATCTCTACCCTTTCTCTCATCATGTACGGTACTGCTCTCACCTTGTGATGGATGAGTCGCGGCCCCGGAATCAAGTGGATCTCACTTTTGCTCCTTGGAACTTCCCGATGCCGGTTCGAACAGCGAGGGGAACTTGTTTAGGACCTGGGCACATGAAGTGTTGTCGACGGACGAGAGTGCTCGGACATCGTCCCAGTTCCAGGGTATCTTTCCCAGCCAGCTCCTGTCGAACAGCGTGGGGCCATCGCCCGGTACCACCCAGAGTGGTAAATTGTGCACCGCTCCATTGTAGGAAACCTTTACAGTAGCACTGCCGATTACGGAAATCAATTCTTTTGTGTACATTCTCAGTTTAGTACGAATGGGAGTCAGGACTGGCCTTGAGGCCTTGCTGCACCACGATTTAGCGAAAGTCTTTTTGCTCATTATGGACTGGCTCGCGCCCGTGTCCAGCTCCATTGACACCAGGAGTCCATTTAATTCAACCTTCAGCAGCATCGGGGTAAACTTTGTGGTAAATGTGTGCACCCCATATACCTCTGCCTCCTCGGTCTGAGGCTCTGGTTCATCGTGATCCACCGTGGATCTGTCCTCCTCTGCAACATGGTGGTTTGCAGGATTAGCAGGGTTTGCAGCTCGCCTGCACATATGTTGGAGGTGCCCCATTGTTCCACAGCCCTTGCAAACAAATCCTTTGAAGCGGCATGAATAGAAACAATGATCATCTCTGCAGCGCCAACTAGGTGTTAATGGCCTTGCATTCACCACTCTTGATGGTGGATTCTGAGACATCTGCGGACATGCAGCTGCAGGCATGTGAGTCCTGCCCTTTACGTTATGATTCGAAAACAACATTACTTTGATCACAGTTCTGCAGCAGCACTAGTGTGCTGAGAGATTTGTTTGGTATTGTCACTGGTGGCGATGAACACCTGGGCTATCGCCATGGCTTTACTCAAGGTTGGGGTCTCTACAGTCCGAAGTTTGCGAAGTATTACTTCACGGCCAATGTCAAGTATAAAGAAATCCCTGAGCATGTGTTCCAAGTGTCCATCAAATTTGCAATGTCCTGCAAGGGGCCTTAGCTCAGCGACGTAGCTCGCCACTTCCTGGCCTTCAGACCTCTTATCCGTGTAACCGTTACCTCGCCATCAGAACGCTTTCCTTCGGGTTTAGATGCTCCCGTACCAGTGTGCACAAATTATCGTACGACTTCTCTGTGGGTTTCACTGCAGCGAGCAGATTTTTCATGAGGCCATACGTTGGTGCACCGCAAACGGTGAGGAGGATCGCCCTTCATTTAGCAGCGTTCCCTTCTCCTTCCAACTCATTGGCCATGAAATATTGGTCGAGTCGCTCCACGAAGGTTTCCCAATCATCTCCCTCTGAAAATTTCTCCAGGATGCCCACGGTTCTCTGCATTGTTGTGGTGGGGTTCGTCATCTGTATCTCGTCGCCAGTTGTTATGTCTTGAATAAAGAATCTGACCAGATACTATAAGCTCAAAGTAATGTGTGACCATAGTCCTTTATTACAGGTCTCCAGAGTGTCTCTCCAGCCTGTGAGGCCTCCTTATGTACAGGTGCTCCCAAGGGATTGTGGGATCCCTTGGGACTCCAGGGGATGAGCCCTCTGGTGGTTAAACAAGGTATTTACAAGTTTACATATATAACTGTATGAATCTGTTTTGCAACTTTCTCACCTTCTTCAGGTTGCTGCTTCTCTTATTTATTCCTCTCCAACACCTCCACAAGGAGCCCTGTTCATGAGGTGAAATTGTGCAGCAGATAGCACAGCACCATGATCCTTCAGATTCTTGCTGGACGATACTGAAAAATACTCTCTGGGCACCTGCAGTGTGCATTCATTATATCTGTGGTGTGCTCTATGAAGACTCTAGTGGATGAACGGACCTCATTATAGCATGGCTCAGCAGGGATCCTGGGAAAGCATCGGTTGTTACCAGCCATGGTCACAGGGGGTAGCATAGATCCCCAAAGATCCACTCAGAGACTTGACTTTCGATGGTAAAGAGTGCCAGCCCAGTGAAAGATCCCGTGGCAGTTCCCTGGGACATGAGTATTAATGTCATGATCAATGTGCAGTTGGCCACAAACAAGGTAGACATTGAGAGAAAGGTATCCTCTTCTTTTGATGCACATATGGGCATTAATCAAGGGAACATATATGGCCAAGTGGATACCAGCTATGACTCCTTGGATCTTGCTGAACCTTACCACCCTGTACAATTGCTGTTCTGCGTGTTGGTTGTCGTGGGGAATTGATGAAATTACTAACGCTAGAGAGCAACACATCCATGACTTGCTTGCTGCGTTTGTATACAGCTGGTTGGCTTATGTTATGGATGTTCCCAGTGAAAACCTGAAATGACCCCCTGGCCAAGACGTTAAGAGCAGCGAATAGAAATTGGCAAAGTGGGTCCGCTTGTAACAGGTTCGGCAAACTCGGTGGCAGCTTCCTTTGGAACGTGGGGCCCGCAAGCATGGGTTCCTGGTCAAATGCAGGGTGGGTGTCTACATCGGTGGCCTCAACAGCCTGCTAGTCCTCCATTGCTCCTGTTTTGTTCCACGACAGAGGGGTGCTCCCAATGGGAAATGTATTGTGCCCTGTCTGAGCAGGAGGGCTAAATGGCAGCCCCTCAGTGACTGGCACAAAGACAGATGACAACGTATCTGACAGCAGTGAGAAAGACAAAACTATGGCAACAAAAATGAAACAGTAAAACATTTTACAGCACCTGGATATGTATAATCTATTTTTGCGCCTTCAGGACAGCACCGAGCAATGCTGGTCACCACTTTCCTATTCTTGTTAAGATGCAGGGTAAATGAGGCAGAAAGGATAGAACATGGACTGTATCATATCATTACCCCCTCATTTACATATTCCTGTGCAAAAATAGATGTGACCAATTCTGGCCATTTACCAGCAAGGACAGCAGAAAATTGGGCAGCTGTAAATGTGGGTGGGGATCTGCCACAACGGACCCCCGAGCCCATCTACCCGATTACTGCCCCAAGTTTGGAACTCTTGGCTATCTTTTAAAGATTAACATCTATATTATTAAAGATAAAATGCTGGCATGCATAGAGGAATGGCAGGAGGATAAAAATTATAGGATGGATGTACATGTTATCAGCAAGGTCCCTCACACGTAAGTGTGCTGGTTGTATATGGGTCAATGTGAAGTAGTGTGTTTTGAGAAACAGAATAAAGAATGGATATTGCCCAAACAGTACAATTTTCAACGGAGTGGAGGAATAGACAGGTACACAAATCGTTAAAAGAAAAATTGCATGTGAAAAAAGCCTTAAAATTTTGATTTTGCTACTGCTCCAGGCTTAAATGGGTTGGCAGCACGTCAAGAGTCAGCAAAGAAAAGTCCCATTGACTTACTGCTGAAGGTCTGCCCAATCCACAAGCAGAAAGAAGGAGGTGCAGTGAAGTGTACCGTCGTGATTAGAACAGAGGCTTGAGCAGCACAGGAGGGAAGGATTGTTGATGCTGGAGCTAAAGTAGGTTGATGCAGGGCTGTACAATGAGCAAGAGAGATGTGAAGGGGAGGCCCAGACAATGTCATGATGCCTCAGCACAGGTTGAACATCTGAAATCCGGATTCCGAAATCTGGAATGTTCTGGAATCCAGACACCGGGCCAATCTGTGGCGGGGTTGTCCGGAATCCGGAAAATGTCCCGACACCCCCGTCAACTTTTTTATCCGATTACCGGGCCGAGAGCGGGGGAAAAAAACACCAACATTTTTTTTTCCAATAAACAAAAAATAAAAATTCACAAAACATTCACAAAACCCTTACCTACTAAATCACTGAAAAAGAATTAAAAAATAAAAACTTTAACTTTCCCTTTTCGCAGGTATTTAACGCAGGTATTTCCCAAACTGCCGACCCCTGACCCGCAGCCGACGTTGCCGAACCAGGAACCGCTGACCCCCCCGCTCCGCCAACCCGCCGCTGCCGACTCCCGCCCCGCTCGCCCCTAATATGTCCTTACTATACAGTATAAATGCACACAAGGCCCATACTTGAGAGAAGGTCACTCTGTGACCAGTTACCTTTATTAGCCAGCACTGAAGTGCTGAAGGTGGGTGGAGCTTCCCCTTTTATACATGAAAGTCCAGGTTAGGAGTGTCTCCCACAAGTTCACTACCTAGTGGTCAATGTTCTCACGGTGTACAACTTAGGTCAGTTTATACATGGGTTACAATGACAGTTGAATACATGACATCACCTCCCCCCCAAAGTCTTATTGGGATCACAGGTTAAGTCTCTCTGGTGGTTTACGCTCCCTTGTAGAGCGCCTGAGTTGGGGCTCCGGTTGTTGGGCGCTGGCCTGAGTGTCTGCTGTTTGCGGTGCCTCAGGCCTGTCCAGACTGCCCACAGTGACTGGGTTCTCCTCCACTTGGTTCCAGTGTTCGGTCACCTGTGGTGGAGTGAACGCTACATCGTGTTCTTCCTCTGCTGCTTCTATGGGGTTGCTGAACCTCCTTTTTGTTTGATCCACGTGTTTGCGGCAGATTTGTCCATTCGTAAGTTTAACTATCAGAATCCTATTCCCCTCTTTGGCAATCACGGTGCCTGTGAGCCATTTGGGCCCTGCAGCATAGTTGAGGACAAAGACAAGGTCATTGACATCAATACATCGCGCCCTCGCATTCCTGTCATGGTAGTCACATTGTGACTGCCGCCTGCTCTCGACAATTTCTTTCATGGTGGGGTGTATAAGGGATAACGTGGTTTTGAGTGTCCTTTTCATTAGCAGTTCTGCGGGTGGAATCCTTGTGAGCGAGTGTGGTCGGGATCTATAGGCCAACAGGAGACATGATAAGTGGGTTTGTAGGGAACCCCCTTGGATTCTGAGCATCCCCTGTTTGATTATCTGCACTGCTCATCCCACCTGGCTGCTTGAGGCCGGCTTGAACGGTGCCGTTCTGACATGGTTAATTCCATTGCCTGCCATGCAGTCCTGGAATTCAATGCTTGTAAAGCACGGTCCATTGTCGCTGACCAAGACGTCCGGTAGACCATGGGCGGCGAACATTGCCCATAGACTTTCTACCGTGGCAGAGGATGTGCTTGAATTAAGGATGTCACACTCGATCCATTTGGAGTAGGCGTCTACTACAACCAAAAACATTTTACCCATAAAAGGACCTACGTAGTCCACATGGATGCATGACCATGGCTTGGCGGGTCAGGACCAGGGGCTAAGGGGGGCTTCCCTGGGTGCGTTGCCCAGCTGAGCACACGTGTTGCACCTGCGAACACAAAGTTTCACGTCTGCATCTATCCCTAGCCACCAAACGTGTGACCTGGCAATTGCCTTCCTCATGACAATGCCCGGGTGCTCATTGTGGAGTCCTCTGATGAACACCTCTCTGCCCATCTGGGGCATGACTACTCGGTTTCCCCATAGTAGGCAATCGGCCTGAATTGAGAGTTCATCCTTGCGCCTGTGAAATGGTTTAAATTTCTCAGGGCATGCCCCGTACGTGGCTGCCCAGTCCCCATTCAGGACACATTTCTTGACTAAAGACAGTAGCGGATCTCTATTTATCCAGACTTTGATCTGACGGGCTGTCACGGGTGAGCCTTCGCTTTCGAAAGCTTCAAAAGGCATGACCATCTCAGCAGCATGCTCAGTTGCCCCCTCAGTGGTGGCTAGTGGGATCCTGCTGAATGCATCGGCGCAGTTTTCAGTGCCCGGTCTGTGCCGAATTGTATAGCCATAGGCGGCTAACGTGAGTGCCCACCTCTGTATGCGGGCCAATGCATTTGCATTTATGGCTTTGTTGTCAGCCAAAAGGGACGTTAGGGGTTTGTGATCTGTCTCCAGCTCAAATTTCCTGCCAAACAGGTACTGGTGCATTTTTTTTACTGCATATACACATGCAAGCGCTTCCTTTTGTACCATCCCGTAGCCCCTTTCTGCCTGGGGCAGACTTCTGGAGGCATAAGCTACTGGCTGTATTGACCCTTGGTATTAACATGCTGCAACACACACCCAACCCCATAGGACGATGCATCGCATGTTAAAACAGGTTTCTTACATGGGTCATATAGCATTAACAGATTGTTGGAGCATACCAAATTGCGTGCTCTATCAAAAGTCCTTTCCTGGCTTTCCCCCCAGACCCAATCGCGACCTTTGCGTATGAGTACATGTAGCGGCTCTAACAGTGTGCTCAATTTGGTAAGAAAGTTACCAAAATAGTTCAGGAGCCCCAGGAACGAACGCAGCTCCGTCGTGTTACGGGGTCTGGGTACTCTCTGGATCGCTTTCGTTTTGGACGCCATAGGTCTGATCCCGTTTGGTGCTACCTTCATCCCAGGAATTCTACCTCTGGAGCAAGGAAGACGCACTTCGGCTTTTTCAGTCGTAGCCCTACCCGGTCCAGTCTGCGTAGCTCCTCCTCCAAGTTGTGGAGGTGTTCTTTAGTATCGCAACCCGTGATGAGGATGTCGTCTTGAAAAACCACCGTCCTTGGAATCAACTTAAGGAGGCTTTCCATATTTCGTTGAAAGATCACGGTGGCCGAGCGAATCCCGTACTCAAACAACCCCTGGTGTGTCGTGATGGTGGTCAGTTTCTTCGACTCACTTGCCAGCTCCTGGGTCATGTAAGCTGAGGTCAGGTCCAATTTTGAAAAAAGTTTGCCACTGGATAGCGTCGCAAAGAGATCCTCCGCTCTTGGTAGCGGGTACTGGGCTTGGAGTGACACCCGATTGATGGTGGCCTTGTAATCGCCACATATCCTGACTGACCCATCCGCCTTGAGCACCGGCATGATCAGGCTCGCCCAGTCACTGAATTCGACTGGTGAGATGATGCCTTCCCTCAGCAGACAGTCCAATTCGCCTTCTATCTTTTCCCGCATCACGTACGGCACCGCTCTGGCCTTGTGGTGTACTGGCTTGGTGTCCGGGTTTATGTGAATCACTACCTTGGTCCCCATGAAAGTGCCAATGCCAGGTTGAAATAATGAGTCAAATTTGTCCAGGACCTGTGAGCATGATACTTGCTCCACAGAAGAAATTTCATTGACATTGACCCATTTCCAGTTCATTACAGCAAGCCAACTTCTCCCCAGTAGTGCGGGACCGTCCCCCGGGACAATCCAGAGTGGCAATCTGTTCTCCGAATCTTTGTGGGTCACGACTACAATAGCGTTGCCTAGCACCAGAATGATCTCCTTTGTGTATGTCCGGAGCTGTGCGTCAAGTGGCAATAATTTTGGCCTCCTGGCCTTGGATGCCCACAACTTGTCGAACTGTTTGATACTCATCAGGAACTGGCTGGCCCCCGTGTCTAACTCCATTGATGCTGGGATGCCATTGAGGAGGACATTCATCATTATCGGTGGCGTCCTGGTATATGAACTGTACATGTGCTCCACATGAACTCGCTGAACTTCAGCTTCCAGCGATTTCCTCCAGTGTTTATTTGGCCTCGTATGGCTTACATCGGGCCCGTCCTCCTTGTACATCAACCTGGCTGCAGGCTTCCTGCACATATGCGCCAAGTGACCGCTGACGTTGCAGTTACTGCAGTTATATTGCTGATACCTGCAAGCTCTGGCTGGGTGTTTGGCTTCAGACCTCCAACATGAGCCATTGTTGGAAACAAAATGTCCATTACCAGTCGATCGTCTCTGACTGTCTCTGTAATTGTCCTTAAGCGCATCATCGACAGGTATTGATGGTCCCATTACTGGCCGCATTGTCCCCTGCAATGGCATGAATCGTCATTCAGCTAGCCATTGTCTCTGTTGAATTCCCCCTTTGGGTTCGACTACATGCTCGGGCATGTTCGATTGCCCCTGCCTGCCTGGAGAACTGTGTCCCGCATTAACAATGTTGACTCCCTGTCCATTTGCTGCATTTAAGCCAAGATTTTTGGCAAACATCATTCTGGTCTCTTCCTCCCCTGAGATAAATGTCTGGGCCATCAAAGCCGCCGTTTCCAGGGTCAAGTCTTTGGTCTCAATCAGTTTCCTGAAAACCCCAGCGTGCCCGATGCCCTCAATAAAAAAGTCTTGCAGCATCTTCGCTCTGCATGCATCTGGGAACTTACATAGGCTCGCCAGTCGCCGGCGGTCTGCCACGAAGTCTGGAACGCTTTGCCCTTCTCGCCGCCGGTGCGTACAAAACCGGTGTCTCTCCATGTGCATGCTGCTCGCCGGTTTAAAGTGTTCCCCGATCAACTTACTGAGCTCTTCAAAAGTCTTGTCCGTTGGCTTCTCTGGCACTAGAAGGTCCTTCCTCAGGGAGTACGTTCTGGATCCACAAACCGTCAGGAGATGAGCCCTGCGTTTGTCGGCCAAATCCTGTCCCAACCATTCCTTGGTGACAAAACTTTGCTGTAGTCTCTCAATAAAATCCGCCCAATCATCACCAACACAGTACCTCTCGTCTGTGCTGCTAGTGGCCATGCTCGCGTAGTTTAAATCCCAGTTTCTCGTCGCCAATGATATGTCCTTACTATACAGTATAAATGCACATGAGGCCCATCCTTGAGAGAAGGTCACTCTGTGACCAGTAACCTTTATTAGCCAGCACGGAAGTGATGAAGGTGGGTGGAGCTTCACCTTTTATACCTGAAAGTCCAGGTTTGGAGTGTCTCCCACAAGTTTACCACCTAGTGGTCAATGTTCTCACGGTGCACAACTTAGGTCAGTTTATACATGGGTTACAATGACAGTTGAATACATGACACAATCCTTACCTTGCCCAGGCGTTTCCGGGATTCGGGAGGGGAAAGACGTTCTGAAATCTGGAAATACCTAAAATATGGAATGGCCTCGGTCCCAAGGTTTCCTGATTTTGGATGCTCTACCTGTAACACGCTCTCCACTGACCACATTTAAAAAGTGCACCACTCCTTTAAGGGCCTTTACTTGATAAGTGGATAGGAAGAACCTATTTCCCTAAGCAGAGGGTTAAACAACCAGGCGGCATGGTAGGAGGTTTAGAGGGGATTTGAGAGGAAACTTTTTCACTCAGAGAGTGTTGGGGGTCTAGAACTCACTGCCTAAAAGGGTGTTAGAGGCAGAAATCCTGACCACATTAAAAAGTACTTGGATGTGCACTTGAAGTGCCGTAACCTACAAGGCTACGGACCAAGAGCTGGAAAGTGGGATTAGGCTGGATAGCTCTTTGTCGGCCAGCATGGACACGATGGGCTGAAATGGCCTCCTTCCGCGCTGTAAATTTCTATGATTCTATGGCTGCTCCACCAAATGTCTCTCCCTCCCAAATGGCGAGCTGCCTATTAGCACCAGGAGCTCACTGTTGTATTTAAATGAAGCCCGACCATGGGAATTGAATGAACCTGTCACTGATGTCATCGGGTGGATGGAGCAGAGGCCTCACCCACGACCAGTCCGATGTACGCCGTCCTCAAAAATCAATCCAACTCTTTGATATATGGAGATGTTGAACACAATATCAAGGCGGTGATGATGAATTTGTGCAAGACATTGGCTAGGCCACAGCTGGATTACTATGTGCAGTTTTGCGCATTCCATTATAGGAAAGATTTTGTAACCACAGAAAATTTGCAATGTAAATTCACTAGGATTACATCAGGGATGAGAGGACCTCGTAATGATGAAAGACATGGAAAAACTAGCACTGTATTCACTGAAGCAGGTAAGGATAAGAGAGCTATCGATCAATGTTTCTCCAGGGTTGTGAGGTTGAAAGGTCATTTTCATGGTTGGTCCATCGGTAACAAGGGAACAGAAATTGAGCATCAGTACTAGAATTATAAAGGGAGAGGTTAGAAGGCTTTTTCCACAGGTGTTATTAGAATACGGAATGCATTACCATAAGTGCCTATTGAAGCTGAATCGATCCTACCACAGTTCAAGAGGAACACTTAAAGAACTAAAATATTAAAGGGTACAGCAAGAAGCAGGAAAATAGGATTAAAGTAGATGATGCAGAAAGTGGGGGACAGATTGCATCGCCAAGGTTACATACCTGCCGCAAAGCCGCCAGAATCCGCGATTTTAACCTGCTCTCCGAGTGGCAAGGACACCTGCTCAAAGCCAGCAAGCTACTGTTTTTACATATGCATGTTTACGATTTTAACTTAGGACCGAGGGGGAAGCGGCTGCGTCGTTCCCGCCAGGCTGAAAGGAAGAGGATGCGGCCCAGAAAGGGGCTCAATTTCCCTCAAAGCCGTTTTTTTGCCATTTTTGCCAGAGTTACGTCCGTTATTTTGGGCACCGACTACTCCAAAAAAATAACTAGCAAGTTTCCCCATTCTATTTTTTGAAATTGTCGCCGCTCAGCCTGTCCTGCAGCTTCAGGGGGTGGAGTCTAAAGTCTGCGCCGAAAAAACGACGCCCTCCCTCTTCTGCGCATGCACAAAAAAAAAGGACGTTTTTGAGTTGACTGCCTTGGGCGCGCATGCCCAGACACCTCCCAGTCTGCATTCGGCCATTTTTAAAGAGCCAGTTGTGTGTGAGAACTTTGAGTGCTGTGTGAGAACTTTAATTCTCATTGGAAAAATCGGAGTTGAGCAACGTGGCTCAAGGGGCAAGAATTTCTCACAGGATGAAGTGGAGGCACTATTATTGTGATTGAGGTCAGATGGCACAAGCTGGACACCAGCAGAGGTCACATAAAAGTGTCACCAAAAGAAATGAAGAAACGCTGGAACCAACTTGCAGAAGATTACTGTGCAATGGTGACCACCGCTCGAACAGGACGAGGCCCGGCAAATCTGCACCCACTGACATCCTTGGAAAAGAGGGTCACTGCTTTGATGATACAGCAGCTAGCCGACAGCCATGATGTGCGAGGATTCTTCAACGCAGTCAAGGCCACCTACGTCCAAACACCCAAGGCCCCACCCCAATGCTGGCCAAGAACAGGGAAACACTCATCAAGGACACCGAGACAGTCAGGGCCCGCTGGAAGGAGCACTTTGAAGATCTCCTCAATCGAGACTCTGCCTTTGACTTGCCACCACCTCAGTAAAACCCCAGCATTGCACGAGGTAGAAAAAGCGATAAGACAGCTTAAGATCAACAAGGTGAAGGGAGTGGATGGAATCCCTGCTGAGGCACTGAAGTATGGCGGAGAGGCACTGCTGGCGCGAATACATGACCTCATCTCTCTCATCTGGAGGGAGGAGAGCATGCCGACAGATCTCAGAGACGCAGTGATCGTGACCATCTTTAAAAAAGGGGACAAGTCCGACTGCAGCAACTAAAGAGGAATCTCCCTGTTATCAGCCACTGGGAAGGTCATCGCTAGAGTCCTCCTCAACCGTCTTCTCCCTGTGGCTGAGGAGCTCCTGCCGGAGTCACAGTGCGGATTTCAACCTTACGGGGCACAACGGACATGATCTCTGCAGCGCGACAGCTGCAGGGAAAATGCAGGGAACAGCTCCAGCCCTTATACATGGCCTTCTTTGACCTTACAAAGGCCCTTGACACTGTCAACCGCGAGGGTCTATGGAGCATTCTCCTCCATTTTGGATGCCCCCAAAAGTTCATCACCATCCTCTGCCTGCTCCACGACAACATGCACGCTGTGATCCTTACCAATAGATCCATTACAGACCCAATCCATGTCCAGACCAGGATCTAACAGGGCTGCGTCATCGCCCCAACCCTCTTCTCAGTCTTCCTCACTGCCATGCTCCACCTCACAGTCAACAAGCTCCCTGTTGGAGTGGAGCTAAACTACAGAACCAGATGGAACCTGTTCAACCTTAGTCGTCTCCAGGCCAGATGCAAGACCACCCCAGCCTCTGTCGTCGAGCTACAGTACGTGGACGACGCCTGCGCTTGCGCACATACAGAGGCAGAACTCCAAGCCATAGTCAACGTAATTACTGAGGCATATGAAAGCATGGGCCTTACGCTAAACATCCGTAAGACAAAGGTCCTCCACCAGCCTGAGCACGCTGCACAGCACTGCCCCCCAGTCATCAAGATCCACGGCACGGCCTTCGGACAACATGGACTATTTCCCATACCTCGGGAGCCTCTTATCAACAAGAGCAGACATTGACGACGAGATTCAACACCGCCTCTAGTGCGCCAGTGCAGCCTGCGGCCGCCTGAGGAAAAGAGTGTTTGAAGACCAGACCCTCAAATCTGCTATCAAGCTCATGATCTACAGGGCTGTAGTAATACCCGCCCTCCTGTATGGCTCAGAGACATGGACCATGTACAATATGTCTATATTGTATATATATATATATATATACCTCAAGTCGCTGGAGAAATACAACCAACGATGTCTCCGCAAGATCCTACAAATCCCCTGGGAGGACAGACGCACCAACATTAGCGTCCTCGACCAGGCCAACAACCCCAGCATTGAAGCACTGACCACACTTGATCAGCTCCATTGGGCACGCCACATTGTTCGTATGCAGGTACAAGATTGCCAAAGCAAGCGCTATACTCAGAACTCCTTCATAGCAAACGAGCCAAAGGTGGGCAGAGGAAACATTATAAGGACACCCTCAAAGCCTCCGTGATAAAGTGCAATATCCCCACTGACACCTGGGAGTCCCTGGCCAAAGACCGTCCTAAGTGGAGGAAGTGCATCCGGGAGGGCGCTGAGCTGAAAAACTGGCGCAGACATCAGGTTACGCCCCCATGACGCAAAAAAAACCCTAAAAAAAATCATAACTAACTGAGTTACGCGCAGATAACTGGGGAAAATTGAGCCCCTTGTGTTGGCGAGCGGCCTCTGGGCCTTGTGACTTTTCTTCACTTGCCGCTGCCTGGGAGGATTTAAATGAGGTGCCAACCTCAGAATTTCAGGCAAATCCATGACAAGGGTGTGTGGAGTGGGGGGGCGGGGGGTGTGGGTGGGGAGGGGCGGTTATATTCTGCCCTACCCTCGATCCTCCTTGAGGAATTTCAGAGCTCTATTGTACTTCAAAACCTTAATACTCCTCTCCTATTTCTCGGTGCTCGCACAGTAGCAGGAGACTCTGGAGCGTCTGGTTGATATTTTTCTCCAGGAACCCTTCGGGATTTTTGGTGGCTCCCATCTCAGGACAGCTGAGGCCACAGATGGACTTGCTGCAGCCTTCATTGCTGCAACGACAGCCTGGTATTGAATATTTTATGCCATATGTCCAGGTATGTGAGAGGACTGCCAAAAGGGTGCCAAAGTAGGACTCCCTGGAGAGACATCAAATTGGGATTGTTGACCTGCCAACCCATTGGTAGATCTTACATATTTGCATACAGTGGGCTGTATATATTTAATTCTATGAGATATTAATGTGAAACCATCTTACATTGTGTGGTCTCTTGGTATTACCATGCCAATCATTTTTCTGTTTCTTTTTTTGAGAGAGGCCAGTGAGGATCCTTATTATTTTCACCAATACTTTTCCCGCTCAACGTAACAGTGATTTTAATAGTTCAGAACAAATATTTTGTTGAAATGTTTCAGTTTCGAGTCTGCTGCTGTTTGTCGCCCGCTTATCTCCAGATATTTATTTTGCTGTCACTACTTCATTTCTGCTTTAAAATTCTTGCTGTAGTTGGTTTATTGGTCCTCCTTCCTAATTAGCCTGGACACACAAAGCACTGGCAGGTTTCAAACGAATGAAATGGAATTCAAATTGACAAGTTTATTCTTAGAACATGGGTACTGCAGCTTTAACCATGCTTGCGCAATAAATCTATAAATTGTGGGATAAATAATGAGGGCTTTGTGACATATGATGTATGAACTCTTTAGTCAGCTGCAACGTGCTATGCTTTCAATAAGTTAGAAAAAAGGTGGTTTTGCTTCAGTAAGAAAATAACTGATATAATCTCTGAACATATGACATCTCAATTAAGGTATGTTGACAAGCTCGGCACTAAAGTTGAGATAAGATTGTCATTTGAAATGGGCTATTGTTTTTTTCTCTTCTCGCTTCTTTTTCTGGAAAAGGTGACGTTCCATTAGCGCTGTGCCATTTTGTGTCAGCCAATGTATTGATTTGTCACCAAGCTCTTACTTATTTCACATTAATTGGTGCGGACCAACTCTGACAGACTCATCCCAATGATGTCCCCAACGGCAGATTGAGGTAGAAAAAAAGAGCCTGGAGTTATATGTGAAACTATTAATGTCAACATAATGGCCTTTAGTGAAAACTGCATAACAGAATTGGAATTTTGTTGTCAAGACAGATAACCTTCAGGCTCAATTTTCCCTTTGCCCAACTTGAGCACGAGGGCCAGCAGAGGTGCCCAAGTGAGGCCGGGTGGTCCTGATTTACGCCCCAACTGCAATAAAGCTGGATTTTTCATCCGGCTGCAAGGGAATTTATTCAGGTATTTGTTTTAAATTGATAAGGTTTAGTGAACATTTATGCTCATCAAGATGAAATCTGTCAAATGATGTGGAATTGAATACTAGACTTTATCTTGACTTATGGGGATAATTTCCTCTGAACAGTTAAAAGGAGCAGGTTTCTGATTTTTTGATTTTGCTGGAAATAGTGAGCATGCCAAAGCTTCCGATTATGCTCACAAAGTCACTGCACATAGCGAAAAGAGGAAATCTTCCCCACTTGCGCTGTAATCCTAGTTTACATGATATATTCTGTATTCATTCGCATAACTATAAAGTTAACCCTAGCCGTGGAATTTGCCTCTACTAGTAACCAAGTGGCTTGTCCATTTGTCAGTAGTTGATCAAGAAAGCCTGCATATTAAAAGAGAGAAAAAAAGCTCACATTCAAATGAATAAAGGTTTAAATAAAGATTGATGGAAACACAGGAGTCCAGAACAAAAGTCTTCACCCGGATCATTAATCTTTTCCATGTTCAGATATTGGTGGACCTGCTATGTATTTTCATCATTCTCGAGCCTCATTTCAGAATTCTCCGCTCTTTTTTGTGATTTTTAAATATCCAGAGTTAATCAAAAAGTCACGTAAAACAGAGTCATACATTCCTACTGCAACATTTTTCTTGTATGCAAGATATAGCCAGCATCAGAGACATCTACATATATACACCTTTAGTAATGACTCCACGAGGCAGGGTATGGTACTTAAACTGTGCAGACCTGCAGTCCTTTATTAGCAGCTCCTGAGTGCCAACAACAAGCTGTGAGTTCCCTTTTGTACTGAATTACCTGCCGTGTGCAGGCAACCCCTGGGTCTCCAGCAACAGCACCCTCTGGTGTACCAGTAAGGTGTGTACAGTACAAGGGTACATTCAATGTGGCATAACAGTGTTACAGACATCACACAGTGAACAGGCATGCCTACACAACAATACTCCCCCCTGAGCATTTTTCTTATCCTTGTTGTCATGACCGGGGGAGGTGATCAGTGGTGGGCTATGGGAGGTTGTGGTAAGGGTTGTGTGGTTGCCAGGTGTGACCCCTGTGCTTAAGGCTGGCCTCGTACGTTTCCCCTCCCTCACACACAAACCAAGTGGGTGTCACTATTGTGGGATTCCTCAGGGAGGTAGCCACGGCAGCACTGGGTGGTGCGTATACTCTGTGATGTGGGTAGTTGTGCAGGGCCACAAGACTGGGTGGGCTCCTTGTCCACCAATTGGGATGCGGGTCAGGTCATCCCAGGGTTTGTCAGGGAAGCTGGAGGGTATTGGCCTCTTGATCCTGGTGTTGGCCCTGATGGCCAGGGGTTGTAGGGCTGGTCTGGTGCCGGTTGCCATTGGTGGTGGCTGGGCTGCCCATTGACCACTGTCCCTGTAGTGGGTCTGCTCCCACTGCATGTGTGTGTGTCCTGCAAGGGGCATCACATTCGTTCCAAAGGTCCAGGCTACATGGTCAGGTAGCCTGCTGGACCTGGGAGTCTCCCACAGGGGGAGTCCATTGACATCAGCATGGTCTCTGTAGGACCCAATGTCTGTGGCAGTGTCCTACCGGTATACATGACACCTTGGCTCTGATCACACATAGTTGAGCCTGCATTATAATTCTAGCATTTGCATCACTTTTGGGTGTCCTGGTTTCAACAGACATGGTTACATTAGGCATTTCACATTCTTTATCATTATTGTTAAGCATAATAAACTTGTTCTTAACCTTACTGACACCTGCATTCATCTCATTAGTCACATTAGTTAAACCAGCATCACAATTCATGGTTACATTGCATACATTTTCGTACTTGCACGCTTTTATTGCATCTTTAGCTTTAAAGTCCGTGTACTCAAATAGTTGGAACTTCCCCTTTAAATTTTTTGGTTACCTGTCTCCTTTAAGGGAGCCTTCAAATCCGATTGGCCGCTCGATGTCACACGATGCTCCTCCATGTTGACTCGTGGCATGGAGGAGGCCATTTTGATTACAGGTCTGCTGCTTGTGGTGCTGCAGCCATTTTGTGGTCTTGCTGCAGGTAGGCTGTGGTGCTCTTTTCTTCCACAGCGCCACTTCGCCTGATGTGGACCCGATTCATCCAATTCCTGCCCAGCAGCGTGGGACCATCGCCGGCTACAATCCACAGGGGGAGTTTGTGCAACACGCCGCCCTGGGAGACCTGGACGTCTACACTGCCAACGATTTGGATTTTACCTTTGGTATAGGTGAGCAGCTTTGCCTGAACAGGAGACAGTTTTGGTCGAGTGGCAGGATTCCTCCAAATTTTTTAAAAGTCTTTTGGCTCATCACAGACTGGCTCGCCCCTGTGTCGATCTCCATGGAGACTGGGACCCCATCGATGTCCACTTCCATCATCCACGGAGAACTTCCGGTGGAGCAGGTAAAGACTAAAGACTCCATACCCTTCTCCCCGGGTTTGAGCAGCTTCATCTTCATCTGTGTCGGAGCCCCGGTGATTAGCCAACTCATCAGAGAAACAGTGAGTACAGCCTTTTCTGCACATTCTCTGAAGGTGCCCTTTATCTTTGCAGCCCTTGCATGCATAGTCTTTTTAGCGGCACTGGTGGGCCCTGTGGTTTCCTCCACAGCGCCAGCACGGGCAATCTGGTTTGCCCCATGTGGCGGACTCAGGGTTGCGGGACTCGGGGCAGCATTTCTGCTTTTAGAAGTGTCCATGCGGTGTATTGCACTCGCCGGTTTAAAGTCCTGGGTCAGTATTCGCCTGGAGTCGCTGGCCGAAACCATGTAGGCCTGGCTCACTTGAATTGCTTTCTGCAGGGTGACCATGATGTCAGCCAAGAGCAATTTGTGTAGGAGGCCTTTGTGGCCGATTCCGATGACAAATATGTCCCTTAGTGCTTCATTAAGGTGGTCGCCAAACTCACACGGTGCAACTGGTCTTCTTAAATGTGCAGCATACTTGGCAATTTCTTGGCCCTCAGGTCGCCGGTAAGTGTAGAACCGGTGCCTGGCTGTGAGGATGCTTTCTTTTGGTTTTAGTTGTTCCTGTATGATTGTTACAAGTTCCTCAAAGCTCTTGGTGGTTGTTTTCTCCAGGGCTAGTAAATCCCTGACAAGACCATAGATGGTGGGCCCACAACTGCTAAGCAGGATGGCCCTGCATTTGTTTGATAGTGTGGCCGGTGTGTCCCCGTCCAGGTCGTTGGCTATAAAGAAGTGTTCCAATCTTTCCACAAAAGCATCCCAATCTTCCCCCTCTGTAAATTGCTGAAAGTTGCTGAGGTTAGACATGTTGAGCGTGTAGTTCATGATCTCGTATTCCCGTCGCCAGTTGTAGTGTATGTAGGCACCTTTAGTAATGACTCCACGAGGCAGGGTATGGTACTTAAACTGTGCAGACCTGCAGTCCTTTTTGCAGCTCCTGAGTGCTGACAACATGCTGTGAGTTCCCTTTTATACTGGGTAACCTGCTGTGTGCAGGCAACCCCTGGGCCTCCAGCAACAGCACCCGCTGGTGTACCAGTAAGGTGTGTACAGTACAAGGGTACATTCAATGTGGCATAACAGTGTTACAGACATCACACAGTGAACAGGCATGCCTACACAACATATACTGAACCAATCAGGTAATATATAAATAACCCGACATTAATGTAGATCAAATTCACAAAGGTTTGGATGTGATTACCACAATTGTAATTTGTATTTATGTCGTGACTCAAATGCAATAAAATGCCAAAAGGTGCTTCACAGGTGACCAAAAGCTTGGTTAAAGAGGTAGGATTTAAAGAGCGTCTTATAGGAGGAGCGAGAAGTAAAGAGAAGCGAGGTTTAGGGAAAGAATTCCAGAGCTTTGGGTATGGGCAACTGAAGGAGGAGAGCAGAGATCTCGGAGAGTTGTGGAACTGGAGTAAGTTACAGATATAGGGCCCAATTTTGGCCATAACTTGCATCAATTTATTTGGAGTAAGTTGTTTTTTCTGGCGTAAGTTAAAAAATGCTTTTTTCCCCAAAAAAATTTGCTCCAGAGTAAGTCAGCTAGTTTTTTTAGTTCAGTTTTTTTTTCAAAAGGGGTCGTTCCCAGACACTTACACCAGTTTTGGCCATTTATGCTACTTTGGCCAGTTAAAACTTATTCCGAATTGACTTAGGTCAGCGTATGTGGCCAGCTCTGAAAAACATTGCAGGCAGTTAAGAATTCGGTGCAGCTTAATACATTTAAAGCACCAAGACTTGCAAAGTACGAAACAAAGCACAAAAAGTGATAAGCAATCTATCAATAGCAAATAAAAAATAGAAGTCCTACCTTTATGCCAGAATCAAGTTTTTTTTCAAGATCCCTCCCCCGCCATCAAAACATTCTTCCTCTCCCCCCTCTGTGGATTTTGATGACCGGGGGGCAGTGCTGTGTGGTGAGGCCAGGTTGGTGGAGGACCTTTCTCTTACGGATGTTTAGTGTAAGGCCCATGCTTTCGTACGCCTCCGTGAAGGTATTGGCGATGGCTTGGAGTTCGGCCTCTGGGTGTGCGCAGACACAAGCACGTCAGCATACTCTAGTACTATCAGCAAGGGCAGACATTGATGACGAGGTCCAACACCACTTCCAGTGTGTCAGCATAGCCTTCGGTCACCTGAGGAAGAGAGTGTTTGAAGACCAGGACCTCAAATCTGGCATCAAGCTTATGGTCTACAGAGCAGTAGTGATACCTGTCCTCCTATATGGCTCAGAGACGTGGACTATATACAGCAGATATCTCAAAGTGCTGGAGAAGTACCACCAGCGCTGCCTCCGCAAGATCCTGAAAATTCACTGGGAGGATAGACGCACCAACGTCAGTGTTCTTGCTCAGGCCAACATCCCCAGCATTGAAGCACTAACCATGCTCAACCAGCTCCGTTGGGCAGGCCACATCGTCCGCATGCCTGACACGAGACTCCCTAAGCAAATGCTCTACTCAGAGCTCTGGCACAGCAAGCAAGCCCCAGGTGGGCAGAGGAAATGTTTCAAGGACACCCTCAAAGCATCCTTGATAAAGTGCAACATCCCCACCAACACCTGGGAATCCCTGGCCCAAGACCACCCAAAGTGGAGGAAGAGCATCTGGGAGGGCGTGGAGCACCTCGAGTCTCGTCGCCGAGAGCATGCAGAAATCAAGTGCAGACAACAGAAGGAGCGTGTGGCAAAACAGGCTCCCCCCCCAACCCTTTCCTTCAACCACTGTCTGCCCCACCTGTGACAGAGGCTTTAATTTCCATATTGGACTGTATTGGAGTCACCTGAGAACTCACTTTTAGAGTGGAAGCAAGTCTTCCTCAATTTTGAGGGACTGCCTATGATGATGATGATGGTGGTGGGATATAACATTTGAAGATGAATTCACTGACCTTCACCACTCATGTGAGGTCATTGAACTTTTTGCTGCACTGCATCCAGGTTCTTGGGGCTTGACTTCTGACATTGACCGCCACAGCTACCTGCTCCCACAGCCTTCGCAGAGTTTGTCTAGAGGGCCTCTGGGCCCCTGTGGATAGAAAACTTCTCTCTTCCTCTACACCTCCTCCACCAAGTCCTCTAGTACAGAACCTGAGAACCTTGAAACATGCTCTCTCCCCTGTTGCACCATAATTCAATGTTCTTCCAGGTCAGATTCTCTTCCCCAGCCACTATAGCACCTGCTTCAGCCAGAACGCCCTTCACTTTTAAGAGGTGCAGGCTGGCTTTAACTGCTGCTCACTTGTCACAAAATTGGCCCCTACTCATGCATGCAACATTTAGCATTCAGCGCTGGGCTGCACGCTAAAATCATTTAAATTAGCAGACAGCACCAAGTTTGCGGGCTGCTTGCACCAGACTCAACGGAGGTAGGCTAATGGCGCATCGCGATACCTGTGCTCCTTTTCGGGGACTATCGAATTTGGTTTCTTTGGTCCGTTGCATATTCAGAATTCCATTTTGTCTAAAACTAATTGGCTCCTTTGAATCAGAAATGGATCAAACTTGAATTTTTGCTAGTGAAATTGAAAACGTTTCAGAAACTGTTATAATTTGGTCTAATGCTGAGCAATGAACAAAAGAACATAGGAAATAGGAGCAGGAGTAGGCAATTTGGCCCCTCGAGCCTGCTCCGCCATTCAGTAAGGCCATGGCTGATCTGATCTTGGCCTCAACACCACTTCCCTGCCCACTCCCCATACTGCTCCCCATAATGAACTCCTATGAGCTCTGGCATTGTCTCATGGTGTGTTAGAGTGGTCGGAGTGAGACTGCAAATGGCATAGTTCTGTATTTGGCAAATTTGGTCATTGACACTGAAATACAAATCTTACCTAAATATAATGCAGCAATTATTATTCTCACCCATGGAATATGCAATGCTGGTCCAAATATTTGTCATTTATTCTTTTAACATTCGACCTTTTAAACACGGTTTGTAATAAACCATTGTCACCAAAACCAGCTGTAAGGGTTCATTCTCTTACTGTTGTTACTATACTAAATAGGGCCACATTTGGAAAGAAAAGACAGAGATGGAGAAAAGAATGAACAAGTGAAAAAGAGCAGCAGACGTTTCATTTCCACGTATTGAACAGCAGCAGCACATTCCAGTAGGTTCAGACACTTTCCAGATGGCTTGGAAAATATCTCCTATTGGGATTTCACATTTTAAAATACCAGATTTATATTACATGCATGGACATTAATACCCAGTGTTAAACCAATGTGCATTCCTGAGCAGTGCATTAGTGGCATTTATTTATTTAATCAAAGATAGTTTAACTGGGTGGCGAAGATGGCAGATTTAATACAGGGCTATTTGACTTTCTAACTACGAACACTGAGGCATAAACGCTCCTCGAGCCTCTTTTGTCATTTATAGGGCCTTGCAAATTCACCCATAAATGATATTAATGAGTTCACCCATGGCTTAGTATGAAAATGCACTAGTTATTGAATCTTAAGGCCCAGTGGGGATAAGGGGTTATGGGGAGCGGGCGGGGAAGTGGAACTGATCAGATCAGTCATGATCTTATTGAATGGCGGAGCAGGCTCGAGGGGCCAAATGGCCTACTCCTGCTTCTATTTCTTATGTTCTTATGTTCTTAGTAAAGTCCCAAATTAATTCTGGAATCTGTTCATTGATCTCAGCCAAGACAACAGCGGGGTAAAATAATTGGCCTCAAGATGCCCAGATTGCGGAAGGGGAGTGATGGCGGATGGGGTGGGTGGGGGCGCCAATGGCTTGCTGGTGATCCCTGCTGGAAGGAGCATGAATTGCACAGTTGTGGACTTCAAGTTAAGACAATACCTCCATGACTGATCAGCCTATTAAAGCTCACACATAAAGAATGGCCATAAATAAATAAAAGCAGATCTGCAGACTAAAAATACATGAAGGTACAATAAAAAGCATCTAATAGACTATGACTTCTTACATCTAGAAAATAAAAAGATTAACGGTAGAAATATAGTATCGCCCTGTTTGGGGGCGGTAACAGTTGGGCGGCGCGAGACGTAGCACGAGGCGCTGAAATCTAACCCCTCTCCAAAAATTCAGGTTACCATCCCGGAAGGAAGTGGAGCACTAAGTCAAGCGCTCCACTTCCTTCCTGGGACACTAACGGGGTGGACGTGCAATGCTGCCACATCCGAGGGGCCCTACCTTCACGTAAAGGGAAGGCCCCACGCTGCCGGCTGTGTAAGATGGGATCTACCTGGACCACCATGGAGCGGGAGGTGCCGGGCTGAGCGATCGCGGCCAGGACCCCATGAAGAAAACGGATCACAGCCCACCTCGCCTTTAATTTTTGCCCCAGTAGAGGCCGGCCGCCCAAGCCGTGTCTCCTGCATCTGCCGGTATATTCGCCCGGTATATTCGCCCGGCGCTGCTGCAGGGGGCGAAAGTGAATTTCAGGTCCAGGGCGTTAACGAGCGACATGCGCGGCGATGACGGCACGATCTCCGTCCACAGGTGATCAGGCGCAAAGCCATAGCGCCGTCACTACACCCCCGCCCAATATGGCGGGAGTCGTTAACAGCACCGTGCCTGGTTGGTAACTCATTTATGCCCCGTTAGTGCTCCCCAAGGGCTAATGGGAGGCGCGATTGAGTTGAATTTCTAGCCCTAAGTTACTGGCAATGCAAATAGTGAAAAGTTTACAAATTTCACTCCAGAATAACGAAAGGCTAACTTTGCGAAATGCACTGAAATCCTTAATAGCAAAGACTGTTTTGGTGCCATCTTAACGCTCTCAGGATTCCACAGATATTTCTGCATCCAAATTAATGCAGTATTTTTATTATGTTAATTTTTCTCCTATCCTTTCTGGTTCCTGTATACCGCACACTATTCCACAAGCAAGCAGCTACTCTACACTGGCCCAAATATTCCCTGGCAACCTGTCACTCAGAGGCAAATGCACAGAGATCACAATACACAGAACAATGAAGTACATAGACACATAGAAATATAGAAAATAGGTGCAGGAGTAGGCCATTCGGTCCTTCGAGCCTGCACCGCCATTCAATATGATCATGGCTGATCATGCAACTTCAGTACCCCATCCCTGCTTTTTTTCCATACCCCTTGATCCTTTTAGCCGGAAGGGCCACATCTAACTCCCTTTTGAATATATCTAACGAACTGGCCTCAACAACTTTCTGTGATAGAGAATTCCACAGGTTCACAACTCTCTGAGTGAAGAAGTTTCTCCTCGGTCCTATATGGCTTACCCATTATCCTTAGACTGTGTCCTCTTATTCTGGACTTCCCCAACATCGGAAACATTCTTCCTGCATCTAACCTGTCCAATCCTGTCAGAATTTTATATGTTTCTATGAAATCCCCTCTCATTCTTCGACATTCCAGTGAATATAAGCCTAGTCGATCCAGTCTTTCTTCATACGTCAGTCCTGCCATCCCGGGAATCAGTCTGGTGAACCTTCACTGCACTCCCTCAATAGCAAGAATGTCCCTCCTCAGATTAGGAGAGCAAAACTATACACAATATTCAAGGTGTGGCCTCACCAAGGCTCTGTATAACTGCAGTAAGACCTCCCTGCTCCTATACTCAAATCCTCTCGCAATGAAGGCCAACATGCCATTTGCCTTCTTCACCGCCTGCTGTACCTGTATGCCAATTTTCAATGACTGATGTACCATGACACCCAGTTCTTGTTGCACCTCTCCTTTTACTAATCTGTCACCATTCAGATATTAATCTGCCTTCCTGTTTTTACCACCAAAGTGGATAACCTCACATCATAAAACTGCATCACCCACAAATATAAAATTTATCAGAAAGGAATCAAATCAGATCCGAGGGAATATTCACTCATTTCTCAAAGCTGAATTTTAAATATTCTACATTAGCAATTCAGCAAAATCATTTTTCCGTTTGTTTTTGAAGTAGGTACATGACAGAAAGTGCTTGAATATTTAAATTACAAATGATATTTAATACTCACGGGGTCAATTGAACTATGATACAAATATGTAAGGAGGAGCCATGAGAGTTTATAAATATGTGCAGGTTCCTCTAAATAAGGATGGACTTTACTTCCAATGGGAAATGCTAATTATTGGCAGGGCAAAACAATGCTGTTTAACAGAAACTAGAAAAGAGTTTTACATTTTTACTGATAATCATCATACCTTCCTAATCCTCATCCTCATCCCCATCTTCATCCCAATCTCCATTCCCATCCCCATTCCCATCATTATCCTAATCTCCATCATCATCCCCAAACCTCATCCTCATCCCAATCTCCATTCCCATCCCATTCCCATTCAATCTCCATCCCCATCATCATCCTCATCCCAATCTCCATCCTCATCCTCAACGTCATCGCCATCCCCATCCTCATCCCAATCCTCAACCCTATCCTAATCCCCATCTCCATCTCCATAAGGTCAGCCATGGCTCAGTGGGTCGCACTCTCATGTCAGAGTCACAAGGTTGTGGGTTCAGGTCCCACTCCACAGACTTGAGCACATATATCTAGGCTGAGGGAGTGCTGCACTGTTAGAGGTGACGTCTTTCAGATGGGACGTCTGCTCTCTCAGGTGGACATAAAAGATCCCATGAAACTATTTTGAAGAAGAGCAGGGGAGTTATCCCCAGTGTCCTGGCCAATATTTATCCCTCAATCAACTTCAATAAACAACAGATTATCTGGTCAGTATCACATTGCTGTTTGTGGGAGCTTGGCTGCCACCTTTCCTACATTAAAACAGTGACTACACTTCAAAAAATACTTCATTGGCTGTAAAGCACTTTGGGGCATCCGGTGGTCATGAAAGGCGCTATATAAATGCAAGTCCTTCTTTTCTTTTTTGAGCCCCATCCTCATTCCATCATGCCACTGGCAGCTGAATCGTGTGATGATCCACTGCCTGAAACCAGAAGGTTATAAGTCTATAACATGGCGGAAGAAAGACAAACTATTAAGCGTATAGAGTGTATTACTTGACTAGCTACCACTGAAATTCCATCACGTAGCCATATGCCAGTAAACACTATATCAAACCTTTCTCCATGCTGCCAGTCTGCAGTGATGTACAGCTCGGCTGGAACTCTGGGACACGCATCAGTAGACAAGTTAATTTGATTGTTTGTCTATGAAATTTTTAATATCGATTTGTGTAGGGAATCTTAAATCCGTGCACATCCATTCACGGTTAGGTCTATGACAGTGCTTTCCTTTTGCATATTATTACCGTTGCTTGTTTACATTATTTGAAACCCTGGGCTTCAAATGGGTTCTGAGAGGAGTGTAAAGTGATGCCAACCTAATCAGAAATTCCATTCAGATCTGGATTCTGCATTTATGACTGGCAACACAGTTACTGATTAATTATCTCAGAGACTCAAAGCTACACATCTGTGTGAAAACATAAAAGCTTCTTACTTCACTGGCATCGTGATATATTCTGTTCGATGCAGATACGTCAGCACAAATAACAGATTATTCTCAGGTGACAGCATGTTTTCATTTCATAACCACCATGCACCAACACAGCTCAGACTACGATTATCTCAGTTATTCACATATTTTTCTCCTAATACCATCTTTGATAGCTGTGGCTCAGTGATAGCACTCTCACCTCTAAGTCACAATGGTTGTGGATTCAGGCCCCACTACAGAAACTTGAGCACAAAATCTAGTCTGACACTCCAGGCAGACGTAAAAGATCCCATGAGATTATTTTAGAGCAGGTGAGTTATTCCCAGTGACCTAGCCAAAATGGATCCCTCAACCAACATCACCGAAACAGATTAACTGCTCATTATCACATTGTTTCTTGTGGGATCGAGCTATGTGCAAAATGGCTTCGGCATTTCCTACATTATAGCAGTGACCACATTTAAGAAAAACTTGCATTTATATAGCCACTTTCACAACCCCAGGATGTCCCAAAGCATTTTACAACCAATGAAGTACTTTGGAAGTGTTGTAAGGTAGGAAATTCGGCATCCAATTTGCGCACAGCAAGTTCCCCAACAGCAATGTGATAATGACCTGATAATCTGTTTTAGTGATGTTGATCGAGGGATTAATATTGGCCAGGACACCAGGGAGAACTTCCCTGCTCTTCTTAGAGCACCTGAGAGGGCAGACGGGTCCTCAGTTTAACGCCTCATCCAAAAGATGTCTCCTCTAACAGTGTTGCACTCCCTCAGTACTGCACTGAGTGTCAGCCTAGATTTTTGGTGCTCAAGTCTCTCGAGTACTTCAAAAGTACTTCAAATGTGGTTAACCGGCTGTAAAACACTTTGGGATGTCCTAAGGTCATGAAAGGTGCTATATAAATGCAAATCTTTCTGTTTCTTTTTGATAATGAAACTTAATGTTTTGCATTTCTTTTATATTCTTTGATACCTTCACATACTGCAAATGTTTGAGCTGTGTTTAGTAGGAATATTGAGAAGGTTTATTCAACTGGAAACACCAAAACTCCAGCCATGAGGGAGGGGAGATGGGTCGGGCTGGGGAATGAGCAACTTCTACCTCTCTTGAAATAGTGTTGTCAGGTGGCTCAAGTGACAGAAGCTGAACTTCCATGATTGAAGCATGTGGTGTCAATGTTCCCACTTGTCAGACACCTCACCCAGCGAGGAGTGACAAAAAAACCCCACATAATTGCAGGTTGCTAAACAAGTGGTTTGAAAATGCGAAATTATGGCAATGATTCAGCAGTGAATCTGCTCACTCCAGCTACATTTCTACTGTGATGAGAAAATATCAAGCATAGTCCTATTCGTGGCATTTTCTACAGCGAAGAGGGGAAAATCAGAAGGCAAGTCAATCCACGCATTTGCGTACCCCTAGTGACAGATTGCAGTTTATTGAACTTATATTATGGATTATTTCTATCCTGTGTTATGGAACATTTTAACCTTGTAAGATTTTATTTGGAATATTGCATCCAATTTTGGACAAATAAGGCCCCAGATCTTCGGAGGCCCAGCGGCAAGGTCTCAACGTAAGTTGGGGAGGAGGACAGCAGAGTGGGTCAGATATTCAGCTGGGTTCCAGCTCAGGCTGTTAGTTTTCATCGGGGCCTGTTTGGGCCGACCTTGTGTAGACCCCGAACATGCTGCATAATATCAGAGGGAGCAGAGCCAGGTGGTAGGTATCTCCAATCTGGGAATTTCCTTGGCCCTAGCCTCTCTAGCGACTTGGATGCCAGGATAAACCTGGCGTATAGGCCAGCTCAATGTAAGTAGGGCCCGCTTGGGAATCCAGGTCCAGATCCTGGCTTGGACTGCTCTCTAAAAATCCTAGCAGCAGTAGTCTTCTCGGCTCTCTTATAAAGGGAGGTGATTTGTGCAGCCAAATGGCTGGTGGTGGCATCAACCATGAGAGTGCTGGCCAGCACTGCTTTATCAGCCCTCCATCCCACCCCCCCACGGGCATCCGAATGGTGCAGGTGCCCATCACCACTATTTAATTAAGGTGACCTTCTCCCAATCCTGGACACTCTGGTGGGGTCAGGAATGAAGGTTACTGGTGCTTGCTCTAACACACAACCACTCGCAGAGCTGTGCCGGGGATTTTCAACGCCCCTTCAAAAGCATATACTGCACTGAATATGTTCGTAGAAGATTGGCAAGGGTGATGCCAGGATTCTCCATTCTAAACAAATAGGGGCCTAAATTGATGGATTTACTGCCCACTGGGATCAGCCAACATTGCTCTCTGGGTCGCGCCCAGTGCCAGTTTGCACTTGGGCTGGAGCGGGGGTGGGGGGGGCAGGGGAGAACCGCTGGGAGCCACCCGCTGACGTCAGCGGACTGCCAAGTGGCGCAAGTGACCTGCCGCCCGCTGAGCTGCCAGATTGGTGGGGCGGGAGTCAGCGGGAGCCGGGGGAAGGTCCACTGCGAGGAGGCTGGTCTAACCCCCAAGGTAAGTTTAAAAACCTGACAAAAAAGGTTAATGAACTTCTTAATACTTTTTTTTCACAGCGACTTACCTTAATGGGTTCCCCTGAAGGTCTTCCGGGTAATTTTATTTTAGCAACAGGGAGATTATATATAGTACATAATACTATACCTTCCATAGGAAACCAAAATATTATCACTGCTAAGCATCTATCGAGTCTGAGGAGACTGGTCGTCTCTAATTCGAACATAACCATTTGAACACCGTATTCTTTGTGTCACAGTTTTAATCACATAACCATATACATTTTTAGACACATTTAGTTTCTAACAGTCCCCACCTTGAGAGGGAGAAAACTCCATTTCCAATCATTTTTATTTGAACGTCTTCGACCCTCCCTGGGTCTGACTCCATCCTGAGTGGCACCTGGGCGGCAAGAGCCTTTGCCGCCGAGATTGGGAGCTCCCGCCCACTCCCGCCCAGATTGACGGGGTATGTCGCTCGGTTGCTGCCAGCCCAACTTTTAAATGATTTTCATCAACTTCCTGCCCAAAGTGCCGCCCAGTCTCTCCGCTGCCATCGGTGGCCTTTTGGGCGGCACATGGGCAGGACTTGGCCTTCACCAAGTTCGGCTCCATTAATGGCATCCTTCTATTCAGAGTGGACCAATATCTGCCTCCTGTGAGTGATATTTTGCTTTTCTACTACAGGTCTCTTTCACCAATGGGAGGGAGTAAAATATGGTGAAAAACAGCCGGGGTAACTTTAACCGAGCGATGATGTAAAGCGGGCGATATTGCATTGGCTGTCCATCACACACCACGCCCAATTTTCCCTTTCATTGACTTCAGTAGAAAAGAAAATCGGGTGGAGCGTATATTGGGCGGATAATTCAACATCGTCCGTTTTTCACCATTGCCTAAAATTAAAATAACCTCCACTGGATCAAAACACACTTTCCCTTCATGTTGCTCCACTCATTTTTAGACATATGGCGGATCCCTTTGACATTGCTGGAACAGAAGCAGAATAGCAGGGATGTGTGGGCTGGTGGAGACCACGTTAATTAGTCAGCGTTACTTTGCATGTCGTGCATATAAAAGCTGTCACTGGTTTAAAAAAAGCAAAGACCAAAACGGCAGCTTTTCTCTAAATCCATTTTCCCTTAATTTACAGCATTTATAGTGATAAATAGGAGTTGAATCACTTCACTTTTAATGGTACTTCAGCTCATTTGCCACCAGAAGCAAGGTATTAAATTCTGATCACAGGGCGTTGAAAACAAATTCAAGCCTCAAGTGAAGCTATAGATTAGGGAAAGTAACATCAGCACAAAGTCGTAGATATATAGACTATGCTATCATCTAACAGGGACAAATCCATGGCAATTAACTCATTTAAAAGGAGCTTAATGAATAGCAATCTAGAAATAAAAAATCTCCCAAATGTGGCAACTGATTGAAGGCTATGACTATCTAATCGGGCTCTCTATTCATGAAGAATCCCCAAGAACAGATGGCAGTGGAAACTAACTGCTGTATCAGGATAGCATTAATTAGTGTACTGAGGCACACGATTGCAACAGATAGTGGGAGTGATTTTAACTGTACCCTCCAGGCAAACACCAGGTGGGCAGGCAGTTATAATCGCCCAGGTTACATACCCACCCTGCAGCCGGCAGGCGCTGACCCACCCTGAGTTACACCTGCTCTCTGAGCTGCAGGCAAGGACACCCGATGCCAGCGGAGTCCTTTATTAGCATATGCCTATTGGATCCCGGTTACGTCAGCGGGACCCGACTGCGATTTTCACTCGGTGGCCTGAGCGGGAAGCGGCTGAGAGTTTCCCGCCACACCACCCCGGTGATGAAGAGGGTCCGGAAGAGCTCTAAAAAGGTAAGTTTTAAATTTGTTGTTTACTTTCTTTGTGAAAGGAATGCTGAGGCCTGACCTGCCGCGACCTCACATCCCGCAATAGCGGAGACACCCGTGGGACGAACCAGCAGCCAATCCCTGCACTGAACGGGGTCAATTGTCCGGGGGGTCAGCGGGCACGATCAGTGGCGAGTCAGGTTGAAAAGTGTTTCTTTTTGGCAGCGGGTCGGGATCCCGCTGTCAACCTGCCTCCACGCGCCTTTCCCAGGGGCTAGACTTTCGGCACATCATCGCCCATTTATCACCCATTTAGCGCCCATATAAGCGCTGAGATTCAGGCTATCGCCCATATTTGATGAAAAGTGGAAACTAGCGCCCGATTATAGCCCATTTATTGCCGGCCCAACTTTCGGCACACATGAATGAGCTACATCGCCCGGCCTAATTAAAAAATATATATATGACACCATCCTCGTGCAAGGCCGAGAATAGTGCTTATAATGGAAACTTGCGCCCAATTATCGCCCAGATTATCGCCGAGCGCTACTTTCGGCATTTCGCCCACAATTTGCCGAAATGATCACTGGCCGAAAAAGACGCTGAAGAAAAGCTGCAATCACCTGACCTTAACTCGGCGCTACTCGGCGCTACTCGGCACTACGGACACCATTTTGAATGTCGGAGGATCTGTACTGAAAGGTTGCTTCAAGTGCTTGTGAATAGAATCAATTTCTGAGTGATTTTAAGAGCCTTTTTGACTCTTGCCAATCATCTAATCACATTTCTATCTGTTGAGCATAAATTAAGGGCATTTATAGCAATATACAGTGATGGGGCCTGTAATTTCTCAATCACTAATCACATGCTGCAGAATAGAGATGGGAGAAGGTAAATTGAAGAGAATTATGTGCCCAATCAAAGAGGTGACAGACTGCTGAGGAGGAGGAGACGTTACACCCAACGCACTTACAGGGATAAGCGATCATTCCTGAACTTGTCCGATAACATGTGCGTTAGGAGGCTGCGCTTCACAAAGGAGGTTATCAGTGAGATATGCCAGCTAATTAAGGGAGATCTGCAGCCTACCAGCACAATCAGGACCACACTGCCCGTTGAGGTTAAGGTTACTGTGGTACTTTCCTTCTACGTATCTGGCTCCTTTCACACTTCAGCTGGCCACACATTCGTCAGGTGACTGAAGCCCTTTACGCACGCAGGATGGACTTTATAAGCTTCCCTGTGACCAGGGAGGCACAGACTGAGAGGGCTTTAGGTTTATCACGAATAGCAAACCTCCCCAAGGTGCAGGGAGCAATAGACTGTATGCACATCGCCCTGCGAGCACCTTTACAGGATGCAGAGGTGTTTCAGAACCGAAAGGGATTCCACTCCCTGAATGTGCAGCTCGTTGTCGACCACAAGCAAATAACCATGGCAGTAAATGCAAATTTTCCAGGCAACATCTATGATGCACACATCTTGCATGAGAGCACTGTCTCTGACCCGTTTAAGAGTCTGCCCCAAGGTCACGGTTGGATGCTGGGGGATAAAGGATATGGCCTTGCCAGCTGGCTCATGACCTCCCTGCATAAGCCCCAGATGGAAGCCGAGAAGCGCTACAATGAAAGCCATGTCGCTACACGCAATATCGTCAAAAAGACAATTGGAGTGCTTAAGCAATGCTTCAGATGCCTGGACCACTCAGGAGGCAACCTACAATAACACCCTGAGCAGGTCGCTGAGTTTATTGTGGTGTGCTGTAATGTAACTCCACTTTTTAAAAAAGGAGGGAGAGAGAAAACGGGGAATTATAGATCGGTTAGCCTGACATCAGTAGTGGGGAAAATGCTGGAATCAATTATTAAAGATGTAATAGTAGTGCATTTGGAAAGTAATGACAGGATCGGTCCAAGTCAGCATGGATTTATGAAAGGGAAATCATGCTTGACAAATCTTCTAGAATTTTTTGAGGATGGATAAGGGAGAACCAGTGGATGTGATGAATTTGGACTTTCAAAAGGCTTTTGACAAGGACCCACACAAGAGATTAGTGTGCAAAATTAAGGAACATGGGATTGCGGGTAATGTATTGACGTGGATAGAGACAGGAAGCAAAGAGTGGGAATAAACAGATCCTTTTCAGAATGGCCTGCAGTGACTAGTGGGGTACTGCAAGGTTCAGTGCTGGGACCCCAGCTATTTACAATATATATCAATCATTTAGACGAAGGAATTGAATGTAATATCTCCAAGTTTGCAGATGATACTAAGCTGTGAGGAGGATGCTAAGAGGCTGTAGGGTGACTTGGACAGGTTAGGTGAGTGGGCAAATGCATGGCAGATGCAGTATAATGTAGATAAGTGTGAGGTTATCCACTTTGGTGGCAAAAACTGGAAGGCAGATTATTATCTGAATGGTGACAGATTAATAAATGGGGAGGTGCAACGAGATCTGGGTGTCATGGTACATCAGTCATTGAAAGTAGGCACGCAGGTACAACAGGCAGTTAAGAAAGCAAATGGCATGTTGGCCTTCATAGCGAGGGGATTTCAGTACAGGAACAGGGAGGTCTTGCTACAGTTGTACAGGGCCTTGGTGAGACCACACCTTGAGTATTGTGTACAGTTTTGGTCTCCTAACCTGAGGAAGGACATTCTTGCTATTGAGGGAGTGCAGCGAAGGTTCACCAGACTGATTCCCGGGATGGCAGGACTGACATATGAAGAAAGACTGGATCGACTAGGCTTATATTCACTGGAGTTTAGAAGAATGAGAGGGGATCTCATAGAAGCTTATAAAATTCTGATGGGATTGGACAGGTTAGATGCAGGAAGAATGTTTCCGATGTTGGGAAAGTCCAGAACCAGGGGTCACAGTCTAAAGATAAGGGGTAAGCCATATAGGACCGAGCTGAGGAGAAACTTTTTCACCCAGAGAGTTGTGAATCTGTGGAATTCTCTACCACAGAAAGTTGTTGAGTCCAGTTCGTTGGATATATTCAAAAGGGAGAAAGGGAGTTAGATGTGGCCCTTACGGCTAAAGGGATCAGGGGGTATGGAGAGAAGGCAGGAGTGGGGTACTGAAGTTTCATGATCAGCCATGATCATATTGAATGGTGGTGCAGGCTCGAAGGGCTGAATGGCCTGCTCCTGCATCTATTTTCTATGTTTCTATTTTTCTATGTGCTGCATGTTGCATAACCTAGCTATCAGGAAAGGACAACAATTGCCAGATGGGACCGCCGGTCCACCTCAGGAGAGAGGGGAGGCGGGAGAGGAGGACGAGGAGGAGGAGGTCAAGGACCTCAGGGAGGACAATCAGCCTGGCGATGAATCCATGCCCCCATTCCTCCCCCCCTCCCCCCGCCCCCATCCTGAAACACTGGAAAAGCCCCGTGATAGTTACACAGCTGCAAAACTGTTGTGTCAGCTGCTCATAAATGAACGTTTTGTGTGAACTTACATTGGTGACAGTTACAGTTGCATTACGTTTCATCCTTGCCTGGCCTGGCCATGGCCATTGTTTCCAACCATTGTATTGATGTTTTACCGCACGTTATTAAAAGACACTTCAAGTCAATTGTAAAGTTCAATAAAAATGTTTAATAATTGAAGACGAATGTGCAAATTTTTTAAACACCCCCCAACCCCCAATAGTCAACAACATTTGTAACACAACAATATAACAACACCCTCCCACCATCCCCAACAGTGAACATTCAACAACAATTTATTTTTAACAACAACAATAACTATGTACAGCCCCCACCTCCCTACCTGCGGCTACGCTTCCCTCCTGCACCTTGACCCCCCTTGTAGTAACCTCCCGTTTAACTCCCTGAGTAATGGGACAAAGACGTCTTGCAGCAGGGAACCTCACGGCATGCTGCTGTGGTGGGCGTGACGTCGACAGAATGACCTCAGTGGCTGGAGGAGAAGACGTTTCCAAAGAAACTTCTTCCGAGTCAGAAGGAAGTTCTTCTTCCTGACCCGCGTCTGTCGTGTTGCTTGGTGGGACGGCACCTTGGGGTGCAGTGCCGCCTCCCGACACTATCGCAAGCCGCAAGGCACGGACAGCGTCGGTCGTTCGTCCCATTGCCAGAATTATCCACTCCATGCCCTCCGTTATTCGTGCAGACAGTGTGGCAGTGTTTTTGGTCAACCCACCAAGCGCCTGGGGGAGCTCTCGATCTATGTTGACACTCGCTTTTGTCAGTGAGACCTCATTTGGATCTGCCCGTCGCAGCACGTGCCTACCTCGCCGACTCAACCTCCGCGGGGTCGGTGTGGGCACTAGACGCCTTGGAGTGGCCTGCTGCAAAGACGCTTGGCCCCGCTACTTCATCTGTGAATGATGACATGGCCGCAGGTACCACAGATGACAAGTGCTCATCTTCCTCCTCCTCGGTTGTTTTGTCTTCTGCACCCTTGGTGATGACCACCTGCAGCGGTAAAAGGATTGGTACAGGGGCCTCCCTTAGCGCCTCGGGAGTCTGAATAGCTGCAAAACATAATTGAGGTTATTAGAAGAGAAGGGTAGACATGAGAATACTTGTGCTGCGCTGGCATATGTACGAGGAGCAACAATACTGCAATAAATGTGAACAAGCGACGTTACATATGATTAACCTGAGAGTACAGAAGTTGCATGCATAACATTACATCATTCATATATTATAATGAAATGCCATTAAATTACTTTAAATTACCACTGGTTTACCAGTGCTTTACACATTACTACACCACCACGGGTGGCAGAACAATTGTGGGTGCCCGCTAGTGCTGCGGCACGTTCCTCCAAGTCCGTGAGCAGGCCCTCCTCTGGTGCGCTTCTGCTCCGCCCGATTATTAGATATCTTCCTTTGCAAACGTGACAAGAGCATGGCATAAGCTAATTGACAGGGTACTATTATGGAAACACAACGGATATTGTAATCCACAATTAGTCACCCCACATTCTATTCTTAACATTAACACAATGGATGCATAGTTATATCATCTACGTTCAGAGAAAATATTTAATAAGATCGTGTTTAGGAACTAATGCTTGACACCAAACATCTCACGTAAAATTTCCAGGAAAGGTCCCATCCATAGTCAATTTTAATTAAGTGCTGTTCAGAGGGTGCCTGAGGGGAGGTAGGCAGTTTATTTGAATCGATGGAGGTCCCTCAGGAGGGAATCAAGACCGCTGGTGAGCTCGGCAATGATAGGAGTGAAATGGGAGGGGGCACCGTGTCCATGGGCTGTACTTGGAAACCTCTGTGTGGCCGGAGCTAATGTCCCAAAGTGT
Source organism: Pristiophorus japonicus (assembly GCF_044704955.1). Lineage (NCBI taxonomy): Eukaryota > Metazoa > Chordata > Chondrichthyes > Pristiophoridae > Pristiophorus > Pristiophorus japonicus. Next base: position 131,513,617 of record NC_091991.1, on the reverse strand, counting down.
CCCAAGGCAGACAGTGAGCCAGGGCAGCTCTCCCCCAGTCCAGGCTGGGACACTGCGTGAGTGACAGCAGCTGGAGAGAATCACACAGTCTGGGTAAAGGTGATCGGACCCCTCAGCTTAATTACAATCTGGCACATTTACTTTCTAATTAATTCAGTGGATCATTAAAATTTAAAATGTAATAATTTTATACTTACTTTTGCCAAAGCAACCAGGCTGTTCCAACTCTTGCGGCACTGGTCTGCCTCATGCCTATTGTGGGCCACTGAGGATACAATCTCTGTGATATCGCCCCATATTTTCTGGTAGGTACGGGGGATAAGTTTCCCACACCCACCCCAGGTTAACTGTCCCCAATGACTTTAAATCTCATTTATGAGGGCCTCATTAGCTTCATCGGAAAATGCCTTAGCCCTACTCCTCCCTGACAGCTCCTCCTCATGGACACTTGTATCAGACGGCATAGCTCCAAGATTTAAGAATAAACACTCCAATTACAACTATCCAACGCAATACTCAAACCAACTCTGATCACTGCTCCTCTTTCTCTCTTCTCTCTCTCCCTCTCTTTGACTGTTCTGAGCATGCGCAAATGAGTCTAAAGCTCCCGAATCGCAGGAAAACTTTGTTGCTAAAAAAAAACCGCGCATGCGCAGAACGGCCTTTGCTATGGACGCCAGCCTTGCACGACTGAATACATCACTAAGGCCCATTTCACATCGTTAAGGCCATCGCACAAAATAAAAAGCCGAAACTAGCGATATTTAAAATGGGCGATATTCCAGCGATCCTGAAAAATAAGTAAACACTAAAGCCGGAAATTTTGGGCGATAGCGATCATAGTGGAAAGTCTAGCCCCAAATGTCGGGTCTGTCAGTGCTGAACAGACCCAACACGCAGCGGCAGGAAAGGCAATTGAAATCATTAGTGACTTGTTTACAGCATCTTAACAATGTCTTTTTCCAAGCTTTTTGAATTCGACAAGTCACCCACAGGTTTCCCGCTGTGCCTGGACCTCGTCAGTGAAGCTGAGGTGGGAGGTCATAGGCCTTTGTTTCAGCTGATGAGTTGACAGCTTCAAATGTCAAGTCACAGCTCCCAGCTGATTCAGATATCTTCCCTTAAGTACTAGCGTCTCTAAACTCCATTACTACTACAGATTCACAATCCTGCAAGTCTTTACACAAGTCTCCATCCAATCTGACCTCATTACCTCTCCCGCCATTGACAGATCATTTCTGCCATCTCTACTTCACTTGTCATCTAATCCATCAACATCGGTGTCCTTTATACTGTCTCACATTAGTCCTCAGAATCTCACCATGATCAGCACCAACAGCAGCATCACCAGGCACACCAGCAGCACCAACAATAACACCGACCTTCTCCACAATCATCTGATGCTGCACAGGAACGAGGGCATCAGTGCCTGACCACATTGCTGCCCGGGATGCCAAGGATGGCCTCACCATGGGCACATTTATTTCATTTGACACTGTACATCCTGGCTGTCACATGATGTGCCAGGTTGGCACCACCCCACACTAACACCATACCCAAGCCTTTCCTTTCACAATAACAAAGTACTACGGACACTGGAATCTGGAAAAAAACAGAAAATGCTGGAAATCTCAGCAGGTCAGGCAGCATCTGTGGAGAGAGAAATCGAGTTAACGTTTCGGGTCGAGCCTGACCTGCTGAAATTTCCAGCATTTTCTGTTTTTATTCCATTCCTTTCACACTCATCAGCATTGCGGGTGGTACCCTTATATCTCACCATTCACTGCAACTCAATAAGCCACTTCCAAAGGTGCACACAAATCTGTCCAAGAATGCAAAGTGTTGAAAATAAAGATTTCAATGTTTGACAGCACATTAACAGAAACTTCACATGAACGTTGGCTAAAACCGTTGGTATAATTGGACTAGGATGAGGGTGAGTGTGAGGGGTGGCTAGTGAGATAGGGAGGTGATAATATGATAGGTAGGGATGGGTGAAAGTGCAAGGTAAGTTGGTGTGAGTAAAGATGTGCAGGAGTAGGGTAGGGAAGGCAGAGTGATGGGGATGTGATGAGTGGCACAGCAGGATGAGGTTGAGTGTGGCTTTGCAGTAATGCTTCGTGATCCGCTGAGATAATTGAAAAGTTTGTGCCAGGTCCTCCTGACCACATCCCTGCTTGTGTCCTCCTGTGCAATGTGCAACCAGGCTGCGTTGGTCTCCTGCGGAGGTCTCTTCCGCCCATTGGAAGGGAAGAGAACCTCCCTGCATGCTGTGACTGATAAGCATATGGAGGGAGTCATGGGAGAGCCTGGGTGCAACCCTGCACCTCTGTGCAGTGTTTGTCAGTGTTTGCAGCACCTCAATGCTGTAGAACACTATCAGCACAAATGTCAAATTTAATTTGTGCATGGTCCCTTTAAGGAAACCAGCTGGTGACACATCATTAAATGACATCAGCAGTCCAGCTTCTTTCAATTGGCCGGGAAATGCGCTTTTGGCGTGCTTAACAAACCCAATCAGGGAAAATCATTTTATACATCGGACCGGGACCCGCCACTGACGTCGACCCTCCACGGACCCGCCGAGTTAGGTAAAATCAAACCCAACTAGTCTGGGCGGACAGATCCTGGGTCACCCGAACTTCCGCAGCTATCCTCCAACTTCTTGCCCGGAACAGGCGGGAAGTCAGCCGGCGGGATTTACATGAGGAGTTGAAATACTGCAGGGCTCTTTTTTGCTACAGCGGATGAGTTTTGAACTGACTCCAAAACTCACCAGCCGACAACCAGCCCGCAATTAAAATCACAGTCGGTACCTTATGTGGACGGGGGTTATTTGTTATTGGAGCTATCTCTAAAGAAGGAACATTGTCCTGCACACTGCTGACCTCATCTCGCTAAGAAGGAAGATTGCATTCAACAGGGCCGAAATTGCTCCTTTCCTTAAGTCCTGTTAACACCAGAAATCGGTGGCCACGCTGCTGAGTGCAATGGCCGCCGACCTTTTGTGTAATGGCCGCCATTATCAAAATTCCGCTTCTGTGGTATCCCGGCAGTGACCCGCTCACCCCCCACCGCTCCGCTGCTGCCGATCCGTCCTAAGTGCATCATCAGGGTGCGCACCACTAATGTTCCCCCACCAGCATCGAAATTCCGCCGAGAAAATCTTCCTCCCGCCGGGCGGTGCCAAAACCTGCTTTTGTGAGACGGTGCAGTGAGGCTGTAGCCTTCTGAAATGGCCATTAAAAGGGAGGACGCACTGCGGCTGCTGCCATTTTTTTTGTCGGCCGACTGCCATGTCGGGCCGACAATTATGTCTCCGGGTTTGGCCGAGCTGCCAACAGGCAGCCTGGCACCCCCTCTTGGGTGCGAGGCCGCTGGCCCGGCCGAAACCCTCCCTGGTGGCCCAGTGGGCCGAACTTTTAAAAGCGCGTGAGCTCTCCCCTTTAAGTGAAGGGGAGAGTCGTGATGACGCGTCGCCGCGATGACGTCATCCGTGCTACGTTGCTGATTGACAGCGGCGGACACTACACCGTTCCCCCCCCCCCACCACCAACTTCCGCCCCTCTGGTGTACTCACCGCCACTTATCCGCCTCCATTATGAGCGACTTCCGGTCCGCCTGAAAAAAAAAGCCAGAGCGGAATTTCATTCAAGAGGCCTCCTCAACCACCGCGCCGGTATACACACTAGAAACAGGGTGCGTGCGCCCCATTTCCAGTGGTGGACAATTCCGGCCTCAACATCTTTACCTGAATAAGAAGGAATATTGCTGTGTAACTTTAAGAAACATTAAAAGTCCAAATACAAAAAGCAGAAATGATCAACAGAGTTGAATCGCACCATCATTGTTGTTTGGTTGATGCCGAAAATAATACAAGGCTTTTCCTCCTTAAACAAAACAATGATTTGCTTCATTCTTTTTCCATTGTAAGTTTTTCCACATTAACACAGCCAATCAAAATCCGCATAAAATTTGGGTAAAATCCGTAGGAATTTTTAATAACTGAAATCTGCAGGGAATCATCCAGACAGTTAATATGTATTCTCATCAACATCAATCAGTGAAATATCGTTTCTATATAAAAAGAAGACATTACTGTGCGGGTGGGAAACGAGAAAATCCTGGCCTATAGTGTAGATATCTGGGACTTTATGAAGCATTAACACTTTTATGAGACATCAAACCAACCCATTTTTTACTGATTTGCTCCTGACTCTGGCTCTGGCTTGATTTGCATCTTCATTACCACACCGCGGGCTGATTGACAGATGGGCCCAGAAGAGGTTGACAGGGATGATTGGTCGCTGTGTCGGAATTTTAATTTCATTTTTGATTTGTTCACGTTCCCCTTCTGAGTAATGTGACAGTGACCGTACTAAGGTAATTGAGTTTACTTATGCGGACAGTGCTGACAGCTCATTTTCTGCGTGACAGTTCTTTTCTTTTCCAAACACGCGCAGAACTGAAGAGGGTGCAATCTTTCATTTCTTTTCTTTTCTTTTGTTTTGTTGCATTTGAGATCAAGCAATTTCCGCACGGATAACAGAAAAAATCAGTGTCCACAGACTTGGCGGGAAAAGTCAACGGTTTCCTGTTGGCAACGCACAATGCCAAGATAGAATAATCTGTAGTTAGGATGTCTCAGTGCCACAATAATATCTGCATCGCAACCAGATGGTCATGGGTTTGGGCGCGGGGCCGCCTGTCTATCAAATCCACTTGTCACTGTTGAGTGTGAGTATCAGTAGTTTTTTAGTTCAGGTGTTTGATGGGGCAACATGATATAGAAAGAAAGACTTACACTACACATTGCCTCGTTACGTCTGTCAGAAACGTCTCAAATCACTTTGAAGTGCAATGACTGCTGTTAAGTGGGAAATATGGTGGGATTCTTGACGAGGTGAGCATATCCTCGATCACATACTAATATCAAGAAAAAAAGTGTGCTTTTTCCCTCCAATTTTCATTCCCTTTTTTTCAATTTCTCTCTCCCGAGGTCACTGACTCTTGCTGGAGTACAGTTCTACCCATAACCCCTCCATACTGTATACAAATGGCCATTCTTTATGTGTGAATCAGAAATAGTGAATGTATATTCCAATGCTGGGGGACTTTACGTCTAAGCCTGCTGCTGTTTTCACCCAAGGCCAGTATGTACTCATAACATGAGGATTTGAGTATAGGAGCAGGGAGGTCTTGCTGCAGTTGTACAGGGCCTTGCTGGGACCATACCTTGAGTATTATGTGCAGTTTTGGTCTCCTAATCTGAGGAAGGACATTCTTACTATTGAAGGGAGTGCAGCGAAGGTTCACCAGACTGATTCCCAGGATGGCAGGACTGACCTATGAAGAAAATTGGATCGACTAGGCTTATATTCACTGGAATTCAGACGAATGAGAGGGGATTTCAGAGAAGCATATAAAATTCTGATGGGATTGGACAGGTTAGATGCAGGAAGAATGTTTCCAATGTTGGGGAATTCCAGAACCAGGGGTCACAGTCTCTAAGGATAAGGGGTAAGTCATATAGGACTGAGATGAGGAGAAACTTTTTCACCTAGAGAGTTCGGCGAGAGGCGGGAGTTCCGGGGATGGGAGAGGCCTACAAAAGGTCAGCGAGACCAGGAGCAGCGCGAGTTCGGCGAGAGGCGGGAGTTCCGGGGATCGAAGAGGCCTACAAAAGGTCAGCGAGACCAGGAGCAGCGCGAGTTCGGCGAGAGGCAGGAGTTCCGGGGATCGGAGAGGCCTACAAAAGGCAATCGAGACCAGGAGCAGCGCGAGTTCGGCGAGAGGCGGGAGTTCCGGGGATCGGAGAGGCCTTCAAAAGGCAATCGAGACCAGGAGCAACGCTAGTTCGGCGAGAGGCGTACTTGTGCAGCTACAGGGGAAAGGCAAAAAAGAAGTAGAAAGAAACAGAAAGGTGACGTCACAGCCAAGGGGGTAAGTGATTGGCTGGTGATTGGTGAGTAGTTTTTCTTTTTTCTCTTCTATAACAGCGAGTAAACTTTAGCATTGTTGTTGCCAATTTAAGTGTATCTAAGGGTTAAGTCATGGCAGGAGAGCTCGGTCACGTGATATGCTCCTCCTGTACCATGTGGGAACTCGGGGACACTTTCGGTGTCCCTGACGACTACGTGTGCGGGAAGTGTATCCGCCTCCAGCTCCTGACGGTCCGCGTTGCGGAATTGGAGCTGAGGGTGGATTTACTCTGGAGCATCCACGATGCTGAGAATGACGTGAGTAGCACGTGTAGCGAGCAGGAAGAGCAGTGCAAGGAAGGTAGTGCAGGGATCCCCTGCGGTCATCCCCCGCAAAACAGATACACCGTTTTGAGTACTGTTGGGGGGGATGACTCATCAGGGGAGGGCAGCAGCAACCAAGTTCATGGCACCATGGCAGGCTCTGCTACACAGGAGGGCAGGAAAAAGAGTGGGAGAGCAATAGTGATAGGGGATTCAATTGTAAGGGAAATAGATAGGCGTTTCTGCGGCCGCAACCGAGACTCCAGGATGGTATGTTGCCTCCTTGGTGCAAGGGTCAAGGATGTCTTGGAGTGGGTGCAGGCCATTCTGAAAAGGGAGGGTGAACAGCCAGTTGTCGTGGTACACATTGGTACCAACGACATAGGTAAAAAAAGGGATGAGGTCCTACGAGACTAATTTAAGGAGCTAGGAGCTAAATTAAAATGTAGGACCTCAAAAGTAGTAATCTCGGGATTGCTACCAGTGCCACGTGCTAGTCAGAGTAGGAATCGCAGGATAGCTCAGATGAATACGTAGCTTGAGCAGTGGTGCAGCAGGGAGGGATTCAAATTCCTGGGGCATTGGAACCGGTTCTGGGGGAGGTGGGACCAGGAGGTAGGACGGTCTGCACCTAGGTAGGACCAGAACCAATGTCCTAGGGGGAGTGTTTGCTAGTGCTGTTGGGGAGGAGTTAAACTAATATGGCAGGGGGATAGGAACCAATGCAGGGAGACAGAGGGAAACAAAAAGGAGACAAAAGCAAAAGACAGAAAGGAGATGAGTAAAAGTGGAGGGCAGAGAAACTCAAGGCAAAAAACAAAAATGGCCACTGTACAGCAAAATTCTAAAGGGTCAAAGTGTAATAAAAAGGCAAGCATGAAAGCTCGGTGCCTCAATGCAAGGAGTGTTCGGAACACAGGAGAGGGCTCTGAGCTAGTTAGAATGGGTGAGAGCTCAGATGAACAGGATCCCAAGAAAGAATGCAAAAGGCAGGAGGCAACAGAGCAGAGTAGCACTGGGGTAAGTGTAAACCACAAGGTGATAGGAAGGAACAATATGTATGAATAAAAAGGGGCTGCAGGAGGGGTCAAAACTAAAAATCATGGTTTAAAAACTAGTATTAAAAAAAACTCTACCTGAACACACGCAGCATTCAAAATAAAGTAAATGAGTTGATGGCACAAATCATTACAAATGGGTATGATTTGGTGGCCATTACAGAAACGTGGTTGCAGGGTGGCCAAGACTGGGAATTAAACATACAGGGGTATCTGACAATTCAGAAAGATAGACAAGAAGGGAAAGGAGGTGGGGTAGCTCTGTTAATAAAGGAAGATATCAGGGCAGTTGTGAGAGACGATATTGGCTCTAATGAACAAAATGTTGAATCATTGTGGGTGGAGATTAGAGATAGTAAGGGGAAAAAGTCACTGGTGGGCGTAGTTTATAGGCCCACAAATAATAACTTCACAGTGGGGCGGGCAATAATCAAGGGAATAATGGAGGCATGTGAAAAAGGAACGGCAGTAATCATGGGGGATTTTAACCAACATATCGATTGGTCAAATCAAATCGCACGGGGTAGCCTTGAGGAGGAATTCATAGAATGCATATGGGATTGTTTCTTAGAACAGTATGTTACAGAACCTACAAGGGAGCAAGCTATCTTAGATCTGGTCCTGTGTAATGAGACAGGAATAATAAACGATCTCCTAGTAAAAGATCCTCTCGGAATGAGTGATCACAGTATGGTTGAATTTGTAATACAGATTGAAGGTGAGGAAGTAGTGTCTCAAACGAGCATACTATGCTTAAACAAAGGGGACTACAGTGGGATGAGGGCAGAGTTGGCTAAAGTAGACTGGAAACACAGACTAAACGGTGGCACAATTGAGGAACAGTGGAGGACATTTAAGGAGCTCTTTCATAGTGCTCAACAAAAATATATTCCAGTGAAAAAGAAGGGCGGTAAGAGAAGGGATAACCAGCCGTGGATAACCAAGGAAATAAAGCAGAGTATCAAATTAAAAACCAATGCGTATAAGGTGGCCGAGGTTAATGGGAAACTAGAGGATTGGGAAAATTTTAAACGACAGCAAAGAATGACTAAGAAAGCAATAAAGAAAGGAAAGATAGATTACGAAAGTAAACTTGCGCAAAACATAAAAACAGATAGTAAAACCTTTTACAGATATATAAAACGGAAAAGAGTGACTAAAGTCAATGTTGGTCCTTTAGAAGATGAGAAGAGGGATTTAACAATGGGAAATGTGGAAATGGCTGAGACCTTAAACAATTATTTTGCTTTGGTCTTCACAGTGGAAGACACAAAAACCATGCCAAAAATTGCTGGTCACAGGAATGTGGGAAGGGAGGACCTTGAGACAATCACTATCACTAGGGGGGTAGTGCTGGACAGGCTAATGGGACTCAAGGTAGACAAGTCCCCTGGTCCTGAGGAAATGCATCCCAGGGTATTAAAAGAGATGGCGGAAGTTATAGCAGATGCATTCGTTATAATCTACCAAAATTCTCTGGACTCTGGGGAGGTACCAGCGGATTGGAAAGCAGCTAATATAACACCTCTGTTTAAAAAAAGGGGGCAACAAAAGGCAGGTAACTATAGGCCGGTTAGTTTAACATCTGTAGTTGGGAAAATGCTTGAAGCTATCATTAAGGAAGAACTAGCGGGACATCTAGATAGGAATAGTGCAATCAAGCAGACGCAACATAGACTCATGAAGGGGAAATCATGTTTAACTAATTTACTGGAACTCTTTGAGGATATAACGAGCATGGTGGATAGAGGTGTGCCGATGGATGTGGTGTATTTAGATTTCCAAAAGGCATTCGATAAGGTGCCACACAAAAGGTTACTGCAGAAGATAAAGGTACGCGGAGTCAGAGGAAATGTATTAGCATGGATAGAGAATTGGCTGGCTAACAGAAAGCAGAGAGTCGGCATAAATGGCTCCTTTTCGGGTTGGAAATCGCTGGTTAGTGGTGTGCCACAGGGATCGGTGCTGGGACCACAACTGTTTACAATATACATAGATGACCTGGAAGAGGGGGCAGAGTGTAGTGTAACAAAATTTGCAGATAACACAAAGATTAGTGGGAAAGTGGGTTGTGTAGAGGACACAGAGAGGCTGCAAAGAGATTTAGATAGGTTAAGCGAATGGGCTAAGGTTTGGCAGATGGAATACAATGTCAGAAAGTGTGAGGTCATCCACCTTGGAAAAAAAAACAGTAAAAGGGAATATTATTTGAATGGGGAGAAATTACAACATGCTGCGGTGCAGAGGGACCTGGGGGTCCTTGTGCATGAAACTCTTTTGGATCCCAAAAAGTTAGTTTGCAGGTGCAGCAGGTAATCAGGAAGGCGAATGGAATGTTAGCCTTTATTGCGAGAGGGATGGAGTACAAAAGCAGCGAGGTCCTGCTGCAACTGTATAGGATATTGGTGAGGCCGCACCTGGAGTACTGCGTGCAGTTTTGGTCACCTTTCTTAAGGAAGGATATACTAGCTTTGGAGGGGGTACAGAGAGGATTCACTAGGCTGATTCCGGAGATGAGGGGGTTACCTTATGATGATAGATTGAGTAGACTGGGTCTTTACTCGTTGGAGTTCAGAAGGATGAGGGGTGATCTTATAGAAACATTTAAATAATGAAAGGGATAGACAAGGTAGAGGCAGAGAGGTTGTTTCCACTGGTCGGGGAGACTAGAACTAGGGGGCACAGCCTCAAAATACGGGGGAGCCAATTTAAAACCGAGTTGAGAAGGAATTTCTTCTCCCAGAGGGTTGTGACTCTGTGGAATTCTCTGCCCAAGGAAGCAGTTGAGGCTAGCTTATTGAATTTATTCAAGTCACAGATAGATAGATTTTTAACCAATGAGGAAATTAAGGGTTACGGGGAGCGGGCAGGTAAGTGGAGCTGAGTCCACGGCCAGATCAGCCATGATCTTGTTGAATGGCGGAGCAGGCTCGAGGGGCTAGATGGCCTACTCCTGTTCCTAATTCTTATGTTATGTTCTTATGTTCTTATGTTGTGAACTTGTGGAATTCTCTACCACAGAAAGTTATTGAGTCCAGTTTGTTGGATGTATTCAGAAGAGAGTTTGATGTGGCTTTTACGGCTATAGGAATCAGGGGTTATGGAGAGAATGCACGAGTGGGGTACTGAATTTCATGATCAGCCATGATCATATTGAATGGTGGTGCAGGCTCGAAGGACCGAATGGCCTGCTCCTGCACTTATTTTCTATGTTACTCACTTGCAGAAGGGGCTAATTAATAGTGCTCAGAATCAGGAACCCTAAGACTTTCTTCTCCCTAATCCAGGGGCATCGATGCCAGTTGTTACACTGCTGATGCCACCCACAGAGATGGGCTAACTCAGCACAGACATGGGGCTGAACAGGTAATCAGAGTTTGTACAGCTCAGTACAACACCACACCTGGCCTGAAATGGCCTTGTTCTGCCTTACTTTATTTGGGTCAGATTGAATGCAGCTTTGTGCCACCTTCCTAAATCTGTAATAGCAAAGGATCATAGTGACAAATATGCAGTTCCCCAGTACCATCACTCCATGCCCCAATGAGCACAAAACCCCATTGTGCATGGCAATGCTTTGCAAAGAGGAAATGGTGTTGATACTGTTTTAGTGAGCACAGTGGCAGCTTCTCTATAAAGAGTAAAGAAACTTATCTTTCTCTTTGCCACTGCTATATTGAAGGTCGCATTTCATAAGAACATAAGAATTAGGGCAGGGGTAGGCCATTTGGCCCCTCGAGCCTGCTCCGCCATTCAATAAGATCATGGTTGATCTTGTACCTCAACTCCACTTTCCTGCACTATCCCCATATTCCTTGATTCCCTTAATATCCAAAAATCTATCGATCTCTGTCTTGAATATACCCAACGACTGAGCATTCACAGCCCTCCGGGGTAGAGAATTCCAAAAATTCACCACCCTCTGAGTGAAGAAGTTCCTCCTCATCTCAGTCCTAAATTGCCCTCCCCTTATTCTGAGACTTTGACCTCTGGTTCTAGATTCCCTAGCCAGGGGAAGCATCCTCCCTGTATCTATCTGCCAAGCCCTATAAGAATTTCCTGTTGGAATAATTGATGGGACAGCTACTTTTAAACCTCTAGAGCTGACATTTGCCTTTTTACTTGGTCGCATTAATGACAAAGCAGCACTTGGTTGCCAAAATGCAATGAGAACTGTTAAGCTGATCCAGTGCTGTAATTCCAACAAGCAGATTGTGTCAGAAATCATTTATGATTCATTGAATTGCCATTAATATTTCATGACAAAGAAGCGATCGTATTTTAAAGCATAAATATTTGGTAACAATGGATATTTGTCCTCTCAGGAAGGTTGTTATAAGGATAACTAGAAAGAACTACTCATCTCAACATTAAAGAGATCTGGGGACATGAACTGACTAGACAGCCACCCCAGGACTTGTCAAAATTACTAAATCCAGCATGCGTTTGGCAAGGAAGTGAAAACAAATGAATTAAACACTTCATAATCTCTATTTCTTTACACTTTGCTTCACTCAGACTTCTGTTATTTTAAACTATGCTTTTTATTGGGACATTTCGCAATCAATCCTGTGCAAAAGTTCCATTTGATTCCTGTGCTTTTCTGATATTAAGGATGAATCATATTATATCATGCAATTTTAAACTATCCTATCAATGAACAATGTCACATCATCTCTGTAAACTACCTGATACACCCATGGGGTTTTATGTAGTTTCCCCAATCCTGAAGAAGCGTCTTAGACCAGAAACATTGAGTAACTTCTGTCTCTCCACAGATGTTGCCTGACTTGCTGAATATTTCTAACCGTTTCTGTTTTCGCTTTCAGCTGTCCAGCATCTGCAGTATTTAGTTTTTCGTTTATGTCGCTAATGTTTAACAATGTTTGCCACACAAGAGTATATTACATTATATACATAATATACTACATTGTTACATTGTATTACAATATATTACATTGCTGCACATAAAACATCAACTGACTACATTCGATCATTTGTGCAAGTTTCAAGAGTTCCCATACATCGGCATGGCTTCAGCCCACAGTCTTAGGGCTAGAAATTGCTCCTTGCCCTGATTGTGGGCAGTAACCTTCTAGGGCCGGGACTTCCTGCGCCCGTCTCAGAAATCCCGCCCGAGGTGAAATTGGGCCTCACGTCCCTCAAAGGAAGCGGAGCACGGTCATCATCATCATCATCATAGGCAGTCCCTCAAAATGGAGGAAGATTTGCTTCCACTCTAAAAGTGAGTTCTCAGGTGGTTGTAGAGTCTAATACAAGAATTGCAGTCTCTGTCACAGGTGGGACAGACAGTCATTGAAGGAAAGAGTGGGTGGGAGTCTGGTTTGCCGCACACTCCTTCCGCTGCCTGCGCATGGTTTCATGTCTGTGCATTCTGCAGGCCCTTTGATTGCCACCACTGGGCGATCGACCGGGCCAGCAGCATCGCGAGAGCCACCATTGCCGGGCTGACTCAAGAGTCGGTCAACAAATAAAGATAGCGGCCGGGGCCCTACAGGCCTCCCCTTTAAGGTGCGCCCTGGTGGCAGATGTCAGCCGGCTTCACGACCCACGAAGCTGACGTTGATATCTGCCCGCGCTCGCCTTGCGGATGGCGGCGCAATATCCCGCCACAGGGTGCAAAGTGGCGAAACGATGAGAGGTTGGCACACACGCCGATGATGCCATCGCCAGTCGTGCGCCGGCCCGAGATGCTAATCACGTGGCGTGGTGCTGCCGGAACGCACCCCCCAAGCCTCTGGGACAATTTCCCGGGAGGCGGTCGCGCCCCCACTACCCCGGGTGATAATGCCATTGCACCCCATTAGCGCCCGTCAGTAACACTAGCAGGGCTATAAAAAGTGGCAAACTCGCGTCCTTAGTGTCCACAGTCTAAGAAAACCCTCAGCTTTGTAGCAGTGTCCGAGGGCTGCAAGGTCAGTGATAAGAGCTGGATTGGAGGGAGAGGATCCCTCAACTAGGCCCTCCCTCTAAATTAACAGGCATCAAACCTTCCTGTTGATATCCTGGGCTTACCAACACCTTCCATCAGGTGGTCCCGACAGTAACAGGGGCGGGTGGGATATCTGCCAGGAACCCTGGTCCTGCTCCTTTCCTTCTTTGGCATTTACATATGGTGGGTGGGCAGCCAATGGAGTGCAGTGGGAACAGGGGAGGGGCAGAGAGGTGCAGGAGGCCTCACTGCTCTATTTTTCTACTGCTTTCTTGCCTAATTTCAATATAGTGGGGAAATCGTCTGAAACAAAGTCAGTGCCCAAAAGGAGAAGTTTTGGGGCATGAGTGCAGTGGCCTCAGCTCCAAGCTAACTCAGGTGAAACATTTGTTGATCCATGTCAACTTTGTTCTTTTAAACATCAGATTATAGCAATGATATCAATCATAACAGCTTTGGATGTAATGGCTTTACCAAGGTCAATTCCTAAGCACCTTTGCCTAATTTTGAGACTTGCAAAAAGTTGCAGTGCAACCCATCACTCTTTAGCTGCTGCTGTTTCCGTATCTTCACACTCTTCCTTTTTAGAAAATAGCGTGAAGTAATGGACGGGTTCGCAGGCTGATAAACAGTCCAACAGACGACGACTAGAATGCTCCTTCCATTGCTGTAACCACCTTTAGAGCAGCCAATAAGGTAGCTAGTCCTATATGGCAGGGGGGGTTTTCTGGACTCGCACAACCCATACAAGGAGCGGGGTGGGGTGAGATTGGGGTGTGGGGGCACCCACCAGATGCAGATTCCCCACTGAATGTCAACTCAGAATTTAGAGCCAAAACTCTGATCTCCACTTGCCGGGACTATCTGGAACAGAGTTCAAATCCTACAACTTCTGACTCAGTGCCAGTATCTTTACTCACTGAGCTCTATGGGGTAAATTCAGCTCCCACCAGGGTGATACGATCCAAGGCATTGTGGATTGGTACTTCCAATCCATACTCCTTTCTGACAATGCCATTCTGGACACTGATACTGAATGCAATTGGGGTAAAATATTCACACTAAGATGTTGCACCTTGATTGACAGAATATTGATATTTTTTTTGACTTTGTTCCCATTTCTATATTCTTCTGTTCCCTTGACAATGCCCATTCATGCTGGGGTACAGTACTATGAGTGCCAGCAGCTTCTGGTATTTGGATATTTTTGTTAACTAAAGGTATTAAGGGATATGGACCAAAGGCAGGTGTATGTAGTTAGGTCACAGATCAGCCAAGACCTCATTGTATGGTGGAACAGGCTCAAGGGGCTAAGTGGTCTACTCCTGTTCCTTTGTTCCTATGTCCATCCTTCATATGTGAGCCAGACAGTGGCCACTGGGAGGCTATTTTATCGTGGTCGGGCTCAGAGCTGAAATACATTTGTTTAATCTCATCCAACATCCACACAGATGGATTTTCTCACCGAAGTGAGTGGATAGTGACCAGATGTGAAAGCCTTGGGGTATTTGCTCTCTCCCTGGCCTGGGAACACTAAAGTCAATTGTTGCCGCACAATTGCTATCTTGGCTAAGATCAGTATCTAAGGCCAGACAAGGAATTGAACCCAGAACCTTTTGCTCTACATAACTCAAAGGCTCAAACACGTACTCCATTTTCCCAATGAGATATTTAGGACTGGACTGCCCTCCGGTTTGGTTTGCCTCCTGGAGGGGGATCGAACCAGGAGTTCTTCCTGCCACCCCGACCCCACCAGGTATCTGACCCAATTTCCTTGGTCAGATTAAAGACGGGCTTGCGGCACAATCTCCGACACATAAATTAAGCCCACCACTGCCAGACAGTAGAGAAAGAGGAGGCACCATTAAAGCTGTGGTCTGAGCCTCTGCTTCCTTTGCAGCATTTATGGGGCAGAAGAGAGGGTGAGGCGGGCTCTACCAGACCCTTTCCCACCATCAGGGTTTTCAGCAGTCTACTTGCATCTGCCCCAGCATGCACTGCCTCCGCCGCTTGGCATTGCCAGGAGGCTCAGCAGTACTGCAGTGGGTAGGCAGGAAATGGTTTCTCCCAGCATCCCCACCCACCGTCATTTAAATGCAGCAGGGTAATTAAGGGTCAGGTAGAGGAATTGGCAGTGCTAGTTTCAGGACCGGACAGTCGGCATTTTTGTTCCATTTTTGCTCCTTCTCTGTCGCTACACCACCTGATTTCAAGCAGTATATAGGTGCAAATCCGGCTCTTACTTCTTATATCTTATAAAGACAGGTGTACTTTTTCGGGTAATGCTACGTAGGTTTCAGTTCTAATAAGCAATCTTGTATTGATCCGGCCATCGCATCAAGCAGCAACTTTTATTTTATCAAGGTTCTGTACCTGCTCTAGTATTTGGCTGACAGTTATCCCTGGCACATGAAACTGATCCTTTTGTTCTTTGTCCAGTGTTTCCATGCCTCTTGTGTTTATTCCCTTCTAGCACAGCTTGTTGGAATAGTTGGTTGCTTCCTGTGCATGCATCATGTCTAAACCACAATATGGACAAATGGCAGATGGTCCACTTGTCAATCAATCTCACTGTAGGTTATGTTTTACAGGCAGATAAATAACCTTTATTCTTCTGAAGTAATATTGGCGAAAGGTGAAAGAATTTTTTCAATTCCCTACATTAAGTGGAAATCTGTCGAGTGTGAGGAGCTCCTGGATTTTTTCCAGTGAAAGACTGAGACTGTCTGCCTTGCTCTGCGTCCTCAGCTGCCCCCACCCGCCCCCAGCTCATCCTTTACCTCAGCCCCAACCTTGTATTACTCTGTACCAAAGCAAAATACTGTGGATGCTGGAATCTGGAATTAAAAACAGAAAATGCTGGAAACCTCAGCAGGTCAGGCAGCATCTGTGGAGAGGAAGCAGAGTTAACGTTTCGGGTCAATGACTCTGTAATTTCTCCCCCTAGCCCTCACTAAGCTCACCTTCTCTGTAAGACCCACCTCCTGCAACCTCAATCCCATTTCAACCCAACTGTTGACTACGCAACTTTCCATGGCCCAATTATCACCGACATTGTCAATGGCTCCCTTTACTCAGGTACTGTTCCTCCTCAATGTATCGCCAGTCAATCACCATGATCACAATTTATACTTTCCAAATACGCAAACTCTTGCATGCACGGGTTCATCAAGTATAACATATGCTGATGTGTTCTTCCACCCATCACCTTCATCTTTTCATTGATATTAACAAAACCAACACTTCTTCCATTCTGGACACAACACAATACAAACTACATTCGGATCAGTCTGCATCACTAGCAGAGGGTAAATCTCATCAGGGTAATTGGTGTGTTTTGTAAATTGGCGACCTCCCACAAATACTGTGCTGAGCATTTGGAATGTAATTGGTAATTTGTTCTTATATAGCAAACAATATATGCAGTAATTATTCAGGACTGACGGTAAACAAATATAATGGAAATCTCATTTCTGAGATTGTTTTGTGGTGTTGTTCTACTGAAACATGATTGTAGACTTTATGTAAAGGCGCTGAAGTGTAAAAATGCAGGTAATGTGAGTTTAGTTAACCCTTTGAATACTGCAGTAATATTTCTGCACCAATATTTCTGTTGAATGTATTTTCATTTTTAATTTATTCATGTAATGCAGCACACGCTCATTAATATGTACACTTAAGTGCAGAAACCTGCTAAAACGTTGCATAATCGTCCCTTCGTCGCTGTTGGGTCAAAATCTTGGATCTCCCTACCTAACAGCCTTGAGGGAGTACCTTCAATACACGGACAGTGGTTCAAGAAGGCCCACCAATACCTTCTCAAGGGCAATGAGGGACGGGCAATAAATGCAGGCAAAACATTCACCTCGAATTAGGAATAAGGGCAAAAGTCCATCATTGATGGATTGAGACTGAGTTTGCAGCCTAATGTTAAACTGGGCCATATTAAAAAGAACTCTAAGGTTGGTGAACGTACTCATGGAAGAGCACAGCTCCTTATTCGATCTACAACTTGGTACGATAAAGGGTAATAGGTGCACCTTGATGCGAAGGGTATTAAGCTCGGAGCCCTATGCTCTAAAGGAAAGGCATCAGTGGAAATAAATTGCATGAAGTGTAAGGGTATGCTTAATGAAATCAATCACAGAGACAAATCAAGCCCGATCATGCCTGTAGTAAAACCTGACAGTGGTATAAGACTTGGTGATTCTCGAATAGATGTGAGCCCTAGTTTGGATGCTCTTGAATATCCCCTGTCCAGGGCTGGAGAGTTGTTTGCCAATCTCAGTTGTGGCCAACAATTTTCTAAATATGCTCTTTCCCAGGCTTACTTGCAATTGGAGCGTGCTGAAGAAAATCGGAATTTGACAACGATAAATACGCAGCGAGGAATTTATTGTTACAACAGTCTGAATTCTGGTATAGCATCTGTTCCAACCTTATTTCAGAAAACCATAGAGACAATTTGAGCTGGTCTCCAAGGAACTCTGCGCATCTTGGAAGTTGACCTGGTTGCTGCAAGGTCAGTAGTAAACCATCTGTGAAATCTTGAAGCAGTTTTCACAAAGGTGATCTCCAACTAAAGAAGCCCAAATGCTTACTGTTACAAGACTCTATCGAGAATTTGTCTTTCATTGTTAACAAGTTTGATATTCAGCCATCAAGTAAGAAAGTTGAAGCACTGATCTCTGCACCTGCTCTAACTAATGTGGTAGATTTGCAGTTATTTCTGGGTCCAGTCACTTATTACCGGAACTCTGTTCTAAACATGTCGATGGTCACATACTTGTCTACTCAAGAACGGAAAATGGGCGTAATCAAAGAACTGTCAGAATTATTTTGAATGCCTGAAGACTTTAATATCAAGCAAATGTACCATTATTGGGACAAGAGGACCCTAATTTACTGCTGATTTTATGGAGATTTGCAAAGATGATACCAGGGATGAGGGACTTTAGTTATGTTGAGAGATTGGAGAGGTTGGGATTGTTCTCTTTCGACCATAGAATGCTAAGGGGATAGCTAATCATAGAATCATAGACTAATACAGCTCAGAAGGAGGCCATTCGGCGCATCGAGACTGCGCCGGCTCTTTCAAAGAGCAATCCAGTTAGTCCCACTCCCCCGCTCTTTCCCCATATCCCTACAATTTTTTCTCCGTCAAGTATTTATCCAATTCCTTTTTGAAGGCTGCTATTGAATCTGTATTCATCATCCTATCAGGCCATGCATTCCAAATTCTAACCACTCGTTGCGTAAGAAGGTTGTTCCTTGTGTCACCTCTGGTTCTTTTGCCAATCACCTTAAATCTGTGCCCTTTGGTTATCGACCCTTCAGCCATTGCAAACAGTTTCTCTTTATTTACTCTAACTAAACCCTTCATGATTTTAAACACCTCTGTCAAATCTCCTCTTGGCCTGCTCTGCTCTAAAGAGAACACCAGCTTCTCCAGTCTATCCACGTAACTGTAATCCCTCATCCCTGGAATAATTCTAGTAAATCTCTTCTGTACCCTCTACACATCCTTCCTAAAGTGCGGTGCCCGGAATTGGACACAATACTCCAGCTGGGTCTGAATGAGTGTTTTATATAGGTTTAGTAGACCTTCCTGGCTTTGTACTCTCTGCCTTTATTTATAAAGCACAGATCTCCATATGTTTTATTAACTGCTTTAATCTGTTCTGCCACCTTCAAAAGTGCACAAGCACTCCTCGGTCTCTCTGTTCTTGCACTCCCTTTAAAATAGTTCCAATTATTATGTATGGTCTCTCCTTATTCTTCCCACCAAAATGTATCACCTCACATTTTTCTGCGTTGAATTTCATTGACCATGCATGCGCCGATTCCTCTAGCCTGTCTATGTCCTTTTGAAGTCTACTACTATCTTCCTCACTGTTTACTAGACTTCCAAGTTTCATGTTATTTGCAAATTTTGAAATTCAAAGTATATCAAAAACAGGTCCTAGTACTGAACCTTGGAGAATGCCACTGTATATGTTATTCCAGTCCAAAAAAACTGCCATTCACTACAATAAAAACAGAAATGTTGGAAATACTCAGCAGGTCAGGCAGTGATGAGAGAAACAAAGTTAACATTTCAGGTCGATGACCCTTCATCAGAACTGGAAAAAGTTAGAGATATAACAGGTTTTTAAGCAAGTGTATGGGCAGGGAAAGGGGGGAGGAAAGAACAAAAGGAAAGGTCTGGGATAGGTGGAACTACAATTCTCTGTTTTCTATCCCTTGGCCAATTTTGTATCCTTGCTGCTGCCCCTTTTATCCCATGGACTTTAATTTTAGTAACTAGCCTAATATGTGGTACATTATCACATGCCTTTTGAAAGTCCATATACACAACAACTGCACTGTCCTCATCAAAAAACTCGATCAAGTTAGGCAAACATGATTTGCCCGTAACAAATCCGTGCTGGCTCTCCTTTATTATTTCATGCTTGTCCAAGTGGCTGTTAATTTTCTCCTAGATTATTGTTTCTAAAAGCTACAGCCACCACTGACATTAAACTGACTGGTCTATAATTGCCTTTTTATCCTTCTCTCCTTTTTTGAACAAGTCGCACGTTTTTTTGAACAAAAATAGAGGTATTCAAAATTATGAGGTGTTTTGATAGAGCAAGTATTACAATACATAGGGCTGGAAATTGCCCTCCTCCCTGTTTGGGGTGGATAATTCTAATTAAATGATGAATTACCGCCAGGAGAGATGAGGCGGAGATTGGAGGGAACTTCGGCCCTTTTGTGTACAAAAATGAAACGGGGCAGTGTTGGGGGCGGCAGAGGGGTGGGAGAGAGTCGGGAGTGGGGTGGAAGGTGGGCGATGTCATTTGTCGCTGTGCTGAGCACGTCAGCGTGATGCGGGCGTGCTGTGTTGCGCTGACAAGTCACAACGTCCCTCCCCTTCACTTAAAGAGACGGGGCGCTGCAAGACCCTGTGAGGCCTTCATTGTACCACCAGGGAGCGGTTCAGCCTGGCCAGTGGCCCGACACCCAAGAGTGGGTGCTGGGCTGCCTACTGGCGGCCCGACCGAACCCACAGCTGCCCTTGTCGTGCCGACTGCCGTGTCTGCTGACAATTAAAACAAAATGATGGTTGCATCGCCCAGCCACTGGCAGCTTCACTCCTCGCGAAGCTGTTGGGGGCACCTACCGGTGGCGGCCGCCCGCCCGCGGGGCAACTTCCCCCATGGGACAGAAAAGGGGTCGCCGGCGGCGGTGAGGGGTTGGTGCGCGGCTGACAAGGGATCAGAGCACCGGGTGTGGCGGAAACATGGGGCGTGGAGGAAACCCTCAGAGGCAGTAACGGCCCTTAAAAACAGGGGCAATTTCAGCCCCATAGTATTTACAGCACAAAAACAGGACATTCAGCCCAACATATCTGTGCCATGTTAATGTCCCAAATGAGCCTCCTCCCACCCTTTTTCATCTAACTCTATAAACATATCCTTCTATTCCCTTCTCCCTCATGTGTTTATCTAGCTTCCCCTTAAATGCATCGATGCTAATTGTCTCAGGTACTCCTTATGCTAGCACGTTCCATTTTTAGCCACACTCTGGGTAAAGAAGTTTTTCTTGAATTCCCTATTTGATTTGTTAGTGACTATCTTATATTTATGGCTCTTAGTTTTGATCACCCCGCAAGTGGAAAATCTTCTCTATGTCTATCGTATCAAACCCTTTCATAATCTTGAAGACCTCGATCAGGTCATCCCTCAGACTTCTCTTTTCTAGAGAAAAGAGCCACGCCCTATTCAATCTTTCCTGAGAGGTATCACCTCTCAGTTCTGGTATCACCCTAGTAAATCCTTTCTTCCACCTTCTCCATTGCCTCTATATCTTTTTAATAATATGTAAACTGGAACTGTTCACATTACTCCAAGTGTGGTCTAGCCAAGGTTGTATACAAGTTTAACATAACTGCTCTGCTTTTTAATTATATCCGTCTAGAAATGAACCCCTGTGCTTTGTGTGTTTTTTATAGGGCCTGACTACCCTGTGTCGTTACTTTTAGTGATTTGTGTATCTGTACCCCCAGATCCCTCTGCTCCTCTACTCCATTGAGACACTTGTTTTCCAAGGAGTATGTGTCCTCTTTATTCTTTCAACCAAAATGTGCCACCTCACATGAGTAGGACAAAACTGTTTCCTCTGGCACTGCATAAATTTTCATTAAATTACAGGTTCGATAATATTTATGATCGAAAATGAACCTTTTTGTTTCACAGGGTATTTGTTAGCTGGAAGGTATCTGTACCCCCAGATGCCTTGGAGGGAGTTTTCTAAATCAATCCCATAGTCCAGCTTCCTCCCCATAAACCCGCAAGTTACTTCTTTTCAAATACATGTTCAACTGTGTGTTGTAACCTTATGAATAATGAATTATTCCTTCAAGGCGATGCAACGCTACTATAGTCCTCCAATGGTTAAGTATTTATAACAAAATCAGTACTATTTGAAAAGATAATGAAATAAAATATTTTAGCTCAACCTTCCATGATAAAAAAGCTACCAGCTAAACAATGTTCCCAGCAAACAGCATAGTCTGTCCAATCTAATCGACTCAAATACATGCCCGTAAAGGTTGTTTATGTAATTTTTCTCCCTAAACATCAACAGTTTAACCCCTTCACCAGCATCTTCAACAGAAGGCTCTCTGGGTGACAATGGCCTGTAGTTTTGTTTCATCCACTTTATTTTTTTTCCCAGCATCTAAAATTCTCACATTCTGTGAATGAGATTCACATAAACAGATGCAATATTAAGTGAATTTATAACAACTATGATTTGAATCCAATAGACAGAAGTAACAAAAGCAATGAAATCATAAGGGCACAACGTGAGCCAAGAATCAACACATAATCACACATGACCTTTGAAGGAGTTAAATATCTTCAGTGATTTCTTTAGCTCAATTAGTCTTTCAAGTTGGAAGGGGTTGGATTCTTCTCTGAAATCCTGTCTGGGATGAGATGGGATAGCAGAGGCAAAATCTGTGGTGAGGCCTACTTTGGCCTAACCACCCCGACCTCAATTTCCCTCTCCCTGCCTCTGCCAAGGCAGTCGCTGGATGCCCCTTGTCCAACCATTGCACGGAAATGCTGACAGGAGGGGGAGACCTTAGGTCCACGGTCCCAGGGCCATTACCCTCCTCACCACCTGTTACTGCTGCTTCTGGGGACTTCCATGCGAAAGTAGTCGTAGGCCTAGGTAGCGGTGGTAAAGGCCTGGCGGTCAGCGAATGGAATAACTGAGTCCAGTAAAGGCCTGTTGTCTCTCTATATAGGCCCCAATATGCTTACCAGCGTAGGCCTCATTCTCTACCAAAGCCTCCAAGGCCGATGCTCCATTGATATTCAGATGTCTCCCACCACTTTAACCCACTGATCTGGTGCTAGCAGTGGCGATTCCATCGCAGCATCACTGGGATTTTGCGGCCAGGCACTGGCAGACGACCTCTTGGCAGTGGAGATCCCCCCTGGAGCCTGCCACGCATAATAAATGGTGTCATCCTTGCAAATCTGCCCAAAGAGGACATCTCTCCCAAGCAGTTTCTGAGTTTACTTATTTAATGATGGTGTCACATTGCAGTTAACAACATCAGACCAATACCTGCTTACAGCAATGGTGAGTTATACTGCTGGCACGCCAATGTTTCCTATCCTGGCAACATTGATACACAGAGTCCTGCACACTATCCTTCAAATGCCAGTTAATGTTAACAAAACACCAATGAGACAGTCAATCCTTTGCTAACATTAAAAAGATTGAAAAAGCTACACCCCATTTGCAGTAATACTGAGATTAAGGCAGTGCGAGACTATCTCCTTGAAGTGGTCTCACATCACTGTGGGAATTCAATCCCAGTGGCTTCATCTCAAGTTATGCTGTACTCCACTGTTGTGAAATCAAACCACTGTGCATCCAAACAAAATGTTTACTACAAACGGGCTTATAAGTAAAAGTCCTTCCAGCTAAACTATAAGGTGTATTACAACGTAATAAATCATCACCAGTGCACTCCACTCACAATAGAGTAGTCTTCAGGAGCTGAACATTTTACTTGTTAAACAAAGAACAAAGTAGAACGTGAAAATCTTGGAATACAAAGTCCAGTAGCCTTATATACTAGATCTAATGTAGCTGACAGCTTTGTAGTGAAGGTTTGGCCTAAGCAGACTATTGACTGACAGAATCAAATGATCTGTTAAATTCAACTGATATAAACATTCAACTAAAATTAAAATGAAGTAATTAAAATATGCTAATAGTAGAGCTTAATACAACGAATTGCTGAACAAAAGAATATTACAGACCAAAGTGTGTGTTAGAAAGTTTGAATTTGAAAAGACAGCAATGTTCTTTGATATAGATAAAAGCCTTCACACTCTCAACATTTATTATTTGAAATATTGGTGAAATAAGACCCTTCAAGATCTCTGCTATTCTGTTTACAGTGCTACATCTAAAATAAAAACGGCTTTTCATACATCCCTTCAACCTGCCAGTGGAATAATAAGAAATCAATATGAAAAGTTAGCTAAAGTCATCACTCCTTATTTTGTCCAATAGTTTATCACAGCTGAAATGTGGCTGTCGGCGTTGATGCCAGGTGCCAGGAATAATTATATTCCGATGCTTTTCCTGGTAACAGCAATCTAACCTGACAGCACTAGCTCTGAGCTCATCTTGGTAGAGATGGATAGTTGCAATAAAGTTATTTTATAACTCGGAAATGCAATTTTGTCAAAATACGCTTTATTCAATATAAAAATCCACAGGCATTTAGAAGTTGTTGCGTGTGACACTAAATTATCGTTGTCTGATATTATAAGCAGCTTTAACAATAAATATAAATCTCAGAATGAGTTTAACAGTGTTTCAACAAGGGGAAGAGGATGGAACGTTCAAAGAATAACATCGCTTTTGCAGATGCGGGTGGTTTTCATTTAAAATCCATCCAACAAGCAATCTGTTCAGAAGGCCAGTCGGTGAGGTACCAGAGGCAACCACTGCCCAATTCATGGTGAAGATGTCAAAAGGCCTGTCAATGAGAAAGGGTGATCAGAAAATTAGTGAAAATAAGGATTGATGACTTCAGTTAACGCTAGTTAAAACCACTCCCTGATCTGCCAGCTCTTCTTTCTTCCTCCGGCTGAGTGCTCTGCCCATGTTGACATTGCCAATCTCCTGCCAGACCGAGAATTGCCAACACTCCGGTAATGTATTTGGTTCATGGCTTGCTTAACAATTCATAGCAACACATTGCAATTAAGAACTAATTGGTTTATTAGCCAAATGTTTAACAATCACACTACACATTACCTGTTCATCCACCAGACTCACAACCACCTGCCTCATCGTGGATCCCCAAACCCAACTGGCTGGGGTTTTATTGAGTCACGTGAACATCACATGACTGGCTAAGCTACTCCCCACTCAACAGCTCTACAACTATTTTAGCTGAACCAATAATCCCCTTGATTAAACGGGGCGCTAAAACCGACAAATTAAACAAATTAAACTTTTAACATCAAATGGATCAAATTAAAATTTGGTTTCCGGGGGTGATGATGCACTCCAGTATCTCAGGTGCCCACCTCTCGCGGAAGGCCTGAATGACCCCCTCGACCGCCCGCTGCCTGGACCGGTTAATGGCCACCTTGGCCATGCCCAGGAGCAGTCCTACAAGAAGGCCTTATGACCTGCCCGCTCCCCTCCGCACAGGATGCCCAAAGATCAGGAGCGTGGGACTGAAGTGCAACCAGAATTCAAGGAGCAGCTCATTCAAATATTGGAAGAGGGGCTGCAACCTGACACACTCAACATATACATGGAACACGGACTCTTCAACAGCTCTACACACCAGTGAGCATACTCACAGGTGCGTACATTGCAACACCTGCAATATGAAGCAATGACTTCAAATGTCAAGTTAAGGCTGAGCTCTCAACCGGCTCGGAGCTCTCTGGTAGCAGGACTTGAGTGCTTTGGAAGAGAAGACACTCGGCTCTCCTGTTTGTGCATGAAACTGAATAACTTAGCACATTGAAGCATCTCAGAACAACTGGGTGTTATTTTCTGTATCCTGCGTAAATAACAGCGTGATGCTAATGACAAGGCGCACTTATCAGCATTCGGAGAGAGGAACTGCTGCTATGAGACACATCTGGAGACACATGTAGCCAGGGGTTAGCAGTGTATGGAGTAAGTTGTAATCATTTAAATGATTATTTGATTGCAGTTGCTCCAGGTACTCTTGAAATGGAATTCCCTGTTTATGTATACAATGGCTGTGCTCAGGCAGTGCGTAGCACCGGGCGGGGTTTAGAGTGCTTAGATTTGCTGCCGGCTTGTGCTTTGTGGCATTTGCAAGTGCTGATTTCATTTTATTACTTAAATATTCCCTGTAGTCCGTCTCCAGTATCTGCCAAAACAACTCTCTGTTTATCTGGAGATTATCAGCAAAGAAGTAGCTGAAGACGCGCTGTCAAATTATCTCTATTATCACATGATATATTAGGGTGGAAGTGCTGTAAATTTCAGTTGTCATGGTGATGTTTTCATGTTTCTTACAGGCTGCATGAATCCCCCTTGCCCCTGGGTTTTCAACTCTAATTAGCTGCTATTTCTGTCTTTGGAATATATATTTTTTAAGTCTCAGGCTGTCAGATCTGGAATACTATAGTATTTCCCTTTAGTGCAAATTAATTTTCAGATATTAGACAAAAAAAACATTGAACAAATGTCAAGAGGCATACCTTGGGCACATGCTTCACAGAACAAAGCTCCAGGCACGCTGGTCATTAGCAATAATTTGCCTGTGTACATATGCCTTTGGACTTGAGCACATAAATCCAGGCTGACACTCCAGTGCAGTGCTGAGGGAGTGCTGCACTGTCGGAGGTGCTGTCTTTTGGATGAGTCGTTAAACCGAGGCCCCGTCTGCTCTCTCAGATGTGTTGTGTATCTGTAAAGCATGCACTTCCATGTGCTGCCACCAGGGAGCTCATCCCCTGAAGTCCCAAGGGATCCCAGCATCCCTTGGGAGCACTGTAGATAAGCTGGCCCCTAAGGTCTGTTCCTCACTCTGGAGTGCCTTGTTAAAGACTGAGGTCGCTGTTACTTTAACCTCCCTGTGTGCAGTCTCATCTGTGTTAGGAACACAATAACTGGCGACGAGAATACGAATCCAATGCAAAGATGCAGCAAACTGTGGGCATCCTGGAGAAGCTCTCGGTGGGTGAGGACTGGGAAGCATATGTCGAACGGCTAGACTAGTACTTTGTAGCCAACAAGCTGGACGGAGAAGGAAACAAAGCAAAAAGGAGAGCGGTCCTCCTCACAGTCTGCGGGGCACTGATCTACAGCCTCATGAAGAATCTTCTGGCTCCGGTGAAACCCACAGATAAGTCGTATGAGGAGCTGTGTACACTGGTTTGGGAGCATCTTAACCCGAGGGAGAGCGTGCTGATGGCGAGGTATCGGTTCTACACGTGCCAGCGGTCTGAAGGTCACAAAGTGGCGAGCTACGTCGCCGAGCTAAGGCGACTTGCAGGACAATGTGATGGCTACCTGGAGCAAATGCTCAGAGACTTTTTTGTACTGGGCATTGGTCACGAGACCATCCTACGAAAACTTTTGACTGTAGAGACACCGACCCTCAGTAAGGCTATTGCAATGGCACAGGCGTTTATGTCCACCAGTGATAACACCAAACAAATCTCTCAGCACACAAGTGTAAGCAATGTTTATAAATTAACTGGAACTGTGTTGCGAGCAGAAATGTACAGGGCAGAACCCACAAGTTTGCAACTGCCAGCAGGCCTCAGGTGACCCAGATGACTCAGAGTCCCCAACAAAGGATGAATGCATAGCAATTCACACCTTGTTGGTGGTGTGGAGGCTTCCATTCAGCCTATTCATGCCGCTTCAAAGGGTATGTTTGCAAGAGCTGTGGAACAATGGGGCACCTCCAACGAGCTTGCAAATGAGCTGCAAGCTCTGCAAAACCTGCTAACCACCACGTGGCAGAGGAAGATCGGTCCATGGTGAATCAAAGCAATTTCGAGCCTCAGAGAGAGGAGACAGATGCTGAAGTACACGGGGTGCACACATTTTCGACGAAATGTCCACCTATAATGCTAAACCTAAAAATGAATGGCTTACCCGTAGCCATGGAACTGGACACTGGCGCTAGCCAATCCATCATGAGTAAAAAGATGTTTGCCTTGTTGCACCACAGTCTCTCATTCAGACCAGCCCTGAGCCCCATCCACACGAAACTGAGAATGTACACCAAAGAGCTTATCACTGTCCTGGGCAGCGCCATGGTCAAGGTTACCTACGAGGGCACGGTGCACAAACTGCAACTCTGGATTGTCTCAGGCGATGGCCCCACACTGCTTGGAAGGAGCTGGCTGGGCAAAATCGGCTGGAACTGGGATAACATCCGAGTGCTATCACATGTCGATGAGGCCTTACATACTCAGGTTCTGAACAAATTTCCATCCCTTTTTGAGTCAGGCATTGGAAACTTTTCCTGGGCGAAGGTGCAGATCCACTTGGTCCCAGAGGCACGACCCATTCACCACAAGGCGCGAGCGGTACCTCACATGATGAGGGAGAGAGTGGAAATCGAGCTGGACAGGCTGCAACGCGAGGGCATCATCTCCCCAGTGGAATTCAGCGAGTGGGCCAGTCCCATTGTTCCAGTACTCAAAAGTGATGGCACGGTCAGGATTTGCGGCGATTATAAAGTAACTATTAACTGTTTCTCGCTACAGAACCAATACCCGCTACCTAAGGCAGACGACCTATTTGCGACGCTGGCAGGAGGCAAGAAGTTCACCAAGCTCGACCTGACTTCGGCCTACATGACGCAGGAGCTGGAGGAGTCTTCGAAGGGCCTCACCTGCATCAACACGCACAAGGGACTGTTCATCTACAACAGACGCCCAGTTGGAATTCAGTCGGCTGCAGCGATCTTCCAGAGAAACATGGAGAGCCTACTCAAGTCGGTATCACACACAAAATCTGGAGGAGGTTCTCCAGCGACTGGATCGCGTAGGGCTGCGGCTGAAGAGGTCGAAATGCGTCTTCATGGCAACAGAAGTGGAGTTTTTGGGGAGAAAGATTGTGGTGGACGGCATTCGGCCCACAGACGCCAAGACAGAGGCTATCAGGAACGCGCCCAGGCCACAGAGCATCACAGAGCTGTGGTCGTTGCTGGGACTCCTCAACTATTTTGGTAACTTCCTACTGGGATTAAGCACCCTTTTAGAGCCCCTACATGTGTCATTGCACAAAGGTGAGAACTGAGTATGGGGAAAAAACAAGTAATTGCTTTTGAGAACTTTATGCTCCAACAAGCTGCTTGTATTGTATAACCCGTGTAAAAGACTTGTGCTAGCATGTTACGCGCCTTCGTACGGAGTCGGGTGTGTATTACAACAAGCTAACGTTGCAGGGAAGTTGCAACCTGTCGCCTATGCTTCCAGGATCTTGTCTAAGGCCGAGAGGGCCAACAGCATGATTGAGAAAGAGGCATTAGCGTGTGTGATCGGAGTAAAGAAAATGCATCAGTACCTGTTTGGCCTCAAATTTGAGCTGGAAACCGATCACATGCCTCTCCCATCCCTGTTCGCTGAAAACAAGGGGGTAAATACTAATGCCTCAGCCCGCATACAAAGGTGGGCACTCGCGCTATCAGCGTATAACTATACCATCCGCCACAGGCCAGGCACCGAGAACTGTGCGGATGCTCTCAGTTGGCTACCATTGCCCACCACGGGGGTGGAAATGGCGCAGCCTGCAAACTTGTTGATGGTGGTGCAGCCCGCAAACTTGGTGATGGTCATGGAAGCGTTTGAAAATGATAAATCACCTGTCACGGCCCGCCAGATTAGGACTTGGACCAGCCAAGATCCTCTGCTGTCCCTAGTAAAAAAAACTGTGTACTGCATGGGAGCTGGGCCAGCATCCCCATTGAAATGCAAGAGCCAATCAAGCCGTTCCAGCGGCGAAAGGACGAGCTGTCCATTCAGGCAGACTGCCTGTTGTGGGGTAACCGCGTAGTGCTACCAAAAAAGGGCAGGGAGACATTCATCTCGGATCTCCACAGCACACACCTGGGTATAGTAATGATGAAAGTGATAGCCAGATCCCACGTGTGGTGGCCCGGTATCGACTCTGACTTAGAGTCCTGTGTACGGCAATGCAGCGTATGTGTTCAGTTAAGCAACGCGCCCAGAGAGGCACCACTAAGTTTGTGGTCCTGGCCCTTCAGACCATGGTCAAGGATCCATGTCGACTATGCGGGCCCGTTTCTCGGTAAAATGTTCCGAATGGTGGTGGATGCTTTTTCAAAATGGATTGAATGTGAAATAATGTCAGGAAGTACCACCACCGCCACCATTGAATGCCTGAGGGCCATGTTTGCCACCCATGGCCTGCCTGACATACTGGTCAGTGACAACGGGCCATGTTTCACCAGTGCCGAATTTAAAGAATTCATGACCCGCAATGGGATCAAACATGTCACCTCGGCCCCGTTTTAACCAGCCTCCAATGGGCAGGCAGACCGGGCAGTACAAACCATCAAACAGAGCCTTAAACGAGTTACAGAAAGCTCACTCAAACCCGCCTGTCCTGAGTACTGCTCAGCTGCCACACGAGACCCCACTCGCTCACAGGGGTGTCCCCAGCTGAGCTGCTCATGAAAAGGACACTTAAAACCAGACTCTTGCTGGTTCACCCCAACCTGCATGATCAGGTAGAGAGCAGGCGGCAGAAACAAAATGTAAACGATGGTCACGCCACTGTGTCACAGGAAATTGACCTGAATGACCCTGTGTATGTGCTAAACTATGGACATGGTCCCAAGTGGATTGCGGGCACGGTGATAGCTAAAGAAGGGAATAGGGTGTTTGTAGTCAAACTAGACAATGGACAAATTTGCAGAAAGCACCTGGACCAAACGAGGCTGCGGTTCACAGACTGCCCTGAACAACCACAGCAGACACCACCTTTTTGAACCCACAACACACCCAAAGGATCAACGACACCACGCCGGACCAGGAAATCGAACCCATCATGCTCAACAGCCCAGCAAGGCCAGGCTCACCGAGCAGCCCTGCAGGGCCAACAACATGGCAGCCCAGCGAGGGCACAGCCAACACACCAGAACAGACATTTGTACCGAGGCGGTCCACCAAGGAAAGAAAGGCTCCCGACCGCCTCACCTTGTAAATAGTTTTCACTTTGACTTTGCGGAGGAGTGATGTTGTGTATCTGTAAAGCATGCACTTCCATGTTTTGCCACCAAGGAGCTCATCCCCTGAAGTCCCAAGGGATCCCAGCATCCCTTGGGAGCACTGTATATAAGCCGGACACTCTGGAGTGTCTTATTAAAGACTGAGGTCACTGTTACTTTAACCTCCCTGTGTGCAGCCTCATCTGTGTTAGGAACACAATAAGATGGACGTAAAAGATCCCATGGCACTATTTCGAAGAAGAGCAGGGGAGTTATCCCCGGTGCCCTGTCCAACATTTTATCCTTTAATCAACATCACTAAAACAGATTGGGCTAGACTTTCCCTAAAGGCCCTCAACGCCCGATTGCCCGCTGAGAACAACCGCTAACATTTGGCGAGAAAAGCTGGCGAGAATTTCTATTTTTCTAGTTAAAGTAAGTAAAACTAATCGCCCGGCGAGAAAATGAGCGTTGTACACTCATTGTCGGCGGTTTTCTTGGCGGGTAAGTGGAAAGTTAGCAACTTGGGCGGTCATTATCGGAATGGGCAGTAGGTAGTAAAATTTAGTCCGAGGCTGCGGTTGGGCCTAGGGAGGGGGGAAAACTTAAAAAAAAATTTTCATTACAAAGAAACATACAAAACATTCCCAAGGCAGTTTTAAACCTAATCGCTGTTTTTAAATTAAAACAAAATAAATAAAAACCTTTAACTTACCTTTCTTTGCAGGTTCCCCCTTACTGCCCTGTTTAAGCAGCTTTACAGGGCAGTTCTCTCGACGATTTGGACATTGGCGGTTGAGGCCAAACTTACATCCTGGCGGTTGTTCGCGGCGTTGCACGTGGGTGGTTTGGTCCCGGCGGGCGACTCCAGATGTGGGCGATACCAAGGAAAGAATTTACGTGGAAACACTCACCGGGCGCAAAATCAGCTGTAACGCCAAGAAAATCACCGACAATGAAGTTGAAAGTCTCGCCCATTATCTGGTTATCATCACATTGCTGTGCACAAATTGGCTGCCATGTTTTCCACATTACAACAATGACTACACTTCAAAAGTACTTCATTGGCTGTAAAACGCTTTGAACTGTCCGGTAGTCATGAAAGGCGGTATATAAATGCAAGTCTTCCTTTCCTTTTTCAATTCCTTTGACAGCTCTCAGTGAAAGAAGCTTGGGACACCCTCAAGACAAATTCAGCTGAAAATCCCGTTGACAACGTAGTAAACCCATAGGGTGAGAAACTGGTTTATGCTGGTGCTAACTGGACACTGGGACTGATCTTGCACCGGAACGGATAGGCCCAAAGCCCACTCAAAATTGGGCCTCAGCCCTCATTTTACTGAGACCGGGGTGATAGGCATCGCCAGGTAGCTCACTGCCAAATTGGCAGCGGCCCTCAGGTAGGTCCTGGAAGGGGGGAGGAGCTAATGGCGAGGAGGTGATGAGATCGGGAAGGCGGGGGCATCGGAAGAGGGAGGAAATGATTGGGTGGAAAGCGAGCTATCGAGAGAGGGGGGAAATGGTCAGGTGGGAGGGAGGCCATCTGAAAAACATAAGAAATAGGAGTAGGAGTAGGCCATTCGGCCCTTTGAGCCTGCTCCGCCATTCTATAAGATCATGGCTGATCTTCTACCGACTCCACCTTCCTGCACTACCCCCATATCCCTTGATTCCCTTAGTATCCAAAAAGCTATCAATTTCTGTCTTGAATATACTCACGACTGAGCATTCACAGCTCTATGTGATAGAGAATTCCAAAGACTCACAACCCTTTTAGTGAAGAAGTTTCTCCTCATCTCAGTCCTAAATGGCTGACCCCTTATTCTGAGACTGTGATCCCTAGCTCTAGACTCCCCAACCAGAGGAAACATCCTGCCAGCATCAACCCTGTCAAGAAACTTAAGAATGTTATGGCTTCGATGAGAGTACCTCTCATTCTTCTAAAATCTAGGGAATATAGGTCTTGTCTACTTAATCGCGTCTCATAGGACAACTCCTTCATCCCAAAAATCAGTCTGGTGAACCTTCATTGCACTCTCGCTATGACAAGTATATCCTTCCTTAGGTAAGGAGACCAAAACTGTACACAATACTCCAGGTGTGGTCTCACCAGGGCCCTATACAATTGCAGTAAGATGTCTTTACTCTTATACTCCAATCCCTTTGTAATAAAGGCTAACGTACAATTTGCTTTCTGAATTGCTTGCTGTACCTGCATGTTAACTTTCTCTAATTCATGTACAAGGACACCCAGGTCCCTCTGAATACCAACATTTTCCAGTCGCTCACCACTTAAAAAATATTCTGCTTTTCTACTTTTCCTACCAAAGTGGATAACTTCACATTTCTCCACATTATATTGCATCTGTCATGTTCTTGCCCACTCACTTAACCTGTCTATATCTCTTTGCATTCTCTTTGCATCCTCTTTACAGCTCACTTTCGCTCCTCATCATCATAGGCAGTCCCTCGGAATCAAGGATGACTTGCTTCCACTCTTAGAATGAGTCCTTAGGTGACTGAACAGTCCAATACGAAAGCCACAGTCCCTGCCACAGGTGGAACAGATAGTCGTTGAGGGTAAGGGAGGGTGGGACAGGTTTGCCGCACGCTCTTTCCACTGCCTGTGCTTGTTTTCTGCATGCACTCGGCAATGAGACTCAAGGCGTTCAGCGCCCTCCCGGATGCACTTCCTCCACTTAGGGCGGTCTTTGCCCAGGGACTCCCAGGTGTCAGTGGGGATGTTGCACTTTATCAGGGAGGAACTTTGTATTGTCAGCAAACTTGTATACATTGCACTCGGCTCCCTCATCTAAGGCATTGGTATAGATTGTGAATAACTGAGGCCCATGTACTGATCCTTTGGATACCCCGTTAGTTACAGCCTGCCAACCCGAAAATGACCCGTTTATTCCTACTCTCTGTTTTCTGTCCTTGAACCAATCCTCAATCCCTGCAAATATATGACCTCCGATTCCATGAGCCCTAATTTTCTGTAATAACCTCTTGTGTGGCACCTTATCGAATGCTTTTTGAACATCCAAATACACTTATCTCATCATCATAGGCAGTCCCTCGAAGCGACGCCAAAAAGGAATGAGTTCACAGGTGTTTCAATGAATCCTGACCTCCAGATCCCGAACTACATCTTGGAGGGTGGAAAATGCCTGTGCTTGGATTTTTTTTAACGTGTGGTGGCCGTTGCACACCAGCCAAAACACGGGCTTGACAGAGCTAGGTCTTGGTCCAGTGGCAAGGATTACCCAAGACTAACTGGAGAGCAGCTCTGCTGCACGGACCTAGTGCGCACACATGTAGCAGTGCGGGCTGGCCCGTGCTCTTCTGGGCCCCAGACTCACGCCTCTCCTCGGCCCCGGTCACTTCCATCTACAAACTCTTGCCGCTCCTTCGCCCCTCCTGTTGTGCCTGCCCGCACTGCAATCAGCGACCAGGCTTCGCAGTTGTCTGCTGCAGTGGTATGCCGCTGCACACTGATCCCTCTGATGGCCCCGGCCTGCTGATGGTCTTGCAGGCTGGGACCACACCGATTTCTGGGCTGGGCTGCCGCATGCTGCTCCCTCTAATGCAGCCTTTCAATCACTGATGCCAGGCTAACTGGCCTATAGTTCCCTGTTTTCTCTCTACCTCCTTCCTTGAATAGCAAGATTAAGTTTTCTACCCTCCAATCCAGGGAAATGTTCTAGAACCTAGGAAATCTAGGCCATCATGTCCAAGGGATGCATTGACCTTTAGTCCCATTAATTTCTCTAGCACTCTTTCTTTACTAATATTAATTTATTTAAGTTTCTCATTCTTGCTAGACCCTTGGTCCCCCACTATTTCCGGAATAATGTTTGTGTCTTCTATCGTGAAGACAAATGCAAAGTATTCGTTTAATGGGCTCTATAATGACCTCTTTGCTGATTTTTGGCGCCCAGGAGGATGTACAGACGATTTTTTTGTGCTTGATTGCGCCGAAAACCCCCCCCCCTCAAAATTTTCAGCAAAGTAAAATTTAATTTTGGTCCTGCGGTACCCAAAGTTAAATTTGGGGGTGGAGTCTGCGCCAAAAGCTGAGGTTGCCAGGGTAATGAGAGACACACTGAGGGCTGAAACTCCACCTACCTGCGAGTTGAAGTACCACGGCCAGGGCTTGTAGCAGCAGGGGAGCAGGGGAGGTGGGGAGAGATTGCCCGGGATAGCAGCAGGGCCAGGAGAGGGGCATTTGGCCCAGGATTGAAGCGGGGCCAGGAGCGAGTATGGCGGGGGGTGTGGACTTTCGGCCCAGGGTTAAAGCGGAACCGGGAACGGGGTCCTTTCGGCCTAGAATTGCAGCGGGGCCCGGAGCGTGTGCCAAACAGCAGAACAGGTAAATAATCTTTACTGTGATAAAAAGATGCAAGGAATGTACTAAATATAATCATTATAAACTATCTTCATGAACAAGACTAAACTGTAAAGAAACAGCTCCGATACAGACCTGAGCGCTGATTTCCTTAACTTAACATAAGGTTTTTCTGATCGGTATTTAAGGCCACTGTGCGCCGTCCTTAAAAAATTCGGTGTTGGAGAAAATCGCTTAAATGGCCAAAAACAGCCAAAATTGGCACAGAAATCAGTTTTCATCCAGATCTGTGCCAAAAAATCTGTCATAGAAAAAATCTGGCGCTGACAGTGGCCGTCGATGTACAAACTTTGAGGAAAGTTACAAAATCTAGATTGCTCCAAAAGATTCAGCGGACGCCAAAAAAACGGCGCCCACTAGAGGTGAAAATTGAGCCCAAAGTCTCTGCCATTTCCTTATTCCCGATTATAATTTCACCTTTCTTTGCCTCTAAGGGACCCACATTTACTTTTGCTAAGCCCTTCTTTTTACAAACCTATAGAAGCTTTTACAATCTGTTTTTATGTCCCTTGCTAATTTACTCTCATATTCTCTTTTTCTTTATCAATTTCCTGGTCATCCTTTTCTGAATTCTAAAATTCTCCCAATCTCCAGGCTTACTGCTCTCTATGGCAAAATTATAAACTACTTCCTTTCATCTACTACTATCTGTATCTCCTCAGGAGAAGTGAAATGATTGGGTGGGAGGGAAGCGACTGAGACAATCATAGAATCATAGAAATTTACAGCACGGTAGGAGGCCATTTCAGCCAATCGTGTCTGTGCCAGCCAACAAGAGGCTATCCAGCCTAATTCCAGTTTCCAGCTCTAGGTCCATAACCCTGCAGCTTACGGCCCTTCAGGTACACATCCAAGTACTTTTTAAATGTGGTGAACATAAGAACAGGAGTAGGCCATCTAGCCCCTCGAGCCTGCTCCACCATTCAACAAGATCATGGCTGATCTGGCCGTGGACTCAGCTCCACTTACCCGCCAGCTCCCCATAACCGTTAATTCCCTTATTGGTTAAAAATCTATCTATCTGTGATTTGAATACATTCAATGAGCTAGCTTCAACTGCTTCCTTGGGCAGAGAATTCCACAGATTCACAACCCTCTGGGAGAAGAAATTCCCTCTCAACTCGGTTTTAAATTGGCTCCCCCGTATTTTGAGGCTGTGCCCCCTAGTTCTAGTCTCCCCGACCAGTGGAAACAACCTCTCTGTCTCTATCTTGTCTATCCCTTTCATTATCTTAAATGTTTCTATAAGATCACCCCTCATCTTTCTGAACTCCAACGAGTAAAGACCCAGTCTACTCAATCTATCATCATAAGGTAAACCCCTCATCTCCGGAATCAGCCGAGTGAATCCTCTCTGTACCCCCTCCAAAGCTAGTATATCCTTCCTTAAGTAAGGTGAACAAAACTGCACGCAGTACTCCAGGTGCGGCCTCACCAATACCCTATACAGTTGCAGCAGGACCTCCCTGCTTTTGTACTCCATCCCTCTCACAATGAAGGCCATCATTCCATTCGCCTTCCTGATTACCTGCTGCACCTGCAAACTAACTTTTTGGGATTCATGCACAAGGACCCCCAGGTCCCTCTGCACCGCAGCATGTTGTAATTTCTCCCCATTCAAATAATATTCCCTTTTACTGTTTTTTTTCCAAGGTGGATGACCTCACATTTTCCGATATTGTATTCCATCTGCCAAACCTTAGCCCATTCGCTTAGCCTATCTAAATCTCATTGCAGCCTCTCTGTGTCCTCTTCACAATCCGCTTTCCCACTAATCTTTGTGTCATCTGCAAATTTTGTTACACTACACTCGGTCTCCTCTTCCAGGTCATCTATGTATATTGTAAACAGTGCCTCTACCACCTTTTCAGGCAGTGAGTTTCAGACCCCCACAATCCTCTGCATGAAGAAATTTCCCCTCAAATGTCCTTTAAACCTTTTACCAATTACTTTAAATTTATGCCCCCTGGTTGTTGACCCCTCTGCTAAGGGAAATAGGCCCTTTCTATATCTAGGCCCCTCATAATTTTATATACCTCAATGAAGTCTCCTCTCAGCCTCCTCTGTTCCAAACAAAACAAATTCAGCCTATCCAATCTGTCCTCATAGCTAAGATATTCCACTCCCGGCAACATCCTTGTAAATCTCCTCTGTAACCTCTTCAGTGCAATCAAGTTTTTCCTGTAATACGGTGATCAGAACTGCACGCAGTGCTCCAGCTGTGGCCTAACCAGTGTTTTATACAGTTCAAGCATAACACCCCTGCTCTTGTATTCTATGCCTCAGCTAATAAAGGCAAGCATTCCGTATACCTTCTTCACCACTTTATTTACTTGGCCTGCTACTTTCAGGGATCTGTGGACATGCACTCCAAGGTCTCATTGTTCCTCTACACTTCTCAGTGTCCTACCTTTTAATGTGTATTCACTTTCCTTGTTAGCCCTCCCCAAATACATTACCTCACACTTCTCGGGATTAAATTCCATTTGCCATTGTTCTGCCCACCTGACCAGTTGATTGATATCTTCCTGCAGTCCGCAGCTTTCTTCTTCATTATCAACCACACAGCCGATTTTAGTATCATCTGCAAACTTCTTAATCATACCCCCAAGTCTAGATCATTGATGTATATCACAAAAAGCAAGGGACCTAGTACTGAGCCCAGCGGAACCCCACTGGAAACATCCTTCCAGTCACAAAAACACCCATCAACCATTACCCTTTGCTTCCTGCCTCTGAGCTAATTTTTGATCCAACTTGCCACTTTGCCCCGGATCCCTTTTGTGACCAGTCTGCCATGTGGGACCTTATCAAAAGCTTTGCTAAAATCCATATACACTACATCATACGCTTTGCCCTCATCGACCCTCCTAGTTACCTCCTCAAAAAATTCAATCAAATTAATCAGACACGACCTTCCCTTAACAAATCCGTGCTGACTATCCTTGATTAATCTGTGCCTTTCTAAGTGAAGATTTATCCTGTCCTTTAGGAATTTTTCAAATAATTTTCCCACCACTGAGTTTAGGCTGACTGACCTGTAATTACTCAGTCTATCCCTTTCTCCCTTCTGAAACAAAAGTACCACATTCGCAGTCCTCCAGTCCTCTGGCACCACACCTGAAGCCAGAGAGGATTAGAAAACGATGGTCAAGGCCTCTGCTATTTCCTCTTTTGCTTCACTTAATAGCCTGGGATACATTTCATCTGGGCCTGGGGATTTATCCAGTTTCAAAGCTGCTAAACCCCTTAATACCTCCTCTCTCACTATGTTTATTTCATCGAAGATTTCACATTCCTCCTTCTCAATAGAATGTCTACATCGCCCCTCTCTTTTGTGAAAACAGATGCAAAGTATTAATTAAGGACCATACTCACATCTTCTGCCTCCACACACAGATTACCCTCATGGTCTCTAATAGGCCCTACCCTTTCTTTAGTTATCCTTTTGCTCTTAATACATTTATAAAACAACTTTGGGTTTTTCTTGATTTTACTTGCCAAGAATTTTTCATGCTCTCTCTTTGCTTTCCTAATATCCTTTTTAATTTCACCCCTGGACTTTCTGTACTCCTCTAGAGATTCTGCAGTATTTGGCCCTCGGTATCTGTCATAAGCCTCCCTTTTTTTTCTTTATCCTAACCTGGGGAAATGATTGGGTGCGAGGGGAGGTGATCTGAAGAGGGTGGAAATGATGAGGTGGGAGGGGAGTGATATGGATGGGGGGAAATGGTTGGGTGGGAGGGGAGTGATTGGGAGTGGCAGAAAATGATTGGGAGTGGGGGGAATTGATCGGGAGTGGCAGGAAATGATTGGGAGTGGCAGGAAATGATTGGGAGTGGCAGGAAATGATCGGGAGTGGGGGGAATTGATCGGGAATGGGGGGAATTGATCGGGAGTGGGAGGAATTGATCGGGAGTGGGAGGAATTGATCGGGAGTGGGAGGAATTGATCAGGAGAGAGGATGCAATCGGGAGAGGGGGAAAGCGATCAGGAGGGAAATGATTGGGACAGGCAGTGAAATGATGGAGAGGGAGGGGATAATCGGAAGAGACTAGGTGATTTAGAGCAGGGGAGACAATATGGATGGGTCTGAATAGGAGCCAGCATCAGTTTTCAGCACTGCAGTGAGGATGGGAAAAGTACTCTTGCTCCTTCCACCTCCTCATTCAGGTAAATATTTTTTGATGGCGGCCTCCTTCAGCCCCTTTAAAGACTCTGGTCAGGCTGCAGGTAGACCACATTTTCCTGAAGGCATTGCGCCCAGGGCAGGCCAATTTTGAGATGGCGGCCTCAAACAGGGGTTAGGCCCCTTATTTGCATATGGGTTTATGCATGAGACGATTCAACAATTATAGACCTGGGAAAGCCATCTAACTACTCATAGCAGTTCATTTACCAACTTAGCTCGCACATCAAATATTTTATATTGGTGTGTTTTTTATACCATGGTTATGTTTTGTTTGGCCATATAACAATATTAGGGAGATAAAATAGAATTGCTGTTCAGTCACACAGTGGGGCACCTCAAATCTTTGACAGTAACATCCTGTAGAATGGCAAAACTGCATCAAAACAGTTGCCTTCATATGCCACCTTTTTTTCATACAAGTCACCTACTCCTGGTACTGGATGATATCTCTGACCTCTTTACTGCCGAAGCTTGTTTGATGTGGCCAATACAATCTAAACCGGACCCTGTCCCAATTCAGCTCAAAGTAGCTGCTATTTCTGTCAGTGTGATACATATTTTAAAAAGTGTCGAGCTGTCAGATCTGGAATACAATTATATTTCCCTTTGGTGCAAATTAATTTTCAGATGTTGAATAATTCTCAAAAGGCACATCCTGTGCACATGCTTTACAAAAAGAAGCTGGTCATTAATTAGCAATGTGTTGCTTTTTAAATTCCTTTAAATGATATCCTTACAACGTCCCTGGGTAAGTCATTTTTTGAGATATCATTACAACCTGTGATACAGAATGTACAGCTAATTTATGATTCAGATATCAAGAGCTATTTTTATTAAAGACAGAACTTGCATTGCTATAGCATCTTTCACATCTTCAGGATGTCCCGAAGCCTTTCATAGCCAGTGAGTCACTTTTGTAGTATTGTTTTATGGGCAAAGACAGCAGCCACTTATTAATAAAATAATTTTTTTTTTAAATTTCTAAATGAAAGAATTTTCACTTCTACTATAGCGATTGTTTTATTCCCCATCCATCTGGGGGAGTGAGTGAGAAAGAAACAAATTTTTGTATCCCAGGGGGAAGAGGGGAGGAGCCCCAATGTTACACTGAGGCATCAGTGTGATCTAAAAACGCTTGTTTATTTTCACATACACAGAGTTTCCATCAATCAGGCATTTTTCCCAGAACCCTTCTTAAAAAAAATCCTATTTTTTCCATAGATCTCCCCAGAGTCCGCTGCATAGTTCCACGCTCCCTCGTGTAACACAATACTTGGTGGGCTGGTTTGTCAAAACAGAATTGCCTCAGGATCAAGAAGCGCAAACTCTACGGCCCCATTTTAACCTGACCCTTGCTGAGGGCAAGACGTTAAAATGGTGGCCGGGTGGAACCCGCTGTGTCCCGCCCTCCGCCATTTGACCCCTGGGCTGCGGGAAGCCTGGAGGCCCCCAGCTGCAGATGGGCGGGCACCTCATAAATATTGAAATGTTGGAGCCCTGAACCTCGCTGCTCCCAGTACAATGAGCGCCTGCCACATGTATGCAGATTTGGCAGACAACGACGTCAATCAGCGTGCAATGCTGATTTGATGCCAGTGCTGCCATTTTGAAGCTGAATGCTCCAGCTAACGCACTTTCGCAAGCTCGCACGGCTGAAACCGCATTCAGCAACAGGAAGGAAATCTCCACCAGTGCTATTGAAATAGATCATCAACCACTTATAGGATAGTTGCTGGTTGATTTTTTCTGGTTGTTGATATGATTCTATGAATGTTTGGTGTTTCCTATAGTTGTATCAAGTTGCAAAAGTCTACAGTGAGTGCTCTAGCATGTACTGAAGGACATTTTCCTGACTTCAAGCCTTCTGCACAAACCACTTGCTGGTGGACATGGGTCCGCTGTGGCTCAGTGGGTAGCACTCTCTCGGTTGGAGGGGTTAGGAGTGAGCAGGTGCTGCCGGGTATTTGGTTACTGCAGGAGCTGAAGTGAGTTTGTAAAAAGTTGATGGTGGGTTTTTGGGCTGTTTTTTTCAGGTTTTAGGGCCTTTTTGGCCTATAAACAGCTGAGGGGTCCGGAGTGCCAGTCCCCTCAGAGGACAATGTTCCCAGGATTAATTTAATCAGGGGAGAAAATTTGGGGGTTGGGAGAATAAAAGGCTCAAAGATTTGGGCTGGGACCCCAGGAGGTTTGGAAAAGAAAACGGTGGTGGCTCAGTGCGAGGATAAGGAATATGAGCTTGGGATATTATCCAGGCGGTACATGAGGGCTTCGGCGAAGTCAGCTATTTTCCCTGCTGACCAAGGCCGAATGTTGGGTTCGAGGTGACGGTCAATGGCCAAGAGGAGGTGGAGAGACTTTTACTGAGCTTGAAGATTGGTGATAAGCTCTTGGATGTATCTCTGCTGTATTCTGAAGAGGTGATGCTCTCATTCTTAAACTTGCCGGTTTACATTGAGGACAATGTGCTAATAAAAAAGTTGTAGTTGTGGGACATTAAATTTTGCTGAGTAATAAAGAGGAGATATTATCCTGGAACATGGATAGCAGATGGAACCCGTTATGTAAAACTGCGGTTCCCAGAGGAGGTGAAGTCATTATCCTACAGCATGAAACTTGAGACAATGGAAGGAGTGCAGTACTTCCAGGTACTGCATGATTACCAGGTGAAGGATTGCTACTATTGCTTTGGAGACGACCATTTTGTAAGAAGCTGTCCAGACCAGTACTGTCATAACTGCGGCAAGTCTGGACACATTGCTCGGAGCTGCAAGGCAGAGAGCTGCAGCGTGTGTCAAAAAGGCCCCACCAACTGTGAGTGTAAGGCAGAAGGAAGCCCCTTGAGTGACGAGGAGATGAGAGAAGGAGCAGGAGGTGTGAGTGGAGTGGCTGGAGGAGTGGAGCAGAAGGATGACACAGCCGGCGGATGGAATGAGAGAAGAGCGCAAGAAGAGGCAGAAAATTGTGGAGCAGAGAACAGGACGTAGATGGTGGAATACACACCAAGTACAATGGAAAAGGACAAAGACAGTGGAGGACAGCTTGGGTCAAGGGCAGAGTTGAGCCATAATCCAGCTCGGTTCTCCCTAAAGAACTGGGTATCTGTGAGGTGAGCGGAGGTGGGAGCGGAGTGCGGGGTAAGTGTATGTACTCCAAAGAAAGATGGGGAGTCAGACATCTTGGGGAGCAGGAGGGGGCAAGACAAGGAGAAGCTGCAAGAGGCAGGAACCTTAAAGGGGCAGCAGGATAGGAGCGGGGGGACAAAGATGTCAAAAGGTGAAGACACAGCATTGTCCCAGAGAGAGAGCAAGGGTCAGCGGTGGAGATGAGGCTGAAGGGAGTGGCACTGTTGGAGAATCCATGATAGCAGGAAGACTCTCTGAGGGAGATTCTGTATCTGATGGGGAGCAGGGATGGGAGATTACAGAAGAGCTCAAGAGTGAGGAGTCAGAGGGGGACGGAGACTTGGAAGTGGGGAGTGGGGTTGCATCATGTGGAAAGGGAAAGTTTAGTGATGGGCAGAATGAGGGAGAAGGGGCAACTCCTCGGCTTAAACCTAATGTAAGGAAGAGGCTGAAATGGGAGGGAAGGTTCAAACAGGAGGTGAAAAAGAGCCAGAGGCTGACGGAGAAAGCAACAGTTGCCCAAAAAGTTGGGAGGGAGCATGAGAGGAGGGAAGAGCCGGAGATTAAATGATGGGGAAATTATCAGGCACACTTCCATTATTAGGAGCCATGATTACATTGGACTTGATTAATGTGAACAGACTGGGGGGCGGGGGGGGGGGGGGAGAAATTGTAGCAGTTGTTGTAGTGTTTTAAAGGCACTGACTTGTTGGGATAAGGTTATCCTAGAAAGAGTTTGGAAGGTTTGGTTATGATCAATTTTTAAAGTACAATAGATTAATGTATTTTACGGGAGACTAATTAAACTTTAGGTTTTGATGTTAATATGTGTTGGAGGAATGGCTGTGCAGAGTGGTGGAAAGGATTTGAATGATACAATGGAATAATCAGAATGTTGTAAATATTTTTAATGTTGAACAAAAGATATTAAGAAAGAAGTGGGTAATACCCTCGCCTCTGAGTCAGAAGGTCGTGGGTTCAGGTCCCATTCCAGAGATTTGAGCACATAAATCTAGGCTGACACTCCAGTACGGTGGTGAGGAAGTGCCGCACTGTCGGAGGTGCTGTCTTTTGGATGAGACATTAAACCATGGCTCTATATGTTCTCTCCGATGGAAGTAAAAGATCCCATAGCACTATTTTAAAAAGAGCAGGGGAGTTATCCCCGGTGTCCTGACCAATATTTATCCCTCAATCAACATCACTAAAACAGTTTATCTGGTCGTCATCATATTGCAGTTTGT
Source organism: Pristiophorus japonicus (assembly GCF_044704955.1). NCBI lineage: Eukaryota > Metazoa > Chordata > Chondrichthyes > Pristiophoridae > Pristiophorus > Pristiophorus japonicus. The sequence goes on along the minus strand of NC_091991.1, from coordinate 131,470,132 downwards.
AGGAGCTTGCTTGTGCACAAATTGGCTGCCACATTTCCTACATTACAACAGTGACTACACTTCAGAAAGTGCTTCATTGGCTGTAAAGCGCTTTGTGATATCCAGTGGCCGTGAAAAGCAATATAAATACAAGTCTTTTTCTTTCAATAGTAGGAATTGCCTTTCGAATACAGCATGACTTGGAGAATGAAGAGAGGGCACAGAGAGGAGGACAAGCTGCTGGAAGAGAGAGGAGGAGGAGGGGGAGAAGGGCTCTCAGCAGGAGGCCATATCCACCCAGGGTGTTCAAGGAGCTATTCTCCTACCTGAACCTCAGCGATGAACAGTGTGCACTTCACTAAGAATATCCTCACAGAAACCTGCCACCTGCTGTGGCCACAACTGCAACCAGAGAGCAGGGCAAGGACCTCATTGCCAGTCATTGTGAAGGTGACCGTGGCAATTAATTTTATGTGTCTGGCTCCTTCTAGGCTTGAGCTGGAGATATTTGCAACATTTGCAGTTTGCCATCCACTGTTGCATAAGGAAGGTCGCGGAGGCTTTCTATTCCCAGAGAGCTGTCCACATTTCATTCTCTCTTGCTACAGAGCAGCAGGTGGAGTGAGGCAAGTGACTTTGCTAGGATTGCAGGCTTCCCCATGGTGCAGGGTGCCATTGACTGCAAGCACATCACTTTGTGGGCACTGCATGTCAACACTGCCGAAACAGAAAGGGATTCCACTCCCTCAACGCCCACAGGCAGCGGTGCCTTTTGGAGACACCCGGCAAGCCCCTTTGAACACTGGAATCCAAAAGCCATGATGGCAGCAGTCCATAAGTTGGCCACCACTTCCATGATGGAACAGATGGGCTCCAAGCTCTGGGCGAGGCTGGTGCCGGACTCCTCACTGCTCCTTGACATTGCACTCAGGCTTTCTGGCAGGCCTGCCAATGCACCAAGCATTTCATTGCGCATACCCTTCTGTATAGCTTCTTTTGTAGCCTGCCCCCTTCGAAGCTCCAATCTGAGTCCTCTGCAGCTCAACTCGTGTGCGACCTCGCCCTCTGGCAAGCTGGCACCTGCACTATCCTTGCCCCCCATCTTGGCTGCAGGCCACTCGTGTCCAGTGTCTCAACATATGCAGATCCTTGCCTCGATGCTATTCTCTAAATTACGCAGTATCAGTCTCTGAGCTGGTGGCTGCGAGTGTGAAATCACATTACTGCTGAACCTTCATCATCACTGCCTTCTTCCTTTTCCAGTCTTGCTCTTCCACCATATGCAAAGGAACTAACTCCTACTTCAGGCTTATAACATCATCATCATCATAAAAGCAGTCCCTCGGAATCAAGGAAGACTTTCTTCCACTCCTGAAGTGAGTTCTTTGGTGGCTGAACAGTCCAATACGAGAGCCACAGACTTTGTCACGGGGTGGGACAGATAGTCGTTGAGGGAAGGGGTGGGTGGGACAGGTTTTCTGCACGCTCCTTCCGCTGCCTGTGCTTGATTTCTGCATGCTCTCGGCGTTGAGACTCGAGGTGCTCAGCGCCCTCTCGGATGCACTTCCTCCACTTAGGGCGGTCTTGGGACAGGGACTCCCAGGTGTCAGTCGGGATGTTGCACTTTATCAGAGAGGCTTTGAGGAAGTCCTTGTAGTGTTTCCGCTGCCCACCTTTGACTCGTTTGTATAATATAAGGTAAGATGGCCGCCAGGGTGGTAGTTCCCTAAAGAGCTCCCCCATTCCAAACAACTCCCACCAGCTCGCGACAACTTTCAACCCCCCAACCTCCCCACTCCCACTGTCTAAACCTCCCATAACCAAATAGACCTTAATAGGGGGTCCTAAGCATGTAAACCCAAATCCTTACCCTAGTCCCATCCCTGCTATTATGTTCAGAATAATTCCACAAGACTGCATATTGTAGGCTCAAACTGTTGTGACCTTGGTCTCGTTAATGTAACTCCAGAGTGAGGAAGCAGCATGGTAGATTGCCTTTTATATCTGCTTGCCCAGTGTGTGCAGGTGACCCTTGGGTCTCCCACAGGTGCGCACCCTGGTGGCAAGTCTTACACATTGCTAATGTTTACATACATAACATCATTCCCCCCCAAAAGTCTTAGATACAAGTTATTTACAAATTGAGGCGATCCAGGGCTCTGTGTTCCCGGGTTGATCGCCTGAGTTGAAGTCCTGGCATGGGTGAGTTGGTCGGATCATTGCTGCACTGCGGTGTGGCTGGTCTGATTGGACTGTTGGGCATGGTGGGTTCATCCTCGTGGTTGATCGCAAGGTCGGGTGTGTGTGGGTGGATCATTGATGGTAATGTCCTCTTCAAACTGTTCTTGGTTGTCAGTGAATTGCAATTTGGTCTGATCCAAGTGCTTTCTGCACGTTTGTCTATTTAAAAGTTTGACAACAAACACTCTATTCCCCTCTTTGACTAACACAGTTCTAGCAACCCATTTGGGACCATGACCGTAATTAAGAACAAACACAGGGTCATTAACTTCAATGTCACGTGATACAGCCGCGCGATCGTGGTACACGTTATGCCGGTGATGCCGGGTTTCTACATGATCATTTGAGATCAGGTGGACTAAGGAGAGGCTGATTTTGAGTGCTCTCTTCATTAACAATTCTGCAGGGGGAGCACCAGTAAGCAAATGGGGTAGTGTGCGGTAGATGAGCAGAATCAGAGATAACCGGGTCTGCAGGGAACCGTCCATCATGCGTTTCAAGCTTTGCTTGATGGTTTGGGCTGCATTTATCGCTTGACCATTGGATGCGGGCTTAAACAGCGCAGACCTAACATGCTTGATGCCATTGCGGGTCATGAACTCGTTGAATTCCGAGCTGGTGAAACATGGTCCATTGTCACTAACAAGGACGTCAGGCAAACAATGGGTGACGAACATGGCCCGGAGACTTTCAACGGTGGCAGTGGACGTACATGACGACATTATTATACATTCAATCCATTTAGAGTAAGCATCCACTGCTACTAGGAACAACTTTCCTAGAAAGGGGCCAGCGAAATTTATTTGGACCTGGACCATGGTTTGGAGGACCATGACCACAGACTCAGTGGGGCCTCCCTTGGTGCATTGCTCCACTGTGAGCAAGTTTTACATTGGTGTACGCATGACTCCAATTCCGAGTCAATGCCGAGCCACCAAACGTGCGACCTGGCGATAGCCTTCATCATGACCAAACCTGGATAGATACTGTGAAGGTTGCATATAAACTTTTCTCTGCCTTTTTATGGCAGAGCTACATGATTCCCCCATAGGAGACAGTCCAAATGGATGGACATTACATTCTTGCATTGGTGGAACGGCTTAATTTCGTCTTGCATTTCCCCGGGAACCGCCGATCAGCTCCCATTGAGGATGCAGCTTTTTACTAGTGATAGCACAGGGTCCTGGCTAGTCCAGGTCCTGATCTGCCGAGGATCAAAAGCATCCATTACAAGAAGCAAGTCTGCGGGTTACGCCATTTCCATCCCGGTGGTGGGCAATGTAGCCGACTGAGAGCATCAGCACAGTTCTCAATGCCTGGTCTGTGGCGGATTACATAGTCATTCGCAGATAACGTTAGTGCCCATCTTTGGATGTGGGATGAGGCATTGGTGTTAATACCTTTGCTTTCTGAGAACAGCAAAATGAGCGGCTTGTGGCCGGTTTTGAGCTCGAACCGGAGTCCAAATAGGTATTGGTGCATTTTCTTAACCCATATACGCATGATAATGTTTCTTTCTCAACCATACTGTAGGCTCTTTCAGCCTTAGATAAGCTTCTGGACACATATGCAACCAGTTGCAGTTTGTCTGACACATTGGCTTGTTGTAACACACAACCGACCTCGTACGAAGGTGCATCACAAGCTAGTACTAAACAGTTACGCGTGTCATACAATACAAGTAACTTGTTAGAACATAGCAGGTTTCTGGCCTTGTTACCTCAAACCAGTCATCACCCTTGCTTAGCAATAAATGCAACGGTTCCAGCAAAGTGCTCAACCCCGGTAAAAAGTTACCAAAATAGTTGAGGAGTCCCAGGAACGAACGCAGCTCCATCACATTCTGTGGTCTGGGTGCCTTCTTGATGGCCTCCGACTTGGAGTCCGTGGGTCTGATACCACAATCTTTCTCCCCAGAAATTTGACCTCTGGCGCCAGGAAAACACACTTGGAACGTTTCAGCCTGAGTCCCACTCTATATCCAGTCGCTTGAGAACCTCTTCCAGGTTGTGCAAGTGTTTGGTGATGTTGCGGCCAGTGATCAAGATGTCGTCTTGAAACACCACGGTGCATGGGACCGATTTCAGCAGTCTCTCCATGTTCCTCTGGAAGATGGCCACAGCCGAGCGAATCCCAAAAGGGGCATCAGTGGTATATGAACAGTCCTTTGTGCGTGTTGATGCACGTCAATTTTTTCAAGGTTCAGCCAGCTCCTGTGTCATGTAAGCAGAGGTTAGATCCAGCTTGGTGAACGTCATCCCCCCTGCTAACGTTGCAAACAGGTCATTCATTTTGGGTAGTGGGTACTGGTCCTGTAACGAGACTCGGTTGATCGTTACCTTGTAGTCCCCGCAGATTCTGACCATCCCATCGTTTTTCAACACCGGAACAATTGGACTGGCCCACTTGTTGAATTCGACTGGCGATATGATCCCCTCTCATTGAAGTCTGTCCAGCTCGATCTCGACTTTCTCTCGCATCATGTATGGAACCGCTCGGGCCTTGTGATGAAAGGGTCGTGCATCAGAGACTAGATGGATCTGCACTTTGGCGCCTGTGAAGTTGCCGATGCCTGGCTCGAATAACTGCGGGAATTTGTTTAGCACTTGGACACACAAGGCATCATCCACCAAAGAAGGTGCTTTGATGTCGCTGCAGTTCCATCGGATCTTTCCTAGCCAGCTTCTGCCGAACAGCGTTGGGTCATCACCTGGTACAATCCATAGTGGTAAATCATGCACAGCTGTATCGTATGATACCTTCACTGCCAATGACTGGTATGAGCTCTTTGGTGTAAGTACACAGCTAGGTGTGGATTGGGCTTAGTTTTGTCCTTTGTGCCTTGTTGCCCCACAGTTTCTGGCTCGTAATTGATTGACTCGACCCCACGTCTAATTCCATGGAAACTGGAATGCCGTTTAATTTGACTTTTAACATTATCGGAGGGCTTTTGGTGGTGACGGTGTGTACCCCATACACTTCCTCTTCAGCCTTGGGTTGAGTTGCCTCTCTTACTCGTTCAGCGTGATCCGCACCAGATCGGTCATCTTCTGCCAACTCTGCCACGTGGTGAGTCGCCGTACATCTGCACATTCGCTGGAGATACCCCATTGTTCCACAGCCTTTGCACACGTAGTGCTTGAATCGACATTGATGGGCTCGATGATTACCCACGCAGCGTCAACGTTAATGGATTCACATTCATGTCCCACGGCGGACTCTGAGTCATCCTAGGTCTGGCCTCTGTAGGCGTGTAGGCCCTGCCATGTACAGTTCTACCTGTTGAAGGCACAGTACTTGCCAGTGAGCTTCGATGCTGCAATGACATCTGTTTAGTGTTATCGTTCATGGACATAAAAGCCTGGGCTTTCGTGATGGCCTTGCTCAGATCTAGGGATTCGGCAGACAGCAGTTTGCGAAGAATGACCTTGTGGCTGATTCCAAGCATGAAAAAGTCCTGCAACACTTCCCCCAGAAATCCAGCAAATATGCACAGTCCCGTAAGGCGTCTTAGGTCGGCGACATAGCTCGCCACATCCTGGCCCTCGGAGTGATGCTTCCACAAAAGCGATACCTGGCCATCAAGCTGCTCTCCTTCGGCTTGAGGTGTTCCCGAACCAGCGTGCACAACTCTTCATATGTCTTCGCCGTTGGTTTCGTCGGTGCTAGCAGATTTTTGATGAGGCCATATATCGTGGACCCGCAAACGGTGAGGAGAATCGCCCTGCGCTTGACCGCGGTTTCTTCCGTATCCAGCTCGTTGGCCACGAAGTACTGGTCAAGACGCTCAATGAAGACTTCCCAATCATCACCCTGAACAAATCTCTTAAGAGTACCAATGGCAGCCATAACCGCGTGAAAGTTCGTGATCTGTTACTCGTCGCCAATTGTTATGTTCAGAATAACTCCACAAGACTGTATATTGTAAGCTCAAACTGTTGTGACCTTGGTCTCTTTAATGTAACTCCAGAGTGAGGAAGCAGCATGGTAGACTGCCTTTTATACCTGCTTGTCCAGGTTATGCAGGTGACCTTTGGGTCTCCCACAGGTGCACCCCCTGGTGGCAAGTCTTACACATTGATAATGTTTACATACATAACATCTGCAAGTCCCACGAGTTTGGGCCATTCGGGCCTACCTCAGGCTTCCCACCACATTATCCATCGACGACCTCCAGCGACCTCCAGCGACCCCCGACGACCTCCGATGACCCCTGACGACCTCTGGTAACCTCCGACAACCTCCGCCGACATCTGACAACCTCTGACGAGTTCCACGAGTTCGAGCCATTCGGGCCTACTGCAGGCTTCCCACCACATCACCCATCGGCGACCTCCGATGTACTCCCATGACCTCCGGCGACCTCCCATGACCTCTGGCAGCCCCCGACGACCTGCGACGTCCTCCGATGACCTCCACCGATTTCCGGCGACCCCTGACGACCTCTGTCAACCTCCAACGACCTCCGGAGGCAGCGTCCTTGACCTGGACCTGGCTATCGGGCCTCCACCCCTCCCCCCCCCCCCCCCCCCCCCAGCGGTAATCTGATTGGAACACCTCCAGCGACCGAGTCTGGGCCACGTCGACGACGGCTGGACCTCCCGTGGCGACAGACGACCTCCTCTTCAATGATGACTGGGTCCCCCTCTCCCATGTCGGTGACTGGCCTCCCCTCCTCCTTCAGTGATAACTGGAGCTCTCTTTCCCCACTGGCCTCTTCTTCACCTCCAACACGTCGTGAGTTCCATGACTGTCACCCCCTGCCCTCCCACCCTGAAGCCCGGTGGGCCACTGAACCTCAGTCTTATATACCCCTCTAATGAAGGCATTAAGCTTTCAAGCTGACAGAACAAAAGAAACCCTAATCGTGGAAACCAAGGCTTCGATTTTAAAAATCCCAGAAGGTAAAACTCATTTTGGACAGTAGCGCATAACAGACGATAATGGATCACAGGAACATAGCAACAGCAGTAGGCCATTCAGCCTCTGGAGCCTGTTCCATCATTCATCAGAAGTGTTTCCTAACTTCTCTCCTGAATTTAAGGTTATGTCCCCTTGTCTTAGCCACCCCCACCAGCAGAAAAAAGTTTCTCTCTATCTACTCTATCAATTCCTTTCAAAATCAATAAAACCTCAATCAAATCTCCCCATAACCTTTTATATTCCAGGGAATACCAGCTTAGTTTATGCAATCTCTTCTCATAATCTAACCCTTGGAGCCCTGATAACATTCTGGCGAATCTGTGCTGCATTCATTCCAAGATCAATATATCCTTTCTAAGGTGCATTAAATTGCTATGAGACCAGTACCTTGGGCTCATTACAACTCAATTTAATAAAACCATAAGAACATAAGAAATAGGAGCAGGAGTAAGCCATTTGACCCCTTCAGCCTGCTCTGCCATTCAATAAGATCTTTGACCTCAACTGCATTTTACCGCCCGATCTCCATATCCCTTGATTCACTTAGTGTCCAAAAATCTATCGATCTCAGTCTTGAATATACTCAACAGCTGAGCCTCCACAGCCCTCTGGGGTAGAGAATTCCAACTTTTCAAAATACTCTGAGTGAAGAAATTTCTCCTCATCTCAGTCCTATATGGCCAACCTCTTACCCTGAGTTCCATACTCTCCAACCAGGGAAACAGCCTCTCAATATCTACCCTGTCAAACCTTTTAAGAATGTTATACATTTAAATTAGATCACCTCTAATTCTCCTAAACTCTGGGGAATATAGGCCTAGCCTGCTCAATCTCTCCTCATAGGGCAACCCTCTCATTCCAGAAATCAATCTAGGGAACCTTTGTTGTACTCCCTCTAAGGCAAGTATATAATTCCTTAGGTAAGGAGACCAAAACTGTGCAGAGTACTCCAGGTGTGGTCTCACCAAAACCCTATGTAAGTTAAGCAAGACTTCCTTCCTCTAATATTCAAAAGCCCTTGCAATAAAGGCTAACATACCATTTGCTTTCCAAATTCCTTGTTGTACCTGCATGTTAAAACAAAAGGTTTGTAACATTTCTCACAAACACTATTTAGATTATTACTGATTGTGGCAGGCATGTTACCAAAGACTACTGTATACAAGATATATATGTATAAAATATCCACTGTAGGATACAGTTTAATGATTTTATTCATTATGCCTGGCTACTGAAATATTTACAAAAGTCATGCATGATAACTAGTTAATCCGTTACAGATTGCAATGAAAGAAAATAATAATGAGCATACTAATATAACAATAAAGGCCCACTTCAGCAGATATTGCAGTTATACTTCTATTTGGAACATTTTCTCAGACATTATCTGAATCCTGATGTGTTGAATGTAGTCTGGATGAGGTAATTCGGGCCTCTTGAGCATCCTCAATGTTCCCCTCTCCACCATTGGCAGCTCGGTCTGAAGCTCTGGAATTCCCTTCTCAAGTCTCTCCGCCTCTCTACCTCTCTTTCCTCCTTTAAGACGCTCCTTAAAACCTACCTCTTTGACCAAGCTTTTGGTCATCTGCCCTAATATCTCCTTTTGTGGCTTGGTGTCAAATTTTGTTTTCTAACGCCTTGGGACATTTTACTATGTTAAAGATGCTGTATAAATACAAGTTGTTGTTGGAATTAAATGGAGAGTATCTCAGTTGAAAATCAGTGAAGTTATGTTAAACTTGTAACAAACCTTGGGTTTCCTATGTGATTATAGCTAGCTACTTTTTTGTGGAAGGTCTGTCCACAGGGCTAGTTTGTCAAAAGCTTACAGCTGACAGAGAGCTTTGCTCCAATAGAAACACTTACTGGGAAATCACAGGTGTACTTTCTGAAAATGGTGGGGATTGTGGCCCGGGTTTTCTGACATGTATTTCTCAGTGGGTGAGGCCTCCTGCAAAGAGCACGCATTCATAATATTAGCCCTGCATGTCTACTGCTCTGTGGGAATATACATTTTTCTCATCTTTAATCTTACATGAATTGTACCAATTTTATACTCATGTCTTCCACTTACTGCGACCACAGCTTAAAGTTTTAAACAATCTTGTTTCCCAGCACATTAAAGATCAGCATCAAATTCTCTTCTCCAGCGAGAACAACTCCAGTGCTGCCAGCCTGTCCTCAGAACCTAATGTTAGCCTCACAAATAATTGCTGTCAATCTTCTCTGGATCTTCTCTAGCACATCATTGTTCTTTTCAAAATAGCGTGCCCAATGTGGAGATATCAGGGTCGTTTTCTGAAGTGTCTCACTAGCAGCAGGCTGGTGGGTGGACAACCAGGTTCATAGGCCTAAGGCTGCCATGCACCCAAAACACCAAGCTTGTGAGCATCCAGCTGAGCTGTATTGCCAGTACGCTGCCGACCTGCGAGAGACCATCAGCGGCAGGTCGGGGCCATAAAAGGAGCAGCGAACGGTGGCCATGGGCAGCGTGGCAGTGTACCACTGCAAGGTACAGCGTGAGCTGGTGCAGGAGGGCGACGGCAGTGAAGAGGGCCGTCGTCAAGGTCCAGGTCGGTGATTGGAGCGCGGGCAGGTACAGCAGGAGCGGCGAGGTCGGGGTGAGAGATTGCAGAGGGACGTGATCGGGGCCCAGAAGAGGCGAGAGCCCAGGGGCAGCACGGGCCAGCCCACACTGCGATATGTGTGTGCACTAGGTCCGTGGAGCAGAGCTGGTCTCCAGTCGTCTTGGGTAATCCTTGCCATTGGACCAAGACCTAGCTCTGTCAAGTCCGTGTGGTGGCTGGTGTGCAACAGCCACCACACGTAAAAAAATCCACGCACAGGCATCTTCCACCCTACACTATGTAGTTCAGGACCTGGAATATTCTGTCCTTCATTGAAACAGTTGTGAACTCATCCTTTTTTGGCGTGGAAGCAAGTCATCCTCGTTTCGAGGGACTGCCTATGATGATGATGATTGCCAGCAATTGAGGCTTGTGCTACTTGCTGGTGAGAGCCTCATTAAGACTTCAAAAGTTATGTAAATAAAAACCTAATTCCCAGTAACATACTTTTAGGCTGGAATTAAGCAGTTAGCTACATAGAACTATTTTGAATAGGCTTAAGGGATGGGCAATCAGTGAGGAACATACTTTCCTGTGTGTTTATCCTTTGTTACTTTGTAAATCACATTATTGTACCTTTTAAAGTGTCTTATATTGTGAGAAAGAATGAAGCAATTGTTTTTGAGTGCTACAATTTTTTTACATTTCAACATACTGGTTACTATGGGACCAATTTTCTAGGTTGATGATGACAGCAGGGAGCCTTCTCCATTGGCAGTGCACTTGCAATATCTTGACGTGTGCTACTCGCAGGTGAGGCTCCATGTTGGCAGTGTAAAATTGGAAAAATAGACCTTTATTTCATTTCATTCTCAAGAGAAATGACCCATTTCTCTCTGAACCATCTGCAAATGAGGCATTGACAAGACTTCAGCATCACAGGAGCAAATAAAGAAAGGAAACCCATGAAAAGGCCTGCTCCAATGCTAACTTTCATGGGAGCTTAGGGAACCAGACAGCTGCAGATTCCTGTGACAGGCTGTAAGTAAAGATCAGATTTGTTATATATGTAAACTTGTATTTACTCTGTACAGCCACCAGAGGGCTCATCCCCTGGAGTCCCAAGGGATCCCATAATCACTTGGGAGCACAGGTATTTAAAGAGGCCTCACAGATTGGAAAGGCACACTGGAGACCTGCAATAAAAGACTAAGGTCACGCTTTACTTTGAGCTCACAGTGTTCAGTCTGACTCTTTCTCCATACACAACAACTAGCGATGAGATGCAGATAGCAAACTCAAAGATGCAGAGAACAGTGGGCATCCTGGAGAAATTCTCAGAGGGAGATGATTGGGAAACTTTTGTGGAGCGACTCGACCAATACTTTGTGGCCAATGAGCTAGATGGGGAAGAGAACGCTGCCAAACAAAAGGCGATCCTCCTCACCGCCTGTGGGGCACCAATGTATGGCCTCTGCTCACTCCGGTGAAACCCACGGAGAAATCGTACGATGATTTGTGCTCACTGGTCCGAGAGCATTTGAACCCAAAGGAAAGCGTTCTAATGGCGAGGTATCGATTCTACACCTAAAAAAGGTCTGAAGGCCAGGAAGTGGCGAGTTATGTCGCTGAGCTAAAATGCCTTTCAGGACATTGCGAATTTGAAGGACATTTGGAGCACATGCTCAGAGACTTTTTCATACTTGGCATTGGCCACGAAACCATACTTCACAAACTTTTAACTGTAGTGACACCAACCTTGAGTAAGGCCATTGTGATAGCCCAGGCGTTCATTGGCACCAGTGACAATACGAAGCAATTCTCTCAGCACACAAGTGCTGCTACAAGAACTGTGAAAAAGTGATGTTGTTTTCGAATCGTAATGTACAGGGCAGGTCACATATACCTGTAGCTGCACGTCCTCAGATGTCTCAGAGGGTGATGAATGCAAGGCCATTAACACCTTGTTGGCGCTGCAGGGGTGATCATTGTTTCCATTCATGCCGACTCAAAGGATACGTTTGCAAGGGCTGTGGAACAATGGGACACCTCCAACGAGTGTGCAGGCGAGCTGCAACTTCTGTTAAACCTCCAAACCACCATGTTGCAGAGGAGGACAGATCCACGGAGTATCACGACAAACCAGAGCCTCAGACCAAGGAGGCAGAGATACATGGGGCGCACACATTCACCATGAATTGTCCCCCGATAATGCCGAACGTTGAACTAAATGGACTCCTGGTGTCAATGGAGCTGGACACGGGCGTGAGCCAGTCCATCATGGGCAAAAAGACTTTGAAAGGTTGTGGTGCAACAAGGCCTCAAGGCCAGTCTTAACTCCAGTTCACACGAAACTAAGAACTTACATGAAAGAATTGATTCCTGTAATCGGCAGTGCTACCGTAAAGGTCTCCTACGATGGAGCGGTGCACAAGCTACCACTCTGGATGGTACCGGGCGATGGTCCCACGCTGCTCGGCAGGAGCTGGCTGGGAAAGATACGCTGGAACTGGGACGACGTCCGAGCGCTATCACCCGCTGACGACACTTCGTGTGCCCAGGTCTTAAACAAATTTCCTTCGCAGTTCGAACCAGGCATCGGGAAATTTCGATGAGCAAAAGTGCAGATCCACCTTATTCTGGGGGCGTGACCCATCCATCACAAGGTGAGAGCAGTACCATACACGATGAGAGAAAGGGTAGAGATCGAGCTAGACCGGCTGCAAAGAGAAGGCATCATTTCACCGATTAAGTTCAACGAGTGGGCCAGTCCTATCATCCCAATCCTCAAGGGAGGCAGCACCATCAGAATCTGTGGTGGTTAGAAAGTAACTATCAATTGTTTCTCACTGCAGGACCAATACCCACTACCAAAGGCCAATGACCTCTTTGCAACGCTGGCGGGAGGAAAGATGTTCACAAAGTTGGATTTGACTTCAGCTTATATGATGCAGGAACTGGAGGAATCATCAAAGGCCCTCACCTGCATCAACACGCACAAAGGTCTTTTTGTTTATAACAGATGCCCGTTTGGAATCCGATCAGCAGCGGCGATATTCCAGAGAAACATGGAAAGTTTATTGAAGTCGGTCCCTCACACCGTGGTTTTCCAGGATGACATCTTGGTCACAGGTCGGAACACAGTCGAGCACCTGCAGAACCTGGAGGAGGCTCTTAGTTGACTCAACCGCATGGGAGTCAGGTTAAAATGCTCGAAATGCGTTTTTCTGGCGCCTGAATTGGAGTCCTTGGGAAGGAGAATTGCGGCGGACGGCATCAGGCTCACCAACGCGAAGACGGAGGCAATCGAAAATGTATGGAGGCCACAGAATATGATGGAGCTGTGGTCATTTCTGGGACTCCTGAACTACTTTGGTAACTTCTTACCGGGTCTCAGCACACTGTTAGAACCACTACATGTCTTACTATGAAAAGGGGACGAATGGGTTTGGGGCAAAAGCCAACAAAATTCCTTTGTAAAAGCGAGAAAATTATTATGCTTAAACAAATTGCTTGTGTTGTATGATCCATGTATGCGTTTGGTACTAGCATGTAATTCGTCGTCATATGGCGTCGGGTATGTATTGCAACAAGTTTGATTTCGGGAAACTGCAACCGGTTGCTTATGCATCCAGGAGTCTGTCTAAGGCAGAGACAGCCTACAGCATGATTGAAAAAGAAGCGGGGGGTGGAAATGGCGCAGCCTGCAGATCTAGCCATGGTTATGGAAGCATTTGAGAGTGAGCAATCACCCGTCACTGCCCGGCAGATCAAAACCTGGACAAGCCAGGACCCCTTATTATCTCTAGTCAAAAGCTGTGTACTTCACGGGAGCTGGTCCAGTGTCCCAGTGGAAATGCAGGAAGAGATAAAGCCGTTCCAGCGGCGCAAAGATGAAATGTCTATACAAGCAGACTGCCTTCTGTGGGGAAATCGAGCAGTAGTCCCCAAGAAGGGCAGAGACACCTTCATCAATGACCACCACAGTACCCACCCAGGCATCGTAATGAGGAAAGCGATAGCCAGATTCCACGTGTCGTGGCCTGGTATCAATGCGGACTTAGAGTCCTGCGTTCACAGATGTAATACATGCTCGCAGTTAAGCAATGTACCCAGGGAGGCGGCGCTAAGTTTATGGTCTTGGCCCTCCAAACCGTGGTCTAGGGTACACATCGACTATGCAGGCCCGTTCTTGGGTAAAATGTTCCTTGTGGTTGTAGGTGCGTATTCCAAGTGGATTGAATGTGAGATAATGTCGGCTAGCACGTCCGCTGCCACTACTGAAAGCCTGCGGGTCATGTTTGTCACTCACGGCTTACCCGACGTCCTGGTGAACGACAATGGGCCATGTTTTACCAGTGCTGAGTTCAAAGAATTCATGACCCATCACGGGATCAAACATGTCACATCTGCCCCGTTTAAACCAGCGTCCAATGGTCAGGCAGAGAGAGCAGTGCAAACCATCAAGCAAGGCTTGAAGAGGGTAACTGAAGGCACACTGCAGATTCACCTATCCCGAGTCCTGCTTAGCTACCACACGAAACCCCACTCGTTCACTGGGATCCCAGCCCTGAACTGCTCATGAAAAAAGCACTTAAAACAAGGCTCTCGTTAGTTCACCCTGATCTACATGAACAGGTAGAGACCAGGCTGCTTCAACAAAGTGCATACCATGATAGCGCAAATGTGTCATGCGAGATTGAAATCAATGATCCTGTATTTGTATTGAATTATGGACAAGGTCCCAAGTGGCTTCCCGGCACTGTCGTGGTCAACGAGGGGAGCAGGGTGTTCGGGTCAAATTTTCAAATGGACTCATTCATCAGAAACACTTGGACCAAATCAAACGGACCATCCTGAGCAACCCACCTTGGACCCTACCTTTTTTGATCCTCCAACATACACACCAATGGCAACTGGCACCATGGTTGACCACGAAGCAGAACCCATCATCCACAGCAGCCCAGCAAGGCCCAACACACCAGGCAGCCCAGCAAGGCCAGCTGCACAGCAGCCCAGCAAGGGCCCAACAAATGATTCAACAATACCAGCTTTCACACCGAGAAGATCAACCAGGACAAGAAGGGCCCCAGATTGACTCACATTGTAAATAGTTACACTATTGACTTTGGGGGAGAGTGTTGTTATATTTACTTGTGTTTACTTGTAAACTTGTATTTACTCTGTACAGCCACCAGAGGGCTCATCCCTTGTAGTCCCAAGGGATCCCATAATCCCTTGTGAGCACAGGTATTTAAGGAGGCCTCACAGGTTGGAGAGGCACTCTAGAGATCTGCAATAAAAGACTACGGTCACACTTTACTTTGAGCTCACAGTGTTCAGTCTGACTCTTTCTCCATACATAACAAGATTAATGATGGTGGTTGGTTGAATGTGCCCCCTCCAGTGATTTGACCACAAAATTCAGGCTGACAGAGGAAATGTCTTTCGGATGAGACATTAAACTGAGGCCTCTTCTGTCCTCTGAGGTGAGCTTAGAAGATCACATGACACTATTGATTTGATACTTCTGATTCTCAAGTCCAAATCATTGAAGTTAATGGTCAGAAGCAGTGATGAAGGATTTAAAGGGTTAAAACTTTTGGACATTATTGCAAAACTGCTTCTATGTACAGAATGATCGGATCAACCTGAGATCACAATGGACAATGGCTTTCAGACAGACAGTGATTAAAAAAGAACATAACATAAGGACTGAAATAGGAGCAGGAGTAGACCATTTGGCCCCTCAAGCCTGCTCCGCCATTCAACTAGATCATGGCTGATCTTCTACCTCAACTCCACCTTCTCGCACTATCCCCATATCCCTTGATTCCCTTAGTTCCCAAAAATGTTGCAGGTAGTTGAGACACTGTCAGG
Organism: Pristiophorus japonicus; assembly: GCF_044704955.1. Lineage (NCBI taxonomy): Eukaryota > Metazoa > Chordata > Chondrichthyes > Pristiophoridae > Pristiophorus > Pristiophorus japonicus. The sequence goes on along the minus strand of NC_091991.1, from coordinate 131,454,542 downwards.
GCCCATGAGGGAGGGAATGTCGGAGTTAGCTGCTGCAATAAGGAAACACGCCCAGACCTCGCGGCCATTGATAGAATCAACTGCCACTCCCAGTCCAATCCCCAGACCAGCCTCTGAAGAAGCCCAAGCCGGGCCTTCCATATTATCGCCTGCCCATGCCCCCCATCAAGAAGTATGCATTACCCGAGATGCTCGAAAGAATAAACTTGGTACCAACCCGAGAAACACTGTGCCACCGCCTGCGGGCAGGGGTGGAGTCACCAAGACCAAGCACAGCGGGTGGGCTTAGAATAAGGTGGAGGAGAGATGGGGGCAACCTTTCTTTGCTGCTGCTGCTGTTGCTGTTGTTGTTGTCGTTGTTATTATTAGTATTATTGTTGTTACTGTTGTACCTGTTCTCAAATTAAAAGTTTTTTGTAAGTTATGTAAATTTACAAGTTTAAAGTTTGCAAGTGATCTTAAAGTTTTTAAGTGATCTTAAAGTTTCTAAATGATCTTAACTGAAAACTTTAAAGTTTGATACAATAATATTTTTATTAAAGTTAACTTAAGTACAAACAAGTGTTAAACTTTTGAATAAAATATATTTTAAATTATAACTGAATCATTTGCATTATTTGTTCAATTATTAACACATCTTTTTAAGAACATAAGAACATAAGAGATATGAGCAGGAGTAGGCCATTTGGCCCCTCGAGCCTGCTCCGCCACTCAATAAGATCACGGCTGATCTGACCATGGACTCAGCTCCACTTCCCTGCCCACTCCCCATAACCCTTTACTCCCTTATCGCTCAAAAATCTGTCAATCTCTGCCTTAAATATATTCAATGACCCAGCCTCCATAGCTCTCGGACAGAGAATTCCATAGATTTACAACCCTCTGAGAGAAGAACTTTCTCCTCATCTCAGTTCTAAATAGGTGTCCCCTTATTCTAAGACTATGGGCTAGAACCTCCACTTTTTTTGTATGCTTAATGCCCACTTAACGCCCATTTTACCGCTGAAATGACGTACAACGCCCATATATCGCCCATTTTGGTACAAAATAGAAACTGACGGGCTTTTTTAGGAGACTTATCGTCGACCGTTATTTTCCCTTAATGCCAGGAAAAAATATTACCGCCTGCCCACTTTATTTTGGTGGAATCAGCAGAATGGGCGAAATCAACGCTCATAATATCGCCCAGCGTTACTTACCGCATGGAATTAACGGCAAGATTCAATATGAACGCCCAACCACTGTTTTTTGTCGTAAAGAGCATATTTTTCCAAACTAGCGGCAATGAAGATCGGCCATCGTCAATTTCACCACCTTGCACAGATATCGGCCACAATATCACTCGCTCAAAAAACCGCCCACAGAAAGTGGAATTAACCGGAATGAATGCCAGCGGTGTGGCTGGCATTTGTTAAATCCCACTCTTACGTGAGGAGCTGATACCGCAAAGATTTGCCTGAAAGAGCGCTGATGTGAGTGACAATGCTGACACACTGCTGTGTGTGTGCAGCTCAGACATCAATGGTGCCCATCATCTTGGTGCCAGTTAAAGTTTATGTTGATTGATGTTAAGTTGTATTTAACTCTTTCATGGTAAGGAATCCCTAGTGTGTAATGGTCCAGCTATCTGAGACAATGCGCAACAAGGTTATGTTCAATAACAAAGTATCACAGCCAATAACACCCAACCCCCGCCCACACCCCACTTTCTCCACCATTGACATAAATCACATGTTCAACATGACCAGCAACACAGAATACAAAGGCAAAGCAGGAGCGTGGTCCCCAGCCCCCATATATTGCCACAAATTGCATACACCCAGATGGAGATACAACACAGCCATCACCTGCGCACATGCACAACCGAACTGAAGGGATGAGAACCCTTACACTATACAGCAGCTTCAATCGAAAATTAAAGAATTGCATTAGACTTCGTTGTCCCAGATATCCTCATTGAATACCTAGCTTCCCATTCTGAGCAAACCTATTGCACATGTGTAGACCAGGGTGTGGTCCATACTAGGGTATCAACCTTGGGGGGAAAGAGAGGAGCGAAGCTTTAATTCCTTGTCCTGCTATTTTGAGCTTCTTGCAAAGCTACAATTAAATTATGCGGGCAATATTGACAATGCTATAACTCGTGCAAGCCTTCTGCATGATGGTGCTGTGGAAGAGATGATTGATTCGACGTCATCGCATGAGGAACCTCAGAGCACATAGGATGATGGGCAGGAGGCCTGACCAACATTGTGTATATCGAGTCAGGCATTTCCACAAAGAAGTTCAGCAGGTGACTGCTGCACTATATGCCCGGAGGAATGACCACATAAAGTTCCCCATGACCATCCAGGCAATGCGTGACAGGGCTGTGGATTTCTCCAGGATTGCTGGCTTCCCAAAGGCACAGGGCTGCATTGATTGTACCCACATTGCCTTGCAAGCACCTTGTGAGGAATCCGAGATGTACAGGAACAGAAAAGGCTTCCACTCCATGAATGTGCTGCTCATGTGTGATGACATGCATTGTATCATGTCAGTCGATGCGAGATACCCTGGGAGCACCCATGATGAGTTCATCCTACGCGAGAGTGCTATATCTGCCATGTTTCGGCAGCAGCCAGAAGGGCAGAGTTGGTTGCTATGAGACAAAGGATATGGACTCGCCACGAGGCTCATGATGCCCCTACACGTAACCCGGACAGAAGCTGACCGGGAATACAACATGTCGCACATTGCGATGCGCAGCATAACAGAGCGGACCATTGGCATCTTAAAACAGCGTTTCCGATGCCTGGACCATTTCGGAGGCCACTTGCTGTACTCCCCTGAGATTGTCGTTCAGTTCACTGTTGTGTGCTGCATGCTGCATAACTTAGCTATCATGAAGTAGCAACAGCTGGTAGTAGAAGACCCACCTACGGTGAGAGTGGCTGATGATGAGGAGAAAGATGCAGATGATGAGCAGGAGGAGGAGTAGGAGGACGAGGAAACCATGCAACTACCTGAACCTGGAGCACAACAGCAGAGTAGGCAGGCCATCATGCCTCTTTAACGATTGCTCGAGCCTTGTGCCAGCAACTCATCCATGAACGCTTTGTTGCCTGAAGGCTCAGCGGCAATTATTCCAAATGGACCATGTTTACTGTTTGAACCTGCTCCATAATGTTGTGTTGTGTTAATGGAACAAATAATGGAAATGATTCTTCTTTAAGGCTAAATTCAGGCTAAGTGAGTGGACAAAAATTTGGCAGATGGAGTATAATATGGGAAATTGTGAGGTTATCCACTTTGGCAGAAATAATAGAGAAGCAAATTATAATTTAAATAGAGAAAAATTGCAAAGTGCTGCAGTACAGAGGGACCTGGGGGTCCTTGTGCATGAAACACAAAAGGTTAGTATACAGGTACAACAAGTAATCAGGAAGGCAAAAGGAATGTTGGCCTTTATTGCAAGGGGAATAGAGTATAAAAGCAGAGAAGTCCTGCTACACCTGTATCGGGTATTGGTGAGACCACATCTGGAGTACTGCGTACAGTTTTGGTCTCCGTATTTAAGGAAAGATATACTTGCATTGGAGGCTGTTTAGTGAAGGTTCACTAGGTTAATTCTGGAGAGGAGGGGGTTGACTTATGAGGATAGCTTGAGTAGGTTGGGCCTGTATACATTGAGTTCAGAAGAATGAGAGGTGATCTTATTGAAACTTATAAAATAATGAGCGGGCTCGAAAAGTGGATGCAGAGAGGATATTTCCACTCATCGGGGAAACTAAAACTAGGGAATATAGGGCTAGGGAATGTGTACAGGCCCAACCTACTCAAGCTATCCTCATAAGTCAACCCCCTCATCTCCAGAATGAACCTAGTGAACCTTCACTAAACAGCCTCCAATGCAAGTATATCTTTCCTTAAATACGGAGACCAAAACTGTACGCAGTACTCCAGATGTGGTCTCACCAATACCCGATACAGGTGTAGCAGGACTTCTCTGCTTTTATACTCTATTCCCCTTGCAATAAAGGCCAACATTCCTTTTGCCTCCACTTTTGTACTTAGCACCCAAAAATGGGCGTTATTTCTGGCGATGGCATTAAAAAAGGGTTTTCAGATCGCCGGTGTGAGCTGTGAGGAGGATGCTATGAGGCTTGGACAGGTTAGGTGAGTGGGCAAATGCATGACAGATGCAGTATAATGTGGATAAATGTGAGGTTATCCTCTTTGGGGGCAAAAACACGAAGGCAAAATATTATCTGAATGGCGGCAGATTAGGAAAAGGGGAGGTGCAACGAGACCTGGGTGTCATGGTACATCAGTCATTGAAAGTTGGCATGCAGGTACAGCAGGCGGTGAAGAAAGCAAATGGCATGTTGGCCTTCATAGCTAGGGGATTTGAGTATGGGAGCAGGGAGGTCTTACTGCAGTTGTACAGGGCCTTGGTGAGGCCACACCTGGAATATTGTGTTGAGTTTTAGTCTCCTAATCTGAGGAAGGACACTCTTGCTATTGAGGGAGTGCAGCGAAGGTTCTCTAGACTGATTCCCGGGATGGCTGGACTGACATATGAGGAGAGACTGGATCGACTGGGCCTGTATTCATTGCAGTTTAGAAGAATGAGAGGGAATTTCATAGAAACATACAAAATTCTGATGGGATTGGACAGGTTAGAGGTAGGAAGAATGTTCCTGATACTGGGGAAGTCCAGAACCTGGGGTCACAGTCAAAGGATAAGGGGTAAGCCATTTAGGACCGAGATGATGAGAAACTTCTTCACTCAGAGAGTTATTAAACTGTGGAATTTTCTACCGCAGAAAGTTGTTGAGGCCAGTTCGTTAGATATATTCAAGAGGAAATTAGATATGGCCCTTACGGCTAAAGGGATCAAGGGGTATGGAGAGAAAGCAGGAAAGGGGTACTGAGGTGAATGATCAGCCATGATCTTATTGAATGGTTGTGCAGGCTCGAAGGGCTGAATGGCCTACTCCTGCATCTATTTTCTATGTTTCTATGTAAGTGCCCAGAAGGTCTTTTGGGAGTGGTCATGTACACCGTCCTAGGAACATTGTAAGTTGGCCAAACTTCCTTAAATGTGAAAAACTGGCGCAGACATCAGGTTACGCCCCCATGACACAAAATAGTCCTAACCTAAAAAAATCATAACTAACTGAGTTACGCTGGCACAGAAATTTTGGCGAAACTTGGAGATTTTAATGTAGGCCAAAAAAAACGGCACAGATAACTGGGGAAAATTGAGCCCTGAGTAACTACCTTTAACCCTCTCTCTGTTTTTTGTTTGGTTCTTAGTTTGTTATCCATTCTGCTACTTGTCCTCCGACTCCTCTGATCTTAGTTATGAGTCTACCTTATTGAAGGCCTTTTGAAAGTCCATGTATATTTGTATATTACATCCATTGTATTACCCTTGTCTACTCTTTCTGTTACTTCTTCAAAGAATTCAATAAGGTTGGTCAAGCATGACCTTCATTTTTGAAATCCGAGCCGACTATTCTTTATTATGATCTCTAGATGTTTTTCTATTATATTTTTGAGTAAGGATTCCATTATCTTACATGCCTCTGACGTTAAGCTAATTGGTCTATAGTTCTCTAGATTTGTTCTATCTCCCTTGATAAATATAGAAATAACATTAGCTGCCTGTCAGTCCTCTGGCATGATGCCCTTTTCTATTGAATATTTATATATATATAATAGTGCCACTGCTATCACTTCCCTAGCTTCTTTGAGTATGCATGGATGCAATCCATCAGGACCAGGGGTCTCATCCTCTTCAAGTTTGTCTAGTTTATCAATTATCTCTTTCCTTTCCATCTTAAACATCTTGATTTCCTTTTTGATCTCTTCTTCTGATGACATGTCCAGCTTGTTAGTCTTGCTGATAAATACTGAGGCAAAGTAATTATGCAATAATTCTACCATTTCAATGTCATTACTAGGATTGCTAATTTCACCACATTATTGCACTTTAGGAAGTTGTCCTAATTTGTGTCACAAGACCCAAACTAACATGACTAAATTCTATGTTAAGTACTTTTCTGTTAATATTTAGGGTGTGGGTAATGCTAGCAAATATACCAATCACGATTTGCCATGCCATAATTGTCTTGCAGTTGCTTGGCTTGCTAGAATATGACTGGAGGTACGTTTGGGCCTTATTGGGTAGCGGTGGCATGCTCTCTTGCCTAAAGGACATTAGGTTTTTATGACAATCCAGCAGCTTTTATGTATTTTGTTCTGGCGCCAGCCCACAAATAAACAGATTTATTGAATTCAATTTCACAATTTACAGTAGTGTGATTTGAACACTTGACCTCTGGGTTACTGGCTGAGTAACATAACCAATACACTGCTGTACCCTATATATCAGCATTGATATTTATCCAACATATTATCTAGACCTACCCAGTTTAATTAAAATTGTATTTATAGTTAGTGAAATTCCATTAAGCTGTCAGCCAGTCATTAGTTTAATCCTCACAGTACTCGATGTTCCTTTTACATTGCAGAATGCAAACCCATGTTAGCGTCTTTCATGTACAAGAACAAAGTAAATTCAATGAAATGTAGATTAAACCACACATGAGGGTGGGACTTGCATAGGGCCATGTGTTGATATTTCACAATGCCCCATTAAAGATCACTCTGGCTGTAACTTTGAAACCAATTATCTGATTTTTCTTGCTTTTCCATGCCATCATGAAGCAGATTAATACTCATAGTTCCTCACAGTTTCTATGTACTAAATTGTTCCATTTCTGGCAATGTACGTTACTAATCTGTGTACATTTCATATATGCGAAATAAAGTGAATGCATTACATAGGATAATTGGGATAGCTCATCAGCAAACATAATTTATACTTCTATTCATGAAAATTACCTTTTATAATTGTGGGATCATAAAATGCTGGATTTCAGAATTCGCCATGAAACAGCCTCTGGACAGTATAAAAACTTGAGAATAAAGAACATAATATAAAAGTGGCCACGAACAGTATCTTCAGAATAAATCCAAGAATTTGTAAAATGTTATTTTGCAAAATGATACGACAGCAAAGTGGCAGAGTAGAGCATGTGGATATAGTAAAGTTCCATTTATAAAGAAAACATTTCTAGTGCCCAGTTTGCTTTCTTTTAGTACATAGAACAATTTAGTATATAGAAACTGTGAGAAATTATCAGTATTAATCTGCTTCATGATGGCATGGGAAAGCAAGAAAAATCAGATAATTGGTTTCAAAATTAGAGCCAAATGGGGCATTGTGAAATATCAACACACGGCACTATGCAAGTCCCACCCTCGTGTGGTTTAATCTACATTCCATTGAATTTACTTTGTTCTTGCACATGAAAGATGCTAGCATGGGTTGGTGTTCTGCACTGTAAAAGGAACATCTGAGTGGAAAAAACACTTCTCGTAATCACACTAGTACCTAGTTTTAATGAAACTATGAGCGCTAACATGTTTAGCTCCTTAGCATGCCTCTGAAACCTATTTCTGTTATAGCATCACAGTGTATCAGTAGAATTCGTATGGGTGGAGCTACAAAAGAACAATGGCAGAAAATACTGGTGGGAGCAGCTTAAAGGCTTCCTAACAGTAACCATAGTGTTGGACAGAAGATAAATCAGCCAATTAAAAAGTGGCATGTAACAAGGGTAATGTATGATCCTGGGGGACTTTAATCTTCATATGGACTATGCAAAACAAATTGACAAAAGTAGCTTAGAGGACGAGTTCATGGAATGCATTTGAGACAGTTTACTAGAACAATACGTGAGGAACCAACTCAGGAACAGACTATTTTAATTTAGGATTAATTAGTAATCTTATAGTAAAGGATCCTCTGGGGAAGAATGATTATAATACAATAGAATTTCATATTGAGAGTGATGTGGTTAAGTCTGAAACTAGGGACATAAATTTAAACAAAACCAATAACAGAGATATGAGGAGCAAGTTGGCTGAGGTAGATTAGGAAATTAGATTAGAAAATTAGATTAAAAGATATAATGTTAGATAAACAATGGCAAGCATTTAAATAAATAATTCATAAATCTCAACAAATATACATTCCATTGAGGAATAAAAGCCCCACTAGAGAAGTGGTATAACTGTGGCTAACTGGAGAAATTAAGGTTAGAATTAGATTAAAAGAAGAGGCTTTCAATGTTGCCAAAGGGAATAGTAAGCCTGAGGATTAAGGAGCATTTTAAAAATCAGCAAAGGATGACCAAAAAGTGATAAAGAGGCAGAAAGTAGATTGAGAGGTAAACTAGCAAGGAATATAAAAACAGATTGTAAGAGCTTTTACAAGTATGTAAAAGGAAGAGATTAGTGAAAGTAAACGTGAGTCCCTTAGAGGCAGAGACAGGAGAAATTATAATGCAGAGACATTAAACAAATATTTTGTGTCTGCCTTCACAGTGGAAGACATAAAGAACATATCAGAAAGTGTGGGGAACCGAGGGTCTAATGAGAGTGAGAAACTTAAAGTAATTAATATTAGTCAAGGAAAAGTACATAGGCACATAGGAACATAGAAACAGAAAATTGGTGCAGGAATAGGCCATTCGGCCCTTCAAGCCTGCACCACCATTCAATAAGATCATGGCTGATCATTCACCTCAGTACCCCTTTCCTGCTTTCTCTCCATATCCCTTGATCCCTTTAGCCGTAAGGGCCATATCTAACTCCCTTTTGAATATATCTAACAAACTGGCCTCAGCAACTTTCTGCGGTAGAAAATTCCACAGCTTAACAACTCTCTAAGTGAAGAAGTTTCTCCTCATCTCAGTCCTAAATGGCTTACCCCTTATCCTTAGACTGTGGCCCCAGGTTCTGGACTACTCCAGCATCGGGAACATTCTTCCTGCATCTAATCTGTCCAATCCCGTCAGAATGTTGTATGTTTCTATGAGATCCCCTCTCATTCTTCTAAACTGCAGTAAATACAAGCCCAATCGATCCAGTCTCTCCTCGTATGTCAGTCCTGTAGTCGGTTATTGAGGGTTTCAAGCCTGTTTCGCCATTCAATGAGATCATGGCTGATCTGTGACCTAACTCCATATACCCGCCTTTGGCCCATATCCTTAATATCTTTGGTTAACAAACATCTATAAATCTCATATTTAAAATTAACAATTGATCTAGCATCAATTGTCATTTGCGGAAGAGAGTTCCAAATTTTTACCACCTTTTGTGTGTTGAATTGTTTCCTAATTTTACTCCTGAAAGCTCTGGCTCAAAATTTTAGACTATGCCCCCTTGTCCTAGAATTCCCAACCAACAGAAATAGCTTCTCACTATCTACCCTATTAGTTGCCATTACTGTCTTGAAAACTTCAATCAGATCACCCCTCAACCTTCTAAATTCTAGGGAATACATACCTAATTTGTGTAACCTCTCCTCGTATTTTAGCCCTGACTACTAGGGGGATCAAGGGGTATGACGAGAAAGCAGGAATGGGGTACTGAAGTTGAATGTTCAGCCATGAACTCATTGAATGGCGGTGCAGGCTAGAAGGGCCGAATGGCCTACTCCTGCATCTATTTTCTATGTTTTCTATGTTTCTAAGTCTGGGTATCATTCAGATAAAGCCGCGCTGCACTCCCTCCAAGGCCAATATATTGTTCCTCAGGTGTGGTGCCCAGAACTGCTCACAGTACTCCAGGTGTGGTCTAATCAGAGCTTTGTATAGCTGCAGCATAATTTCTACCCCCTTGTATTCTAGTCCTCTAGCTATAAAGGTCAGCATTCCATTAGCCTTATTGATTTTTGTATAAGAATATAAGAAATAGGAGCAGCAGTGGGCCATTTGACCCCTCGAGCCTGCTACGGCATTCAATAAGACCATGGCTGATCTGATCCTGGTCACAACTCCACTACCTGCCCATTCCCCATAACTCTTGACTCCCTTATCTTTCAAAAATATGTCTATCACCACCTTAAATATATTCAATGAGCCAACCTCCACAGCTTTCTGGGGGCAGAGAATTACAAAGATTCACAAACTGCTGAGAGAAGAAATTCCTCCTCATTGCCGTTTTAAATGGACAGCCCCTTATTCTGAAACAATGCCCCCTAGTTCGAGATTCCCCCACGAGGGGAAACATCCTTTCTGCATCTACCCTGTCAAGCCCCCTCAAAATCTTATACGTTTCAATAAGATCACCTCTAAGTCTTCTAAACTCCAATGAGTATAGGCCCAACCTGCTCAATCTTTCTTCATATGACAACCCCTTCATCTCAGGAATCAACCTTGTGAGCCTTCTCTGAATTGCCTTCAGTGCAAGTATTTCTTTCCTTAAATAAGGAGACCAAAACTATGTGCAGTACTCCAGGTGTGGTCTTCTATACTACATCCCCCTAGTAATAAAGGCCAACATTCTATTTGCCTTCCTAATTACATGCTGTACCTGCATCCTAACTTTTTGTGTTTCATGTACAAGTACCCCCAGATTCCTCTGTACCACTGCATTTTCTAATCTCTTCTCATTTAAATAATAATTTATTTTTCCTACCAATGTGGATAACCTCACATTTTCCCACATTATACTCTATCTGCCAAATTTTTGCACATTCACTTAAGCTATCTATATCCATTTGTAGATTCTTGGCGTCCTCCTCACAACTTGCTTTCCCACCTATCTTTGTATCATCAGCAAATTTGGCTACATTACACTTGGTCCCTTCATCAAAGTCATTAATATAAATTGTAAATAGTTGATGCCCCAGCACTGATCCGTGTGGCACCCCACTAGTTACAGTCTGTACCTGTTCATGACATTTTTATGATCTATGTACCTGGACCCCAAAGGCTAGAACCTCCACTTTTGTGTTTAGCGGCCAAAAATGGGCGTTATTTCCGGCGCGGGCATTAAAGAAGTGTTTTCAAATCGCCGGCTTCTCGCCCATTCTCAAAACACCTCGTTTCCATTTTTGAAAATGGGCGTTACCGCGAGCGATATCAAATGGGCGGTAGCGTAAAATTTTTTTGACCTTCTGCCGTAAAGTGTCGCCGTACTTAGCAACGCTCGATTCCCGCGATTCAGGAGGTCAAGGGTCATCATGACATGCGCAGAAGAGGAGACAGAGAGAGAGGGAGCTCAGAGGCACTGAAAGCGTGTGTGGCTGTGATGTGTGCTTGTCTGGCTGTTGTGGGAGGAACGATGGAGATTCACCAGCAGCAAAAAGCCTACTAAGCACCAAGAACATAGTTGGCACCGATATTTTGTCCAACAAATAAGATATAACATGGAAGGGATGAAGGAGGCCCTGGAGCTGGTAGCCAAGAACACTGGTGGCAGAGGGCTCCCAGTGGTCCCAGAGCGCCGCACTGCACCCCAAGGTGCCGCATCCCCGTTGCCAACCACACATGAGAGCCAGCAGCAGCATCTTGCTTCTGGCTCGGAGCACGTTCCCACCTCTGGACCGTCCTCTCCCGTATCCGTCCAAGCAGCGCTTCAGCCATCACCCGCCCCCCCTAGCCACCCCCCCAATGAAGCATCGCCTGTAGACCTCCTCGGCCAGGCGGCTTAGAGTCAGGAGGGGCAGGGGAAGGGGTAGAGGTGTGGAGGAGAAGCGGGGGGGCGTGTTGGGAAAGGGTTGGTTTGTGCAGAAATACTGATGATTTCAGACTAATGTTCGGTTTAAATGTATTTATGTAACAAAACCTTGTTGCACATTGGCTTAGATAGCTGCACCGTTACACGTTGGTGATTCCTTTACATCAAAGGGTATAATCACACTTAACTTCAATCAACTTAAACTTTAACTGTCACCAAGGTGATGCCCACCATTGATGTATGACCTGCATACCCAGCAGTGTGTCAGCCTTGTAAATAACACCAACGTTCTTTCAGGCAAAGCGATCATTGATGAGCTCCTGATGTAAGGCTCTTGCAGCTATCATGCCACCATGGGCCCTTTCATGCTATCTACAGGGGCTGTGGGCATGGCTTCAGCGTCAGCCTGATTGTCTGGTCCAATGTCAGCGTCCGCCTCCTCGTCCTCCTCTTCCTCTCTCTGGTGAGGTGGACTGTCAGACTCATCAGGCAATTCTTGTCCCGTCCTGTTAGCCAAGTTGTGCAGCATGGAGCACACCACCACGAATTGAGCTGCCTGCTCAGGGTGGTATTGGAGCTTGCCTCCTGAGTGGTCCAGGCATCTAAAGCGCTGCTTCAGCACTCCAATGGTTTTCTCCACAATATTGCGAGTTGCTCTGTGGCTCTCGTTGTATCGCCTCTCGGCTTCGGTGTGGGTGTCACGCAAGGGGGCCATCAGCCAGGTGCCGAGGCCATATCCTTTGTCCCCAAGCATCCAGCATTGACCTTGTGGCTCATTGTTAAACAAGTCAGAGACAGTGCTCTCACGCAGTATGTGAGCATCATGGATGCTGCCCGGAAATTGAGCATTCACTGCTAGTATAATTGGCTGGTGGCCGACAACCAGCTGAACATTCAGGGAGTGGAATCCCTTGCGGTTTCTGAAAACCTCAGCATCCTGAAAAGGTGCCTGCATCGCGATGTGCGTACAGTCTATTGCTCCCTGCACCTTGGGGAAGTTTGCAACTCTGGAGAATCCTAGAGCCCTCTCACTCTGTGCCTCCCTGGTCATAGGGAAGCTGATCAAGTCCATCCTGCGTGCATACAGGGCTTCAGTGACCTGTCTAATGCAGCGATGTGTGGCATGCTGAGAAAGTCCGCAAATGTCGCCAGCTGTGGCCTGAAAAGAACCCGAGGCATAGAACGACAGTGCCGCGGTAACTTTGACCTCGAAGGACAGTGCAGTACTGATGGTGCTAGCGGGCTGCAGATCTGCCCTTATCAGCTGGCATACCTCAGTGATAACTCTTTGTGGAAGTACCGTCTCCGAAGTTTGTTGGTGTCGGGCAAGTCGAAGTAAGAATGCTTCTCCTTGTACTTGCAGGGGGTTTAACGTCTCGTCCTCCTCTTACATTGGGCACATAATACAGTGGAGCGTTCCTTCGGCACTGTCAAGTCTGCTGCATGTAATTAGTCACCAAGAGAGGATGAGAAACGACAGGCACCATTGCAGTAGCTCTCTGTTTTCCACCGATTGGTCACAAACAAAGGGTGCCCCAACGAAGACATGTATTCAACTCCAATCGTACACAGTATAGTCAGGATGTTTCCACAGATGTTCACTTCAACTCCAATCACCTGCAGAGTACATCCGAACTCCGCCGAGGTTGAAGCACAGCAGCCTTTTAAAGGAGGTGACATGTGATCTAGAATATGGCGTCCATAACGCTGTGATTCATTCCGGTTAGTTCCACTTTTTCTGGGCGTTTTTTTGGGCGAGCAATATTGTGGGCGAAATGTGTGCAAGGTGGTGAAAGTGACGCTGGGTGATCTCATGGCCGCTAGTTTGGGTAAATATGCTCTTTATGACAAAAAAAAGTGGCGGGCGTTAATATTGAATCTCGCGTTAAATCCGTGCGGAAAGTAACGCTGGGCGATATTATAGGCGTTGAATTCGCCCATCCTGCTGATTCCACCCAAAAAAAGTGGGCGGGCAGTAAAATTTTTTCCCAGCATTAAGCACATGGGGAAAGTAATGCTCGGCGATAAGTTTCCAAAAAATGCCCAGCAGTTTCCATTTTGTACCAAAATGGGCGCTATATGGGCGTTATACGTCATTTCAGCGTTAAAATGGGAGTTAAGTGGGTGTTAAGCATGCAAAACAATGTGGAGGTTCTAGCCCCAAGTCTCTTTGGACCCCCATTCTTTTTAGTTTTTCACCATGCAGAAAGTAGCCTGTTCTATCCTTTTTAGGTCCAACGTGGATGACTTCATATTTGCTTACATTGAAATCCATTTGCCACAGTTTTGCCCATTCACTTAGTCAATCGATATCTCTCTGTTATTTTATGTTTTCATCCACATTGCCTAAATTGCCGCCTATCTTTGTGTCATCAGTAAATTTGGGTATATGGCTTTCTATGCCATCATCTAAGTTGTTAATAAATACTGTGAATAGTTAAGGCCCCAACATCGATCACTGAGGGACGCCAGACTATGAGAGTATGAGAAGAAGCTTGCTGGGAACATAAAAACTGACTGCAAAAGCTTCTATAGATATGTGAAGAGAAAAAGATTAGTGAAGACTAATGTAGGTCACTTTCAGTCAGATTCAGGTGAATTTATAATGGGGAACAAAGAAATGGCAGACCAGTTGAACAAATACTTTGGTTCTGTCTTCACGAAGGAAGACACAAATAACCTTTCGGAAGTACCAGGGTCCAGTGAGAAGGAGGAACTGAAGGATATCCTAATTAGGCGGGAAATTGTGTTAGGGAAATTGATGGGATTGAAGGCCGATAAATCCCTGGGGCCTGATAGTCTGCATCCCAGAGTACTTAAGGAAGTGGCCATAGAAATAGTGGATGCATTGGTAATCGTTTTCCAACAGTCTATCGACTCTGGATCAGTTCCTATGGACTGGAGGATAGCGAATGTAACACCACATTTTAAGAAAGGAGGGAGAGAGAAAACAGATAATTATAGACCGGTTAGCCTGACATCAGTCGTGGGGAAAATGTTGGAATCAATTATTAAAGATGAAATAGCAGCGCATTTGGAAAGCGGTGACAGGATCAGTCCAAGTCAGCATGGATTTATGAAAGGGAAATCATGCTTGACAAATCTTCTGGAATTTTTTAAGGATGTAATTAGTAGAGTGGACAAGGGAAAACCAGTGGATGTGGTGTATTTGGACTTTCAAAAGGCTTTTGACAAGGTCCCACACAAGAGATTGGTGTGCAAAATTAAAGCACATGGTATTGGGGGTAATGTACTGACGTGGATAGAGAACTGGTTGGCAGGCAGGAAGCAGAGAGTCGGGATAAATGAGTCCTTTTCAGAATGGCAGGCAGTGACTAGTGGGGTGCCGCAGGGCTCACTGCTGGGACCCCAGCTATTCATTAATGATTTAGATGAAGGAATTGAGTGTAATATCTCCAAGTTTGCAGATGACACTAAACTGGGTGGCAGTGTGAGCTGTGAGGAGGACGTTAAGAGGCTGCAGGGTGACTTGGACAGGTTAGGTGAGTGGGCAAATGCATGGCAGATGCAGTATAATGTGGATAAATGTGAGGCAGAATATTATCTGAATGGCAGCAGATTAGGAAAAGGGGAGGTGCAACGAGACCTGGTGTCATGGTACATCAGTCATTGAAAGTTGGCATGCAGGTACAGCAGGCGGTGAAGAAGGAAAATGGTATGTTGGCCTTCATATCTAGGGGATTTGAGTATGGGAGCAGGGAGGTCTTACTGCAGTTGTACAGGGCCTTAGTGAGGCCTCACCTGGAATATTGTGTTCAGTTTTGGTCTCCAAATCTGAGGAAGGACGTTCTTGCTATTGAGGGAGTGCAGCGAAGGTTCACCAGACTGCTTCCCGGGATGGCTGGACTGACAAATGAGGAGAGACTGGATTCACTGGAGTTTAGAAGGATGAGAGGGAATCTCATAGAAATATATAAAATTCTGACGGGGCTGGACAGGTTAGATGCAGGAAGAATGTTCCTGATGTTGGGTAAGTCCAGAACCAGGAGAGACAGTCTAAGGATAAGGGGTAAGCCATTTAGGACTGAGATGAGGAGAAACTTCTTCACTCAGCGAGTTGTTAACCTGTGGAATTCCCTACCGCAGAGAGTTGTTGATGCCAGTTCATTGGATATATTCAAGAGGGAGTTAGATATTGCCCTTACAGCTAAAGGGATCAAGGGGTATGGAGAGAAAGCAGGAAATGGGTACTGAAGGAATGATCAGCCATGATCTTATTGAATGGTGGTGCAGGCTCGAAAGGCTGAATGGCCTACTCCTGCACCTATTTTCTATGTTTCTATGTTTCTATTAGTCACAGCCTACCAATTGGAGTGCCTACTCATTATCCCTTCTTTCTGGGGGTGAAAATACCTATCGCCCGGGTTGGGGGCAGTAACCACTCCGGGGCCGGACATTCTGTGCTCCGCTAGGGAGAGAATTGGTGTCTCCAAGAATATTGGCACTCTTGCCATTGGTTCAACCCTGTAAAATAAATGGAACCCAATGCGCCCAATAAATTGTATATAATTGTTATCACATCTCAGATGTTAAATTAGATACATTTCATTATATATTTTTTAATTTAAAAAACATTAATTCCTATTCATCTGTAGTCTGTCAGAATCACAAACTTTGACGAAGTCCACTGTTTGCTTCATGTCAAGAGTGTGACCTGATTCTGACTTCATCAAAAGACTGCAATCCTCTACTCCAGAATGAACTTGTTCTTGGTGCTTTCTCTGTTTTATCAAATGAACAGTTAAAAATGCTCAACCAGCCAGGAGTGAAACTCCTGATTGAGTGAAATGTTGCCAGAATCAAGAATTCTGTGTAAAAGGGATTTTCCAATTCCACTAAATCGGTTATGCAATAACATGGGCATTGCTTCTTCTGAATCTTGGTGGAAGAGTTAACATTATCTGATGCTGGTTTCAAAAGCAAACAATATCGTTTGTCATCACCTGATTTCAGTGTGGCCAAGTGACTGACTGAATAGTTTATTTTGAAGGTATTTCCTGCGAACCTTTTGAGATATTCGGATTCATTACACTTTAATTCTTTGCTCTTTAACAAACTTTGAGCGACATCTGAGATGTGGTAACAATTACGGGTTACATTCCCCCAGAGACCTCCTAATAGACAGGAGTAAATACCCATGTATTTGTCAGTCAATCTGACAGCCATTGAGTCCCTCGCACTTATCAAACCAGGGGATTGTGCAAGGCTACACCAGATACCAGTGTTAGGTGTATTGATTTTTGTTTTGTACGTTTCACTTTAAACCGTAAGTCTTTATTTGGTAGTTTCCTCAACAGGTACTTGTGCATGAAACGCAAAAGGATAGTATGCAGGTACAGCAAGTGATCAGGACGGCCAATGGTATATTGGCCTTTATTGCAAAGGGGATGGAGTATAAAAGCAAGGAACTCTTGCTACAGCTATATAAGGTATTGGTGAGGCTACACCTGGAATACTGCATGAAGTTTTGGTTTCCATATTTACGAAAGGATATACTTGCTTTGGAGGCAGTTCAGAGAAGGTTCACGAGGTTGATTCCGGAGATGAGGGGGGTTGACTTATGAGGAAAGGTTGAGTAGGTTGGGCCTCTACTCATTGGAATTTGGAAGAATGAGAGATGATCTTATCGAAATGTATAAGGTTATGAGGGGGCTTGACAAGACGGATGCAGGGAGGATGTTTCCACTGATGGGGGAGACTAGAACTAGGGGGCATAATCTTAGAATAAGGGGCCGTCCATTTAAAACTGAGATGAGGAGAAATTTCTTCTCTCAGAGGGTTGTAAATCTGTGGAATTTGCTGCCTCAGAGAGCTGTGGAAGCTGGGACATTGAATAAATTTAAGACAGAAAGAGACAGTTTCTTAAACGATAAGGGGATAAGGGGTTATGGGGAGCGGGCAGGGAAGTGGAGCTGAGTCCATGATCAGATCAGCCATGATCTTATTGAATAGCGGAGCAGGCTCGAGGGGCCGAATGGCCTACTCCTGCTCCTATTTCTTATGTTCTTATGTTCTTGTAAACTAATCAGTTGATCTCGAGTCACCAGGCACCAATGACCTACAGTGAACTAAGGAACACTTCTACAAGAAAGATACACTTTGAGCTGAACTATTTGAAAGAGGCAAACACAATTTATTTACTGAAGAATCCCCCTATGTCAAAAGAACTTACCAAGAACTGGCAAAGACATGAGCACCAATTTTAACCTAACCCGCCCGGGGGGAGTGGGGCAGGTTTGGGTAAAAGAGGGTCTGGCTCAAACCCACTCCAGTGTTGCTGGGCGGTTTAGATTAAAATCAGGACCAAAAATGCAGGAGTTAGAAATGTAGGGGAAAATGCGAGAAAGCGCAAACTGAGAAACACAGAGAGATAAGAAAAAAAAAAACAGGTGGTGACGCTAAGAGATAGACAGAAGAAAATAAAGAGGTACATAAGTAAGTACAGGTTGGAACTTCCTTATCCGGGACTCCCTTATCCAGCACCACCCCTTGTCCGGCATGATTCCGGCGGCCGGGGGCATATGCGCAGAATGTGGCCGACCTCCTCCCCGACTTTGGGGCCGCACCGACATTCGGCCCGCCGACACTTCCTTCGCGGCCCGCCGACACTTCCTTCGCGGCCCGCCGACACTTCGGGCCTGCCCGGGGCACCGACTTTGTCCCCCCCCTCCCCGACCTCGGGTCTCTGACCTCCCCTCATCTGGCAAAATCCCTTATTGGGCACACGCCAGGTCCCAAGGGTGCCGGTTAAGGGAGGTTCAACCTGTATAGAGAAAGAGATAAAAATGGAAACACAAACATGCAATGTACTGCTGCTCCAAAGCAGTGTGGCACAGAATGGCAGGATTCAGGATTGTATCTGTGATTCCTGATACAGTCAGGTCGATTTTTATTGCCTCCGATAGGTGGGAATGGGTGGGTTACTCTAAAAATCATGACGCAGCACTTACCACACTGTTCCCGCTGCCACACTAGCCATTACCATCGTGCCGGAGGCATTAAGAAGGGTGGCACAGGCACCTTACAGAAGCAGGTGGGAGTTTTTTTTTCCAAATTTGGGTCCTATGATGTCATTAGAACCCCAATGCCATTTTGGGCAAAATGGCAGAAGGAGCACACAGTATTAGGACCTGCCCTGTAGTACTGGGTGGTCCATGACAAATAGCAGCCATTGCAAACACCTTTTAAAGGGACACTCAGTCGCAAGTACTCAGATTATTGGAATCTGTTGGCGAGAATACCTTGTTGGATTTATACAGACATTGTTAACTTGGATATCATTGCACTTTTGCTAGAATAAGCTGTAAAGTCTTCAGGATGTTCGGGAAGGTGCTACAGAACATGGGAGTTATCTTGGTCACTCCATTCTGGTTGGAGGAAGAGGAGCAGCAGTGAGGGAAACTCGGGGAGCTGCTGTTGGGGATGTCAAGAATCCTCAAAGGAGGAGGGTTACTCACAGGTATCTTAACCCTGCCCATAGGGTCTACAGTCCCAGAGTCACCTACTTCCAGTTTACTGAGGAGCAGTGCTTGAGGAAGGCTGCCGTTCCCAGAGAAGCTGCCACAGACCTGTAACACCTCTTACAGCAAGACCTGCGATACGTTGCCTGTGGCAGCAAAGTCACTACAGCCCTCAATTGTTTTGTCTCAAGCTCTTTCCAGCCTGCAGCAGGTGATTATAGGTAATATTAGTCAGTCTGTAGTCCCTGCTCACACCGAGCAAAGGCCAAACAGTTTATCATGGTCCCCCATGGATATCAGGAACCAGCAGGAACGGTCTGTAGGTTTTGTAAACATAGCAGGCTTACCTTAAGTACAGGGTATGATTAACTACACCTATGTAGTCATCAGGCTACCTCCCAGTGAGCCAGCAGCCTTCATAAACAGAAACGGCTACCCTGCGTTTAATGTTCAGCAGGTGAGTGTTCACCACCAGAGCATCAAGCAAGTCTTTGTCCACTGGCTGCAGCTGTCATGACGCCTTCACATTGCACCAGTCCTCCCTTGTCTCACTCTTTGACCCAACTCAGCAGGTCAGAGACTGGTTCCTTGGGGACAAGGGGCAATCCTCTTTACACTTGGCTCAAGGCATCTTTCCAGAATTCACACGCACCGCCTGAACTGGGGTACAACTTGAGCCATGGGTCCACTAGAGCCATTGTCAAGCAGATCACTGGTGTCGCTCAAACACCATGTCCGCCGCCTGGACTGGCCTGCGGGCTTTCTGCGGTAGAGCAGAGTGTCCTGGTGTGTGGTCGTCTGCTGCGATCTGCACCACTTTGCAATGCAACGCGGACAACAAATGGAGTCTGTACAGCATGAAGGCCTTCCATCCCCTGACGAGAAACACCCCGATGACAGAAAGGACAGAGCAGAAGTGGGAGTGAACAACAACAGCTGGCAGCTAGCGCTCTTCAGTAATTATTAATCGACCAGAGCTTCAACTGAACCATACCTTCCTCCCACACCACCCCCCCCACACCACCCACCCCAACCCCACAACTCCTCCCATTCCCAGTCTGAACACCACTTCTACCAGTCCTATCACCATCCAATAAAACACTTCCAGCCACTGACCAACAATGTATACATGACACCTGACATTGTCCGGTCACCTTGCGGGCAACATCATGGTGTGACATTCTAATGGCTTACATAAATGCCATGAAATAACATTATCAGCCAGTTATTCCTAAGTGATCTTTTTGCTAATCTACAGCTCCTTTGAGATGCTCCCTCAGTGGCTTCAGCATGGGTAGTGGAAGGCTGCTAATGCTCTGAATTGGGTCCTTGAGATATGGTCGGCAACCTTAAGGAGCTTGAGCCCAGCTGGCTTCCTGGTACCAGGATGGTTGAGAGGCTGGTGCAGGACCAGACGGTATCCTGAGAGAGGGCAACATGTGCTACTCCTATTGTGCCACCCTGTAATGTCTGTAAGCTTGTAATGTTGTAGCTCCACACTGTGGATGTGGACGTATTGTGTACCGCACTGCAGAGTTAATAATAAACAGAACCAGGCAGGTTCCGCTAGCTTCCGAGAGAGCTGACTGCCATGTAGGAAGCTGTGTGTGCTTGTGCTCTGTGAATATATCACACACCCCTAGTCCCACTGATCTGCAGCAAAGAATACCAGGAGATCTGAGGCATAATTGAAACGCCGATCAATTGGTTTCCTGAGCCTTTCAAAGGCAGAGGAGATGGTGGAGTCCAGACCCTGAACAGTATCAGTTTGAGCTTCGATCATGGATGCTAGTATCTCTGACACAGACTCCTGGACAGAGCGCCCAGCTGCAGCATCCATAGAGGTGACAACATGCTCCATGGTAGACTGCACAATGCTGGTGCTTTGTGCCAGAGTGCCACACTAGCTGGAAGAGGATTTCTCTTGCTGTCCGACCTGGTGCGGCAGCACTTACGCATGCTACCCAATGCTTTGAGCAATTGCTGATGCACATGGAAAACCTTTCCTTTAAAGGCTGGGTCCCTGAAATCTGCATCACTTTCCATTTCAGCGGAGGTAATCCGTCTCCTGAACTGTCCTTTGCACTCGCGCCTGCTCCTGCCCAACCATGCCGAGTGATTGACCCCGTGCAGACCGATCCAACTCGCTCTTTACCTCACCAACTGCGCTGGTCTCTCTGCTGCTGCTTGGGATGGAGCGAGCACTGCTACTTCTTCTGGAGCGTTGACTCCCTCCAAGTCTTGTGCTGCAGAGTCTCAGTCACCGGATGGACCGAGGAAAAGAGGGGAGGGGCAAGGGTCAGCATGACATGGCAAGGTTAGGCAGTAGCTGATGAATGGCAGAGGAATGCAGTCACAGGATGCCACGCTGGGGTAATGCAACTACTGATGTAAATAATAAAGGATCATGTGACAAATCACATGACAACAGTTTCTGTGTTGGAGCCATCTTGTAGAGTGTGTTTGTTAGTGATGCAGTAAGAATATATCACACACGCTACCTGTTTGTGTGATTGCTTGGGGGGAAAGATGAGAATTACACTAACATCCTCCTGTAGTTGATCTCCTGCCTCCCCGCCCCCCCCCCCCCCCCCCACAAAGCTTCTCACGCTGCCTGCACCAAAGATCAGCAGATCTTCCACCTCCCTCTGGGTGAGGGCCTGAATGGAGCATGCCTCTCCACTGCTCCTGTTGCTCTCCAAGCTGTTATATGCCAGCTTGGCCTGTAGAAAGAGTGAGAGTGAGTTAGCGCGTGGTTCTTAGAAAGATTTGTGCAGGTGTGTGAGGCAGCTTCATACAATATGCATGCTGAGAGAAACAGCAAGTTGTGAGCAGGATGGGGTGGTGGTCACGTGCTAGAAAGTGGCTCCAATGTGATGTCAAAGCAGTTAGCAGAACTGAAATGCTTTCCAGTGCCTGTTAGATAAAAGCAGAATATTCCTTGTGCCTGTTGTGAGGCCAGTATTGGCTGGTGAGCGTGTGGTTGTAATGAGAAGGGGGTGTAGTGTTTACTTGTGAAGGGAGGAGAAGCATGTGGAGTGCGGGTCGGAAGTATTTGGAGCACTGGGAGGGAATTGGTGGTGGCAAGGAATCATGCTGAGAAATAGAGGCAGCAAGACATCATTCTCACCCTTGCCTCCTGGGTAAGGTAGGTGCCACTTCTTGGGGCGATGCTTCTGGCATTCACCTTCTGCCACCTCCCGCCAGGCTGGCTGCAGCATCTGCCCGTGTACTATCCTGCCATTGGTGGGGCAGAAGACCTGTTCCTCAAAACCTTCACCGTGGCATCACTGAACCTTGGAGCTCTAACATGAGACGTCGCACCCGAAATTGCAAATTCACGCCAACGATTTGAGCAAAGTTTAATGACGCCTCACTTTAAGAGGTGCATGTGCCCTCTTTAAAGAGGTGCCAGGACTGCCGGAAATCTTGCCCTCCAATTGGACAAGCTGACCGTCATCACATGAGCTGCTCGCTAATATGATTCAAATGAGGCCCGACCATTACAATGGTTCGGGCCTCTCACTGACGGCATCATATAATGGGCCCGATCATCCCACCTGCCCGATGTCCACCGAAACTCAGCGAGTTCTCGATCTCAGCCTTGCTGACTGAGGCAGGCATTGAATGCCCAATGTTTTCTCATCGACAGCAAGAGAAATAATCAACTAATCCTTCTCCTTCACCAACTAAATAGCAAGCAACATTTTCTGCCCTCGGTACACTGAGGAGTGATTATGCCCGCCAAGCTCAAAGAAGTTCTGCCTCATCGAGCTGGAGAGAATCATCAGCATTGTATAAAAATGTTGTATGGAATTAGCACACTGCATCAAATTCCTTCGGGCATTGAGTCACTGCAAGGAAGCTAAAATGATAATGAGTCACAATGAGAAGCCGAAGTTTCGCAGCTTCACAGCCAAGCTCCTGTGAGAAGCTGCAGCATCAGTGGGAGTCATTATCAGAACCAAAACCATCCCAGTGAGTTATGACGACTAGCTGTCTCAGTGATTCACAGCAAATCCGTGTGAGAAATAGGGAATTGCAATAAATCATTGTGAGAAATGAGAGCATCACTGTGAGAAATAAGGACATCATGATGAGTGATTGAGGGAAATGCTGGCATTCCAATGAATCAATAGGAGCAATGGCAATGTTGTGGTATTCATGATTCCAGTGAATAACCACAATTTTCCATAAAGATAGTGTAATATATATAGCTGCACCTAGTGGACTACTGCGGTAAATAAGCCATTGTTGTTTACAATAAAGAGGGAACAGGTCACCTGACAGGTTCCTGTAGTTATCAGCCATCTTGGTGCCTGTGCGTTTGTGAGGTTGTACAGAAGATATCACACTGGCGATGAGGGACTGGATTTCTGGATAACCTAGCTGAAATTTTTGTTGGTGGATGATTCGCCAACCGACAGAGAGACTTTGAACGCTTCTTTGTTTTGATTGACAGCTAAAAATCCAAGGTAAATTACAAGCACACTTGACTGAACTGCCAGAGTCCAGATGGCTGCGCCTATGGGAATAATCGGGCGCTTGGAGGAATTCCATTGCGACCGTGAAAGTTTTGGAGTGTATGTGGAGCAGCTAAAAGTGTTTTTCACTGTGAATAGTACAATCGAAGTCCCTGATGATGAAAACCGTAACCGGATGGTGTTGGAAAGAAAACGGGCTATTTTCTAAACTGAAGCAGGGCTCAAGGTGTATGAAACCCTGAAAAATGTGCTTGTGCCTGTCAAGCCAAAGGACATATCACTTAAGCAGATTCTAACTAAGTTAGAACAGTACGATAGTCCTGAGCCTGTGGAAATTGCTGAAAGTTATCGTTTCGGAATACGAGATCAATTTATTGATGAAATTATCAGTGAGTACATTGTAGCATTATAGATGCTATCTATTCACTGTCATTTCAGAAACTTTCAGGACCCAGCATTGCGAGATCGCTTTGTTTGTGGGATGAAAAATGATGCGATCAGAAGAAAGTTATTGACAACTCCTAACTTGACTTTTGATTTAGCTTGTCAAACAGCTATGTCAATGGACATAGCCAACCAATACCTCGGAGAATTTCGTACCATTTCCAGTCATCAGACAACCGAGATGAATCACCTGCAGGTTCAAAGTAAAAGGCAGTTGGGCCCCAAGGTCTCAGCAACTGGCCAAGGTAACAGAGCATTGAAGTCATGCTATTGGTGCCTGGGATAACACATTGCTCAAAGTTGGTTATATGTGAAGGCAGAGTGTTTCTTCTGCATGAAAACTGGGCATCTTGCGAAGGCATGCCGACTGAAAAGTAAACCAACTTTCAAGGCTATAAGTAGAAATCCCCAGAGACTACATAGCATGGAAGAAAAGCAACAGGATGAGAGGATACACGTCATCAGGAGCACGGGGGTATCTAACAGCGATTCGAAAAGCACCATCATCCATGTAGACATTGCAGGAACCAGGATACCGATGGAAATTAACATTGATACGTCCGTGACCATAGCACCAGAATCACTATATCTTGACAAATTGCGGGATTTCCCATTGGAAAAATCCAAGAGAGACCTGCAAGGCTACTCAGGAGGAAACATTCCTGTGTAGGTCATATCACCGTGGCGGTGAAATACAAAGATCAATTTCAGAGCTTGCCTCTCTTAGTAGTGGCAGGAGACAAGCCTGCCTTACTGGGAAGAAATTGGTTGGGATCACTGAAGCTGGATTGGACTGAGATTTTTCGCGTTGAAACGAGATTTGCAATGAAGGATGATGTCATTGAGAAGTATCTGAAGGAGTTCTGTGAAACAGGCAGTCCATTCCAAGGCTTTAAGGCGAGTGTCAGGGTACAGAAGAATACTTGATCAGTTTACTGCAAGCCACGTACCTTACCATATGCATTCAAGGAGAAAGTTGAGCAAGAACTCAAAAGACTAGAGACTGAGAACATTACCTCTCAGATAGATCTATGTAATTGGGCTACACCCTTTGTTGTTGTACCTAAGTCAGATGGTAAGATAAGGTTGTATGGTGATTATAAAGTAACTGTAAACCAGGTTCTAAAGGGTAATGTCCCCAATACCTTGCCAAATGTAGAGGATTTGTTCACAACACTGACAGGTGGTCAGATCTTCTCAAAGTTGGATCTTATGAATGCCTACTTACAATTTGAACTAGATGAGGAATCCAAGTCATGTTGACTATAAATACTCATCTAGGCCTATATCAATTTACTAGGCTACCACTTGGAGTGTCTTCCACCCCCGCCATATTCCAAGGGGTGATGAACCAGATTTTCAAGGTATTGAAGGGGTAGTATGTTATTTTGATGACATACTAATTTCAGCACCAAATAGGCAAATTCATAATAAAATATTGAATGAAGTCCTCAAATGGCTAGAGAAGCACAGAATACAAGTGACTGCTCGCAAGTGTGAGTTATTTCAAAACTCAGTGGAGTATTTAGGGGACAGAGTAGACAAAGATGGTTTACATCCAACCAAGGGAAAGTTGGATGCAATCAGAAATGCACCCACTTCCAAGAATGTCACTGAACTTTGATCATTTTTGGGTCTTTTGAACTATTATGGGAAGTTCCTACCAAATTTGGCTACAGTGTTACGTCCACTGAATGAACTGTTGAAAAAACAGATCCATTGGAAGTGGTCAGAAGAATGCGACGCAGCATTCAAGGAGTGTAAAAGTAAATTGGAAGAGAGCACCATGTTAGTTCACTATGACATATCGAAAGAGATCAAGCTAGCATGTGACACCTCCATACGGAGTTGGGGCAGTGATCTCTCATGTACTACATAGTGGGGAGGCAATATCAATTGCTTTTGCTTCACGCACTCTCAGTGCCAGTGAGCATAATTATGCACAAATCGAAAAGGAAGCTTTGGCATTAATTTTGGGGGTCAAGAAGTTCCACAAATACTTGCCTGGTCGTAAGTTTATCATCGTTTTGGACCATAAGCCCCTGACAGCAATCCTCCATCCAAAGTCCCAAGTTCCAACATTGGCTGCAGCCCGAATGCAGAGATGGGCTTTGATTTTGTCAGTATATACATATGATATTGAATACAGATGATCAGCTGATCACAGTAATGCTGATGCTATGTCTAAGTTGCTTTCCCCATCACAAGTTACACCCAATAGGGAAGAAGTGTTCTATTTTTCATACATTGATGAACTGCCAGTCACAGCTGAAGAGATTGGTAGAGCAACCAAACGTGACCCAGTTATGTCAAAGGTGTATGATTACGTCGCAAATGGCTGGCCAAACCAGATATCAGAGAAAGATATTCATCCATTCTTCATTCGTAAGAATGAATTATCATTCGATAAAGATTGTATCATGTGAGGTGCAAAAGTAGTTATACCAAATAAATTCAGGTCCAAATTATGAGATCTTCATGACCAGCACCTGGGAATGTGCTTGGCCAAGAGTTTTGCACGCAGTTACTTATTGTGGCCAGGTCTAGATAGAGATATAGGGCCCAAAATTGATCGACATACCACCCACTACCACCCACGTACCACCTAAACATGTGATTTGGTGAAAAAACACCTATATACTGCCGACATACCGCTCGGCGGAATATTCATCATTGACATACCGCCGAGCGGTATATACATTGTCCGCCATGCAGAACCGCCCGCATACCACCCAAAAAGTCCGATTTTCATGGCATATCGCCTACATACCACCGGAGGTGCATACCTTCCTGGAAAAGGTGGTTTTACGCTATGTTAAATGGGCGGGAATGGGCGGAGTGCATGGATCCACCATTTTGGAAA
This sequence comes from Pristiophorus japonicus, assembly GCF_044704955.1. Lineage (NCBI taxonomy): Eukaryota > Metazoa > Chordata > Chondrichthyes > Pristiophoridae > Pristiophorus > Pristiophorus japonicus. The sequence continues at coordinate 131,427,687 of NC_091991.1, read as the reverse complement.
TCGGGAACTGTCAGCTAAAGCAGTATCTCTGTATTTCTGGGGTGAATAGTGACTTTACAATGCGAGTCGGGGTGGGAAAGGTATTTTTATTGTTACTGAGTAACTTATTAAAATAGAAGGCATTTTAGTTATATTTTTTTAATTGAAAAATATTGTGGAGATTTAGAAAGAATGGGGCCTGTACTATCTCAGCCTGTATTGCTGACTACCTGTCTAATGCAGGAACCAGATGTGAGAAGGTTTATAAATGAACACTTTGTTTGAATGTGGAGAGCTGCATTTTGGGATCCTGATAACTGTTACCCCAAAAGTATGACACTGTGCAAGAGTGCTTAAATTCAATTCAAATGTTTATGTAAAAATCTAAAAAATATACAACAATTTTAAAACTTTGTAAAACTTATAGGGCCAGACTTTCCATAAAGGCCTTCAACACCCAATTGCCCGATGAGAAGGATCGCTAACACTTGGCGAAAAAAATGGGCGAGAATTTCCATTTTGAGGATAAAGGTAAGTAGAACTAATTGCCCGGCGAAAAAATGGGCGTTGCACACTCATTCTCGGCGGGTAAGTGCAAAGTTAGCCGAATGGACGGTAAGTACAAATATTTATGCCGAGGCTGCAATTGGGCCTACGGCGGGGGGAAAACCTAAAGAAAAAATTATCATTAAAAAAACCACACACAAAGCATTCCCAAGACAGTTTTAACCCTAATCGCCGTGGTAAAATGCTAAAAAAGTAATTAAATAACCTTCAACTTATCTTTCTTTGCAGGGTCCCCCCCTGACCGCCCTGTAAAAGCAGGGTCCCTCGGCGATCTGGACGTCAGTGGTTGAGCCCAAACTTACACCCCGGCGGTTGTTCTCGGCGTTGCCAGTGAGCAGTCTGGTCCTGGCAGGCGACTTCAGATGTGGCCGATAACGCTCAAAAACTTACCTGGAAACTCTCACCGGGCAAAAAAACAGCTGTAACGCCAAGAAAATCGCTGACAATGAAGCCGGAAGTCTGGCCCATAACTATAAAACAACTGTAACAGCTTTAACAACTTGATTAACAACTTTAACAAAATGTTAACAACTTTAATAATCTTTTACAAATCAAATTTCAATTATTCAATGAACAAGTACAACAAAAGACCCTTTACTGGCCTCGGCCATGACCTTGACCTCGACCTCTACCGCCCTTGGGACTATTCCCCCCTTTCTTACTTCCGCCCTTCCCTTTACCACTGCCCCTGAGCCTGGACTTCTCTGTGCTGGTACCAAGCCAGCATGCAGCACCGCACCCCGAGTGCTGTTGCTGTCATTGGGGCTCAGACATTCAGGCGCAATAAATGGGGCCTCAGAAGAAGCTCGTGATGTGGAAGGCACGGCTTCAGGGCTGGAAGATGCTGTCAGCTCCCCACCCTCAGGTGCTGTCAACCTGACGACTATGGCACGGGGGGGGGGTTCCGCGCCATGTCCCGATCCCGTCGACTGCCGCATGGCTTCGACGGCATCGGTGGTTCGCTCCATCGCGGTGATCGTACGCGACATATCCTCCGACTGTCGTTCTGATAGAGCCGCGATGTTTGCGGCTATCGTAGCCATGGCCCTGAGCAGCTCTCGACCTATGTCGATGCTGGCCTGTGACAGACGCAACATGTCCTGATACACGCCTACAGCAACTGACCTTTCCTGCACCAATCTCCGGCAAAGACGCTGCAACACTGGGGGTGCGTTGCTGCACACCACTTGGTCCCACAGAATCAGAGGAGCCATGGGGGAATCCCCTGAATACAGACTCGGTGGTGGAGGATGTTCCAGCTGGCCCACATGGAGCTGGTGTATCCTCCTCCATCTCCACCTGCACCTCCATCTCCACTGCCTCCAGGATCAGCGGCTCTTCCTCCCCCTCTTCATCTTCATCATCTCTACCAGTGGTGAAGTTGGGAGAGGGCTGGGTGACGCCAGAGGTGGAGGCAGTGGGTCTGTCATCTGGTCTCTCTGTGGAGGTGTGGTCTGAATCATCCGAGTCTGGAAGTACAAAGCAACATTTAAAAAGCTTGGCACCAGAGGAGGGGTCAGGGTTACATGAGTACATAGTACAGTGACTTATCGCAGTCTTACTTAAATGTCCACCATTGCTGCAGTACTGCATTACATATCGCAGACAGACAATACATATAGACATTGCATTACATGCCCCCAAAATTGCAGTACATCACATGAGGCCAACATTATAGTGCAATAAACTTACATTACATTACATCAGGCCAACTTTACAATTACATGACATTACAGGATTGCAACATAGACCAGGGATTGTATTCAACTTACCATCCTGTGTGGGTGGGTCAGCTCCAATGCCAGTGGTGGCACAGTTACTATCCCCAACCAGCGACAGGGCACGGATCTCTATCTCTGTGAAGGGTTTTTGTGTTGGAGGTCCTCCCCCCGTACGCCGCTGATCCGCTGCTATTACAGATGTCTTCTTCTGCAGAAAGTAAAGTCAATGAAAGTAAAAATCTTCAATCCATTTAACATCGCAGATGCACAGGTTCACACACCCACACACACACACACACACACACACATTAAAACACTACGTTAATCCTCTTGTCATTGCCTGAAAGCACAAATACATCGTCGTAACCTTAAGATAAATAACATTATCCATGTGACACTGCAACTACATTTACATGGTACATAGCACATGGGGGGGTGCATAAATAAAATCATTACTTACTCTTGCTACTCTCACCAGGTCGTTTCATCTCTTACGGCACCTTTTCCCGGTGCGTACCATGGTATTTGTGGAGGACACGGCCTTCCCCCGATTTCGTCCCATATCCTGTTGTACTCCTTTGGGTGGGGGGGGGGGGGATTTCCACCACCACCCTTCGTTAGCTCGGAGTACCTCTCTGTAATATTCTTGAGAAGGGCAGGTAACTCCGTCTCGTCGAAGGCAGACACCGTCAACCTCCCATCCTTCGCGACGTTCCTGCGCTTTGATTTTTTTTTTACATTTCCATAGTGTTTCTGTTGTTAGGATTATTTCTTTGTAAAATAGTCTTATTCTTCAAACAACATTAGTTGTTATGAATACTTTTTTACTCTGCAATGTGTTTTTCAAGTAACTGCCCATCGACTAGCTTGCTGCTCCTTCTCACTCTCTCTCCCTCCTCTTCAACTCACTGTGTATGCGCCGGTGACCCCTGACTCCCAAAATCGTGGGTAAAATGCTTCTGTGAAAAAAACAGGAAATAATAAATTTGCACATGCGCAGTTCAGTGCCACACTGTGCATCGAAGAGAAAGTCGATCTGGATCGACTACTAGGTTACATACTGCCCGCTGCAGACCGCTGGCAACCCTCGACATAACTGCAAAAATAAATCTACCAATTTTGTCCTCTTCGGTCTCAGCGGTGTGTCAGCAGTTTGAACCGATGCGTCGCCAGCACACCACCGAGAAATGAGTGGACCTTATGCATTGACTAATTTCAGGCCCATAGCGTACATCGTTAGTCAGTGTGCGACATGTCAATCGGTAAGCAAGAAACCACCATCATTGCCATTACAGGCATGGAAATGGCCTCCCAGGCTGCGGCAAAGGTTACAAATCGATTTTGCTGAGCTAGAAGGACAGCAATTTTTAATTGTGATTGATAGTGGGTAGAGGTGTTTCCAATTTGCTAAATAACAACAAGTAAAACTGTCATGTATCTTACATTATTATATATAACTGAATCCTAACATGCTATACATGACTGTAATAAGATATGACCTGTAACCACCAGCATACCTTACCACCAGGAGTGCACTTGCAAGAGACAGGTATATAAGGACAGGTGTCAGGCAAGTGCAGCATTCCAGAGCTGTGAAATAAAGCTGCAGGTCCAGAGTGACCTTGATTTCACTACATGCCTCGTGTGAATCTGTACTGAGGGGACAGGACTTTACAGTGGTGACGAGTTACGGGATTACAGAATCCACAGAATGGCGAACAACGGATCAGATGAAAAGTACAATGCGGGAGACAATTGGGAGGACTTTATAGAAAGGCTCCAGCAAAGCTTTGTAACCAAAGGCTGGTTAGACGATGATAAGGCAGACAAGAGAAGAGCCTATCTCTTGACCAGCTGTGGCTCGAAAACATACGCTTTAATGAAGGTATCTGTTGGCACCCGAGAAACCAGCAAGCAAGTCGTTTGAAGAATTGAGCAAACTGGTAAGAGACCACCTGAAGCCAGCAAACAGCCTACACATGGCCAGACATAGGTTCTACAACTACAGACGTTGTGTGGGCCAGAGCACACCCGACTTCGTGGCAGAACTTCGGAGGTTGGCTAGTTTATGTGAGTTCTCCGATGAACTGAGGAGAGAAATGCTGAGAGACTTTTTCATTGAAGGAATAGGCCACGCAGGCTTATTCCGAAAGCTCATAGAGACCAAGAACCTGACCTTAGAGGCAGCAGCACTGGTTGCACAGACATTCTTGGTTGAGGAAGAAGAAACAAGTTTAATTTACAATGCAGGTGCGACAACTAACGAAATACCGGAACAAGAAGTTCACAAAACTAAACAAGCTGCTACCCCCACACACAGACAAAACCGGGAGAACAGGCTCTCGACAGCAGGCAGAAGCCATCAAGGGCTACAGGAACGGCCGTTCACACCTCGTCAACCCACAATGCGAGCAATCAACTTCAAACTGAGAGAAGCTCAAGAGAGATCACGCAGACGCAGCTCATTCCTTGGGAACACTTTGAACAATGGAACAGGTCCGTGCTGGAGGTGTGGGGGTGGGCACTCGTCAAGGGGATGTTGATTTCAGCAGGCTGTTTGCAGAAATTGTGAAAATACAGGGCATTTGGCCCGCATGTGCAAAAAAACGGCAGCTCGGCAGGTATACGAATCGGATGGGTCGGAAAGCGGACCAGAAGATGGTGGGGACAGTACCCAGGACACCGATGTACAGCGGGTCAACACGATCAATGGCCGCTGCTCCTACAACAGGATGCCTCCTATAATGATGAGGGTCCTACTCAACGGGATATCTGTCAACATGGAGCTGGATACGGGAGCGAGTCAATCTCTGATGGGCGCTCAACAATTTGAACAACTGTGGCCGCATAAAAGAGACAGACCAAAACTCACAAGGGTCGAAACCAAATTAAGGACCTATACCAAAGAAATCGTACCAGTCCTCGACAGCGCCATGCTCTCTGTCACACACAAAGGGACAGTGAACCGACTTCCCCTGTGGATTGTCCCCGGAGACTCCCCAGCACTGCTGGGGAGAAGCTGGCTGGCAAAACTAAACTGGAAATGGGATGATGTCCATGCCATGTCATTAGAGGAACGGACCTCCTGCTCAACAGTTATAAAGCGATTTGAACATCTTTTTCAGCCAGGTGTGGGCACTTTCAAAGGGGCCAAAGTCAAAATCTACATCACACAGGATGCTAGACCGGTCCATCACAAGGCCAGAGCTGTACCCAGTGTGATGAGGGAAAAGATTGAACACGAACTAGACAGGCTTCTGCGGGAAGGCATTATATCACCTGTGGAATTTAGCGACTGGGCAAGTCCCATCATCCCAGTCATGAATCCTGATGGATCCGTACAAATCTGTGGGGACTACAAATCTACCATAAACAGAGTCTCCCTACAGGACCAGTACCCGCTGCCCAGAGCGGAGGACTTATTTGCCACATTGGCTGGAGGTAAACTTTTCTCAAAATTAGACCTCACCTCAGCGCATATGACGCAAGAATTGACCGAGGAATCCAAGCTACTCACCACCATCAACACACATCCAGGCCTTTTCATGTACAATTGATGCCCATTCGGCATCAGGTCAGCAGCTGCCATATTCCAGTGCAACATGGAGAGTCTGCTCAAGTCTATCCCGGGGACGGTTGTATTTCAAGACGACATACTTATCATGGGCAGGGACACTGACTCCCATCTCCGTAATTTGGAGGAAGTACTAAAGCGGTTGGATCAGGTAGGCCTACAAGTCAAGAAATCCAAGTGCCTGTTTCTCGCACCCAAGGTTGAATTTTTGGGCAGAAGGATTGCTGCTGATGGAATCCGCCCAACAAAGTCCAAACCAGAAGCAATTCGCCTGGCACCCAGGCGCTGGAATGTCTCAGAACTGCACGCCTTTCTCGGGCTACTCAATTACTTTGGGAACTTTATGCAGAACTTAAGCACGCTGCTGGAGCCTCTCCATGTGCTACTCAGGAAGGGGTGCGACTGGTTTTGGGGGGACGTCCAGGAACCCGCCTTCAATAAGGCACGCAACCTTCTGTGTTCCAACAGTGTTTTGACTTTCTTTGACCCAGGTAAAAAGCTAGTTCTCACATGCGATGCGTCAGCGTATGGGGTCGGGTGCGTTTTGCAACATGTCAATAGTGCGGGCAAATTACAACCCATAGCTTATGCTTCCAGGTCACTTTCGCGGGCGGAGCGCGGGTACGGAATGGTAGAGAAGGAGGCGCTCGCATGCATGTACGGTGTCAAAAAGATGCACCAATACCTTTTCGGGCCAAGTTCGCATTAGAAACTGACTACAAGCCCCTCACTTCCCTCCTATTCGAGAGCAAGGCAATAAACGCCAACGCCTCGGCGTGAATTTAACGGTGGGCACTCATGCTGGCGTCCTATGACAATACCATAAGGCACAGACCAGGCACAGACAACTGTGCCGACGCGCTCAGCAGGCTACCCCTGGCGACCACGGAAGGGTCTGATGAACAGGACTGTGAGATAGTCATGGCAATCAATGCCTTTGAGTCCACAGGTTCACCCATGACGGCTCACCAAATCAGAGCCTGGACGGCCAGCGACCCCACATTATCCTTAGTAAAAAGATGTGTTCTAACCAGTGACTGGGCAGAGGCTCGCGATGCCTGCCCCGAGGAATTAAAACCCTTTCACAGGCGCATGCATGAGCTATCACTACAAGCAGACTGCCTGATGTGGGGCAGCTGAGTAGTCATGCCTCTGCGAGGCAGAGAGGCATTTGTCCGGGAGCTCCACCGCGAGCACCCGGGGATAGTTCTCATGAAGGCCATAGCCAGATCCCACGTCTGGTGGCCTGGTATTGACGCGGACTTGGAGCTCTGCGTCCGAAGGTGCACCATTTGTGCCCAACTCAGCAATGCCCCCAGGGAGACTCCACTGAGCCCCTGGCCCTGGCCTACCAAACCGTGGTCGCGAGTGCACGTAGACTATGCGGGCCCATTCATGGGCAAAATGTTCCTCGTAGTTGTCGATGCATTTTCAAAGTGGATCGAATGCACCATTTTAAACTCGAGCACAACATCCACCACTGTGGAAAGCCTCGCAACCATGTTTGCAACGCACGGAATCCCTGACATATTGGTCAGTGACAATGGTCCGTGCTTCACCAGCGCAGAATTCCAAGACTTTATAATTGACCACGGCATAAATCACATCAAGACGGCACCGTTCAAGCCGGCCTCCAACGGCCAGGCGGAGAGAGCAATGCAAATCATTAAACAAGGCATGCTTAAAATCCAAGGTCCCATGCTGCAGGGTCGCCTGTCGCGACTCCTGCTGGCATACAGATCTCGTCCGCACTCAGTGACTGGGATCCCCCCGCGCAACTGTTGATGAAAAGGACTTTAAAAACAAGGCTCTCATTAATCCTCCCAGACATGCACGAAATCGTTGAGGCTAAGTGCCATAAGCTGACTGAGTACCATGACAGAAATTCGAGTGGGAGATGGAATGAGATTGGGGACAAATGTTTGTACTAAACTATGGCACGGGTCCCAAATGGCTTGCAGGGACAGTAACGGGCAAGGAAGGAAACAGGCTACTGGTAGTACAAATGGACAATGGCAAAACCTGCCGGAGGCATGTAGACCAAGTCAAAATCAGATCTACCAACAACACTGCGGAACCAGAGGCAGACTACAATGTGGAACTCGCACCACACCTGGTGGACAGACAGAGGAAACAATCTGAGGAAAGGGCAATCCCAACAGACAGCCCAGGCGAGTCAACAACAATCACACCAATAGAAACAGACAGCCCAGACAAGATACCAGCAACCACACCCAAAGAAAAACAGACACCAAGGCAAACAACTGAACCACAACTCAGACGCTCCACGCGAGAGCATAGACCACCTGAGAGACTGAACCTATAAAGACAATAAGACCTTGGGGGAGGGTGATATCATGTATCTTACATTATTATATATAACTGTATCATAACATGCTATACATGACTGTAATAAGATATGACCTGTAACCACCAGCATACCTTACCACCAGGGGTGCACTTGCAAGAGACAGGTATATAAGGACAGGTCTCAGGCAAGTGCAGCATTCCAGAGCTGTGAAATAAAGGTGCAGGTCCAGAGTGACCTTGACTTCACTACATGTCTCGTGTGAATCTGTACTGAGGGGACAGGACTTTACAAACACATTAGACATTTTGCAAAGATTATTTTCTTCATTTGGCCTCCCAGAAGAAATTGTGTCTGAAAATGGGCCACAATTTTGTTCAGAAGAATTTGCACAGTTCACTAGCAAAAATGGTGTGAAACATACCAAGGTTCCACCGTACCATCCTGCTTCAAATGGTGTAGCAGACGCACAGTACAAATTGTAAAACGTGCCCTCATAAAACAAATGTTGGATCCAAATCCAATGAAACAACAACTGTCATTGGACCACAAATTGGATAATTTTCTAATTACATATCGTATTACTCCTCATACAACTACTGGTAGAACATCAGCAGAGTTGTTTCTCAAGTGACAGCCACAAACCAGATTCTCGTTGTTAAAAACAAACTTGGCACAGTCCGTAGAAGAGAAACAATTAAGACAGAAAGAGAATCATGATAGTGGTAGAGTGAAAGAGAGAAGTGTGAAATTAAATCAGAATATGAGAGTGATGTATCATCACCATAAATGGTTAAAATGGTTACCAGGAAGAGTAGTGAAGATATGTGGTCCTCGCACATATTTGGTCAAGATGTTTGATCATGGACAGGTTAGGTTTGTTCACATTGATCATATTTTACCTACAGATGTGGAAGAAGTTGAAGGTTGGAATGATTCAATTATTTCTGACTCATCAGATAGTTTTATTACAAGTACAGTACCAGTAGCATATCCTGTACCAAATGTACTAAAAACAAGTTCAAGAGAAAGTCACAATTTAAGTCTGAGTCCAAGTCAGGCAGACAAACAGTCTGAGGTTGTAAAGAGTTCAAATGTAAATCAAGGGCATCCCTTGGAGGAAAACTTTCCTCAGGATCAGCCTATAATGAGTCTAAGTTCGACACCATGTTTAGAAGGTTCTGTTCGAGAGTGAAGGTATCCTCTTCGAAACAGAAAACAAGTGATTAAGCTTGATTTGCAAATATGGCAAAATATGTCGATATCCTTTGTTATGTATAACTATGCAAGTTATGTATGATGATTATTGTCTTCATTAAGGAGGGAGGTGTAATGTATATAGCTCCACCCAGTGGACTACTGTAGTTATGCAGCCATTGCTGTTTACAACAATAAAGAGGGAACAGGTTCCTGAAGTTATCAGCCATCTTAGAGCCTGTGTGTTTGTGAGGTCATACAGAAGATATCACTTACAGCAAGCAAGAAACTAGTATCGTCTCAAACTGCTGTGAGACTGAGATAAAACAAGCTCGCTAAAATAACTACATAAACTACCTGCTCCCTGTGTCAACATGGGACGAATGTGTACGATTGTTTGCCCCTGTGCATGTTCATGATCACACAGGCAGTGTGATAAGGGCTTTACACCACTGTACCGAGAACACAGTGTGTAGGAAGCTCCCTAGAACCCACTTTGATTGGAGTAAAGGCAGGAGCAAAAGGCAGCCAAGCTCTTCGCGGCCTTGATGTTTCTTGGCTGTTGAACGAGCAACTCTTCCTCACAGCAAAACTGCCCTTCAGCATGAAACATAGAAACATAGAAACATAGAAAATAGGTGCAGGAGCAGGCCATTCAGCCCTTCTAGCCTGCACCGCCATTCAATGAGTTCATGGCTGAACATGAAACTTCAGTACCCCCTTCCTGCTTTCTCGCCATACCCCTTGATCCCCCGAGTAGTAAGGACTTCATCTAACTCCCTTTTGAATATATTTAGTGAATTGGCCTCAACTACTTTCTGTGGTAGAGAATTCCACAGGTTCACCACTCTCTGGGTGAAGAAGTTTCTCCTCATCTCGGTCCTAAATGGCTTACCCCTTATCCTTAGACTGTGACCCCTGGTTCTGGACTTCCCAACATTGGGAACATTTTTCCTGCATCCAACCTGTCCAAACCCGTCAGAATTTTAAACGTTTCTATGAGGTCCCCTCTCACTCTTCTGAACTCCAGTGAATACAAGCCCAGTTGATCCAGTCTTTCTTGATAGGTCAGTCCCACCATCCCGGGAATCAGTCTGGTGAATCTTCGCTGCACTCCCTCAATAGCAAGAATGTCCTTCCTCAAGTTAGGAGACCAAAACTGTACACAATACTCCAGGTGTGGCCTCACCAAGGCCCTATACAACTGTAGCAACACCTCCCTGCCCCTGTACTCAAATCCCCTCGCTATGAAGGCCAACATGCCATTTGCTTTCTTAACCGCCTGCTGTACCTGCATGCCAACCTTCAATGACTGATGTACCATGACACCCAGGTCTCGCTGCACCTTCCCCCTTCCTAATCTGTCACCATTCAGATAATAGTCTGTCTCTCTGTTTTTACCACCAAAGTGGATAACCTCACATTTATCCACATTATGCTTCATCTACCACGCATTTGCCCACTCACCTAACCTATCCAAGTCACTCTGCAGCCTCATAGCATCCTCCTCGCAGCTCACACTGCCACCCAACTTAGTGTCATCTGCAAATTTGGAGATACTACATTTAATCCCCTCGTCTAAATCATTAATGTACAATGTAAACAGCTGGGGCCCCAGCACAGAACCTTGCGGTACCCCACTAGTCACTGCCTGCCATTCTGAAAAGTACCCATTTACTCCTACTCTTTGCTTCCTGTCTGACAACCAGTTCTCAATCCACGTCAGCACACTACCCCCAATCCCATGTGCTTTAACTTTGCACATTAATCTCCTGTGTGGGACCTTGTCGAAAGCCTTCTGAAAGTCCAAATAAAGCACATCAACTGGTTCTGAATAAGGTCGTTTCACCAGTTTGGAGGGAGGGAAAAAAAATCAAGAGACTCCTTTGTAATAAAAGTGTGGTATCAGGGAGAGTCAAGTTTCAAAAGTCCCCCGCCTGTTCACGGACCATACCAGCAGCTCTCCTGATGCATCAGAGGATTTATCCAGTCAACAGATGAGCCATGTAGAGAGGAATGTCCCAGGACTCACCCACAGTCTACACTGAGTCAGATTATCTCAGCCAGGGCTACAGATGGGACACTTCAACTGGCCAGTGTTAGAGAGGGGAAAATCGTCCCGGGTTTTACCTCCCGACTGACATCCAGTGACCCCTGCTGGTAGAGCACCCGTGTAGACATTAGGCAAGCCCAAGATTGGGTTTAGCTGTGCTGTCTCTGTGGTTTATATAACAACAACAATAACTTATATTTATATAGCACCTTTAAAGTAATGAAATGTCCCTCGGCACTTCACAAGAGTATTATGCGATAAAAATTTGACACCGAGCCGCATAAGTAGAAATTAGCACAGATGGCCAAAAGCTTGGTGAAAGAAGTATGTTTTAGGAGCGTCTTAAAGGATCAAAGAGAGGTCGAGAGGCCTGGTCTGGCCTATATGTGACTCCAGATCCACAGTAATGTGGTTGACTCTTAACTGCCCACTGTGGTTCAAGGAGGCAGCTCACCCCCACCTTCTCAAGGGCAATTAGGGATAGCAATAAATGCTGGCCTTGCCATATTCCATGGATGAATTAAAAAAAAAACTTGGGCACGGTGTGGGAGGGTGATTTATCTGTGGGACTGTACCCAGCAAGAAGTCTAATGTCTTAACAGGGGATTGCCTGTAACTTCTCAGTTGTAGAATACCTATTAGTTGCCTGGTTTTACATACAGGCTTTTCGAGATAATGCTGTAAATATTCTGTCATTTGTGGTATCTGTCTCCAGATTCACCTTAACATCGTTGATTGGCAGCACTATCAGGGGGAATTTCTCAAAACTGAGCCTAACATCCTCTGTGGAATAAAACAAAAATGAGCCTCTTGTCACTTAAAGGATACGATTGAATATACATAGCTCTGCCTATCTACAGGATGGAAGCTGCTCTACCTGTCTCCCAGGATATTTGATCCATTCCCTATTGATCCTCCTTAGGTGCTGCTCAAGCAACCTGTTGCTCGCATTTGAGAAACGTTTTCTTATGCCTCTGCCAAAGCAGTGACAATCTTTGAAGAATGGGTCAAAACCTACTGAAAGAAGCCCAAACTATTGAATAGGAACTGAACAACCAGAAAGTAACATTGAAATTTGACATATTTTAAGAGGCCCTGGATGCATGTACTGGTGCATTTTGTGTTGCCAAGTAACAGAGGGGATTTCTGAGTGTTCTACTGTCTCTACATTTGCATAGGCCACTCCCAGTGCAATTTGTGTTTCAGGTTGGGGCTGGGTGGGAGGGGCAGGATCTTCTGGGCAGGAGCATAAATGTAGCTCCTTAAATTGACCCCTGCACTTCCTATTACCTGCAAATTGTTGATTTCTGCTTTTTCTTGTCTGTGTTAAACTGAGAGGAGCCAAGACTCTACCGATTCCCAGGAGGGGCGGAGGGCAGCACCCCTTCCCAAAAGAGCCCTGCTGGTCATGCTGAGGGAGGTAACGGCAAGGAGACATGCCAGGTTTGGGTGTGAAAGTCGTCCTCCTCAGCAAGTTGCTGTCAGGGCTACCTTGGAGGAGGTGGCTGAGCAGGTTAATGCAGTAAAGAGGTCATCCTCCTCGATGAGGAGAACAGTTAACATCCTAATGAGGTTTGCCAAGATAAGTAAGCACTGTATTGTTACCAGGTGCCGGTGGGGATGTTGCACTTTATCAAGGAGGCTTTGAGGGTGTCCTTGAAATGTTTCCTCTGCACCTGCAAGTATGCTCACAGGTTTTTAGAGCTGTTGCGCTCATGGCCTTCCGTGAGAGGTGGGCACTGGAGGGACTAGAGTGCATCATCACCCCCGGCAACCAAATTTTAATTTGACCGTTTAAGTTTCAAAAAGTTTTATCTGTTAATTTGTCGGTTCTAGTGCCCCTTTAATAAGGGGGCACTTGATTTTAAAGTTTTATAAAATAGTTGTACAGCTGTTGCATTGTGAGTGGCTTAGCCAGTCATGTGATGTTCACAAGACTCAAAACGCCAGACAGTTGGGTCTAGATCATCCACGATGAGGTGTGCAGTTGGGAGCCCAGTGGATGAACTGGTAATGTGTAGTGTGATTGTTAAACCTTTGTTAATAAACCAACTAGTTCTTAATAGTAATGTATTGCTATGAATTCTTAAGCAAAGAAACCATGAAGCAAATCCATTACAAGTACATTATTTATCTCTTAACAGTGTTCTGCAAGGTGATGCTTGCAACAAACATACCAAGATTTTCCTCTCAAGCAGCTGTACATTTGCATAGAATGTTTTCTTATTTTTATCCACCCACTTTGTCTCTCTAACACTTGCACATAACAACAACTTGCATTTATATAGCGCCTTTAACATAGTAAAATGTCCAAAGGTGCCTCACAAAATTTGACACTGAGCCACATAAGATGTTATGAGGACAGGTGACCAAAGGCTTAGACAAAGAAGTAGGATTTAAGAGACGTCTTAAAGGAGGAGAGTGAGGTAGAGAGGGGGAGAGGTTTAGGAAAGAATGTTGGAGCTTAGGGCCCAGGCAGCTGAGAGCGTGGCTGCCAATGAAAACCAGAGATGTGCAAGAGGCCAGAATTGGAGGAGCACAAAGATCTTGGAAAGTTATAGGGCTGGAGGAGGTTACAGAGATCGGGAGGAGCATATTCCTAGAAACAACCCATATACATGCATGATACAACTTTAACTCCCCTAGGATAACTTTGACTGATGGTGAGTAGGGCCATTTTTAAAAACTGACCCACTACCCACCTGCAACTTACATGTTCTTGCATGCTTGCTCTTGGAAATACAATGGTCAATGGCAGAGTTATTTCATCATTCTTGTTATGATTGTAGACAAAAGGAGCCAACAATATAAGAGAGCATGCAAACAATAGAAGGCAGACAAGACATCAAGCCCTTGACATGCTTAGAAGAACTGATCTTGGATACACTGTGGTCCTCATTGGAGAGGGGACTTGGAGTGGCTTTGCAACTGGCTATAAAACTTCTCTTCATCCTCTACCTCCCTTTGGGCAAGAGTCATTTCTAAAGGAATGTCTAGGCTATTGCATAGGCAAAATATTTTCATTAGTACGGAAGTAATACTTGAGTTCAAAACTAAAATAACAACTATTTAATGCCCAATCCAAAATCTAATCAGCCAATAAAAGTGCAACCAATTCTACTAATTCACTACAAAGTCTCCAATGGTACCGCTTTAAAAGTACTTCTTTAGCAGAAGTGTACTTTGCTCCAACGTTTAAAATGCACAGAGCTTGTCTTTTGGTAAGGTGCAATGCACCTGAATTACTGAATGCTCCAATGAGATCTGCATCATGGATCAGTGGGAGCTCCCTGGATCCCCAGCACAAGTCCATCAGAATACCAGGTGCTCGCACAAACTGCGGTCAAAGGTCACCGTCCCTCTGATTTGCTCCCCATTCCTGCGCACATGCACTGCCAGAACACAGGAAAAGAATTGCAGCCACAAAGGACTACTCTTTGTTGATAATTAATATAATAATTAATATAAGTCCAATTTAACCAGTCTTTAAAAGACTGCTATTAGGAAATGTCAAACGTGCATAATCTTTTAACACATGTTAAGCTGTTGATTAATAGTGTGTTTTCAATAAATGTTAATACATTAAAAAAAATCCAAGCATCCCAACGTTAATTAATTATTTGTAAAAGTCTTCAATGAGATTTTATGAGCAAGTGTTGGGTGTAATGTATGTTCACTGACTTCACACGGTCTCGTGTTGTAGTAACTGCTGTGACCTTAGTCCTTTATTGTGTAACTCCAGAATGCCTCTCAGGTGTGGTGGGCAGCCTTTTATACTCTGTCTTGCAGGTACTTTCAGGTCTCCCACCACAGCGCCCTCTGTGGCACACCATTGTACTTGTACATTTAATGTACCTGGACAATACGTAAAATTGGGAGTGTCAAAATATTTTCATGTTTCACAGATTATTAATAATTTCCACCATTTCTGGACCAATTGTTAACAGTAAAAAGAGGAAGTTCTGGTATAAAACAATTTGGGTTCAGATCAAACTAATTGCCTGCACTATAAAATGCTCCAATTTTAGTAACATTTGCAATCCATCTGGCTGTGTACAAATTAGCAGGAAACAGTACTGAAAAACAGCAGTGTGCTCCTTAACACTTTGAATGTCAGCAATGACTTAACATAGAAACATAGAAAATAGGTGCAGGAGTAGGCCATTCGGCCCTTCTAGCCTGCACCGCCATTCAATGAGTTCATGGCTGAACATTCAACTTGTCATATGTCTTAATACAGTCATAGAATCCGAGAATGGTTACAGCATGGAAGAAGGCCATTCGGTCTGTCAAGCCCGTGCCGGCTCTCTGCAAGAGCACCTCAGCTAGTCCTACTCCCCCACCCTTTCCCCGTAGCCCTGCAAATTTCTCTCCTTCAGGTACTTATCCAATTCCCTTTTGAAAGCAGTCTGTCCGCCACCCTTTCAGGCAGGGCATTCCAAATCCTAACCATTTGCTGTGTAAAAAGGTTTTTATGTCGTCTTTGGTTGTTTTGCCAATCACCTTAAATCCGTGTCCTCTGGTTATCGACCCTTCTGCCAATGGGAACAGTTTCTCTCTATCTAAAAGAGTGGGCAAGCGATAGTGATAGGGGATTCAATTGTAAGGGGAATAGATAGGCGTTTCTGCGGCCGCAACCGAGACTCCAGGATGGTATGTTGCCTCTCTGGTGCAAGGGTCAAGGATGTCTCGGAGCAGGTGCAGGACATTCTAAAAAGGGAGGGAGAACAGCCAGTTGTCGTGGTGCACGTTGGTACCAACGACATAGGTAAAAAAAGGGATGAGGTCCTACGAAATGAATTTAAGGAGCTAGGAGCTAAATTAAAAAGTAGGACCTCAAAAGTAGTAATCTCGGGATTGCTACCAGTGCCACGTGCTAGTCAGAGTAGGAATCGCAGGATAGCTCAGATGAATATATGGCTTGAGCAATGGTGCAGCAGGGAGGGATTCAAATTCCTGGGGCATTGGAACCGGTTCTGGGGGAGGTGGGACCAGTACAATCCGGACGGTCTGCACCTGGGCAGAATCGGAACCAATGTCCTCGGGGGAGTGTTTGCTAGTGCTGTTGGGAAGGAGTTAAACTAATATGGCAGGGGGATGGGAACCAATGCAGGGAGATAGAGGGAAACAAAAAGGAGGCAAAAGCAAAAGACAGAAAGGAGATGAGGAAAAGTGGAGGGCAGAGAAACCCAAGGCAAAGAACAAAAAGGGCCATTGTACAGCAAAATTCTAAAAGGACAGAGGGTGTTAAAAAAACAAGCCTGAAGGCTTTGTGTCTTAATGCAAGGAGTATCCGCAATAAGGTGGATGAATTAACTGTGCAAATAGATGTTAACAAATATGATGTGATTGGGATTACGGAGACGTGGCTCCAGGATGATCAGGGCTGGAACTCAACATCCAGGGGTATTCAACATTCAGGAAGGATGGAATAAAAGAAAAAGGAGGTGGGGTAGCATTGCTGGTTAAGGAGGAGATTAAGGCAATAGTTAGGAAGGACATTAGCTTGGATGATGTGGAATCTATATGGGTAGAGCTGCAGAACACCAAATAGCAAAAAATGTTAGTGGGAGTTGTGTACAGACCTCCAAACAGTAGTAGTGATGTTGGGGAGGGCATCAAACAGGAAATTAGGGGTGCGTGCAATAAAGGTGCAGCAGTTATAATGGGTGACTTTAATATGCACATAGATTGGGCTAACCAAACTGGAAGCAATACGGTGGAGGAGGATTTCCTGGAGTGCATAAGGGATGGTTTTTTAGACCAATATGTCGAGGAACCAACTAGGGGGGAGGCCATCTTAGACTGGGTGTTATGTAATGAGAGAGAATTAATTAGCAATCTCGTTGTGCGAGGCCCCTTGGGGAAGAGTGACCATAATATGGTGGAATTCTGCATTGGGATGGAGAATGAAACAGTTAATTCAGAGACCATGGTCCAGAACTTAAAGAAGGCTAACTTTGAAGGTATGAGGTGTGAATTAGCTGGGATGGATTGGCGAATGATACTTAAGGGGTTGACTGTGGATGGGCAATGGCAGACATTTAGAGACCGCATGGATGAACTACAACAATTGTACATTCCTGTCTGGCATAAAAATAAAAAAGGGAAGGTGGCTCAACCGTGGCTATCAAGGGAAATCAGGGATAGTATTAAAGCCAAAGAAGTGGCATACAAATTGGCCAGAAATAGCAGCGAACCTGGGGACTGGGAGAAATTTAGAACTCAGCAGAGGAGGACAAAGGGTTTGATTAGGGCAAGGAAAATGGAGTATGAGAAGAAGCTTGCAGGGAACATTAAGACGGATTGCAAAAGTTTCTATAGATATGTAAAGAGAAAAAGGTTAGTAAAGACAAACGTAGGTCCCCTGCAGTCAGAATCAGGGGAAGTCATAACGGGGAACAAAGAAATGGCGGACCAATTGAACAAGTACTTTGGTTCGGTATTCACGAAGGAGGACACAAACAACCTTCCGGTTATAAAAGGGGTCGGGGGGTCTAGTAAGGAGGAGGAACTGAGGGAAATCCTTATTAGCCGGGAAATTGTGTTGGGGAAATTGATGGGATTGAAGGCTGATAAATCCCCAGGGCCTGATGGACTGCATCCCAGAGTACTTAAGGAGGTGGCCTTGGAAATAGTGGATGCGTTGACAGTCATTTTCCAACATTCCATTGACTCTGGATCAGTTCCTATGGAGTGGAGGGTAGCCAATGTAACCCCACTTTTTAAAAAAGGAGGGAGAGAGAAAACAGGGAATTATAGACCGGTCAGCCTGACATCGGTAGTGGGTAAAATGATGGAATCAATTATTAAGGATGTCATAGCAGTGCATTTGGAAAGAGGTGACATGATAGGTCCAAGTCAGCATGGATTTATGAAAGGGAAATCATGCTTGACAAATCTTCTGGAATTTTTTGAGGATGTTTCCAGTAGAGTGGACAAGGGAGAACCAGTTGATGTGGTATATTTGGACTTTCAGAAGGCGTTCGACAAGGTCCCACACAAGAGATTGATGTGCAAAGTTAGAGCACATGGGATTGGGGGTAGTGTACTGACATGGATTGAGAACTGGTTGTCAGACAGGAAGCAAAGAGTAGGAGTAAATGGGTACTTTTCAGAATGGCAGGCAGTGACTAGTGGGGTACCGCAAGGTTCTGTGCTGGGGCCCCAGCTGTTTACACTGTACATTAATGATTTAGATGAGGGGATTAAATGTAGTATCTCCAAATTTGCGGATGACACTAAGTTGGGTGGCAGTGTGAGCTGCGAGGAGGATGCTGTGAGGCTGCAGAGCGACTTGGATAGGTTAGGTGAGTGGGCAAATGCATGGCAGATGAAGTATAATGTGGATAAATGTGAGGTTATCCACTTTGGTGGTAAAAACAGAGAGACAGACTATTATCTGAATGGTGACAGATTAGGAAAAGGGGAGGTGCAAAGAGACCTGGGTGTCATGGTACATCAGTCATTGAAGGTTGGCATGCAGGTGCAGCAGGCAGTTAAGAAAGCAAATGGCATGTTGGCCTTCATAGCAAGGGGATTTGAGTACAGGGGCAGGGAGGTGTTGCTACAGTTGTACAGGGCATTGGTGAGGCCACACCTGGAGTATTGTGTACAGTTTTGGTCTCCTAACCTGAGGAAGGACATTCTTGCTATTGAGGGAGTGCAGCGAAGGTTCACCAGACTGATTCCCGGGATGGCGGGACTGACCTATCAAGAAAGACTGGATCAACTGGGCTTGTATTCACTGGAGTTCAGAAGAATGAGAGGGGACCTCATAGAAACATTTAAAATTCTGACGGGGTTAGACAGGTTAGATGCAGGAAGAATGTTCCCAATGTTGGGGAAGTCCAGAACCAGAGGTCACAGTCTAAGGATAAGGGGTAAGCCATTTAGGACCGAGATGCGGAGGAACTTCTTCACCCAGAGAGTGGTGAACCTGTGGAATTCTCTACCACAGAAAGTTGTTGAGGCCAATTCACTAAATATATTCAAAAAGGAGTTAGATGAGGTCCTTACTACTAGGGGGATCAAGGGGTATGGCGAGAAAGCAGGAATGGGGTACTGAAGTTGAATGTTCAGCCGTGAACTCATTGAATGGCGGTGCAGGCTAGAAGGGCCGAATGGCCTACTCCTGCACCTATTTTCTATGTTTCTATGTTTTTCTATGTTTCTATTCTGTCCAGACCCCTCATGATTTGAACACCTCTATCAAATCTCCTCCCAATCTTCTCTGCTCTAAGGAGAACAATCCCAGCTTCTCGAGTCTATCCAGGTAACTGAGGTCCCTCATCCTTGGAATAATTCTCGTAAATCTTTTCTGCACCCTGTGATATCTTCACAGAGCACAGCACACAAACAGCTCCTAACATGGAGGCTGCTTGGTCCAGAATCTACCGGAAGCTGCCTGTCTGTTTATTATAACTCTGCAGCTGCAGTACACAATTCGTCCACATCCACAGAATGAAGCTACAAGCATTACAAGCTTACAGCACTTACAGACATCACACACCCTTTCTAAGGCCTTATGCAGGGCTTTCTGCATGCAGGCCTCCAGTCGTCTTGGGTAATCCTTGCCACTGGACCAAGATCTAGCTCTGTCAATCCCGTGTGGTGGCTGGTGTGCAACGGCCAGCACATGTAAAAAAAAATTCACATCCAGGCATCTTCCACCCTTGAGGATGTAGTCGAGTTTTTCTTTCGAAACACCTATGAACTCATCCTTTTTTTTGACGTGGAAGCAAGTCATCCTCGTTTCGAGGGACCACCTATGATGACGATGAAGGCCTTCACATCCTTCCTAAAGTACGATGCCCAGAATTGGACACAATGCTCCAGTTGAGGCCGAATCAGTGTTTTATACAGGTTCATCACAATTTCCATGCTTTTGCACTCTATGGGTTGGATTTTTGGTCCGTTGCTGCCTCTGTTTTTGCTCCGGAGGGGCGGTAATGGCGGCAGAAAGCATTTCCAGGCGGGCGACCAGTTTCCAGTGCCCCGCTGGGGCATTTGGTGCCGGGTTTGCGGAGGCAGAGCAGTACCACCCGGGAGAGGCGAGCCGCTGTGCAACGCCTCTGGTTGTGACACCGGCTCGAAATTTGAAAGTTGCCTCATCCGTAGTGCCCCGCATCGCCCACTCATGGGACCACCTGTGAAAACTGACCACAGTGAGGGAAGGAATGTCGACCTCAGGTAAGTGTGGTTGTTTTTTTTTAATGTTTGCGATTTATGTTGATGTGGTGGTTGGAAAGTATTGGGAATGTTTTTGGTGTTTTATTTTCAGATTTATTTTTCATGAAAGCCTCTCTTAAGACGCTTGGAGGCTGGCTGTTTACCTCTGGATTTTCATTTGCTTAGCTGGCCTAGCGCCCTAACAGAGGTATGGAACACTTCCCTTCACACTCCACTCCACACTAAGGGCCCAGCTGGTAAATTTTGCGGCTGGCGACGCAAATCATTTTCCGGCACAAAATGTACCGCTCCGCCTGGGTTAACGCTGCAACAGAGGCGCGACTGAACTCTCACCCCATAACCTCTATTCATGAAGCCCAGGATCCCGTAAGCTTTGTTAACCGCTTTCTCAACCTGCCC
Organism: Pristiophorus japonicus; assembly: GCF_044704955.1. NCBI lineage: Eukaryota > Metazoa > Chordata > Chondrichthyes > Pristiophoridae > Pristiophorus > Pristiophorus japonicus. Next base: position 131,406,697 of record NC_091991.1, on the reverse strand, counting down.
TGCCACCTTCAATGATTTGTGCACATTTACCCCTAGGTATCTCTGTTCATGGATTGTACCTTTTAGTTTATATTTCCTTTCCTCATTCTTTCTACCAAAATGTATCACCAAATGGTCGCCACCGATGTCGATTATAGGCCCTGGAGCTTTGAATGACTGGTCCCCATTCGTCTTCACCTGACTGCCGCAGTCCTCGAGAGCGAGAGAGTGTCTTCCTGTGTGTTTCCCTTCAATGTTCTTCCGTCTTAAAGTCTTTTTGTCACAAAGCCCTCCCCCAACCGTAGTTTTAGTTGCTGGGCTTCTGAATGACCAACATTCACACATCATCAACCGGTAATTCAACCACCGGAGATATGCAGAGTCTGCGAGATTGAAGATGACTCATCTTTGTTTCCCGCTCCCTGAAATACACATTTAACATGGTTTCCGTTAATTACTGTTGATGGACCTTACGCTAAACATCCGTAAGACAAAGGTTCTCCACCAACCTGTCCCCGCCACACAGTATTGCCCCCCAGTCATCAAGATCCACGGCGTGGCCCTGGACAACGTGGACCTTTTCCCATACCTCGGGAGCCTCTTATCAACAAGAGCTGATTCTGACGACGAGATTCAACGCCGCCTCCAGTGCAGCCTTCAGCCGCCTGAGGAAAAGAGTGTTTGAAGACCAGGCCCTGAAATCTGCCACCAAGCTCATGGTCTACAGGGCTGTAGTAATACTCGCCCTCCTGTATGGCTCAGAGACATGGACCATGTACAATAGACACCTCAAGTCACTGGAGAAATACTACCAATGATGTCTTCGCAAGAGCCTGCAAATCCCCAGGGAGGACAGATGCACCAACGTTAGCGTCTTCGATCAGGCCAACATCCCAAGCATTTAAGCACTGACCACACTTGATCAGCTCCGCTGGGCAGGCCACATTGTTCGCATGCCAGACACGAGACTCCCTAAACAAGCGTTCTACTCGGAACTCTTTCACGGCAAACGAGCCAAAGGTGGGCAGAGGAAACGTTACAAGGACACCCTCAAAGCCTCCCTGATAAAGTGTATCATCCTCACTGACACCTGGGAGTCCCTGGCCAAAGACCGCCCTAAGTGGAGGAAGTGCATCCGGGAGGGCGCTGAGCACCTTGAGTCTCATTGCCAAGAGCATGCAGAAAACAAGTGCAGGCAGCGGAAAGAGCCACCCACCCTTTCCCTCAATGATTATCTGTTCCACCTGTGACAGGGACTGTGGTTCTTGTGTCGGACTGTTCAGCCACCTAAGGACTTAGTTTTAGAGTGGAAGCAAGTCTTCCTCGATTCCGAGGGACCGCCTATAAATGATGATGATGGTTGTGTCTAGTCGCTGGTTCGCAGATAAACGTTTTTCTGATTCAGGCCATGAAGTTAATCTGACCCCATTGTTTGAGTGAAACCCAGAGCATTGTCCCGATGCTAATTTCTCCCATCGAAATCAATCGAGGCTTGCTCAAGATTCCAGGCCACATATTTCCATGAATGCTCCTTTTCATAGTCAATCAGAAAAGCTTTAAAACATTCCAATGTCCAGTATCAATGTCCTTCATCAATTCAAAACTGTAGTTGGCTGTTGCCTTTTCCTGTGCTTCAAGTTTTAATCTCCAGACCCTGGCATCTTCCTGTGCCCTGAGCCAAATATTTTTGTGAACCTTACACTAGTACCGACCCTTGGGGAACACCACTGTGTACTTTCCTCCAGTTCGAAAAACAACCTTTCACCACTACTCTCTGTTTCCTGTCACTTAGCCAATTTCTTATCCATGCTGCCACTGTCCCTTTTATTCTGTGGGCTTCAACTTTGCTGGCAAGCCTATTATGTGGCATTTTGTCAAACCCCTTTTGGAAATCCATGTACACATCATCAACTGCATTACCCTCATCAACCCTCTCTGTTACCTCATCAAAAAACTCGATCAAGTTGGTTGAACACGAGTTGCATTTAACAAATCTGTGCTGGCTTTCCGTAATTAATCCACATTGTCCAAGTGACTTTTAATTTTGTCCCTGATGATTGTTTCTAAAACCTTTCCCACTACTGAGGTTAAAGTGACTGGCCTTTAGTTGCTGGGTTTATCTTTACACCCTTTTTTGAACAAGGGTGCAACATTTGCAATTCTCCAGTCCTCTGGCACCACCCCCGTTTCTAAGGAGGATTGGAATATTATGGCCAGGAGCTCCGCAATTTCTTCCTTCACTTCCTTCAGCGTCGTAGGATGCACCCATCCCTGGTGACTTATCTACTTTAAGTACAGCCAGCCTTTTTAGTGTTGAGTCCTTAACTCTTAAACATAATCACACGAGGCACGTACTGCAGACACAGTCACTCTGTGACCTTCACCTTTATTACCTGGGCCAAGGAGTGCTGGCCCTGTGAGGGACCTCCCATTATATACCTGAATTTCCAGGTAAGGAATGTCTCCCACAAGTACACCCCCTGTGGTCAAGGTGTGCATTTCTAGTAAGTATGTACAGTATGTAGTGGTTACATGAGGGTTACAATTGTATCAAGGTTATAGTAGTATGCTGGTTACATACATGACATTTAGCACTTTGTCTTTATCAATTTTTATCCCATCCGGTAGCTCCTCTACCTCCTCCTTTACTATGTCTATGGCAGCATCTTCTTCCTTGATGAAGACAGATGCAAAGTACTCATTTAGTATCTAAGCCATAACTCTGCTTCCATGCGTAGATCTCCGTTTTGGACCCTAATCAGCCACATCTCTCCTCTTACTCCCGTTTACTATTTATATGCCTACAGAAGACTTTTGAATTCCCTTTTATGTTAACTGCCATTCTATTCTCATACCCTCTCTTTACCCCTCTTATTTTCTTTTTCACTTCCCCTCTGAATTTTCTATATTCAGCCTGATTCTGAGAGGTATTCTCGACCTGACATCTGTCATATGCGTTCATTTTCTGCTTCATTTTACTCTATCTCTTTCGTCATCCAGTGAAACTGCATTGTTGTTAAAGGCAGTAAACTGTTCTGCTGGCTATTCAGGGTGTTTGAGACCGATCTGGGAAAGGTTGGGCCACTTCCAAAGTGGCCATGTGCTGCCCTGATGGATAAGTGTACACATATGGTAGTCAATACATCATCATCCATCAGTCTGTTTACAAACTCACATTGCTGGAAGCATCTGAAAGGATGACAACAGATGGCATGGTTTATGTCGTAGGATATTGTTATGTATGTATATAAACCTCACCAATATGTAAGACTTGCCATTGGGGGCACACCTGTGGGAGACCTAAGGGTCACCTGTGCACCCTGGGCAAGCAAGTATAAAAGGTGATCCACAATGCTGCCTCCTCACTCTGAAGTCTGAATAAAGAGACCAAGGTCACAACAATTTGAGCTTGTGGAGTTATTCTGAACATAACAGATATTGTTACACTGTGCAAATGCTCCAAATTAAAATGATTGGTGTGCAGCATGCCCTGCCCCTTAATTGACCAAAATAATCAAATGCAATTCTTACTTCGCTGAGGTCCTGATCAGATTGTTCCTGCACTGAATTTACTCCCTTCAAGGGAGTCAAGGGTTATGGGGAGCGGGCGGGGAAGTGGAGTTGAGGCCAAGGTCAGATTAGCCATGATCTTATTGAATAGGCTCGAGGAGCCAAATGGCCTACTCCTGCTCCTATTTCTTATGTTCTTATGTTCATGTTCTCCCCCCCCGTATATTTTGGAACATCCTGAGAATTCACAAAGGGAATTGAAAACAATAAACTGTTAAAAGTATTTTGCTTATAATGCTTGTCATAAACTGTTAGGGCCCAAAATTGATGAGGGCCAAGGCCTGCCCAAATGCTGCTTAAAGTACCGCCGAGGACCGCCGAGAGACTGGACGGTACGTTGCCAGGAAGATTCCTCTAAAAGCGGTGACGGTACCGACCGGCGGCAAAATAACGGTTTACGCCGTCAATCTGGGCGGCAGCAGGCGGGAGCTCTCAATCTCGGCAACAAAGACTTTTGCCGCCCAAGTGCTGCCAAGGATGGAGTCAGGCCCAGGGAGGGTGGAAGAGCTGAAGATAAAAAGTATTACAAAAAAAAACAAAAAAACAACGGAACACTTACAAAGGGCCCCATCCAGATAAGTCGCCGTGAAAATAACATTTTAAATGTGTTCACTAACCTTTTTTTTCCATTCTTTATACTTACCGTCGGTGTTAGACCTGCCTCCACGCAGCGGTCCTTCCCCATGCTGGCACCAACTCCTGCCAACTCCCGCCCACACCAATCTGGCATCTTGGGGGGGCGGAAGGCCACTTGCGCTACTTGGCTGCCAGAGGACATGGCGGTACTCCACTCCCACCCGCTCCAGCCCAAGCGCAAACTGGGAGAGAGAGGAAACCGGAGGCAAAACTCGGCGGCAGTGGGTGACAGTAGGCGGCAGTGGGCAGCAGTGGGCAGCAGCGGGGGGCAGTGGGCAGTAGTCGGTGGCAGTGGGCGGTAAGGCCACCAATATTGGGCCCTTAATCTTCCTGTCTCCAGTGCCAGCTTCCTAACTCTGGTGAGATGGTCTAGGCCAGCAACGACCTTATGGTCACCCTGGGGCTGCTGATCAGTCAGCAGTTGACTTATCCAACCATGGATGTGTCCATCTTTTTCTTTCTAATTTTTTTTCTTGCGCTCTCACTCTTTTTGAATCTCTCCCAGCACTTTTATTTTTGGCTCTCTTCCACATTTAATACATTAAAATCCAGGCCGCAGGTAAACCGCACTCTTTGTATTATGATTAGGCTACTTTTGGATTGTGAATTACCTGTTTAAAAATGGCCACTAACCTCCCGTCCCCTAGCTCCTCCTCCGCCCACCCGACCCCTCCTTTCCCCTCAGCCCCTCCACCCACCTGGCCCCTCCTTTCCCCTCAGCCCCTTCACCTGGCTCCTCCCTGCTTCATTTGCAGGCCCACCTGAATGTGGCATCTGGCAGGCCTTAGTGTCAATGGCCCAGTTGTCCCACGTCCCCCTAGTTTTTTCAGGCACAGAATGGGCAGCTGTGAGTTGAATTTCTCCCCCAGTATTAAGCTTTTGATATTGGCACCTTCTATCCTTCAGCTAGCATTTTGTTAAAACATAGACTCCGATAGTTCATGAATAGAAGAACAAAGGCCCCAATGTTAACAGGGGCGGGTTGTATAGGTGGGGTGGGGAGTGGAGGAATTTCGGTCGGGAATTCCGAGTTTCTTTGCATGCTGTGGAATTTTAATGTGCGTCCTTTGTTTTCAACAAGATCCCTGACCAGAAGTCAGCCTGATTGACAGGCTTGGCTCCCTGTCAGACAGCGAGCATTCTGGAGCAGGCTGCAGTCCTAGGAGCAGGTAAGGAATCTGCTGCTGTGTTAGTGGGAGCATATGGTTGGGGGGGGAGGGGGTTGGGAGGGAGGATCCAATTCCCAATCTGGAGGGGGGTGGGGGGGTGAATCCCGGTGGTCTGATCCCTGATCCTGGGGAGGGGGAAGGGGTCCGATGGCAGGGAAGAAGATAAGTTTGGGGGCGGTGGGGAGTCACTCCTCCTTCTCCTGGTCCACAACCAATGTTGTAGAAGCACTTACCTTTTCCCCGAAGCTGCCTTCTCCTCCCTTGAGCTGCCGGGTTTCCCGAGGCCTGGGAAACCTGGCCGGCCAACGATAAACCACTAAGATAGGTAAATGTGAGGCTCCCAGTCTCGTTATAACATTTAAATGGACAGCCCGCCTGCTGGGAACGGGTTGGCTGCCCGTCCACCGCCCACCCCCACTTGTTAAACCCGGAAGTGGGCGGGTTGGAGGCGGGTTAGGGTCGGATTTGTGTTTTTAAACATTTTTACATCTCACCTGACCTCAACCCAACCATTTTGATGGGGGGGTAGAATTACCCCTAAAGTAACAACTCAGCTTTGGTGTGTGCTGGGTACTTACTGAGGATATATACCTTGATAGATCACACATAAAGGTGATGAAATCTTGTTCTTAGGACATTTAGCAGTGAAAGGATGAACTCTCTGTGCACTGTGTCATTCCGAAGCCTCTCAGTTCGGCCCAAAACAACCAGCGGTGCGGCAATCAATATCATTTGGCAAGTTCCCAGGAATAGGGATAACAGTGGGATGATGACAAATTCGACTACAGATTAAATTAAAAGAGCATGTCCAACTCAAACTCCTTGCCTCATCCCCATTTCTACCACATTTTACTGATTACAAAAACAAAAGGAACACAAATCCAATTATAAAAAAATCTATGTACTTTATCTTTGGAGAAATGTTCTAGACAGGATTATAATGGGGAAAGGGTTAGAAACCACTATCTTTTGTTTTCACATGAACGCTGTTTATGTTTGCACTTTCAGAAGCTTACTGACACTTATCTTATGTCTTGACTTGAAAACAAGTGATATATGCAAATAGTGGGGGTAATACTGACTTTGGGTTACAGTGGAAATCAAAATCGGGTAAAATGCCTAACGAGTGGCTGAATGTCTATTGCCCGGTTTACAAAGTCAAAATTAGCCCCAGTGATTTTTACCTTCCCATAATAAGTGCTTGGGTAAATCATTTTAAACACCAGAGCAAGTTATTAACATCATGTTTGTGAAAGAATGCAATCTCCTCAGTTTGAGATCAATCAGCCAGACAAATCCAGCGTCTGACAATGAAAGATGGAGCTAGAAAGCTATTACATTTGTGTTTGAAAAAATTAATTTTTATTATAGAAAATCTATTTCAATACAATGTTATTAGAATATGAAACTCAAGTATTTGTGTAATGCTTGCATTTATTGACCTTGACTGCCTTTTGCAGTAATGAATGTGCAAGGAAGTGAGGACAATTATTTCGGTTTTCTCAATAATTATAATTCATATACATTATTCAGAGAAATAAATCCACTACATTAATGGCACTTTCTTTACTAAAAGTAACTGTGCATTAAATTACTATTCATTAACATTCATTAAAGTGGAAGAAGTTTAAGTATGGACTTTGTGAAGTTTGGTTAAACTTTTGTGCTGATGAGGATATTTCAGCAAGTTTGGGTAAATATGCTCTTTACGACAAAAAACAGTCACCGGATGTTAATATTGAATCTCGGCGTTAATTCCGTGCGGAAAGTAACGCTGGGCGATATTATGTGTGTTGAATTCACCCATTCTGCTGATTCCACCCCAAATAAGTGGGCGGGTGGTAATATTTTTTCTCGACATTAAGCACATGGGGAAAGTAACGCTCGGCGATAAGTTTCCAAAAAATGATCGCCAGTTTCCATTTTGTGCCAAAATGGGCGATATATGGGCATTATATGTCATTTCAGTGGTAAAATGGGCATTTAGTGGGCATTAAGCAGGCAATAAAACTGGAAGTTCTAGCCCATAGTCTTAGGATAAGGTGCCATCCATTTAAAACTAAGATGAGAAATTTCTTCTCTCAGAGGGTTGTAAATCTGTGGAATTCTCTGCCCCAGAGAGCAGTGGAGGCTGGGTCATTGAATATATTTAAGTTCGAGATAGACAGATTTTTGAGCGATAAGGGAGTAAAAGGTGATAGGGAGCGGGCAGGGAAGTGGAACTGAGTCCATGATCAGATCAGCCACGATCTTATTGAATGCTGGAGCAGGCTCGAGGGGCCAAATGGCCTACTCCTGCCCATAGTTCTTATGTTCTTATGTTGTTATATGTAGATGCACAAGAGTAAGCACTTGGGTGTTTTAATAACTGTTTGTGTTAAGCATCCGTTACTCTTATGTTACATATAAAAGTATTTATTGTCATCATTTTCCAGTCATGGCCAATTTTGTTTGCAACTTTGGAAGTGACTTAGTGAGTTGGAGTGAAAGGTGAGTTATAATGGTACCTCCTGCAATGGTGGTCAGTGTGAAAGGAATGGTTGGTTATTGTCGGGATGCTTTATGGTGTTGCTGTGGGGTGTTGGGAACCTCGCGCATCATGTGGGAGCCATATGGGTGTAATGCCTGAAGTTAAGTAAATCTGGCCATGATGAGCCCATCCCTGGCCCCCCAGGCAGCAATGTTCTTGGGTGCTGGTGGGATCTGGACTGCAGGTTCTCCCTCCTTCTCCTCTTCCTCTGAAGAGTCTGTGCACTCAGAGCCTTGCTCCTTATGCAGCACTAATCCTCGCTGCTGCGCTATGTTGTGCAGGGCGCAGCAGACCACGACGATTCTGGAGACCCTGGCTGGTGCGTACTGAAGGGCTCCTCCAGAGCTGTCAAAGCATCTGAAGTGCATTTTCAGCATGCCTATTGTCTGCTGTATGGCACATCTGGTGGACATGTGGCTTTCATTATTTCCCTCCTGGGTCTCTTCAAGGGTGCCATGAACCACGTCTTCAGTGATAGCCCTCGTCTTCAAGCAACCTGCCGGAAAGTCTGCTTGGAGGTGCGAAGAGCTGAGGGTGGGAAGCCCTTGTGGTTGACAAAGACTTCTGGGTGATGATGGGGTGCCCTGATGGCCACATCTGTGTAGTTGATGATGTCCTGCACCCGTGGGAAGGCAACCAGAGCAGCAAAGCCGAGCGTCCACTCAGTAACATCATCACCATCATCATCGGCAGTCCCTCGAAATCGAGGAAGACTTGCTTCCATTCTAAAAGTGAATTCTCAGGTGACTGTACAGTCCAATACGGGAATTACAGTCTCTGTCACAGGTGGGACAGACAGTGGTTGAAGGAAAAAGTGGGTGGGGAGTCTGGTTTGCCACATGCTCCTTCCGCTGCCTGCGCTTGTTTTCTGCATGCTCTTGGCGACGAGACTCGAGGTGCTCAGTGCCCTCACGGATGCTCTTCCTCCACTTAGGGCGGTCTTTGGCCAGAGATTCCCAGGTGTCGGTGGGGCTGTTGCACTTTATCAAGGAGGCTTTGAGGGTTTTCTTGAAACATTTCCTTTGCCCACCTGGAGATCACCTGCCATGTAGGAGTTCCGAGTAGAGCGCTTGATTTGGGAGTTTGTGTTGGGCATGCGAACAATGTGGCCCGCCCAACCGAGCTGGTCGAGTGTGGTCAGTGCTTCGATGATGATAATCATGATGGCACTGTCCTCATATAGTCTCTTGAAGTAGTTAATTTGGGTATTTTTAGAGGATGGTTTTCTGTGCATTGACCATTAAGGCCCTCAGCACAGTTAATTTTCTTGCAGCCAACTTAACTGCTGCCAGTGGGGAGTTGAGCCAGCCTGGCGAAATCCTGCCCACCAAGCAGAAATCGGGCAGGCAGTTGAAATTGCCCATGGGACACACTCACCGATGTCCCCCTTCGATCCCGCAGGCTGCAATTTTAACCCGTTCTTCTGAGAAGGCGAGAAGAACATCCGCCAGAAACCGGCGGGGTTCCTATTGAAGGGTGCAGATCCGTCTCCAATTATGTCATCAGGGCCCGGCTGCTATTTTAACTGCGTTCCTGAGCAGATAAAGCGGTTGGGGCTTTTGAACGGGAAACTGACCTGGGGTATGCAGATGAGTGCCAGGAGTTAAAATCTCACAGGTCTCATGCTGCCGAGGTCAGGAAGGTTTGCCATCCACCTCGGCCCACCGAAGTTAAAATTGGGGTCTGCGAGTGCATTGTGCAGCTATTGAGAAAAATGCAGCTTGGCTATAAAACGGATCCATCCACTCTGTAATGGCTCTTGGAGCCATTAGTGGAAAACGTTACTACCATTTTAATCCATGTCAGAAAATGTTGTACACACTGTACAAATAAGATGTGTCTTTTCCTTATTAGTTTTTTGGATGTCGGTGGGCCAATGTCCAAATTAGCAACAGGTGGAAAGTCACCCCACTTATTGTTATTCGAGTCTGGTTTGTGCACTTTTATGTAAGTTCTCAAACTATTACATATTGCGGGATTCCACTGTAATTTAAAACTCCTCGTTGCTCCAAACATGGGATCGAAAATCTCTCTCCTTATTCCCATCCAAATATGCATTGCTCACAATCAAAAAGAAAGCCTGTGCAATCAGTATTAATATATATATATATATAGAGCGGACTTTTCACAGCTAAAAGCAACTATACAATAGGGGTTAAGACAGAGAGTGATCTTTGGAAACATTGCTGATGGATAGTACAGTATAGCAGGTACTAATATGTGATGATGAAGCATATTTGACTAATATAAATCTGGTCATGTAGGAGAGCGCTTTTTCTGCAATATAGAATGAAACCGCACAGCAGGAGGCCAATTGACCCATCCTGCCTGCGCCAGCTCTTTGAAAGAGTTATTTAATTAGCCCCACTCCCCTGCCCTTTCCCCATAGCCCTGCAAGTGTTGCCCCTTCAAATATTTATCCAATTCCCTTTTAAATGTTACTATTAAATCTGCTTCCTTGACCCTTTCAGGCAGTGCATTCCAGATCAAAACAGTATTACCGGGAACAGCATCCCACCAACAATTTTAAAACTATCTCAAGATGAAAGGCCGAAAATTCCGGCCTTGCCGGGTGTGTACGAAATGTGCATGGACTCGGCGAGGCCTCGCAAAAGCTGGTTTTCTGGGCACGATGCGCTTGCACGAAAGCCGGCTTTCCCGATCTGCCAAGATTTCTCTTAACAGATCCTCTGCATCACCGGGAGAAGGACATTCACGCGGGAGAGATTGGGCTATTTGCCCAACTCATGCCCAGCGAATGTCCTTCAAACTTTTACGCTTGGTAAAAGCAGGCGCATATCTTACTTTTACCAGCGTAAGAGTTTTAAAACTTATAAAAATTAAATTTAAACACTCAGTTTATATTAAAAATCCTGTCCATTCAGGTAAGTTTATTTTTAACACTATTAAAGCACATTAAAAAAATTTCCAAAAAATATGTATTTTTCTAAAACATTTAATTTCAATTAATTTTAAATTGTGAGGTGTTTTAATTATTTATTATACTGTGTTTCGGTGTTTCAGGGATTTTTTCTCATTGATAGTAATGGGAGTCCATAGAAACAGAGCTCCCATTTTTATCAATGAGAATACTGCATAGTGATTGGTGGTCCAGGCCCACGTGACTTCAGCTTGTACGTGCATACCTGAAAGGCATCTCCCCGTGTGCTGCGCAGTGAATCTAGGCCTCCGACTGGAATCCTATGTTCCTCCGGGACCACCACGTTCTTTTGTAGATTTGTTTCGGGTCGGAGGCGTTCATACGAAGCAAGCCGCCAACCGCAATTTCCGCCCCTACCCCTTGGTGAGTTTCCAGGAATCCTAGATCTGACTACCTGGCCAGAGTCTCAGGAAATCCTTCAGAATAATTCAGATTCAACACACAGGCAAACTCTATAACATGGTTATTATCAATGTTACAAAAGAGGAGCTGATCAGTGAGCTTCGAAGCATCCCCAGTTGTCGATTGTTCTCCTCAGGAAGCAAACCAGAAGTAGACAATGGCCCAGAACTTCCTGAACGTGATTTACATTGCTGCTGCACATTTTAGAGGCAAGTCTGGCCCATAGAACTGGAGGGCCCCTTTCTCTCTGCTGCCTGGCTATGATGCCAACGTTAATGAAGTGAGCAGCTCTGCTGTGCAGGCTGTCAGTGGCCTGGCGTTTACAGGGCCCTTACTGATCTCTGGCTTACGTTACAGAGATCTCCCCTGTCTGCTTGAAAGAAATCTGAGCTGCAAAAGTTGGAGGAAGTGCTAATCTTCATAGCAGCAGATGGAGCAATGTTGGCAGATGAGCGTGGCGTCAGGTCTTCATTCAGAAGGTAGCTATGGGGGTAAATTGGTTTACACCAGCAATGCGAAATATGCTCTCAGCAGCCTGTTTTACCCACGCCCGATTGACTTCAGTGGAGAAGCAGATCAGGAGCAGTGTAAAACGAGCTGACATTTCACTATGAATCTGTTTTGTGCTGTTGACATTGAGTAATTTCACTCCCAATGTGCCTGAGCTGGCCTTCTCACTAACAGTACTAAGCAATGACTCAAAACACCATCCCCAACTTTGACCACTGCACTATATCTAAATCTATGGAAGCATTTACTGCTATATTGACTCTGCATCACTAAAGTGGTTGTAATGTATGCACCTGTGCGTATGCTCACAGGTTTGTGGAGCTGTTGCCCGTGCAATAAGTTTTTTAAGTCAGTTCATGGACTCCCAGGCCACCTGCAATTTCTATGGTCTGGAGGAGTTTGTGTTCCAAGTTTCCATACAGTGTATGAGATTGCAGCCCCCCCTTCCATTATTTGAAGGGGCTGCTTCTCGATTGTTAGCTGCACTTCAGTCCCACACTCCTGATCTTTGGACATCCTGTGCGGAGGGGAGTGGGCAGGTCGGAAGGCCACCTCGTAGGACTGCTCCTGGGCCTGGCCAAGGTGGCCATTAACAGGTCCAGGCAGAGGGCAGTTATTCAGCCCGACTGCCTGCCTCTCTTCTGTTGCTATGTTTACGCCAGGGTGTTCCTGGAGATGGAGCCCGCAGAGTCCACCGGTATGCTCGCAGCCTCCGCGAGAGGTGGGCACTGGAGGGACTGGATTGCATCATCATCCCCGGGAACAGAATTTTAAATTAATTTGGTAAAATTCCCAGTTGATTTGGAAATTTGTGTGTTCGAATGCCCTTACTAAAAAGGGGTACTTGATTTGAAAGTTCTATCTAAAATAGTTGTAGAGCTGTTGCATTGTTTTTGGCTTCACCAGTCACATGATGTTCACAAGACTCAATAAAACCCCAGTCAGTTGAGTCTAGAGCATCTACGATGAGGTATGCAGTTGTGTCCCGAGTGGATGAACTAGTAATGTGTATTATGATTGTTAATTTTTTGTTAATAAATCAACTAGTTCTTAATAGTAATGCGTGGCTATGAATTCTTAAGCAAAGAACCCATGAAGCAAATACATTACAGTGGTAACCCAAGTTATTTCCCTGCATGTAACCAATGCAGCGCATGTATGCTAAGTAAATTTTACCTATATGCTTGCTCTTGGTGATGCTGTATGTCTTCTGGCTCCGATGATTGTAATACTTCTAGGAACTACTACCCCAGTGCTGGCAGTAAGTGAGGTAGCTGACTGCTGTGTGTGTGCAGAGATTTACATGGTTGCTGTTACCACTGTAATGTATTTGCTTCATGGGTTCTTTGCTTAAGAATTCATAGCCACACATTACTATTAAGAACTAGTTGATTTATTAACAAAAAATTAACAATCATAATACATGAGATGAGCCGACTAAAGGTCCTGCCACATCCACTGCCATGTTGGCTGCCTGGTCCTGCTTGCCTTCTGAACTATCCACATGGTTGCTGCAGCCATTTAAGTTTCTGCAGCTGTGCCTGATTCACACCTTGCTGGAATATAAGGGATTGTTCTGCTCAGCACATATCAAGAAATCAAGCCTGGGCCTTGTAGCATTTTGCATCAAATTCAAAATGTTTGCTCCTGAGCAGGTGAAGTTACATACAAGGGACGTAGATTTGTTACCCGATACTTTCAAGGCCACAGGGTGGTCTGCAGTCCCATACCCTATTATTCATGTGCGTGCCTTGAGAGTGTCAGCCAGTGATTTACACACAGAGGGCATCATCAGAGCTGAGCCCATTCCTATTCTCGCTCGACATCAGCGGAGATCGATGGATCAATGGATCAATCAGAAGCGGAAACCTTGGCCAATTTTTCCTTTCCCTAACTAACCCAGTGAGGTCAATTGTAGCATCCCAGGCACTATACTGAATGACAACTCAGCACAAAATGGGGACTGAAACTTGGACCCTCATTTACTCACTGGATCAGCACCCAACAATGCAAGTTTTAACGTAGTATTCAGTGTTGATTCAAATTAATTGGCTCATATTAAATTCCAAATTGAATGCATTGTTTGTCTTGTAGCTTCAGTAGAGAAGCTGAATAAGTTTGCAGTACTGCATCAGATCCTAGTCATTTATTGCCAACATTTATAAACCTGCATAGACCTGTTTGTAAACTTGGTCTTTGTGCAAAATAATATTGGTTAGCTTCAAAAGGTGAAGGATTAGGAATTTAATGGAAGCAGAAAATAATTTGCCAACAACAGCCCAACTTCTTTAAGGTAAATCAGCAGTAATGTTTCCTGCAGAGGTGACAGAACCCATTTTAGAGTCAGTTTTTGATGATGCTTTTGGAGGCCACAACCTGACTATCACTTCCTCAGCCTACGCCTTCCCCAGCCGTCATTAGAAACTTCAGAAGTCAGAGGGTAAAATGTCTAAACATGGCCGTCATATAACGGCCTGCAGTTGCTGCCAGTGCGAATGCACCTCTTCAACTTGAACCGTGGTCATATGTAAATACTCTGCTGGTAACACTCGGCTATTTTAAAAAGCCCAGATATTCAGGCCAGCAGCAAAGAGCACGCCGTTATCGCCCCTCGATGCCCCCATCTGGTGCTGTTAAAATGGATGACCAGATACATGTACCCTAGTTGATTGAGGGCAGGACTCCATTGTATGCAGAGGAAGATGCTTTATTTTTTTTTTAAGAGTTACCTCGTGAGTGTGGTATTCTCAGCAATATTTTAGGCAAAGTTCGAGACTGTGTGAGTTGACAGTTTCTAGAAGCATGCCCATGATGATCCTGTTGCCCCTACCTCTGGTTGCTCAGCACCATCAAGGTATGGGTTCCCACAGTCAAATGGATTTAACCGAACAGATACAGCCATTGTTGCGTTGAACAGTAATAGTGCCTCATGCTGAATAATCCAGGTCAGATCATTTGCAGCACAAAATTGAAATTTTTTAGATTGAAGTTAGACAATTATCATGATGAAGAACGAAGGCGTCGAAATTTGGTTCCGCCGTTTTTGAGCCGGTGTCACCACCTGAGTGCTGATTTTACCGCCAGGCATTAAGTGCAGGCTCAAACTGCCAAATTCAGTTTTTACGGGCAAAGATGAGACAGCAGCGCTAAAAAGTGGCGTTGCACACTCATCCTCAGGTGGGAGCTCAGGAGGCCGACTGAATTTCGCCACGGGAGATTGGTTGAAGAAATGGGAAGAAAAAAATAATAAAACTTCTCCGACCCACACACACATTTCCCCACTGTTAACTAATGAAAACATGCAGAAATAAATAAAGAAAAAAGCTTACCCTGCTCGCTGGGCGATTCCGCCCGACATCCGCTATGTACTCATCACTTTTTTCAGGCTGTAAGAACGCCTGCCAGGAAGGCCGCCGTGGAGACCAAATATCACGGGAGTGGCCATTAGGGGGCGTTGCACGCTGGATGACGTCACCATGTGGGCGGGGTTATAAGGCACAGTGTTGGCGCCTCTACCAAAGACCCAGCTGAATTTCTCCCGCGCCATGGATGCTGCTTACCACCGACGGTAGGACTTTACCGCCAGTGGCACCAGGTGGCATTAGAAACGGAATTTCGACCCCAAAATATTTTGCATTATTAAGTTGCACAAATATTAAAGCCCTTTATATCCTCTTCTGTCACAATCTCACACCACGAAACAAACATTGTTTTAAAATGTTTTATTTATTCATTCACGGGATGTGGGCGTCACTGACAAGCCCATCCCCATTTATTGCCCATCCCCAATTGCCTTTGAGAAGGTGGTGGTGAACCGTCTTCTTGAACTGCTGCAGTCTGTGTGGTGAAGGTACAGTGTTCTAGGATTTTAACCCAGCAACGATGAAGGAATGGCAATATATTTCCAAGTCAGGATGGTGTGTGAGGGGAACTTGGAGGTGGTGGTGTTCCCATGCACCTGCTGCCCTTGTCCTTCTAGCTGGTAAAGGTCATGGGTTTTGGAAGTGCTGTTGAAGAAGCCTTGGCGAGTTGCTGCAGAGTATCTTGTAGATCAGGGGTTCTCAACCTTTTTGCTTCCGAGGCCCCCCACCCCAAGTTATAAAAATTCCACGGACCCCCCTGTAACCCAACACATGTATAAAAGTTCTCTCAGCACCGCCCCCTCTCACCATGTTACTGCTGCTATCCTGGCACTCCCTCTTTCGCTCTATAAGAGCCCCAGTCACCTGACCCCCAGTCACCCTCTTTCCCTCATAACCCCCGACTCCCTCAACGACTGTTCCTGGCTTGTCATCCTGTCCTGGTTCTGTGCTTGATTGTCAGTCATAGAATCACAAAATCATGGAATCATAGAATTGTTATAGCACAGAAGAAGACCAGTCAGCCTGTTGAGCCCATGCTGGTCCTCTGCAAGAGCACTTCAGCCAGTCTCACACCCCGCCCTTTCCCCGTAGACTTGCAATTTTTTTCCCTTCAAGTACTTATCCAATTCCCTTTTGAAAGCCACAGTTGAATCTGCTTCCTCCACCCTTTCAGGCAGTCAAACAGCCTTTTTCCCCCAGCTCCAATATTTTTATAACAAATAAACAAAAATGAACAATGAAAATGAAAAAACTATTTTTTTAAGGCCTGTATTATTTTTCTCCCAAATTGCTCACAACAGTGTCCAGCTTAATGTTTTATTCCTGGCGACCCCTGGACAATCCTGGAAGGTTGAAATCCTAGCTGGAGACCAACAGTGGGAGTGAACGATGAGGTCTGCCTGTGAGCCCCTCCTTGGTAGAGCAAGTCTGCCAACGCACAAGGTATTGGCTCGCAGGTGAAGAATGGATGAGGTTAGGCACCAAGGGGCTATGCTACAGTGTGAGCCAACAATTTGAAGACAACAGGAGAAAAAATGGAGGGGGGGGAATTAGATAGTGCAGAATATTTAAATGCGTTTGCAAACTATTTCAGTTTTGCTGGCAATAAGTGTCATTCCTAATAGTTTCCTAATGTTGACATATTCTGCTCTTCCATGAAGACAGCAACTCGCTGTTTGAACCCAGCAGCTCCTTTCCCCCTTGTAGCTGCCGCCTATTTCCTTGTCTTTTCTTCATTTGATTGAAAATCGTGACCACGCAAAGAACAATAGGACAAAAATAAATCCGATCTGAAACTGAACCGACGTACGGGCGTGCGGAGCTGCCATTGGCTGATTTCAGTAGCCATGGGTTACTTGAACTGAATGGGTTACAGTTGCCTCTGGTGACATATGGCAGTGAGAGGATTTCCCGGAGCGAGGGGCAAAAGTAGGAGACCAACTGCCCCAATTAGCCAGGGGGAGGGAGATTAACAACCCACGCATGGTGGCGTTAGGACAGGTATGGAGGAACGAAATATACAACGGGACCTCGGAGAGGAGAGCAGAGGATGGAGAGATTGAGCCGGGGGATCTGCGCTCAACGACCGCCGCCACGCTCCCTTCTCAGCAAGTGGGCACCTGGGCTCAGCAGCAGCAGCTATTGTCATCGCACAGGTGTTCGGAAAGGGGGAAAACGGAGGTCCGAGTCGGGGTCCGAGCTGCCAGTTTGCTCAACTCAATCCCACCTTTACATGACGGTGTATTGTTTAAACATCCCGGAGATCATTTATGGCAGACCCCCTGAAACCTTCTTTGTGGACTCCCAGAAGTGCAGGGAGTGAATGTTTAAGGTGGTGGATGGAGTGCCAATCAAGCTGCTGCTTTGTCCTGGATGGTGTCGAGCTTCTTGAGTGTTGTTGGAGCTGCTCTCACCAAAGAACCGAAGAGTGTTCCCTCACACTCCTGACTTGTGCCTTGTAGATGGTGGAAAGGCTTTGCGTAGTCAGGAAATGAATCACTCGCCACAGAATACCCAGCCTCTGCCCTGCTCTTGTAGCCCCGGTATTTATGTGGCTGGTCCAGTTCATTTCTGGTCAATGATGACCCCCAAGATCTTGATGTTGGGGAATTCAATTATGGTATTGCCATTTTATGTCAAGGGAGGTGATTAGACTCACTCTTGTTGGAGATAATCATTGCCTGGCACTTGTGTGGAGTGAATGTTACTTGCTGCTCATCAGCCCAAGCCTGAATGTTGTCCAGGCCTTGTTGCACGCAGGCACAGGCTGTTTCATTATCTGATGAGTTGCGAATGGAATAAGCCGTCTGGCGCGACTAGCACCAGAAGTGTGTGCGCATGCCACGGGCGCATTTTAGACCTCTGAGGGCACTCATAGCACCCAAAAAACAGGCGCTACGGATCCGAATTTTGTACCCAAAGACATCCATTTATATATTGCCTTTCATAACCTCAGGATATCCCAAAGCACTTTATAGCCAATGAAGTACTTTTTAATGTAGGAGGTCTCTGTTTTGCAATCATCAGCGAACAGCCCCACTTCTGACCTTATGATGAAAGGTAGGTCATTGATGAAGCAGCTGAAGATGGTTGGGCCTAGGACACTGCCCTGAGGAACTCCTGCAGCGATGTCCTGGACTGAGATGATTGGCCTTCAACAGCAGCAACTATCTTCCTTTGTGCTAGGTATGACTCCAACCAATGGAAAGTTTTCCCCCTGATTCTCATTGACTGCAGATTTTTCAGGGCTCCTTGGTGCCACATTTGGTCAAATGCTGCCTTGATGTCAAGGGCAGTCACTCTCACCTCACCTCTGGAATTTAGCTCTTTGGACCAAGGCTGTAATGAGGTCTGAAGCTGAGTGGTCCTGGCAGAACCCAAACTGAGCATTGGTGAGCAGGTTTTTGGTGAGTCAGTGCTGCTTGATAGCACTGTCGACAACACCTTCCATCATTTTCCTGATTTTGGAGTGTAGGCTGATGGGGCGGTAATTCGTCAGATTGGATTTGGCCTGCTTTTTGTGGACAGGACATACCTGGGCAGTTTTCCACATTGTTGGGTAGATGCCAGTGTTATAGCTGTACTGGAACAGCTTGGCTAGAAGTGCTGCTAGTTTTGGAGCACAAGTCTTCAGTACAGCAGCCGGAATATTGTCGGGGTTCATGGTCTTAGCTGTCCACTCAACCGTTTCTTGATATCACGTGGCATGAATCGAATTGGCTGAAGACTGGCTTCTGTGATGGTGAGCCCTCAGGAGGAGGCTGAGATGGATCATCCACTTGACACTTCTGGCTGAAGATGGTTACAAATGCTTCAGCCTTGTCTTTTGCACTCACATGCTGGGCTCCGCTATCGTTGAGGATGGGGATGTTCATGGAGCATCCTCCTCCCGTTAGTTGTTTAATTGACCACCACCATTCATGACTGGATGTGGCAGGACTGCAGAGCTTTGATCTGATCCATTGATCATGGGATTGCTTAGCCTTGTCCAGAGCGTGCTGCTTCCGCAGTTAGAATGCATGTAATCCTGTGTTGTAGCTTCACCAGCTTGGCAGTTTATTTTTAGGTACATCTGGTGTTGCTCCTGGCATGCTCTTCTGCTCTTCTCATTGAACCAGGGTTAGTCTCCTGACTTGATGGTACTGGTAGGGTAACGGATATGCGGGGCCGTGAGGTTATAGATTGTGGTGGAATACAATTCTGGTGCTGCTGATGCCCTTCCTTCTACTTTCAGACCGATTGAATGGGTTCCCACTGATTTATTTGCATTGGTTGTAATTTACCAAAGTTCCCTGGATTCTGGGGAGGTCCCAGCAGATTGGAAAACTGCAAATGTAATGCCCCTATTTAAAAAAGGAGGCAGAAAAAGGCAGGAAACTATAGACCACTTAGCCTAACATCTGTGGTTGGGAAAATGTTGGAGTTTATTATTAAAGAAGCAGTAGCAGGACATTTGGAAAAGCAAAATTCGGTCAGGCAGAGTCAGCATGGATTTATGAAGGGGAAGTCATGATGGACAAATTTTCTGGAATTCTTTGAGGGTGTAACAAACAGGGTGGATAAAGGGGAACCAGTGGATGTGGTGTATTTGGACTTCCAGAAGGCATTTGACAAGGTGCCACATAAAAGGTTACTGCACAAAATAAAAGTTCACGGGGTTGGGGGTAATATATTAGCATGGATAGAGGATTGGCTAACTAACAGAAAACAGAGAGTTGGGATAAATGGTTCATTCTCGGGCTGGCAATCAATAACTAGTGGGGTGCCACAGGGATCAGTGCTGAGACCGCAACTATTTACAATCTATATTAACGACTTGAATGAAGGGACCGAGTGTAATGTAGCCAAGTTTGCTGATGATAAAAGATGGGAGGAAAAGCAATGTGTGAGGAGGACACAAAAAATCCTGCAAAAGGACATAGACAAGCTAAGTGAGTGGGCAAAAATTTGGCAGATGGAGTATAATGTTGGTAAGTGTGAGGTTATGCACTTTGCCAGAAAAAATCAAAGAGCAAGTTATTATTTAAATGGAGAAAAATTGCAAAGTGCTGCAGTACAGCAGGACCTGGGAGTCCTGGTGCATGAAACACAAAAGGATAGTATGCAGGTACAGCAAGAGATCAGGAAGGCCAATGGAATCTTGGCCTTTATTGCAAAGAGGGTGGAGTATAAAAGCAGGGGAGTCTTGCTACAGTTATACAAGGTATTGGTGAGGCTACACCTGGAATACTGCATACAGTTTTGGTTTCCATATTTAAGAAAGGATATACTTGCATTGGAGGCAGTTCAGTGAAGGTTCACTCGGTTGATTCCAGAGATGAAGTGGTTGACTTATGCGGAAAGGTTGAGAAGGTTGGGCCTCTACTCATTGGAATTCAGAAGAATGAGAGGTGATCTTATCGAAACGTATAAGATTATGAGGGGGCTTCACAGGGTGGATGTAGAGAGGATGTTTCTACTGATAAGGGAGACTAGAACTAGAGGGCATGATCTTAGAATAAGGGGCCACCCATTTAAAACAGAGATGAGGAGAAATTTCTTCTCTCAGAGGGTTGTAAATCGGTGGAATTCGCTGCCTCAGAGAGCTGTGGAAGCTGGGACATTGAATAAATTTAAGACAGAGATAGACAGTTTCTTAACCGATAGGGAATAAGGGGTTATGGGGAGCGGGCGGGGAAGTGGACCTGAGTCCATGATCAGATCAGCCATGATCTTATTAAATAGTGGAGCAGGCTCGAGGGGCTGAATGGCCTACTCCTGCTCCTATTTCTTATGTTCTTATGTTCTTATTTGATTAAAAGCCTTGTGAAAAAGTGAGGCTGTTTGATCTGATAATTGGAGAAATGAAAATGGTATTGAACATTTACTTACAATTATAAGGATATTTGAACTACATAGGAAGGTGTCGGGCTATCAGAGAGGAGTAGTGCATCTAGAATTCAGATTATATGATTTCAAGTGCAGTTCATAAGGCAATTTAGATGTAAAGACAACCTACTTTGTGGAACCAGTTTATATTAACCCATTCGCTGCACAGTCATTGATATATGGGGAATAATTACATCTGCACAGTGAAAATGTTTAAGAGTTACACCTATAAATATTTCTCAAATAGAATTAATCAATTTTAAAACTGTCTGTCTTTGTGTTAAAAGCAGAATACTTTGAGTGATCATATTGTCATGATCCTGCTTCGTCTGCAGAGATTTGAATTCTATCCTGTTCTGGAAAAGGAATTAAGCATCTTCCTCCTAAATGAAACACCACAAGTTTATTTGGTTCTCTTTGATTTGGTCAGGTGTGCAACAATTACATTGTTTACAGGTCTCATAATCCATTCCTCTGACGGTACCTCTGACAATGTAGTACTCTGTCAGTATTGCACTGGAGTGTCAGTCTAATTTATGTACTCAAGTCTTGTTATGAGTCTTGAAGCCACAATCTTCAAATTCAGAACCAGAAGTGTTACCCACCAAGCACACCCTGGACATTGTGTACGGTATGATGCAACGCATCACAGAGGTATCTTGGAATCCAGTTTTGCAGAATGTTAGTTGATCTGAGTGTTGGTTTAACTGACCTGGGTGGTCTACAGTCTGTTCAACATATTGATTGTTTATTCCACATGAAATAAGATGTCCAGCCTTTGCTGTGTGTGGGATTAGCACAAATTCGGGATGTCATCCAGATAGGCCTCAGCCAGATATATGGGTTTCAAGAAGCTGTTCAGAGCATGTTATAGAAATGCTTGGAACACCTTAGTCAGGATGAGGGGTGTTCGGCCAACGGGGGTCCTATGGCTACTCTGTCGCATCTGTTGAACTGAGGACCAAGGTGAGTATGCCGTCCACTGAGATGATGGAGGACAGAAGTGTTATGGTGGTAGAGGCATCTGGCAGTGGTACTGTGTCACCTCATTAAATCAGACGTTAAGCGGCAGTTCCAGGCGAGCTTTTGCGAAGGTTCAGGTGGCAGGAGGCCACGAGCTGCCATGGAAGGAAGACTCACTGAGAAGAAGATAAGTCACAGGGAGAGAACTTCAGGACAGCCTCACAAGAGGGACAGGGTGAGGGAGGCCTAAACTTCCCTTAGAAACATAGAAACATAGAAAATAGGTGCAGGAGTAGGCCATTCGGCCCTTCTAGCCTGCACCGCCATTCAATGAGTTCACGGCTGAACATTCAACTTCAGTACCCCATTCCTGCTTTCTCGCCATACCCCTTGATCCCCCTAGTAGTAAGGACCTCATCTAACTCCTTTTTGAATATATTTAGTGAATTGGCCTCAACAACTTTCTGTGGTAGAGAATTCCACACGTTCACCACTCTCTGGGTGAAGAAGTTCCTCCGCATCTCGGTCCTAAATGGCTTACCCCTTATCCTTAGACTGTGACCTCTGGTTCTGGACTTCCCCAACATTGGGAACATTCTTCCTGCATCTAACCTGTCTAACCCCGTCAGAATTTTAAATGTTTCTATGAGGTCCCCTCTCATTCTTCTGAACTCCAGTGAATACAAGCCCAGTTGATCCAGTCTTTCTTGATAGGTCAGTCCCGCCATCCCGGGAATCAGTCTGGTGAACCTTCGCTGCACTCCCTCAAAAGCAAGAATGTCCTTCCTCAGGTTAGGAGACCAAAACTGTACACAATACTCCAGGTGTGGCCTCACCAATGCCCTGTACAACTGTAGCAACACCTCCCTGCCCCTGTACTCAAATCCCCTTGCTATGAAGGCCAACATGCCATTTGCTTTCTTAACCGCCTGCTGCACCTGCATGCCAACCTTCAATGACTGATGTACCATGACAACCAGGTCTCTTTGCACCTCCCCTTTTCCTAATCTGTCACCATTCAGATAATAGTCTGTCTCTCTGTTTTTACCACCAAAGTGGATAACCTCACATTTATCCACATTATACTTCATCTGCCATGCATTTGCCCACTCACCTAACCTATCCAAGTCGCTCTGCAGCCTCACAGCATCCTCCTCGCAGCTCACACTGCCACCCAACTTAGTGTCATCCGCAAATTTGGAGATACTACATTTAATCCCCTCATCTAAATCATTAATGTACAGTGTAAACAGCTGGGGCCCCAGCACAGAACCTTGCGGTACCCCACTAGTCACTGCCTGCCATTCTGAAAAGTCCCCATTTACTCCTACTCTTTGCTTCCTGTCTGACAACCAGTTCTCAATCCATGTCAGTACACTACCCCCAATCCCATGTGCTCTAACTTTGCACATCAATCTCTTGTGTGGGACCTTGTCGAACGCCTTCTGAAAGTCCAAATATACCACATCAACTGGTTCTCCCTTATCCACTCTACTGGAAACATCCTCAAAAAATTCCAGAAGATTTGTCAAGCATGATTTCCCTTTCACAAATCCATGCTGACTTGGACCTATCATGTCACCTCTTTCCAAATGCACTGCTATGACATCCTTAATAATTGATTCCATCATTTTACCCACTACCGATGTCAGGCTGACCGGTCTATAATTCCCTGTTTTCTCTCTCCCTCCTTTTTTAAAAAGTGGGGTTACATTGGCTAGCCTCCACTCTATAGGAACTGATCCAGAGTCAATGGAATGTTGGAAAATGACTGTCAACGCATCCACTATTTCCAAGGCCACCTCCTTAAGTACTCTGGGATGCAGTCCATCAGGCCCTGGGGATTTATCGGCCTTCAATCCCATCAATTTCCCCAACACAATTTCCCGGTTAATAAGGATTTCCCTCAGTTCCTCCTCCTTACTAGACCCCCCGACCCCTTTTATAACCGGAAGGTTGTTCGTGTCCTCCTTCGTGAATACCGAACCAAAGTACTTGTTTAATTGGTCCGCCATTTCTTTGTTCCCCGTTATGACTTCCCCTGATTCTGACTGCAGGGGACCTACGTTTGTCTTTGCTAACCTTTTTCTCTTTACATATCTATAGAAACTTTTGCAATCCGTCTTAATGTTCCCTGCAAGCTTCTTCTCATACTCCATTTTCCCTGCCCTAATCAAACCCTTTGTCCTCCTCTGCTGAGTTCTAAATTTCTCCCAGTCCCCAGGTTCGCTGCTATTTCTGGCCAATTTGTATGCCACTTCCTTGGCTTTAATACTATCCCTGATTTCCCTTGATAGCCACGGTTGAGCCACCTTCCCTTTTTTATTTCTATGCCAGACAGGAATGTACAATTGTTGTAGTTCATCCATGCGGTCTCTAAATGTCTGCCATTGCCCATCCACAGTCAACCCCTTAAGTATCATTCGCCAATCCATCCCAGCCAATTCACGCCTCATACCTTCAAAGTTAGCCTTCTTTAAGTTCTGGACCATGGTCTCTGAATTAACTGTTTCATTCTCCAATCCAATGCAGAATTCCACCATATTATGGTCACTCTTCCCCAAGGGGCCTCGCACAATGAGATTGCTAATTAATCCTCTCTCATTACATAACACCCAGTCTAAGATGGCCTCCCCCCTAGTTGGTTCCTCGACATATTGGTCTAAAAAACCATCCCTTATGCACTCCAGAAAATCCTCCTCCACCGTATTGCTTCCAGTTTGGTTAGCCCAATCTATGTGCATATTAAAGTCACCCATTATAACTGCTGCACCTTTATTGCACGCACCCCTAATTTCCTGTTTGATGCCCTCCCCAACATCACTACTACTGTTTGGAGGTCTGTACACAACTCCCACTAACGTTTTTTGCCCTTTGGTGTTCTGCAGCTCTACCCATATAGATTCCACATCATCCAAGCTAATGTCCTTCCTAACTATTGCCTTAATCTCCTCCTTAACCAGCAATGCTACCCCACCTCCTTTTCCTTTTATTCTATCCTTCCTGAATGTTGAATACCCCTGGATGTTGAGTTCCCAGCCCTGCTCATCCTGGAGCCACGTCTCCGTAATCCCAATCACATCATATTTGTTAACATCTATTTGCACAGTTAATTCATCCACCTTATTGCGGATACTCCTTGCATTAAGACACAAAGCCTTCAGGCTTGTTTTTTTAACACCCTCTGTCCTTTTAGAATTTTGCTGTACAATGGCCCTTTTTGTTCTTTGCCTTGGGTTTCTCTGCCCTCCACTTTTCCTCATCTCCTTTCTGTCTTTTGTTTTTGCCTTCTTTTTGTTTCCCTCTATCTCCCTGCATTGGTTCCCATCCCCTGCCATATTAGTTTAACTCCTCCCCAACAGCACTAGCAAACACTCCCCATAGGACATTGGTTCCGGTCCTGCCCAGGTGCAGACTGTCCGGATTGTACTGGTCCCACCTCCCCCAGAACCGGTTCCAATGCCCCAGGAATTTGAATCCTTCCCTGCTGCACCATTGCTCAAGCCACGTATTCATCTGAGCTATCCTGCAATTCCTACGCTGACTAGCACGTGGCACTGGTAGCAATCCCTAGATTACTACTTTTGAGGTCCTACTTTTTAATTTAGCTCCTAGCTCCTTAAATTCATTTCGTAGGAACTCATCCCTTTTTTTACCTATGTCATTGGTACCAATGTGCACCACGACAACTGGCTGTTCTCCCTCCCTTTTTAGAATGTCCTGCACCCGCTCCGAGACATCCTTGACCCTTGCACCAGGGAGGCAACATACCATCCTGGAGTCTCGGTTGCGGCCGCAGAAACGCCTATCTATTCCCCTTACAATTGAATCCCCTATCACTATCGCTCGCCCACTCTTTTTCCTGCCCTCCTGTGCAACAGAGCCAGCCACGGTGCCATGAACTTGGCTGCTGCTGCCCACTCCTGATGAGTCATCCCCCTCAACAGCACTCAAAGCAGTGTATCTGTTTTGCAGTGGGATGACCACAGGGGACCCCTGCACTACCTTCCTTGCACTACTCTTCCTGCTGGTCTTCCATTCCCTCGCTGGCTGTGGACCCTTCTCCTGCGGTAAGACCAACTCGCTACACGTGATACTCACGTCATTCTCAGCATCGTGGATGCTCCAGAGTGAATCCACCTTCAGCTCCAACTCCGCAACGCAGACCGTCAGTAGCCGGAGGTGGACACACTTCCCGCACATGTAGTCGTCAGGGACAGTGGTGTTGTCCCCGTGTTCCCACATGGTACAGGAGGAGCATATCACATGACCGAGCTGTCCTGCCATGACTTAACCCTTAGATACACTTAAATTGCCGACAACAATGTTAAAAGTTACTGACTAATAAAGAAAAAGAAAAACTACTCACCAATCAGCAGCCAATCACTTACCACGTTGGCTGTGACGTCACCTTTTGATTTCTTTCTACTTCTTTTTTGACTTCTCTCAGCTGGAGCTGCACCGGTACGCCTCTCTCAACTCCCGCCTCTCTCGACGCTCCCCGGACTGCTGAGCCTTTTATAGGCCGCTGCCTCTCTCGACTCCCGCCTCTCTCGACTCCCCGGACTGCTGAGCCTTTTATAGGCCGCTGCCTCTCTCGACTCCCCGGACTGCTGAGCCTTTTATGGGCCGCTGCCTCTCTCGACTCCCGCCTCTCTCGACGCTCCCCGGACTGCTGAGCCTTTTATAGGCCGCTGCCTCTCTCGACTCCCGCCTCTCTCGACGTTCCCCGGACTGCTGAGCCTTTTATAGGCCGCTGCCTCTCTCGACTCCCGCCTCTCTCGACGCTCCCCGGACTGCTGAGCCTTTTATAGGCCGCTGCCTCTCTCGACTCCCGCCTCTCTCGACGCTCCCCGGACTGCTGAGCCTTTTATAGGCCGCTGCCTCTCTCGACTCCCGCCTCTCTGATTCCAGATCCTCTACTTGTTATCCTCACCTGGCGGGGAAGGTCACAGTGGCTTCCCCATTTGTGCGGTATTTGTTAGACATTTTCTTTCACCAAAATGTTTTTGCTCCATAACTTACTGAAAGTGCGGACATTGGGGCATTGGGGAATCTGGGACCTTGGTGCACAATGGGACCAACAGGGTGAATTAGAGTCAAATCAGGTAAAGAAAGAGAAATAAAGAGAGTGAAAGAAAGAATGGAATGAGAGAAAGAAAGAGACAAAAAGGAAAAGTAAGAAAAACATTTTAAAATTTACATTTGACAATTTTTAATCTCTAACAACAATTTTCTACCTGCAGGAATGAGACTCAACAGTTTAAATTGTTCCCTTGCTGGGTCACAGAGATTGATTGGCATTGTATTAACAATTATCACAATGTGAAAAGGGTATTTACTTAAGCTATTAATTATGAGCCCTAACTTTCTCCAGAGAGTTTAATGGGCAAATAATGTGCAAATTGTGTAAGTTCTTACAAATAACGGAGATGCTAAGGGTGAGGTACAGTTTGTGTGAGGCAAACGGCGGAGCGGCGTGAATCATTAGCGAGTCTGGAGATTCGCAACTCACACCATATCTCTTCCTTCCTTGAACTTGCACATTAATAATGGCTGCATATTTAATGCATCGTTATTTTTCCAGGAATATTTGGCCCATGATTTTTGCACCAGTGGAGCAAGCTGGCGCAAACATTAATTAGTGAAAAGTAAATTTTAAAAAGAGCTTAAAAAATTACTCAAAGTATGATTAATGTTTAAAATGGTTCACCCGGTTAAGGTAGTGGAATCTAAGGTATTAAGGAGATTCACGATGCAGTTGGATGCTAGGCTGGGTGAGTTGGAGTTCTAGATGCACATGGTCAGTGGGCTAAATGCCCTTTTCTTGTGTTCTTCATAAACCACAACTGCGCGAAATATAACTGTTTCCACTTCATTGTACACACTTGGTACAAGTTACAGACTGCACTTGTAGGAAGAGATTTTAATACCAACAAGCCACATTCGTGAAAACTCAAATCATTAAGAACATTTTTTCCTACTAACAGAAAATGAGTTGTATTATTTGAAGTACCTCATCCCTTGAGCCAGTGACCTTCTTGGCACCATGCAGTGCAAATAGATAAAAAAAAGGCCATTCAGGTCTGTAGAACCATGAACCAAGGACACTATTTTGGGGCCATAATCCCAAGTAATAAAAATGGAATTTAATTCATTTAGTCATCATAAGCCAGTGTTCCTGATGTAAATGGACAGAATCATGAAATGCAATCCCCAAGGTATTGGAATCCTATGTAATAAGAATTGACTGACTTATTCAGTTGCTATAAAATAGTAGCCCTGCCAAAGGAGCATATCAGTGAGCCTTTCTCTACTGAGGTGAAACTGATATATGTAGACTGCTGTTCTGTTAATGGCAACGATTTCATTTTTTGCTTTCAAATTCTTTTCAAAAGCATAATACCTCATCCTCTATATTCTCCTCGTGCCTCTGTTACCTCTCTGCTGCTGTAAGATGGATGCTGATACATAGTAAGAGGCTGCTGTAAATGGCATTGCTAAAGGAGCCTGTTGTGAAGCTAATAATTACCTCTTAATAACTGTGTCCTGTGTGTATTACACTGTTGTACAATACAGAAAATAACTGGTTGGTTTATTTGTAATTTAGTCAGTGTTGGTAGGTTCAAGCTCCACTACAGACCTAGACAAACAGCCTTGGCTGTCACTTCAGGGCAGTATCAAGGGAGTGCTGCATTGTCAGAGGAGCCTTCTTTCAGATGGCATGTTACTTTGAGATGGACCCAGATACCCAGAGATACCCAGATGGACAAAAAAGATCCCATGATGCTATTCGAAGAAGACCCCAGAGTTCCCCGGTGTCCTGGCCAACATTCCTCCCTGAATAAACACCATCAAGAAACAAACTATTAGAACATTCGTTCACTTGATTTTTGTTTGTTGTGCACAAATTGTCGGCCATATTTGATGATATAACAACAATGACTGCACTTCAGCAGAGCATAAGGATCTGAGAAATTGGGAATTGGGTCAAAGAGATCATGCTAGAACTTTATAAATTACTGGTTAGACCTCAGCTGGAGTATTGTGGACAATTTTGGGCATCACACTTCAGGAAAGTTGTAAAGATTTAGAGGGAAGATAAGGAGAATGTTTTTCATGCAGAGAATGGTCAGGGTCTGGAACTCTGTACCTGAAAAGATGGTGGAAGCTGATTTCACAAATAATTTTAAAAGGTAATTAGACAGGTACTTGACAATGAGGAACTTACAGGGTTACAAACAAAAAACGGCGACATGGGACTAAACATGACTTCTCTTTCTAAGAGCCAGCACAGGCACGACAGGCCGAATGGCCTCCATCTGTGCTGTAAGTTTCTATAATTTTATGATTTGGCTGGTTCTGTTGTTTGGGACCACCTGTAAAGGCTAATTTAGAAGCAAAATACTGCAGATGCTGGAAATCTGAAATGAAAACAGAAAATGCTGGAAATACTCAGTTGGTCAGGCAGCATCTGTGGAGCGTGAAACCGAGTCAACCACCTGAAACATTAACCCTGTTTCACTCTCCACAGATGCTGCCTGACCTGCTGAGTATTTCCAGCATTTTCTGTTGTTATAAAGACTAATTCATCGGTTACAACATTAAAAAATGATGGACAGGTAAAGACTATCTGGTCCATCGAGCCTGTCCCACAAAATTGCGATACCTTGTGTATCACAACATATACACTCCACCCCACCCCAAACCATGTCATCTCCTGGAAGGGGCAAAAAAACATTAAAAACCCAGGCCAATTTGAGGAAAAAAATCTGGGAAAGTCCTCTCCGACCCAACTAGGCGATCGAGGCTAGTCCTGGAGATCACTCTGGCCTTGAATTCTCTGCAGTAACTACCTTCTGTAAGAGTTAATCTCCATCGCAGCCAGAAACAAATCCAGCTTTCACTTGAAGGAATTCAGCAAGTCTGCATCTACCACATGAAAGGGCAGCTTGTTCCAGAGGTCTACTATTCACTGGGAACAGAACCACCTCCTGACGTCTAACCTAGATCAAGCCCTATACAACTTAAATTTGTGCCCCTGGTCCTGTCTAACCTATTTAGTTGAAATAAACTATCAGCTGGAACACTGTCTATTCCCTTCATTATCTTATAAACCTCAATCAGATCCTCCCATGTCTATGCTGCTCTAAGGTAAAGAGTCCCAACTCTTTTAGCCGATCTTGGCTAACTTGGCTTTAGACTTGGAATTAGCCCTCTTGGAAGTGGCCCTCTTCTGCACCCTTTCTAGAGTCTCAATATCACCCACCATGTGACACAGTATTCCAAGTGCGGCCTGACTAAGGTCTTGTACAAGAACAAAACAGTACGCCTCGTCTTATACTCAATTGTCCGATGTTACACCCCAACACCCTATTTGCTCTAGCTATCGCTGCACAGCATTGCTCATGTACCTTTAAGGATGTATGCACTAGAATGCCCAAATCTCCTTCTATCTCCACCATCTTTAATGCCTTTCCCTGGAGGGTGTATGAACGTTGAGCATTTGCTCTGCCCACATGCATAACACTGCACTTAACTAAGTTATACTTAATTTTCCAGTCTTGAGCCCAATCTCCCAAC
Organism: Pristiophorus japonicus; assembly: GCF_044704955.1. Classification (NCBI taxonomy): domain Eukaryota; kingdom Metazoa; phylum Chordata; class Chondrichthyes; family Pristiophoridae; genus Pristiophorus; species Pristiophorus japonicus. Next base: position 131,376,184 of record NC_091991.1, on the reverse strand, counting down.
ACCTTAAGATCTGCCTGAATCAGGTGAGCCTCTTCTACAGTTCTAGCACTCGCACAGACCTTGGTATCACCTGCAAATTTGCAAATTGTGCTACCAACCTCTGAATCCAGATCATTAATAAAAATAGTAAAAAACAATGGTCCCAACACTGATCCCTCAATACTAATTTATTTTAGTTTGAGTTCTTTAAATTCTCACCTCAATTAAATCAAATTGCCTTGTTTCTTACTTGTTTAAGTTTTAGATTATCTAACCTTACATCCTACATCGCTCATCCTTTCCCAAATGCTTTCCTTGGCAAAGTATTCCAATTATCGCAGCAGCTCAGCAACCATTACATTCTACTGAACATTCAATTATCTTGTGCTTGTCATTATCATCCTCAATCCTCAATCCTGTTCCTAATTAGAGTTTTTAAAAACTGTGTTAAATTGATATAGCAATAACTGCCATTATTAGGAGCCTGCTCCCTATACTCACTACTCTGTGGCGGGGATTGGGGTGGGTCAGGGGTGGGGTTGGGTGGGGGGGGGTGGTGCGGGTAATCTTCCTAATCTTAAATCTTGTTTGAGGCTTGTTAATGTTATGCCCTTGTCCAGTAGGTGCTCACTCCTTCATGTTGTATATAACAACAAACAATTGCCTGAGCTAAATCAATGGATATGAAAGGACTGCAGCAGACCACAGCAAGAAAGCAAAGGTTACACACTGACAAATGATTTTGTTTTTCAACTGGCTTAATTCACACCTCATGGGTGAAGTTAGCAAAGCTGCCACATATTATAGGCGTTTGTCTAACTTCTGTTCTACTGTTTTGGTTGTGTAGTTGGACATGCTGTTAGCTTTATTCATTGCTGCTCTGCACTGGTTGGATATATTTAGCTTCGCATCCACTAAGACTTCAGTGATTTCTGTATTTTTCATGGTATAAGGCCCAATTCCTGACTTTGTGAATTGAGGAGATTGTAAACTTAGCGCAGTGCAAACATGTGCAATTGTCGTCTTCACCACTTGGGCAGTAAATTGGTGAAGCACATCGCCCATCCATTATAGAACCCACCTGATTTTCAGTTCCAATTGGGCCGATTCGATAATGGATGGGCAATCTGCTCCATCAGTTTACTGCCTAAGCAATCAAGGGAAAAATTAACCCCAGGGAAAGCCACTGTATCTGAAGTATAATCAGAGTACTGCACTCGCTTTCAAACAAATCAGATACAAACTACCCGTGAAACCATTTACCTCCAATAATGTGCTTCATTCACGTTATACATGAGCCATAAGGTTTCCCGATAGCCAACGGTGACTTATTTCTCAATAAACTTCAAGTCATGATAACTATTAATGGCCCTGTGTGAAGAGGACCACACAACGGCATGCTGTATTGGCAGGGAAACCACACTGCTGGCACAGACACAGGCCCTAAAACTAAATATTCATAAACACACAACGTGAACTGGATAAGCAGTAACGAATATTTTGTATAATTCATAGATAGTCTTTTATTTTCCTGTATCGAAATGTACACTAAAACTTTAGTTTGAGTGGCAGTGTATCCACAATCAATGTTCACTGGTCATTCGGGACTCAGCTAGGCACAATTCCCTAGGTCCGTCCATATCTAGATTTATTCCCCAAACTCTATCTATTCCCTGCATGGTAAAGGAAAATAAATCGGTTAGAGGCTGTTCAAAATCAGTAATACATCAGGATGTCCAGATATTATTCATGAACAAGCCAAGCTTTAATTGTGCTTTATGGCACCATCTGAACTCCTCAATATTTAATGGTTTCTAACAGGCTCTTCGCTATCTGTTGTTCTGTATGTAATCCCTTGGAATGTCGAGAGTAATCTGTGCAGCCCAGGTCTATCTGTACAGTGGCACTCACCATTCCATTTCATGTTTGTTTTTCACATCACAAGTGGAATGCCAGCTGTGCAACACATAGGGGCCAAGTTTCGGGCCGCGCCGGACCTGGCGGCCGTTTTTCGCGCCAGAAAGTGCGCCTAAAAAAAACTTACCTATTCTCCGGCTCCCTGCAGGTCCTCTGGAGCTGGGCGCGGCGCAGCACGAGCTGTGGGGGGCGGAGCCAGGTCCCTGCGCTGAAAACAGTGCCGGGACCTCTGCACATGCGCGCTACAGTGGGCGCGCATGTGCAGTAGCTCCAGGCGCCCAAAACTGTGGGAGGGGCATGAAGCACGCAGCCCCTAGCCCTGGCCGAATGGCCTCACTGGGGCTGCGTGGATAAGGCTACTCTCACCCGACCGGACCCGACCCGACCCCCGCTCTCCCCCCGGCGACCCGACCTCCGCTCCCCCCCCCCCACCCCGGACCTCCGCAACTCTCTCTCCCCCCCCCACCCCGACCTCCACGACTCTTCCCCCCCCCCCCCACCCCCCAACCTCCGCGACTCTTCCCCCCCCCCCGGACCTCCGCGACTCTCCCCCCCCCTCCCCGGATCTCCGCGACCCCCCCCCCCGAGACCCGACGCCACCTACCTGTAAATCCAGCCCGAAGTCTTGGGCCCGGCCGTTCAGCCTCCTTCTCTCCCTTCCTCCCTCCCTCTCTCCTTCCCTCCCTCCCTCCTCTCTCCTTCCCTCCCTCCTCTCTCCTTCCCTCCCTCCCTCCTCTCTCCTTCCTCCTCTCTCCTTCCCTCCTTCCCTCCCTCCCTCCTTCTCTCCCTCCCCCCTCTCTCCTTCCCTCCCTCCCTCCTCTCTCCTTCCCTCCCTCCTCTCTCCTTCCCTCCCTCCTCTCTCCTTCCCTCCCTCACTCCTCTCTCCTTCCCTCCTCTCTCCTTCCCTCCCTCCTCTCTCCTTCCCTCCCTCCCTCCTCGCTCCTTCCCTCCCTCCCTCCTCGCTCCTTCCCTCCCTCCCTCCTCGCTCCTTCCCTCCCTCCATCCTCTCTCCTTCCCTCCCTCCATCCTCTCTCCCTTCTCCCCCTCTCCCCCCCTTCTCCCCCTCTCCCCCCCTCCTACTCCCCCACCCCCCCTCTCCCACCCCCCATCCTCCTCCCCCCAACCCCACCCCCCACCCCACCCCACCCCCCTCTACCTCCCTCCTCCTTCCTCCCCCTCTCCCTCCCACCCCCCTTCTCCCTCTCCCCCCCACCCTCCTTCTCCCCCTCCCCCCCACCACCTTCTCCCCCCCACCCCCCTTCTTCCCCTCCCCCCCCATTCCCCTTCTCCCCCTCCCCTCGCTGTCAGAATCACAGACACTGACAGACAGAGAGTGAGAGACACACACACAGACAGACAGAGAGATAGAGACACTGACAGAGGCACACTGGGGGGGGCTGTCCCAGCACGCTGTTGGAGGGCTCCCGATGCTGCAGTCGGTAAGTAGAAAATGTTTTATTTATTGATTTTTTCAATTTTTTCAATTTTTTATTAATTTTTTTTGATTGATTTATTGGTTGATTTATTGATGTATTTATCATTTATTATTGATGATGGCTCTTTATTTGTAAAACTGAAGTGTTTAATATTTGTAAAGTTCCCTTTAAACCCCCCCCCTCCCCCACCCCATTCCCTACACCTAATTTGTAACCTACGCCTGATTTTCTAAAGTATAGAGAAGGTTTTTTCGAACGTACAAAAATCTTCACTTACTCCATTCTAAGTTAGTTTGGAGTAAGTTTTCACTGCCTAAACTTTGAAAACAGGCGTAAATGGCCGGACACGCCCCCTTTTGAAAAAAAAATTCTGTTCCAAAGTGAAACTGTTCTAACTGACTAGAACTGGAGCAAACTAAATGCCAAGAATTCAAATTTCAAAGATACTCCATTCTAAACCAGTTGCTCCAAAAAAACAGGAGCAACTCAGGCCAAAACTTGGCCCCATAGTTTCTACTATGTGGATCATAAGTTAATTTTTAAAAATTCTGAAATGTTTGCTGAATTATAATATAATTATGTCTCATGACTAACCATCACTGAGCAAATCAGACACAATGGCCTGGAATTTCCTGAAATCATACTTATGCCACAATTACACCAAAATTTGCATTGATTTTTGCGCCAATTTTGCCGACTGAAATTTACGCCCAAATTCCTGTAGAGCTCATTTGCAAACGTAAAAACTGGCATAAAACAAGCGGAAATTCAGTGCTATCATCTTGCGTTCTAATTTCTACATTCTAAATGGCTGGACAGAGGTTTAATTTAATGAGTGTTTTAGTCATGTCCTAATAAAGTTGATCAAAACTGTACCCCTGTATGCTTCATTGTAAATGTCTTCAAATAATCAAACTTGCTAATAAACTAAACTCTGTTCTTCACTAATCTGTGGGGTTAATTTTAGCACTTGCTGGCTAACCCGGCAGGTGGGCTGTTAAAAACGAGGGGGTTACTTACCCGCTTGTAAAACGACCATTTCCTGGTGTTGCCGATTTTAACTTACAGGGGTCATCAGGTGGATGAGGTATCTGCCTAAAGCGGGGGCCTCACGGAGTAATGCAAATCAGGGTCCTATTACATCAATAGGACCCGATTACATTTTAACTGGCGCCTGTGGGGATACCTCCTTAGCTTTCTCGCCAGGCTGAAGATTAGTTGTTGCAACCAGATCATGTAGTTTCATACAATCACCTTTATAAGTGTATTGCTGAACTGGACCAGTATTTATTTACCTTGATATATACTGGTGAAAGCTGATGCATCAATCTCTATTTCAGCAAATTGCATAATTGCAGTAAGTGATGATAAGAACTTTGCAGTTAAGCTTTAGTTATTTACAAAACAGAAGTGGTACAATGACCACAGTTCATTAGAAATGACTCGTGCACTAATACAATTCAATGGAAAATCCTCTATATCTTACAATCTCTACATTCTGGTTGAATGTCCATTTCAATAAGTTGATGGCACTCTGGAGGTGAACTTGAAGAAGTAGTTGAATCTCCAGGCCAGACACTGCAGTTTCCATTGACAATTAAAATTATTTACACAGAAGGAAATAAAAATGATGGCCCGTAATTTGCGGTCAGCGGTGAAGCGATGGCGATCACCGTTGACCTTGAAGGAAGCTGCCCACCGAAATCCCGTGGTCTCTCTGGTGAAAACTTTAGTTTCCTCAATGTGTAATTGATTGTAGTGCTGTCAAAAGGGACTTCCAGTGCGATGCAACAGTGATGTCACCAAGCTGTCTAAGCAGCCAATCACATTAAAGAACTTTCACAGACAGCAAACCAGGAAATGAAAAGCACTGATTTGATTCACTTTTTAAAAATGTTACAGAGAGTGAAATAAAGATTGGTACATACACAAGGGGATAAGATAGATGCTGAAAGATCATGAACAAACTTTAAAAAAGATGTATTTTTTTAATTATAATTTTTATAAAGAAGAAATTTGATATTCCACAAACATAAACATTTGTTTTTCAGGGCCAGAACAGTTCTTTAGCAGTCAATACGCTGTTAAAATCCCAGTTACACGTAATCCAACAAGGCTTAATATTTAATTGGGTATTTAGCAGCGCTATTAACATGGCAAAGCCCAAGTTTCCATAAGTTCCACTGATTACACTGATTGCCAGCTATGGGGGGGTGGGGCACACAGCACAGCCAGGGTCGGAGCAGTGAATGACTGACTGTAACATCAGGATTTCCCCCGTTTAGCTGCACATGCGCTACATCCTGAAGTTGCGGTCAGTTTCAGAGGGATAACGATGGCGACGCTGGCAGTTCGCCATCATTAGCTACCGCAAAAATTCAGGCTGGTATTTTTGAACAAGAAAGCATCATTGGTTATAAAAGTGTCTCCTTCCAAAAAAAAAATGAAAGCTTCAGACCTGAGAACTGCAGTTACTCCTCAAGTTATGCTGATCTCCAGTGACTTTGGGCTGTGCTGCACCTAAACCGTTGAGCGTAAATCTACACCATGCATTCCTGGCGTGAATGCACGAAACGGGGGGGGGGGGGGGGGGGTGGTTGCATGGAGGCGTGGCTATGTAAATGAGCAGCAGTGGGTTTTGGCGGACAGAGTTAGTCCGAAAAGGTCCAGGAAATGTGCGTAATTATACAGCACCAAACGCTGCAGTAATCACATTTTTCTTGGCCGTATGCAATATAACAATTTAATTCTAGAGCCACGAAAACAGATGATGCATAATAACTGATTTGAATAGCTTCAATGATAAGAGATCTCTATGAGACATTCACATCATGAGGACACTCAGCAGGCTCCAGAGAGACCTGTACGTGTCTCTGTATGCTTTATAAAACTGGAGAATATTCATTAATGTACTTTAAATAACAACCACCAGCGCAAACACCAAAAAGAGCATGAGGAATAAAAGACATAAAGAGGCCAATCACTTAACAGCTTAGAAAAATAAACAACATCAGGGAAAGCAATTAAAAGCAAAAGCCCAGCAATTTGCAAGAGAAAACACTGAACAAAAATTTCAAATCAAGGTACAAATAATATTTAAAAAGAGCTAACCCATTCCTTGCAACAAGCTCCTTTACTGGATTATTAATGTTAAACCATTGCTTTAGAAATAGAGGAGACTCGATTAAAAAAGAAAATGTAAATCCTGGCTATCTGAAATAAAAAACAGAAGACATTGGAAATCTGCAGCAAATCGGTTGGAGTCTGAAAGTGAAAAGATAGATGAATGTTTATCGGGTATTTTCTGATTTTAGCTTGAGAATTGTTGGGCTAACGATGAATGTTGATGATGACTGTCACATTCAGGAATCTTTGGCTATTTGACCAAGGAGAAATCAGGTAATTTTTTATTAAGTTGAATTTAGCACGTAAGGGGGTTAAATATGCAGAACACTCGAGGGGCTGAATTGTCGGGTTTTGGGGTTTTTATGCAAAAACGCAAACGATATGTGAAAATTACCGTTTTCGCTGCATTACTGATTTAAGACCCAATTTTCGCCACTTGGTCTCAGGGGCGCATCGCAAAATGAGGCGTTCCACAATTATTCACGCACATAAAACCCGATCCGCGCCAACTTTAGTGCGGAGCCGGGAGCGCTGTGAGAGAGGCCTTGGAAGGAGGGGGAAAAAATTCAAAAAAACATTCAAAAAACATTACCAAGACCCTTAGCTAACAAATTGTTCAAAAAAAATGAAAGAATAAAAACTGTAACTTACCGTTTTTGCAGGTTTTCCAACTTACTGCTGCTGGCAGGGCTGCACCGCTAGGTTTTACCTGGCGGTGTTCGGGGCTCGTACGGGTAGGGTGAGTCTTGAAACTCGGACTGTATCGCAATCTGAGTCGTCACACGTCCGGCGCAGCTCTCCCCTGTGGTCCTTCCAAGCGCCGCCGCAAAGAAGGAGCCGAGGATCCTGCCCGGGCTTTGTGACCGAGTTTTTGTCGTGGAGGGTCAAAACACGGCGAAAACCTGGTCGCAAACCTGCTGAACATCCAGCCGACAACTTTGGGAATGTCGATCAGAACCAGACAAACCAGCTGGAGAGTTAGTTCTTTGCCCATACCTCATCAGCTTGAAACAATGCTGTTTGTTAGCAAATTCTAGTGAGGAAATTAGAGAGCCGAAATTCAACCCCGCCGGAAATGAGTCGCACCTACTGTTTTTCTTGTGTTTTGGCCTCCGCAATGGATGCAGCGGCCCATCTTGCGAAATTCAGCTCTATGCCATTTTGTTTAGAGTGGGGTGGAAGTCGATCATAACGGGGACGGAAGTGGGGGTGGGAGCGGAACGTGCATCATAAGGGGGGGCGGAATTGGGGGTGGACGGAGTGTCCAGTGCCGTCAGTACGCTGATGACATCATCACGCTGATGCGTCACCACGTCTCTCCCCTTCACTTAAAGGGGAGAGCCGCTGCGAGCTCTACGATTACTTTAGTTGGGTCCACTGGGCCTCCAAAGATGGTCAGCGGCCTGGCACCCAAGAGAGGATGCCAGGGTGCCTGTTGACAGCCTGGCCGAACCCGGGGGCATAATTGTTGGGCTGACCTGGCAGTCGGCTGACCAAAAAAAAATAAGATGGTGGCCACGACAGTGCGCCATCCCCTTTAATGGCGGCCGCTCCACCATTTTGCACACACTGCAAATACAGTGCACCAACAGAAAAAACTGTCGGGGGTACCAAGCGGCAGCCGGAAGATTTTCCAAGGTGAATTTTGGTTGCTTGGTGGGTCATCGGCAGGGCGCGCTTTGATGACGCACTTAGGAGGATTCGGCAGCAGTGGGACGGAAGTGGGACCGCCGGAAAAACCACCGGGGAGAACTTCGCGAGCGGCGACCATTCGACTAAAAATTGGCGGCCATTCGACACTACCTCATGGCCAGCACTTTCTGGTGGTAACAGGCCTTATTGGGAGGCTGAATTCCGGCCCCTAGGTATAATAGCCTCGATTATACCCCCGTCTCCCACCGCCCACCGCCCACAAAGGGCAGGAGAGGGTCTGGGGTGGAGAGGGGGTTAAAATATCAGGACCGGGCTACCCAGCCCTAACCCGACACCAACTCAATCCCAACCCAACCCTGTATCCACCCCTTTAAATTTTAAAGTGCAAAAATCAGGTCATGGACTAGGTTCTCGCGAAAGGCAGGCGGGGGCCTAATTAACATACCAAAGTCGCAGCCTGATGACATCTTTGGCACCACAACTTAAATTTAAAGGAAAGTGAGGGGGAGACCGAGCTGCGGGATTCCTGGAACCTGAACCAAGGCAGGAGCTGCCAACTACTCAAAGTAAGTGGCTCTTTTAAGACTCCTTGTGGGCCAGGAGCAGCAAGAGTGCTCCCCCAGTCCCCTCAAGGAAACCTTTGGCCTCTCCCATCCCTGATCAACAGCCTCCCTCCACAGCCATAATCTCCAGCCTCTGGCTCAACTCTCCTTTCCCCAGCTCCAATCTCCAGCCTCCCTCCCCCTAGCCCTCCCGATCGTGGGCCTCCTCCCTCCAACCTCCCGATCCCAGACTCTTCCCCCAGCCCTCTCGCCCGCCGACCAGGCTGTCTACTTGGCCAGATGCTGGCCGGGAGGTGGTCCCACACGATGCAAATGAAGTCTTGCCATTAAGATCTCAGGGCCTCGCCGGGTGCTTCGGCCGATTTCAGCCTCACCCGCACCCTCCGTGCCTCCCCATGAATATCGGGGTTAATATGTTGGAATGACTTCATTTATATTAGCTGAGTGCGGGTTGCTCCAGGCTGGCCCTCACCCAGTGTGATTGTCAGCTCAACTATTTATCCCTGGGCACAGAGCTTGAGCAGGGTTATGGATCAAATCTTTGCCTTTCTAGCTAGCTCGGACTAGCTGAAACACAGTCGAGAGAAATATGGACTGAAAGTCCTACACAACAGTTCCTTCTTAAGGTTAGCTTGGACTTATTTCAGAGAGTTTCTCTGAAATTGTCAGTAAGTGAATTTAGCCACCAAACAGGTACAGTGTAGCAATTTTATTATTTTCTAAGTTATAAGAAGCTTTATTTAATAAAAGGAAAGACTTGGATTTATATAGTGCCTATCACCTCTCAAAGCACTTTACAGCCAAAGCAGTACTTTTGGAGTGTAGTCACTGTTGTAATGTGGGAAACGTGGCAGCCAATTTACGCATAAGCAAGCTAGGGGAATAGAGTATAAAAGCAGAGAAGTCCTGTTACAACTGTACGGGGTATTGGTGAGGCCATATCTGGAGTACGGCGTACAGTTTATGTTACATATGCGGACTATAGTTATACTCTCTGTGAAGTTACTGTATAGTTGCATAAGATGGAGACTTGTTATCTGATGTACTGTCAATAAGGTTTGCACTGTGTATATACTATGCTGGCACCACTAGAGGGTGCAACTGGTGGAGACTGGGGTTTCCTGCCCCTGTGCCAGAGGCTGTCCACCAGAGGGCACTGCGGTGGGAGACCTGAGGGTCACCTGCATAGGTGTGTAGGGCCCAGTATAAAAGACTGCCCACCATGCTTGCGCCTCACTCTGGAGTTACAAATAAAGGGCCAAGGTCACTACAATTTTAGTACAACACATTACCTCGTGGAGTCATTCATACATACATTACAGACATAACAACTGGAGATGAGAATATGGACTTTCACGCGATTATGGCTACCTTTGGTACACTAAAAGACTTCGTAGGGGGTGATGATTGGGATGCCTTCACGGAAAGGCTCGAGCAATATTTCGTGGCAAATGATCTGGCAGGGGAGACGGACACATTTGCAGAGAAGCGCAAGGCTATATTGCTGACCAGTTGTGGTCCCGAGGTCTACCGCCTCGTTAGGGACTTGCTGGCACCCACGAAGGCCAAGGATAAGATATATGATGAACTGACTGAACTAATTCCTGACCAGCTAAAACCAAAAGAGAGCATCCTCATGGCCAGGCACAGATTCTACACTCACCGCAGACCTGAGGGCCAGGAGATTGCAAAATCTGCTGCCGACCTCAGAAGTCTTGCGGCGCCGTGTGATTTCAGCATGCACCTCAACGAAGCATTGCGAGATAGCTTAGTTATAGGAATTGGCCACGAGGGCCTCCTTCACAAGCTATTATCTGCCGACACCACAGTCAACCTGCAGAAGGCCATCAGCATCAGTCAGGCGTTCATGATCTCGACCTGCAGCACCAAGCAAATTATTCATCCTGTAGACTCAAACCCAGCAAGTACTGTACACAGAATGGTGCCTTTCATAGGCAAGACTGTAGAACGTGGCTCTGCCCAGGGCAGAGAGCACAGACCTCAGGATTCCAGATCTGAGAGTCTGCCGAGGGGTGCTAATCGAGTAGCACCATGCTGGCGTTGCGGAGGAAACCATAGGGCTCACCAGTGTTGGTTTGCTGAGTACGTATACAAAGCCTGTAACACGAAGGGCCACCTCCAACGTATGTGTAAAAGAAATACAACTCACCATCTAGCAGAGGAGTCGGTAGATGACTTTGAATCCAGCGGGAAAATGATGATTTGGCCAGAAAGGCAGCTCAGCCCCAAGAAGAAGTGTATGGAGTGTATACCTGCACCACTGATTGTCCTCCAGTGAAGATGGAAGTCGAGATAAATGGCGTTCCAGTCTTCATGGAAGTGGACACAGGAGTGAGCCAGTCAGTGATGAGCCACGATGTCTTTGAGAGGCTATGGAACAAAAAAAATGACCCGAGCTAGTTCCAGGACAGGAAAAGTTGCGCACCTACACCAAGGAGCTGATCCCAGTCCCTGGTAGTGCAGATGTAAGTGTAATCCATAATGGCATGGTGCACAAGTTACCTCTGTGGATTGTTGCAGGTGATGGTCCAATGCTACTCAGAAGAAGGTGGATGAGGAAGATCCAGTGGAAATAGGAAGACCTCCTCACTCCAGCAATCGATGTCCCCATGCTCAGAGGCAGAGCAAAACCTCACCTTCACTTTGACCAGGCACCAGAGAACAGACCAGTGCAGCACCTGAGGCACAGACCGACTATCACAACTGCATGGCAATGATCTGACTGGAATGACCTAAAAGTACCTTCCTGTCTCCAGTGGCAGAATTCCCAGGGAAGAAGATTGAATTCAGAGGCACTCTTCCAGCTTTTGTGGCAGAATCGCGGGAGAGAAGGATCAAGGCAGTCGACCTCGAGGACAGAGGCAAGATGGCATCCCTGCTGCAGCAAGGTGCAGCGTGGCTGAAAAAAAAGATGGTCGTGGCCATATCACGAGGTGCAACACTGAGGGACCAACACGTGGTGTCTAACAAAGGATTTGATTGGGGTAAAGCCAGCAGGGTTCTCTTAAAGGAGACCTGCAACCAACTGAACTTAAAGAGACATTGTATGCATGGCAATCAATGTAACAAACCGATTAAGCTTGTGAACAGAATGTTGTTGCGAGATGTCGGTACCAGTCCCAATGTAAAGAACAAAATGTTGTTGCGAGATGTCGGGAATAGCGTGTCCCCAAAAGTAGCAAGCGAGCGAATTCGGGAGGGTAAAGGCGCTGATCCTGATGCCCTGCCCCAGATGTTCCCACAAGTTATAGGCCAGCGACCTCAGGAGGGTAAAAGCACTGATCCTGATACCCTGCCCCAGGTCTATCCCACGCTGCAGGCACCCGATGTCGCTATTCACCGCCGACCTGGAAATGAAAACGGCGCCAATACGCGCAGTCGGCCGCCGTTGACCACCACCCGGGTGAGACGGCGCAGCCCCCAGACCCAGTCGCTACCTCGGCTATGTCCGGGAGCGAAAGGTCAGAACCAAACGGGACCTGGAACAGCCAGGTTACCAACACCATTCGAGAGCAGGCAGAGGATTCTGCAGCCCTCAAAGGAGGACAGGGAGGCCACACACATCTGTGGCTCTGCCCACCACTAGGCAACGGCAAAGGCCCGGAGTCCTGGCTCGGTGAGCGAACTCCAAGCCCACCCCGCTAGCAGGGGGCACAGCGCTGCTATCAGACGATTGGATCCCATCCGGTTGCTCTGGAACCTGCTACCTCACTACTTACTATGAACCATGAATGCAATCTACCCAATCCTGGCGCACAACCGCAAAACGTACCGAATGTAAGTCACTGAACCAAGGTGTCACGATACAAACTGTAACTTCCTTTCTTTGTACTTGCATTGTGTCTGATCCTGTATGTTAATGTAACAGGCCTGCTGCATGATCTCGCTGCGGCGGGTGGGGGGGGGAATTGATGTATGTAGCCATGGACACACACATGGATCACACCCAGAACCCACTGGAACCTCCACTGCATCAGCGAACTAGTAACCACTACCCAAGGTTGTGGCAAAAGGATTTGGGGGTTAACAGGGAGAGAGCCAAGCCAAAGCACAGCCAAGGTGCAAGGGCTATTGGCACTTATGTCTGGGGAGAGCTAAGCCAGAGCACATAGTGCAAAGGTAATCGGCACAAAGGACTTGGGGGAGAGTGATGTTATATATGCGGACTATAGTTATACTCTCTGTGTATTCACTGTATAGTTGCATAAGATGGAGACTTGTTACCTGATGTACTTTCAATAAGGTTTACACTGTGTATATACTATGCTGACACCATTAGAGGGTGCAACTGGTGGAGACTGGGGTTTCCTGCCCCTGTGGCAGAGGCTGTCCACCAGAGGGCACTGCGGTGGGAGACCTGAGGATCACCTGCATAGTGTGCAGGGCCCAGTATAAAAGGCTGCCCACCATGCTTGTGCTTCCCTCTGCAGTTACGAATAAAGGACCAAGGTCACTACAGTTTGAGTATAACACATTGCCTCTGGAGTCACTCATAAGTTCATTACAGACATAACAGTTTTGTTCTCCATATTTAAGGAAGGATATATTTGCATTGGAGGCTGTTCAATGAAGGTTCACTAAGTTGATTTCGGAATGAGGGGGTTGTTGACTTGGGTTGAGTAGGTTGGGCCTATACATATTGGCGTTCAGAAAAATGAGAGGTAGTCTTATTGAAACTTATAATATAATGTTGGGGTTCGACAAGGTAGATGCAGAGAGGATATTTCCACTCATGGGGAAACTTAAACTAGGGGACATAGTCTTAGAATAAGGGGACATCCATTTAAAACTGCTATGAGGAGGAATTTCTTCTCTCAGATGGTTGTAAATCTATGGAATTCTCTGCCCCAGAGAGCTGTGGAGGCTGGGCCATTGAATATATTTAAGGTGGAGATAGACAGATTTTTGAGCGATAAGGGAATGAAGAGTTATGGGGAGCGGGTAGGGAAGTGGAGCTGAGTCCATGATCAGATCAGCCATGATCGTATTGAATGGCGGAGCAGGCTCGAGGGGCCAAATGGCCTACTCCTGCTCCTATTTCTTATGTTCTTATGATCCCACAAACAGCAATGTAATAATAACCAGATAATTTGGGGTTTTTTGTTACGTTGATTGAGGGATAAATATTCGCCAGGATACCGAGGATAACTCCCCTGCTCTTCTTCGAAATAGTGCCATGGGATCTTTTACGTCCACTTGAGAGAGCAGATGGGGCTTCGGTTTATCCGAAAGACGGCACCTCCGACAGTGCAGCACTCTCTCAGCACTGCACTGGAGTTTCAGCCTATATTTTTTGAGCTTAAGTCCCTGGAGTGTGACTTGTATCCACAATCTTCTGACTCAGAGGCGAGAGTGCTACCCACTGAGCCACAGCTGGCATTGTAATTCACTGTAAAACATTATTCTGTTTGTTGACATATTATCTATCAATATAATATATTAAAATGATTGGGTCTGCATGCACTCTGTGTCTGTACCTCTTGCTCTCCAGTTGTCATGAGTTTGTCACAAGTGTCAAATTTTCCATTTTAAATTCCCATAATCACATTTATAATGGAAAACCCCCAAGTAAACTTGCAAACTGGCCTCCAGGGGAAAAGGCAGATACAAGAGTTGATTGGATAATTCAAAATGGAAACAGTAGGAATGGTGATAAGAGTGAGCGGACGATTAATTGAGGTGGGCAAAACTATGGCATCTGGAGTTTAATGTGGGCAAGTGTGATGTTATCCACTTTGGACAAAGAAAGATAAATCGGAGTATTTTCTAAATGGTGAGAAATTAGGAACTGTGGAGGAGCAAAGAGATATGGGAGACCAAGTACTCAAGTCATTTAAAGCCAGTAGATAAAAAGCCATTAAAAGGGCCAATGGAATGCTGGCCTTTATTTTAAGGAGGTTGGATTACGCTGTTAAAATCGCCCCTGCACTGTTTGTTTGTTTCACACTTTTCAAACTTGACTTTGTGCCATTTTTGACTTGAGACTCTTATCTCACTTGTGTGTATAAGGGTTCAGATCATCATCCCGTGAGCTGCAAACTGGTCAAGATCTGGGCGTAACTACATTAAAATTGACCCAAAAAACTCACCCTGATATTTAGATTTTTGATTACAAATTGTATTAAATGGTCACATTGCCAAAGTATTTTCACACTGCGTTTACAGATTTTCTTTGGTCGTTGCGGCACAATACATTCAAATCTGCATCTATTTCTGTCCATTGTTGATGAGGTAGAAATTGGAAGAACATGAGTGAGACAAGCCTCATTGAGTAAAAGGCTTGATTTTTAAGTATGTATCATTTCTTCTTTTAATTTACACTTAAATATTCTTAACTACATTTTTCTCATAAACGAGCAATATTATGACCATCCTCCCCCCCCCGGTGAGCAGTACCCAGCAGGAAAGACCGAAACATTAAATAGTCTTTAAGCCATACAGTGCAGATTTCTTCACGGTCCTAGCGTCCACCAAAACTCAGAAGACTAATTCGAAGACTGAATTCCAATCTTTGCTGAATTGTGTGGCCTAACACTTTCAATTCGCAACAGTGAATTGGGACAGTGAAGGCATAAAATAGGATTAACTGGTGTAGTCAGAGTACCACCCACAAAGGCCCAACGCCGACATTCTGCCAGCCTCCTGCTGTTACCCTGGCAGGAGACAGGCAGTACCCACCGGAAAATGGTTACACCGGGTCTCCGTGGGGTTGCCAACTCTGGTCGCACATATCATGGAGGTGTCATCACATGACATCCTGCCTCCAATTGTCCTGCCCCCACACTTCCGCCATTGGTCACCCAACATGCGCATACCAGTGGTGCCTCACCTTCCTACACCAATTGGAAAGCGGATAGACTTTTCTTTACCTTATTGGATGATTCGTGACTGTCAATCAAACAGCCTCTTCCTCATGTTCGGTATTTTTATAACTAATGGATAAAAGTGTCAACAGAAAAGTTTATCAGAAAATATTTTTTTACTGCCTCTTTGACTTTTCATCCGGGTTGCTCACAACAGTGTCCAGGAGCTGAATCTTTGATTCATGGATACTCAAGGACAATTGTGGCGGGTTGACAGCCTCAGGTCTCTGCCATTTCCTGGATTTTCTGTCCCCCATTATAAGGGGCGGAACCTGCAGTTGCCCCCAAGAAGGCAAATGTTATCAGGGGATTGAGACGGGAACACTGACTCCCTACTCTCAGAATTCCTGCTTCCCTAGCTCATTTGGGGCCCGCTGTAATACTGGAGGCCGGCAAGCCCAGTGAAGTGAGCCAACATCACCTGCAGCCTACTCGTTGCTTTTGTTATGTAAACACCCACCATTTCCAAGAGGTTGGACATTTTTGATCGAAAGTAAAGGCTTCGAAATCACCAGATAAAAAAGTGAGTTTATAGCAGGGCATCTATTTGTTGTTAAATAGATCTAGAAATGGTTCCTCTGACAGAGATATTTATTTGTACTCAAAGAGCCAGCCTTCCAGAGCTATAGCAGGTTGAAGTGGGGTTGGAAATTGGTTATAGCAGGTTTTTGGGTGTGCACCAGCCAGTAAGCCCAAGCTAGTCCAAAATTGGTCCTCTGGCCTCATTAACATTTTGTGCCTGTCTTGCCAGCACCCATCTTGCCTCCACAGGCAGCTCACACATTTTACATTGTTCAGTATTGGACCATGTTAGGGCAGTGGCCCTAAGGTAAGTCCCGGGAAGTGGGGAGGGTGAGGGGGGCGGAAATTGAGGGGGGGGAATGATCGTGAGGACTGAGGAGTAAAGGGAGCACTTCTATTCCTCCTGGCTCCACAGAAACTCTTCGGCCGCAGTGAAAAATCCTGAGCAAAGCAGGCCCGGCACCTGCTGTGCTCACACCCAATGGGTTTGTGCAAGGGGGTCCGAAACAGGCATTAGGCCCCTCATTTACATATGTAAGAGACATAACACCTGCTTTAGGCGGCACCCAGGATGCCTGCAAAGCTGCCTTTATCAATATGAGAGGCACCTATAATGCAGGTACAGATTGGGCCTGGGACGTTCCGAACCCCAAAATTAATCCTTTTTTTCCCGTCTCCCAACCAGAAAACAGGTGCCACGAGGACCAATTTCTAACCTATGGAGTAGCCACCGCAACAATAGAACATATACCCAAATGCTTTAACAAGGCAGATACAGGAAAACAGTAGATGGGGCCACCTGCACCATTTTCTAACATCCACACCCAGAGATAAAATTGCTGCCAATTGAAATGAGCTGACGCTGAAGGGGGAAAAAAATCTGTAAAAGATGGTGGCAACCTGGAGCAAGTTTGAAAATTGCGCCTAGTCTGCCGGAGTGGCAGGCATGCATCACCATCTCTGCTTAACCAAATTAATAACTCCCTGCTCACCTCTCCATGGCATTCTGTGAAGCGACTCAATTAGATTATCTATTTCCTAAAGCCATTAATTCCAATTTGTTAATGTCAAATACATTCCTCACATAAGAATCAGGAACACACAATTAGCCCCAATTTTAACTCGGTGTGGGAGTCAAACGGGCGGGGGGCCGAGGTGAGAGATTTTCACTCCCCGACCTCATCTGAATAGCCTCAGTCAGTCTCCCCTCCGAAACCAACAAGGAGAGGGTCAGGAGGGCCTTGCGATCAAGGGTGGGGTGTGAGGCGGAGGCCAAAACTTTCTTTGTGGGGCCTGGAGGAGCACACCTGCTCAAACAAAGTAAAAACACATGGCCCTTTTGGGTCTCTTCTGACCCCGCGACCTTCACCTGCTAGGTTGGCCTGGTTGGAAAGCTACCATGGCCTCACAGCGCCGGCCGATGGTTAAACTAGCAGCGGAGCCACGAGGGGGTAATTGAAGCCCGATCTGCACCTTTAAAGAAGGACCCCATTGGTGTCTGGAGGGTGTCTCTCTCGCCTGCTCAGAAGAACAGGTTAAAATCGGAACCTGCGGGATTGGTGTGGGATGCCAGTGGGTGAGCCCCACTGGTAATTTTAACTGCCCACCTGTCTGGTTTCCACTGAGGGGTCCGGGTTAAAATCATACCTAATGTTATTCTAGTGAGGAGAAAAGGAGTAATTTTAAACCACTGAACTCCTGTGACTAACCAGAAAGGACACTGAAGGGTACATGATACTGCACACTCCACATCAACATTCAGCCGCTTATTTTAGTAGCATATCATGCTGATTTTATTCAGCTGAAGTTGTCAATGCTCACATGTCAAATCAGAAATTTACTGTTTAATCAGAGAGGACAATATTGTTTTAAGGATTACACTGAAATTTCTTAACTGACAGTATGACTAATCAATCCCTTCCTTCTTAGTTTGGCTCACTGAAGAATGAATGTTTTTCTCTGCCTTATATCCAATCGCAGTGACAGAAACTCTCACATCATGTCCCTTTATTCTGACGGAAAAGTTCCAGGAAATAATGGCCTAAACTAGTTACACTGTTACTTACGCTGCAGCATAATTTCGTGGCACTGTACTGATACCCTCGCCGACACAAAGAAAAGAGCATTATCACAGCTCTGCCTACCATTGCGTTTCATGGCGATTGTGAATATCGTGGATTTATGCCCGTCTTATCGCCACAGCAACTTGGACTGAAAGATAATGAGGCAGGTGACCTGGCATTGATGTGACTTACGGCCAGCGCATCACTCTCGGCCTGGGAGGACAACACAGACCATTAAAGCTGAGGGGCCTCACCCCAGCAGTCTGGAATTTGCACTCCTGTATTTTTCCTTTCTAATGCTCTCAGGTTCAGCTTTCTTTTCCTGACAGTTTTGCCATCCAGAGTCCTGTGAGTGTGTGAAGGCAATACTTTGAGGCCCCCTCACCTCTTTCTGTGTGTTCTGAAGGTGGAAGGACTGCAATGGCCTATCCACTGGGCATTCCCCTGTCCTGTACCTTGGACGTCCTGACACAGCGCAGAGACATTACAAAGGCCGGCTTCTGGAAACTTCTATGATTCTGTTGAAAACAAAGAAGGTTCTATAAAACCCCCCAAATCTCTCTGGCATTTCCAAAACTCTCTTAACAAATGCTCTGTACATTCTGCTCACTTTGCGAAAGTCTAAAACATTCGCTTATTCAGAATTGTTGCTCATAACGATGTACGAAACACAAATAAAAAGCGCAAAACAGCTTTGGCCCTGACGAGAATAATGTTCACACTTCTGAATTTATTTAATTCGCATAATTTATCAGGGTACTTGCTTACAGTGCAGAGTTTCTAAACAGTGTTTAAATAACACAAAGAAAAGATTAATTGGCCGAGTAGCAAGGTCTGCAGCTCCAAGAAGTGAGGCTGTGATTTATTGTACTTTATCTGTTTCCATGTGATTATCTCTGCTCTTCAGGACCTTAAGTTAGCAGTTCTTGTGCTGTTTCCGAGAATGGTCTAATTCTTCTTTATCACCGATTTGTAACCCAACTAATTCTCACTCAAATGATTGCCTCCATTTGTCACTCTACTTGTTCTTTCAGGTGACAAAGAAGGATGTTAACCACATTTCAATGTTACAGAATAGCATGAAGAACATTCCTTCTAAACTGAATGTGTACTCTTGGTGCTCATTTTTTTTTAAGCCGAAGGGCAAATATTCTGAACAAATGTGTGAGTAAATATCTTTTTAGTGATGCACTTTTGTTTAGTAAAAAGCAAAGTATCAACACGAAATGCCTGCAGCAAAGTTTCATCCACTGCTGTTCCTGCAGAATTACCCATTACATCTTATCCAGGGTTGCTGGAGCATGCAACATACTATGGGAATCTGTTTCCCCTAGCAACATTAAGGTTTTACCTTGATCCAGTCTGTGCCTGGACACGATGGGATGGATTTTCAACTGGCCTCAATCAGCTGCTTGTTGCAGAAACTGCCCAATCAGGTGGCTTCTGTAAGGGGCGGCTGATCGCCAATTTAATGCCAATAGCAAGGTGAAAATCTGCCCCTATGGTCCTACACCATCTTATGTACAACAATGGTGTTTGCTCAGTTGGCAGCACTCACGCCTCTGGATCAGAAGGTTGTGGGTTCAAGTCCCACTCCAGAGACGTAAGCACAAAATCTACGCTGACACTCCAGTGCAGTAATGAGGAGAGCTGCTCTGGAACTGCCGACTTCTGGATGAGACATTAAACCAATCTGCCCTCTCAGGTGGATGTAAAAGATTCCCATGCCCTTGACATCAAGACAACGTTTGACCGACTGTGGCATCAAGAAGCCCGAGTAAAATTAAGGTCAATGGGAATCGGGGGGAAAACTCTCCACTGGCTGGAGTCATACCTAGCACAAAGGAAGATGGTTGTGGTTGCATTCCAGTCCCAGGACAACGCTGCAGAAGTTCTTCAGGGTAGTGTCCTAGGCCCAAACATCTTCAGCTTCTTCATCAATGACCTTCCCTCCATCATATGGTCAGAAGTGGGGATATTTTCTGAAGATTGCAGTGTTAAGTTCCATTTGCAACGCCTCAGATAATGAAGCAGTCCATGCCTGTGTGCAGAAAGACTTGGACGACATTCAGGCCTGGGCTGATATATGGCAAGTAACACAAGTGCCAGGCAAAGACTATCTCCAACAAGAGAGAGTATAACCACTGCCCCCTTAACATTCAATAGTACTACCAACACCGAATCCCGCACCATCAACATCCTGGGGGTCACCATTGACCAGAAACTTAACTGGACCAGCCACATAAATACTGTGGCTACAAGAGCAGGTAAGAGGCTGGGTATTTTTCAGTGAGTGTCTCACCTCCTGACTCCCTAAAGCTTTTTTACCATCTACAGGCACAAGTCAGGAGTGTGATGGAATACTCTCCACTTGCCTGGATGAGTACAGCTCCAACAATACTCAAGGGGCTCAACACCATCCAGGACAAAGCAGCCCGCTTGATTGGCACCCCATCCACCACCAATAAATGCTGGCCTTGCCAGAGACGCCCACATCCTCGGAATGAATAAAAAAAAGTGGATACACTTCAAAGGTAGTTTTTTGTTCTGAAGTGTCTTGGAAAATCCTGAGGTTATGAAAGGCAAAACCAGAAATGCACATCACTGATATGATGCATCCAATCATATGTTACACGCATCTCATAAAAGTTCCCCAAGTTTTACTTATTTTAAATTATAATTTAAGGTGATGATAAGAGGGAATGCACTTTACAGTTGTTCTTTAGCAATAGCATTCTTTGATTAATTTTAAAATGTTTTATTGTTTCTAGAATGTAATCAGCAATAATATCATGCTTACTCTGAAACAGAAGACAGTGCTCGGTAGCTCTTACACTATTTGTGGCTGCTGCTCAGATATTATCATAAAACGGTGCAATATAGTGCAGTTATATGACTGGAGCATGCAATTGGGAAACAGCTGCCTATGACAAATGGGATATGCCTGTTCCATTCTACTTCTGTTTTTACCCACTGGATTGTTATGTACTTTTACCCGTTCATTCAACAAGGATAACTTTTACATCCTGGATTTGAAGAAACATTAATCACACAGTGACAGATGAGCACAAACAGATCATTTTTGATGTAAGAGAACTACTGATCCTTTATCCAGTGACCGTAGAACTTTAGCTACATATTTGCACGTGATAATTGTTTTAATCATCATGTATAATTTTGATAGTAAGTGATGTGCCAACAAGGGATAAAGGCTTCATTAGTCTTTCCCATCATTTGTCCCAACTTTGTGTTATAAGAACAAGAATTAATCACAATTAGAAATCAACAGAAACTGGCTTTGAACAGTTTTCATGAGAGGATCTGAGATAGTACTGTGCACTCTTAATTGGCCTAGATTTCATTACACAGATTGGTGGTTGATGCGGTGAAGTAATTTGAAATAGGCGACAGAATAATGCACAATTTGGGTCATCACTGTCTCCAATTAATAAGCCCACAGTGTGAAATACCCTTGCATATGTTACACAGCGGGACAAGTCCAGAAGGAGAAAGATAAGATCTGTACTATATGGTTGTGTAATTGCTTCTTTACAAAAGCATCGACTTGAATAGCACTGGATAGCACATCGAGCAGTTGCTGCCAAAGAAATAGAAAGTTTTACTCCAATCACGAGAAGCTATCAAAAATTAATTTTGTCCGCAACGATCAGAGAGAATGTGAGCGATTTCCAAACACTATGATATTGAAACACTATTTATATGCAAATAATGAACTTGCCACATTTTTTCATTTTGATGCAAAATAAATGTCATTTTCATTTCAATGAATTGTAATGAATTATAAGCTTTTCCCTTAACTGCATATGAAAAAAATACATGACAAAATGACACATGATAGACGGGCATTAAAAAGGATTTTCTGTGTTTCTCCTGGTAAGTGAATAATATATTAAATTAACTCTTAAAGATAAAGTGCATGAAAGGCAGGCTAAAGGGCAGTCTTCCAATGGAAGGCATTGGCCAAACTTGTCTCTTGAATCACCACTACCATATATCTATTGTTAGGTCTGGTCTGTACATAACATATCGATTTTGGGGATAATATGAAGATAAATGAAATTACAAATGATTTGCATATTTCCAGGATCATTCATCGAGCGCCACAAGATAGGAAATGGATCATGTAACAGAGCAGAGCTTAGGGCCTAGAAATGCAGGTTGTTTACGCCCCCCGGGGGCACAAACGACTTTTCACCCAGGCACGGTGTCGCTAACAACTCCCGTTAAATTCCGTGGGAGTTAAGCGGCGGTGGTAACCCATAGTGCCTCACTCTGCTGCGTCAGCGATGACTGTGTCATCGTCGTGCACAGCGCCCCGTTTTTTGCCCTGGAACAAAAATTGTCAAGCGCCCCCTGAAGCTGCGCCAGGCGATGCCAGCAACCGCTTCAGGGGAAGTGAACGGGCTGCAGACTGCTCGCGGGCGCAAGTTAAAGGGGCCATGTTAGAAACATTTTCGTCATTTTACTTTGGCGCCCCATTGGCGCCGAGATCGCAGGGTCCATGCTGCGATCATTCAGCCCCGCACTCTGCTTGAATGCCGGGCTGTTGGCACGGCACCCCCGCTCCCCGGTGGTCGAGGAAGGCTCAGTTCTTACCTACAGAGTTTTCAGCTTGGTCCCTCCCCTTTAATGAAGAGGAGAGCCCCTCCTACACGGCAGCGTTGCGCGGTCCAGTGCTCCTGACCCGTCCGCCGCACTACCGCCCCAGAAAGGACACGGACTGCGTTATTTTGCGCTCCACTTCCTTTCGGGGGCGGTAACCCGAATGTTTCGAGCGGGGCGGGACTTCCAAGCCTGCCGCAAAATGTCCCGCCTCCCGGATGTTACCGCCCCAAACGGGACACAACGCAATTTCTACCCATAGGAATCTACCTAATTATAGAATAAATGAGAGAAAATATCAGTAATTTATGAAGACTGTTGGATTGTTGAAGTTACATGATTGTATAGGGAATTAACGGTCTAATCCAGGATTTTGAGATTGCTGAAAATTAAACTGTATAGAGTTACATGGGGAAATAGAACACTGGTTTAATTTAGTGTGTGAAACATAAGAGTATTTTTGGAACAGGGAAAAAAACCATTAGACTCAATCGGCTAGAAATTCATTATAGCTCAGGAATGGGCGGTATAATTAGGAAATTGGAGAATTAGCGCCAGGCGCTAATGCAGTAGATTGCACACAAAATTCATCCTCACTGCTCAAAGAAATGATTGGAGTGCTAATTCAGGTCTCAAAGCCCAAGCTCATTGGTGTTACACTCAAAGGGTGGACCAATATTGGGAGCAGTCTAATCACGTCATCATTGCCATAGGCTTTTACCAGTTCTTAAAGGGGAGGTTCATTGATGCTGCAGAACCTCATTCCCAGCATTGCTCGCTGTACAGCAGCCTCAGCAGGGAGCAGGATGCAGGGAGCAAGGAACAGGGTGCAGGGAGCAGGAAGCATGAGGACTGAAGCAGCTATACTCATGGTAGGTCCATGCCCCAGGGAGACAGCCCACAGATTCAGCGATCAAGCATTGGAGGCTTTGCTGTGGAGAGACGGAGGACGATGCTCTACTTGGCAAGTAGCAGGAGGTCCTCGCCACAAGTCTTCCGCACCATGTGGAGGGAGGTAGTGCAGCACGTGTTGGACAGCACTGTGATCCCCAGAACCCACACACAGCACAGGAAGAAATTTAACAACGTCACTCAGGTGGTCAGGGTGAGTGAATGCTTCAACAAATGCTTCATACCATCATCTGTATCACAGTCTTCACACACTGCCCAAAGCACCACATCCCCAGCACTCACCCACCAACCATCTCTACCTACCAAGACTCACACCCACATCTCACACCTTGCACACAATGACATCTATTCAACAATGGCAGGCACATCACCCAAACACATTGCTCCACACTCACTCGCACACTTTGCTTTCTCTTGCAGGCCAAGGTGGCTCACAACAGGAGGGAGCAGGAGTGCACAGGCCGGGAACAAGCCGACAACCAACCACTGTCTGAGCTGGAGAATCGAGTGCTGCAAATCATTGGGTGTCACGTGGTGGACGCCGTGGCCACCGGCGACATTGACCCCCTTGAGGACAACAATGGTATGTTCATCCCGACTCCTTCTTCTCACATCCCACTTACCCCTCACCCCACAAGCCTTTTGCACTTTCCAGCTAATCATGCTGTATGAATGCATTTCTCCCTTCCTGCCCCCCTCCTCTCACCTTAACCCGACCCTTGTGCCTTTAAGCTTTCAGATAATGAGCAGCCTGACCCTGAGGGCACGATAGAGAGCGAGGCAGGAGAAGAGGAGGAGGAAGAACACATCGCGTCACTGCATGTCTCACCCGCAGGCACCAGCTCAGATACTGACACTACGTGTTCTTTAGAGGCTGCTATAGTAGCGGGATCTGCACAGGGTGAGGCATCGGGGACAAGTGGGCTGCAGCAAGGCCAGGGGGAAAGGGTAGCTAGGGGGCCAGCTCCCCGGAGGGCGAGTTCAAGTGTGAGTTCTACTACACAGGACTCAGATGAGGACCTCAATGGGGAGGCCTTTAGAAGAAGGGTGATGGGCTTGCACACAGAGAGGATACGTGCAATGGCAAGGGTGCCCGAGAGCCTCTCACCAATGATAGAGCGTGGAGAAGTTCACCTCCAAAATTGCACAGAGCTCTGCGCGCACCACGGACCCCATTATTTCCAGTCTGCAAAGGATGGTAGACTCCCAGAGAGACTGTGGCGACCCAGACCCGATGCCGTGTGTGATGGGTGATCTGGCAGCTTCCATTGCAGCACAGGCGGAAGCGACGCAATGTTTTAGTGCTGTAATGCAGTCTATGCTTGGTGGTATCAAGTCTCAGACTGATCTAATGCAGTCTCAGGTTGATGCCACACAAGTTCTGACTGCTGCCTTCGTGGCTGGGTCGACTACTGTTGACCGGGGTTTTCACGGTGTCACAGCGGGCCAGCAATTTGTGCTCCAACAGATTGCTCGGGATGCTGAGGTGCTGCCCCAGGGAAGTGGAACCTGCTGTCCTCTCTCAGGATGACAGCATTCCTGATCCCACCACTGCCACTGCCCTTGTTGCTGCCTGTCATCCAGCCAACCCAGACTGCCGACGCCCATGCTGAGGTGTTGCAGTCTCAAGCTGGACCTTCCAGGCCAGAGCTGGTTGAGAGCATCCTGCAAGGCCATCCCACACGGGCATCCATCAGCCTTCCACCAGCACTGCTGCAGCCACTGGACCAACACTTCATAGGAGCACTCGAGTCGGCAAAGGCACATTAGCAACAGGCACTAAGGACTGATCTGAGGCTGGAGGTCTGGTTGCAGGAGGTGGCAGAGTTCTGTGACCACCTCCCTGGTGAAGCGGCGCCTTCTAATACACTGCTCCTCGATTAATTGGAGATAGGAGAAGTGCTCTCGGAATACCATCGGAGAGTAAGGCCTCCTGTTGAGAGCCCTCATGGTCTTCCTCCTCCCTCTGGCCATATGTTTCACTCTTTATCGCTGCCTCCGCTCCCTCTGCCGTAGATCCTGGAGGACGAGGTCAACTGCCAGTACAACGCCCATTAATGTAACCAAGTGCAGCAGTTTGATTTTTTTAAAGAATAAATGTAGCAACTTTATAGTTGCCGCAACACTCCTGATACTAAATAACTTGAAATTACCGAATGAGACTGTTGCACTATGTGAAACTGACAAGAAAGCTCTGAAACATCACTAACCTACAGCTGCGGCTCATTACTGATGATCCCTGGAGCCGGCTTCCTGTTGCTTCACGCCAGCTCTCCCTGTCGCTGTTTCCTGCAGGCGCTAAGGCAGGTGGTGACAATCAATTTTGCAGATCAGTCGCTCAGTGAGCATTGCACACTCACTAACATCACGATCCACCTGACACTAAGGCTCCCGACAATAACTGTTAGTGGTGGCTCTGCGCTGGGGGGAGATTTGGTGTGCGGCATTGGATTTGCCTCACCCCAGCAATAATGCTGTAGCACCTTGTTAGTGCCATCTGCTGGCGCTAATGGGAGGCACTATGGTACCGAATTTTTCCCCAACAAGCCTACCTATTCTTCAGAGATTAACCCTTTCTACCATCAGCTCAGCACATTCCTCAATAACTTCCTTCTCCAGAAAACTATTCTTGAACCATTTTATGCTATCTGTATCAGTGGATTTTGCTGATAGCTTATTCTGTTACTTCTTTTATTATTCAAGTGAAAACATAATGGGTCGAATTTTCCGGTCAGCGACGAAGTGACGCCGCTCACCACTAACCTCGGAGAAAACTGCCCACAAAGGTATAGCGATCTCTGCGATGTGGATTTCATCTATCCCAATGTTAATTTCATTCTGGCATCATCTATAAGGAATCTCCAGTATTCAGCAACAGTGATGTCATCAAGCAGGCTAAGCAGCCAATCACATTGAAGAATTCTCACAGACAGTAAACCAGGAAACAAAAAGCAGGTTTTATCATTCACTTTTTAATACTTTCACAGATAGCAAAGTAAAAATTGGGACATACACATGGGATTAAGGTAGAAACTGAAATATCATTAACGAACTTAAAAAATATATTGGGGGTAAAGTTCTGGATGGAGGCTTCCTTTGGATGAAGACCTCCAGCCCAAAATTTTTTTACGAAATACCTGGTGTTCCCGGAGGCACCTTCGATTCCGATCGGAGGCCTTCATTCCATGCGTAGCGTACAGGGAGAGGACTTACCTGTACGTACGAAAAAGGCCTGGACCACCAATCACTCTGCAGTATTCTCATTGATAATAGTGGGAACTCCGTTTTTATGAGCTCCCATTATTATCAATGAGAATAAACCCCTAAAACAAGAAACACAACCTAATAGATAAAAAAAAACACCTCACATATTTAAAATTAATTGAAATTAAAGTTAATTAAATGTTTTTGAAAAAACATATATTTCTTTGAATTTTTTTTAATGTGTTTTAATAGGGTTTGGAATAAACTTACCTTAATGGACAGGGTTATTACTATAAAAATGCGTATTTACATTTAATTTTTATATGTTTTAAAACTATGTGCCTGCTTTCACCAGGTGTAAGTGTTTAAAGGACATTCGCTGGGCAAGAGATGGGCAAATAGCCCAATCCCTCCTGCTTGAATGTCCTTCTCCCGAGCATGCGAAGGATCTGAAAAGCCTGAAAATCGGCTTTTGTGGGGCCTCGCCGGGTCCGTGTGCACTTCGTACACACCCGGTGAGGCTGGAATTTTAGGCCCATATTTTTTTATTATTTTAGAAATCATGAAATGTTTTATCATGTAATGTAGGAAATGAGACTACACATATAAGATTTGTTTTTCAGGGCCAGAAAGGTTGTTCACAGTAATTATGACTTAGTATATTGTTAAAATAAGTTACACCTCATTAAACAAGGATGAACTTTTTAAAGGATTTTTACAGCGAGAATAGTGCGTAAAAAGCTGAGGTTTGCGTCAATTCACTGATTCTGTGGTGATTGCATCTGTGAGGACTGCAACAGCACATCCTGTGGAACAGTAGGGTATCACTGACGGCAACTTCAGGATTTCCGCATTTAGCTGCGCATGTGCGGACTCCAGACGTTGCTGTCAGTGGTACACAGTATTTTGCCAGCGATATTTAAATAAGGCCCAAAGCCGAACTTGAATCGGACCTGAAGCCATCACTCAGAGCCTTTGCTCCACCGACTGTGCAAGTCAAATTTCTCGGCCACATTGCATTCCTCAGACACACACACAATATATATTTACACACCACTCGAAATATTGTTCTTATTGCAAACCTATTTACTCTCGGGTTGATTCAAGTTATTTTTGCGAAATGCTGATTTTAAGCCTTGTGATATTCTAACCTAACAGCAAACTTGTGATATCATGGAGACCGCATTGGATGGGCTGGATGCTCCAAGCCAGTAGTTCTAATCTCCATTGAATCTCCAAGTTTGGTTCTCTGTTGCCTGGTTGCGTTGAACTGAGACTAAATATGTGGTGAGCTATTAAAAAGGATGATAAGAAAAGAACAATCAGAGCCTCCAATGCCGTTATCAGTAGGAGTTCTGACTGCTTGGCAGCATCCAGGAAGGCAATAGAGCAAGACTTCACCGTGATCCTTTCCAGATCAGTGTAATCTTCAAAAAGAAGCTTCTACCAGAAAACTCAGAGATTTTTCTGCTGAAAAGGTTTCCGTTGGTGTTCTTAGGCTGCTGCAATTTTTGATTTGGAAATTAGACCTTGGTTTATAATCAGGAATTTCTATTCCCCCTTCGAATAGTGGTGATGTAATAAGTAGAACATGGTCATACGTTTGAGTATAAGTACTCCTCTTTCCAAATCCAGGGTAGGATATGGAGGTTCTGAATTTTCTGGAATGGATGTATGCAGAAGTTAGGCCAATGTTTAAGCCTGTTTCTACCCTGACCATGTTGAAGGAAATTTATGCTGAGATTTCCTGCTGAGCTCATTTGTCTGCAACAATTTACATTTATATAGTGCCTGTAACATAGCAAAATGTCCCAAGATGCTTCACATGAGTGTCATCAGACAGAATTTGTCACAGCCACGTAAGGAGATATGAGGAAATGTGACCCAAGACTTGGTCAAAGAGGGAGGTTTCAAGGAACATCCTACAGGAGATGAGCGAGGAAGAGAGGTGGAGAGGTTTAGGGAGGGGATTCAAATCTACGCTGGAATAAAAAAAACACAACTCCAGCAGCACCAATAAGGTTGTGAGCAAGTGGGTTGCTGTTATCTGCCATGGGGCCACATTCTCAGAGTCTCTTACCCTCTGTTGCTCCTCTTCTTCCATTATTATATAATATAGGGGTATGGGCATAGGCCAATTCAGTTGTTTAGTCCCCCTGGATGTGTCTATATCGAGATAATAGCAAAATACTCACATGCTGAAAATCTGAAATAAAAACAGAAAATGCTCGAAATACTCAGCAGTTCAGGCAGCATCTGTGGAGAGAGAAACAGAGCTAATGTTTCAGGTCAATGACCTTTCATCAGAAATGGAAAAAGTTAGAGATGTAACAGATTATATGCAAGTGCAGGGGCAGGGAAAGCAGGGAGGGGAGGAAAGAACAAAAGGAAAGGTCTGTGATAAGGTGGAAGGCAGGAGAGATTAAATGACAAAAGGTATGATTGTACAAGGCAAAAGTAGATGGTAATGGGATAAGTTAAGAAACAAAAGATGTCGAGAAGAGATGTAAATGGGAATATCAGAATCATCAGCTACCGTCTGAAAAAAATGGGGGCAGAGGCTATGATCAGAAATTATTGAACACAATGTTGAATATAGAAGACTGTAAAGATGAGGGGCTGTTCCTCGAGCTTACATTGAGCTTCATTGGAACCATGTAGAAGGCTGAGGACAGAGAGATCAGAGTGGGAGTGGAGTGGAAAATTTTAAAGTGACAGGCGACCGGAAGCTTGGGGTCACGCTTGCGGACTGAACGAAGGTGCTCCGCAAAGCAGTCACCCAATCTGCGTTTGGTCTCCCCAATATAGAGGAGACCACATCGTGAGCAGCAAATACAGTATACTAAATTGCAAGTACAAGTAAATCGCTGTTTCACCTGGAAGGAGTATTTGGGGCCCTGGTTAGTGGGATGGCAAGAGGTAAAATGGCATTGTCTAGGGCCCCAAATACTCCTTTCAGTATCAAAGGGATTTGCATATCCCGGTACACAAATCACTAAAAGCTAGTGAGCAGATACAAAGTTTAATCAAAAAGACTAATGGAAGGTTGTTCTTTATCTCAAGGGGGCTGGAATACAAATGGGAGGAAATTATGCTTCAGTTGTATGGAGCCTTGGTTACACCCCATCTCGAGTACTGCATTCAGTTTTGAGAACTGCACCTCAGGAAAGAATATTGGCCTTGGAGAGGTTACAACGCAATACACCAGAATTATACCAGAGTTTAAAAAGTTAAATTATGAGGACAGGTTGCATAAACTTGGTTTGTATTCCCTTGAGTTTAGACCATTGAAGGATGATCAATTGTGGTGTTTAAAATGATAAAAGGATTCAGTTAGTTTTAAAAAGAGAAGCTATTTCTACTAGTGGAGAATCCAGAATAATTGGACATAGTCTTCAAATTCGAGCTGGGTCATTCAGAAGTGAAATCAGGAAGCACTTTTCATATAAAAGGGAATGGAAATCTTGAATTCTCTTCCTCAGAAGGCTGTTGTTGTTGAGTCAATTGAAATATTCAAGTCTGAGATAGGTAAATAGATTTTTATTCGGTTAGGGTATCAAGGGATATAAAGCAGAGGAGGGTAATTGGAGTTGAGGTACAGATCAGTCACGATCCAATTGAATGGTGGAACAATCTAGAGGGGCTGAATGGCCAACTCCTGTTCCTATGTTCCTAGTTGTGGGGAGGTCAGGAACCAAGGGGGGAAATTCGGCTGGGGCGCTAAGGGGTTAGCGACTGGGTGTGGCGAATTCAGCAACGCTCGCAAACTTCAGTGCCGGTTTAGCACTGGTGCTAAAACTTACCGCCTCGGCCTCTAGCGCCCCACAGATCGTGACGTCATAAAGTGCGCAGCGCCCCATTACCGCCCCGGATGTGAAATTGCCTCCTGCCCCCTGCTGTATCGCCGGGCGTCAACAACGGCAACAAGATGAGACGTTGTCCACTCGGCTCGCCGCTTGGGGAGCGCTAATTAAAGGGAATGGTTTTCAGGTAGGCCAACCTTTATTATTTGCACCAGTTTGGTGCCTGCTCAAAGTTTTCGATATTTCAATGCTGCAAGATGTCAAAGCCCTCACTCTCTGAGAGTGTTTGGGGCTGTAATGACAGTTGTGCAGGTCTCCTTGCATTGCAGAACTGCCGACAAATAGCTTATGCACATTATTGGCCCTTCCCTTTGAGCAAGGGACGATGCCGTTACCAATGCGCTCCAAATTGTTCAGCGCTCTGTCATCACCACCCCGCTCTCAGACTTTTGCGCCATAAGAGAAGTGGCTAGCGCTTGATTAGGCACTCCACTTCCCTCTCGGAGTGCTAAAGCTGAATTTCCCGGCAGGAGAGAATCATTAGCGCTTGGCCCTACTTTTTCTGATTTTCAAAAGTTACCGCCCCAGACGGAATTTCTAGCCCAAAGAATTTCCGGTGCACTGAGACTGATTGTATTTTGCAGTGCAGAGCTCAGCGAGAAATTTGCTATCAAACTCCCCAAATCGCCGTTACGCCACTATCAGATGACCTTGGGATGTCCTGCATCTTAACGTTTGGCGTAAATCTACGCCAGTGCATTACTGGCGTAACTGCAGGAAACTCGCATGAGCTGCTCTTTTGTAGGGGGCGAGGCTAGGTAACGGGGATTTCAGCAGGCATACGTTGGGAGCGGCACAAACAATCAAGGAAATTTGCACGGATTGATGTTTCAATGTGAAATCGGTGCACTTTAGTTACTCGCAAATTGGCTCAGGAAAAAGACGGTGCAATGCCACTCTTGTGAAGTTTTAACTTCCATAAACTTGTGCAGCAGCTGCTAGAAAAATGTCAAAATGGATCAGTCTCCTGTCAATTTAGGTTCAGGTCAATGCAAAAGAGAAAATTTCATCACAGATGTAATCCCAAACTAGCATGAACTGGCCAAATCCAGCTTGGCCGGAATTCCTGGCCAGGATTTGTGTAAATCCATACAAATGAATGTGATCCAAAAACAATGATCCAAGTACTCAACTTTTGGGTGAAATATCTGACAGATGTGCTTTAGCTACAGTGAAGCGACATGGATGTGGAGAAATGAGTGGGCCTCAGACAGAGTGATGGCACATGAACTGTCCAGCTGAATTTGACATACATATATCAATGTTATTATTGTGCTAGAACTGACAACCAAACAAACGCTGAGAGGTTCTCCTACTTTATTTATTGCCAAACTTGTCATGTATGTATGCTTGGGGTTACTAGCCACCAGGTGGCGCCACTGTTGGAGGTCATTGGGCTATACGCACGTGTGTACGGCCCAGGTATAAAAGGCAAACCATCACTTTGGGCCCTAACAAAGGAAAGCCAGGTTTGTACCTGTGTTAGTTTACAATATTCAGTCTATTGAGTCATTACATACATAAAATTTGGCGACAAGGTAACTTAAGAACCTTCGCATGCAAAAATGAGCACAATTGGACTTCTGGAGAGATTCGTGGAGGGAGAAGTAGCTTGCCTGGACCAGTACCTCGTGGCCAACAAAATGGAGGAACCCACTGATGCAGTTAGGCTCAGGGCGGTCTTCCTCACGGTTTGCAGTCCAAAAATCTATGGGCTCTTAAAGAATCTTCTCTCGCCTGCAAGTCCAATGGACAAGGACTATGAGGAACTGTGTGCTCTGGTAGGTGACCATCTTAAACCAGAAGAAGGCATCATCATCTCACGATATCGATTCTACAAGCATGTTCATTCTGAGGGCCAGGATGTATCGGAATTTGTTGCTGACCTAAGACGTCTAGCTGGACCGTGTAAGTTCGAAAACGTGTTGGGAGACTTGCTGTGGGACTTCTTTGTAATCGGCATCAACCACGAGGTGATCCTGCGTAAGCTACTGGCGGCGGAGATGCTGGATTTGAGAAAGGCCATCACGATTGCCCAGGCATGCATGACGACGGACAAAAACTTAAAGCAGATATCATCGAAAATCGGAACTCGGCAAGTACTGTAAACAAGATTGTATCGTCGTTTGGCAGAGCTGCATATGGCAGAGCCTACTCGACTGCGTATGCGAAACCTGTGGCTGCTTAAAGTCCGCCAACAGGAATTAATCCGATTTCACCGCGTTGGCGTTGTGAGGGCAATCATCGGCCTCATCAGTGTCGGTATAAACATTACATTTGTAAAGGCTGTTTGAGACTGGGGCACCTCCAGTGCATATGTCCGCAACTGAACAAGCGTGCTACGACATACCACGTGGAGGATGATGACCAGTATAGCGCTGATCCGGATATGCAATTTGAGATACCAGAGGAGGAAGTGTATGGACTGTATTTGTTTCTAACAAAGAGCCAACCTATAATGATTAATGTGAAACTTAATGGTGTGCGGTATCGATGGAATTGGACAAGGGTGCGAGTCAATCAATAATGAGCCAGAGGACATTCGACAAGCTGTGGGATACTAAGGCTGTGAGGCCTAAGCTGAGTCCAGTCAATGCCAAGTTGCGTACATACACTAAAGAACTCATAACGGTGATTGGCAGTGCAGTAGTCAAGGTGTCATCTGATGATGCGGTTCATGATTTACCATTATGGATTGTTCCAGGCAATGGTCCAATGCTGTTTGGCAGGAATTGGCTAGAAAAAAATCAAATGGAATTGGAATTATATCAAAGTGATGTCGTCGGAGGATGATACTCCATGTGCTCAAGTGCTGAGCAAGTTCCCCTCGTTGTTTGAACCAGGCAGATGTAATTTCACGGGAGCCAGAGTGCAGATCCACGTGGACTCAGCTGCAAGACCTGTCCATCATAAAGCTCGGGTGGTTCCGTACATGATGAGGGAGAAGGTCGAAATCGAACTGGACAGACTGCAGCATGAAGGGTAACTGGTCAAATTTAACGAATGGGCCAGCCCCATTGTTCCTGTGTTGAAGAGTGATGGCACTGTCAGGATTTGTGGAGACTACAAGGTTACGATCAACCGAGTTTCGAAACAGGGTCAATACCCATTATCGAAGGCTGACGAGCTGGTTGCGATGTTAGCTGGCGGGGAGTCGTTCACTAAACTGGATTTGATGTCAGCCTACATGACACAGGAGCAGGTCAAGACATCAAAGAAACTTACGTGCATCAACACTCATAAAGGACTGTTTATCTACAACAGGTGTCCTTTCTGAATTCGCTTGGCTGCAGCCATATTTCAAAGGAACATGGAGAGTCTGGTCACAGGTCGTGACACTGCCGAACATCTGAACAACCTGGAAGAGGTTCTACATCGTCTGGACAAAGTGGGACTCAGACTGAAATGTTCGAAGTGTGTCTTCATGGCACCGGAAGTCGAATTCCTGGGGAGGAAAATTGCTGCTGAAGGCATCAGGCCTACGGACTCGAAAACCAAGGCCATCAAAAATGCACCCAAGCCTCAGAATGTGACGGAGCTGTGTTCATTCCTTGGTCTACTCAACTACTTCGGTAATTTCCTACCTAGATTGAGCACTTCATTAGAGCCACTGCACATGCTGCTAAGAAAAGGCGACAACTGGGTTTGGGGTGCATCTCAAGATGGAGCTTTTGAGAAAGCTACTAATCTGCTTTGTTCTAACAAGCTGCTGGTACATTATGATCCGTGCAAGCGTTTAGCAGTGGCCTGTAATGCTTCGTCATATGGAGTTGGTTGCATGCTCCAACAAGCTAATGAGTCGGGTAAACTACAACCTGTTGCGTATGCTCCTAAAAGTTTGTCAAAGGCGGAAAGAGCCTACAACATAGTAGAAAAAGAAGCATTAGCCTGTGTGTATGGGGTTAAAAAGATACATCAGTACCTGTTTGGTCTTCGGTTTGAACTGAAAACAGATCACAAGCCACTAATTTCATTGTTTTCGGAAAACAAAGGTATCAATACCAATGCATCGTCTCGCATCCAGAGGTTGGCGCTGACATTATCTGCCTATGATTATGTCATTCGCCATAGACCTGGCACTGAGAATTGTGCAGATGCATTGAGCCATCTGCCGTTACCCTCACCGGAGGTGGAGACGCCACAACCTGCAGACCTACTGTTAGTCATGGATGCTTTTGAAAGTGAAGGAACCCCTGTCACGGCTCAACAAGTTCAGACCTGGACCAGCCAGGACCCGATATTATCGGTTGTGAAACATTGTGTCCTTAGTGGTGATTGGTTTGCCATATCCAAGCAAATGGGTGATGAGACAAAACCTTACAACCGTCGCAAAGACGAACTATCCATTCAGTCAGATTGTTTACTGTGGGGTAATCGTGTTGTTATGCCCAAGAAAGGCAGAGAGAAATTTGTACATGATCTACATAGCACTCATCCCGGTATTGTCATGATGAAAGCCATTGCCAGGTCTCATGTGCGGTGGTCTGGAATTGACTCTGATCTGGAATCATGTGTGCATCACTTGCATGCAGCTAAGTAAAGCACCAGCGGAGTCGCCACTGAGTTTGTGGTCATGGTCATCTAAACCATGGTCCAGGATCCACATCGACTTTTCAGGTCCCTTCCTGGGAAAGATGTTTTTAGTTGTGGCGGATGCATATTCCAAGTGGATAGAGTGTATAATCATGTCATCCAGTACATCCACAGCTACCATTGAGAGCCTTCATGTCATGTTTGCCACTCATGGTCTGCCCGACATCGTTGTAAGCGACAACGGACCTTGCTTCACTAGTCTGGAATTTCAAGAGTTCATGAAACTCAATGGTATCAAACATGTGAGGTCAGCACCATTCAAACCCACATCCAATGGACAAGCAGAGCGTGCTGTCCAAACCATCAAGCAGAGTAAGAAACGTGTAACTCAAGGTTCACTGCAGACTCGCTTGTCATGCATATTGCTTAGTTACAGGACAAGACTCCACACTTGCTGGGGTCCCCCCTGCTGAACTATTGATGAAGAGAGGTCTCAAGATCAAGCTCTCTCTTGTCCACCCTGACTTGAACGATCATGTTGAATACAGACGTCAAAGTCAGCAGTGGTATCATAATCGCACTGCTGTGT
Source organism: Pristiophorus japonicus (assembly GCF_044704955.1). Taxonomy (NCBI): domain Eukaryota; kingdom Metazoa; phylum Chordata; class Chondrichthyes; family Pristiophoridae; genus Pristiophorus; species Pristiophorus japonicus. Next base: position 131,340,317 of record NC_091991.1, on the reverse strand, counting down.
CTTGCGACATTTCTGTTAATGATCCTGTGTATGTACTAAATTATGGTCAAGGTCCCACATGGATCGCCGGTACTGTTACGGCCAAGGAGGGTAACAGAGTGTTTATCATCAAGCTCAAGAATGGACAAACATGCAGGAAACATGTTGATCAGATAAACCTACGGTACACGGATGAACCAGAACAGTCTGAGGAAGACACAATCAGTGACCAACCAACCTACCCTCAGTCATTAGAGGACTCCATTGTCATCAATGAATCTGGACTTTCAATCCCTGACATGGTCATTGCCGCTCCCATCAGATCGGCTACCCAGCCCCCAGTCATAACAGACTCAGAACGCTCGCCCAAAGCTGGAGTTGAACTGAGATGATCAACTCAGGAGCAGAAATCCCCGGACCATCTCAATTTGTAAAAAGACTGTTACTAATATCCTAAAGAGGGATATTGTCATATATGTATGCTTGGGGTTAATAGCCACCAGGTGGTGCCACTGTCGGAGGTCATTGGGCTGTACGCAAGTGCGTACGGCCCAGGTATAAAAGGCAAACCATCATGTAATGTAATCACTTTGGACCCTAATAAAGCAGAACCAGGTTTGTACCTGTGTTAGTTTACAGTATTCAGTCTATCGAGTCATTACATACATAACATAACTATTGAATGCTTTCAACGTCTTTGGAGCGTACTAATACGGCATTACTTTCTGAATCATTTTTAACTGTTTGTTAGGTCACAATTCATCATGTTAATGTATACTCCGTGATTAAGTCCAAGTCAGGTTTGTTTAATTTGAATGGACAAATGGAGTCTTCTGTTTAAATGGCATACGTGCATCGAATATGTGGCATCTGAGGGGAGACACATTCCACTGAGCATGAGGCAAACGTCAAAAGCTTTTTTAATGCATGGCAGTTTTCCAGTTTGATGATTTATAGCCCACCAAAGAACAACTTCAAAAGGAGTGGGGGTGGGGGGAATTCAGATAGTTTACTAAGGTGATGAACGCTGGTAAATACATTGCTGACCAGTTATAGATACTGATTGTTGGCTGTTCGATTCCATTCACATTGTTTCAGCGAACAGTAAAGAGTTAAACTTTGTTCTTCCTTATGACTTCCCTGCTGATTGGCGTGTGAATATATTCCATGTTAGAGATGAGAGATCGTTATTGCAAAAAGCTATTATCCAATTGTGCTAAACAAAACGTGTTTGCTCAGCAAATGAATAAGCCTTTTAAATGTGGGACTTAGGAGTAATTTGCCTAATCAGAGCACCCAGTTGATTTTAGACTATTTTGGGTCAGACTTGATCAAATGCAAATGCAATAAGCTTATCACGAGAGGAACATTATGTCTCAACTTTATAATTTAACATGTTGAGTTCTTCCACTAACTTATGAATTTTTTTCCTGATTGAATGTGCCCATTTCTAAAAAGTTTAATCTTCAGCAATGGTACTAAGATACAATCAATAACTATAAAAGCTCGAGAAGTTGGACAGTATTTTTTTCCTCTGTCATTCAAATATGTTCTACCTCAAAGTTTTCTTGATGTTATGCAAACATTAAGAATGATAACAGACCTGTAGTGATTCAGCTGATATTAGGTAGACCTTTGGAATTCGATGCATTTTTATACATTTACCTGATAAAGCATTTGGGAATACAGTGCTGGATATCCTCCAAATTGGCAATTAGCAGCAGGGTGGGACATCCACTTACACGTGGCATTGCTGCTAACCCGCTGAAGTTTCCTCCTAGGCCCATATTTGGGGCAGTTTTGGAATGGTAAAGCCACTGCTTATTGGATTCCTGTCACTCGGAGTGAGGGAATTCTGATTTAACAGGCTGTTATTTTGTTTGAGATCAGATACCACAAGTGGAAGAATGACTGACGAAGGAGAAGCTTGGGGAGGTCAGGAGAAAGGCCCCCAGTTTTCCAGATACACCCGCTGAGGTCTTGCTTGCTAGAAGAGAACAACTCATGAGCAGTGAGAGCAGGAAACCATTAGAGACTCGTGCAGACATGATGTGGGGAGGTTGCTGAGGCAGTCAGTGCAACCTCCCCTACCCCCAGCTACTACCACAAAGAGCATGAGAGGTTTAATGACCTCGCAAGGTTGGCCCAGGAAATTGAAGGCACTATTCCCCAAGCATATCCTGTGTGAATGATAAAGACATGACACTCCTCCTTACCTATTATACGCTCTCTGTATCATTAACTGGCTGACAGGAAGCCTGCACTGTTCAAAAGCAACTTCTGCAAACAATAACGCACCTTGTTCTCTGTAACACTACAGACGCCTCTATTGCCTGCCATCGGGATTTGTGTTAGTCTTGAAGCAGAGATGTTTAAAGGAAGCATGCACCTGCAAGCATTAGAAACATGGTATGGACGCCAGGCACCTGGGTGGAAAAATGGGTACTTGCCAATCAGTTCCCTTCAGCACTGTGCTCACTTCTTGTGAAGAAGAGGTTGCACACAACTGATGCCAAAAGAAATGTAACTGGAGCAGAATCAGCTAGTTTCAGACGTCTGAGTGCACACAAGGAGGAAGCAGTGGCGCTCATTTGAAGACACACAGGACAGACTGTGGGAGATAGGAAAGTAGGAGGCTAAGTGCCAAGAGGAGGTTGATAAAAAGGAGGGCAAGGCAGAAAATGGTTGGTTTCAGCTTAGTTGCAATATCAAAGTATTTAAATAGGCACTGACTCAGTTGCTATTTCTACAAAGAGACACTTGATGGTTTACACAGCGAAAGAAGCGTTTGTGTTTTTAACATCCTAGCAGAAGGTTCAGAGAAAGAGGAGAACAGGTTAGAGAAGTAGCTGGGCACATCAAACCATTTTTCAAAGGAAAATCCAGATTGCAATGTTTTAGTCCAACACAGTCAGCTTATTCTTTCAAAAATAGAAGCAGATATTGAAATGACATATAAATTGCATTAAAGGTGTAAAATGTCTGAAATAATGCACTTTCAATTTTGAAGTGAATTAAAGACCAAAGTGCAATAATTGTAAAAGAGGATGGAACTTGAAATCTGCTTCCCTTCTGGCTCACTGCACTCCTGCTATAAGTCCAGTGGAAAGGCTGTGGATTAAGCTGAAACCCAGATAGTCCATGACCCAGCCTCCCCCACCGACCCCCCCAGTTTTCGCAGAGCCTTACTTGAGGTGGAGCTTCCGCCGATCCCAACCATCAGAGGGGATGTGACCAAAGCATTGATTCCCAGACCATGCGTTTCCTCATCTCTGGCCAGTGTGCTGAATGAGAGCTGGTGTACTGGAAAGATTGAGAGCCAGGTGCATTCAGGTCTGGTCTGTGGCCCGAACTCCTGAAGATGTTTAAAAAAAATTATATTTGTCAGCCCATCTTTTAAGATGTGCCATTAGTGGTTTAGGGTGCCTACATGGAATATTCAAATTAAGTGACATCCCCCTGACCCCATGTACTTTGGCGGGGTTGTACTAGGTTCTGTAAGGATGTAGCTTGCGGCAAGCGATAGCTCTCATTTCCCCAGCTAGTGTCAACCACAACACCAAGAAATATGGCTAAAGCTCAGAGCTTCAGAATCCAAATCCTTTAATAAATGGATGTGGTGAACTGTAAAATATAAACAAAAAGACAGACTCTAGATATCTTACAGTCCATCAAAGGGAACAATACAATCCCAGAATGATCGGATAAAGCAGCAATAACGAGAAATTACTTTCATAACTGTGGTTCTGGAGGGGTCACATAACTGGAGGTCTAATTCCTGACTAACAATATGTTAAAGATTTCGCAAGAAAATGCAGAGCTGTCTCCATGCTGCTGGCTTCACTCTGTCCCAAATCCAAAAGTTTTATCTATTTCTTTTAATGCCCTTCGGTGGAAACCATCAGGTTTTGGAAATTTGTCTATCTTAAGTCCCATTATTTTCTCCATTATCATCTTTTTTACTGATGTTAAATCCACTAACCGACTTTCCTTGACTTATTTTTAAGTTATTTTGTACTGCTTGTTCTCCTCCACAGTGAAAATTGATACCAAATATTAATTTTAACAAGTCTTCCTTATCTATTATAGTCTTGCCTACATATGTATTTATTGGACGAAAATGTGCTGCCCATCTTGCATATATGAAATTCCATGCCATCATAAAGTCCATTATCACTGGAAACCTCTTCTGATATATCACTTGTGGAGAATATGTATTTCATTATTGATTAATCAATTTACTGTTGGCATTTGTTAAAGTGCAATAAGAATGATAGGCCCCAAGTATGAAGTGTTTCTTTTGCTGTATGCCAAGTGGTCTTAAGTAACTTGCTGCCATGCCTTGTGGTAACCAGGCACAGGTTGGATGGCTCTGACTGTTGCTTAGGCTGCTACAACATAAAACACAATCTTTCACCAGATTGCTTGTATACATGGACAATACACAGCCTTAGGAGCTGTTCACATATAAAAATATCCCAAGTGAATCTTAAACATTTCTTTGTGCACAATATTTTAAATCTCCATTATTGGGGGTAGAATAATGGTACAGACTGGGCAGGAACAGAGCAGAGTGGGACTTGTGGCTACCAGAATAGAGGAAGCCTTACTTCACTTTTCAGGCCAGATTTATTTGAATGTTTATGGTGGACACCTGTGACTGGAAACTCACCAAAAGGCAAAAGGAACAAGGGGAAGGGTGGTGGGGATGGATTGCTGGTTTAAGTGAAAGCCATTTTCCAAATAGACGGTACAAGCATGCATGCAGCACAATGTTGCCCGTCAACTTATGACCCATTCACTACAGGGTCATGCCACAATCTTATAGCTCTTTCTTTGCTGAAAATACATACGGACTCGCCTCTTCAAAGGGCTTTGCACAAAACAGCGCTGTAACACATTCAAGTTGTCACTGACGCACAAGAGGCAGGTTGAGCAGATTCTGTCACTGTGTATGGGCTGCTTCAGCTTGAAGACTAATTCTATGTTCATGTGACAAGATGGCACAGAATGGAAGGGAACAACTTGAACTGGAGGAGGGCATGGGAATGACAAGCTTTCTCTTGTCACATCCATACGAGCATTGAAGGATTAGGAGAGGGTGAAACGTCAAGCCTCCCCCATGCTCAGGCTATGTCAGGGTATGCCTCCTCACTCACACACACAGCCATCATGCACGCTTAGTATATGGTAACACAGGCATTGTTTGAAGCATTTTGGTCATCTGCCCCAATATCTCCTTATGTGGCTCAGATAATCGCTCCTGTGAAGCACCTTGGGACATTTTACTACGTTCAAGTTGCTATATAAATGCAAATTGTTGTTGGTGTATCTTGGAGCCACCATTCTAATATTTGTTCCTAATTTGTCCTTGTCGGCTGAACACCAGCCTGCCAGCACTGCCAGCAGCCCTAGGACAAGGCAGCACTCCCCTTCCCTCTCACCAATATTTGCAAGTACCAGCATGGCGACACGCATTCCAGAGGACCTTGGAGTGCATGTCCACAGGTCGCTGAAGGTAGTAGACCAGGTAGATAAAGTGGTTAAGAAGGCATACGGAATACTTGCCTTTATTAGCCAAGGCATAGAATACAAGAGCAGCGAGGTTATGCTTGAACTGTATAAAACGCTGGTTAGGCCACAGCTAGAATACTGCGTGCAGTTCTGATCACCATGTTACAGGAAAGATGTGATTGCACTAAAGAGGGTACAGAGGAGATTTTCGAGGATGTTGCCTGGACTGGAGAATTTTGGCTATGAGGGAAAGGTTGGATAGGCTGGGGTTGTTTTCTTTGGAACAGAGGAGACTGAGGAGAGACCTTATTGTAGTGTATAAAGTTACGATGTAACTATTTGTACTGCACTTTTTTTGACAGACATGCGACAAACTCTGCCCCTGTCAAGCTCCTCCCCCGGCCCGAATCATTTCCTCCACGTGGTGCTGAGAAACAGGACCTCAGGATCCGATTATCTCCCCCCACCCAGAGAGAGAGAGAGACACGGGTGGGGGGAAGTCGGATCATCTTCTTCCAACCCCCTACAAGGGATATCATTGGAGTGGATGATATCCAGAATTCACGACACTGTCACTATTCACTTCATATGCAATAAACCTGTTGACAATCTATGCACAATGCCTGCCCCATCTATGGTGGGGCGGGGTGGGGGGGGGGGGGGGTTGGGTGGGTGGAAGGCATGCACTAGCGCTGGAGTAAGGCACTTCGGCTGGGGGAGGCATGTACTTGGACTAGGGTAAGGCACTTCAGCTGGGGGAGGGATTTTCTTGGACTGGGTTAATGCACTTTGGCTGGCCCTTGCTGTCTTCTAGGGAGCTCTGACCTCTGTCGCTTCAGGAAGTCAAAGTGGATCGAGTTATATTTTGCAAAGTCAGTGAGATCCTGGGATGGGCGGTTCCAATTACACATTCCTGTGTAACTCCAGTGTGTGGCTTATCCTCCAAGGGGACCAATCAGAAAAAAAGAGTGGTGCATGGTGGGTATTTTTGCAGCACAAATAAACACGTCCATAAGATTATGAGAGGCTTAGATAGGATGAACCTATTTCTCTTAGCTGAGGAGTCAAGAACCAGGGTGCATAGTTTTAAAGTAATTGGTAGAAGGTTTAGATGGGATTTGAGGGGAAATTTCTTCACCCAGCGGGGGGTGGGGGTCTGGAACTCACTTCCTGAAAAGATGGTAGAGGCAGAAAGCCTCACCACATTTAAGAAATACTTGAAGTGTAGTGACCTACAGGGCTACGGACCAAGAGCTGGAAAGTGGGATTAGGCTGGATAGCTCTTTGTTGGCCAGCGTGGACATGATGGGCCATAAATTTCTATGTGTAAAGTCCTGTCTCTACAGTACAGACTCACACGCGGCACATGCTGAAGTCAAGGTCACTCTGGACCTGCACCTTTATTTCACAGCTCTCGAATGCCACATTTGCCTGAGACCTGCCTTTATATACCTGTGTGGAACAGGTATGCAGTGTCTCCTGCAAGTGCACCCCTGGTGGTAAGGTATGCTTGTGGTTACAGGTCATATCTAGTTACAGTCATGTATAGCATGGTAAGATACAGTTATGTACAGTAGTGTGAGATACATGACACTATGATCCTACGAGTCTATGACGTTGCAATCAGTGAGGCTGAGGAGGTAGCACACGGTAAGTCACGGTGCAGGCGAGAAGGAACAAGTTATGATGGCCGAGAAGGTGCGGAAAACTGCTTCCCAGATGACCACGTATCTCCCATCACAAACATACAGAGCCAGCACATTGGCTGATCACTCAGGTGATCCCTGTGCTAGTCTGAAAGGAGGCAGATGTAGTACAATTTGGGCCTGTGCTGTCCTTATGTTGAAGGTTGACGAAAGGTGTTCTTCAGCCGATGACGCAGCTGTACAGCTGCTGCTGCTGGTCCATAGCCTGCGGAACATCGGTAACACACCGGCGGGTAGAGACAGTCTGGCTCTGCTGTCTCCTGATCTCACCGACCTGGCTCCTTTCATCTTGTACCATTTTAACCACAAAGTAATGCAATCGTGATGCCTTTAGAGAAACCCCATCATTAATTTTAGGTTTAAGTGGGAGCCTAGAGCATATGTTAAATGTCTCTTCACTCCAGAGCTGGAGGGAAACATCTTGTATTATAATAGCCTCCATTCACATCCATTCTTTTACTGTTCTTCCTGTGTGACTGCGCTCCTGTTAAATGCTTCAATTACCACAAACTTCCCTGGGGATTTTGCAAACAATATTCAGATGATTTTGTTTTCACAGTAACATTCTGTTTATGTTCTGATGCCAAAAAAAGAAAAAGACATTTAAAAAAAAGCATAAAAGTCTTAACAGCACTAGAAAGCTGTTGGAATATTGGTGAAAAAATGAAATGAGTCAATGTTTCTGCCCAGGTAAATGCTCCTTTATAGATGCAGCTTCTCTCCAGCCCACTACAGAAGCAACAGGCTGAGCGTATAGTGAGATCCCATTGTAAGTAACATGTAAATAGGAGAGCATGGAGCCGAAATTCAGGGTCCAGATGAGGCCCGATACCACCGTTTTGCAGCAGCCATACGGCGGAATCGAGTGGCTGCCACGACCCAAATTCAGCTCGGGGATTTTTCAGCCTGTTCCCACTTCGGCCCCGCTGCTGCCGGCCTAATCTGAGGAAGGACGTTCTTGCTATTGAGGGAGTGCAGCGAAGGTTCACCAGACTGATTCCCGGGATGGCCGGACTGACATATGAGGAGAGACTGGATCAACTGGGCCTTTATACATTGGAGTTTGGGGTTATGAGAGGGGATCTCATAGAAACGTACAAGATTCTGATGGGACTGGACAGGTTAGATGCGGGAAGAATGTTCCCGATGTTGGGGAAGTCCAGAACCAGGAGACACAGTCTAAGGATAAGGGGTAGGCCATTTAGGACTGAGATGAGGAGAAACTTCTTCACTCAGAGAGTTGTTAACCTGTGGAATTCCCTACTGCAGAGAGTTGTTGATGCCAGTTCATTGGATATATTCAAGAGGGAGTTAGATATGGCCCTTACGGCTAAAGGGATCAAGGGGCATGGAGAGAAAGCAGGAAAGGGGTACTGAGGGAATGATCAGCCATGATCTTATCGAATGGTGGTGCAGGCTCGAAGGGCCGAATGGCCTACTCCTGCACCTATTTTCTATGTTTCTATGACCGCTGGAAGCGCATCATCAAAGCACACACCGCTGCTATCCCGCACCTCCATTGCAATCCGCCCCAAATGTACCGTACAAAATCCACGAGCCACTGCACAGTGCCCCCGACAGCTTTTTCTGTTGGTGCACCTTGTCCTGTGTGTGCCACACGGCAGCGCGGCGGCCCTTCGAAGGGAGGGCACACTGCCACGGCCGCCACGATTTTTTAATTTACCGGACGAGTTCCCGATCGGCCGGCCAATTATTGCCCCGGCTTTGGTCGGGGCCACCAACAGGCAGCCTGGCAACCCATCTTGGGTGCTAGGCCGCTGGCCTGGCCAAAACCCTCCCTGGTGACCCAGTGGACCGATGTCTCAAAATGCCGAACGCTTTCCCCTTTACGTAAAGGGGAGAGCGTGGTGACGCACACACGTTGTGATGCCATCTCCGCTCTGCCGCTGAGTGACAGCGATGGAGACTTGGTCCCGCCCCAACTTCCACCCCTCACCAGGACTTACTGCCGGACTTCCACCCCCACTATGACCGACTTCCGGTCCGACGCGAAAAAAAGGCCAAAGTGGAGAAAATCGCTCGGAAGGTCACCTCCGCACCCAGCAGTAAAACCAGGTGAAACATCATAGGTGCTCCAGCTTTCTGGCATGCCTGAATTTCGGCCCCCATGAATTTTCCAATGTTAAGGGCTGATTGAAATATTAAAATTACAATGTCACACAACATGTTTATACAGGCACACAAAAGCAAAATACTATGGGTGCTGGAAGTTAGAAATAAAAACTGAAAATGTTGGAAAGCACTCAGCAGGTCAGGCAGCATCTGTGGAGAGAGACACAAAGCTAACTTTCAGGTCCATACGCCTTCATCAAAACTGGTAACGTGAGAGATATAACAGGTTTTAAGCAAGTGTAGGGGCAGGGAAAGGGGGGAGGGGAGGGAAGAACAAAAGGGAAGGTCAGTGATAGGGTGGAAGGCAGGAGAGATTAAATGAAAAAAGGGGGGCTATTTTCCCCGTGATAGCGGCAGTAGTTTAAGTGCTAAAGAGTCTCTGAGGTGGCCAAGATGGGATCTTGAGCTGCAACGCCTGGTTAGCACGCCTTTAACGCAAGACGCCATGTTGGTAACAAAGTTTAAGAATGCGCTAGGAACCGCTGCCCCGAGGATAATTAAGCCTCTGATTACCAATTGAATTTGCTCCTAACACTCATTAAAGAGGCTGCACGCCATTTTGCTGGCTGGCGCTGCAATGAATGACCTCGTGTAACAGCGAGCAGCTGAACAGGAATAAAGTCGTCGTTGCTGAGGATTGCGAGTGCTACTTAAAGCCATGCTAACCGTTCTCTGTTCACTTGCTGCTGGAGATTGACTGATTACACTGCGCTGGAAGAGGGCTTTCAATCCTTGGGAGACTTTCTGAGACACTTTGTCAAGACTTCTCCAAGACTTTATCAACATTTATTTTGGAAATTCCCTGAAGAATTCACCTGAAAAGAATAAGTGCTGTGCTAATCTAACTTATAGGAGTCACCAGGAGAAAGGGAGTGCTTGGTCATGGGCCTTTTGTTCGGGGCCCCCCTTGCTCTGCAGGAGGAATGGGAGGAGGAGAGGAGGCCAGGCTGAGTAGCACCACCTGCTGGAGGAGAGAGGGACAGGAGGGGCAGGAGGGCGAGGAGGGTGAGGAGGGTGAGGAGGGTGAGGAGAGCGAGGAGCGTTGCTGATTCGTGGTGATTTGTGTGATGAGACCATATGGAGCTTGTGACTGAGGTTTGGGGGATTGGGGATCAGGAATTGTTGTGGCTATGTGAGGAATCTGGAGTGGTCACATACCTCTAGGCGATAGGCCCCCTGCTCTGCCTTTGGCCATGGCATCTGCCACTCTCCTCCCGATCACCGTCAGCACTGCCTCCTCAAGGGGAATGATCTCATGTAGTTGTGCTACCCCTCGCGAGGTTAGGTCCTGCTGCTGCCAGTTATGTGCATTTTTTTCCTGGAAGAGAAAGAGTGGTGATTGTGAATGAGTGTGTTGGCAGGTGTGTTTGTATGTGTGTGGTGCCTCACATGGTTGAAGAGCTGCGAGATGTGCCTGACGTGCAACTTGTGCTTGGGAAGGATGCAATAGTGTGGGCGTGTGTAAATCAGTGTATAATCAGATGGCGGATGCAGTGAGTTGAGGTTGTGATGCTGGTGGTGATGGTGCAGTTATTGAGAAGTGTGTTTGTGAGATGGGATCATACCTTGACTACTCATGTCAAATCATTACATTTTTTGTGCCACTGGAGGCATGTCCTGGGGGGCAGTGCTCCTGGCTGTGACCTCCTTGGTGATCTCCTCCCACGTGCGCTGCATTATTTGCCTCTGTGGCCTCCTTTCCCCTCTCCCCTCACCCCCCCCCCCTCAATCCGCTGTGAGCACAGGACATCCCTTCTCCTCTGGACGTCCTTCACCAGGACCTCCAGTGCCACATCTGAGAACCTCCCTCAGTTTCTGAGCCATCCTGATAGGTGCTGGTGTCTGTCAGCCAGTGCACTCCACACCTTCAGTGGAAGTGTGTGCTTGGAGGCTACATATACCGCTGCAGGAAAATTGCTCCTAATCAGCACTCGAGTGCTAAACGTGCTAGTGTCCGTTTTAGCGCCTCCAAGCACGTTAAAATTGTGGGCTAAAACCAGACATTTAAGCAGGTTCGTCTTTTTAGCACAGCAACCCACCTGTTTACACCCTTTCCCCAAAAATAGCCCCCTTAAAGTTTCAAGTCGATGGTCTTTCATCACAACACAGTCTCTGGAGGCATTGAGCCCAAATAGAAAACAGCTGGTGGTAGAATGGCAGTATAACTTGCTGCTGAATTTCTCAGTCTTCAGCCACCTGCTAGGAATGATCCTGCTGGACGGAAATATACGCTTGCTCTCCGAAAGTGCACGTCTAGAATTCCAGTAATCTGCAATTTCATTGAAATAAGCTACTTTTGCTCTGACCATCCATTTGTGCAGTTTCTTGGAGAATTGCCATATCTATAGACATTCCATTATTTCGACAAACTCTGCAGTTATCTTCATATTCTCGGTTGAGATCTATTTAGGATAGTTACCAAAGGCTTATAGTCAGACTGAACATCTACAATTTATATAAGATAGTCACTAATAAATACAATAAGGAATTCAGGAGAAACTTCTTTACCCAGAGAGCGGTGAGAATGTGGAACTCACGTCCACATGGAATGGTCGAGGCTGATTTGAGGAATAGTCTGAAATGAGTCTTCCTAGTTAATTTGCTCACTAAGAAATCAGAGTTTTTTTTTGGTGATATGCTTGCTAATACAAATTACTGCCTTAATTGTCTTGCTGCCAGGCTTCACACCCATATCCCTCAGCCAATCTCCTATGAAAGTAAGTTCTGTCACACTGAACACACACTTGTTCCCCCTGGTTCTTTCCCGCACTTGTCTGAGTCTAGTTCCTGCTGAGCGATCCCCAAACCATGATAAAGGGCTTAATTTTTCCCAAGCCTGTTTTCTGGCGTATTGCCAAAGTTACGCCTGTTTTTCTAGGCTAGAAATGCGCCGGAAATATTTTGCCAAAGTTTTCCTGATCTAGAATTCGAATTTGGCGCCGTGCAGCGTGTCCACTCGCCTTGTGGTTGGGGGGGGGGGGGGGTGGAGCCTGCTGCTTGCGCCGAAAAAACGATGCCGCACCTTTTGCGCTTACGCGACAAAAAAGGTGACGTTTTTGACGTCGTTGCAATGGCCGCACATGCGCAGTACAACTCCGAGTTAGCAATCGGCCATTTTTAAAGAGCCAGTTGTGTGTGTGAGAGAAGGAGTGCTGTGTGAGAACATTGGAAAATCGGAGCTGCAGCAGTACAAGATGCAACGCAGTGCAAGGACAAAACATTTCTTGCAGGAAGAAGCGGAGGCACTAGTTACTGTGATTGAGGGCAGATGGCAGGAGCTGGACACCAGCAGAGGTCACCTGAAAATTCCACCCAAAGAAATGAAGAAACGCTGGAACCAAATTGCAGAAGATTACTGTGCAGTGGTGACCACCACGAGATCTGGAGACCAGTGTAAAATAAGTGGCAGGACCTTGGTCAAGTAGTTAGTGTAAGTAATATCTTAATTTATTCAATGCAATTGCACTTGTAAATGTGACCAGCTGTATATGTCCCACCCAGCAGAAAGACACCCTCTCTAAAAAGTTATGTTTTCATTTTTGCAGAGGAAAGTGGCACTCAACAAACGAGAAAGAACCCGAAAAGGAGGACGTCCGGCAAATCTGCATCCACTGACACCCTTGGAAGAGAGGGTCGCTGCTTTGATGGGTCCTGCCTGGAGAAAAGCAACCACCATTGCACAAGCTGCGCCCACACTCGAGGGAGAGGGGAAGTCCTGCAAATTGCACAGTCTGGTTTTGCTAAATGTTAAGTACCGCGCGGGCTAGCTATGCTTCAGTTCCTGGAGATGTGTCCGTCAGCTATGTTTTGGTTGATGCAATGTGCTATCATTCGTCGTGGTCCTTCAAATCAATCTGCTGCCTGGCCTGAGCCAACTCATGCCACCCACCCTGCCCCCTCCTCTTCTGCTAACCATTTGTCTGTGTTCTGTTATATTTTGAAGAACTTGAGGCCAACCCTGATGATGTAGAAGAAAATTCAGACGAAGACCGGCCTGAACAGGATAACATCTTCAAATCCAACCCTCCAGACCAAGGACATGGGGGTGAGGTTGAGGGGGAGGGGATGGAACTGGATGAAGCCCCCACTGTTTTACTGACTTTGGAGGAGGTGCCGCCCATTGCGGTGACAGCCCCTTCCATGCTTAGTGGTTTGAGTGTCGGTGGGACATTCGATGGCTCCACCATCCCAGGCTGTGGGTCCTAGTGGGATGCAGCGAGCCACACCCAGGGGTAAGGAGGGGAAGGAGAGCTGGAACGCACTCTCCTGAGGTACAGGATCTAACAGATGTGCTTCAGATGATGGCAATGAGTGGGGAGAGCATTGACCTTACGCAATCACTCCTGGACACCATCAGTGGGGTGGGTGACGAGGTAGCGAGACTGTCGGGAGAAGTAACAGCAGTCTCACAAGAAATGGGACTGATGTCAGTGACCATGAGGGAGGGAATGTCAGAGATGCTGCAAACACTATCACTGAACATGAGGGACGGATTATCACAGGTAATTGAGACAGTTTTGTTCAACATGAGGGTGGGAATGTTGTAGGTCGTTGAGACACTGTCAGGGCACATGAGGAACAGCATGTTGGAGTTAGCTGCTGCAATAAGGGAACACGCCCAGATCCCGCGCCCATTGACAGAATCAATTGCCACTCCCACTCCAATCCCCACATCAGCATCTGAAGAGCCCCAAGCCAGACCCTTCACATTGCCGCCTGGATCCTCCACATTACCACCAGCCACCCCATCACCCCTCAATAGGTGCGCACTACCCGAAATCTTAGAAAGAATAAGCTTGATACCAACCCGAGAAACACTGCGCCACCGCCTGCGGACAGGGATGGTGGAGTCACCAAGAACAAGCATGGCGGGCGGTCTTAGAATAAGGTGGAGGAGAGAAGAACATAAGAACATAAGAAATAGGGGCAGGGGTAAGTCCTCGAGCCTGCTCCGCCATTGAATACGTTCATGACTGATCCGATCATGGACTCAGGTCGACTTCCCTGCCCACTCCCCATAACCCCTTATCCCCTTATCATTTAAGAAACTGTCTATCTCTGTCTTAAATTTATTCAATGACCCAGCTTCCACAGCTCTCTGAGGCAGCGGATTCCACAGATTTACAACCCTCAGAGAAGAAATTCCTCCTCATCTCAGTTTTAAATGGGCGGCCCATTATTCTAAGATTATGCCCCCTGGTTCTAGTCTCCCCAATCAGTGGAAACATCCTCTCTACATCCACCTTGTCAAGCCCCCTCATAATCTTATACGTTTCGATAAGATCACCTCTCATTCTTCTGAATTCCACTGAGAAGTGGCCCAACCTACTCAACCTTTCCTCATAAGTCAACCACTTCATCTCTGGAATCAACCAAGTGAACCTTCTCTGAACTGCCTCCAAAGCAAGTATATCCGTTCTTAAATATGGAAACTAAAACTGTACACAGTATTCTAGGTGTGGCCTCACCAATACCCTGTATAACTTTAGCAAGACTTCCCTGCTTTTATACTCCATCCCCTTTGCAATAAATTCCAAGATATCATTCGCCTTCCTGATCACCTGCTGTACCTGCATACTAACCTTTTGTGTTTCATGCACCAGGATCCCCAGGTCCTGCTGTACTGCACCACTTTGCAATTTTTCTCCATTTAAATAATAACTTGCTCTTTGATTTTTTTTCTGCCAAAGTGCATAACCTCACACTTTCCAACATTATATTCCATCTGCCAACTTTTTCCCCACTCACTTAGCCTGTCTATGTCCTTTTGCAGGTTTATTGTGTCCTCCTCACACATTGCTTTTCCTCCCATCTTTTTATCATCAACAAACTTGGCTACGTTATACTTGGTCCCTTCATCCAAGTCGTTAATATAGATTGTAAATAGTTCGGGTCTCAGCACTGATCCCTGCGGCACACCACTAGTTACTGGTTGCCAACCCGAGAATGCACCATTTATCCCGACTCTCTGTTTTCTGTTAGTTAGCCAATCCTCTATCCATGCTAAAATATTACCCCCAACCCCGTGAACTTTTATCTTGTGCAGTAATCTTTTATGTGGCACCTTGTCAAATGCCTTCTGGAAGTCCAAATACACCACATCCACTGGTTCCCCTTTATCTACCCTGTTCGTTACATCCTCAAAGAATTCCAGCAACTTTGTTAAACATGACTTCCCCTTAATAAATCCATGCTGACTCTGTCTGACTGAATTATGCTTTTCAAATGTCCGGCTACTGCTTCTTTAATAATGGACTCCAACATTTTCCCAACCACAGGTGTTAGGCTAACTGGTCTATAGTTTCCTGCTTTTTGTCTGCCTCCTTTTTTAAATAGGGGCGTTACATTTGCAGTTTTCCAATCTGCTGGGACCTTCCCAGAATCCAGAGAATTTTGGTAAATTACAACCAAGGCATTCACTATCCCTGCTGCTACTTCTCTTAAGACCCGAGGATGCAAGCCATCAAATCCAGGGGATTTATCTGCCTTTAGTCCCATTATCTTGCTAAGTACCACCTCCTTAGTGATTGTGATTGTGTTAAGTTCCTCACCCCCTATAGCCCCTTGACTGTCCTTTACCCTAAAGACTGATACAAAATATTTGTTCAGAGTTTCTGCCATCTCCATGTTCCCCATTACTAATTCCCTGGTCTCGTCTTCTAAGGGACCAACATTTACATTAGCCACTCTTTTCCTTTTTATATACCTGTAGAAACTCTTGCTATCTGTTTTTATATTTCGAGCTAGTTTATTTTCATAGTCTATCTTCCCTTTCTTAATCATTTTTTTAGTCATTCTTTGCTGGCTTTTAAAAGTTTTACAATCTTCTGTGAAAGGGCGCAGCCTTTCTTTGCTGCTGCTGCTGTTGTAGCTGTTGTTCTCAAATTAAAAGATTTTTGTAAATTATGTAAATTTACAAGTTTAAAAGTTAGTAATTGATCTTAAAGTTATTAAGTGATCATAACCGAAAACTTTAAAGTTTGTTACAAGAATAATTTTATTAAAGTTATGTTCAGTACAAAGAACTGTTAAACTTTTGAATAAAATATATTTTACATTAAAACTGAATCATTTACATTATTTGTTCCATTATTAAAACAACTTTTGGAATACAAGAAGAATCATTTACATTATTTGTTTGACTATTAACACAACTTTTGAAGTAAACAAGAATAATTTCCGTCATTTGTTCCATTAACACAACATTACGGAACAAGTTCAAACAGTAAATATGGTCCATGTGGATAGTTGTCGCTGAGCCTTCAGGCAGCAAAGCGTTCACAGATGAACTGCTGGCGCAAGGCTCGAGCAATCGTTAAATGGGCACGATGGCACGCCCTCCTCTGCCATCATGCTTCGGGTTCAGGTACTTGCAAGGCTTCCTTGTCTTCATCTGCATCTTCCTCATCATTACCATAGCCACTCTCACCTCAGGTGGGTCTTCCACTACCAGCTGCTGCTGCTTCATGATGGCTAAGTTATGCAGCATGCAGCACATAACAGTGAACTGACTGACAATCTCAGGCGAGTATAACAAGTAGCCTCCGGAATGGTCCAAGCATCGGAAATGCTGTTTCAAGATGCCAATGGTCCTCTCTATGATGCTGCACGTCGCAATGTGCGACATGTTGCAATCCGTCAGCTTCCGTCCGGGTTACGCGTCAGGGCGTCATGAGCCAGTTGGCGAGACCATACCTTTTATCTCCCAGTAGCCAGCTCTGCCCTTTTGGTTGCTGCTGAAACATAGCAGATTTAACACTCTCGTGTAGGATGAACACATCATGGGTGGTCCCAGGGTATCTTGCATCGACTGACATGATGCGATGCATGTCATCACGCATGAGCTGTACATTAATGGAGTGGAAGTCTTTTCTGTTCCTGTACATCTCAGACTCCTCCAAAAGTGCTCGCAAGGTGATGTGGGTAAAATCAATGCAGCCCTGTACCTTTGGGAAGCCAGCAATCCTGGAGAAGCCCACAGCCCTGTCACACATTGCCTGGTGGTCATGGGAACGTTATGTAGTCATTCCTCCGGGCTTATAGTGCAGCTGTCACCTGCCGAATGCAGACATGTGTTGAGAAATGGCACACACATCCCCAGTTATGGCTTGAAACGATCTGTATGCATAGAATGAAAGTGCAGCTGTAACCTTCACTTCAACTGATAAAACAGTCCTCTTGATGCTTCTAGGTTGCAGGTCTGCTTTCAACAAATCACAGATCTCAATTACAACTTATTTGCGGAAACGCAGCCTTCTGACACAGTCTGCATCACTCAGGTGCAGGTACGAATGCCTGTCTCGATATACCCGACGTGGGTAAGGTCTCCTGCCCAGCCTACGGGCTCTGATGTTCCTCATGCAATGCCGTCGAATCAATTGTCTCCTACATAGCACCATCATGCAAAAGGCTCGCACAAGGTATGGCATTGTCAGTATTGCCCCCATAGTTAAATTTTACCTTTGTAAGAAGCACAAAATGACAGGAAGGCAGGCAGGACAGGTTCTTTGTTCTCTTTTCCCAAGGTCTGTATAGATGGACCATGGACCACACCCAGGTCTTGTGACTTCTCCTCCCCACCCCCCCCTCCAACTCATTGCAGTCTTGTGACTTCTCTCTTTCTCTCTCCACCCCCCCCCCCCTCCCCCTCACCAAACTCATTGCAGTCTTCAGAAGCCTTCCGATCGGCACCTTGCTCCCCGGGCTCAGTGCAGAAGGCTACCAATCGGTCAGCACCTCCCTCTCTCCCTGCACTCCGCCCCCACGGGCTTTGTGTCTGGGCATGGGGCCGATTCTGCCGGCCAAAGCTACTACCCTCCAGCCCTGCTTGAAGACGTTCGGAGGTGGCTTTGTAAGTAAGAAAAAAAAACTTCTGAAATCCAAAAAACTTCCATTTATTATGTTGATAGGTAAAAAAAGTTGAACTTTTTAATTGATTTTTAGAGTGTTCTTGATTCCCTCCTAAATCTTCGATTAAAAACAGTGGCATCGTTCAGCAGTGATTTTTCAATGTGCGCTGCTTTCTGCTAACTCACCAGAAGGTTTTTAGGGAGTGGCCAGATACGCCGACCTAGGAAGAAATGTTTTTGGCCAAACTGCAAAAAATTATGAAAACTGGCGCAGACATGAAGGAAAGCCCCCTATTACGTCAAAAAAAAAACTCACCTAGAAAAATCGTAACTAACTCAGTTAAGCAGCGTAGATCGCAGGGGGAAACTTTGAAAAAAATAAATACGCCAGAAAAAATGGCGCATGCCAAAAAAACGGAGCAAATGAGCCGGGAAAATTGAGCCCAATGTCTATCCTTGTGTGGATAGCTCAAGTAATGAGTGAATGTTTTATGATACACTTCTGGTGCACTGGAGCTCCCAAGTATCACACATAATTTGTACGAACTTCCAAAGTATGAATTGAAATTAATCGGATACATTTGTGCATCTAATTCTAAAACACTTTCCTCCAGCAAACCGTGACAACATTCCTTCCAGTGCAGGTAATTGTTGTGTTTGTTCAGAGTATGTAAATCAAGCTGCACAAGGTATGTTTCAATTTAGTTTGAGCAGTTCATTAAGAAGCAAACCTATTTAGTGAGCTCATTAACTTTCAGAATCACGCCGTGAAATCATGCTGTTCAATTCTGTTTTGGCTTTATCCTTCAGGGCAAATGGTAGCATGGGAATGGTAGCATAATGGTTATGTTGCTGGACTGGTAATCAAGAGATATAAGTTCAAATCCCACCACGGCAGCTGGGGAATTTAAATTCAGTTCATTAAATAAATCTGCAATTAAAAAAGTTAGCATCAGTAATGGTGACCGTGAAACTATCGGATAATCATAAAAATCCCTCTTGTTCACAAATGTCCTCTATGGAAGGAAATCTGCTGTCCTTACTGGGTCTGGCCTGTATGTGACTCCAGACTCACAGCAATGTGGTTGACTCTTAACTGCCCTCTGAAATGGCCCAGCAAGACACTCAGTTGTAAAATACCGCTACGAAAAACACTAAGAATAAAACTGGACGGACCACCCACCATCGAGCTCCCTCCCTAACACCACTGTTGGGAGTACCTTCACCACATGGACTTCAGCGGTTCAAGAAGGTGGCTCATCACCACCTTCTCAAGGTCAATTGGGGATGGGCAATAAATGCTGGGCTTGCCAGCATGCCCAGAGCCCATGAACAAATGAGGTTCAAACACTGACTATGCAGTGTAGAACAACTTAATGCTATATTCTTGAGGCAAACAACCAAGAGCTTGAACCAAATCACTACACTCATTGAGCAATAAACTTGAGGTCTTCGCTCCATGGTAGAGACTTCATAAAGCATCTGCAGCCAACAGCACTTTCATCAAATGCATTCGTTCATTTCCTTTTGTAATGTATGCACCTAAAAGTATGCTCACAGGTTTGTAGAGCTGTTGAGCATGGGAATGGTAGCATAGTGGTTATGTTGCTGGACTGGTAAACCAGAAGCTTGGACTAATGATCCAGAGATGCAAGTTCAAATCCCATCATGGCGTGAGGTTTCCGTAGTGTAGCAGTTATCATGTTTGCCTCCCTCTCGTTAGAGCCTGGGCGGAAACTTTATTTAGCACCCAGGCTGTGACTTTCCATCTTCAGACCCTGTAGAGATATCTGTACGTCGAGCACCCTCCTAGATGGTGTGCGCTGGCGGCGTATTTCTTCCGCCAGCAGTACTGCCTCAATTATGACATGCAGCTCCTGTTTGTGAGCCTGGGGGGCGTCAGGACCGCAGTCCAGGGAGTGCCTGTCTTTTACCAGGAACTCATCAGGGTCTGGAACAGAGTCGCAACCAAGCGCAGCTCTCCACCGTCTGGAGTGGCGGCTGTCCTTCCAGAGCCGCTGCTCAGGAATCCGTACCTCCACGACCGCGATTTTAGGTGGCAGGCAGACGAGAGGACTGTGGCTAGTGAGGTGACCAGGGTCAGGGACCTGCTCGATGGTGGAGGAGCGGGCTGGATGGCGCCAGACGAGCTGGGATGGCGCCTAAACTGGGCCGATGTCCGGCACGCGGCCAATGCCAGCGAGTCACTAAAAACAGCGCTGGGCCCTGACTCCGTTAGGTGTGTCGAGGAGGCTCAAGCATGTGGGGAGATCCCGTCCGAACTGACCCCCGTCCAGACGGAATTCCTCATCGGCGCCAAGCCATGAAACCTCCCTTGGGAGCCAGCGGCTCACAACTTGAGCCTCCTCGGGGAAATCCCCTTCATGCCTTTCAGCACTGCACGGAGGGGTTTCCTGTACGGGCTGCTCCTGCACACTCTCAACTTTGCCATTCTCGTCTGCCGTCCGGACACGCCATGGCGCACCATCTTGCCGTCCGGAGGAGGTGGGGGTCCCCGATGGAGTGCATCTACGCGGGAGTCCTCCCACTATTTATTGGGGACTTGGCCTGGAGGGTGGTGCATGGAGCAGTCCTGAGCAATAAATTTTTAAGTCGATTCATGGGCTCCCAGGCCGCCTGAAATTTCTGCGGTCTGGAGGAGTCTGTGTTCCACGTTTTTATGGAATGTGCGAGGTTGCAGCACCTATTCCATTATTTGAAGGTGCTGCTCCTTAATTTCTGGTTGCACTTCAGTCCCACACTCCTGATCTTTGGGCACCCTGTGCGGAAGGGAGCGGGTAGGTCTGCGGGCCTCCTCGTAGGACTGCTCCTGGGCACGGCCAAGGGGGCCATCAGCCTGTCCAGGCAGCGGGCGGTCGAGGGGGTCATTCAGCCCGACTGCCTGCCTCTCTTCCGTGCTTACATCTGAGCCAGGGTGTCCCTGGAGATGGAGCATGCGATGTCCACCGGTACGCTTGCGGCCTTCCGCGAGAGATGAGCGCTGGAGGGACTGGAATTCTCTACTGCAGACAGTTGTTGATGCCAGTTCGTTAGATATATTCAGGAGGGAGTTAGATATGGCCCTTACGGCTAAAGGGATCAAGGGGTATGGAGAGAAAGCAGGAAAGGAGTACTGAGGTGAATGATCAGCCATGATCTTATTGAATGGTGGTGCAGGCTCGAAGGGCTGAATGGTCTACTCCTGCACCTATTTTCTATGTTTCTATGTTTCTATCACCCCCGGCAACCAAATTTTAATTTGATTAGCAGTGTTTAAAGTGTAATTTGTTTTATTGCCAGCTTTTAATGCCCCCGCCCCCTTTTAGCCAGGGGGCACTTCGAAAATTTGTGTTTTTTAGTGCCCTAAAAAAAAAGGGCACTTGAAAAGCGTTTGGAGTGTCCCCCCCCACCTCCGCTTTAATTAGGGGACAGTTGATTTAATGTTTATTTTGTTTTCTACAAAAATAGTTGTAGAGCTGTTGAGCATGGGAATGGTAACACAGTGGTTATGTTGCTGGACTGGTAATCCAGAAGCTTGGACTAATGATCCAGAGATGCAAATTCAAATCCCACCATGGCGTGAGGTTTCCGTAGTATAGCGGTTATCATGTTTGCCTCTCTCTCGAAAGGTCCCCGGTTAAAGCCTGGGTGGAAACATCAGTTAACACCCAGGCTGCGACTTTTCATCTTCAGACCCTGCAGAGATACCTGTACGTCGAGCCCCCTCCCAGATGGTGTGCGCTGGCGACATATTTTTTCCGCCAGCAGTACTGCATCACTGCCTCAATTATGACACGCAGCTCCTGTTTGTAAGCCTGGGGGGCGTCAGGACCTCTATGCGGGGGCTGCCTGTCTTTTACCAGGAAGTCATCAGGCTCTGGAACAGAGTCGCCACCAAATGCAGTTCTTCCCCCGTCTGGAATGGCGGCTGCCTTTCCGGAGCTGCTCCTGGGCACGACCAAGGGGGCCATCAGCCGGTCCAGGCAGCGGGCGGTCGAGGGGGTCGTTCAGCCCGACTGCCTGCCTCTCTTCCGTGCTTACATCTGAGCCAGGGTGTCCCTGGAGATGGAGCACGCGGTGTCCACCGGTACGCTTGCGGCCTTCCGCGAGAGGTGAGCGCAGGAGGGACTGGAGTGCATCATCACCCCCGGCAACCAAATTTTGATTTGAATTGAGTTGATGTCCAAAATGTAATTTGTTTATTGTGTCGGTTTTTGTGCCCCCCCCACCCTTTTTAGCCAGGGGGCACTTGTATAATTTGTGTGTTGGTGGCCTCAAAAAACATGGGGGCACTTGTTTGAAAGTTTCTGTTTTAGTGCCCCCCGCCCCTTTAATCAGGGGGCATTTGAGTTAACAATTTATGTTTTACAGATTACAACAAAATAGGTGTAGAGCTGTTGAGCATGGGAATGGTAGCATCGTGGTTATGTTGCTGGACTGGTAATCCAGAAGCTTGGACTAATGATCCAGAAATGCAAGTTCAAATCCCACCATGACGCCGAGGTTTCTGAAGTGTAGCGGTTATCATGTTTGCCTCCCTTTCAAAAGGTCCCCGGTTAGAGCCTGGGCAGAAACATCATTCAGACCCTGCAGAGATACCTGTACATCGAGCACCCTCCCAGATGGTGTGCGCTGGCGGCGTATTTCTTCCACCAGCAGTACTGCCTCAATTACAGGAAGGGGGTACTGAAGTTTCATGTTCAGCCATGAACTCATTGAATGGCGGTGCAGGCTAGAAGGGCTGAATGGCCTGCTCCTGCACCTATTTTCTATGTTTCTTCTACAACATGCAGCTCCTGTTTGTGAGCCTGTAGTGGAATATAACTTCCCGATTTTCATTATTCTGCATATTGGATTAAGCATAGATTTATGTAATGCTGAACACTCCCTTCAAATAGGGAAATACTATTATCAGAACTTTTAATGATTTTTTTTTAACAATTAAATTAAAAGGTGAAGCATTAAATAATTCAGCAAATAATATTTCTACAATATCAATGATTATTTTAATTTTTTTGAGAATGTTCCAGCTATTAATATTCTCTGGATTCACAAATTATACCTCTCTTCAACCTCCAGTTCCCTTTTATTGTTTCAGTGTCAAATGATAATGAATCACAATGTAACTCACATGCAGAATCCTGCTTCTGGGTAAATCTTAGAACTCAGAACATAGGATTCTTATAGCCTCTATCTTTGAAGATGTTTGGGCCTTCTTGCCTTCCATTGTGAAAATATTACAAAAAATCATAAATCATTAAGCTGAGGGAAAGCATTGGTCCATCTGCCTTGTCAATCCATAGAACCCAACATCCAGGACTAAAATATGAGGTAGCGAATAGGGGAAGATCTGCAGGATGGGCCCTAACCTTACAGTGGGCCCCTCATGGGGAGAGTAAACTGTTGGTAATGAGTAAGTCTGGTATGCAGCATTGAACATGGATGTTGTAAGGACTGGAAGCATCGAGCCCCCAAGAATTTATTGGACATTGTCTGGACATTGCGCTTAATATTTTTCTCACCACAGAAAGAAAGCTGGAAGCTGTTTGTGGGAGGCGCCCAGGTGCGGCTCCATGTTGGACTTAGAATGATGGGCAGGGAGTCTGGAATGACAATGGCCAACATAAGGCAGGAGGTGGGCTAATGGAGTCCATTGTTAGGCAAGGTGACCTTGTCAATTAGTGATTACCTGGTTGAGTTACCAGAACAATAGAGAGCCATTAAGCCCAGACTGCCTGGAAGCGAAAACCCATCACTGGACTCAAACACAGGAAGCCTCGAAAACAAGGAACTTTATTGGGTAAAAGCAGAAGACACACCCACAGGAAGCCTTGAAACAAACTTTATTCAGCCTGAAAAGGCAAATGAACTTGGGATATAAAAGCATGCCACGTGGACACAGCTCTCTCTCTCGTGCCTCGCTGCTTCGCCCCTACAAGAATCGAACCCTCTGTATTGTGACGGAGAGAAGAAACCAGAAGAGACACCTTTTCATCGGAAGAAGCAGCGACTAAGCCAGTGAAATCAGTGAGCATTCCTGCACACACATCTTTTAAGATCACAGCCACGGTGTGAGGGAGTATTGTGCGTTCTCCCAACCAAATTCTTAGGAGTTTACAGGGGAGGTGTTTTAGACGTTGGGGTACTTCCCGTTAGGGGCCTGTTAGACAGGCAACACTGTGTATTGTACTGCTTTTGTTTGTTTTATACACCAGGGTGTGTGTGGTTTTACTGGGTGCAGGTGTGTGTTTTAGCTTTAATAAAGCATTGCTGGTTGAGACCGAGGTATTTGTCCATGACTCATTCATCTGTTTGTAATCACTCCCAGGTCTAGAACTAGTGTAACATGGGAGTGTGTCGAAAAAACCTAAGGGAAACCACTTACAATGTCTAGAGCATGAAGGTGGCTAATAAGCTGGTCTTTGTGTGTCTTACATCATTATGAAGGTAGATGTCCATAGTATACCTGATGAGAAAACTCTGAGACTTAGGATGACAACTCCTACAAGGCATTACATGCAACGTGTTATCAGGTATATGGACATGTGCTCATGTATCTATACCTATCATGATTGGGTTGCGGAGAGGTAATCAGCTACTGCTGAAGGTCCACACCTCCAACCAGAAGAACCACCATTCTATAGGGTATTTGGATAGCTTGATCAATCCTGCACTCCCAGAAGGGTGCCCCACTTGAAGGGAGCATGGATCAGAGAATCTGGCCAAAAAGGTTGTAGCCTTATCTTTGGCCCATGCATCCTTTGAGTGCAGTAATCTGCTGTGAGCATAGGATTGGTGAATTCACCCTAGGATGTGTGTCCATGCTGTGATCTAGAAGATGGTGACAATGAATTCATATGTTTAATGAGTTGCACTACTCACGCTGCCGCTATGAGGAAATGTTGTGCTTGCTGTCCACCTAGCGAGAGCTCAAACCCATGTTTGTTAGCTCTCCCGATGTTACCAGCCTCATAGATGACGATTTAGTTCATTCCAAGTGACAGTAAATGCATGAGTGCATTGGACATGGTAAAGGCAATGGGCCCTGACAGAATCCAGGCTGCAGTGCTGAAGACCAACACACCTAAATTATCCATCCTACCTGCCAAGTGCAGCAATGACACTGGCACCTACCCAAAAATGAGAAAAATTGCCCAGGTGTGTCCTATCCACAAAAAGACAGAACAAATCTAACCTGGCCAATTCCTGCCCCAACCTCCTAACAGTCAATATTAATGTGATGGAAGGAGTATCGACTGTCTCATTAAATGACATCTGCTCATCAGTAATATGCTCACTGACGTTCAGTTTAATTTCTGCCAGACCACTTGGCTCCAGCCCATATTACAACCTTGATCCAAACTTGATCCAAGTGATAAATGCCAGTGGGGAGGTGAGGTAACATTCGACCAAGCATGGCATCAATGAGCCTTTGAAAAATTGAGGTCAGTGGGAGTCAAGGGAAAACTATTCAGTGACTAGAGTCATACTTGACACAAGGGGAAATGGTTGTGGTGGTTGGAGGCCAATCATTGCAGCCCCAGGACATCGCTCCAGGAGTTTCTCAGGGCAGCGTCCTTGGTCCTTTTCTTTTTCCACATTCTATTGGAGGCAAGGCTCAGTGTAATGGTTAAATTGGATGGAAACTTTCTATTGATTCATTCACTTGTTTGCTCACATCTACGTTTTCATGAAAGTTAACCAGCGAAAAACATAACCCTTGATTTCTTTGTCTTAGTAATTGGACCAATTCTCACTGATTGTGCTATTGACCCTTCCCCTCAGCTTTTCAGTTGTAACTTGGAGCTCTCAGTCCTTCTACAAGGATCTATGACGGTTTATGATGTTAAATCCACTTCTCTGACTTCTCTTTCTCCAACCTGGTCTTATGCTATAGACTCCCTTGTCTTTGACTAAGCAATCACATAATTTTCCAACACACATGATATAGACAACTGTTTATCCTGTCCTTCTTACACGTGCGGAATGACTGATATAATGATTTTATCCCAATATGTAAGATGATGCTTTTAGTTTAATAGACAGACTAGCACCGATAAATAAAATAAACAAAAGAATCGAAGCTACTGCTGACTCTCCATCAGGACCATTGATCTGGACAGATGCCAGCTCAAGGACGAGCAGCTGTTCATTTCTAAGGTAATGCATTGCACAGATGTAACAGGCTGCCCATCATAAATGTTATTGGACCTGATCCCAGCCATCACAACTGGCCAAATTATTTGTCAAAAACTTTTTATTTTACATTTAAAAAGTCGTCATTTAAAAACATATATTATTATTCTACAAAGCGACAAGTGGGAGGGTTCTTAACAAATACTTTGCATCTGTTTTCACAAAGGAAAGGGGCAATGCAGATAGGAGGAGTGTGATATTCTGGATGAAATAAATATAATGAGAGAGGAAGTATTAAGGGGTTTAGCAGCTTTCAAAGTAGATAATCCCTGGGCCCAGATGAAATGCATCTCAGGCTGTTGAGCGAAGTAAAAGAGGAAATAGCAGAGGCCTTGACCATCATTTTCCAGTCCTCTTTGGATCTGGGCATGGTGCCGGAGGATTGGAGGACTGCTAATGTAGTACTCTTGTTTAAGAAGGGAGAAAGGGACAGGCCGAGTAATTACAGGCCTGTCAGCCTAACCTCAGTGGTGGGAAAATTATTGGAAAAAATCCTGAAAGACAGGATAAATCTGCATTTGGAAAGGCTAGGATCAATTAGGGACAGTCAGCACAGATTTGTTAAGGGACTAACCTGACTGAATTTTTTGAGGAGGTAACCAAGAGGGTCGATGAGGGTAGTGCATACAATGTAGTATATATGGACATTAGCAAAGCTTTTGATAAGGTACCACATGGTAGACTGGTCATGAAGGTTAAAGCCCATGGGATACAGGGCAAAGTGTCAAGTTGGATCCAAAATTGGCTTGGAGGAAGGACGCAAAGGGTAATGATTGATGGATGTTTTTGTGACTGAAAGGATGTTTCCAGTAGGGTTTCGCAGGGCTCAGTACTGGGACCCTTGCTTTTTGTGGTATATATCAACGATTTAGATTTGAATATAGGGAGTATGATTAAGAAGTTTGCAGACAACACTAAAATTGGCTGTGTGGTTGATAATGAAGAGGAAAGTCATGGGCTGCAGGAGGATATCAATCTACTGGTACAGGTGGGCAGAGCAGTGGCAAATGGAATTTAATTCAGAGAAGTGTGAGGTGATGCACTTTGGGAGGGCTAATAAGGAAAGGGTATACACCTTAAGCGGTAGGCCACTTAATAATGTAGATGAACAAAGGGAGTGTTTTTCCACAGATCCCTGAAATTAGCAGGCCAGGTGGAAAAGGTGGTTAAGAAGGCATACGGAATGCTTGCCTTTATTGGCCGAGGCATAGAATATAAGAGCAGAGAGGTTATGCTTAAATTGTATAATACTTTGGTTAGACCACAGCTGGAGTATTGCGTGCGGTTCTGGTCGCCGTATTATAGGAAGGACGTGATTGCATTAGAGAGGGTGTGGAGGAGATTTACTAGGATGCTGCCTGGAATGATGAGGACAAATTGGATAGGCTGGATTTGTTCTCATTGGAACAGAGGAGGTTGAGAGGAGACCTCATTGAGGTGTACAAAATATTGAGGGGCCTGGACATAGTGGATAGTAAGGGTCTATTTCCATTGCCACTGGACCAAGACCTAGCTCTGTTAAGCCTGTATGGTGGCAGGTGTGCAACGGCCACCATACATTAAAAAAAAGTCAATGCACAGGCATCTTCCACCCTTCACGATGTAGTTTGGGATCTGGAATATTAGGTCCTTCATTGAAACACCTGTGAACTCATCCCTTTTTGGCTTGGAAGCAAGTCATCCTCGCCTCGAGGGACTGCCTATGATGATGATTTCCATTGGTGGGGGGGGTCTATTATGAGGGGGCATAGTTTTAAGGTGGTTGGTGGAAAGTTTAGAGGGGATTTGAGGGGGGGGGGCTTCTTTACGCAGAGGGTTGTGGAGATCTGGAACTCGTTGCCTGGAAGAGTGGTGGCTGCAGAAACCCTCACCATTTTTAAGAGATGGTTGGATGGGCACTTAAAGTGCAGTAACTGCAGGGTTACGGACCTAGAGCTGGTAATTGGGATTAAACTGGATGAACTTTTGTTGGATGGAGCAGATATAATGGTAAGTACTGCAGGGAATAGAATATGGCCAGGGTGATCTCCTGGACTAGTTTCAATTGCCTGGATGGGTCAGAGAAGAATTTTCCCAGATTTTTTCTCCCTAAATTGGCCTGGGTTTTTATCTGGTTTTTGCCTCTCCCAAGAGATCACATGGCTCCGGTTGGGGTGGAGTGTAGAATGTTTTAGTATAAGAGGTGTCACAGTTGTGGTGAGGCGGATTGGTTGGGCTGGGTGCTCTTTGCCTTTCCGTCATTGTTCATAGGTTTATATGTAACATTTAGGGCTGCTGACCAAGGGCTGTGTGGCTCTTTGTCGGCCGGTGCGGACACGATAGGCCGGAATGGCCTCCTTCTGCACTGTAAATTTCTATGTTTCTATATTTCTAAATCTTTGTACAGATACCCAGGGTTAGATTTCCCTCTAAATTGCCATCCATTTTGAGACAAATTTGGGGTACTAAATGAAGTAAAATAAAGTTACCACCTCAAATCTGCTGCTAAAAAACTGCACCTGAATATCCTCCTTAGAAAGTCACCTTTAAGTTCTCCAATCTACCTCATATACAAGGGATCAGGGGGACGTGGCTAACGTCCATGACCCCTTTCGCCCAACTTCCATCACAAACTCACCTCGAATAATTACTGACACATTTTAAATGATGGTAGGAGCTTCAGGAAGGTATTCCTGAGGTGGATACTACATTGAGGAGGCCATTTTGTGTTCTGCCACTGAAGTTAGGTGTTACTTTGTCTGTACGTCAATCTGGTTCATGCATTGGAAAGTCAGTCAGGACTCTTGATGCTAGCTTTACACAGCTGTGCTCAAAGTTATGCTTTGCATTGGAAACTTTGGATTTCCCAATGGGAATCCCTCTATTTTTCTGCAATGGACGTGGAGGCATCACTGAAAGTTTTTCTTGCCCATTTTCTCATAGCCACTTACCCAGGTCTACAGTTTGCTTCCAGTCAATGCCTCACAAGGCTGCGCTTCCTCCACAGAGATTATGTCAACTTCTGACTGAAGACCTGCAGCCCACGTCCAACAGGAGAGCAGCACTCCCTATACCAGCTAAGGCCACCATTTTCTTGAATTTGTTTGCAATTTTGAATTTGCGATTTTGAATTTGTATCCTTCCAGGCTGTCATATTAATCAGGAAGCTGCTTCAAGAAGGGCACTGATGCTCTATTCAGGAGAGCTGCATAATGTATGCCTGTCCCAATGGAAGAAGAGCTATTTGGTTCTACATTCTGGCAGGGTTCCCGCAGGTGCAAGGATCAATTGATGGAACTAACTTGCCACTCAAAGTCCCATAGTCAACCGCATCCTCCACCCCCAACCCACTGACTTTGGGCCTGAAATTGCCCCTTTTCTTAAGGCCTGTTACCATTTCGACGGTTAGGTGCCCATATTGTGCCTGAAAAATGGGTGCGACACCATCAAGTTTCTAGGCCCCAAGAAATTCACCACTACCTTAAATGTATACGTGGATTGTCTTATTTGATTGCAAGATACTGTTGCTCAGCATAAAAACAGGTAAAATAAGGAGAAATAGAACAACTTTGAAAAAAACCTGATCGAGTGCTTCATGAGTTAAAGGAATAGAAAATCAAAAAAAATCTGATCCACTGCATGTAACCGAAATCCTAATTTAGTTTATCTATCTGAATAATTTAGCTCCATTTTTAATAAAAGCTTTTTCATTAGGTCATTGCTGCAATTATCTTATTACTCCTCTTTCACTTATTGGATGCAGTAAGTAGCTCCCATTTCATGACAGCGTTTGCATCTAACCGGATATTGGTTTACTTCACTATCATTTCCATTAGTCTGAAAAAGTACTGTGGTATTTTTCAGTAAATGGTGGAATTAGATTTATTTCCTGAGAAATAAGACCAGACCTTGGCAGAAATACAAAACCAGCTCTGTTACCGTGGTGAAAGGATATCTCCAGGATATGTAACAGAAGTTTGCTGATATTCCTTCTGTGGTTTTAGGCTGTGGACCAGACTAACCTTCAAGAATTTTCTGTTTATAGTATCTGCCACAGCAGCCAGACGCACAGTGGCAGCACACAGGCATGGGAAAGCTACATAAGTAGATCAGGAGTCTTTCATTTATTAACAGATCAGCTATTGGAGTTCATCTCTGTGATTGCCACCATGGTGAACTGTTACTTTTAAATAGGCTATCTTGAGAAGGTGTGTTGAGTGCACACCAACACTTTGTCATATCGAGAAAGGGGAAATGGGAGTGGGATTTAACCTATGCCACTTAGAGGGAAGTGATGTTGAGAGGATACCTAATAATTCAAATGCCTCAAGCAAGCTTAAACATTAAGTGAAACTTTTCTTTAACCACAGTGAACACATACAAATGACTGGTAGAGACAATAGTTCATTAGGGGTCGGTTGATACCTTTCAATGGGAGCTAGATTGATATCTGTTGAGAAGAAGAATGAAAGGTTATCGAGATATTAGTAAAACTATGGCCCTGATCTTACCTCCAAGGCACGTTCAGTGTGCAGGGTGAAGTTAGGAATGGGAAACCTGGAAGTATGGGTTTCCCGAACGTTAGAAACTGCAGGACAACGTTTTTAATTTTTTACTGTAGGCTTCCCGCTCACTGACTGACTTACTGGCTAGCTGCCTGTCGGGAGGGAAAGCCTGCAACATAAGGCCGCAGCCGAGCTGAGAGCAGGTAGGTCAAGTGGCGGGGTGAGAGAGATTGCGCCGGTGGTGGGGCATGGGGGGCGGGTGTCGTCAAGATGGGTGTGCGATCGCGGGGGGGTGCGGGGGGAGCAGATGGTGAGGGTGGATCTGATCACGGGAGGGGGCGCAGACAGATTGTGAGGCGTGGGTAAACAGGTAAGCTTGTTGGGCCTGGGGAAAACACTCCTGCTCCTCCTGGCTCACAAGCAGTGCATTAAAGTCACTTACCTCATGGATTCAGCCCTTCTCACCTCCTTTTATCAGTTGAGTTTCCTGATGCCTGGGAAAACTGGCTAACTGTGGTTAAAAATAGAATCACTCTTACAATGAAGGCCCTCAGCCTCCTTAAAAAATTTCAGCCACTGACAAGCCCGTCGTCCCGCTTTCGTTAAAACTCGAGGCGGGTTGGCTTCCTGTTTCAGATTTTAAGCTTCATAACCTCGCACCTGAACCAAACCCATCCATTTTGGGGGGTTTAAATTATCCACAATGGGCTAGATTTTCAGTTTTCGGCGAAAATGGTAGTTTTACTCCAAAGTCACCATTTTCGTTGCGCTACCATTTTTAAGCTGAACTTTCGGCCTTTATGTCGATAAAGTCAGCATTGCATGAGGATTCGTGGCGCAAAGCGCGAATTTCGGCAACTTTAGTCCAGGGCCAGTAGCGCTGCGAGAGAGTCCTTGGGAGGGGGGAGGAACACACGAAAAAAAAATCGCAAAACACATTCAAAAAACATTCACAAAACATTCATCAAACCCTTACCTGCTAAATCACTGAAAAATAATTTAAAAATAAAAAGTTTAACTCACCTTTTTGCAGGTCTTCACACTTACCGCTGCTGGCAGTGCTGCACCGACAGGTTTGACCTGTCGGTATTCTGGGCGTGGCGTGCGGGTCAGGAGAGCGCTGAAAGTGCGACGGTAACGCAATCCACGGCGATGCGTATGAAAGCACCGCCGCAAAAAGATGCCCGAAGGTCCCGGCAACGCGGAGGGTCAATTCGCGGCGAAAACCTGCTGTCAAAGTCGGCCCGGCCGAACCTGTGGGCACTATCTTGTCGGTCGATCGGGAAGTCGGCCGGCAAAAATTATGGCATGGTGGCCGCAGCAGGGGCCCTCCCCTTGAAGGGCCACCGTGCTGCCGGACCGCACTCACTCCGGATAAGGTGCAACGACACAGAAAGATGTCGGGGGCACCGATCTCTCGGTCTAAACCTCGGCCGGTGGATTTTTAAGGTGAGGGAGAACGGCGGTATGCATTCTGATAACGCGCGTGCGACGGTCATCAGCATTGGGCGGTATCGGGTCCAGGCCGAAAAATCACCAACTTAAATTTTGGTCAGGTCGGCCAGTTGACCTCAAAGCAGCGGCCACGGGATTCCGATGCATGGTCGCCGCAAACAGGAAATAACGGATCTTTCTGAGAACCTGAAATTTGGCCCCAGTGAATTAAATATTTTTGAATTCGTTCGAGCAAAAATAAATAGTATTTCCTTACCCACTGCAGGTAGATAAATAAATGTATTTGTTCCCATCACATACCACAGTTGCCTAAATAAAGCAATCTCTGTCTGTCTCACAGAAAGCAGTTCTTTACTTAATATATAAAATGGGCACACTGTCTCATTTGTTTAGGCTGTGGGCCAAGAAATATAAAACATAAAGGATTAAACTAATTTGCATCTTTCCTTCTTTACCAAATATCTCTGCGACAGCACGTTATTAAGTGTTGTACTTAAATAAACAAATTTAAATTCAGGCATTTTATTCTGACTGCAAAATTGAATAATGATAACGCTCTTCCAGAATTTGTCACTTTATCTTTGTTTTTATTGTTTTAACTTCTCGCTTAAACACGGAATGGAGATGCAGCTGTTATATCCATCTAGAATATATTAGAAGACATAAATAAGAATGAAACAGCAACATTTTAAAGTTGTGAAGTTTGATGCATTGCGTATGCAATACCCATTGTGTGTGGGTTGGGGGGGGGACGGGGTGATTTACGTCTTGCTACTGCCCCGTTTGTGATTTAAAATGAAGAGGTCGTGGGGTCGAAATCAAGAGGTGGGTGGTCGTGCAAAATAACACTGCGTTGCCATCCATCCGGCCCAATAGTTGGGCAAACCTCCAATCTTGCAGCCGGAGCTCCCGTGGAAAGCAGATGGGAGGCTCACTCATGCCTGAAAATTGGGGTGAAGTAAGGCAGTTAAGACCCTCCCGACATCCTTTTTATCTCTGCACCCCCACCAGTTCCTGCTCTCACCCACCAACCATTGGTGGCACTAGTTGGGAGGCGGCCATTTCCAGCCACAATCAAAGGCATCCTACGCTCCAGTCAGGGAAAGCTGCATGGAGCTTTGGGAGATACATTTATGGCAGCTGCTTGTGAGTTTTGTACCTTAAAGGCTTTGAAATGTTATATGTATATGTTGCTGTAGGTCGCGAATACATTTTGTCTGCTGCTCCTAGGCCCTGCTTCCTGTTATTCCTGACACTCATACACCTCCCCTTTAAGGTGTGCTGCAGAGCCTTCACATTCGGCCGTCCTGCCATATTCCCTGCCTCCAGATTGGCAGATTGGGGAGGAGAGTGTTTCGCCCGATCTGGCACTGGCCAGGAGTCCTATTCAGGGCTTGAAGCTCGTTGGCGGCCTGGTAACGGGCCATGGCTTCAAAATGGATCGGGCCTCCCGCAGGCCTTCCATTCACCTGGAGTTAAAATCTGCTCCCAACAAGTCTGGGCATATTCCGTGAATGGCCAGTGATAACTGAGAGTGACAGATGTGGGAAGCCCCTTGAATTCAAGGCCCAGGCTTCTCATAAAGACTCAGGTCTCCAATGGTAAACATTGTTAGTGGCATTTCGAACACAAAAATGTACAGGTTTATTTTACCATTTTCTTGTACATTTGTAATTTTTTATGAGGCTGAAATGTCATGTATCTTACATTATTATATATAACTGTATCCCAACATGCTATACATGACTGTAATAAGATATGACCTGTAACCACCAGCATACCTTACCACCAGGGGTGCACTTGCAAGAGACAGGTATATAAGGACAGGTCTCAGGCAAGTGCAGCATTCCAGAGCTGTGAAATAAAGGTGCAGGTCCAGAGTGACCTTGACTTCACTACATGCCTCGTGTGAATCTGTACTGAGGGGACAGGACTTTACATGAATCACCTCAGCTGTTCTTGCAGATTCTGACTATAGCTCTGGTGAGAGTACAAAGACTGATTCCCGGGTTGGCGGAACTGACCTATCAAGAAAGACTGGATCAACTGGGCTTGTATTCACTGGAGTTCAGAAGAATGAGAGAGGACCTCATAGAAACGTTTAAAATTCTGACGGGGTTAGACAGGTTAGATGCAGGAAGAATGTTCCCAATGTTGGGGAAGTCCAGAACCAGGGGACACAGTCTAAGGATAAGGGGGAAGCCATTTAGGACTGAGATGAGGAGGAATTTCTTCACCCAGAGAGTGGTGAACCTGTGGAATTCTCTACCACAGAAAGTTGTTGAGGCCAATTCACTAAATATATTCAAAAAGGAGTTAGATGAAGTCCTTACTACTAGGGGAATCAAGGGGTATGGTGAGAAAGCAGGAATGGGGTACTGAAGTTGCATGTTCAGCCATGAACTCATTGAATGGCAGTGCAGGCTAGAAGGGCCGAATGGCCTACTCCTGCACCTATTTTCTATGTTTCTATGCTTGGGAAAAAGGTTAGGTCATGACCTCATGTGGAAACTTATACCTGGTCTTGTACGAGGCGAACTCTCTGTCCAGCCCCAAAAGTCATGTCTAAGGGGCCAGGACTGGGATGGGGAATCCAGGATTGGTGGGTTCTGTGGAAGCTTCCGGCAGCATGGGCAGGAAAGTACATGCAATGCCCCTGCATGCTGCTGTTACCTACGAGCCATATTCAATGAGCCCCATCCAATGACCCTACAAGCTCCACCTGGGTCAGCCCAGAAGATAATGATGGGGCAATCCTAGCATAACTGCTGGGGTTGCAGTCTGCAAATGTTTGCCCCTTATGTCTTTATTCTGTCACAGATCTTATTTCCAGGAGTAAACCCTGATATTAGTGGAGAATGCAAAATGGGGCCTAAAAGGAAAAGATATGTTGAGAATTGGTTCTCCTTATTTTATTGGCAGGTTTTACTGACTACTAGTTCTGGATTGGTTGTTTTAATACATCGCTGGAGAAATACCACCAACGATGTCTCCGCAAGATCCTGCAAATGGAGTGGGAGCAAGTCTTCCTCGATTTCGAGGGACTGTTTATGATGATGAGTAGCTATTTATCACTTTCCCCATGTTTGCTTACAGTCTGGTCCACTGTTGCAATGCAGGCTCTCTCTCTGCTTCTCTCTACTCACGGTCAAAGGAACTTTCCAAAAGCAGATCTTCTCCTCCTATTATAGCAACTTACACCCTTATGCCTATTAATGGGACTAATAAGTGCCATTTTACCGAATTGTTTTGCATTGGAAACTGCACAGGAAGTTGTCCACCATGCACTGCAGGGCTCTTTGATAAGTGCAAAACACCATGCCATCACAGAATTAGCATGAACAACAACAAAATCAAACGAACACGGCCATTCACTCGTACAAATACATCTCAAACTTTAAAGATCGAATTGTTCCTGCAACAATAAAAGTATTTTCTTCAGAGCATATTACTTACACATTCTTACAAACAGCAGTACTTGTGGTGGAATCTGAGCTGAGGAGTTTCCTGACATGACGTTAGGCAAAGTCCTTGAGCTGAATTTTCGGGTTTTTAGGTTTTTTGCACGAAAACGCAAGCGATACGTGAAAATTACCATTTAAGGCTTAACTTTCAGCCTTTGCGTCTGTGCCAACGAGGTGTTGCACAATCGTTGGCGGCGCAAAAACGCGATCCTCGCCAACTTTAGTGCAGGGCCGGGAGCGGGGAAAAAATCATTCCAAAAAAATTCCAAAAACATTAGCAAGACCCTTAACTAACTAATCGCTGCAAAAAAATACAATAAAAACTTTTAGGCGGGTTTTCCAACTTACCACTGCCGTCAGGGCTGCACCGCTCGGTTTTACCTATCAGTGTTCAGGGCACGGCGTACGGGTCGGGTGAGTGCCGAAACTCGGACGGTAACGCAATCCACATGTCCGGCGCAGCTCTCCCCGGCAGTACGTCCCATCACCGCCGCAAGCAGGTACCCGAGGATCCCGCCCGGGTTTTGCGACCATGTTTTCGCCGCGGAGGGTCAAATCGCGGCCAAAACCCGGTGGCAAACCTCTCGAAATCCAGCCCTTTCCCTCCTGCCTTGTGAGCGCTGAGCCGGCACCTGCCCGTTGTTCAAAGGGGGAGGTGTGGACTTCCAATGTTGGGAGTTCCTAAACTATCGACGTACTTACACAGACCCAGAAAAGTTGGGAAGGTTAGAAGTGTGTGCTGCAGGCTCTGCTGGGCCCGGAAGCAATTTATAAATCTAGGCCAGAAGAATTCAAATTATGCAAATGATTTGTGTACTTAAACTTCCCAATCTCTTTGCTCCTCTACACTTCCTAGTTTCCCACCATTTAGAAACTACTCTGACTTACTTCTCTTGGATCCAATTTGGATGACCTCACACTTGCCCAAATTTAATTCCATAATGGCTAATAAAATGGGTCAAATTAACCTTATGAGTAACAAAACTGGAGAAAGATAAACAACTAAACTCCCAACGGAAAAAACAGTTCTTGGAAAAAAGATAAAGCAAAGTAAGAGTAATCTTTGGAAAAATAGGAGTGAAATTTAGAACAGCTCGTCGGGTGAGGTGCGGGTGGAGGGTTAAAATGGGCAAAATTGTGTTCTCGTCCGGAAGCCGGCTCCAACACGTCGACTTCCGGGTTTAAGTCGGGAGCATTCAGCTGATTGTGCGTGACCCCCTCCCAAGAGGCAGGTTAGCAATTTAAATGCGTTAATCAATCAATTCCAGCGATATTTCAACCTACATTCTAATTTAACGATGCACCCACAGGTTTCCCGGGCTTCCTGAAAATCGAGAACACAACAGCAATTCATGGGGCTCTTTAAAACTCAGTCAAATACAGCAATGACTACTCAGTGCTTTCAGCTGCTTTCTTATCCAGCACTGGGAAAGGGTTTGTTGAGAAATGATGGGAGAAGGGCAAAGCGTTCCAGACTTCGTGGCAGAACCCCGGCGACTGGCGAGCCTATGTAAGTTCACAGATGCATGCAGAGCGGAGATACTGCGAGACTTTTTTATTGAGGGCATCAGGCACGCTGGGGTTTTCAGGAAACTGATTGAGACCAAAGACTTGACCTTGGAAGTGGTGGCTCTGATAGCCCAGACATTCATCTCAGGGGAGGAAGAGACCAGAATGATGTATGACAAAAATCTTGGCTCAAATGCGGCAAACGACCAGAG
The DNA here is from genome assembly GCF_044704955.1 of Pristiophorus japonicus. Classification (NCBI taxonomy): domain Eukaryota; kingdom Metazoa; phylum Chordata; class Chondrichthyes; family Pristiophoridae; genus Pristiophorus; species Pristiophorus japonicus. The sequence goes on along the minus strand of NC_091991.1, from coordinate 131,302,816 downwards.
AGTCAACATTGTTAACGCAGCACACAGTTCTCTAGGCAGACAAGGGCAATCGGACATGCCCCAGCATGCAGTCGAACCCAAAGGGGGAATTCAACAGAGACAATGGCTAGCTGAACAGCGATTCATGCCATCGCAATGGACAATGCGGCCAGTAATGGGGCCATCACCACCTGTTAATGGTGCGCTTAAGGACAGTTACAGAGACAGTCAGAGACGATTGACTGGTAATGGTCCATTTTGTTTCCAACAACGGGACCTCCAGCTCATGCTGGAGGTGTGAACGCAAATACCCAGCCAGAGCTTGCAGGTATCAGCAATATACCTGCAGAAACTGCAATGTCAGCGGTCACTTGGCATGTATGTGCAGGAAGCCTGCAGCCAGGTTGATGTACGAGGATGGGCCCGATGTAAGCCCTACGAGGCCAAATGAATACTGGGGGAAATCGCTGAAAGCTGAAGTTCAATGAGTTCATATGAACACATATACAGTTCATATACCAGGACACCACCGATAATGATGAAAGTGCTCCTCAATGGCATCCCAGTATCAATGGAGCTAGACACGGGGGCCAGCCAGTCCCTAATGAGTATCAAACAGTTCGAAAGGTTGTGGGTGTCCAAGGCCAGGAGGCCAAAATTATCGCCGATTGACGAACAGCTACGGACATATACAAAGGAGATCATGCCGGTGCTAGGCAGCGCCACCGTAGTCGTGACCCACAAAGATTCGGAGAACAGGTTGCCACTCTGGATTGTCCCGGGGGATGGTCCCGCACTACTGGGGAGGAGTTGGCTTGCTGTCATGAACTGGAACTGGGGCGATGTCAATGCAATTTCTTCTGTGGAGCGAGTATCATGCTCACAGGTCCTGGACAAATTTGACTCATTATTTCAACCCGGCATCGGCACTTTCATGGGGGCCAAGGTAGTGATTCACATATACCCGGACGCCAGGCTAGTACATCACAAGGCCAGAGCGGTGCCGTACGTGATGCGGGAAAAGATAGAATGCGAATTGAATTGCCTGCTGAGGGAAGGCATCATCTCGCCAATCGAATTCAGTGACTGTGCGAGCCCGATTGTGCCGGTGCTCAAGGCGGATGGGTCGGTCAGGATATATGGCGATTACAAGGCCACCATCAATCGGGTGTCACTCCAAGACCAGTACCCGTTACTGAGAGCGGAGGACCTCTTTGCGACACTATCCGGTGGCAAACTTTTTTCAAAATTGGATCTGACCACAGCTTACATGACCCAGGAGCTGGCGAGTGAGTCGAAGAAGCTGACCACCATCATGACACACAAGGGGTCGTTTGAGTATAACAGATGTCCATTCGGGATTCGTTCGACCACTGCGATCTTTCAGCGAAATATGGAAAGTTCCCTTAAGTCGATTCCAAGGACGGTGGTTTTTCAAGACGACAACCTCATCATGGGTCGCGATACTGAAGAACACCTCCACAACCTGGAGGAGGTGCTACACAGACTGGACCGGGTAGGGCTGCGACTGAAAAAGGCGAAGTGCGTCTTCTTAGCTCAAGTGGTAGAATTCCTCGGAAGGAGGGTAGCAGCAGACGGGATGAGACCTACTCCGTCCAAAACGGAAGCGATCCAGTGAGCACCCAGACCTCGTAACACGATGGAGCTGCGTTCGTTCCTGGGACTCCTGAACTATTTTGGTAACTTTCTTCCCGAATTGAGCACGCTGTTAGAGCCGCTACACGTGCTCCTACGCAAAGGTCGCAAATGGATCTGAGGGGACAGCCAGGAAAGTGCTTCTGATAGAGCACGCAACTTGTTATGCTCCAACAAACTATTAACGTTATATGACCCGTGTAAGAAACTTGTTCTAACGTGCGATGTGTCGTCCTATGGGGTCGGGTGTGTGTTGCAGCATATGAATGCCAATCATCAGTTACAGCCGGTAGCTTATGCCTCCAGAAGTCTGTCCCAGGCAGAAAGGGGCTACGGGATGGTAGAAAAGGAAGCGCTAGCATGTGTATATGCAGTAAAAAAATGCACCAGTACCTGTTTGGCAGGAAATTTGAGCTGGAGACAGATCACAAACCCCTAACGTCCCTTTTAGCTGACAACAAGGCCATAAATGCAAATGCATCAGCCCGCATACAGAGGTGGGCACTTAGGTTAGCCGCCTATGACTACATAATTCGGCATAGACCGGGCACTGAAAATTGCGCCGATGCACTCATCAGGCTCCCACTAGCCACCACTGAGAGGGCAACTGAGCATGATGCTGAGATGGTCATGGCTGTTGAAGCTTTCGAAAGCGAAGGCTCACCTGTGACAGCCCGTCAGATTACAGTCTGGACGAATGAAGACCCGCTACTGTCTTTAGTTAAGAAATGTGTCCTGAATGGGGACTGGGAAGCCACGTACGGGGCATGCCCTGAGGAATTTAAACCATTTCATAGGCGCAAGGATGAACTCTTGATTCAGGGCGATTGCCTACTGTGGGGAAACCGAGTAGCCATGCCCCAGAAGGGCAAAGAGGTGTTTATCAGAGAACTTCAAAATGAGCACCCGGGCATTGTCATGATGAAGGCAATTGCCAGGTCACACGTTTGGTGGCCAGGGATAGTTGCAGACCTGGAACTTTGTGTTCACAGGTGCAACACGTGTGCTCAGCTCAGCAACGCACCCAGGGAAGCCCCCCCCTTAGCCCCTGGCCCGCCAAGCCATGGTCACGCATCCATGTGGACTACGCAGGTCCTTTCATGGGAAAAATGTTTTTGTTTGTAGTAGACACCTACTCCAAATGGATCGAGTGTGCCATTTAAAATTCAAGCACATCCTCTGCCACGGTAGAAAGCCTATGGGCAATGTTTGCCGCCCATGGTCTACCGGATGTCTTGGTCAGCGACAATGGCCCGTGCTTCACAAGCACTGAATTCCAGGACTTCATGGCAGGCAATGGAATCAACCATGTCAGGACGGCACCGTTCAAGCCGGCCTCAAACAGCCAGGCGGAACGAGCTGTGCAGATAATCAAACAGGGGATGCACAGAATCCAAGGGAGTTCCCTACAAAGCCACTTATCACGCCTTCTGTTGGCCAATAGATCCCGACCACACTCGCTCACAGGGGTTCCACCCGCAGAGCTGCTAATGAAAAGGATACTCAAAACCAGGTTATCCCTTATACACCCTACTATGAAAGAAATTGTTGCGAGCAGGCGTCAGTCACAATGTGACTACCATGACAGGAATGCGAGGGCGTGATGTATTGATGTCAATGACCCTGTCTTTGTCCTCAACTACGCTGCAGGGCCCAAATGGCTTGCAGGCACTGTGATTGCCAAAGAGGGGAATAGGGTTTTGGTCATTAAACTTACCAATGGACAAATCTGCCACAAACACGTGGATCAAACTAAAAGGAGTTTCAGCAACCCCATCGAAGAAGCAGACGAAGAACATGATGTAGAGTTTACTCCACCACAGATGACTGAACACTGGAACCAAGTGGAGGAGAGCCCAGTCACTGTGGGCAGTCCGGACAGACCTGAGGCACCGCAAACAGCAGACATTCAGGCCATGCCCAACAACCGGAGCCCCAACTCAGGCGCTCTACAAGGGAGCGTAAACCACCCTTAGCCTGAGAGACTTAACCTATGATTCCAATAAGACTTTGGGGGGGAGATGATGTCATGTATTCAACTATCATTGTAACCCTTGTATAAGCTGATCTAAGTTGTGCACCTTGAGAACATTGACCACAAGGGGGTGAACTTGTGGGAGACACTCCTAACCTGGACTTTCAGGTATAAAAGGGGAAGCTCCACCCACCTTCATTACTTGAGGTCTTGGTAATAAAGGTAACTGGTCACAGAGTGACCTTCTCTCAATTATGGGCCTCGTGTGCATTTATACTGTATAGTAAGGACATATCAGATTGGACCTCGGACGAGAAGCAAGATGGCCATCAGCAGCAACAACAGCCTGCTGTGGAGAGACTTGCGGGTGGTGAGCAGGAAGGGGAGCAGCAGAGGGGTCAAAGACACAGGAAGCGGCGAGGTCGTGGCGAAGGAGTGATGAGAGACTATAGAAGGATGTGATCAGGGCCCAGGGGAGGCATGACTTCGGGGCCAGGGACCCAGGGGCAGCATGGGCCAGCCCACACTGTGATATGTGTGCGCACTAGGTCTGTGCAGCAGAGCAGATCTCCAGTTGTCTTGGTTATCCCTTGCCACTGGACCAAGACCTAGCTCTGTCAAGCCTGTGTGGTGGCTGTGTGCAACAGCCACCACACGTTAAAAATCCACGCCCAGGCATCTTCCACCCTTCAGGATGTAGTTCGGGTCCTTCATTGAAACACTTGTGAACTTGTCCTTTTTTGGCATGGAAGCAAGTCATCCTCGTTTCGAGGGACCGCCTATGATGATGACTACCTGCCGAACAGGGTGTACAGGCAGAGGCTCAGCTTCCTTGATCTCTCAGAAGAGCAGTGCTTTTGAAGGCTAAGGCTGTTGTGTCAGGTGGCAGCAAAGCTCTTCAGCCCCGAGAAGAAGACCTGCTTGTTAGTGGACCTGGTGGCCACACATTACCAGCGGCGGTGAAAATTACCACCACCCTCAACTACTTTGCATCCGGATCCTTATCATCATCATCATAGGCGGTCCCTCGAATGAGAATGACATGATCCTTCTAGGGCGCTACTGGAGACATATGCCAGATCTCCCAGTCGGTTGCACACAAAGGCAAAAGGCAGGTCACTAATAGCTTGTTTTAAGGGCCGGCAATCATGTCAAGTTCGCCTGTGACGATGTCAATCAGAATGAGTGGGCGTTGGGTTTGCGTCTCTGGCTGGCTTCCCACAGGGGCAGAGCCTCATCGACTGCACTCATGTGGCAATCCACGCCCTCAACGCGGAGTATTCGTAAACCATAATGGGTTCCATGCCATCAATGTGCAGCTGGCGTGCAACCACAAGAAAAGGTTTATGCAGGTGTGCGTCAGGTCGCCAGGGAGCTGCCAACATGCTTTCGTCCTGCGGCACTCCAAGCTCCCTGATCTTGTGGACCTGCAAACAGACGTAAGATTTTCTGGGGTAGCAATTTGCAAGCTTAGCGCCCCTGGACAGGGTCGGAACAGAGTCGCTAAAGGGGTTCGAAGCCGCAAGCGCCGGCATTCACGGCGCTCGGCATATTCAGTGTGTCGGTGCCGGCTGCGCTGATCGGTACCGCCCGGGGGCGTCGAGCCAGCGCGCAAGGATTTTTGTTTGCCGCTGACCCTGTAGCGCCCGGTCGCCGGCCTAGTGGGACCGCCTGAAAAACCAGGGGGTCAGAGCTGTCCCAGCGGCTGTGAGGGAAGGAATTAATGCAGCAGGCACGTGCAAGTGATTTTTTTTTTTATATTGTTGCGATTTATGTTTATGTGGGACGAGCAAAGTATTGGGAATGTTTTTTGTCTTTTTTTTGATGATTTATTTTTTCCAGGGAAGCCTCACTTAGGTCGTTCTGAGGCCGCCTCTTTACCTCGGGATTTTCAGTTGCTCAGCCGGCCTAGCGCCCTAAGAGTGGTGTGGAACGCCTCCCTTAGTGCTCCGCTCCACACTCACTGGTGAATTTTGTGGCTGCAGACACAGACCATTTCCCGGTGCAGAATTTACCGCCCCGCCGCCATTAGCGCCCTAATTAGCCTCAAACTGAATTTTCACCCCTCTGACTTTACGCCAAATGCATCCGAGTATCGCAGGTGCTTGCCACATTGCCATGCTAATTGAGGTGACCTCTCCCTGACCCAGTGAACTCTGTGACAGGGTCAGCAGCAGTGGTTCTGGGCGGGTGCACCCCAGTACTTTTCCAAGGATGCAAGCCCTTCCATGGAATTTTGGGACCCAATTGTATTAATCCCCGATATATTTTTGCAAGCGTGCTGAAGATAAAATTGTTGCACTGTATGTTATCAGCATTTGCCACACTCATCAGACTCTCTGGCATAGTCTTTTCTCAAACATCACTGGGATGCAAGCTACTGCACGTTGAAAAGTTGGCAACGGTTCTCATGCTGCAGAGCACCTCATGAACTATCAAGGTATTTGAAGGTATCTTCAATGTGATAAGGTACATTTCACAGCTATGTTTAGCTCTTCAAGGATTTCAAGGATTAAGTATAGAGCAATCAACCAGGAGCACATCTGAAGAAGAAAGGGTCTTTCAGAGGTGGGCGATCCACACTACCTGATCATCGCCCAGGTGGTGAAGGTGAAAATTACCCCCTTTGTTTCCGTGACAGGGATCAAACCTCTGGCGCTGCCCCTGGCTGGAGTCCAATGTGGCATTGCGATCTTCAAATCACCGCCTTCGATGGAAAAAATATTTTGTAATATGATAGGCTCTAAAAATGAACTATGCATATTTACAACCTAAGGCTATGGAATTGGAGTCAAATCTTTTTAATACATACTGTAATAGATATCAGTTAGTGATTTACATTTGTGAAGGCAAAGCGACTTCTCTCCCGGCAGGTGCACATGTTACAAAGAACTGTACTAATCCAACTGGATAGTATTTCAATAGCGATTGGAATCTAATCGAAGTTAGATATCAAAGGCCAGTTTTTCAGACAGGGACAGACTTACCACCCCGCCCTTTGGCAACAGGTGAGACGGGCAGTTGCTGTACTATTGCCAGGCAGAATTAGTGCTCTATATTCTAGTGATGGTCCCTGGTTCTTTGCCTCAATTTTACTGTGTCAAATACTGAGCCTCTGACTGATTCTGCAGCTACTTATTTGAGAGCTCATCAGTGTGAATGATAGATCCAAATCTGTACAATCTCTGGTGTTAAGGACACTAATGCTCTGCATAGCTCTGCACTGACAACTATCAGGACAGATTGCAAGAAATTTGAGTGAAGTATTCCTTAGCCTCGTTCTGTCAGGAAGTGTTAGGCTTTATCAAGGTATATGGGAAGCTTATACTAAGAGAGTTTCTGCACAGGAAGCTTGTGAAAGCAAGACTGAGGAAAACTTAAATTCAAGCAGACTTCAGTAACATCGTGACCTTTGAATGTCCTGGCTAATATTTATTACTCAATCAACAATTAAAACAGATTTTCTGGTCATTAGTACATTGCTGATTGTGGGATCTTGCAGTATGCAAATTGTCTGCCGTGTTTCCTACATTACATTAGTGACTACACTTAATTTAAAAAAGCACTTAGTTGGCTGTAAAGCGCTTAGGGACGTCCTGGGGCCATGAATGGCGCTATATAAGGGCAAGACGGCTGTGAAGAGGGTGACTGGATTGGACGTCACCAAGGTTCAGGTCACTGATTGGAGCGTGGGCAGATACAGCAGGAGGGGAGAGGTCGGGGCGCAGGAGCGGCAAGTGATCGTTGAGCGATGTGATCGGGGCCCAGGAGGGCCGTGAGTTTGGGGCCCAGAAGAGGCGAGGGCCCAGGGGCAGCACGGGCCAGCCTACACTGTGATATGTGTGCGCACTAGGTCCGTGCAGCAGAGCTGGTCTCCAGTCGTCTCGGTTAATCCTTGCCAATGGGCCAAGACCTAGCTCGGTCAAGCCCGTGTGGTGGTTGATGTGCAACGGCCACCACATGTTAAAAAGATCCATGCACAGGCATCTTCCACCCTTCAATATGTAGTTCTGGACCTGGAATATTAGGTCCTTCATTGAAACACCTGTGAACTCATCTTTTTTTGGCGTGGAAGCAAGTCATCCTCGACATGAGGGGCCGCCTATGATGATAATAAGGAAACTATCACAGGATTACTAAGCTGTGAGGTAAACATAAACCCCAATATTAACTTGGGTCAGCAGTCATGTGGGCGGGGGCCGAGGTGGGTGGCAAACTGTCCCGACCTGGGCAACATGAAGCCTGGAAGATTTTAACTGCTGGGCCTCATCTACATTGACCAGTCAGGTTCGTGCCTGAAACCAGCAGGAAACGACAGCAGGCATGTGGGTGGGAGTGTCGGGGGACAGGAGGCTGTCCCTCGGGACTGAAGGAACAGCCCAGGCACTCAGGTAAGTTGCTGGGAGGGGGCTCAGGAGGTCTTTGCAATCAGAGGAGGGGGGAAACCTTGAGCCAAGGGAGGTCGAAAATCAAAAAAGATTTTTAAAAACATACGTGCTTCAGCCTCTTCTGTCCTTGACTCCTCTTTCTGCTAGGCTGGCCTGTCAGGAAAGTTACAACCTCCTCCCCACGCAGGCCTCTGGTTCAAATATCAGTCGGGCCCTGACAATGCCACTCGAGCCCGATTTGCATATTTAAAGAAGGACCTTGTGATTTCTGCCAGGTGTCCTTCTGATCAGCTCAGAAGAGCAGGTTTAAATCTAAATCCCTGGGAAGAGCACGAGGAAGCCAATTTTAACCGCCCCGCCTGGTTTCCGCCAAGTGGGCAGGGTTAAAATTGCCCCTATGCTATAGCACATAGCATAAAAATGTTTTTCAAGTTTTTACCTCCCAAACAAATGATTTAACAATGTAATCAATGGAGCTGAAAATCAGCCAGGTTCAGTAACTGGCGGGCAATCTGCTCCATCAGTTTATCGCCGAATGATGAAGGTGAAAGTTACTCCCTACGTGTGGTTCATAATTTGTTTCTTCTATTCACAATATAAAGAAAGGACCACTGGAAAGATCAGTTTCAGTTTTATGTTTCTGGGTCTATCTGGGAAACAAGAGAGGGAACAATTTTTCCCAGTCTATTATCAGTTATTTCTTTTTCACCTTGTGACATCTAGCATACTTCAAATCAAGGGAGAGGTACAGCCCTCTTTGCTCTCAGAAGGTAAAACATGTGGAGAATCTCTTGAAGGTAGCGAGTAAGTCAAATGACTATAAAGGACAGTTGTTGAAACCTTTGTATGTAGGATGATTAAAGTTGGGATAAGCTTCAAGAGTAGAGAAATTGATTGGGCATACAGGGAAGTCAAAGATAAGAACATAAGAACAGAAGAATTAGGAGCAAGAGTAGACCATTTGGCCCCTTGAGCCTGCTCCTCCATTCAGTAAGATTATGGCTGATCTTCTACCTCAACTCCACTTTCCTGCACTATCCCCATATCCCTTGATTCCCTTAATATCCAAAAATCTATTGATCTGAAACAGAATTTAGCTCTATGGAGTCAGCGAGCACCTACATATAACCAACTATTCTTTATAGGTTTCATACTTGCCTCTCCTTGCCCTCTATTGATCCTCGAATGACCAGCTGGGGTTTGAGGTCCAGAACTGGATTCCAACCATTGTGACCATAATGTCGTACCTTGGCTCACTCAGTAACCTCCGCAGTTTGCTTATTAAATAGTCTTGTTCTATTAGATGTCTGGGCTGGGGATCCCTGCAGCTAGTGATTATTGGGTTGTTGCTATTAAATTTTGCAAATATTGTTTTATTACAAAAATTGCCAAAAATATTTATCTATTTTCAGAAGTTCTTTCTCGCACAATTCATACTTTACCATTTGCAAGGATGCTCTTCAGGATAATATTTTAGCGAACTTGCAGGTCCTTTTTACAGAAAGAAGAATTAAAGAAGACTCAGTGCCAGTAGTGTTGTGGAGAAACTCTGGCCATCATTTGCAAGCTTCTGTACAGCAGACACTATACCCTGACTGTAACTTCCTGTTCTTCCTGTAGTCACTCACCAAGGAGTCACCTGAACCCTGCTCACATATAGGGCAACCCAATCAGTATACCTGCCTCTATGTACTTTTAGCTTTAGTTATCCCGATTTGTAACACAATTTACCCTGATACGCAAACTTTGCAGATGACAAGGTAACTTTATTAAAAAGATACTGAAACATTAGATCACATAGCAAAAGAAGAGATTGATGGCATCAATGCTATATTCTAAGATTAAAGACTGAGTAGCTGGCTTATATCTCAAAATCGCTTTTTCGTATGTTTTCAATGCACTAACGACAGTTTGGCTAGCTAGAGTGGACAAGTGGAAGATTATTGGATTCACTGCATGCAATTTTAGTTTTCAAAGAAGTTTGCTCCTTATGCACTATCAAGTTAGTTAAATCTTGGTGGTCTTAATTACTTCTGTGTAATTTTTATATACATCAACTGCTACAAAAATATAGTTGACTTCAATCAATAAAGAAACCAGAAATGTCAATTCAGAAATGGCAGAATTTCTACTGACCATGCACATTGTATCACATCAAATGTAACTATTTGGAGATTTATTGGACAAAAAGAGATTTCGATCCATGAGATTTGACTAAGTACATGCTGTTATAATTCCAAAATATTTTAGAATATAAAGACCAATACTGTGGGTTATATAGGTGTAGGCAATCTGTTGCTTTGTGAAATAGTATATATTATGCTTATTTAAATTCCATGTCCCGGAATTTGTGGTCAGTGACGAAGGAAAGGGTCCAGATAAGGCCCGTTACTGTCGTTTTGCGGCGACCATGCAGCGAAATTGAGTGGACACTGCGTTGCAGTCCATCGGCCGTCACGACCCATATTCAGCGCGGGAGTTTTTGGGGCGGTGTCCACTTCCGCTGCGGTATGGGTCCTGCGGCCACAATAACGTCATTAAAGTGCGCACCGCTGCCGCTTCACTCCGCCATCTATTTTCACTATAAAAAGTCAGCTTTTCTTCTGACAGAGCCCCTGCCAGCTTTTTGGGCCGGTGCACTTTGCCGGGCTGCTCGAGAGCGCCAGAGGAGGAGAACGGAGGTTTGCTGTGATCGGGTTTATTTGGTGCAAACTTTCTCAGATTTCTCTGTAGGGATTTGCTAAACCTGCAGCAGACTTTGGATAATTTTTTGAGAGTTTAGAACAATATTTCACTCTCGCTGATTAATCGTGGCCTGTGGGCCTCATTCTCTGCTCCACAGAGGCCTGCTTGTGAGGGTCGAGCCTGCAGACATAATGGGCTCAGTGTTGGCAGGGGAACGCCTTGTGCACATTGTGAGAGGCAGGGCGGCACGCAGGAGAAGGTGGTGCCATCAGCAATGGCTTCGGAGGCAGCGGGCAAGGGAGCCAGCAGCCATGGCTGCCCAACACGGAGAAGGGCTCCGCCCGCAAGTAGAGAGGGTGGCCAGGAGGGAGATGGCGTGAGGAGGAGAGTCAGGTACGCTGACCCCTCACACCATATACTGGGCCAGGAGCCTTGTCAGCAGCAGCCTGCAGAGGCTGAGGAACATCAGCAGGAACAGGGAGAAGGTGATCAGCCAGCTGCCATCGGAGGGGCCCAGCACAGACCTGGGGAAAGGAGGCCCTACTGTCAAAGGGTTTACCGATGTCAGTTTTCATTCCTGGAGCTCAGTGATGAGCAATAGTTGCGAAGGCTGCGATTTAGAAAGAACATCCTGAGAGAGCTGTGCAACCTCCTGCGGGCAGATCTGCAGCCCCAGACAAGGCTGAGGACAACTCTTACCATTGGGGCCAGGAATGCTGCGATCCTGAGGGAGCACATCATATGTATCCTGGTCCGAGGAGTCTGAGTCACTCACTGGGGGCGGCACATTACCACCACCACCAAACTGAGGAAGCTTAGGTCATGGCTGTGGCACCACACTGGAAGGTCCCCCATGGCCCCCAAGGCAACACTGAGGTGTCGGGTAGCATCGAGCTGGGATTGCATGAGAGCAGCCTGAGTATCAAAACCAACAGACATGGCAGCAGTCTGACGCTCCGTGGCCTGTTGCCCAGAGTGCATGAGCATTCTGAGCTTCCAGGGCCGCGCCCATCCTCTCCAAAGCAGCACCGATACGCTCATTCCCTCGCGCCTGTGCTGCAATGGCAGCTACCACATCACCTACAGGTTGCGGCATCACAGCTTGATCCACACGGATAATCTGGGAGTCCACCATCGCCTGCACACTGGCAATGATGGGCTCCATGGAGGGAGCAGAGCTATCAACTATGCGGGAGGCAGACTCCCCCACACTCCTCACCACTTCCGACAGCCTCTCGGGCACCCTTGCCACTGCCCCCAACATCTGGGAATGCATGGCCTCCACCCTTCTCTCATAAGCCGCAACATCGATGGGCCCGTCTGAGTCCTCCTCAGCCGAACTCCGGTGCGGACTCACCCCCCACCCCCCCCATCGGCCCCGGAGAGATGGTACCTGAAGTTGCTTAGCCCCGTTACCATGCTACAGCCCTCTACGTCCTGGTGCAACAACCAGTGCAGACCCCTGTACTATCTGAACGAGATCGGACCGCCCAGTATCTGAGCTGCTGAGAGTGGGTGGAAGCAGTGACATGGTGCTGCCAGCAGTGTCCGCCTCTTCCTCGTCCTCTTCCTCATCACTGAGGTCCCCAAAAGATGGAGTGCGCTCCAGGGTGTCAGCATGGAGCCGTCAATGTTCTCCATGCTGCCATTAGGTATTCCGGTACTGCTGTCATCAAGGGTGTCATCGAGGCCTGGCACTGGTCTCACGGGTGGTGCCTCTCTGCCTCCTGTGCTGCCACTCGGTTTCGGGATTGTCTCCAGGCCTGGCACTTATCTGACAGGTGGTGCCTCTCTGTCCCCTGTGCTGCCACTCAGTCTCTCATCTGCAAGCACAAATGGGAGAAGGACTGCTGTGAGAGGGAGGTAGGGGATTGATGCATGGAGACTGTAATGAGCACACTTTTAGAAGGAAAGGCACAGTAGGTGCTGGTGCATTCTGGGAGAGAGAGCATTCGAGGACCTTCACTTACCCATGCTGCCCACATCGGCATCACCAGTACCGGAGGCTACAGGGGTGTCTCTTCTGCAAGTATAAATGGGAGAAGGGCTGCGGTGAGGGCAAGGTGGGGGATTGACGCATGGAGGCTGCAAGGAGCAGACTTGCAGAGGAAAAGGCACATTAGGCGCTGGAGCATTGAGAGAGAGAGCATTAAAGGAGGGCCTTCGCTACCCACATCGGCATCGGCAGTACCGGTGGCCACAGGGAAATCACCATGTCTGCTGACGAGTGCCTCGACCCTCTCCTCCCAGGGTGTGAGGATTTGGAGCTCGGCCTCACCACCACCAGTCCTCCTTTGCTCCATCCTGTTGTGTGAAATTTTGGCCTGCAAAACATAGAATGTGTTATGTATTGTCCAGGTCCATTAAATGTATAGTTACAATGGTGCTCCACAGAGGGCGCTGTGGTGGGAGACTCGAAAGTACCTGCAAGACAGAGTATAAAAGGCTGCCCACCTCACCTGAGGGGCACTCTGGAGTTACACAATAAAGGACTAAGGTCACAGCAGTTACTACAACACCAGACTGTGTGGAGTCAGTGATTTGAGTGCTACATACATCACAAATTGGCGACGAGGACACGGATGAGCTTCACTCAACCATGGCTACTCTGGGCTCGCTAAAGGATTTTACAGAGGGTAATGACTGGGAGGCCTTTACGGAAATGCTCGAGTACTACTTTATTGCAAACGACCTGACGGGGGACACGAACGCACTGAGAGAGAAGCGTAAGGCGATATTGCTGTCCAGTTGTGGCGATGAGGTTTACTGTCTCGTCAGGGATTTGTTGGTACCCGAGAGCGCCAAGGACAAGTCATATGAGCAGCTGATTGAACTCATTCGTGACCGACTGAAACTGAAGGAGAGCATCCTCATGGCCAGGCACAAATTCCAGCACCACTGCAGACCTGAGGGCCAGGATGTCGCCAAATATGCTGCAGACATCAGGAGACTCGCGGCGCCGTGCGATTTTGGCACACACCTTGTCGAGGCATTGCGAGTCATTTTTGTTATGGGGATTGGCCATGAGGGTCTCCTTCACAAGCTGCTATCCACTGAACCTACAGTCAGCCTGCAGCAAGCCATCAACATCAGCCAGGCATTTATGACCTCGACTTGCAACACCAAGCAGATGATCCACACAGTCTCGAACCCGGCAGGCACTGTCCACAGGATAGCGCCCGTCACGGACAAAACTTCAGAACGTGGGTCTGCCCAGGGCAGAGAGCATGGACCTCAGGGTCCTGGAACTCAGAGTCCGCCGAGGGGGGCTAATTGAGTAGCACCATGCTGGCGCTGCGGAGGAAGCCATGGGGCTCACCGGTGCAGGTTTGTGGAGCATACGTGCAATACCTGCCACACGAAAGGCCACCTTCAGCGTATGTGTAAAAGAAACATGACTCACCGTGTGGCTGCGGAGATTGTAGATGATCTACTATCCAGTGAGGAACAGGTAGAAGAAGATGATGTGTTTGGACTGTATATGTGTACCGATGATTCGGCCCCAGTGATTATGGAAGTCAAGATTAATGGAGTCCCAGTGAGTATGGAAGTGGACATGGGGTCAGGTCAGTCGTTGATGAGTCAGGAAACTTTTGATAAACTGTGGATTAACCCAGGTGCACGACCCAAGCTGGTCCCGATCACGGCAAAGCTGTGTACCTACACCAAGGAACTGATACCTGTTCTTGGCAGAGCGGATATGCAGGTATCTCACGGTGGCGAGACGCACGGTTTACCTTTGTGGATCATTGCAGGCGATGGGCCGACGCTACTCAGCAGGAGATGGATGGGGAAGGTCCGTGGGAGCTGGGAAGACTTCATTCCTCCACAGACCGCTGTCCCCCGTGTTCACAGGCAGAGCAGGCCTCCTCCTTCGGATTGGATGGCAGCGAAGGAACTCGCGACCGACTTCCACCCCGATCACGCTGCCGGCTGAGAACAGCGGAGCCTCCTGGCACTGGGCCGGCCGTCACATTACCGGCCAATAGTTCGCTCTCCTTCTCCCCGCAGGGCCACGGGAACCAGGGAAAGGACCCGGACCCGGACCCAGGGCCTTCGGGTGGCGCCACTCCGCGACCACAGCCTGCAGGGTCTCCTGTTCAGCAGTCTGAGAGAAGGTGCAGGATGTCGGCGCTGCGGATGTCTGAGCCAGTCCAGACAAAGGGTTACACGGGCCATACTTGGTGATTGCTCTGTCAACGAGTGCGCGCTGGATCCCTTCAGGAAGATAAAGACTCACTGTGCCGAGCCCTTCACAGAGTACTGGATGTGCATTGATTACAGCAACCTGGAACTGGTGATAATAAAGTAATGACCTTGCTGAAGGAGTTTAAGATGGAGGCGAGCCTCGTGGCAGCTGAGTTCTGCAGAGAGAGGCAGGCAGGACCAGCAGAGCACCTAAAATGCTTTCTGTTGGAGGTTATGTTTGTGTACTTGTATCACCCATGTAAGGACTGCAAACACCGCAGGCTTGCACCGGATCGCAAGCATAATCTCTACATGGGGGGGGAAGAAGGAAGTGGATGGTCATGGACTCATACTCACAAATCAACCAGGACGAACAAGGCCGAGGTTACCGGCAATGTGCTTTTGGAACTGGGGTGGGGTGGAGTGAGATGTTATGTATTGTCCAGGTACATTAAATGTATAGTTACACTGGTGCGCCACAAGAGGCGCTGTGGTGGGAGACCCGAAAGTACCTGCAAGACAGAGTATAAAAGGCTGCCCACCTTACCTGAGAGGCACTCTGGAGTTACACAATAAAGGACTAAGGTCACAGCAGTTACTCCAACACCAGACTGTGTGGAGTCAGTGATTTGAGTGCTACATACATCACAGAATGGTTGGTGAGTACCACTGTGATGACGCATCAGAAATGAGTGCACAAGTATGTCCCTGACATGCAGCTGTAACTGTGAGTTGAGGAAGCCACAAACCCACACATATATATAGAGGCCTCAACAAT
Organism: Pristiophorus japonicus; assembly: GCF_044704955.1. NCBI lineage: Eukaryota > Metazoa > Chordata > Chondrichthyes > Pristiophoridae > Pristiophorus > Pristiophorus japonicus. The sequence continues at coordinate 131,287,167 of NC_091991.1, read as the reverse complement.
GAAGTGCTGCTTCAGTGACGATACAGTGAAGGTGGGAAACAAGAGAAGGATGAAGGAGATGGAAGGTCAGTAGTTGGTGGAACAGGGTACTCTCTTTCATCAGACGGATGATGTCGTTCAGCCGTTATCTGTGCTGTGTGGTGGTGCGGTTATGAATGGAGGTTCCAGAGACCTCCACAACAATCTCCCTCCAGGCATTTGTAAAGACCTCGCGAGTGGGTCTCCCCGCGTCTGGGTACAGGCCTCGCCGACTTCCCTCCACACCCTGCATCAGGGTCTCCAGCTCGGCGTCAGAAAATCACGCTGCCCTTCTTGGTCCAGCAGCACCAGCCATCCTTCAACAGATCTGCTTCCCCCCTCAGGGCTGCAAACCTGGGACTTTAAGGAGGCCGGGGAGCAGCTGGCTCATTAGCTGCACATGACCAGAAGGGTGAATTTCCCCGTGGTAATGCTGCTCCAATCAACCCACCCACACCGTTGCAAACTCCCGATTCCTGCCGGTCATTACCGCCGGACGGCATTTAAAAAAAAAAAAAAAAAAAAAAAAAAAAAAAAATCGCTGATAATAGGTCAATTGGCCGCCGCAAAAATAGCGGCGGTAATCGCGCAAAAAAGACGGTAGATGCGCTCGGTTTGTGGCGGGACTGAATTTCGGACCCAAACTTTCCATGAGTTTCCCTGATTTTGGAGATTGCCGGCTCTGTGGTGGGGGAGGTGGGGGGAGGGGGGCAAGGTCACAGTGCAGCCTGTGATTGAGCTGCGAATGCAGGATTTCCGCACGCGCCTTTTGCAGTCAGTTTCAAAGGCTGAACAATGGCGAACGCTGCCAGTTCACCGTCATCCCGGCCGCAAATTCCGAGCCCCAGCATTTACTGGAATATCACTTTTAGCCCCCAACAGCATTTGTGTTTGTCTCTGAGCTCCTGCGAAGCCATATGATTTACAATATTCTGATACTGCTTTGTTTTTAATTCGATGGAGAATAAGAGCAGAAGAGATTACGTGACATCCGACGAATGAAGTTGTCTGCCAATGCTTGGCTTGGCGAAGTTTTTAATTACTGACTAATCTCATTAATATGGCGAATGACCAGCAAATTTGAACATTTTCTTCAGCTGACACCGACTGACAGCCCTGGCAATAATTTATGGCTCATTGTTTGACTTCCCCCTTCCATCTCTGGATCATTATGGTCTGCAATAGGCAGCCATCTTGGCAATGTTGTTATGGGGCAGATGCATTTAGAAGATACATTTTTAATAGAGCAAGTAGGGAGAAACAATTTCCTCTGGCAAGTGGGTTGGTAACCAGTCATAGATTTAAAATAATTGGTAAAAGCACTAGAGGCCAAATGAGGAGAAATTTCTTCACACAGAGGGTTGCTAAAATCTGGAACGCATGACCTGACAAGGTGGTGGAATCAGATTCCATAGGAACGTTTAAAAGGCAATTGGACATGTACTTGAAGAAGAGGAAATTGCAGGGTTATGGGGCAAAAGCTGGAGTGTGGGACTAAATAGAACAGCTCTTTCAAAGAGTCGGCACAGGCATGATGGTTTGAATGGCCTCCTTCTGTGCTTTAAGATTCTATGGGCCTGAGTTTGGTGAAGGACCCCTCCCGCCCAAGTGCCGCCCTGTGATATCCTCACAGAGCACAGCACACACAGCTTCCTAACATGGCAGGCAGCTCTCTCAGAAGTCTCCGGAAATCTGCCTGGGCTGTTTATTATTAACCCTGCACTTGCAGTACACAATACGTCCACATCCACAGTGTGGAGCTACAAACATTATAAGCTTACAGACATTACACTTCTCCCTCCTTAATGAAGAAGCCATCATAACAAACATCATACATAACTTTCATGTTTATACATAACACAGGATATAATTTTTTTTTTCCATATTTACAAATTTAACTTTACCACTTGTTTTCTGTTTTGAAGAGGATACCTTCGCTCTCGAACAGAACCTTCCAAACATGGTGTCGATTTCACACTCATTCGAGGCTCATCCTGAGGAACGTTTTCCTCCACGGAATTTCTTTGATTTTCATTTGAACTCACTCTAACTTCAGGCTCTTTGTTTTCCTGACTCGGACTCAGACTTTCATTCTGATTCTCTCCTGGATTTGTTTCCAGTACATTGGATTTAGGATTTGCTACTGGTGTATCAAAACTATGATGAGACAGAAATAATTGAATCATTCCCACCTTCAACTCTTTCCATGTCTGTAGGTAAAATATGATCAATATGAACAAACCTAACCTGTCCATTATCAAACATCTTTACCAAATATGTGCGAGGACCACATATCTTCACCACTCTTCCTGGAAACCACTTTAACCATTTATGATGATGGTTCTTCACTCTCACCTTCTGGTTTAATTTCACACTTCTCTCTTTCACTCTACCTCTATCCTGATTCTCTTTCTGTCTTAATTGTGTCTCTTCTATGGACTGTGCCAAATTTGGCTTTGACAACGAGAATCTAGTTCGAGGCTGTCGTTTGAGAAACAACTCTGCTGGTGTTCTACCAGTAGCTGTATGAGGAGTATGTAATCAAAAAATTAGCCAATTTGTGATCCAATGATAACTGTAATTTCCTTGGATTTGGATCTAACATTTGTTTTATGAGAGCACGTTTTACAATTTGTACAGTGCGCTCTGCTGCACCATTCGAAGCAGGATGGTATGGTGGAACCTTGGTATGTTTCACACCATTTTTGCTCGTGAATTGTGCAAATTCTTCTGAACGAAATTGTGGTCCATTATCCAAAACAATTTCTTCAGGGAGCCCAAATGAAGAAAATAATTTTTGTAAAATGTCCAATGTTTTACTTGTTGTTATTTTCCACATTGGAAACACCTCAACCCACTTTGAATGGCTATCAATCACAATGAACAATTGTTGTCCTTCTAACTCAGCAAAATCAATATGTAGCCTTTGCCACACCCTGGAAGGCCATTTACATGGCTGTAATGGTACTGGTGGTGGTTGCTTGCTTACCGATTGACATGTCGTACACTGACTCACGATGTACTCTATATCTTTATCAAGACCTGGCCACCATAAATAACTGCGTGCAAAACTCTTGGTCAAGCATATTCCCAGCTGTTGGTCATGGAGGTCTCCTAATAATTTGGACCTGAATTTATTTGGTATAACCACTCTTGCACCCCACATGATACAATTTTTATCGATTGATAATTCATTCCTACGAATGAAGAATGGATGTGTATCTTTGTCTGTTACCTGGTTTGGCCATCCATTTGCAATATACTCATACACCTTTGACATCACTGGGTCACGTTTGGTTGCTCTACCAATCTCTTCAGCTGTGACTGGCAGTTCATCAATGTATGAAAAATAAAACACTTCTTCCCTCTCGGGTATAACTTGTGATGGGGAAGGCAATCTAGACATTGCATCAGCATTACTGTGATCAGCTGATCGTCTGTATTCAATATCATATGTATATGCTGACAAAATCAAAGCCCATCTCTGCATTCGGGCTGCAGCTAATGTTGGAACTGGGGACTTTGGATGGAGGATTGCTGTTAGGCGCTTAAGGTCTGTAACGATGGTAAACTTAAGACCATACAAGTATTTGTGAAACTTCTTGACTCCAAAAATTAATGCCAAAGCTTCCCTTTCAATTTGTGCATAATTACTCTCACTGGCACTGAGAATGCGTGAAGCAAAAGCAATTGGTCTCTCCTCCCCACTACGTGATACATGAGAGATTACTGCCCCAACTCCATACGGAAAGGCATCACATGCTAGTTTAATCTCCTTAGATATGTCATAGTGAACTAACATGGTGCTCTCTACCAATTTGCTTTTACACTCCTTGAATGCTCTATCGCATTCTTTTGACCACTTCCAATGGACCTGTTTTTTCAAAAGTTCATTCAGTGGATGTAATACTGTAGCCAAATTTTGTAGTAACTTCCCAAAATAGTTCAAAAGACCCAAGAATGAACGAAGTTCAGTGACATTCCTGGGAGTGGGTGCATTTCTGATCGCATCCAATTTTTCCATGGCTGGATGTAAACCATCTTTGTCTACTCTGTACCCTAAGTAGTCCACGGAGTTTTTAAATAACTCACACTTATGAGCAGACACTCGTACTCTGTGCTTCTCTAGCCGTTTGAGGACTTAATTCAATATGTTATTATGAATTTGCCTATTTGGTGCTGAAATTAGTATGTTATCCAAATAACATACTACCCCTTCAATATCTTGCAAAATCTGATTCATCACCCCTTGGAATATGGCAGGGGCGGAAGACACTCCAAATGGTAGCCTATTAAATTGATATAGGCCTAGATGAGTATTTATAGTCAAACATGACTTGGACTCCTCATCTAGTTCAAGCTGTAAGTAGGCATTTGTAAGATCCAGTTTTGAGAAGATCTGACCACCTGTCAGTGTTGTGAACAAATCTTCTATATTCGGCAATGTATTGGGGACATTATCCTCTGGAACCTGGTTTACGGTTACTTTATAATCACCACACAATCTTACCTTACCATCGGACTTAGGTACAACAACAATGGGTGTAGCCCAATTACATCGATCTACCTTACATATAATGTTCTCAGTCTCTAGTCTTTTGAGTGCATATGGCACGGAACGTGGCTTGTAGTAAACCGATCTAGTGTCCTTCTGTACCCTGACACTCGCCTTAAAGCCTTGGATCGGACTGCCCATTTCGCAGTACACCTTCGGATACTTCTTGATAACCTCATCCGTTGATGAAAATCTCGCTTCCACTCCACTCCAGCTTCAGTGAGCTCAACCAATTTCTTCCTAGTAAGGCAGACTTGTCTCCATTCACTACTATTAGAGGCAAGTTCTGAAATTAATCTTTATATTTCACCGGTACGGTGATACGGCCTACTACAGGAATTTTCTCTCCCGAGTAGCCTCGCAACTCTATCTTGGCTTTCTCCAGTTGAAAATCACACAATTTGTCGCAATATAGTGACTCCGGTACTACACTCATGGAGGCATTCGTGTCAATTTCCATTGGTATCTTGAATCCCGCAACATCTATGTGGATTTTGATGCTTCCCGAATTGCTGTCCATTAACCTCGTGCTCCTAATGATGTGTAACTCGAACATCTCCTCGTCCTGTTGTTGTTCTTCCGTGCTATGTAGTCTCTTGGCATTTCTACTCATAGCTTTGAATGCTGGTTTACCTTTCAGTCAGCATGCCGTCGCAAGATGCCCAGTCTTTCTGCAGAAGAAATACTCTGCCTTCATGTATGGACAACTTTGAGCAATGTGTTGTCCCAGGCACCTATAGCACGACTTCGATGCTCTGTTAGAATTTCCAGTTTCTGAGACTTTGGGCCCCCACCCTCTTTTACCTTGAACCTGCAGGTGATTTACCTCGGTTGACTGACGACCGTAATCATTATTTAATTCTCGGGAATATTGTTCGGCCATGCCCATCGACCTCGCTGTCTGACAAGCAATCTCAAAAGTCAAGTCATCCGTCGTCAATAACTTGCTTCTGATCGCATCATTTTTCACCCCACAAACAAAACGATCCCGTAATGCTCGGTTTCGAAAGTTTTCAAAATTACAGTGCATTGATAGCTTTTTTAATGCTACGATGCAATCACTGATACTCTCATCAGCCTTTTGATTCCGAATCCCGAAACTATAGCTTTCTGCAATTTCTCATGGTTTGGGGTTATAGTGCTGCTCCAGCTTCATTAAAATCTTTTTAAGTGCTGTGTCCTTTGATTCGTCAGGCACACACAGATTTACAAGAGTGTCATATAATGTTGGACCTGCCTCCAATAAGAAGATCGCTCTCTTATGTTTCAACACAGCCTGATTCTGGACTGCATTGTCTGGAACTTTGATTATGTTATTTGCAATGAAATTCAATTCTAGCTGATTCCCATTCACTTTAAAACGTTCCCGGTCATGTCTATATTCACCCAAATATCCCAATACACCTGCCATTTTAATCTCTAGCTGTTCACACCGTGTGCTGTATTTTACCTCGGATTTTTGTAGCTTTTTTCAAAGACAGAAACTTCCAAAGTCTTCTGTCAGCTGGCTGAATCCTTCACCAACAAAATTTAAGCTTTAAATCATCCGAAAAATCGCATCTGGGTCGCCAAATGTGATATATTCACAGAGCACAGCACACACAGCTTCCTAACATGGCAGGCAGCTCTCTCGGAAGTCTCCGGAAATCTGCCTGGGCTGTTTATTATTAACCCTGCACTTGCAGTACACAAAACGTCCACATCCACGGTGTGGAGCTCCAAACATTACAAGCTTAGAGACATTACAAGCCCACAGGACGGCCGATGGCCGCCACGGTACCTGACGGTACTTTGGGTGGGATTTTCATCGAAAGGGTCTTTCAAAGAGCGGCAGCCGGCAAGTGAGGGACTTACGCCGCCAATCTGGGCGGCAGCCAACAGGAGCTCCCAATCTCGGCAGCAAAGGCGCTTGCCGCCGAAGTGCTGCCGAGGATGGAGTCGGGCCCACGGAGGGTCGAAGACCTACAAAGAAAAATCATCGGAAAAAAAACCCATCAGAACACCTTCAGGGAATCCCAATCAGGTAAGTTGCTGTGAAAAAAATATTAAAAAAATGTTAGCCAACCATTTTTTTAAGGTCTTCATACTCACCGTCGGGGACCTCCTTGCAGCGGTCCGCCCCCGTTCTGGTGCCGACTCCCGCCGACTCCCACCCGCATGAATATGGCGCCTCGACGGGCGGGAGTCCACTTACACCATTCGGCCGTCCGCTGGCGTCAGCGGGAGGTTCCCGGCGGTTCTCCCACCCGCCCGCTCCAACTGAAATTGAAAGTGGCACTGGGCGGAACCCGAAAGTGGCGGCAGTGGGCGGCAGTCAGCGGCAGTGGGCGGTGAGTCCAGCAATTTCGAGCCCCATGGATTCTAACACAAGATGTTTTTCATGATGGCTGGCTGTGAAATGTTGTTCGTTTTCTGTGCAGCGAGAATATCAGTGAAATACAGTTCAAATGTTTGCCTTTCTGCTAAATACAATCCAATGAACGATTTAGTCTGACGTGCAATACTGGTCTCAGTACAGTACTTGGAACCAATGCTTCCACTTGAGTGGAGATATTGCTTTAACATTTCAAAATGTTGTTAAAATAAAAAATTGGGATAATGCCAAACTAATCATAATGTGGTATTAAATGAACAGAAAAGAAAAGTTGAAAATCTTTTGAAATCAAACTCAGAGGGTGAAGTAATGAACAGAAAAGATGGCCAGAAGCTAAGTGGCATTTGGAATACAGTGAGTAATATAAATTAATACACTACTACATGCTTCAATTTTGGGTAAATTTGGGGCTCAAGGCAAGAGATAACTTGTTGAGGAGTGGACGAATGTTATTTTTCAGTTATATGGAATGACTGCATAGTCTTACAACCATATCATTGTGAAATCAATATCCTATTAACCTGTGTGACAGAAAACACTCCTCAATTATGTTCACTGTACATGTTAAAGTGAGAGGTGTTGGAGAACTTACACCACCAAAGAATTCAAAGGAAATTGAAATGCCAAATGTTAATAAAGAATGTATGAGTATGTCCAGTGTTAATACCGAAGACGACACTTTGTTACACTTGAACCACTTCTCCAGGAAGGGACAGTGATCCTGGTACAAGCTGTATGTTCATAAATAAAAATAAATAGACTCCAAATAACGTTTCTCACAATACAACAGTGAATACACTCCAAAAGTACTTCATTGGCTGTAAAGTGCTTTGAGACCTGAAAGTCCTGAAAGGCGCTATGTAAATGCAAGTCTTTCTTTCGTTCAAATGATGGAAATCTGAAATAAAAATACACAGCCAAGGCAGTAAACAGCTGCATAGAGAAAAGACAGGCTAATGTCGTGAGCTTTACACCGAAAATGTTCAACTGTCTTTTTTTCTTTACAGATGTTGAGTGCCCTGCTGTGTATTTCCTGGATTTTCTGTGGCTTAGCAATACTGTATCGATATTAGTGTAATGTTATGCCAGTTGTTGAGTACAGGAAGTTCCATGACTCACTCCTTCCTCTGATAAGGAAATGTTTGTATTACTGGTAGCTGCTTACTGTACACTAACAATGGCTGATGTTTACAAACCATGTTTTAAAGTTCTGCAGTCTTTTCTAGCTTGTTATTAACTGAACTTAATAACTGCAATGTATTTGCTTCATGGGTTCTTTGCTTAAGAATTCATAGCAACACATTGCTATTAAGAACTAGTTAGTTTATTAGCAAAGGTTTAACAATCACACTACACATTACCAGTTCATCCACCAGGCTCACAACTGCATACCTCATCGTAGATGAACTAGACCCAACTGGCTGGGGTTTTATTGAGTCTTGTGAACATCACGTGACTGGCTAAGCCACTCACAATGCAACAGCTCTACAAACCTGTGAGCATACTCACATTTGCATCCATTACAATAACAAACACCACAACTATCATTTAAGGACGAGTCATGTCAACAGGTGGAATGTTTTACTCAGCAGCAGCAGCCCTGGCTGATGTCAGGAATAACAGAGAACTCCCGCCTCTACATTTAAGGCCCAACGTCTACTCAAAGATAGACACCATCTTACAAATCATTGACATCATCATTCTTCAGTTGCCCCTGGGCTCACTGCAGGATGGTTTCCCTATATAAAACAGAGCCTGGCTGGTGGTGATCCTGTAAATACTTTTCCCTTGAAGGCCTGCCCACCTATATCCACACCGCCTGCCGAGATGGCTGTTATTTGCAATGACTGTAACCAGCGATTCACTGGCATTCAACCGCTATTGCATCTCCTCATGCTGCCAAGGTGCTCATTGCAAGAGATCGAACACATTTATGATGAAAGAGAAATTGACTACAGGGTGAAAACATTTTCAGTTGGGCTGGAGGTGCAGATGTTGCTGCAAATACTCAGTCGGAGGATTAACTCTCCATGGAATACACCTCCAACACCTCGGTAAAAGAATCTGAACCTACCCTCAGCTCCCCGGGCTTCGGACTGTGGGTCCTGGGCCTACAGGCGGGCGCCTGCGTAAAGGCCCATTGATCCCAGGGACACAGTGACACTGGGATAACGTGGGCCCAGTCAACCAATCAGAAAGGAGGATTCCTAATATGCTTATGGGGATTACATTCAGAATTTCATAAGCATATGAGAAATCCCCAAATAATTAAATAATTTAAAGAACTGGAATAAAAATAAATGTTCCCATTTTCAAGTTCAATTAAAAATCCATTCAATAATGCATTTTCAATAAAAAATTAATTTTTTGAAAAATAATTTTGAACAAAATTTACATAAGCGAATTTTAAGGCCGTGATTGTACTTATCTCGGTGGATCCATGCCAGGCAACGCTGGGGGAGGATCTCGACCCTGTGACTGGCTCCATCCTGGATTCTGAAATGCATTGGGCTTGTTCAGCCCACCCTGCTCATTTCCCAGCCAATTATAGCAAGCAGGACTGATGATATCATTTGATGATGCATCATCAGCCGGTTTCCTTAAAGGGACCATGTCCAACTTTAATTTAACATTTGTGCTGTCAAGCACTGCACAGAGGTGCTGGGCTGCACCCAGGCTCTCCCATAACTCCCTCCATATACTTATGGAGGGAGTCACAACATGCAGGGAGGTCCTCTTCCCTTCCCATGGACGGAACAGACCTCCTCAGGAGATCAACACAGCCTGGGATGTGGTCAGGAGGACCTGGGTGCAGTGCCACAAACCTTTCAATGATCTCAGTAGATCACGAAACGTTAGTACAAAACCACACTCAACCTCAACCTGCTGCACTCATCACATCCCCATCACTCTGCCTTCCCTACCCTACTCCTGTACATCCTTACTCACACCAACTTACCTTGAACCTCCACCCATCCCTCTCTCTCTATCTACATCATCACATCTGCATCTCACTAGCCACCGTTCACACTTACCCTCATCCAAGCGCAATCATACCAAATAACAACACTTAAGGGTAGGCACTTCTTCTTGTAAACTTTCTGTTAATGTGGTGTCAGACAGTGAAACCTTTATTTTCAACACTTTGCATTCTAGGACAGATTTGTGTAAGCTTTGGAAGTGGCTTAGTGAGTTGCAGTGAATGGTGAAACATAACAGTAACCCCCGCAAAGACAATGAATGTGAAAGGAATGGCTTGGGCATTGTGGGGATGCATTATGGTGTGGGATGGTGCCAACCTGCTGCATCATGTGGCAGCCAGGGTGTACAGTGTCAAGTGAAGTAAATCTGGCCTCCCGGGCAGCAATGTGGTCGGGTGCTGATGTCCTGTGTCCTGTGTAGCATCAGATGATTGAGGAGAAGGTTGGTAGTGTTTTTGTTGGTGCTGCTGGTGTGAATGGTGCTGCTGCTGATGTTGGATCTGATCGTGGTGGGATTCTGAGGACCAGGGTGAGACAGTATAAAGGGCACCCATGCTGATGCAATAGATGGCAGGTGAAGTAGAGATGACAGAAGCGATCTGTCAATGGTGAGAGAGGTAATGAGGTCAGATTGGATGTGTATCTTGTGTAAAGACTTGCAGCATGGCAAATCTGTTGTGGAAATGCAGTGAGGAAGAGTATGTGGCTGAGGAAAGATACCTCTTAAGGTACTATACATTTGAAACTGTCAACTCAACAGCTGATTCAATGGCCACTGAACTCCCGCCTCAGCTTCACAGACATGGTCCATGACCAGTGTGTACCCCATGGGTGAGCTTTCAAATGCAGAAGGTGAGCAGAAAATCATTCTTAAGTGGCCCTAAACAAGCCACTAATTACCTGAATTGGGTCCCCCACTGTGAACTCGCTGCTCGTGTCGGGTCTACTCAGCGCTGACAGACCCGACATTTGGTAAAGGCATGGGGTGACGGGTTCACAACGTAGTGCCGACCTGCTGGGAAAAAAAGCACTTTCCCACCAACCCGCCACCAATCACAACCGTTGATTTTTTATTTTTGTATTTTTAATTCAAGATTTATATTAACTCTTACAAGGAAAGCAGGCCCTATGCCTGCTTTTACCAAGTGTAAAGGTTTTGTGGGCATCTGCAGAGCAGTAGTTAGGCAAATAACCCAACTCTGCGCCAGTGAAAGTGAATTTTGGGTCAGTCCGTATGATTTGTAAATGCAAACCTTGACAGATCACAAGTTGCGGGGCCTTTTAAGCTGAGCGTACCCCATCATGGAGCACGGAAAATCAGGGCCGTGGTTTCTCATTTGTGTCTCAGACAGAAGGTTCTTGAGACTGTGCAGGAAGAAAATAAAGTTAAAAGAATATCTCTCTTCCTTCAGCATCTACATATTCTCAGAGATGCACACAATTGTACATTGCTTCGTACATTGTATAAAGTTACTGAAGAAGACGAAAACATTTACATTTGTATAGCACCTTTTGTGTCCTCGGGATGTTCCAAAGAACTTTACAGACAATTTAATACGTTTGAAGTGCAGTTGTTATGTAGGCAAGGTCCCACAAACAGCAGCGAAATAAATAAATAAATTGGAGCCTTAGTAAAATTGAAGTCAATGAGAATTAGTGGGAAACTCTCCACTGGCTGGAGTCATACCTAGCACAAAGGAAGATGTTTGTGGTTGTCGAAGACCAATCACCTCAGCCCCAGGACATCGCTGCAGGAGTTCCTCAGGGCAGTGTCTGGGCCTAACCATCTTCAGCTGCTTCATCAATGAACTTCCGTCCATCATAAGGTCAGAAGCGGGAATGTTTGCTGATGATTGCACAGTGTTCAGTTCCATTCACAACTCCTCAGATAATGAAGCAGTCCATGCCTGAATGCAACAAGATCTGGACGCATTTTGACTTGGGCTGATAAGTGGCAAGTAACATTTGCACCACACAAGTGCCAGGCGATTACCATCTCCAACAAGTGAGAGTCTAACCACCACCCCTTGACATTCAACGACACTACCATCGCCGAATCCCCCACCAACATCCTGCTGGTCGCCATTGACCAGAAACTCAACTGGACCAGCCACAGTAATACTGCGGCAACAGGAGCAGGTCAGAGGCTGGATATTCTGCAGTGAGTGTCTCACCTCCTGACTCCCCAAAGCCTTTCCACCGTCTACAAGGCAAAAGTCAGGAGTGTGATGGAACATTCTCCACTTGCCTGGATGAGTGCAGCTCCAACAACAAGAAGTTCAACGCCCTCCAGGACAAAGCAGCCGGCTTGATTGGCACCCCATCCACCACCTTAAACATTCACTCCCTCCACCACCAGCGCACCGTGGCTGCAGTGTGTACCATCGACAAGATGCATTGCAGCAACTTGCTAAGACTTCTTCAGCAGCATTTCCCAAACCTGCAACCTCCACCTCCTTGAAGGACAAGAGCAGCAGACGCAAGGGAATACCACTACCTGCAAATTCCTCTCTAAGTTACACACCATCCTGATTTGGGAATATATCGTCATTCCTTCATTGTCACTGGATCAAAATCCTGGAACTCCTTCCCTGATAGCACTGCAGTCACTGCAGTCAGACACTTTAACACAAAAATCTGGCTAACACGCCACTGTAGTAATGAGGGAGTGCTGCACTGTCAGAGGTGCCGTCCTTCAACTGAGGCCCCATCTGCCCTCTCAGGTGGACATAAAAGATCCCATGGCACTATTTCGAAGCAGAGCAGGGGACTTCTCCCCAGTGTCCTGACCAATATTTATCCCTCAATCAATGCAACAAAAACAGATTATCTGGTCATTATCACATTTTTGGGAGCTGGATGTGCGCAAATTGGCTGCTGCGTTTCCTACATTACAAAAGTGACTACACTCCAAAAGTACTTCATTGGCTGCAAAGCATTTGGGACGTCCGGTAGTCGTGAAAGGCGCTATAGAAATGCAAGTCTTACTTTCTAGTCGTCCAGTGGACTAGCCTGAAACAGGCGTTAGATTCTTTAAATGTGCAAAGCGGGGTCCTGTGCTGGTACTAGGACCTTGAATGTGAAATTCAGCTACAAATGGGCGGAGCTTGTGTTTGTTGTACCCAGCAGTGAGCAGCCCAACCAGCGGTCCTTAAAGAGACCTCTGGAGACCACCCAGAAATAGGCCCAAGAAACTTTTCAGGTTTTTTTTGTCGCAAGACAAGGGCAAGCCGAGTTTTTTCCCCGTGATATGATATTATATATATGATACGATAAGATGCAATATAATTGACTGTTTTGTGTTCCTGTTTATTGTGGTCAATAATTTGATGGAGTTGCTGGATAGAATTCTTTTCTGAAAATCGATGACCAGTATGGCCCAAAACGCCTTTCTGCCCACAGCTTGAAGATTCTCCCTCCTCATTACCTCTGGATTGCTTAGACAGATTGCTAAGAACTGTCTCAGTAATTGAACTCAGCCATCGTTGCGATGTCACACTGGAATCCCTCTCCCCACGGATCGTATAAGGAGGTCAGGCTTCTCAGAATGCTCCGTGTAATTCTATTACCGGAATTAAATGGGTGGTTTTGTTCTGCTTTGTAATTGCAAAACTTCCATAACAACACACAAGGGAGAGGGATGGAAGCTCTCTTAAAGAATTTTCAATATTATTCACACTAAGGGCTCAGCACAGAACCTTGCTGGCTAATAGGCAGTCTCATAGACTTGGTTATTTGGCAGAATTGGTCTCTTGTGCTATGGGTGGAATCTGTAAAAGTACAGAGTAAGCTTAGCCAAGATCCCCTTGCTAGGAAGGTTCAAAACGATTGATATATATTCCAGCTACACTTCATTTTGTACATAGCTCAATGCGCTGTCTTATTAATGATAGCAGTGTTGTAATCAAAGGTGGTCTTTGTATAGCTTTGGCCCAGCTGGGTTATACTAAAGTCAGCGAATAAAAGTGAACTCATTTATTATATGTACAATAAGACTGAGCCAAGCTAGCTGTTCTAAGTTCAGACTACATGCGATCCATTTTGATGTGGGTGTCCACTCCGTCCCAGCGATGACATGGATGGGTGACTCAGTCAATTTTGATGGCCAGGTCTCATTTGAATAGAACAGGCAAACTGACAGCATTCATTGTGCTGTTTATAGGCAGGAGCACCCCAAAGGGGAAAAACTGAGCATCAGATATCAGGGACAGGGGAATATTATGAGCACACAGCACAGCAGGGAGATGAACTAATGGAAGCCTTTAAAGCTCAAAACTTTCAAAAGAGTTAAGAAAAGACAGGAGAAGGGAGATCCTGTTCCACCCAAGGACCAGAAAGCTCTCCAGGCAACACTTCCCTCACCAGTGAGAAGGGGTCACAGAGGAGCTTAGTGTCATGTATGTAACCTTTATGTAACAACACTGCAATACTGTATATACGTAAGAAATGCACACCTTGACCACAGGGGGTGAACTTGTGGGAGACACTCCTCACCTGGTCACCCAGGTATATAAAGGGAGATCCCACGCAGGGTCATAACTTCTGGGTCCTGTGAATAAAGGTTCAGGTCATGGAGTGACCTTGTCCATAGAATGTACCTCGTGTGGATTTGTGGTATTGTGTAAGGACTTTACATTGGCGATGAGAGTCGACCCACGAGAATGGCCACCGGCAGCACAGAGGAACGGTACTGTGTTGGTGAGGACTGGGACGATTTCATTGAGAGGCTCCAGCAGAGTTTTGTCACGAAGGACTGGCTGTGAGACGCAGCGGCCGATAAGCGAAGGGCTCATCTGTTGACCAGCTGTGGACTTACGCGCTCATGAAAGACCTGCTAGCACCCGAGAAGCCAGCGGACAAAGCCTTCGAAGAGCTCAGCAAACTAATCAGTGAGCACCTCAAACCAGCGAGCAGTGTACACATGGCCCGACACAGATTCTATACACACCGACATCGGGAAGGACAGATTTCATATCGGATTTCGTTGCGGACCTCCAGCACTTGGCCAGCCTTTGTAAGTTCACAGACGCCTGCAGGAGGGAGATGCTAAGGGATTTCTTTATTGAGGGCATCGGTCAGGCTGGGATTTTCAGAAAGCTAATTGAGACCAAGGACTTGACCTTGGAAGTGGCGGTGTTGATGGCTCAGACTTTTATGGCGGGAGGGTGCTCAAGAGCAGTCAAAGGGACAATCAGCGAGGAATGCCTTGCAACAGCTATTTTGTTCATAACAATGAGAATCTCAGTTCATGCTGGAGGTGTGGGGGCAGACATGCTGCCAGGACTTGCAGGTTTCAACAGTTCGTCTGCAGAAATTGTAACCTCAGTGGCCATTTAGCCAGAATGTGCAGAAAGCCTGTAACCAGGCTAATATACGAGGCGGATGAACCAGATGAGGGCTCTGCGAGGCAGGATGACACTTGGGGCAAATCAATGGACATTGAAGTTCAGCGGGTTCATGTGGCAAACATTCACAGCTCATATACCAAAACGCCACCTATGATGATGAAAGTCCTATTAAACGGCATCCCTGTACGCATGGAGCTGGACACGGGGGCCAGCCAGTCATTCATGAGTGTTCAACAATTCGAAAAGCTGTGGCCACTCAAAGCCAGCAGACCCAAACTAGATGTAAGGACTTTACACTTAGCTCCCGGGATATGGCTGCAATGCCAGAAAATGTTCAATAACCTCAGAAGAGTTGTCAAGGTAAGAATACTTCTCTCTTACTCTCTGCTCATACCTTAACCACCTCTGGCCTCACTGGTCACAATAGTCCCCTCCCCTGTTTCCCTTTACTCTCCTACATTCACTGCACCTCACTTCACTCCACCTCCTTCTCATACTGACAGACACACCACTCTCATTTCCCCATACCTCGCATCTTACACACTGCATACCAACTAATCGACATGACATGCACATTCTCTAAACATCTCACAAGACTGTCATTAACACAGTCCCTTCTTTCTTGCAGGAGAATGTCGCTCACAACCTGAGACAAGAGGCTTCTCCTGGAGGCAGCCAAGTCTGCTCGCCAATCCTAAACCCTGTGGAAGAAAGCGTGCTGCCCATCATGGGCGGGGGAGAGACAAGGCTGTGGCGACTGGCAGCGATGGAGAAGATGTCACTCAAGGTTTCCTCACACCTTATCCTCTTTTTCTCTTCTTACTTCCAACTGGCCCTACACACTCTACATTGGCAAACTGCAGCTGCTTTCACCAGCCCTCCTCTCTCTGCTCTCACCTAATATGTAGAATTGTGAACCTGTGGAATTCACTACCACAGAAAGTTGTTGAAGCAAGTTCGTTAGATATATTCAAAAGGGAGTTAGATGAGGACCTTACGGATAAAGGGATCAAGGGGTATGGAGAGAAAGCAGGAATTGGGTACTAAAGTTGCAAAAATGATCAGCCATGATCATATTGAATGGTCGTGCAGGCTCGATGGGCCGAATGGCCTACTCCTGCACCTATTTTCTATGTTTCTACGTTTCTATGTTTCTCCCTTTACACCACAAACTTGCTCTTGTTGCTTTCTTTCAATTTCAGGTGCTGCTAATGTGGCGATATCTCTGCCACGAGGAAGGGGAGGCCAGCCACCCTGAAGATACAGAGACACTCAATCTGACCATAGCAAGCACCAGCTCAGAGACTGGCACCACGCATCTTTCAGACGACGGGTCTTCACGTGGTGAATCACCAGGCACAAGCTAGGAGCTAGGGCAGGGGGCTAGGAGGCCACTGGTGCCAGCTCACCGGAGGGTGAGATCACATACTAGCTCTGCTGCAAAGGATTCAGATGTAGCCTTTCTACCGAAGAAGGCTGATGGGCATAAACCTGTAAGTGCTAGATACACTGGGCAGCCTGCCAATGAGCTTGGGCACAATGGGTCAGAGCATGGAATAATCCAGCTACAACTCGTGTCAAGGCTGCGCAGAGCATTGAGACCATTCTGTCCAACATGGAAGGAGCGGTTAGCTCGATGAACATGACAATGGGGATGATGGAGAGTGATCTAGGCACCATGATAGAGTGACCTACTGTCCTCTGTCAGGATGACAGCATGTCCGCCCCCTGACCCCACCCAAACCCACTCTACCAGTGCCCTAGTTAGTGCCACACTGCCGGCTGGGCCAGACTGCTCGAAGTTGCTGGCCACAACCATCCTGAATGTCCACAATGGAATCTCAGCAGCCTTCCACCTCCCTAGCTGTAGCAACTGAGGAAACACTTTGTGGGAGCACTAGAATAAGTGAAAGCGCACATAAGGCAAGCACAAGGGCGATTCGTAATTATTTCTGTTAACTATCAGATACAGATAGAATTGAGTTTACGATAAATGTGTTTTTGTTCTGGATTTGGTGTTGCCGTTCATATTTGAAGCGAGGGTAAGACCTATAATGCTGGACTGAAGAGAAGCAATTGATGGTGATAGTAAGGACAGTGGTGATCAGGATTGTGGAGTTGTTGGTGTAACGGGGAATGGAACGATGATTCCCATTAAGTGCTCTTCGATGAGCTGCTCTCTGAGAGCCCTGGCAGCTTGGTGCTTTCCATGTGATTAGCATGTACAGTCAGGTAGAAGCTGAAACAGATTATTCAGTTTATCAGAAATACTCAGACTTTGTTGGGTCATGTTGATGATATCTTGACCATGATTAACCAGTCTACGTACATCCACAGGAGGATATTTAGATTTCTGTCGCTATTCTTTATCTAATGTTGAAAAATGTGTCTGCCTTCCCTTATTACACAAGAGACTACGAACGCTTGACCTTAAGCACCGAAGGACTGTTTTAGTTTTTGAGATACAAAACACAAATACCAACACTTTTCTGCTGGAATGCAATTCTGACAGAAGTAATTCTGAACACTGTGGGAAGGACAAAATAAAACCAAAGACCTGTACTTATAATAACACCTTTCATAATCTCAGGACGTCCCAAAGCGCTTTACAGCCAATAAAGTATTTTTGAAGTATAGTCACTGTTGTACTGTAGGAAACAGGACAGCCATTTGAGCAGAGCAAGCTCCCACAAATAGCAATGTGATAATGACCTGTTTTTTAGTGATGTTTATTGAGGGATAAATATTGTTCAGGTCACTGGGGATAACTCCCCTGCTCTTCTTTGAAATAATGCTTTCATAGAAATACATCCACCTGAAAGGGCAGACTGGGCCTCGGTTTAATGTCTCATCCAAAAGACGGCACCTCCAACAGTGCAGGACTCCCTCAGTGCCGCACTGGAGTGTCAGCCCAGATTGTTGTGCTCAAGTCTCCTGGAATGGGACTGTGAACCCACATCCATCTGACTTGGAGTCGAGAGTGCTACGCACTGAGCCCTCATCATCATAGGCAATCCCTCGGAATCGAGGAAGACTTGACTTCCACTCTAAAAATGAGTCCTTAGGTGGCTGAACAGTCCAATAAGAGAACCACAGTCCCTGTCACAGGTGGGACAGATAGTCGTTGAGGGTAAGGGTAGGTGGGAATGGTTTGCCGCACGCTCTTTCCGCTGCCTGCGCTTGCTTTCTGCATGCTCTCGGCGATGAGACTCAGGGTGCTCAGCGCCCTCCCGAATGCACTTCCTCCATTTAGGGTGATCTTTGGCCAGGGACTCCCAGGTGTTAGTGGGGATGTTGCACTTAAAAGGGTGGTTTTGAGGGAGTCCTTGAAACGTTTCCTCTGCCCACCTTTGGCTCGTTTGCCATGTAGAAGTTCCGAGTAGAATCTCCAACAGCGATCAGACCCCCTCCAACGGTGACCGAGCCCCCTCCAACGGTGACCGGGCCCCCTCCAATGGCAATCAGGCCCCCTCCAACGGCGACTGATGGGCCTCTCCTCACTGAGCCACAGCAGAGCACAATGGCAGAGTAGTGTGGACACAAGGAAAATATCTGTGGTTAGAAATGAGAGCCTTTAATATAAGTAATGAGAACCATCAGATCTTTAAAGTCTAAATTACTCATCAAACTATTTACATGATTGTACTTCAAGTCATTGGGCTAAAATCTCCACTTTTTTTGCGTGCTTAATGGCCACTTAACGCCCATTTTACCGCTGAAATGACGTATAACGCCCATATTGGCACATAATGGAAACTGATGGGCATTTTTAGGAGACTTATCGCCGAGCGTTACTTTCCCGAAGTGCTTAAGACCAGGAAAAAATATTACTACTCGCCCACTTTTTTTGGGCGGAATCAGCAGAATGGGTGAAATCAACGCCCATAATATCGCCCAGCATTACTTTCCACACGGAATTAACGCCGAGATTCAATATGAACACCTGCCCACTGTTTTTTGTCATAAGGAGCATATTTACCTAATGGGCCATGAGATCGCCCATCGTCAATTTCATCACCTCGCACACATATCGCCCACAATATCGCTCGCCCAAAATAACGGCCACAAAAAGTGGAACTAACCAGGATGAATGTCAGCGGTGTGGCTGACATTTGTAAAATCCCACTCTTAGGTGATGAGCTGATATCTGAAAGATTTGCCTGAAGGAGCGCTGATGTGAGTTACAACGCTGACACACTGCTGTGTGTGTGCAGCTCAGACATTAATGGTGCCCATCATCTTGGTGCCAGTTAAAGTTTACATTGATTGAAGTTAAGTTGTATTTAACCCTTTCATGGTAAGGAATCACCAATGTGTAACGGTCCAGCTATCTGAGACAATGCACAACAAGGTTATGTTCAATAACAAAAATATAATACCAACATTGGTCTGAAATCATAAATATCGCAGCCAATAACACCCAACCCCCGCCCACACCCCACTTTCCCACCATTGACATAAATCACATGTTCAACATGTCCAGCAACACAGAATACAAAGGCAAAGCAGGAGCGTGGTCCCCAGCCCCCATACATTGCAACAAATTGCATACACCCAGATAGAGATATAACACAGCCATCACCTGTGCACATGCACCTCACTTTCCTTGTCCCCTCCCCTTCTTCTCCCCACCTCTACCCCTTCCCCTCCTCGCTCCATGGCACCTGACCGAGGAGCTCCTCAGGCGTTGCCTCATTGAGGGGGATGAAGGCAGATGCGGTCGTTGCACGGGTACGGGAGCCAGGGGTGCCGAGGAGGCAACATTCTCTGATGCAGAAGCAGGATCTTGGTCCTTGCTCTAATCTGTCATTCGCAGTGGTGGTGTGGAACCTAGGGGTGGAGTGCCGTGCTCTGGGACCACTGGGAAGCCTGTGGCAGCAGTGTTCCTGGCTATCGCATCCAGGGACTCCTCCATGCGTGGAATGAACTCAGTCATGGTGGCCAGCTGTCGGGATATGCCCTCCAATGAGCTGGTCACAAATGTCAACAGTCCTCCTGGACAACTGTACCATCTCCTCCTCTTATGTCGTGCTCGTGGAACAGACCTGCCACATCCACAAGGCCTCTGCGGGGTCGACGCCATCCTGGGACAAATGGGGTGCCCTGTGGTGAGGTGCTTTGGGCCGGTACCTCCAGAATGGAGGCGGGAATGACCAGAGGACCACTAGATGGCCTTGGGGTGGAATGGCTTCTGGAGCGTGGCGATGCAGGGTCCTCAACGTCGGCACTCTCATCTGTGGAGAACAGACCCAGTGGATTGACGGGCGAGAATCTGAGCTCCTCAGCACCAGATGTAGTAGGATCGTTCTCCGACTCCTGCCTCGTGCCCCCACCTTCTGCCCTCTGTGGCCTTGCCTGGAGCCACGCTGCTGGCTGAGCTGCAAAACACAAATTAGGTTATTAGAGGAGAAGGGGGTGCTAGGGTGACAAGGTGAGTCCAGCGCTACACACAGCATATGCACGACAAAAGCACCACCGCTATTAAAATCATCGCAGACATCACATTTCATGACCATCAACACTTTGTGCATTGCAATGATTTTCATTAGGCCAGCACTATTTCTATGACAATTTTAGAAATCATCTATCATATATGATTGTTCGAATATGAGTGGGTGTGGCATCTATAGACTTTACATGACACAATGATGTAAGGTTTACTCATGTAGCATCACTTCAGGGTCTGCAGATGCATCCGTGGCTGTCCGGGTGTGCTTCCCCAAGAGTGCGAGCACACGCTCTCCCATGTCAATGATGTCACTGGGACTGGTGACCTCCCACCTGTTCGCCTCTGCACAGACCTCATTGTTGATAGCTTCTTCTGTAAAAGGTGACAGGACGACATGGCATGAGATCATTGCATGATATCATTGCTAGGGGCTGTCACAGACACTGATACAACACATAAACAACAGATGTAATCAAGATTATTATGATTATTATCATTCTTTACCTAAAGACGTGCACCGTGACCGCAGGCTTTGAGTAAAACATTCCCGGTAAAAGTGAAAGACCTCAACATCTGCTGATAGTCACTCATGACTTGTTACAAATCAAATTATATAAATACATAAGTACATGTAAATCAATGTAATACTCACTCTTGCGGATCCCATAAGGTCGTTCCATCGTCTGTGACATTGGTTGCCCTCACACACCTCGTTGGTCGCCGACGACACCACCTCTGCTATCTCGGTCCATATCTTCTGGTAGGCCTTTGGGGTGTGCTTCCCATGCCCTCCCTATGTCAAATCACCCCAGCGTGACTTGATCTCCTGCAGGAGGGAGGCATTTGCCTCGTCCAAGAACCTCCTGGCTCTTTTGCGCCCTCCAATTTGCTCCTCTCCCAGCTCACTGATCTCTCCAGCGTCAGTCTCCACAGCATGCTGTGATGCCTCCTCCTCTCTTCCCATTATAGGCCAAATTTGGTCAAATATGTGGCTGGTAACACCTACTTTTTGTTTGCCTACGTGCTGTGAAGCTCTAAATTCTCCCTCCTTCCTCCCAAAGCAGCCACAACACACCCAGACACGCCTTCAGTCCCTCTGAGCTCCGTCTCTCTCTGTCTCCTCTTCTGCGCATGTCATGGTGACCCTTGACCTCCAGAATCACGGGAATCAAGCGTTGCCATGCCGTTGCTAAGGACAGCCACACTTTACGGCAGACGGTCAGAAAGATTTAACACTACTGCCCATTTTATATCGCTCGCGGTAACGCCCATTTTCAAAAGTAGAGACTAGGTGGTTTGTTAATGGGCGAGAAGCCATCGATCTGAAAACCCATTTTTACCGCCCACGCCGGAAATATCGCCCATTTTAGGCGATAACCACAAAAGTGGAGGTTCTATCCCGTAATGAAAGAATTGGGTTCTTCAGAGGTGCAAAATCCTGTGTCCATGCAACGCATTAAAGTGTTTACATGCATTACAGACATCAAAGTAAGATATTTAGTCCACATCAGCCAAAGACAGTAAAATAGAATCTTTCCTTGAGCTATATATAAACTGCATGTTATGGGGAACACGTTGTGTCAACTTGCGTGCAAATTTATTGCCTGACGCACACAAAACATTCAGAAAATAGTGATGTCTCACAGCATTTCCCACAGATAAGAAGTAAGCCTTGCACAGGCTGCACATAATTGATTATAAAATGGCATAATTTAATCTGCTGAGGAAAATAACCAACACAGGTAGAAGATGTTAAAGCACAATATTCCCTTCCCCTCCCCCACCGGCAATCCCCAGTGGAATCTAGAAAAACTCTGGATAGGAAATCATAAGAACATAAGAAATAGGAGCAGGAGTAGGCCATTTTCCCCTTCGAGCCTGCTCCGCAATTTAATCAGATCATGGCTGATCCGATCATGGGCTCAGCTCCATTTCCCTGCCCGACCCCTGTAACCCTTTATTTCCTTATCGCTCAAAAATGTGTCTGTATCCGCCTTAAATATATTCAATGACCCAGCCTCCACAGCTCTCTGGGGCAGATAATTCCACAGATTTACAATGAGAGAAGAAATTCCTCCTCATCTCAATTTTAAATGGGTGACCCCTTACTCTGAAGCTATGCCCCCTAGTTCTAGATTCTCTTCCGAGGGGAAATATCCTCTCTGCATCCACCTTGTCGAGCCCCGTCATTATCTTATAAGGTCACCTCCCATTCTTCTGAACTCCAATGAGTACAGGCCCAACCTGTTCAACCTTCCTTCATAAGTCAACCCCTTCATCTTAGGAATCAACTGAGTGAACCTTCTCTGAACAGTCTCCAATGCAAGTATATCACTCCTTAAATATGGAGACTGATATGTCCTTACTATACAGTATAAATGCACAAGAGGCCCATACTTGAGAGAAGGTCACTCTGTGATCAGTTACTTTATTACCAAGACCTCGAGTGATGAAGGTGGATGGTGCTTCCCCTTTTATACCTGAAAGTCCAGGTTAGGAGTGTCTCCCACAAGTTCACCCCCTTGTGGTCAATGTTCTCAAGGTGTACAACTTATGTCAGCTTATACATGGGTTACAATAATAGTTGAATAGATGACATCACCTCCCCCTCCCCAAAGTCTTATTGGGATCACAGGTTAAGTCTCTCTGGTGGTTTACGCTCCCTTGTAGAGCGCCTGAGTTGGGGCTCTGAATGTTGGATGCTGGCCTGAGTGTCTGCTGTTTGCAGTGCCTCAGGCCTGTCCGGACTGCCCACAGTGACTGGGCTCTCCTCCACTTGGTTCTGGTGTCCGGTCACCTGTGGTGGAGTAAACTCTACATCGTCTTCTTCCTCTGCTTCTTCGATGGGGTTGTTGAACCTCCTTTTCATTTGATCCACGTGTTTGCGGCAGATTTGTCCATTGGTAAGTTTAATGACCAAAACCCTATTCCTCTCTTTGGCAATCACAGTGCCTGCAGGCCATTTGGGCCCTGCAGCGTAGTTGAGGACAAAGACAGGGTCATTGACATCAATACATCGCGCCCTCGCATTCCTGTCATGGTAGTCACATTGTGACTGACACCTGCTCTCAACAATTTTTTTCGTAGTAGGGTGTATAAGGGATAACCTGGTTTTGAGTATCCTTTTCATTAGCAGCTCTGTGGGTGATACCCCTGTGAGCGAGTGTGGTCGGGATCTATTGGCCAATAGGAGGCATGATAAGTGGCTTTGTAGGGAACCCCCTTGGATTCTGAGCATCCCCTGTTTGATTATCTGCACTGCTCGTTCCGCCTGGCCGTTTGAGGCCGGCTTGAATGGTGCCGTTCTGACATGGTTGATTCCATTGCCTGCCATGAAGTCCTGGAATTCAGTGCTTGTGAAGCACGGGCCATTGTCGCTGACCAAGACATCCGGTAGACCATGGGCGGCGAACATTGCCCGTAGACTTTCTACCGTGGCAGAGAATGTGCTTGAATTTAAAATGGCACACTCAATCCATTTGGAGTAGGCGTCTACTACAACCAAAAACATTTTTCCCATGAAAGGACCTGCGTAGTCCACATGGATGCGTGACCATGGCTTGGCGGGCCAGGACCAGGGACTAAGGGGGGCTTCCCTGGGTGCGTTGCCCAGCTGAGCACACGTGTTGCACCTGCGAACACAAAGTTCCAGATCTGCATCTATCCCTGGCCACCAAAAATGTGACCTGGCAATTGCCTTAATCATGACAATGCCCGGGTGCTCTTTGTGAAGTTCTCTGATCAACACCTCTCTGCCCCTCGGTTTCCCCACAGTAGGCAATCGGCCTGAATCGAGAGTTCATCCTTGCACCTATGAAACGGTTTAAACTCCTCAGGGCATGCCCCGTATGGCTGTTCAGTCCCCATTCAGGACACATTTCTTAACTAAAGACAGTAGCGGGACTTTATTTGTCCAGACTTTAATCTGACGGGCTGTCACAGGTGAGCCTTCGCTTACGAAAGCTTCAACAGCCATGACCATCTCAGCATCATGCTCAGTTGCCCTCTCAGTGGTGGCTAGTGGGAGCCTGCTGAGTGCATCGGCGCAGTTTTCAGTGCCCGGTCTGTGCCGAATTGTGTAGTTATAGGCAGCTAATCTAAGTGCCCACCTCTATATGCGAGCCGATGCATTCACATTTATGGCCTTGTTGTCGGCCGAAAGGGATGTTAGGGGTTTGTGATCTGTCTCCAGCTCAAATTTCCTGCCAAACAGGTACTGGTGCATTTTTTTTACTGCATATACACATGCTAGCGTTTCCTTTTCTACCATCCCGTAGCCCCTTTCTGCCTGAGACAGACTTCTGGAGGTGTAAGCTGCCGGCTGTAGCTGACCATTGGCATTCACATACTGCAACACACACCCGACCCCCTAGGACGACGCATCGCACGTTAGAACAAGTTTCTTACACAGGTCATATAACATTAACAGTTTGTTGGAGCATAACAAATTGCGTGCTCTATCAAAAGCCTTTCCTGGCTGTCCCCCGAGTCCCAATCATGACCTTTGCGCAGGAGCATGTGTAGCGGCTCTAACAGCGTGCTCAATTTGGGAAGAAAGTTAACAAAATAGTTCAGGAGCCCCAGGAATGAACGCAGCTCCATCGTGTTACGGGGTTTGGGTGCTCTCTGTATCGCTTCTGTTTTGGACGCAGTGGGTCTGATCCCGTCTGCTGCTACCCTCCTCCCCAGGAATTCTACCTCTGGAGCTAGGAAGACGCACTTCGCCTTTTTCAGTCGCAGCCCTACCCGGTCCAGTCTGTGTATCACCTCCTACAGGTTGTGGAGGTGTTCTTCAGTATCGCGACCCGTGATGAGGATGTCCTCTTTAAAAACCACCGTCCTTGGAATCGACTTGAGGAGTCTTTCCATATTTCGTTGAAAGATCGTGGCGGCCGAACGAATCCCGAACGGACATCTGTTATACTCAAACAACCCCTTGTGTGTTGTGATGGTGGTCAGCTTCTTCGACTCACTCGCCAGCTCCTGGGTCATGTAAGCTGAGGTCAGGTCCAATTTTGAAAAAAGTTTGCTACTGGATAGCATCGCAAAGAGGTCCTCCGCTCTCGGTCGCAGGTACTGGTCTTGGAGTGACACCCGATTGATGGTGGCCTTGTAATCGCCACATATCCTGACCGACCCATCCGCCTTGAGCACCGGCACAATCGGGCTCGCCCAGTCACTGAATTCGATTGGCGAGATGATGCCTTCCCTCAGCAGGTGGTCCAATTCGCATTCTATCTTTTCCCGCATCACGTATGGCACCGCTCTGGCCTTGTGGTGTACTGGCCTGGCGTCCGGGTTTATGTGAATCACTACCTTGGCCCCCATGAAAGTGCCGATGCTGGGTTGAAATAATGAGTCAAATTTGTCCAGGACCTGTAAGCATGATACTCGCTCCACAGAAGAAATTACATTGACATCACCCCATTTCCAGTTCATGACAGCAAGCCAACTCCTCCCCAGTACTGCTCCACATGAACTCGCTGAACTTCAGCTTCCAGCGATTTCCCCCAGTATTCATTTGGCCTTGTAGGGCTTACATCAGGCCATCCTCCTCGTACATCAACCTGGCTGCAGGCTTCCTGCACATACGCACCAAGTGACCGCTGACGTTGTAGTTTCTGCAGGTATACCTGCAAGCTCTGGCTGGGTGTTTGCCTCCACACCTCCAGCATGAGCTGGAGGCCCCGTTGTTGGAAACAAAAGGTCCATTACCAGTCGATCATCTCTGACTGTCTCTGTAACTCTCCTTAAGCGCACCATTAACAGGTGTTGATGGCCCCATTACTGGCCACATTGTCCATTGCGATGGCGTGAATCGCCGTTCAGCTAGCCATTGTCTCTGTTGATTTCCCCCTTTGGGTTCGACTACATGCTCGGGCATGTCCGATTGCCCTTGTTTGCCTAGAGAACTGTGTGCCGCGTTAACAATGTTGACTCTCTGGTCATTTGCCGCATTTGAGCCAAGATTTTTGTCATGCATCATTCCTCCCCTGAGATAAATGTCTGGGCTATCAGAGCCGCCGCTTCCAAGGTCAAGTCTTTGGTCTCAATCAGTTTCCTGAAAACCCCAGCGTGCCCGATGCCCTCAATAAAAAAGTCTCGTAGCATCTCCGCTCTGCATGCATCTGTGAACTTACATAGGCTCACCAGTCGCCGGAGATCTGCCACGAAGTCAGGAACGCTTTGCCCTTCTCGCCGCTGGTGCGTGTAAAACCGGTGTCTCGCCATGTGCATGCTGCTCGCCAGTTTAAGGTATTCCCCGATCAACTTACTGAGCTTTTCGAACATCTTGTCCGCCGGCTTCTGTGGCGTTAGAAGGCCCTTCATCAGTGAGTACGTTCTGGATCCACAAACCGTCAGGAGATGAGACCTGCGTTTGTCGGCTGAATCCTGTCCCAACCATTCCTTAATGACAAAACTTTGCTGTCGTCTCTCAATAAAGTTGTCCCAATCATCACCAACACAGTACCTCTCTTCTGTGCTGCTAGTAGCCATGCTCACGTGGTTTAAATCCCAGTTTCTCGTCGCCAGTAATATGTCCTTACTATACAGTACAAATGCACACGAGGCTCATACTTGATAACAGATCACTCTGTGACCAGTTACCTTTATTACCAAGACCTCAAGAGGCAGACGGTGGGTGGAGCTTCCCCTTTTATACCTGAAAGTCCAGGTTAGGAGTGTCTCCCACAAGTTCACCCCCTTGTGGTCAATGTTCTCAAAGTGTACAACTTAGGTCAGCTTATACATGGGTTACAATGATAGTTGAATACATGACAGAGACCAAGACTGTACGCAGTACTCTAGGTGTGGCCTCACCAATCCCAGGTGCAATTGCAGCAGGACTTCTCTGCTTTTATACTCTATCCCCCTTACAATAAAGGCCAACATTCCATTTGCCTTCCTGATCACTTGCTTAACCTGCATACTCACTTTTTGTGTTTCATGCACAAGGAGCCCCAGGTCCCTCTGTACTGCAGCATTTTGTAATTTTTCTCCTTTTAAATAATAACTTGCTTTTTTATTTTTTCTGCAATGTGGATAACCTTACACTTTCCCACATTATACTCCATCTGCCAAATTTTTGCCCACTTACTTAACCTGTCTGTATCCCTTTACAGGTTGTTTGTGTCCTCCTCACAACTTGCTTTCCCACCCATCTTTGTATCATCAGCAAACTTGGCTACATTACACTCGATCCCTTCATCAAAATCATTAATATACATTGTAAATAGTTGAGGTCCCAGCACCGGTCCCTGTGGTACCCCACTAGTTACTGTTTGCAACCGGAAAATGACCCATTTATCCCAACTCTCTGTTTTCTGTTAGTTAGCCAATCCTCTATCCATGCTAATATTTTACCCCCAACCCAGTGAACTTTTATCTTGTGCAGTAACCTTTTATGTGGCACCTTATCGAATGCCTTCTGGAAATCCAAATACACTACATCTACTGGTTCCCCTTTATCCACACTGCTCGTTACATCATCAAAGAACTCCAACAAATTTGTCAAACATGATTTCCCTTTCAGAAAACAATGCTGAGCCTGCTTGATTGAATTTTGCTTTTCCAAATGTCCTGATATTGCTTCTGTAACAATGGAATTCCAGCATTTTCCCAGTGGCAGATGTTAGGTTAACTGGCTTTCTGTCTGCCTCCTTTTTTAAATAGGGGCGTTACATTTGCGGTTTTCCAATCTGCTGGGACCTCCCCAGAATCCAGGCAATTTTGTTAGATTACAACCAATGCATCCACTATCTCTGCAGCCATTTCTTTTAAGACCAATCAGGTCCAGGGTGTAAAGTCCTGACCCTGCAGTACAGACTTACACGAGGCACATGCTGAAGTCAAGGTCACTCTGGACCTGCACCTTTATTTCACAGCTCTTGAGTGCCACGCTTGCCTGAGACCTGCCTTTATATACCTGTGTGGAACAGGTATGCAAATGTCTCCTGCAAGTGCACCCCTGGTGGTAAAGTATGCTTGTGGTTACAGGTCATATCTAGTTACAGTCATGTATAGCATGGTAAGATACAGTTATATACAATAGTGTGAGATACATGACACAGGGGACTTGTCCACCTTTATTTCCATTATTTTACCGAGTACGTCTTCTTTAGTGACAGTGATTATTTTAAGTTCCTCTCTCCCTATAGCCCCTTGATTATCCATTATTGGGATGTTTTAGTGTCTTCTACCATGAAGACGATACAAAATATTTGTTCAAAGTCTCTGCCATTTCCCCGTTCCCCATTATTAATTCCCAGTCTCATCCTCTGAGGGACCAACATTTACTTTAGCCACTCTCTTCCTTTTTATATACCTCTAGAAACTCTTACTAGCTACTTTTATATTTCTTGCTAGTTTACTTTCACAATCTACCTTCGCTCTCTTTATTATTTTTTTATTGATCTTTGCTGGTTTTTAAAAGTTTCCTAATCCTCTGGCCTCCCACTAGGCTTGGCCTCATTGTATGCCATTGTTTCCAATTTGATACCATCCCTTAATTCCTTAGTTAGCCACGGATGGTTATCCCTTCTCTTAAAATCTTTCCTTCTCATTGGGATATATTTTTGTTGAGAGTTATGAAATATCTCCTTAAATGTCTGCCATTGTTCATCAACCATCTTACACTTTAATCTATTTTCCCAGTCCACTTTAGCCAACTCTGCCTTCATCATCACCATCATAGGCAATCCCTCAAACAAGGATGACTTGCTTCCACATGAGTTCACAGATGTTTTAATGAAGGACCCGATGTGCCAGTCCTGAACTCCGGGGGTGGAAGATGCGTGTGCATGGATTTTTTTAACGTGTGGTGACTGTTGCACATCAACCACCACATGGGCTTGACAGAGCTAAGCCTTTGTCCAGTGGCAAGGGATTAACCAGGATGACTAGAGATCTGCTCTGCTGCACGGACCTAGTGCACACCGATATCGCAGTGTGGGCAGGCCCGTGCTGCCCCTGGGCCCTCGACTCTTCTGGGCCCTGTACCCTCATTCGCCGCTCCTCCGCCACAATCTCTCAGCACTCCTCCACCACAAAAACACTCATCGCACCTCCACCACGATCTCTTGCCGCACCTCCGCACCAAACATTCGTCGAACCTCCATCACGATCACCCATTAAATCTCAGCCACGATCCCTCATCGCTCCTCCGCCCCAACCACTCATCGTAAGTCCACCACGACCTATCCACTCCTCTGCTTTACCAGGGCCCAGCCGATGTTCCTGCCCACGCTCCAAACGGCAACCCGGGTCCTGATGACATCACCCAGTCGCCCATGTCGAAGCCGCCGCACACCTGTGTCAGCTTGCGCTGGAAGTGGTAGTGCCATGCTCCAGCTCTTATCCTCCCGACCTGTGGTGATGTCCTCTCGCAGGTCGGGGTGGCTCACGATGTTCCAGGGACCTGGCGCTCCCGCTCTTATCCTCCCGACCTGTGGTGGTGTCCTCTCGCAGGTCGGCGTGGCTCACGATGTTCCAGGGACCTGCGCCCCAGCTCTTATACTCCCGACCTGCGGTGGTGTCCTCTCGCAGGTCGGCGTGGCTCACGATGTTCCAGGGGCCTGGCGCTCCCGCTCTTATACTCCCGACCTGCGGTTGTGTCCTCTCGCAGGTCGGGGTGGCTCACGATGTTCCAGGGACCTGGCGCCCCAGCTCTTATACTCCCGACCTGCGGTGGTGTCCTCTCGCAGGTCGGGGTGGCTCACGATGTTCCAGGGACCTGGCGCTCCCGCTCTTATACTCCCGACCTGCGGTTGTGTCCTCTCGCAGGTCGGGATGGCTCACGATGTTCCAGGGACCCGCGCCCCAGCTCTTATACTCCCGACCTGCGGTGGTGTTCTCTCATACCTTTGCAGTCTCCTTTATTTAAGCTTAGGACACTGGTTTGAGATCCAACTTTCTCACCTTCCAACTGAATTTGAAATTCAACAATGCTATGATCACTCTTTCCTCGAGGATACTTTACTACGGGATCATTTATTAATCCTGTCTCATTACACAGTACCCGATCTAAGATAGGCTGCTCCCTGGTTGGTTCCACAACGTACTGTTCAAGGAAACTATCCTGGATACACTCTATGAACTCTTCCTCAAGGCTACCTTGGCCAATTTGATTTGTCCAATCAATATGAAGATTAAAATCGGCAATGATTATTGCCGTTCCTTTTTTACAAGCCTCCATTATTTCTTGATTTATACTCTGTCCAACAGTGTAGCTATTGTTAGAGGGCCTATAGACTACGCCCACCAGTGACTTCTTCCCCTTATTATTCCTTATCTCCACCCAAACTAATTCAACATCTTGATCTTCTGAGCCAATATTATTTCTCACTAACGCACTGATCTCATCCTTTATTAACAGTGCAACCCCACCTTCTTTTCCTTTCTGTCTGTCCTTCCGAATTGTCAAATACCCCTGAATATTTAGTTCCCAGCCTTGGTCACCTTGCAACCACGTCCCTGTAATGGCTATCAGATCATACCCATTTATATCTAATTGTGCCGTCAACTTATCTATCTTGTTATGAATGCTTCGTGCATTCAGATAAAGAGCTTTTAATTTTTTTTTACCATTTTTCTCTGCTTTGAACCCCACTTTCTGATACACTCTTATATTTATACATTCTGTCCCTGCCTGTCACGCTCTGGTTTTCATTTCCCCCAGAGCTACCCTGCTCTATTGCCTTCTCCTTGCTTTTTGGCTTTTTTAATTTCTGCTCACCTGAACCCTCCCCCCTACTAATTAGTTTAAAGCCCCCTGTACGGCCCTAGTTATTTGATTCGCCAGGACACTTGTCCCAGCACGGTTCAGGTGAAGCCCGTCCCATCAGAATACCTCCCTCTTACCCCAGTACTGGTGCCAGTGTCCCATGAACCAAAACCCATTTCTCCCACACCAGTCTTTGAGCCACGTGTTTAACTCTCTGATCATCTTTACCTCACTGGTATCCACCAGCTTCCACATGTTGCAGCAGTAACACATGGCCTGCCCTGCCATCTATAATGTATTGAATTAATTAGATTTAATTGTTAATCCCAGCCCTTAATTTAAAACAATGGCCAAGAAAAGAGAGAGAAACTCACCACCTAATCACTTCTCTGCTTTCCTATGCCATCAAATGTAGTCGCCCAGTTGGCCTTTGTCGTCCACTCTGAGCTGCTCGCGCTGCTCCCTGCAGTGGCTGGCTGCTGCTGCTCTTTATGCTCGGTCACCGGTGGTGGTGTTCCCTGACAGGTCGGGGGGTCGATGCTCTGTCGTCAGGAGGTCAAGGGGTCGGTGCTCTGTGATCGGGGGGTCGGTGCTCTGTGATCGGGGGGTCGGGGGGTCGGTGCTCTGTGATCGGGGGGTCGGGGGGTCGGCGCTCTGTGGTCAGGAGGTCGAGGGGTCGGTGCTCTGTGATCGGGGGGTCGGTGCTCTATGATCGGGGGGGTCGGGGGGGTCGGCGCTCTGTGATCGGGGGGTCAGGGGTCGGTGCTCTGTGATCGGGGGGTCGGTGCTCTATGATCGGGGGGTCGGTGCTCTATGATCGGGGGGGTCGGGGGGGTCGGCGCTCTGTGGTCAGGAGGTCGAGGGGTCGGTGCTCTGTGATCGGGGGGTCGGGGGGTCGGTGCTCTGTGATCGGGGGGTCGGGGGGTCGGCGCTCTGTGGTCAGGAGGTCGAGGGGTCGGTGCTCTGTGATCGGGGGGTCAGGGGTCGGTGCTCTGTGGTCGGGGGGTCGGCGCTCTGTGGTCGGGGGGGTCGGGGGGTCAGCGCTCTGTGGTCGGGGGGTCGGGGGGTCAGCGCTTTGTGGTCAGGGGATCGGGGGTCGGCGCTCTGTGGTCAGGAGGTCGGGGGGTCGGCGCTATGTGGTCAGGAGGTCGGGGGGTCGGCGCTATGTGGTCGGGGGGTCGGTGCTCTGTGGTTGGGGGGTCGGGAGGTCGGCACTCTGTGGTCGGGGGGGTCGGTGCTCTGTGGTCAGGGGGTCGGGGGGTAGGTGCTCTGTGGTCGGGGGGTCAGCGCTCTGTGGTCAGGGGGTCGGAGGTCGGCGCTCTGTGGTCAGGAGGTCGGGGGGGTCGGCGCTCTGTGGTTGGGGGTCGGGAGGTCGTCACTCTGTGGTCGGGGGGTCGGTGCTCTGTGGTCAGGGGGTCGGGGGGTCGGTGCTCTGTGGTCGGGGGGTCGGTGCTCTGTGGTTGGGGGGTCGGGAGGTCGGCACTCTGTGGTCGGGGGGGTCGGTGCTCTGTGGTCAGGGGGTCGGGGGGTCGGTGCTCTGTGGTCGGGGGGTCAGCGCTCTGTGGTCAGGGGGTCGGAGGTCGGCGCTCTGTGGTCAGGAGGTCGGGGGGGTCGGCGCTCTGTGGTTGGGGGTTGGGGGGCCGGCACTCTGTGGTCGGGGGGTCGGTGCTCTGTGGTCAGGGGGTCGGGAGGTCGGCACTCTGTGGTCGGGGGGTCGGTGCTCTGTTGTCAGGGGGTCGGGGGGTCGGCACTCTGTGGTCGGGGGGTCGGTGCTCTGTGGTCAGGGGGTCGGGGGGTCGGCACTCTGTGGTCGGGGGGGTCGGTGCTCTGTGGTCAGGGGGTCGGAGGTCGGCGCTCTGTGGTCAGGAGGTCGGGGGGTCGGCGCTCCGTGGTTGGGGGTCGGGGGGTCGGCACTCTGTGGTCGGGGGGTCGGTGCTCTGTGGTCAGGGGGTCGGGGGGTCGGCACTCTGTGGTCGGGGGTCGGCGCTCTGTGGTCAGGAGGTCGGGGGGTCGGTGCTCTGTGGTCGGGGAGTCGGGGGGGTCGGTGCTCTGTGGTTGGGGGTCGGGGGGTCGGCACTCTGTGGTCGGGGGGTCGGTGCTCTGTGGTCGGGGGGTCGGTGCTCTGTGGTCAGGGGGTCGGGGGGTCGGCACTCTGTGGTCGGGGGGTCGGTGCTCTGTGGTCAGGGGGTCGGGGAGGTCAGTGCTCTGTGGTCGGGGGGTCGGCGCTCTGTGATCGGGGGGTCGGGGGGGTCGGCGCTCTGTGGTCGGGGAGTCGGGGGGTCGGTGCTCTGTGGTTGGGGGTCGGGGGGTCGGCACTCTGTGGTTGGGGGGTCGGTTCTCTGTGGTCGGGGAGTCGGGGGGTCGGCACTCTGTGGTCGGGGGGTCGGTGCTCTGTGGTCAGGGGGTCGGGGGGTCGGTGCTCTGTGGTCGGGGGGTCGGCGCTCTGTGATCGGGGGGTCGGGGGGGTCGGCGCTCTGTGGTCGGGGGGGTCGGCGCTCTGTGGTCAGGGGGTCGGTGCTCTGTGGTCAGGAGGTCGGGGGGTCGGCACTCTGTGGTCGGGGGTCGGCGCTCTGTGGTCGGGGAGTCGGGGGGTCGGTGCTCTGTGGTTGGGGGTCGGGGGGTCGGCACTCTGTGGTTGGGGAGTCAGTTCTCTGTGGTCGGGGAGTCGGGGGGTCGGCACTCTGTGGTCGGGGGGGTCGGTGCTCTGTGGTCAGGGGGTCGGGGGGTCGGTGCTCTGTGGTCGGGGGGTCGGCGCTCTGTGATCGGGGGGTCGGGGGGTCGGCGCTCTGTGGTCGGGGGGTCGGTGCTCTGTGGTCAGGGGGTCGGGGGGTCGGTGCTCTGTGGTCGGGGGTCGGCGCTCTGTGATCAGGGGGTCGGCACTCTGTGGTCGGGGGGTCGGTGCTCTGTGGTTGGGGGTCGGGGGGTCGGCACTCTGTGGTCGGGGGGTCGGTGCTCTGTGGTCAGGGGGTCGGCACTCTGTGGTCGGGGGGTCGGTGCTCTGTGGTCAGGAGGTCGGGGGGTCGGCGCTCTGTGGTCAGGAGGTCAGGGGGTCGGCGCTCTGTGGTCGGGGGGTCGGTGCTCTGTGGTTGGGGGTCGGGGGGTCGGCACTCTGTGGTCGGGGGGTCGGTGCTCTGTGGTCAGGGGGTCGGCACTCTGTGGTCGGGGGGTCGGTGCTCTGTGGTCAGGAGGTCGGGGGGTCGGCACTCTGTGGTCGGGGGTCGGCGCTCTGTGGTCAGGAGGTCGGGGGGTCGGCGCTCTGTGGTCGGGGAGTCGGGGGGTCGGTGCTCTGTGGTTGGGGGTCGGGGGGTCGGCACTCTGTGGTCGGGGGGTCGGTGCTCTGTGGTCAGGGGGTCGGCACTCTGTGGTCGGGGGGTCGGTGCTCTGTGGTCAGGGGGTCGGCACTCTGTGGTCGGGGGTCGGCGCTCTGTGGTCAGGGGGTCGGGGGGTCGGTGCTCTGTGGTCAGGGGGTCGGGGGGTCGGCACTCTGTGGTCGGGGGGTCGGTGCTCTGTGGTCAGGGGGTCGGGGGGTCGGCACTCTGTGGTCGGGGGGTCGGTGCTCTGTGGTCAGGGGGTCGGGGGGTCGGCACTCTGTGGTCGGGTGGTCGGTGCTCTGTGGTCAGGGGGTCGGGGGGGTCGGTGCTCTGTGGTCGGGGGGTCGGCGCTCTGTGATCGGGGGGTCGGGGGGTCGGCGCTCTGTGATCGGGGGTCGGGGTCGGGGGTCGGGGGGTCGGCGCTCTGTGATCGGGGGGTCGGGGGGTTGGGGGGTCAGGGGTCGGCGCTCTGTGATCGGGGAGATCGATGCTTAGTCCAACCTTACAAACCACAAGATTCAGCTATGTTACATTCAGAAATAAAACATTTGTGGACCAACCGCATTGAAACTACTGCATTCCTGCGAGCATTCAGTCATCTACAAACTTATCTTTATAATCTTGAATCCTATTCTTAAATACATAAAATGCAGTTGTTTTGAAAGTTCAGTAATACAGAATGTGCTTCTTTTCCTAAGATTCTATTCCACATTCCCAAAACCCTTGTGAAAATGGGGCTGCAAATCCACGAGGAGTGGATAGAGGTGCCGAGAAGCACTTGTCCCCGATCTCTGCCGTCAACTCCACTGATGTTCGTGGGACCATGGGGAGATGGCAAGAGGATCAAGCCTTTAGTGTGCACATCTCGTGGAGGCCAAAAATGTGGACCTGAGCTTGCCAGCTTGGTGGAAAAGGGAAAGAACCCGCCCCCCCCACCCCTTCCTGGTGGAGGTTGCCCCCAACAGTTCCGAGTCGGGGGTCACTGGCAATATATTTTTAAAATCCACTCTCATCTCTGTAGGGTTCCGGACTTGATTCTGGCCGAGACCCCCAACCCGGGTCTCTTGCCGCCAGTTTTTGGTAACATTACCTCATGAGACCATGCGTACATCCGCCAGATCCTGTCTGAGGGAGTGCCCACCATGGCCCTGGCCCACCTCACATCAATGGAGGAGGGGAGGGGGCAGGCAAAAGCTTCATCCTCAGGAAGCCTATCGGGAATTCCAGAGCAAGGCCAAGACCTCACCTGGAGTATCCTGGTCCCAGCCAATTTGTGCCTGTTCTGGCGAACTCCAAACTGAGTACTGACTTCCAGCCTGGATGTCTTTGTACCTCTAATCCCACCACAGTCTTGTTATTTTTGTACTTATCGCCTCGGGTTCTGCCATCACACTCTTATTTACACATTTTTTATCTGTGCCTTTAATCATTTTAAAGACCTTCCATCTCTATCTTGAAGGTAATTTCTGTGAGTTGTTTTCAGTCTTAAGAGTCCCAAGTGCTGGGGCCAGCCTCATTGTTTTCACTGAAATCTCTCCAATGCACTAATGTCTTCCTCATGGCAGGATGGTCAAAAATGCACAACCTTCTAACTCTGGCCTCACCAAATATTTGTACAGGATTTTTATCATCTGTTTTGGCTTTTTACACCCTTCACCAATTTTCAATAAAATATTTCCCCTTCTATCCTCGTATCCTGACTACATTGATTCCTCCGCAGATGCTAGTTGCCCTCGAATACCTTGCCCGAGTTAAGTGTGAGCTTTGGTAGTTCAGCCATGGGGAGGCAATGCTTCACATTGATCTTGTGCTCAGCTGACAACAACACCAGCATTTCCAGCAGTGTTGTAACTCTGTCCACTTCCCCCTGCATCCCCCACTCTGAGGCCAATTCTACCAATGCCACCACTTCACTGGCTGAGATCAGCAAATTCAGCAGAGACTGAGGATGAATCCTGGGAGTTTCCTGGTTTGTATCATTCAACTAATCACTGGATAAACTGGCTGAACCATTGAGGGTGTCTCACTTTTGATGCGTGATCAACTTTCCTTTATATGCATTCCGTGATTATCCTTATCGATAAGAGCTTCACATTAATTTGATGTTATCCATAATCTCATAATTTCACTATTGGATACCCATTCATTGTGAGTGGGCACAGCCTGATAGCTTCTGTTCGAATCCCCAACTGTACAGATTTAGCTAAATATTTTTTTAATTTTGTATTTTCGTTCATTGTGGTCTATCCTCTTATTGTATGGGAGGGAGCCACGATTATAAACTTAAGTACCTGATGACATAAAGATCTGGAATACACTATCTGAAAATGTGGTGGAAGCAGATTCAATATTAACTTTCAAAAGGGAATTAGCTATATACTTTGAAAGGAGAAATTTGCAGGGCTATGGGCAAAGAGTAGGGGAGTGGGACTAATTGGCTAGGTCTATCAAAGAGCCGGTACAGACACGATGGGCTGAATGGCTTTCTTCTGTGATATGCTGGAGTACTGTGCACAGTTTTGGTCTCCTTATCTAAGGAAGCATATACGTTTCTTGGAGGCGGTGCAACAAAAGTTCACAAAATTGATTCCTGGGATGAGAGGGCTGTCCTATGAAGAGAGATTGTGTAGAATGGGCCTATACTCTGCAGTTTAGAAGAATGAGAGGTGATCTCATTGAAACATACAAGATTCTGAAGGGGATTTACAGGGTAGATGCTGAGAGGTTGTTTCCCCTGGGTGGAGTGTCTAGAACTTGGGGGACACAGTCTCAGGATAAGGGGTAGGTCATTTAAGACTGAGAAAAGGAGGAATTTCTTCACTCAGAGTGTTGTGAATCTTTGGAATTCTCTGCCCCAGAGGGCTCTGGATGCAAATTCTTTGAGTATATTCAAGGCTGAGATAGGTAGATTTTTGGACTCTAGGGGAATCAAGAGATATGGAGATCGGGCGGGAAAGTGAAGTTGAGGACGATGATCAGCCATGATCTTATGGAATGGTGCAACAGGTTCGAGGGGCTCAATGGCCATTCCCGCTCCTAATTCTTATGTTCTTATGTATGATTCTGTAACATGTTGCAATGGGATTGGAGTTTGACCAATCCTGCAGTTCACTGTGCCTATTGTTCGAGACACATTTCAATTTCCTTTACAATGTTACCTTACATTAGCTCACAATTAAATGAATCTGCAATGCCTTAGCTCAATTAATTTGTCCAGTTACCTTTAAATGCTATCAATCTCCATTTTACCAGGCATGTGGCCAGATAGCATGCTGCCAAAGGCAAATTTGATAATATTACTAGAAGTACTCCATTGCATATTATATATGATTAGAAAAAACTGCAGGGTACCCAGAACTGATTCGCCAGTCTCCATTAGTCAGTAACCGACAGATATGTCTATATCCATCTATCACCAACCTTTGATGTTCCCACTAAGTCAATTTTCAATTTAGTTAGCTAATTTACAATTAATGCTATGGGTCTTAACCTTGTTAAAAGTGAGAAAATAACCTCATTTCTGTTTACACTGCTAAGAGAGAAAGGAATTCAACTTCTCTCCTTTGCAAGGCATGCTATAAGAACATAAGAATTAGAAGCAGGAGTAGGCCATTCAGCCCCTCGAGCCTGCTCCACCATTCAATGAGATCATGGTTGATCTTCTACCTCAACTCCACTTCCCTGCATGATTCCCATATCCCTTGATTCCTTAACATCCAAAAATCTATCTATCTCTGTCTTGAATGTACTCAAAGACTGAGCCTCCACAGCCCTCTGTGGTAGAGAATTCCAAAGATTCACCACCGTCTGAATGATGAAGTTTCTCCTCAACTCAGTCCTAAATGGCCGACCCCTTGTTCTGAGACTGTGATCCCTGGTTCTAGACTCCCCAGTCAGAGGAAACATCCTCCCTGCATCTACCCTGTCAAGCCCTGTAAGAATTTTGTATTCCTCAATGAGATCACTTCTCATTCTTCTAAACTCCAGAGAATATAGGTCTAGTCTACTCAATCTCTCCTCATAGGATAATCCCCCCATTCCAGCAATCAGTCTGATGAACCTTTGTTGCACTCCTTCAATGGCAAGGAGACAAAAACTGTACACAATGAGTAGTGTGGTCTCACCAGGGCCCTATATAATTGCACTAAGACGTCTTTACTCTTATATTCAAATCTTCTTATAATAAAGACCAACATTCCATTTGCTTTCTTAATTGCTTGCTGTACCTGCATGTTAACTTTCAGTGTTTCGTGCACAAGGACATCCAGGTCCCTCTGAACAACAATATTTCTCAATCTCTCACCATTTAAAAAAATACTCTGTAATATATAGCTCCATCTAGTGGGCTACTGTTGTAATGCAGCCATTGCTGTCAATACAATAAAGGCATCAGGTGAAAGGTCACCTGACAAGTTCCTGTGTTAAGAGCCATCTTGTAAGGTCTGTTTGTGGTGATGTCGTAAGGAAGATACCACATTAGCGATATAGGATCGGATTTCTGGATACCCTAGCTGAAATGTTTGCTGGTGAATGATTCAGCCAATCAACAGAGAGACCTTGAGAGCTTCTTTGTATTGCAGCACAGCTAAAAATCCAAGGTAAATTACAAGCACACTTGGCTGAACTGAAGAGTCCAGATGGCCATGCCTATGAGAATAATAGGGCGCTTGGGCGCATTTCAACGTGACCAAGAGACTTTCGGAGTGTATGTGGAATGTTTTTCACCACGAATAGTATTGTCGAAGATCCCGATGATAAAAACCGTAACCGGGTCGTGTTGCAACAAAACCGGCTATTTTCCTGACTGAAGCAGGCCCCGAGGTGTATGAAACCCTGAAAATTTTGCTTGTTTTCCACAAGCCAAAGAACATATCACTTACGGAGATTCTAAGCAAGTAAGAACAGCAATGCTGAGCCCCTGGAAATTGCTGAAAGTTATCAATTTGGAATACGAAATCAATTAATTGACGAAAGTATCAGTGACCACATTGTAGAATTAAAAAGCTATCCAATCACTGTCATTTCTGAAACTTTCAGGACCCAGCATTGCATGACCGCTTTGTTTGTGGGATGAAAATTGAAGCGATCAGAAGAAAATTGTTGACAACCCCAATTTGACTTTTGATTTAGCTTGTCAGACAGCTATGTCAATTGATATGGCCGACCGATATTCCCGAGAATTTCGTACCAATTCCAGTCATCAGACAACTGAGGTGAATTGGCTGCAGGTTAAAAGACAAAGGCAGTTGGGCCCGAAGGCCTCAGCAACTGGCCAAGGTAACAGAGCATTGAAGTCATGCTATCAGTGCCTGGGACAACACATTGCTCAAAGTTGTCCATATGTGAAGGCAGAGTGTTTCTTTTGCAAGAAAATGGGGCATCTTGTGAAGGCATGCCGACTGAAGAGTAAACCAACTTTCAAGGCTATAAGTAGAAATCCCCAGAGACTACATAGCATAGAAGAAAAGCAACAGGATGAAGAGATGCACATCATCAGGAGTATGCAGTGTTCTAACAGCAATTCGAAAAGTATTGTCATCCAAGTAGATGTTGCAGGAACCAGGATACCCATGGAAATTGACACTGGTGCATCCATCGCTATGTCTCGACAATTTGCGTGATTTCCCATTTGAGAAATCCAAGATAGAGCTGTGAGG
The DNA here is from genome assembly GCF_044704955.1 of Pristiophorus japonicus. Classification (NCBI taxonomy): domain Eukaryota; kingdom Metazoa; phylum Chordata; class Chondrichthyes; family Pristiophoridae; genus Pristiophorus; species Pristiophorus japonicus. The sequence continues at coordinate 131,246,751 of NC_091991.1, read as the reverse complement.
CTACTCAGGAGAGTAAACCCCTGTGGTAGGACGTATCACCGTACCGGTGAAATATAAGGATCAATTTCAGAGCTTGCCTCTCTTAGTAGTGGCAGGAGACAAGCCTACCTTACTAGGAAGAAATTGGGTGGGATCACTGAAGCTGGATTGGAATGAGATTTTTGTGTTGAAACGAGATTTGCATCGAAGGATGATGTCATCAAGAAGTATCCGAAAGTGTTCTGCGAAACAAGCAGTCTGATCCAAGGCTTCAAGGCAAGTGTCAGTATACACAAGAATGCTAGACAAGTTTACTGCAAGCTAAGTCCCGTACCATACAAACTCAAGGAGAGAGTTGAGCAAGAACTCAAAAGACTAGAAACTGAGAACATTATCTCTAAGCAAGTAATCAGGAAGGCCTTTATTGCAAGGGGGATAAAGTATAAAAGCAGAAAAGTCCTGCTACAACTGTACAGGGTATTGGTAAGACCACACCTGGAGTATTGCATGCAGTTTTGGTTTCTGTATTTAAGAAAGGATATATTTGCATTGGAGACTGTTCAGAGAAGGTTCACTAGGTTGGTTCCAGAGATGGGGGAGTTGACTTATGAGGAAAGATTGAGTAGGTTGGGCCTATACACATTGGAGTTCACAAGATTGAGAGGTGATCTTATTGAAACTTATGAGAAAATGAGGGGACTCGACAAGGTGGATGCAGAGAGGATATTTCCACTCGTAGAGGAAAGTAAAACTAGAGGACATAGTTTTAAATTGGCGGCCCCTTATTCTAAGACTGAGATGAGGAGACATTTCTTCTCTCAGAAGATTGTAAATCTATGGAATTCTCTGCCCCAGAGAGCTGTGAAGGCTGAGTTATTGAATATATTTAAGACGGAGATGGACAGATTTTTCAGCGATAAGGTAATAAAGGGTTATGGGGAGCGAGCAGGGAAGTGGAGCTGAGTCCATGATCAGATCTGCCATGATCGTATTGAATGGCGGAGCAGGCTCAAGGGGCAAAAAGGCCTACTCCTGCTCCTATTTCTTATGTTCTTATGTTCTAAGACAGATCTATGTAATTGGGCTACACACATTGTTGTAGTACCTAAGTCCGATGGTAAGGTAAGGTTGTGTGATGATTATAAAGTAACCGTAAACCAGGTTCTAAAGGGTAATGTACCCAATACGTTGCCAAATGTAGAAGATTTATTCACAATGCTGACAGGTGGTCAGATTTTCTCAAAGTTAGATGTCACAAGTGCCTACTTACAACTTGAACTCGATGAGGAGTCCAAGTCATGTTTGACTATAAATACTCATCTAGGCCTATATCAATTTAATAGGCTACCATTTGTAGTGTTTTTCACCCCTGCCATATCCCAAGGGGTGATGAACCAGACTTTGCAAGGCATTGAAGGGGTAGTATGTTATTTAGATGACATACTCAATTCAGCACCAAACAGGCAAATCCATAATAATGTTTTGAATAATGTGCTCAAACGGCTAGAGAAGCACAGAGTATGAGTGACTGCTTGCAAGTGCGAGTTGATTCAAAACTCAGTGGAGTACTTAGGGCACAGAGTAGACAAAGATGGTTTACATCCAACCAAGGGAAAGCTGGATGCAACTAGAAATGCACCTGCTCCCAACAATGTTACTTAACTTCGATCATTTTGGGGTCTTTTGAACTATTATGGAAAGTTCCTACCAAATTTGGCTACAGTGTTACATCCACTGAATGAGTTGTTGACAAACAGGTATTATGGAAGTGGTCAGAAGAATGTGATGCAGCATTTAAGGAATGTAAAAGCCACTTGGTAGAGAGCACCATGTTAGTTCATTATGATGTAGCATAGGAGATCAAGCTAGCATGTGACGCCTCTCCGTATGGAGTTGGGGCAGTGATCTCTCATGTACTACATAGTGGGGAGGAGAGACTGATTGCTTTTGCGTCACACACTCTCAGTGCCAGAAACAATTAAGACAGAAAGAGAATCATGATAGAGGTAGAGTAAGAGAGAGAAGTGTGAAATTAAATCAGAAGGTAAGAGTGAAGAACTATCACCATAAATTGTTAAAGTGGTTACCAGGAAGAGTGGTGAAGATATGTGGTCCTTGATATTTGATCATGGACAGGTTAGATTTGTTCACATTGATCACATTTTGCCTACAGATTTGGAAGGAGTTGAAAGTTGGAATGATTCGATTATTTCTGACTCATCCGATAGTCTTATTACAAGTACAGTGCCAGTGGCATATCCTACATCAGATATGCTAGAATCAAGTCCAAGAGAAAGTCAGATTTTAAGTCTGAGTCTGAGTCAGGCAGACAAGCAGTCTGAAGTTGAAGAAAGTTCAAATGTAGATCAAGGGTATCCCTTGGAGACAAACTCTCCTCAGGATCAGCCTAGAATGAGTGTAAGTTCGACACCGTGTTTGGAAAGTTCTGTTTGAAAGTGAAGGTATACTCTTTGAAACAGAAAACCAATGGTTAAGTTTGATTTGTAAATATGGCAAAATAAGTCCATATCTTTTGTTATGTATAACCATGCAAGTTATGTATGATGATTGTTTATTAAAATTACTTCTTCATTAAGGAGGGAGAAGTGTAATATATAGCTCCATCTAGTGGACTACTATGGTAATGCATCCATTGCTGTAAGTACAATGAAGGCATCCTGACAAGTTCCTGTGTTAAGAGTCATTTTCTAAGGTATGTGTGTTGTGAGGTCGTAATGAAGATACCACACTCTGCTTTTCTATTTTTCCTACCAAAGTGGATAACTTCATATTTCTGCACATTATAATCCATTTGACATGTTCTTGCCCACTCACTTAGCCTGTCGATATCCCCTTGAAGTCTCTTTGCATCCTCGTCACAACTTACATTCCCACCTAGCTTTGTATCATCAGCAAACTATCTTATAAAGATTGTACTATGCAAAGTAGCTGCCAGTATATGTTGGTGCACCACTGCAGGTTCAGCTCATTTCCATGACAACATGTCACCGAGATAGACATGATTGACTCACTACCCTGCTCCTGACCCTGGAGAGGCTGTGAGGCTGACAAGACCAGTCTTTTAAGGGAGTTTTATTTGATACTTCATTTTTAATTGAAAAGGTAAAAGCAAAATGCCTACAGGTACTGAACTCTTTGCATTGAAAGACGGTTTACAATTTTTTTTTAATTAAAAAGGCCTCTTTCAGCTCAAACCTTGTGGGACAGTGACATTCAATATAAAAGATCATGCAACTTTTTAACTTGTCTAAAATGCACAAGTATGTAAAAAATGTAAGATACAAACCATGATAATAAAAATTTAAAATTGCCTGTTCATTAAATCACAGATACACCACCACTTAAATTATAGAAAATTATAGAAAAATTATGACATAGAAGGAGGCCATTCTGCCCATCATGTCTGTGCCGGACTACATTGTTAATGCTTTATGCTGTTGATTTAAATTAGGGTCTTGTAATTTTAATTAACCAGCAGTGACTACAGAATGCTCTATAGTGCACCATGACATGAGGTTGATATTGTGCTTACCTTGGGGATGCTGCTGTTTACATTTGTCACTGAAGTACAGTAACTATAGGAAATTAGTATTCACGGGTGTGCTTACCGTCAAGGAGATACTCACCTGGAAAGGGAGACTATACTTAGTGCCGGTGTTTTGTGGAAGGAGATTCTAAGGGGGAGAAATTCAGTTGGTCGGTGGTAGCGTAAGCACCATCCACCCGAGCGCCACGCTGTCAGCGCCTGCCACAAACTTCAATGAAGCTTTAGCGGTGGCACGAATAGGTTGCGCTGCGCTCGCTAGCGCCACCAACTGGGTGACATCACCGAGTGTGCAAGGCCCCCGTAGTGCCGCGGTCGCGAACTTGATTGCTTTCGCCTGCGGTAGTGTCCGCCGCTAATTCAGACAGGGAAAGCAGGCGTCACAGAGAAACAGTCGGAGCCGATATGTCCGAGGGGGAGCAGGTGGGCAGTTAAAATGACATTTTTTTCCCATTAATGCATCTCTTCTAGATGCTGGACGCTGTTGTTTAGTTGCCTTGGCTTTTCTTTAACTTTTCGGGTGGTCCAGCTGACCTCCCCTTTAGACACTGGGATGCCGGTTTCCTAGCGCCAGAACTTCATAATTGCCCCCATGGTAACGCCCCAGGAATCAAGGTTAGCACCCTAAGAGGGGTGTGGAACCGCCCCTTAGCGCTCCACTCCCCTCTTGGGGCGCTGAAAGTGAATATCCTGGTTGGAGGCGGGAAACATCGCCTGGCACGAAAGTTAACAACCAGGCAGTGTCACACTGCCTCAAACCGGGCTATAATGAATTTCCACTCGTAACAGTTCTAAAATGAGTGCTTCCCACATAAGGTGACAGATGTAACTGTCTGCTTCAGTTGGTTAGACTTGATAATATTACTGAGCTGAGGAATACTTCATTCTGAGTTATCATATATTCATCATCATCATCATCATCATCATCATCATCATCATCATCATCATAAGCAGTCCCTCAGAATCGAGGAAGACTTGCTTCCACTCTTAGAATGAGTCCTTAAGTGGCTGAACAGTCCATACGAGAGCCACAGTCCCTGCCACAGGTGGGACAGACAGTCGTTGAGGGAAAGCGAGGGTGGGACAGATTTGCCACACGTTCTTTCCGCTGCCTACGCTTGTTTTCTGCATGCACTCGGCGATGAGACTCGAGGCACTCCCAGATGCTCTTCCTCCACTTAGGGCGGTCTTTGGCCAGGGACTCCCAGGTGTTGGTGGGGATATTGCACTTTATCAGGGAGGCTTTGAGGGTATCCTTGTAACGTTTTCTCTGTCCATCTTTGGCTCGTTTGCCGTGAAGGAGTTCCGAGTAGAGCGCTTGCTTTGGGAGTCTTGTGTCTGGCATGCGGACAATGTGGCCTGCCCAGCGGAGCTGATCAAGTGTGGTCAGTGCTTCAATGCTGGGGATGTTGGCCTGGACGAGGACACTAATGTTGGTGCGTCTGTCCTCCCAGGGGATTTGTAAGATTTTGCGGGGGCATCGTTGGTGGTATTTCTCCAGCGACTTGAGGTGTCTGCTGTACATGGTCCATGTTTCTGAACCATACAGGAGGGCGGGTATTACTACAGCCCTGTAGACCATGAGCTTGGTGGTAGATTTGAGGGCCTGGTCTTCAAACATTCCTTTCCTCAGGCGGCCGAAGGCTGTGCTGGGGCACTGGAGGCAGTGTTGAATCTCCTCATCAATGTCTGCTTTTGTTAATAAAAAGCTCCCGAGGTATGTGAAATGGTCCTCGTTGTCGAGTGCTGCACCGCATATCTTGATGACGGGGGGGCAGTGCTGTGCAGCGGGGACAGGCTGGTGGTGGACCTTTGTCTTACGGATTTTTATCGTAAGGCCCACGCTTTCGTACGCCTCAGTAAATACGTCGACCATGCCCTGGAGTTCAGCCTCTGAATGTGCACTGATGCACGCGTCTCATATATTACCTGCCACATGTCAGCATTCAAATGCAGAAAAGTCTAGGACAATATGACATCTAGGACAATATAACACTTTTTTAAAAAGGAGGGAGAGAGAAAACGGGTAATTATAGACCGGTTAGCTTGACATCAGTAGTGGGAAAATGTTGGAATCAATCATTAAGGATGAAATAGCAGCGCATTTGGAAAGCAGTGACAGGATCGGAGCAAGTCAGCATGGATTTATAAAAGGGAAATCATGCTTGACAAATCTTCTGGAATTTTTTGAGGATGTAACTAGCAGAGTGGACAAGGGAGAACCAGTGGATGTGGTGTATTTGGACTTTCAAAAGGCTTTTGACAAGGTCTCACACAAGAGATTGGTGTGCAAAGTCAAAGCACATGGTATTGGGGGTAATATACTGACATGGATAGGGAACTGGTTGGCAGACAGTCGGAATTAACGGGTCCTTTTCAGAATGGCAGGCAGTGACTAGTGGGGTGCCTCGGGGCTCAGTGCTGTGACCCCAGCTCGTTACAATGTACATTAACGATTTAGATGAAGGAATTGAGTGTAATATCTCCAAGTTTGCGGATGGCACAACTAGGTGGCGGTGTGAGCTGTGAGGAGGACGCTAAGAGGCTGCAGGGTGACTTGGACAGGTTAGGTGAGTGGGCAAATGCATGGCAGATGCAGTATAATGTGGATAAATGTGAAGTTATCCATTTTGGGGGCAAAAACACAAAGGCAGAATATTATCTCAATGGTGGCAAACTAGGAAAAGGGGAGGTGCAACAAGACCTGGGTGTCATGATTCATCAGTCACTGAAAGTGTGCATGCAGATACAGCAGCGGTGAAGAAGGCAAATGATATGTTGGCCTTCATAGCTAGGGGATTTGGGTATAGGAGCAGGGAGGTCTTACTGCAGTTGTACAGGGCCTTAGTGAGGCCTCAACTGGAATATTGTGTTCAGTTTTGGACTCCTAATCTGAGGAAGGACGTTCTTGCTATTGAGGGAGTGCAGCGAAGGTTCACCAAACTGATTCCAGAGATGGCTGGACTGTCGTATGAGGAGAGACTGGATCAACTGGGCCTGTATTCACTGGAGTTTAGAAGGATGAGAGGGGATCTCATAGAATCGTATAAAATTCTGACAGGACTGGACAGGTTAGATGCGGGAAGAATGTTCCCGATGATGGGGAAGTCCAGAACCAGGGGACATAGTCTTAGGATAAAGGGTAGGCCATTTAGGACTGAGATGAGGAGAAACTTCTTCACTCAGAGAGTTGTTAACCTATGGAATTCCCTGCCGCAGAAAGTTGTTGATGCCAGTTCATTGGATATATTCAAGAGGGAGTTAGATATGGCCCTTACGGCTAAGGGGATCAAGGGGTATGGAGGGAAAACAGGAAAGGGGTACTGAGGGAATGATCAGCCATGATCTTATTGAATGGCGGTGCAAACTCGAAGGGCCGAATGGCCTACTCCTGCACCTATTTTCTATATTTCTATGTTTCTATGTTTTTCTTTTAGCGTTGCATCTAATTCCTTGAATTACCGCAGGTATTTTTTTCACCCTGTTATTCAGACTGTCCTTGAAGAGAGTGTGTTGTATACATAATAGTCAGAGATGAAGAGGGAGGTAGAAATGAATCCTAGACTCTGTGAAATGGGCTATTTATCAAAACAGCATAACCCCAGCGACTGTCAGGATAGTGTGTTTAATTAGACATGTAGGAGCATAAAGTAAAGGGTAAAGGAAGCCTCCCAGATCTTTGACATAGATGTTTGATGGTGCGTCAGCATCCAAGACAAAATAAAAGGGAATTATTTTAAAACAAAGTGAGATAGTGTTTCAGAGAATATCTGTAGAGGTATTTTAGAGGTGACTAACATGTCTAATATGGAACCACAACAAACCAACTGGACAGTTAACCAGAATAGAATAAAGTGCAAGATGTTACTTTGCCCACATTCTTATTGAGGATTATTAGTATGTTTTTTTTTCATTTCACTAGATTAAGCAATGTTGAAAATAGCCCATCAATCTTAAGAATTTAATATTAACTTATTCAAGCATTCCCTCATAATGTGGGCTTGTTTTCCCAGAGTGTACTCAAGATTCCATTAAAGTTATGCCCTCCTTGGGCAATTTATTTTCATGAAAACAGCTTTACAAAGTTGTGAGGATACAGAGCTGGTTTAATTTTTTATTTTTAAACCATTGTATCTTTAGCAAATATTCATCTATAAAGTCCATTTTAGCAACTGAATTCAGGTAGTGTTTTATTGGTTCCAGTGTGGGATTGAGACAATGCGATCTTAATAGATAAGAGGACTTTCAGACAAACGTTACTGTAAAAGGTTTGTTGATAGTTTCTTGAACTAAAAACCTTTGGAATGTTGTATGACGAAGATTCGATAAGCCAAAAAAAACATGTTAAAAAACGCTTGGTTTGCCAACTGGGTTAAAAACAGAACAAAATGCTCCAATTTTTTGCTAATAAAAGCAACATATTTGATAATAGTCAGGCAAACATTCTTGCAGCTATTTAAATTCAGACAACATAAACTATGATGTAGTAAGCAAGAAATCAATCTTGCCATGGACATTGCCCTGCTGAGAGATATTGAAGTGTTTGATTTATGTTCTTCACTGTAAATCTGATCGTATCAGGTTGTAAGATTACCTGGATTGTGTTTTTTTGTTGGTAACTAGCAATTAGAGTTAACCTTTTTCAATTCTGGGTAACCCAATACCTGTATTTTCAAGTTAACTCTTCAAGTACTGGATCTCTTTTGCACCTTTCAATCTGCTGCAAATTGTAGAAATTGTTAAGAGAGGAGAATTAAACAAATGTTTAGACGCTGGAGCCTGGATTTTCCTCATCCTGTGAGACAAGGGTTGGGCTGGAACTAGCTCCCACTGTCCTGATTTTGACATATCTCCCTGCATCAGGTGCCATTATGTATGCACAGTGGGCACCAAGCAGGATCAACGCGAGGCAGCAGGAGCCTGCCGCTGCAACCCAGGGACATTCTGGCACTGGACACCTGGGTGTCTGGGTAGCACCGATCTTTATGCCATCGAGCCTATCTGCAGGCTGTGGGATACCTAACTGTCAATGACCAAGTCGATTGCCTCCACAGGCTCCCGAGTCCAAATCAGCACAGAGCCAGTTGGAAAATGGTGCCACCTGCTGCAGGAATATCTGCAGCCAACCTGCACCAACTGCGTAGCACTGCCAGTGGTAGTGAAGGTTGTCATCTCCCTCTGCTGCAACTGTCTTCCAGGCCAGCATAGCGATCAACTGCAGTGTCACTCAATGTTCTGCTACACATCTATCAAACAGGTGGCTGCTACATTATTTGCTAACGGCATCATTTTAATTTCCCTTCCCATTGAGTAACAACAACAGCATGACATGCCTATCCAATCTCCCAAAGTACAGGGTAATAACATAGAAACATAGAAAAATAGGTGCGGGAGTAGGTCATTCGGCTCTTCAAGTCTGCACTGCCATTCAATAAGATCATGGCTGATCATTCCCTCAGTACCCCTTTCCTGCTTTCTCTCCATACCCCTTGATCTCTTTAGCCGTAAGGGCCATATCTAACTCCCTCTTGAATATATCCAATGAACTGGCATCAACAACTCTCTGCGGCAGGGAATTCCACAGGTTAACAACTCTCTGAGTGAAGAAGTTTCTCCTCGTCTCAGTCCTAAATGGCCTACCCCTTATCCTAAGACTATGTCCTCTGGTTCTGGACTTCCCCAACATCAGGAACATTCTTCCCGCATCTAACCTGTCCAGTCCCGTCAGAATCTTATACGTTTCTATGAGATCCCCTCTCATCCTTCTAAGCTCCAGTGAATACAGGCTCAGTTGATCCAGTCTCTCCTCATGTCAGTCCAGCCATCCCTGGAATCAGTCTGGTGAACCTTCGCTGTACTCCCTCAATTGCAAGATTGTCCTTCCTCAGATTAGGAGATCAAAACTCAACACAATATTCCAGTTGAGGCCTCACTAAGGCCCTGTACAACTGCAGTAAGACCTCCCCGCTCCTATACTCAAATCCCCTAGCTATGAAGGCCAACATATCATTTGCCTTCTTCACCACCTGCTGTACCTGCATGCCAACTTTCAATGATTGATGAACCATGACACCGAGGTCTCGTTGCACCTCCCCTTTTCCTAATCGCCACCATTCAGATAATATTTTGCCTCGTGTTTTTGCCCCCAAAGTGGATAACTTCACATTTATCCACATTATACTGCATCTGTAATGCATTTGCCCACTCACCTAACCTGTCCAAGTCAACCTGCAGCCTCTTAGCGTCCTCCTTACAGCTCACACCGCCACCCAGTTTAGTGTCATCTGCAAACTTGGAGATATTATACTCAATTCCTTCATCTAAATCATTAATGTATATTGTAAAGAGCTGGGGTCCCAGCACTGAGCCATGCGGCACTCCATTAGTCACTGCCTGCCATTCTGAAAAGGACCCGTTTATCCCGACTCTCTGCTTCCTGTCTGCCAACGAGTTCTCTATCCACATCAGTACATTATCCCCAATACCATGTGCTTTGATTTTGCCCACCAATCTCTTGTGCGGGAACTTGTCAAAAGCTTTTTGAAAGTCCAGATACACCACATCCACTGGTTCTCCCTTGTCCACTCTGCTAGTTACATCCTCAAAAAGTTCCAGAAGATTCGTCAAGCATGATTTCTCTTTCATGCTGACTTGGACCGATCCTGAAACCGCTTTCCAAATGCACTGCTATTTCATCTTTAATGATTGATTCCAACATTTTCCCCACTACTGATGTCAAGCTAACTGGTCTATAATTACCCGTTTTCTCTCTCCCTCCTTTTTTTAAAAAAGTGGTGTTACATTAGCTACCCTCCAGTCCATAGGAACTGTTCCAGAGTCGATAGACTGTTGGAAAATGATCACCAATGCATCCACTATTTCTGGGGCAACTTCCTTAAGTACTCTGGGATGCAGACTATCAGGCCCCAGGGATTTATCAGCCTTCAATCCCATCAATTTCCCTAACACAATTTCCCGCTTTATAAGGATATCCTTCAGTTCCTCCTTCTCACTAGACCCACTGTCCCCTAGTACATTCGGAAGGTTATTTGTGTCTTCCTTTGTGAAGACAGAACTGAAATATTGGTTCAATTGGTCTGCCATTTCCTTGGTCCCCATTATAAATTCACCTGAATCTGACTGCAAGGGACCTACGTTTGTCTTCACTAATCTTTTTTTCTTCACATATTTATAGAAGCTTTTGCAGTCAGTTTTTAATGTTCCCTGCAAGCTTCCTCTCGTACTCTATTTTCCCCCTCTTAATTAAATCTTTAGTCCTCCTCTGTTGAATTCTAAATTTCTCCCAGTCCTCAGGTTTGTTGCTTTTACTAGCCAATTTATATGCCTCTTCCTTGGTTTTAACACTATCCTTAATTTCTCTTGTTAGCCACGGTTGAGCCACCTTCCCCGTTTTATTTTTACTCCAGACAGGGATATACAATTGCTGAAGTTCATCCATGTGATTTTTAAATGTTTGCTATTGCTTAACCACCATCAACCCTTTAAGTATCCTTTGCCAGTCTATTCTAGCCAATTCACGCCTCATACCATCGAAGTTACCTTTCCTTAAGTTCAGGACCCTAGTTTCTGAATTAACTGTGTCATTCTCCATCTTAATAAATAATTCTACCATATTATGGTCACTCTTCCCCAAGGGGCCTCGCACAACAAGGTTGCTTATTAGTCCCTTCTCATTACACATCACCCAGTCTAGGGTGGCCAACTCTCTAGTTGGCTCCTCGACATGTTGGTCTAGAAAATCATCCCTAATACACTCCAGGAAATCCTCCTCCACCGCATTGCTACTAGTTTGGTTTCCCAATCAATATGTAGATCAAAGTTGCCCATGATAACTGCTGTAACTTTATTGCACATGTTGTGTATCTGTAAAGCAGGCACTCCCATGTTCCGCCACCAGGTAGCTCATCCCCTGAAGTCCCAAGGGATCCCAGCATCCCTTGGGAGCACTCTATATAAGCCGGCCACTAAGGCCTGTTCCTCACTCTCGAGAGTCTTATTAAAGACTGAGGTCTTTAACCTGCCTGTGTGCAGCCTCATCTGTATTAGGAACTCAATAACTGGCGACCAGAATACAAATCCAATGCAAAGATGCAGCAAACTGTGGGCATCCTGGAGAAGTTCTCGGAGGGTGAGGACTGGGAAGCCTATGTCAAACGGCTAGACCAGTACTTTGTAGCCAACGAGCTGGACGGAGAGGGAAGCGCTGCAAAAAGGAGAGTGGTCCTCCTCACAGTCTGCAGTGCACCGACCTACAGCCTCATGAAGAATCTTCTAGTTCTGGTGAAACCCATAGATAAGTTGTATGAGGAGCTGTGTACACTGGTTCGGGAGCATCTTAACCCGACGGAGAGCGTGCTGATGGTGAGGTATCGGTTCTACACGTGCCAGCGATCTGAAGGTTAGGAAGTGGCGAGATACGTCACCGAGCTAAGGCAACTAAGGTGACAATTTGAGTTTGATGGCTACCTGGAGCAAATGTTCAGAGACTTTTTTGTACTGGGCATTGGCCACGAGACCATCCTATGAAAACTTTTGACTGTAGAGACACCGACCCTCAGTAAGGCCATTGCGATAGCACAGGGGTTTATGTCCACCAGTAATTACACCAAACAAATCTCTCAGCACACAAGTGCTAGCAATGTTCATAAATTAACTGGAACTGTGTTTGCGAGCAGAAATGTACAGGGCAGAACCCACGAGTCTGCAACTGCCAGCAGGCCTCAGGTGACCCAGATGACTCAGAGTCCCCAACAAAGGATGAATGCAAGGCAATTCACACCTTAATAGTGTTGTGGAGGCCTCCATTCATCCTATTCATGCCGCTTCAAAGGGTATGTTTACAAGAGCTGTGGAACAATGGGGCACCTCCAATGAGCTTGCAAACGAGCTGCAAACTCTGCAAAATCTGCTAATCAGCACGTGGCAGAGGAAGATCGGTCCATGGTGGATCAAAGCAATTCAGGGCCTCAGAGAGAGGAGGTAGATGCTGAAGTACACGGGGTGCACACATTATCGATGAAATGTCCACCTATAATGCTAAACGTAAAATTGAATGGCTTACCCGTAGCCATGGAATTGGACACTAGCGCTAGCCAATACTTCATGAGTAAAAAGATGTTTGAGAGACTGTGGTGAAGCAAGGCACTCAGACCAGCCTTGAGCCCCATCCACACGAAACTGAGAACGTACACCAAAGAGCTTATCACTGTCCTGGGCAGCGCCATGGTCAAGGTCACCTACGAGGGCATGGTGCACGAACTGCCAGTCTGGATTGTCCCGGGCGATGGCGCCACACTGTTTGGAAGGAGCAGGCTGGGCAAAATCCGCTGGAACGGGGATGACATCCGAGCGCTATCACATGTCATTGAGGCCTCATGTACCCAGGTTCTGAACAAATTTCCGTCCCTTTTTGAGCCAAGCATTGGAAACTTTTCCGGGGCAAAGGTGCGGATCCACTTGGCCCCAGAGGCATGACCCATTCACCACAAGGCGCGAGCGGTACCTCACATGATGAGGGAGAGAGTGGAAATCGAGCTAGACAGGCTGCAACGCGAGGGCATCATCTCCCTAGTGGAATTCAGCGAGTGGGCCAGCCCGATTATTCCAGTACTCAAAAGTGATGGCATGGTCAGGATTTGCGGCGATTATAAAGTAACTATTAATCGTTTCTCGCGACAGGACCAATACCCACTACCTAAGGCAGATGACCTATTTGCGACGCTAGCAGGAGGCAAGACGTTCACCAAGCTCGACCTGACTTCGGTCAACATGACACAGGAGCTGGAGGAGTCTTCGAAGGGCCTCACCTGCATCAACACGCACAAGGGACTGTTCATCTACAACAGATGCCCGTTTGGAATTCGGTCGCCTGCAGCGATCTTCCAGTGAAACATGGAGAGCCTACTCAAGTCGGTACCACACACGGTGGTCTTTCAGGACAACATATTGGTCACGGGTGGGGACACTGCCGGAGCTACAAAACCGAGAGGAGGTTCTCCAGCAACTGAATCGCGTAGGGCTGCAGCTGAAGAGGTCGAAATGCGTCTTCATGGCAACAGAAGTGGAGTTTTTGGGGATAAAGATCGCGCCAGTTGGCATTCAGCCCATAGACATCAAGACAGAGGCTATCAGGAACGCGCCCAGGCCACAGAACGTCATGGAGCTGCGGTCATTCCTGGGACTCCTCGACTATTTTGGTAACTTCCTACCGGGGTTAAGCACCCTTTTCGAGCCCCTACATGTGTTATTGCGCAAAGGTGAGAACTGGGTATGAGGAAAAAACCAAGTAATTGCTTTTGAGAAAACCAGCAACATTTTATGCTCCAACAAGCTGCTTGTATTGTATAACCCGTATAAAAGACTTGTGCTAGCATGTGATGCGTCGCCATACGGAGTCGGGTGTGTATTACAACAAGCTAACGTTGCGGGGAAGTTGCAAACTGTCGCCTATGCCTCCAGGAGCTTGTCTAAGGCCAAGCGGGCCTACAGAATGATTGGGAAAGAGGCATTAGCGTGTGTGTTCGGGGTAAAGAAAATGCATCAGTACCTGTTTGGCCTCAAATTTGAGCTGGAAACCGATCACAAGCCCCTCATATCCCCGTTCGCTGAAAACAAGGGGATAAATACTAATGCCTCAGCCCGCATACAAAGGTGGGCACTCACGCTATCAGCGTATAACTATACCATCCGCCACAGGCTAGGCACCGAGAACTGTGCGGATGCTCTCAGTTGGCTACCATTGCCCACCACGGGAGTGGAAATGGCGCAGCCTGCAAACTTGTTGATGGTGGCGCAGCCTGCAGACTTGTTGATGGTCATGGAAGCGTTTGAAAATGATAAATCACCTGTCACGGCCCGCCAGGTTAGGACTTGGACCAGCCAAGATCCTCTGCTGTCCCTAGTAAAAAACTGTGTACTGCATGGGAGCTGGGCCAGCATCCACGTTGAAATGCAAGAGCCAATCAAGCCGTTCCAGCGGCGAAAGGACAAGCTGTCCATTCAGGCAGACTGCCTGTTGTGGGGTAACCACGTAGTGCTACAAAAAAAGGACAGGGAGACGTTCATCTCGGATATTCACAGCACACACCTGGCTATAGTAATGATGAAAGCAATAGCCAGATCCCATGAGTGCTGGCCCGGTATCGACTCTGACTTCGAGTCCTGTGCACGGCATTGCAGCGTATGTGCTCAGTTGAGCAATGCGCCCAGAGAGGCACCACTAAGTTTGTGGTCCTGGCCCTCCAGATCATGGTCGAGAATCCATGTCGACTATGTGGGCCCGTTTCTCGGTAAAATGTTCCTGGTGGTGGTGGATGCTTTTTCAAAATGGATTGAATGTGAAATAATGTCAGGAAGCACCGCCACCGCCACCATTGAAAGCCTGAGGGCCATGTTTGCCACCCACGGCCTGCCTGACATAATGGTCAGTGACAACGGGCCATGTTTCACCAGTGCCGAATTTAAAGAATTCATGACCCGCAATGGGATCAAACATGTCACCTCGGCCCCGTTTAAACCAGCCTCCAATGGGCAGGCAGAGCGGGCAGTACAAACCATCAAACAGAGCCTTAAACGAGTCACAGAAGGCTCACTCCAAACCCGCCTGTCCCGAGTACTGCTCAGCTACCGCACGAGACCCCACTCGCTCACAGGGGTGCCCCCGGCTGAGCTACTCATGAAAAGGACACTTAAAATCAGACTCTCGCTGGTTCACCCCAAACTGCATGATCAGGTAGAGAGCAGGCAGCAGCAACAAAATGTAAATGATGGTCGCGCCACTGTCACGATAAATTGATCTGAATGACCCTGTGTATGTGCTAAACTATGGAGATGGTCGCAAGTGGATCGCGGGCACGGTGATAGCTAAAGAAGGGAATAGGGTGTTTGTAGTCAAACTAGACAATGGACAAATTTGCAGAAAGCACCTGGATCAAACGCGGCTGCGGTTCACAGACTGCCCTGAACAACCCACAGCAGACACCACCTTTTTCGAGCCCACAACACGCACCCAAAGGATCAACGACACCACGCCGGAGTAGGAAATCGAACCCATCATGCCCAACAGCCCAGCAAGGCCAGGCTCACCTAGCAGCACTGCAGGGCCAACATCACACCAGAACAGACATTTGTACTGAAGCGATCCACCAGGGAAAGAAAGGCTCCCGACCACCTCACCTTGTAAATAGTTTTCACTTTGACTTTGGGGGTGGAGTGTTGTTGTGTATCTGTAAAGCATGCACTCCCATATTCCGCCACCAGGGAGCGCATCCCCTGAAGTTCCAAGGGATCCCAGCATCTGTATATAAGCCGGCCCCTAAGGCCTGTTCCTCACTCTGGAGTGTCTTATTAAAGACTAAGGTCACTGTTACTTTAACCTCCCTGTGTGCAGCCTCATCTGTGTTCGGAACACAATATCACACATCCCTTATTTCTTGTTTGATGCTGACCCCAACCTCAGTACAACTGTTTGGTGGTCTGTACACAACTCCCACTAGCATTTTCTACTTTTTGGTATTCCGCAGCTCCACCCATACCGATTCCACATCATCCAGGCTAATGTCCCTCCTTACTATTGCATTAATTTCCTCTTTAACTAGCAACGCCATCCCGCCTCCTTTTCCGCTCTGTTTATCCTTCCTCAAGGTTGAATACCCCTGGATGTTGAGTTCCCAGCCTTAGTCACCCTGGAGCCATGTCTCCGTGATGCCAATTACATCATATCCGTTAACTGCTATCTGCGCAGTTAATTCGTCCACCTTATTCCGAATACTCCTCGCATTGAGGCACAGAGCCTTCAGGCTTGTCTTTCTAACACACTTTGCCGCTTTAGAATTTTGCTGTAATGTAGCCCTTTTTGTTTTTTACCTTGGGTTTCTCTGCCCTCCACTTTTACTATTCTCCTTTCTGTCTTTTGCTTCTGCCTCCATTTTATTTCCCTCTGTCTACCTGCATAGGTTCCCATCCCCCTGCCATGTTAGTTAAACTCCTCCCCGACAGCACTAGCAAACACTCCCCCTAGGACCTTGGCTCCGGTCCTGCCCAGGTGCAGACCGTCCGGTTTGTACTGGTCACACCTCCCCCAAAACCGGTTCCAATGCCCCAGAAATTTGAATCCCTCCCTTCTGCCCCACTCCTCAAGCCACATATTCATCTGAGCTGTCCTGCAATTCCTACTCTGACTAGCACGTGGCACTGATAGCAATCCTGAGATTACTACTTTTGAGGTCCTACTTTTTAATTTAGCTCCTAGCTCCCTAAATTTGTCTCGGAGGACCTCATTCCATTTTTTACCTATGTCGTTGGTACCTATATGCTCCACAACAACTGGCTGTTCACCCTCCCTTTTCAGAATATCCTGCACCCGCTCCGAGACATCCTTGACCCTTGCACCAGGGAGGCAACATACCATCCTGGAGTCTCGGTTGCGGCCGCAGAAACGCCTATCTATTCCCCTTACAATCGAATCCCCTATCACTCTAGCTCTCCCACTCTTTTTCCTGCCCTCCAGTGCAGCAGAGCCAGCCACGGTGCCATGAACTTGGCTGCTGCTGCCCTCCCCTGATGAGTCATCCCCCTCAACAGTACCCAAAGCGGTGTATCTGTTTTGCAGGGGGATGACCGCAAGGGACCCCTGCACTACCTTCCTTGCACTGCTCTTCCTGTTGTTCACCCATCCCCTATCTGGCTGTGTAACCTTTACCTGCGGTAAGACCAACTCACTAAATGTGCTATTCACGTCATTCTCAGCATCGTGCATGCTCCAGAGTTCATCCACCCGCAGCTCCAGTGCCGCAATGCAGTCCTTCAGGAGCTGCAGGCGGATGCACTTCCCGCACAAGTAGTCGTCAGGGATACCGGAGGCGTCCCTGAGTTCCCACATGGTACAGGAGGAGCATAACACGTGTCTGAGTTGTCCTGCCATGACTTAACCCTTAGATTAACTTAATTTGGCAACAACAATGCTAAAGGTTACTTACTGATAAAGAAAAGAAAAAGAAAAACTACTCACCAATCACCAGCCAATCACTTACCCCCTTGGCTGTGACATCACCTTTCAATTTCTTTCTCCTTCTTTTTGCCTTCTGCCCCTGCTGCAGCTGCACAAGCTGGTCTCTCGCCGACAACGAACTCCCGAACCTCTCCTCGATGCTGGGCCTTAAGTAGGCCGCCTCGATCTCCCCGCTCCGCCTCTCGTCGACAACGAACTCCCGAGCCATTATCATTAATGACATCCATGTGGCCATCGAGATAGCAGGTTCCTGCTCATCCTCTGCCATCACAAGTTAGTCCTCCTCACTTCTACACTGTGACTCACTCAGCACTACCTTCTTAAGCTCACTAATTGCATCTCTGGGAGGTGTGTAGCTGTACTGCTGCTTGCATAGGAACATAGGAGTAGGAGTAAGCCATTCAGCCTCTCGAACCAGTCCCACCATTCAGTTAGATCATGGTCGATCTGTATCTCAACTCCATTTACCTGCCTTGACTCCATATCTCTTAATACCTTCACCGAACAAAAATCTATCAATCTCAATTTTGAAATTTTCAATTGACTTAGCCTCAACACTTTTTTGGGGAGAGAGTTCCAGATTTCCACTACCCTTTTGTGTGAAGAAGTGCTTTCTGGCATCATCCCTGAATGGCGTAGCTCTAATCTTAAGGTTATGCCACTTCATTTGGGACTCTACCAACAGAGGAAAGATTTTCACTCTATTTACCCTATCAAATACTTTAATCATCTTGAACACCTCAATTAGATCACCCCTTAGTCTTCGATATTTAAGGGAATACAAGCCTAGTCTATGCAACCTGTCCTCATAATTTAACCATTTTAGCCCCGGTATCATTCTGGTGAATTTGCATTGCACCCTCTCCAAGGCCAATATATCCTCCCTGAGGCTGCGGTGCCCAGAACTGAACACAAAAACTCCAGATGGGGGTCTAACCAGAGCTTTATACAAGAGTAGCAAAACTTCCATCCCTTTAAGATAAAACCCAACATTCCATTAGCCTTTTAAATTATTTTTAGTACCTGTCCATCAGCGTTTATGAATTTAGCGGCACTCAGTGCTGTGAGGAACTGTCTTGTTCTGGACCATGGGCGGTCTGCTTTACCAGATCTTCAATGACAGCAAAGGGACAAATCTTAGCATGCTGGCTCCAAGACACACTCTCAGACCGTGCTTGTATTGTAAGATACGGAATGTGATGGTTGTGTGCCTATTATATATGCCAGTGTGTGCCACTGAGTGAGAAGGGCTAAAAGATACAACAATTTTTACAAAGCAATTTTATTCGTTCATGGGATGTGGGCGTCGCTGGCAAGGCCAGCTTTTATTGCCCATCCCTAATTGCCCTTTAGAAGGTGGTGGTGAGCCGTCTTCTTGAACCGCTGCAGTCCTTGTGGTGAAAGTGCTCCCACAGTGCTGTTAGGAAAGGAGTTCCAGGATTTTGACAAGGCGACGATGAAGGAACGGCAATATATTTCCAAGTCAGGATGGTGCGTGACTCGGAGGGGAACTTGGAGGTGGTGGTGTTCCCATGCATCTGCTGACCTTGGCCTTCTAGGTGAACTGAACACTGTGCAATCAGCAGCGAACATCCTCACTTCTGACCTTATGATGGAGGGACGGTCATTGATGAAGCAGCTGAAGATCGTTGGGCCTAGGTCACTGCCCTGAAAATCTCCTGCAGCGATGTCCTGGGGCTGTGACCTCCAACAACCACAACCATCTTCCTCTGTGCTAGGTATGACTCCAGTCAGTGGATATTTTTTCCCCCTGATTCCCATTGACTTTAATTTTACTCGGGCTCCTTAATGCCACACTCGGTCAAATGCTGCCTTAATGCCAAGAGCAGTCACTCTCACCTCACCTCTGGAATTCAGCTCTTTTGTCCATGTTTGGACGAAGGCTGTAATGACATCTGGGCTGAGTGGACCTGGTGGAACCCAAACTGGGCATCAGGCTATTGGTGAGTAAATGCCGCTTGATAGCACTGTTGATGACATCTTCCACCACTTTGCTGATGATTGAGAGTAGACTGATGGGGCGATAACTGGCCGCATTGGATTTGTCCTACTTTTTGTGGACGGGACATACCTGGGCAGTTTTCCACATTGTCAGATAGATGCCAGTGTTTGTAGCTGTACTGGAACAGCTTGGCTAGAGGTGCAGCTAGTTCTGGAGCACAAGTCTTCAGCACGATAGCTGGGATGTTGTCGGGGCCCATAGCCTTTGCTGTATCCAGTGCGTGCAGCCATTTCTTAATATCACGTGGAATGAATCGAATTGGTTGAAGAATGGCATCTGTGATGGTGGGAACCTCAGGAGGAGGCCGATATGGATCATCCACTCGGCACTTCTGGCTGAAGATGGTTGTAAACGCTTGTCTTTTGCACTCACGTGCTGGGCTCCCCCATCATTGAGGATGGGGATATATTCATGGAGTCTCCTCCTCCTGTTAGTTGTTTAATGGTCCACCACCAATCACGACTGGATGTGGCAGAATGTGAAAGATGCTATCACCTTGGCCTGTTCCCTCAAAGGTCTTATAAGCAAGGTGCTCTCCTCTTAGTGATTCAAGGGCTTGTCATTTCTAGGCCCTCCTTGAGTTGAAGTCTGTTCCCTTATCGGTGTCACCTAGTTCTGCAAGCAGTCTTTAGATTTTGAAAGTTGAAGGAGCATATACAGTGACAGATATATGTCCAGCCTGCAGTCCCTCCTCTGTGTCAGCAACTGACCATGCAGCATGTAGCATGGTGCGTTATGATGATTTTCTGTGTGAATCCTTTCTAAGATATCAGTGTGCCAAGTTTCAATTAGAAGTTACAGCTGGAGTATGGGGGTATGGGGGAGTATAAGCAATAAAAGAGCTTTAAGATTATTTGAGAGTGTTCCTTGCATCGGCTGTAAATGCGTAGCAGGCTATATGGCCAAGCATTCATGCCAAAAGGCATTGTGTGGCCATTTCTTGGCAGATTTCTTAAGTTATGCCATCTTCTTTCCCGTCTAAACCTACCTCCTTAACCAAGCTTTTAGTCATCTGCTTTAATTTCTTCTTCTGTGGCTTGGTATCAAATTTATCTGTTTTGTCTTATAACACTGCTGTGAAGCGCCTTGGGATGTTTTACTACGTTAAAGGTGCTATATAAATAAAAGTTGTTGTTGTTGTCTATTTCCAAGGTCTGCAGATACTGTGGACAGTGTTGATCCTATCAGCGACTTCCGGCCAGGCATACGGCTCAGCAGTCCCCTGGCGAGGATGCCTGAATTGCCAAATGTGCAAATCTTCTTGCACCCACCTCATACGCAGCACCTCCACTTTGCCGAACATCAGACAGTTGTAAGAAAGCTGGCAGTTGGTATCCTGACAATTATTTGCTGGGGAACGAGACAAATCCTTGCTAAGGAAAGATCGGGGTTTCACTGTCCAGCGTATGACTCGCGATGAATGATGCCTGACTCATCTCACCAATACCGTCTCATACTAACCAGTTTGGATCAAAATCGATTTAATTTACTAACCCTCGATTAGGTTACCCTCATACTGCTGAGTGAGTGAATTAAATCATCAAGGAAGAAGCCAGACCACAAGTCATACACTGACCACTATTTATTGGTGAGCCCTGAGTCCCAGTCACTCTGCAATCATCTCCCCCACACCCCGGCCTCCCCCCTGGACCTACGCTGCTATAGCTCGGTCAGCTTACGGGCCAGCTGACACTGAGCCGGCGACACGGCAATAAGACCCAGCCTCAAAATGGTGGTCAACCAATAATTAAGATCTACCCCTATGTATCTTTTGGGACAGTTCCAGTAACTCAGGGAATCCGCACACCTGTAAGTCTTGACTCTCTCTGCTGCCTACGTGAATGGTCTTCGAATTCTTCCTTTCTACTTTTCCCTGTGAACTGAAATAGCCATTGAGCATCACCTCTTGGGTGAGCACATTCTGCAGAGGACAATAAGGGAACCCCTTCATGCTCCTAAACAGACGGGTGCCCGTGAAATTCGGCACCTTAGCGGCAGTAGTTACAGCCGCTTTTTTTTCTCTCAAAAAAATGCGTCCGCCTCACTTCCGCCCACTTCTGGCATGGCCCCGCTGTTGACCATCTTGGTGAGGATGATAGCAAGGACAGGACGTGCACCAACCTGCCACCCTTGTGTTCAACATAGTGGCTGGAAGACTGTGGCACAACGGACTGTCGCAAGATGAAGGCATCATGACTGCTGCCAGGATATGCTGGGCATGGTTGCACACCACTTGCACATTAACTGTACCCCTGACATCAGTAGTGGGGAAAATGTTGGAATCGATCACAAAGGATGAAATAGCAGCACATTTGGAAAACAGTGATAGGATAGGTCCAAGTCAGCATGGATTTATGAAGGGGAAATCATGCTTGAAAAATCTTCTGGAATTATTTGAGGATGTAACTAGTAGAGTGGTCAAGGGAGAACCAGTGGATGTAGTGTATTTGGACTTTCAAAAGGCTTTTGACAAGGTCCCACACAAGAGATTGGTGTGCAAAATCAAAGCACATGGTATTGGGGGTAATGTACTGACATGGATAGAGAACTGATTGGCAGACAGGAAGCAGAGAGTCGGGATTGGCAAGTCCTTTTCAGAATGACGGGCAGTGACTAGTGAAGTGCCGCAGGGCTCAGTGCTGGGACCCCAGCTCTTTACAATATATATTAATGATTTGGATAATGGAATTGAGTGTAATATCTCCAAGTTTGCAGATGACACGAAACTGGTTGGCGGTGTGAGCTGTGAGGAGGACGCTAAGAGGCTGCAGGGTGATTTGGACAGGTTAGGCGAGTGGACAAATACATGGCAGATGCAGTATAATGTGAATAAATGTGAGGTTATCCACTTTGGGGGCAAAAACACGAAGGCAGAATATTATCTGAATGGTGGCAGATTAGGAAAAGGGGAAAAGCGAGACCTGGGTGTCATGATTCATCAGTCTTTGAAGGTTGGCTTGCAGGTACAGCAGGCGGTGAAGAAGGCAAATGGTATGTTGGCCTTCATAGCAAGGGGATTTGGTAGAGGAGCAGGGAAGTATTACTGCAGTTGTACAGGGCCTTGGTGAGGCCCCACCTGGAATATTGTGTTCAGTTTTGGTCTCCTAATCTGAGGAAGGATGTTCTTGCTATTGAGGGAGTGCAGCGGAGGTTCACCAGACTGATTCCTGGGATGGCAGGAATAACATATGAGGAGAGACTGGATCAACTGGGCCTGTATTCACTGGAGTTTAGAAGGATGAGAGGGGATCTCATGGAAACATATAAAATTCTGACGGGACTGGACAGGTTAGATGCAGGAAGAATGTTCCCGATGTTGGGAAAGTCCAGAACCAGGGGACATAGTCTTAGGATAAGGGGTAAGCCATTTAGGACTGAGATGAGGAGGAACTTCTTCACTCAGAGAGTTGTAAACCTATGGAATTCCCTACCGCAGAGAGTTGTTGATGCCAGTTCATTGGATATATTCAAGAGGGAGTTAGATATGGCCCTTGCAGCTAAAGGGATCAAGGGGTATGGAGAGAAAGCAGGAACGGGGTACTGAAGGAATGATCAGCCATGATCTTATTGAATGGTGGTGCAGGCTCGAAGGGCCGGATGGCCTACTCCTGCACCTATTTTCTATGTTTCTATGTTTCTATGTTTGTAGTTATGGAACATCTCACCATTGAGATATGGTGCCCGCAAAGCCATGTGTGTGCATTCGATGGCACCTTGTACCATGGGGAAGCCTGATATCCTGGCAAAGCCATGTGTTTTGAACAATAAGGGAGTCAAGGGTTATGGGTCCGGGCAGGGAAGTGGAGTTGAGGTCAGGATCAGATCAGCCATGATCTTATTGAATGGCGGAGCTGGCTCGAGGGGCCAAATGGCCTACTCCTGCTCCTAGTTCTTAAGTTTTTCCAGGCTGGAACAGGTGACATAGCAAACATCTCACAGTTCACCAATGATTGCTGCAACCGGGAGGTCAGAGGGGCTCTGTATGCCAGGAGAGTGGACTTCATTGTCTTCTCTCTAAACAGAGAGAAGCAGGAGGAGTGTGCTCATGGCTTTGCCAAGATATCAGGCTTCCCCATGGTACAAGATGCCATCGAATGCACACACATGGCTTTGCGGGCTCCGTATCTCAATGGTGAGATGTTCTATAACCACAAAAAGGTACAGTTAATGTGCAGTTGGTGTGCAACCATGCCCAGCATATCCTGGCAGCAGTCATGATGCCTTCATCTTGCGACAGTCCGTTGTGCCACAGTCTTCCAGCCACTACGTTGAACACAAGGGTGGCAGGTTGGTGAAAAGGACTACACACTCTACAGCTGTCTGTTGACTCACTTCTGCAATCCCATCACTCGTGGCCAGAACTCATATAATGAGAGCCATGCTGCCATGAGAAATGTAATTGAAAGGACCGTCAGGGTGCTCGAGAAACAGTTCCGCTGCCTTGACCGCTCGGGAGGAGCCCTCCAGTACTCGCCGGAGCGGGTGTCCCAATCCATGGTGGTCTGCTGCTGCATCCGTCACAACTTGGCCATCATGAGGGTGTAGCCCTTGTCACCACGGGTTCTGCATCATCCTCAGGAGGAGGAGGAGGAAAAGGAGGAAGAACAGGGGTAGGAAGGCAGAAGAGAGCCTGCACATCCACATTCTGGAGAAGATACCGTGAGTGCATCATCAGACTCCGGTTCCCCTGAATGAAACCCCAGATCCCCATTGCTCAACACTTCCCCACCTTACCGTCCCTCTGTCACGGAACATCACAGTGTCCTCTTGACCACAATGCTGAAATGAAAGCCACCACAAAACAACATTCTAAACCACATTTATAAATCATTCAATCCAGTACTACATAGCAAAGTTAACTAATCATCCATGTGCATTCACTTAGTGCCAGTCTTCTGTGTGCTCCTACGAAGTGTTACCCCAGTGGCTGCACCACAGCAGACTGACAGCTGCTGACCTTCAGTGGAGGAGACTGCAGTTGGCCTTGGAGGAGGACCTCGAGCAGCTCTGGGCCCAGAAGGCGCGGCTGCAGACTGCACCACCTCGGCATGGGCGGCAACAGTCTGGGCTGACTGGCTGACAGGCAACATCAAGGGCACTGGCGGAGTGGCAGTGTTGGGAGGATGAATGGTGTCGTCCTGATAGAGGACTGCACATTTGCGCTCCATAGAGCCACTGCCACTCCCCAGACTTCAATGTCTATGCAATGTCAAGGGGGCATGATTAAAAAATTTGTAGATGATACGAAAATTGGCTGTGTGGTTGATAGTGAGGAAGACAGCTGTAGACTGCAGGAAGATATCAATGAACTGGTCTGGTAGTCAGATAAGTGGCAAATGGAATTCAATCTGGAGATGTGTGAGGTAATGCATTTGGGGAGGGCTAACAAGGCAAGGGAATACACATTAAATGGTAGGACACTGAGAAGTGTAGAGGAACAGAGGGACCATGAAGTGCATGTTCACAGATCCCTGAAGGTGGCAGGCCAGGTAGCTAAGGTGGTTAAGAAGGCAAACAGTATACTTTCCTTTATTAGCTGAGGCATAGAATATATGAGCGGGAAGGTTATGCTAGAACTGTAAAAAAAAACACTAGTTAGGCAACAGCTGCAGTACTGTGTACAGTTCTGGTCAGCACATTACAGGAAAGATGTGATTACACTAGAGAGGGTACAGAGGAGATTCACGAGGATGTTGCCAAGACTGGAGAATTTTAGCTATGAGGAAAGAGTGGACAGGCTGGGGTTGTTTTCTGTAGAACGGAGGAGGCTGAGGGGAGATTTACTGAGGTGTATAAAATTATGAGGAGCTTAGATAAATACATTTTCCGTAGCAACGAAGTCAAGAACCAGGGGCATAGATTTAAAGTAATTGGTAGTAGGACTAGAGGGGAGTTGAGGGGAAATTTCTTCACCCAGAGGATGGTGGGGGTCTGGAGCTCACTGCCTGAAAATGTGGTAGATGCAGAAACCCTCATCGCATTTAAAAAGTACTTGGATATGCACTTGAATTGTCGTAAACTACAAGGCTACGGACCAAGAGCTGGAAAGTGGGATTAGGCTGAATAGCTCTTTTTCAGCCGGCACAGACACGATAGGTCGAATGGCCACCTCCTGTGCCATAAATTTTGATGATTCTTACGATTATATGATTCTGTTACCTTTTCCCGCTGCCTTCTTACTGTGAGTCTGGAGGGCCTCCCTATGGGTAGAGGACCTGCCTCCTCTATTCAACCCCCACACCAAGGCCCCCAGTGCTGCGCCTGAGAATCCAGGTACCCTTTCTCTGCCCTGTTGACTCACAACTGCCTGACAGTTGCCTTGACAACGGGTGCAATGAGGTGCTGAAAACAGAATGCATCTCCCCTTTAAGAAGTGCAGACTGCGTTTATTATTAATGTTAGCCTCACATGAACTTGGGCCCCCTGCTGAGCGCTCAGTCACTTAGCAGCGTTCTCATCGCGAAACTGCTCACGTCACTCTTGTTAATTAACAGGCAGCACGAATGTCGCGTGCTGCTTGCACTACTTTCAACAGGTGTGGGCTATTGCGACTACGATCCCTGCACTCATTTTCGGCCTACTCTCATTTTTAGACCGCACTGTGTACACAACTGTATGCAAGACAATAGGGGGAGAATTGGACCTTATTTTGCTCGTTTTCCACACACAAAATAGGATTACCTACGACCAATTTCACAGGGCTTTGACCCACTCTCCGAGTACTCTGAATAGACGTCCGACCCCATAGTGGGTCGGGCAACCTATTCAGGGGCCTTCTTGGCCGTCTAAAAGAAGAGTTCGAACCCTTGCTTGTGTTAATGAGGGGCCGAAGCCTGTTTTAGGAACCAATTCCGAAAACACGCCAGCTCCGCTCCACATTACTGGGTCTACATATGGCCTAACTTGGAGGTCTTTAAATGGACTGCTGGAGGCGGCCACCAAAAAGGTACCTTTTTCTAAAATACTTCCCTTAATGTGGAGCCGTGAGGAGCAGGAGTTACGGCAGCCCATGGGGAGCACTCCCAAGGAAATTTCCAACCGAGCATTTTCTGGCTGAGATTAACAAGCTCAGCACAGACTCAGGAGCAAAAATATTCAGTTATTTAAGTAATATTTTTTTTTATGTTATTTACTGTGCCCTGCAAACAACCGCTTAGATCAAAGAAATAGGAGAATGCCATTGAAGCGAATGGAGGGTAAACAGGACATTTAAAAATACCATCATTTAAATAGATATTTTGTGTAATCAAGCTGCACAGAAATGTGTTTAGCTGCAATTAAATACTTAAAGCCTTCACACAGCAATGAAGATGTGTATTGAATAACGAAGCTCCTAAACTTTTTTTTCCAGTTTGTCCTCAATTAAAAACAACTGTCCCTTCAAAGGCGCAAAGCCCAGATGGCCCCGGTTTACAACACCACTCCAGGCACAGAGCCGCGACGTAATTCTTTTAAGGTTACACCACCGGTGCACAGTCGAGTGTGGATAATTTATGGTGTGTGAAGCAAGCATATTTATTATAATGTTCAGCTGGTTACATTTCAACAACCTTGTTCACAAAGCAAGGCAAGTAAGTAAACAGAATCAGTAGACGGTTTCGCAAACAAAAGAAGCATGAATGAATCCCAAAACGATAAATATAATGTTGACAGCTCTACGCGACAGTCAGTAATGCACCAAATAAATTAAACACGTTTAGATTTCAAGGACATTGCACCCACAGAAGGTAGTATATTTGCTGGCCTCACATTTTTCAGTGATTTGTGTTTTTATTTGAATATTTTTGCACACAATGCATGAATTTTCCTTGCAAATTATAATTTAAATAGAGAAAAATCACAAAGTGCTGTCGTACAGGGGGACCTGGGGGTCCTTGTGCAGGGAACACAAAAAGTGAGTATGCAGGTTCAGCAAGTAATCAGGAAGGCAAATGGGATGTTGGCCTTTATTGCAAGGGGGATAGAGTATAAAAGCAGAGAAATCCTGCTACAACTGTACAGAGTATTGGTGAGGCCACACCTGGAGTACTGCGTACAGTTTTGGTCTCCATATTTAAGGAAACAGATACTTGCATTGGAGGCAGTTCAGAGAAGGTTCACTAGGTTGATTCTGGAAATGAGGGGTTTGACTTATGAAGATAGATTGAGCAGGTTTGGCCTATACTCATTGGAGTTCAGAAGAAGGATGAAGGAATTGAGTGTAATAACTCCAAGTTTGCAGATGATACTAAACTGGGTGGCGGTGTGAGCTGTGAGGAGGATGCTAAGAGGCTGCAGGGTGACTTGGACAGGTTAGGTGAGTGGGCAAATGCATGGCAGATGCAGTATAATGTGGATAAATGTGAGGTTATCCATTTTGGAGACAAAAACACAAAGGCAGAATATTATCTGAATGGCGGCAGATTAGAAAAAGGGGAGGTGCAACGAGACCTGGGTGTCTTGGTACATCAGTCATTGAAAGTTGGCATGCAAGTACAGCAGGCGGTGAAGAAGGCAAATGGTATGTTGGCCTTCATAGCTAGGGAATTTGAGTATAGGAGCAGGGAGGTCTTACTGCAGTTGTACAGGGCCTTGGTGAGGCCTCACCTGGAATATTGTGTTCAGTTTTGGTCTCCTAATCTGAGGAAGGACGTTCTTGCTATTGCGGGAGTGCAGCGAAGGTTCACCAGACTGATTCCTGGGATGGCTGGACTGACATATGAGGAGAGACTGGATCGACTGGGCCTTTATTCACTGGAGTTTAGAAGGATGAGAGGGGATCTGATAGAAACATATAAAATTCTGACGGGACTGGACAGGTTAGATGCAGGAAGAATGTTCCCGATGTTGGGGAAGTCCAGAACCAAGGGACACAGTCTAAGGATAAGGGGTAGGCCATTTAGTACTGAGATGAGGAGAAACTTCTTTACTCAGAGAGTTGTTAATCTGTGGAATTCCCTACCGCAGAGAGTTGTTGATGCCAGTTCATTGGATATATTCAAGAGGGAGTTAGATATGTCCCTTATGGCTAAAGGGATCAAGCGGTATGGAGAGAAAGCAGGAAAGGGGTACTGAGGTGAATGATCAGCCATGATATTGAATGGTGGTGCAGGTTCGAAGGGCCTAATGGCCTACTCCTGCACCTATTTTCTATGTTTCTATGTTTCTAAGAATGAGAAGTGATCTTAACGAAAAATATTAGATAATGAGAGGGCTCGACAAGGATATTTCCACTCATAGGGGAAACTAATTCTAGGGGGCATAGCCTCAGATTAAGGGGCCGCCCATTTAAAACTGAGATGAGGAATAATTTCTTCTCTTTGAGGGTTGTAAATCTGTAGAATTCTCTGCCCCAGAGAGCTTTGGAGGCTGGGTCATTGAATATATTTGTGGAGATAGACAGATTTTTGAGCGATAAGGGAATAAAGGATTATGGGGAGCAGGCAGGGAAGTGGAGCTGAGTCCATGATGTGATCAGCCATGGTCTTATTAAATGGCGGAGCAGGCTCAAAGGACCAGGTGGTCTACTCCTGCTCCTATTTCTTGTGTTCTTGTATGTTTGTATGTCTCTTGTAAGACCCTATCACCCCATCACACCTGTGCTCGCTGACCTACATTGGCATCTGGTTAAGCAACACATCGACTTCAAAATTCTCATCCTTATTTTCAAATCCCTCCATGGCCTCACCGCTCCCTATCTCTGTAATCTTCACAATAACCCCCACCCCCCCCCCCCCTACCCCCGAGATGTCTGCGCTCCTCCAATACTGCCCTTTTAAGCATCCCTGTTTATAATCACTCAACCATTGGTGGCCATGTCTTCTACTGCCTAGGCCCCAAGCTCTGGAATTCCCTGCCTAAACCTCTCCGCCTCGCTACCTCTCTTTCCTTCGTGGTAACGTGGTAAGTGATTGGCTGCTGATTGGTGAGTAGTTTTTCTTTTTCTTTATTAGTCAGTAACTTTTAACATTGTTGTCGGCAATTTAAGTGTATCTAAGGGTTAAGTCATGGCAGGACAGCTCGGTCATGTGATATGCTCCTCCTGTACCATGTGGGAACACGGGGACAACACCAGTGTCCCTGACGACTACATGTGCGGGAAGTGTGTCCACCTCCGGCTACTGACGGTCCGCGTTGCGGAGTTGGAGCTGAAGGTGGATTCACTCTGGAGCATCCACGATGCTGAGAATGACGTGAGTATCACGTGTAGCGAGTTGGTCTTACCGCAGGAGAAGGGTTCACAGCCAGCGAGGGAATGGAAGACCAGCAGGAAGAGTAGTGCAAGGAAGGTAGTGCAGGGGTCCCCTGTGGTCATCCCACTGCAAAACAGATACACTGCTTTGAGTGCTGTTGAGGGGGATGACTCATCAGGAGTGGGCAGCAGCAGCCAAGTTCATGGCACCGTGGCTGGCTCTGTTGCACAGGAGGGCAGGAAAAAGAGTGGGCGAGCGATAGTGATAGGGGATTCAATTGTAAGGGGAATAGATAGGCGTTTCTGCGGCCGCAACCGAGACTCCAGGATGGTATGTTGCCTCCCTGGTGCAAGGGTCAAGGATGTCTCGGAGCGGGTGCAGGACATTCTAAAAAGGGAGGGAGAACAGCCAGTTGTCGTGGTGCACGTTGGTACCAATGACATAGGTAAAAAAAGGGATGAGTTCCTACGAAATGAATTTAAGGAGCTAGGAGCTAAATTAAAAAGTAGGACCTCAAAAGTAGTAATCTCGGGATTGCTACCAGTGCCACGTGCTAGTCAGAGTAGGAATCGCAGGACAGCTCAGATGAATACGTGGCTTGAGCAATGGTGCAGCAGGGAGGGATTCAAATTCCTGGGGCATTGGAACCGGTTCTGGGGGAGGTGGGACCAGTACAATCCGGACGGTCTGCACCTGGGCAGAATCGGAACCAATGTCCTCGGGGGAGTGTTTGCTAGTGCTGTTGGGGAGGAGTTAAACTAATATGGCAGGGGGATGGGAACCAATGCAGGGAGATAGAGGGAAACAAAAAGGAGGCAAAAACAAAAGACAGAAAGGAGATGAGGAAAAGTGGAGGGCAGAGAAACCCAAGGCAAAGAACAAAAAGGGCCATTGTACAGCAAAATTCTAAAAGGACAGAGGGTGTTAAAAAAACAAGCCTAAAGGCTTTGTGTCTTAATGCAAGGAGTATCCGCAATAAGGTGGATGAATTAACTGTGCAAATAGATGTTAACAAATATGATGTGATTGGGATTACGGAGACGTGGCTCCAGGATGAGCAGGGCTGGGAACTCAACATCCAGGGGTATTCAACATTCAGGAAGGATAGAATAAAAGGAAAAGGAGGTGGGGTAGCATTGCTGGTTAAGGAGGAGATTAAGGCAATAGTTAGGAAGGACATTAGCTTGGATGATGTGGAATCTATATGGGTAGAGCTGCAGAACACCAAAGGGCAAAAAACGTTAGTGGGAGTTGTGTACAGACCTCCAAACAGTAGTAGTGATGTTGGGGAGGGCATCAAACAGGAAATTAGGGGTGCGTGCAATAAAGGTGCAGCAGTTATAATGGGTGACTTTAATATGCACATAGATTGGGCTAACCAAACTGGAAGCAATACGGTGGAGGAGGATTTTCTGGAGTGCATAAGGGATGGTTTTTTAGACCAATATGTCGAGGAACCAACTAGGGGGGAGGCCATCTTAGACTGGGTGTTATGTAATGAGAGAGGATTAATTAGCAATCTCGTTGTGCGAGGCCCCTTGGGGAAGAGTGACCATAATATGGTGGAATTCTGCATTAGGATGGAGAATGAAACAGTTAATTCAGAGACCATGGTCCAGAACTTAAAGAAGGCTAACTTTGAAGGTATGAGGCGTAAATTGGCTGAGATGGATTGGCGAATGATACTTAAGGGGTTGACTGTGGATGGGCAATGGCAGACATTTAGAGACCGCATGGATGAACTACAACAATTGTACATTCCTGTCTGGCATAGAAATAAAAAAGGGAAGGTGGCTCAACCGTGGCTATCAAGGGAAATCAGGGATAGTATTAAAGCCAAGGAAGTGGCATACAAATTGGCCAGAAATAGCAGCGAACCTGGGGACTGGGAGAAATTTAGAACTCAGCAGAGGAGGACAAAGGGTTTGATTAGGGCAGGGAAAATGGAGTATGAGAAGAAGCTTGCAGGGAACATTAAGACAGATTGCAAAAGTTTCTATAGATATGTAAAGAGAAAAAGGTTAGTAAAGACAAACGTAGGTCCCCTGCAGTCAGAATCAGGGGAAGTCATAACGGGGAACAAAGAAATGGCGGACCAATTGAACAAGTACTTTGGTTCGGTATTCACGAAGGAGGACACGAACAACCTTCCGGTTATAAAAGGGGTCGGGGGGTCTAGTAAGGAGGAGGAACTGAGGGAAATCCTTATTAGCCGGGAAATTGTGTTGGGGAAATTGATGGGATTGAAGGCCGATAAATCCCCAGGGCCTGATGGACTGCATCCCAGAGTACTTAAGGAGGTGGCCTTGGAAATAGTGGATGCGTTGACAGTCATTTTCCAACATTCCATTGACTCTGGATCAGTTCCTATGGAGTGGAGGGTAGCCAATGTAACCCCACTTTTTAAAAAAGGAGGGAGAGAGAAAACAGGGAATTATAGACCGGTCAGCCTGACATCGGTAGTGGGTAAAATGATGGAATCAATTATTAAGGATGTCATAGCAGTGCATTTGGAAAGAGGTGACATGATAGGTCCAAGTCAGCATGGATTTGTGAAAGGGAAATCATGCTTGACAAATCTTCTGGAATTTTTTGAGGATGTTTCCAGTAGAGTGGATAAGGGAGAACCAGTTGATGTGGTATATTTGGACTTTCAGAAGGCGTTCGACAAGGTCCCACACAAGAGATTGATGTGCAAAGTTAGAGCACATGGGATTGGGGGTAGTGTACTGACATGGATTGAGAACTGGTTGTCAGACAGGAAGCAAAGAGTAGGAGTAAATGGGTACTTTTCAGAATGGCAGGCAGTGACTAGTGGGGTACCGCAAGGTTCTGTGCTGGGGCCCCAGCTGTTTACACTGTACATTAATGATTTAGATGAGGGGATTAAATGTAGTATCTCCAAATTTGCGGATGACACTAAGTTGGGTGGCAGTGTGAGCTGCGAGGAGGATGCTGTGAGGCTGCAGAGCGACTTGGATAGGTTAGGTGAGTGGGCAAATGCATGGCAGATGAAGTATAATGTGGATAAATGTGAGGTTATCCACTTTGGTGGTAAAAACAGAGAGACAGACTATTATCTGAATGGTGACAGATTAGGAAAAGGGGAGGTGCAAAGAGACCTGGGTGTCATGGTACATCAGTCATTGAAGGTTGGCATGCAGGTGCAGCAGGCGGTTAAGAAAGCAAATGGCATGTTGGCCTTCATAGCAAGGGGATTTGAGTACAGGGGCAGGGAGGTGTTGCTACAGTTGTACAGGGCATTGGTGAGGCCACACCTGGAGTATTGTGTACAGTTTTGGTCTCCTAACCTGAGGAAGGACATTCTTGCTATTGAGGGAGTGCAGCGAAGGTTCACCAGACTGATTCCCGGGATGGCGGGACTGACCTATCAAGGAAGACTGGATCAACTGGGCTTGTATTCACTGGAGTTCAGAAGAATGAGAGGGGACCTCATAGAAACATATAAAATTCTGACGGGGTTAGACAGGTTAGATGCAGGAAGAATGTTCCCAATGTTGGGGAAGTCCAGAACCAGGGGTCACAGTCTAAGGATAAGGGGTAAGCCATTTAGGACCGAGATGCGGAGGAACTTCTTCACCCAGAGAGTGGTGAACCTGTGGAATTCTCTACCACAGAAAGTTGTTGAGGCCAATTCACTAAATATATTCAAAAAGGAGTTAGATGAGGTCCTTACTGCTAGGGGGATCAAGGGGTATGGCGAGAAAGCAGGAATGGGGTACTGAAGTTGAATGTTCAGCCATGAACTCATTGAATGGCGGTGCAGGCTAGAAGGGCCGAATGGCCTACTCCTGCACCTATTTTCTATGCTTCTATGTTTCTTCAAGATGCTCCTTAAAACATAACCCTTTGACCAAGCTTTTGGTCACTTGCGCTAATTTTTAATTATGTGGCACGGTGTCAAATTTTTAATCTCATAGCACTCCTGTGAAGTGCCTTGGGACATTTCACTACGCTAAAGGTGCTATATAAATACAAGTTGTTGTTGTTGTTGGTTGGAGTTTTGCTCCAGTTGCCTATATCACTTTCTGGTTATGAAGGTATCTTATTCTTTTACCACATACCCATTGACACTGGTTCAGTTTTCGCCTCAAAATGTTGGTTTGTTTTTTGTTTCACTGGTTCAGGTGCTCATCAGAATTTGTAAATATATATATAAATATATTAGCTCTTGTTTCTGTTTGGTTGTCCCCTCAGTTAATTTTCTTAGTGTTTTCTCAAGTTCGATTTTGCTTCGTCTTTTATATTATATAGCGGCCCCAAAATTCCTCGGGTTCTCGATTTCAACGGTTACGCTGGGATTGCAACTAATGGTGTCCTCCCGCACTGGCCCCGCCAGAGTTTGGAGGGCCATTGGGAGGGCACCTCATTTACACGGGTCAAGCAGGTGCAAGCATCTATTCAGGTGAATCTCCACCACCCTCCTGCTTGCTGGAAACCCCAGGGAAGTATCAGTGTCTTCATGGAGCATGAACCTGCTGTCCTCTCTCAGGATGACAGCATTTGTGCTCCCACCGCTGCCACTCCACCAGGGACCTTGCTATTGCCAGTCAGCCAGCCAGCCCAGACTGCTGCCGCCCATGCCGAGGTGGTGCAGTCGACAGCCGGGCCTTCTAGACCCCGAGCTGCTCGAGGTCGTCCTGCAAGGCCATCTGCAGTCTCCCCCACTGACAGTCAGCAGCCTCCCACCACCCATGGTGCAGCCACCGGGGTAGCACTAGGGAGCACTGGGATAGGCAAAGGCACATGGAAGACAGGGACTAAGGGAATACACAAGGGTGGTTACTTGATTTTTTGGTGTAATATTTGATGGATTGATGTATAAAACTGTTTTGGAATGTTTTTGTTTTGTGGTGGCTTTCATTTCAGCATTGTGGCCAAGAGGACGCTGTAATGGTCAGTAATAGAGGCAAGGTGTGGGACAGTTGGTGAATGGGGAATTGTGGTTGCATTCACTGGTACCGCAGTCAGATGAGCCGATCACAGACAACCCGGGCAGAAAGGGCCTAATTGGGTTGCCTCCTCCCTCCTCTGCCTCTGCCTCTTCCTCCTTCTGAGCTGGTCACCGTATACCTGGTGGCAAGGGCTGTGCCCTCATGATGGCGAGGTTGTGGAGCATGCAGCAGACAACGACGAAGCTCGAGCCACACTCTGGTGACTGCTGCAGGGCTCCTCCAGAGTGGGTCAGGCAGCGGAACCATTGCTTCAGCACTCCAATGATTGGCTCTATGATGCTTCGTGTGGCAGCCTGGCTCTCATTGTGCACATGTTGCCCACGTGTGGTTGAGTTGTGGAGTGGAGTCATGAGTCTGGTGGTTGCCCAGCAGTCAGCCTCTGGTTTGATGTGGTGGCTCAAAGACTGAAGGAACAGTGGAATGGCGCAGAATAAAAGCATCGTGACTGCTGCCAGAATACGGGGCATTCACCGTCATGATGCGCTGCGCCAGGCCACACACCAAATGCACATTGAGCGAGTGGAAACTTTTGCAGTTGCGATACATCCCAGAATTTAGACATGGTACCCGCAAAGCCACGTGCACGCTCTGCCTGCTTCTCTCTGATCAGTGAGAAGACATTGAAGTTTCCTCTCCTGGCATAAAGAGCATCTGTCACCTCTCTTATGCAACAGTGGACGGCGAACTGGGAGATATTAAAGATGTCGCCTGCTCCAGACTGAAAGGAATTCGAAGAAATTGAAGGTTATGGTCATCTTCACAGCCACTGGCAGCTCTGTCCCTGGTGTGAGGCTGCAGGTCTGGTTGCAAGAGGTGGTAGAGTTCTGTCAGCACTTCCTTAAAGTGCAGTTGCCTCACACACTGCTCCTGGCTCAGACTGAGGTAAGAGAATTGCTCTCGGAAGACCCTAGTTGGGTAAGGCTTCCTCATGAGAACCCTTCTCCCCCTCCTCCTCCCTCTGCGAGCAGCTTGTCCTCTTCTTTGCTGCCTCTACTCCATCTCAGGCCAAAGGGGATGGCAACTACAGCCCCCATGACTGGGAACAAAAGGTCTGACCAGAACCCTTGAATTCAGAAGCTCGGCCTTCTCCACTCGCAGCACCACTCCCTGTCACCTCACCAATGTTTAAACAACTTGAGAAAGCTCCAAACACTTCCACAAACTTACACAGAGTCAGTAGAAATTAATCAGCAACTAATCTTAGAGAGGTTGCTGATCCCTTTAAATATCGCTGGTAGGGGGCCTTGCAGCTGCTGAACGCATGTTCAGCTGTGCGAGGTTAACACAGAGCGTTAGCTCCAGCATTGATGACCAAAATGGCAGCGTGGCATCAAATCAGTGTGGCACGCTGATTGGCCTCACGATCTGCGCACTCTGCATACTTGCAGCGCACGCTTTAAACGCCCGCCCTACCGCCCTCACCAAGATGGCGTCCGGCACGGCACGCACCAGAAGTGTGCCTGCGCAGCACGGACGCAAATTTCTGCACAAAACAGCACCCATAGCGTCGAAAAATCGGGCACTTTGGAGCCGAATTTTTCTACCAGTGTCTTTAACGTAGAAAAATGTCCCAAGGTGCTTCACAGAACCAAATCAGATGAAAATTGATGCCAAGCTAAAGAAGGAGATATTAGGAGGGCTGATTAAAATCTTGGTCAAAGAGTTGGGTTTTAAGGAGGGTCAGGAGAGGGAATTGGAGAGCTGTAGAAGTTGAGGGAGGGATTTCCAGAGTATAGTGCAAATACAGCTGAAGGCACAGCTGCCAATGGTGGGCTAAAGGGCGTTGGATATACACACGAGGCCAGAATTGGAAGAACTCAGTTCTTGGAGAGCTGGCATTTCCCTTGTGACATATCAATTTTCCAATGGTATATGTGCGGTGAAAAGCTGGGACTGATCACTGTTTCATTTCTATATCGAATAATAAGTAGCCTGTAATGATATGGTAGTAATTTAAACAACAATTCATAGCGTCATAAATTTGAGAGCAGAAACATGAGATTGAATTACTGTATAACAGGCATTTGTTACACTTTATAATGTATCAGTTATTCTCTGATGTTGACAAGTAACAAAACAGAAATGGCAAACTTCTCTTCCTGTAGCTGTTTCTCCGATTGTTTGCCTGAGTCTTTTGTCTTCCTGCTTGTCTTCTATTCTTGTTCCTTCTCTCTATACTTTTACACTTCCTCTTATCTTTTCTATTTCTCTACATTTGTCTATAACCTGAGGCGAGGGGCATGGAGGGAGCAGAAGCAAAGGCCCAAGGAATTCGGGTTCAAGTGTAGGGCTAATTAATCTCGATAGCAATGAGCAATGAGCTGTTAACAGTCAAGTGGCTAACACTGATTAATCAGACCTGCAGGGCACAGTGGACAACGTCTTTTTGATTTATCGGGATGGATTATAATTTGGGGCGGGATTGGTGTGTGGGGGCCCAAAGAGGGCGGTGCACCCAGAAGAAGAGAATGGAGTGAGGCCTGTTTGATTTTAACGGCCGGGGCCTCAGCTTAATATTTGACATTGTCTCCTGCCTGAAGCCAATGGGAATAGCATCAAGGTGGGTGGGTGGGAGCAGTAATTGGGGCAGGAGCCAGAAGCTACCAAGGGAAGAATGTCACTGTGCTGTGTACCCAAACAGATGCACTCCTAAGAAGAACATAAGAAATAGGAGTAGGAATAGGCCATTCGGCCCCTCGAGCCTGCTCTGCCACTCAATAGGATCATGGCTGATCTTTGTTGTCGCCAAATGGTGTATCTAAGGGTTAAGTCATGGCAGGAGAGCTCGGACACGTGATATGTTCCTCCTGTACCATGTAGGAACTCAGGGACACTTCCGGTGTTCCTGACGACTATGTGTGCAGGAAGTGTATCCGCCTCCAGCTCCTGATGGACCGCGTTGCGGAATTGGAGCTGAGGGTGGATTCACTCTGGAGCATCCACGATGCTGAGAATGACGTGAGTAACACGTGTAGCGAGTTGGTCTTACCACAAGTAAAGGGTCCACAGCCAGATAGGGAATGGAAGACCAGCAGGAAGAGCAGTGCAAGGAAGGTAGTGCAGGGGTCCCCTGCGGTCATCCCCCTGCAAAACAGATACACCGCTTTGAGTACTGTTGAGGGGGATGACTCATCAGGGGAGGGCAGCAGCAGCCAAGTTCATGGCACCGTGGCTGGTTCTGCTGCACAGGAGGGCAGGAAAAAGAGTGGGAGAGCAATAGTGATAGGGGATTCAATTGTAAGGGGAATAGATAAGCGTTTCTGTGGCCGCAACCGAGACTCCAGGATGGTATGTTGCCTCCCTGGTGCAAGGGTCAAGGATGTCTCAGAGTGGGTGCAGGACATTCTGAAAAGGGAGGGTGAACAGCCAGTTGTCGTGGTGCACATTGGTACCAACGATACAGGTAAAAAAAGGGATGAGGTCCTACGAGACGAATTTAAGGAGTTAGGAGCTAAGTTAAAAAGTAGGACCTCAAAAGTAG
Organism: Pristiophorus japonicus; assembly: GCF_044704955.1. NCBI lineage: Eukaryota > Metazoa > Chordata > Chondrichthyes > Pristiophoridae > Pristiophorus > Pristiophorus japonicus. The sequence continues at coordinate 131,208,526 of NC_091991.1, read as the reverse complement.
TAATCTAGGGATTGCTACCAGTGCCACGAGCTAGTCAGAGTAGGAATCGCAGGATAGCTCACAGCAGTGGTGCAACAGGGAGGGATTCAAATTCCTGGGGCATTGGAACCGGTTCTGGGGGAGGTGGGACCAGTACAAACCTGACGGTCTGCACCTAGGCAGGACCGGAACCAATGTCCTAGGAGGAGTGTTTGCCAGCACTGTTGGGGAGGAGTTAAACTAATATGGCAGGGGGATGGGAACCAATGCAGGGAGACAGAGGGAAACAAAATGGAGACAGAAGCAAAAGACAGAAAGGAGATGAGTAAAAGTGGAGGGCAGAGAAACCCAAGGCAAAAAACAAAAAGGGCCACTGTACAGCAAAATTCCAAAGGGTCAAAGTGTAATAAAAAGGCAAGCCTGAAAGCTCGGTGCCTCAATGCGAGGATTATTCGGAACCCAGGAGAGGGCTCTGAGCTAGTTAGAGTGGGTGAGAGCTCAGATGAACAGGACCCCAAGAAAGAATGCAAAAGGCAGGAGGCAACAGACAGAGTAGCACTGGGGTAAATGTAAACCACAAGGTGATAGGAAGGGACAATATGTATGAATATAAAGGAGCTGCAGGAGGGGTCAAAACTAAAAATCATGATTTAAAAACTAGTATTAAAACACTCTACCTAAATGCATGCAGCATTCGAAATAAAGTAAATGAGTTGATGGCACAAATCATTACAAATGGGTATGATTTGGTGGCCATTACAGAAACGTGGTTGTAGGGTGGCCAAGACTGGGAATTAAACATACAGGGGTATCTGACAATTCGGAAAGATAGACAAGAAGTGAAAGGAGGTGGGGTAGCTCTGTTAATAAAGGAAGATATCAGGGCAGTTGTGAGAATGATATTGGCTCTAATGAACAAAATGTTGAATCATTGTGGGTAGAGATTAGAGATAGTAAGGGGAAAAAGTCACTGGTGGGCGTAGATTATAGGCCCCCAAATAATAACTTCACGGTGGGGCGGACAATAATCAAGGGAACAATGGAGGCATATGAAAAAGGAATAGCAGTAATCATGGGGGATTTTAACCTACATATCGATTGGTCAAATCAAATCGCACGGGGTAGCCTTGAGGAGGAATTCATAGAATGCATACGGGATTGTTTCTTAGAACAGTATGTTACAGAACCTACAAGGGAGCAAGCTATCTTAGATCTGGTCCTGTGTAATGAGACAGGAATAATAAACGATCTCCTAGTAAAAGATCCTCTTGGAATGAGTGATCACAGTATGGTTGAATTTGTAATACAGATTGAGGGTGAGGAAGTAGTGTCTCAAACGAGCATACTAAGCTTAAACAAAGGGGACTACAGTGGGATGAGGGCAGAGTTGGCTAAAGTAGACTGGGAACACTGACTAAACAGTGGCACAATTGAGGAACAGTGGAGGACTTTTAAGGAGCTCTTTCATAGTGCCCAACAAAAATATATTCCAGTGAAAAAGAAGGGCGGTAAGAGAAGGGATAACCAGCCGTGGATAACCAAGGAAATAAAGGAGAGTATCAAATTAAAAACCAATGCGTATAAGGTGGCCAAGGTTAGTGGGAAACTAGAAGATTGGGAAAATTTTAAACAACAGCAAAGAATGACTAAGAAAGCAATAAAGAAAGGAAAGATAGATACAAAAGTAAACTTGCGCAAAACATAAAAACAGATAGTAAAAGCTTTTACCGATATATAAAACGGAAAAGAGTGACTAAAGTAAATGTTGGTCCCTTAGAAGATGAGAAGGGGGATTTAATAATGGGAAATGTGAAAATGGCTGAGACCTTAAACAATTATTTTGCTTCGGTCTTCACCGGAAGACACAAAACCCATGCCAAAAATTGCTGGTCACGGGAATGTGGGAAGGGAGGACCTTGAGATAATCATTATCACTAGGGGGGGATAGGCTAATGGGACTCAAGGTAGACAAGTCCCCTGGACCTGATGAAATGCATCCCAAGGTATTAAAAGAGATGGCAGAAGTTATAGCAGCTGCATTCGTTATAATCTACCAAAATTCTCTGGACTCTGGGAAGGTACCAGCGGATTGGAAAGCAGCTAATGTAATGCCTCTGTTTAAAAAAGGGGGCAGACAAAAGGCAGGTAACTATAGGCCGGTTAGTTTAACATCTGTAGTTGGGAAAATGCTTGAAGCTATCATTAAGGAAGAAATAGCGGGACATCTAGATAGGGATAGTGCAATCAAGCAGACACAACATGGATTCATGAAGGGGAAATCATGTTTAACTAATTTACTGGAATTCTTTGAGGATATAACGAGCATGGTGGATAGAGGTGTACTGATGGATGTGGTGTATTTAGATTCCCAAAAGGCATTCGATAAGGTGCCACACAAACGGTTACTGCAGAAGATAAAGGTACGTGGAGTCAGAGGAAATGTATTAGCATGGATCGAGAATTGGCTGGCTAACAGAAAGCAGAGAGTCGGGATAAATGGGTCCTTTTCAGGTTGGAAATCGGTGGTTAGTGGAGTGCCACAGGGATTGGTGCTGGGACTACAACTGTTTACAATATACATAGATGACCTGGAAGAGGGGACAGAGTGTAACAAAATTTGCAGATGACACAAAGATTAGTGGGAAAGCGGGTTGTGTGGAGGACACAGACAGGCTGCAAAGAGATTTAGATAGGTTAAGCGAATGGGCTAAGGTTTGGCAGATGGAATACAATGTCAGAAAATGTGAGGTCATCCACCTTGGGAAAAAAAAACAGTAAAAGGGAATATTATTTGAATGGGGAGAAATTACAACATGCTGAGGTGCAGAGGGACCTGGGGGTCCTTGTGCACGAATCCCAAAAAGTTAGTTTGCAGGTGCAGCAGGTAATCAAGAAGGCGAATGGAATGTTGGCCTTCATTGCGAGAGGGATGGAGTACAAAAGCAGGGAGGTCCTGTTGCAACTGTACAGGGTATTGGTGAGGCCACACCTGGAGTACTGCATGCAGTTTTGGTCACCTTACTTAAGGAAGGATATACTGGCTTTGGAGGGGGTACAGAGACGATTCACTAGGCTGATTCCAGAGATGAGGAGCTTACCTTATGATGATAGGTTGAGTAGACTGGGTCTTTACTCATTGGAGTTCAGAAGGATGAGGGGTGATCTTATAGAAACATTTAAAATAATGAAAGGGATAGACAAGATAGAGGCAGAGAGGTTGTTTCCACTGGTCGGGAAGACTAGAACTAGGGGGCACAGCCTCAAAATACGGGGGAGCCAATTTAAAACCGAGTTGAGAAGGAATTTCTTCTCGCAGAGGGTTGTGAATCTGTGGAATTCTCTGCCCAAGGAAGCAGTTGAGGCTAGCTCATTGAATGTATTCAAATCACAGATAGATAGATTTTTAACCAATAAGGGAATTAAGGGTTATGGGGAGCGGGCGGGTAAGTGGAGCTGAGTCCACGGCCAGATCAGCCATGATCTTGTTGAATGGCGGAGCAGGCTCGAGGGGCTAGGTGGCCTACTCCTGTTCCTAATTCTTATGTTCTTATGTTCTACCTCAACTCCATCTTCTCACACTATCTCCACATCCCTTGAGTCCCTTAATACCCAAAAATCTGTTGATCTCTATCTGGTATATATTCAACAACTAAGCATTCACCTCTCTGGTGTAAAAAATACCATAGATTTACAACCCTTCGAGTGAAGAAATTTCTCCTCATGGCCAACCCCTTTTTCTGAGCTGTGACCCCTAGTTCTGGACTCCATAGACAGGGGAAACATCCTCCCTGCATCAACCCTGTCAAGCCCCTTAAGAATTTTATATGTTTCAATGAGATCACCTCTCATTCTTCTAAACTCTAGGGAATATAGATCTAGTCTGTTCAATCTCTCCTCATGGGACAATCCCTCATCCCAAAATCAGTCTGGTGAACCTTCGAGGGAGGCAACTATATCTTTCCATAGGTAAAGAGATTATAAATGATGTTGCCAATTCAATGGTTAACCGGGCAATTTTTGTCTCACTAATGCCCTTGTTTTTTCACTATGAAGCGGGACAAAAAACGTTTTTGTAAACTTACGCTTCTTGCTTGAGGCCTACTCGATGTGATTTTGAAACAGGCCTCTGTTTAGGCCACCAGTGCTCCCACCTAAAATCAGCAGGAATCTCATTAAAATATATAAATCAGGATGGTAAGAGGTGTTTTAGTGGAACTCAGTGCTGAGTGGCCAAACCTGCAGTCCTTAAAGGAACCACTGCAAGTCACTCTGCAAAATCGTAAAATCAGCATTTCAATTATCCAAATATCTTCCCACTGCTGAACATGCCATGACCCAACCTGAGATTGTCTCCTGCATCAATCAGTAGTGACTGTCAATGATTATTCTGCGCTGGCAACTTGCCATGGATGTTTAAATAAGGCCCGACTACAAAAATGGACTTGGCCGCCTGACAATATCACCAGCCAGGGGTCAGTGGATACCCCGCCCATTGTCCGATGAATGCCAGACATCAAAACCGCCCCTCTCCCCAGTATTTAATCTGAACAAACGTGCAGCGTTCTGTGTGAATTTTCTGCTGCGCCCAGGGTCAGGGCAGGCAGCTACTGCTCTCGGGATTGAGGTGAACAGGGAGTTAGCTGCAGTATTCGGAGTTTGGCGCGTGGGCAGGAGCATCGGTGGGGCCCTGGTAAAGCAGAGGAGCAGGAAGGTTGTAGCGGACTTGCGACGAGCAATCGGGGCGGAGGAATGATGAGGGATCGTGGCTGAGATTCGGTGGGTGATCGTGACGGAGGTTCGGCGAATGTTTGGTGTGGAGGTGCAGCGGGAGATCGTGGCGGAGGTGCGGTGAGTGTTTTTGTGGCGGAGGAGCAGTGAGTGATCATGGCGGAGGTGCGGGGAATGTTTGTGGCGGAGGAGCGGTGAGTGATGATGGCGGAGGTGCGGGGAATGTTTGTGGCGGAGAAGCAGTGAGTGATGATGGCGGAGGTGCGGGGAATGTTTGTGGCGGAGGAGCGGTGAGTGATGATGACGGAGGTGCGGGGAATGTTTGTGGCGGAGGAGCAGTGAGTGATGATGGCGGAGGTGCGGGGAATGTTTGTGGAGGAGGAGCAGTGAGTGATGATGGCGGAGGTGCGGGGAATGTTTGTGGCGGAGGAGCAGTGAGTGATGATGGCGGAGGTGCGGGGAATGTTTGTGGAGGAGGAGCAGTGAGTGATGATGGCGGAGGTGCGGGGAATGTTTGTGGAGGAGGAGCAGTGAGTGATGATGGCGGAGGTGCGGGGAATGTTTATGGCGGAGGAGCGGTGAGTGATGATGGCGGAGGTGCGGGGAATGTTTGTGGCGGAGGAGCAGTGAGTGATGATGGCGGAGGTGCGGGGAATGTTTGTGGAGGAGGAGCAGTGAGTGATGATGGCGGAGGTGCGGGGAATGTTTGTGGAGGAGGAGCAGTGAGTGATGATGGCGGAGGTGCGGGGAATGTTTGTGGCGGAGGAGCGGTGAGTGATGATGACGGAGGTGCGGGGAATGTTTGTGGCGGAGGAGCAGTGAGTGATGATGGCGGAGGTGCGGGGAATGTTTGTGGTGGAGGAGCAGTGAGTGATGATGGCGGAGGTGCGGGGAATGTTTGTGGTGGAGGAGCAGTGAGTGATGATGGCGGAGGTGCGGGGAATGTTTGTGGCGGAGGAGCGGTGAGTGATCATGGCGGAGGTGCGGGGAATGTTTGTGGTGGAGGAGCAGTGAGTGATGATGGCGGAGGTGCGGGGAATGTTTGTGGCGGAGGAGCAGTGAGTGATCATGGCGGAGGTGCGAGGAATGTTTGTGGCGGAGGAGCGGCGAAAGATCGTGGTCGAGGTGCGGCAAATGAAGGGGCCCAGAAGAGCCGAGCTCCCAGGGCAGCACGGCCAGCCCATACTGTGATATGTTTGCGCACTAGGTCCGTGCAGCAGAGCAGGTCTCCAGTCGTCCTGGTTAACCTTTGCCAGTGGATAAAGGCCTAGCTCTGTCAAGCTTGTGTGGTAGCTGATGTGCAATGGTCACCACACGTTAAAAAAAACCAGGCACAGGCATTTTCCACCCCCTCAATTAGAGTTCAGGACTGAAACATCGGGCCCTTCATTGAAATATCTGTGAACTCATGTGGAAGTCATCCTCATTCGAGGGACTGCCTATGATGATCAGGGTTTTATTGGAATTGTAGCCAGAGCTGGTGTACTCAAAGTGAGCCTCAGAAAGAGCATGTAGAAAAGTAATTCAACCACTTGAGACGGGCTTTGGTGGGTGAGAGGCAGTGAACCCAACGCTGATTCAGTGCACTTGGGTTCAACAATCTGACAGGTTCATGCCAAGCGTGTGATACCATGGACCAAGGGTGAAATCTGATTGGTCCAATTGTCACATGGTTAGCATGCACCAATCAACATAAGAAGCTCAAGAATTTATACTAAGTTACAATATATACAACATTTGCTGACATTTTAATAACACAGATAGGCTATTTATTTTTTTAAATATTCAGTTACTTATTTCAAATGATGTAGCAGTGGATGTGCTGAACATGATTTAGACACTGGATGCTAAAAGGATAGTAAGTGCTGTGGGAGCTGGAGCCAGCAGAGTGCCAGGAAGTATACTGCACACGACGTATCATACGAAAATTAAGATGCATGAAAAGCATGTTACAATTGAAATAATGTCTGTGACTGCAGGGCATAATAAACCCTAGATTAGCATTTTTGGAAACAGTAAGCATATGAATCGCTCCTCTACAAACTGTGACTCAGGCCCTAAAAATCCAGTCAGTGCTCCTCAAGTAAATGATGCAGAAAGTTTATTTTTCCCATTATTAAAATACAATACTCTCATTGACTAGCTGTCCGAGGATGCTGGAGGAAACCCACCATCGCAAATATCAGTTCCTCTCTGTAGACAGTCAGCAAACATTCCCCATACACTATGATCGGCATGTGAAAGTTTCAAGCCGTCTGACTGACATGATTTCAGCAGTCAGATTAAACGCTACAGGGATGCCAGTTTGCACATCCTCGCGGTATTTTTTTTTACGGGGATCTATTTTATAATAGATGCATTGTAATTTGGAGCTTGTTTGGACTGAGTTTGTAGCCAGCCAACTGTCACTGGGGGCTGTCCGCTTCCAGATTAATGTCATGATACGAAACAATTTTACACAGCGTACAGTACGCGCCATCTGTTTAGCCGAGGATTGCTGTCGCTGAATAGAGATCTATTTCATGGTTCTCTTTCTTTGCCGGTCAGTGTTCAATTTAAAGAATGAATCCCAATTTAGAGGTTCAGTTCATTCTGATCCAAATGAAGCACAATTCTTGAACTCATGCAGAACTGAGCTGCTAATATAATAAATGTGAATGGTAAAAATTGAGAAATCTGTTATTCACACAGTGGTGTTACAAATTGACTTTAAAATGAGGAGTATTGAACCGCTGTGTGATGCCATTGTTTCTCCATTGATTTCTTGTTCCGGAAGTTCAAAGGACGACAGTAAGAAATATAATTTATAGAATTAGTGGCAATCGAAGCAAAAATAACAATGCACAATGCAGCACTGGGAATTTGCAATCCCATGACAGTACTCTCAGCATACCTACTGACATCATGGGTCGAATTGAAAAACAAAGAAGGGGTGATCACACTGCTGCATGTGTACTATAGATCCCCAAACAGTCAGAGGGAGATAGAAGAGCAAATATGAAGGCACATTTCTGAGAAGTGCAAAAACTATAGGGCAGTAATAGAAGGGGATTTCAACTACCCTAATATTAAATTGGATAAAATTAATGTGAAAGATGGGGCTAGACTTTCCACTTTTGTGCAGATCACCCAAAAAGAGGCATTATTTCCAGCATGGGCGGTAAAAATGGTTTTGAGATCGCCGGATTATTGCCCATTTTCAAAACCCTAACTTTCCATTTTTGAAAATGGGTTTTGACAGAAGGAGGGCATGGGAAGCACACCCCAAAAGCCTACCAGAAGATATTGGCCGAGTTAGCCGAGGTGGTTTCGTCGGCGACCAACAAGGTGCGTGAGGGCAACCAATGCCGCAAGCGATGGAACGATCTTGTCGGATCTGCCAGAGTAAGTATTATATTTATTTACATGTACTTATATATTTATATAATTGGAATTGTAAGTGTAATGAGTGATTAAAATCAGATGTGATGTCTTGCACTTATACCAGGAAGGTTGTACTCAAAGCCTGTGGTCACGGTGTACGTCTTTAGGTAAAGAATGATAATTTTCATTATAATCATGATTACATCTGTCAGTTATGTGTTGTATCAGTCTCTGTGACAGTAACGAGCGATGATATCACGCAGTGATCTCGTGCCATGTCGACCTTTTACAGAAGAAGCTTTTGAGGAAAGGGCTGAGCAGAGGCGAACGGGTGGGGAGCCACTAGTCATCATCGACCTCACCAACATCGAGGAGCGGGTGCTGGCACTAGTGGGGACCCACCCCCGGTCGGCCACACAAGCAGCAGCAGAGCCTGAAGTGATGCCACATGAGTAAAGTATACACCATTGCGTGATGTAAAGTCAATAGATACCACACCCACTCATATACGACCAATATTATATGATAGATGAATCATAAAATTCTTCTCTAAATAATGATGTCCTCATGAGAATCATTGCAATGCAGAATTTGGTGATGGTCATGAAATGTGATGTCTGTGATGATCTTGATAGCGGTGGTGCTTTTGTCGTGCATATGCTGTGTGTAGAGCTGGCCCTAGCACCCTCTTTTTCTCTAATAACCTCATTTATGTTTTATAGCTCAGCCAGCAGCGTGGCCCCATGCAAGGACACCGAGCCCAGAAGGTGGGGGTGTGGGGACGGACTCGCCGGACTCTCCTCCATCTGGTGCTGAGGAGCACCGATTCTCGCCCGTGCATCTGCTCAACAGATGACAGTGCTGACTTCGAGGAGCCTGCACCTCCAACCTCCATAATCCATTCAACACCGATAACATCAGGTGCTCCTGTGGCCATTCCCACATCCACCGTGGAGGTACCGGGCCCAAGCACCTTGCCACAGCGCACCCCAGGTGTCTCCTGGATGGCGCCGACCAATCGAAGGTTGGTTCGACACGACAGGTCTGCTCCACGAATGGCAGATCTGAGCAGGGACATGGTACACTTGTCCAGGAGGAGTGTTGACATAGGTCAACAGATCCAACAGACAATGGAGGGCATATCCCTCCAGCTGGCCAGCATGTCTGCCACCATGAAGGAGAACGTACCGCAGGTGGCGGAGGCCCTGGAGCTGATAGCCAGGAACATTGGTGGCAGAGGCCTCCCAGTGGTCCCAGAGTGTGGCACTGCACACCAAGGTGCTGCACCCCCATTGCCAACGACACATGAGAGCCTGGAGGAAGATCTTGCTTCTGGCCCTGAGGACGTTCCCATCTCGGGACCATCCTCTCCCGTATCCATCCAAGCAACGGTTCTGCCATCATCCCTCCAATGAAGCAGTGCTTGAGGAGCCCCTCGGCCAGGCGGCTTGAAGTCAGGAGGAGAGGGGGAAGGGGTAGAGGTGGGGTGGAGAAGCGGGTGGGAAAGGAAAGTGAGGTGCATGGCCGCAGGTGTTGTCTTGGGCATATTTTGATGTTGTTGGTGCTATTTTGGTGTGAAGGACGGGGGAAGTGGCGAGGGGGCTATTTTGCTGGTTTGCATTTGTGTTCTGTGTTGCTGGAAATGGTGACCAATCGAATTATGTAAATGTGATAAATTTGTTGTGGGGTGGGGCGGGGGTGGGGATGGTATTTTTTACAGTTATGATTATGATTTCAGACAAATGGTCACGTTAAATGTTTTTTATTTCACATAACCTTGTTGCGCATTGTCTCAGATAGCTGCACCGTTACACACTGGTGATTTCTTAACATGAAAGTGTATAATTACACTTAACTTGAATCAACTTAAACTTTAACTGTCACCAACGTGATGCACACCACTGATGTATGACTTGCACACCCAGCAGTGTTGCAGCCTTGTAAATAACAACAACGTTCTTTCAGGCAAAGCGATCGTTGATGAGCTGCTGACGTAAGTCTTGCACCTACATAGCCACCACAGGCCCTTTCCTGCGGTCAAGAGGGGGGGTGGGGGCATGGTTTCAGCATCAACCTGATTGTCTGGCCTGAGGTCAGCGTCCACCTCCTCGTCTCCTCTTCCTCTCCTGAGGTGGAGTGTCAGTCCCTTCTGGCAATTCTTGTCCCCTCATGATAGCCAAGTTGTGCAGCATTGAGCACACCACCACGAATTAAGCTACCTGCTCAGGTGGTATTTGAGCTCTCCTCCTGAGTGGTCCACGCATCTAAAGTGCTGCTTAAGCACTCCAATGGTTTTCTCGACGATATTGCTAGTGGCTCTGTGGCTCTCGTTGTATCGCCTCTTGGCTTCGGTGTGGGTGTCACGCAGATGGGTCATCAGCCAGGTGACGAGGCCATATCCTTTGTCACCAAGCATCCAGCATTGCTTGTGGCTGAATGGTAAACATGTCAGATACAGCGCTCTCACGCAGGATGTGAGCATCATGGATGCTGCCTGGAAATTTAGCATTCACTGCCATAATAATTTGCTGGTGGTTGACAATGAGTTGCACATTCACGGAGTGTAATTCCTTGCGGTTCCTAAAAACCTCTGCATCCTGAAAAGGTGCCCGCATCGCGATGTGCATACAATCTATTGCTCCCTGAAACTTTGGGATGTTAGCAATTCGGTCGAATCCTAAAGCCCTCACAGTCTGAGCCTCCCTAGTCATAGGTAATATGTCCTTACTATACAGTATAAATGCACACGAGGCTCATACTTGAGAGAAGGTCACTCTGTAACCAGTTACCTTTATTACCAAGACCTCAAGAGGCAGACGGTGGGTGGAGCTTCCTCTTTTATACCAGAAAGTCCAGGTTAGGAGTGTCTCCCACAAGTTCGCCCCCTGTGGTCAGTGTTCTAAAGGTACACAACTTAGGTCAGCTTATACATGGGTTACAATGACAGTTGAATACATGACATCACCTCCCCCCGCAAAGTCTTATTCGGATCACAGGTTAAGTCTCTCTGGTGGTTTACGCTCCCTTATTAAGCACCTGAGTTGGGGCTCCGGTTGTTGGGCGCTGGCCTGAGTGTCTGGTGTTTGCGGTGCCTCAAATCTGTCCGGACTGCCCACAGTGACTGGGCTCTCCTCCACTTGGTTCCGGTGTTCGGTCACCTGTGGTGGAGTAAACTCTACATCGTCTTCTTCCTCTGCTTCTTCGATGGGGTTGCTGAACCTACTTTTAGTTTGATCCACGTGTTTGCGGCAGATTTGTCCATTGGTAAGTTTAATGACCAAAACCCTATTCCCCTCTTTGGCAATCACAGTGCCTGCAAGCCATTTGGGCCCTGCAGTGTAATTAAGGACAAAAACAGGGTCATTGACATCAATACATCGCGCCCTCACATTCCTGTCATGGTAGTCACATTGTGACTGACATCTGCTCTCAACAATTTCTTTCATCGTAGGGTTTTTAAGGGATAACCTGGTTTTGAGCATCCTTTTCACTCGCAGCTCTGTGGCTGGAACCCCTGTGAGCGAGTGTGGTCGGGATCTATTGGCCAACAGGAGGCGTGATAAGCAGCTTTGTAGGGAACCCCTTGGATTCTGAGCATCCCCTGTTTGATTATCTGCACTGTTCGTTCTGCCTGGCCATTTGAGGCCGGCTTGAACGGTGCCGTTCTAACATGGTTGATTCCATTGCCTGCCATGAAGTCCTGGAATTCAGTGCTTGTGAAGCACGGGCCATTGTCGCTGACCAAGACATCTGGTAGACCATGGGTGGCGAACATTGCCCGTAGACTGTCTACCATGGCACAGGATGTGCTTGAATTTAAAATGGCACACTCAATCCATTTGGAGTAGGCGTCTACTACAACCAAAAACATTTTTCCCATGAAACGACCTGCGTAGTCCACATGGATGCGTGACCATGGCTTGGCGGGCCAGGACCAGGGGCTAAGGAGGGCTTCCCTGGGCGCATTGCCCAGCTGACCACATGTGTTGCACCTGCGAATACAAAGTTCCAGGTCTGCATCTATCCCTGGCCACCAAACGCGTGACCTGGAAATTGCCATCATCATGACAATGCTCGGGTGCTCATTGTGAAGTTCTCTGAAAAACACCTCCCTGCCCTTCTGGGGCATGACTACTCAGTTTCCCCACAGTAGGAATCGGCCTGAATCGAGAGTTCATCCTTGCGCCTATGAAACGGTTTAAACTCCTCAGGGCATGCCCCGTACGTGGCTTCCCAGTCCCCATTCAGGACACATTTCTCAACTAAAGACAGTAGCGAGTCTTTATTTGTCTAGACTTTAATCTGACGGGCTGTCACAGGTGAGCCTTCGCTTTCAAAAGCTTCAACAGCCATGACCATCTCAGCATCATGCTCAGTTGCCCCCTCAGTGGTGGCTAGTGGTAGCCTGCTGAGCGCATCGGCACACTTTTCAGTGCCGAATTGTATAGTTATAGGCGGCTAACGTAAGTGCCCACCTCTGTATGTGGGCCGATGCATTCACGGTTATGGCCTTGTTATCAGCCAAAAGGGACGTTAGGGGTTTGTGATCTGTCTCCAGCTCAAATTTCCTTCCAAACAGGTACTGGCGCATTTTTTTTTACTGCATATACACATGCTAGCGTTTCCTTTTCTACCATCCCGTAGCCCCTTTCTGCCCGGGACAGACTTCTGGAGGCATAAGCTACCGGCTGGAACTGACCATTGGCATTCACATGCTGCAACACACACCCGACCCCATAGGATGACGCATCACATGTTAAAACTAGTTTCTGACACGGGTCATATAATGTTAACAGTTTGTTGGAGCATAACAAATTGCGTGCTCTATCAAAAGCTCTTTCCTAACTGTCCCCCCAGATCCAATCGCGACCTTTGCGTAGTAGCGGCTCTAACAGCGTGCTCAATTTGGGAAGAAAGTTGCCAAAATAGTTCAGGAGCCCCAGGAATGAACGCAGCTCCATTGTGTTACGGGATCTGGGTGCTCTCTGGATTGCTTCCGTTTTGGACGCAGTAGGTCTGATCCCAGCTGCTGCTACCCTCCTCCCCAGGAATTCTACCTCTGGAGCTAAGAAGATGCACTTCACCTTTTTCAGTCGCAGCCCTACCCGATCCAGTCTGCATAGCGCCTCCTCCAGGTTGTGGAGGTGTTCTTCAGTATCGCGACCCGTGATGAGGATGTCGTCTTGAAAAACCACCGTCCTTGGAATCGACCTGAGGAGACTTTCCATATTTCGTTGAAAGATCGCGGCGGCCGAACGGATCCCGAACGGACATCTGTTATACTCAAACAACCCCTTGTGTGTCATGATGGTGGTCAGCTTCTTCGACTCACTCGCCAGCTCCTGGGTCATGTAAGCCGAGGTCCGGTCCAATTTTGAAAAAAGTTTGCCACCGGATAGCGTCGCAAAGAGGTCCTCCACTCTTGTCAGCGGGTACTAGTCTTGGAGTGACACCCGATTGATGGTGGCCTTGTAATCGGCACATATCCTGACCGACCTATCCGCCTTGAGCACCGGCACGATCGGGCTCGCCCAGTCACTGAATTCGACTGGCGAGATGATGCCTTCCCTCAGCAGGTGGTCCAATTCGCATTCTATCTTTTCCTGCATCACGTACAGCACCGCTTTGGCCTTGTGGTGTACCGGCCTGGCGTCCGGGTTTATGTGAAAGTGCCAATGCCGGGTTGAATTAATGAGTCAAATTTGTCCAGGACCTATGAGCATGATACTGGCTCCACGGAAGAAATTGCATTGACATCGCCCCATTTCCAGTTCATGACAGCAAGCCAACTCCTTCCCAGTAGTGCGGGACCATCCCCCGGGACAATCCAGAGTGGCAATCTGTTCTCCGAATCTTTGTGGGTCACGACTACCGTGGCGCTGCCTTGCGCCGGAATGATCTCCTTTGTATATGTCCGTAACAGTAAGTCAATTGGCAATAATTTTGGCCTCCTGGCCTTGGACACCCAAAACCTTTTGAACTGTTTGATACTCATCAGGGACTGGCTGGACCCCGTGTCTAGCTCCATTAATACTGGGAAGCCATTGAGGAGCACTTTCATCATTATCGGTGGGGCGTCCTGGTATACGAACTGCACATGTGCTCCACATGAACTCGCTGAACTTCAGCTTCCAGCAAGTTCCCCCAGTATTCATTTGGCCTCGTAGGGCTTACATCGGGCCCGTCCTCCTCGTACATCAACCTGGCTGCAGGCTTCCTGCACATACGCGCCAAGTGACCGCTAACGTTGCAGTTTCTGCAGGTATATTGCTGATACCTGCAAGCTCTGGCTGGGTGTTTGCCTCCACACCTCCAGCATGAGCTGGAGGCCCCGTTGTTGGAACCAAAAGGTCCATTACCAGTCGATTGTCTCTGACTGTCTCTGTAACTGTCCTTAAGCGCACCATTAACAGGTGGTGATGGCCCCATTACTGGCCGCATTGTCCATTGCGATGGCATGAATCGTCGTTCAGCTAGCCATTGTCTCTGTTGAATTCCCCCTTTGGGTTCGACTGCATGCTGGGGCATGTCCGATTGCCCTTGTCTGCCTAGAGAACTGTGTGCCACGTTAACAATGTTGACTCCCTGGTCGTTTGCCGCATTTGAGCCAAGATTTTTGCCATAAATCATTCTGGTCTCTTCCTCCCCTGAGATAATTGTCTGGGCTATCATAGCCGCCGGTTCCAAGGTCAAGTCTTTGGTCTCAATCAGTTTCCTGAAAACCCCAGCATGCCCGATGCCTTCAATAAAAAAGTCTCGCGGCATCTCCGCTCTGCATGCATCTAGGACCTTACATAGGCTCGCCAGTCGCCTGAGATCTGCCATGAAGTCTGGAACACTTTGCCCTTCTCGCCGTCGGTGCAAGTAAAACCGGTGTCTTGCCATGTGCATGCTGCTTACCAGTTTAAGGTGTTCTCTGATCAACTTACTGAGCTCTTCGAATGTCTTGTCCGCCGGCTTCTCTGGCGCTAGAAGGTCCTTCATCAGGGAGTACGTTCTGGATTCACAAAACGTCAGGAGATGAGCTCTGCATTTGTCAGCCGAATCCTGTCCCAACCATTCCTTAGTGACAAAACTTTGCTGTAGTCTCTCAATAAAGTCGGCCCAATCATCACCAACACAGTACCTCTCTTCTGTGCTACTAGTGACCATGCTCGCGTGGTTTAAATCCCAGTTTCTCGTTGCCAATAATATGTCCTTACTATACAGTATAAATGCATACGAGGCCCATACTTGAGAAAAGGTCACTCTGTGACCAGTTACCTTTATTACTAAGACCTCAAGAGGCAGTCGGTGAGTGGAGCTTCCGCTTTTATACCGGAAATTCCAGGTTAGGAGTGTCTCCCACAAATTCGCCCCCTGTGGTCAGTGTTCTCAAGGTATACAACTTAGGTCAGCTTGTACATGGGTTACAAAGACAGTTGAATACATGACAATAGGGAAGTTGATAAAGTCCATCCTGTGTGCGTAAAGGGCTTCAGTGACCTGTCTACTGTAGCAATGTGTGGCATGCTGAGATATACCACAAATGTCGCCAGCTGAGGCCTGAAAGGAATCTGACATGTAGAACGAAAGTGCCGCCCACGGTGACCTTGACCTCGACGGACTGTGCAGTCCTGATGGTGCTGGCAGCTTGCAGATCTGCCCTTATGAGCTGGCATATCTCATTGATAACCTCCTTTTGGAAGCGCAGTCTCCTAAGGCAGGTGTTATCGGACAAGTTGAGGTAAGACCGCTTCTCCCTGTAACTGCGAGGGGTGTAAGGTCTGGTCCTTCTCATCAGTCTGGCACATCTTAGATTGGGCACATAATGCTGTCGAATATATCTTCTGCCATCTCTGGACTGCAGCATGTGCGTACTCATCAAGACAGGCTGAGAAATGACAGGCCCCATTCCAATAACTATCAGTATTACACTGACTGTTCACAAACATTAAATGTCCCCACTAAGATACCTAAAGTAAATTCCAATCATCCACAATATGATAAGGTGTTTTGTCAGATGTTTACATCACCTTAAAAGACCTCCAGAGTACATCCAAACTCCCCCGAAGTTGAAGCAGCCTTTTAAATGATGCGAACTGCGATTTAGAACACGGCGACCATACCGCTGTGATTAGTTCATGTGAGAGCAACTTTTTCACAGCATTTTTTTCAGCGAGCGATATTATCGGCAAGCTTTGTGTGCGAGGTGCCGAAAGTAACGTTGGGTGATTTTTTGGGCGTTAGTTTCAGCAAATGTCATCTTTACGACAATAAAAAGTGGGCGGGCTGTATTATTAAATTTCATTAATTACGTGCCGAAAGTAACTCTGGGCAATATTATGGGCATTGGTTTCACCCATTCTGATCTTTCTGCCCAAAAAAGGTGGGCGTGCGGTATTATTTTTTACCGCCGTTACGTTCATGCCGAAAATAACGCTTGGCGATAAGTGACCGAGAAATAGTCATTAGTTTCCATTTTGTGGCTAAATGGGCGATATATGGGCGTTGTATCTCATTTCAGCGTTAAAATGGACGTTAAGGTGGGCAGTATGCATGCAAAGATAATGGAAAGTCTAGCCCATAGAGGGGGCGGAATTTCTAAAATGCATTCAGGAGAACTTTTTTAGCCAGTATATAGCAAGCCCAACAAGGGAGGGGGCAGTTCTGGACTTAGTTTTAGGGAATGAAGCTGGGCAGGTGGAAGGGGTATCAGTGGGAGAGCATTTTGGTGCTAGTGATCATAATTCAATTAGATTTAGGGTAGTTATGGAAAAGGACAAAGAAAGACGAGGAATAAAAGTTTTCAATTGGAGAAAAGCCAACTTTGCTAAGCTGTGAGGTGATTTAGTCACAGTGGACTGGAAATAGCTACTTGAAGGTAAATCAGTGTCAGAGCAATGGGAGGCATTCAAGGAGGAGACCTAGAGGGTTCAGAGTAAGTATGTTCCCTTAAAGATAAGGGTGGGACTAACAAATCTAGAGCCGCCTGGATGTCAAGGGACCTACTGGGTAGGATGAAGAAAAAAAGGGAGGCCTATGACAGATTCTGAGTGCTCAATACTGCAGAAACTCAAGAAGAGTATAGAAAGTGCAGGGGTGCAATTAAAAAGGAAATTAGGAAAGCAAAGAGAGAGCATGGCAAAAATGTTGGCAAGTAAAATCAAGCAAAACCCAAAGATATTTTATAAATACATTAAGAACAAGAGGATAACTAAAAAAAGCATAGGGCCTATTAGAGAACATAAAGGTAATCTGTGTGTGGAGGCAGAAGAGGTGGGTATGGTTCTTAATGATTACTTTGCATCTGTTTTCAAAAAGAGAGGGGCGATCCAGGCATTGCAATCAGGGAGGAGGAGTGTGGAAATTTTAGATTAAATAAACATAGAGAGAGGAAGTATTAAGGGGTTTATCAGCTTTGAAAGTGGATAAATCCCCAAGCCCGGATGAAATGTATCCCAGGCTATTAAGAGAAGCAAAAGAGGAAATAGCAGAGGCTCTGACCATCATTTTCTAACCCTCTCTGGCTACAGGTGTGGTGCCAAAGGACTGGAGGACTGCTAATGTGGTACTTTGTTTAAAAAGGGAGAAAGGGATATACCGAGTAATTACAGGCCAGTCAGCCTAACCTCAGTGGTGGGAAAAGCATTGGAAAAAATTCTGAGGGACAGGTTAAATCATCATTTAGAAAGACACGGATTAATCAAGGACAGTCAGCATGGATTGGTTAAGAGTAGGACATGTCTGACTAACGATTGAATTTTTTGAGGCGGTAACAAGGAGGGTCGATGAGGGTGGTGCATTTAATGCAGTGCATATGAATTTTAGCAAAGCTTTTGATAAGGTCTCACATGGCAGACTAGTCACGAAAGTAAATGCCCATGGGATCCAGGGCAAAGTGACAAGTTGTATCCAAAATTGGCTCAGAGGCAGGAAGCAAAGCGTAATGGGTGTTTTTGTGACTGGAAGGATGTTTCCAGTGGAGTTCCACAGGACTCAGTATTGGGTCCCTTGCTCAATGATTTAGACTTGAATGTAGGGAGTGTGATTAAGAAGTTTGCAGATGGTACTAAAATCAGCTGTGTGGTTGATAATGAAGAAGAAAGTTGTAGATTGCAGGAAGATATCAATGAACTGGTCAGGTGGGCAGAACAGTAGCAAATGGAATGCAATCCGGAGAAGTGTGAGGTAATGAATTTGGGGAGGGCTAACAAGGCAAGGGGACATACATTAAATGGTAGGACACTGAGAAGTGCAGAGGGACAAAGGGAGCTTGGAGTGCATGTCCACAGATCTCTGAAGGTAGCAGGCCAGGTAGATAAGGTAGTTAAGAAGGCATACGGAATACTTGCCTTTATTAGCCGAGGTATAGAATACAAGAGCAGGGTGTTATGCTTGAACTGTATAAAACACTAGTTAGGCCACAGCTAGAGTACTGCGTGCAGTTCTGTTCACCACTTCACAGGAAAGATGTGATTGCACTAGAGAGGATACAGAGGAGATTTACGAGGATTTGCCTGACTGGAGAATTTTAGCTATGAGGAAAGGTTGGATAGGCTGGGTTTGTTCCTTTGGAATAGAGGAGGCTGAGGGGAGACCTTATTGAAATGTATAAAATGAGGAACCTATATAGAGTGGATATGACAGATCTATTCCACTTAGCAGAGGGGTCAAGAACCAGGGGGCATAGATTTAAAGTCATTTATGGGAGGATTAGAGGGGATTTGAGGGGAAATGTCTTCACCCAGAGGGTGGAGGGGCTTGGAACTCACTGCCTGAAAGGGTGGTAGAGGCTGAAACCCTCATCACATTTAAAAAGCACTTGGATGTGGACCTACGAGGCTACAGACTAAGAGCGAGATAAGGCTGGATAGCTCTTTATTGACTGGCACGGAATAGATGGTCTGACATGACTTCCTTTCGTGCCATGGAGTTATCCCCGGTGTCCTGGCCAATATTTATCCCTCAATCAACATAATAAAAACAGATTATCTGGTCATTTTCAAATTGCTGTGCAACGTGAGATGAACTCCTCGATGTGAGTGTCAATCCCAGGCCACCATACTGAATCACGTCAACTCTGCTTCATGCGGACAATTCCAGGGATTCCATCATGTGCCAATGAGAGAACACGCTGTTAAAGCGACTTTGTAATTACTGCTCTATCACCACGAGCTAGACAGCCATCATTCCAAATGGAAAATTCATTGCGAAGTCTGCGGAAGGTTTTCAGCTCTTCCGGAATTTGCTTAGGCCACTCCGTCTGGAGGAAGTGGCACACATGCTGAAGCATAGCATCGCCCTGTGATTCAGTTTTGAGTTCGTCGCAGGAGACAAGGTTTCTGATGGACTGAGTGATGATCGACATGGCATATGTGTCGTCATCTGTGAACAAGTCAGCACCAGAGTCCGAAACCGGTGTCGAGCGGCTTAGCATGTCAGCTACGTGGTTGCAACTGCCAGCGATGTACTGTATATCAAAGTTATATCGATGAAGCCGATCTGACCATCGGCTGATTTATAGTGGTCTATGCCCAGATTCAGTTGTAGTAAGTAACGTAGTTAGTGTTTGGTGATCCGTATGGAGGGTAAATTTCCTGCCATAGAAGTAAATGTGCCAGCGTTCGCATGCGTAAATGCAAGTGAGTGCTTTGCATTCCTCTGTAGAGTATTTACGTTCTGCAGACGAGAGCGTGCGAGAGGCAACGAGGCGTTCCAGGCCATCAATCCATTGCGAGAGCACAGCAGCCATGGCGGTGCCTGATGCATCCGTGATGACATACGTAGTGGCATTCAGATCAAAGTGCGCGTGGATAGGAGGGGATGTGATTTTCTCCTTAACCATGGTGAATGCCTGAGCCTGGGAATCTGTCCATTCCCAAGGGACATCCTTGTATAGCAACTTGCGAAGTGGTTCAGCAATGTGCGCGTAGTGCGGGATGAACTTCAGATAGAAGCAGGGAAGTCTTGCTACAGTTGTACAGGGTATTGGTGAGGACATACCTGGAATACTGCGTGCAGTTTTGGTTTCCATATTTACGAAAGGATATACTTGCTTTGGAGGCAGTTCAGAGAAGGTTCACTCGGTTGATTCCAGAGATGAGGGGGTTGACTTATGAGGAAAGGTTGAGCAGGTTGGGCTTCTACTCATTGGAATTCAGAAGAATGAGAGGTGATCTTATCGAAACGTATAAGATTATGAGGGGGCTTGACAAGGTGGATGCAGAGAGGTGGATGTTTCCACTGATAGGGGAGACTAGAACTAGAGGGCATAATCTTAGAATAAGGGGCCGCCCATTTAAAACTGAGATGAGGAGAAATTTCTTCTCTCAGAGGGTTGTGGATCTGTGGAATTCGCTGCTTCAGAGGGCTGTGAAAGCTGGGACATTGAATAAATTTAAGACAGATAGACAGTTTCTTAAACAATAAGGGGTTATGGGGAGCGGGCAAGGAAGTGGACCTGAGTCCATGATCGGATCAGCCATGATCTTATTAAATGGCGGAGCAGGCTCAAGGAGCCGTATGGCCTTCTCCTGTTCCTATTTCTTATGTTTTTATGTTCTTATAAGTTGCAAGTGCCGAGGAATGATGAAAGTTCTTTGACGTTGATAGCCTCCCGCATTCGCTGAATCGCATCAATGTTGTCAATTGCGCTGTGACTCTATAGCCCAGAAATGTTATTTCTCCCGCAGTGAATGTACACTTATCGGCATTAAGTGTAATATTATGTGTAGCAAGTCTAGTCATAACTGTGTGATGTCGCTGGTCATGTTCTTCCATTGTCCGTCCATGGATGACGATATCATCAAGCAGATTGAGAGCTCCCTCTATGGCTGCTAGCTTAGTAGTGACAATCTTCTGAAATGCATTTGGTGCAGAAAATAGTCTGTAGGGCATGCGTCGATACTGATACAGACCATCATGCGTTGTGAATGCCGTGAGTGATTCACTGTTCACCGCTAGGGGTATTTGCAGGTAACGGCAGCGCTTGTCGAGTTTCGTAAAGACTATTGAGCCGTGGAATTCTGAAGACAGTTCGTTGATGGTAGAAAGAGCGTACTTGTCGGGAATGATGGCCTTATTGATCTCTTTCAGGTCGATGCATAGGCGGATCTCCCCATTTTTACGGCAAGCAATGACTAAGTTCCAGATCCAGGGTGAGGAGTCAATGCTCTCAATGATTCCCTGAGATTCGAATCGCGTTAATTCTGCGGATACCTGGTCACGAACCGCGAATGGGAGACGGCGAAGTTGCTGCGTAACCGGTTTGACGCAAGGGTCAATGCGGGGACGATGGCAGAATTTTGTTGTCACTCCAAACCCTGTGAAGATTGAGGGATACTGCTTGTCAAAGTCCACAGTGTACACAGGTGTGCCGGTTGGGTCGTAAACTTTGAACCCAAGCTTGTCAAAAAGGTCAACCCCCATGAGACTTCGTCCCTTCGCGACATAAAAGGAAAAGTTCTCCAATGTTATGTCCTTGTAGTATATCGGGACCTCAATTTTGGAGTCAGAGTACACAGGTAGAATGGAAGTTGAGGGCTGCAGTTGACAGTGCGTGAAGTGGGTTTTGTACACAGCCTCGCTCAAAATGGAGACTTTGGCTCCAAGATCAATGAGGAGGCAGATGGGCGTGCCGTCAATGTTTACCTCACAGTCCTTGAATTTACCTGCACCGATGTGCAAAATGTCACTAACCAGTATAAACCATACTGGGTTCATCACTATCGGGGTTGTCCACATGTCGAATATGCTGCAATGAGCGACAGACGCTAGCAAAATGATTCATTTTACCACATGCAGAGCATTTCTTCCCACGTGCAGGGCAGTTAGAACTCTTTGCTGAATGTGATTTGTCCCCACAGTTAAAGCAGTGAAAGTTAAGCCCGCGATCCGTAGTGGGTGGCTTATTACTAGCCCAAGGTCTCTGCTGTGATTTCCGCTTTGGACAAATGCCTTGCACATGGGCTATAGCTGCACAGGGGGAGCAGGGGATCTGATCACTTCTGAATCGGAAAGCACTGATTCAATTTGGATGGCCAAATTAGTTGTTTTGTCCAATGTCAATTTGTCATCCTCCATTAGCAAGCGTTCCCGAATGCAGGGGATCGTTGTTTCCTCAACAATTTGATCCCTGATCATTTCCTCTAAAGTTACATTTCCTCTGAATGCTCCAAAGTTACGCGTGGCAGCCAGTTCAGTTAATGTAATGATGTACTGTTTGATTGGTTCACCGTTCCCTTGCCCCCTTTTACAAAATTGGTATCCGTCCATCACGATACTTTTCTTTGGCCCAAAATAGTTCTCTAGGGTGCTTAACGCTTTGTCGTAAGACTCTGTGTCTTCGATTTGGCCAAAGATGTGTTAGCTTTCGGTGCCGAGGCAGTAAATAAGTATTACACGGTGACGAGCTGGTGTTATGTTGTCGCTGTCTAACCCACTCGCCGTGATATAGGTGGAAAAACTTTTTATCCATCTCGCCCACGGAATTGGAGGGTCCCCGGGTGTGGAGAGGAAAGGCGGTGGGGGGAGGGTGGGAGGATAGGGAGGTTAATTAGAGTCATCCTCGTCGCCAAATTATGTTACTGACAAACTGAGCCAGGAGAAAAGTAACTTAAACCGTGTGCTTTATACAACAACCCAAAATGGTGTCCCCAAACCAGCATGAACCAGCATGAGTACAGGAACTGTGAATAGCTCCCGCAGGGTCCTAATGTCCGTCCTGTGAGCTGTAACAAACAAATAGAGTGTGAACATAACGGGCTGCATTGTTGGAAGTGCCAGCTTTCAGATGAAATGTTAAACTGAAACCCTCTGTGGCTGGATATAAAATATTCTATGGCACTATTTGAAGAAGATCAGGGTAGGTATCTTGACCAACATTCATCTTTCAACCAACATTGCGAAAGCTAATGTTGTTGTATTCGCCTACAGAACAACAATGGCTACCCATCAAACATTTTTCATTGGCTGCAAAGCACTTTGGGATGTCCTAAGGATGTGGAAAGTGCTCTATAATTGCAAGTTCTTTCTTTCATTGGTTTCCCAAGGGACAACGGCTTAAAAGTGTCTTGGATTTTCCCAAAAATGTGGATTTACCAAAATTCATGGAATAATTAGCTGTAGCCTTTGTGCATTCCTGCAGTTAATAGCGGAGCCTTCATGAATCACAATGACTTTGACTCTGATGAATGCTCGGGTATCTGGCAGTAGTCATGGTACCTTTAATTTATGGCTCTAATCTGCCCTCATTATATGGCACTGAATAGAAGAGCAAGACTGGCTTCTTGGAGCCCAAGGCTGGGATTTCCCTCTGGGAGAATTCCTATGCTTCTTCGGTTGGGCAGTTGGGCCAATGGCTCTGGCTGAATGTTTAAGTCAGGATCACCTGAAGAATGTCAATGGGCTTCCAGTGAGGTTTCCACCTGTGTCAGGGGGCCCACCTCAGGGGAGAGAGTAAACCTACAATTCACAGGGCTCAGGTACCTGCCACAGACCTGAAGAGGAGCAACATATTTTTAAATATAAACTTTGTTGAACTGATCTCCTCATACAGACAAAAATCTTTCTCCTAATCCTGCATCTTTATTCAGAAAGGCTCCAAAATTCCTTTCGCTTGTTTTCCATTGTCAACACCACCACATTCATTTGAATGTTTAGATCTAAAAATATGATCAATAATTTTGTAATTAGTCTTTGTCTTTGTGAAATGTTTATATGAAAAGTTAATAGGATTACATTTCAGTTTGTTTTTTTATTTGGAGAACAAAAAGCTGAGAAATAATTTTACAGCATGAGGAAATACACTGAGAAAAATAAAATATTCTATTGACTAAAATCATTTAAAAAAAAATTTTTTTGATAATTGTTTTTTGAATTTTAACAACATACAATAACAAAAACAACAATTTGTATTTTACAGCTCCTTTAAGGTAGTAACACATCCCATGGCGCTTCACGTGAGCGATTATCAACAAAATTTAACACCGAGCCACATAAGGAGATATTAGGGCAGGCTTGGTCAAAGAGGTAGGTTTTAAGGAGCATCTTAAAGGAGGAAAGTGAGGTAGAGAGGCGGCGAGGTTTAGGGGGAGAGTTCCAGAGCTTAGGACCTTGGCAGCTTGTAATATAGAGCTCCACCTAGTGGATTAGTGCTCCACCTAGTGGACAACTGTGGTAATGCAGCCATTGCTGTAAATACAATAAAGGCATTGGGTGACAGGTCACCTGATAAGTTCCTGTGTTAAGGGCCATCTTGTAAAGTCTGTGTATTGTGATGTCGTAGAGAATATATCACACAGCGAAAGGCACGGAGCGGTGATGAGGACCGTACCAGGAGAAACCACCAGGGTGAGAGAGAGTAATTATTTTAATGGAGACTAATGGAGGTAATGGGACATCCAAGGTGGAGGTGAGGTTGTGGTTGAGCAGATTCGTAGCTGCAGAAATGGCCTGGTGAATGCAGGGTCAAAGCTAGACAGTTGGGATTTTGAAAGTGCTATTGTAAGTGAATTGATAGAGTTTTCCAGGGGTGGGCACAGAGGTAAGGTTGTGAGAGGGGGGGTGTGTATGGGTAGCAATAAGAGAAAGTGATCAGAGACGGCCTTATCTTTTTTTAATCTGTTTTGGGATGTGGGCATCGCTGGTAAGGCCAGCATTTATTGCTCATCCCTACGTGCCCTTGAGAAGATGGTGAGCCACCTTCTTAAATCGCTGCAATCCTTGTGGTGAAGGTACTCCCACAGTGCTGTGAGGGAGAGAGTTCTAGGATTTTGATGGATGATGAAGGAATGGTGATATATTTCCAAGTCAGGATGGTGTGTGACTTGGAGTGGAACATGGAGGTGGTAGTGTTCCCATGCGCCTGCTACCCTTGTCCTGCTAGGTGGTAGAGGTCGTGGGTTTGGGAAGCCTTGGTGAGTTGCTACAGTGCATCTTGTAGATGGTACACACAGCAGCTACGGTACGCCGGTGGTGGAGGGGGTGAATGTTTAAGGTTGTGGATGGGGTGCCAATCAAGCGAGCTGCTTTGTCCTGGATGGTGTCGAGCTTCTTGAGTGTTGTTGGAGCTGCACTCATCCAGGCAAGTGGAGAGTATTCCATCACACTCCTGACTTGTGCCTTGTAGATGGTGGAAAGGTTTTGGGGAGTAAGGAGGTGCAGGATACCAAGCCCCTGACCTTCTCTTGTTGCCACAGTATTTATGTGGCTAGTCCAGTTAAGTTTCTGGTCAATGGCGACCCCCCAGGATGTTGATGGTGGGGGATTCGGCGATTGAATGTCAAGGGGTGGTGGTTAATCTTCCGCTTATTGGAGATGGTTATTGCCTGGCACTTGTGTGGCATGAATATTACTTGCCACTTGACTTCCATCTATGATTGACATGATGGGAGTAGCGAGGCCATGTGAGATGACAAGGTCAATGGGATGGCTGTGAATATGAGTAGCGGAGTTTATATGGAGGCAGAGATTAAGGGAGGATAGGAGGGGAGTGAACTCAGAGGAGAGAGAGCATGATGAGTTGAGATGGTGGTTGAAATCACTGAGGATGAGAAGTCGCTGGGTGCAAAGGATGAGGGAGGAAAGTAGGGAAAATATCTCAGTGAGAAATTTGCCATGCGACTTGGGTGGGTGGTAGAGAATAAGGATTTTAAATGAGAGGTGAGAAGGGTGGAATAAGGTGAGATGCTCAAAGGAGAAGAAGGTGGCAGACGAGTCGGCAGATGGACCAAAGCGTGCTTTGGGGATAAGATGGTCTGGCTGGGGCAAGTAGTGTGAGGTATAGCCAAGCTTCATTTAGGAGAAAGTTTCCATCATCCCTCAGCCAGGTTTCCTTCTAGGCCATTATGTCGATGCAATCACCCACAATAAGCTCATGGATGGCGAGGGCCTTGTTCACAAGTGAATGGACATTCTGGAGAGAAATGCAGAGAGGGATTTTGATAGCTGATCCACTGGCAGAGGCCACATGCTCACCACTGGGAAGGATGTAGGAAAGTTTAATCTCCAGGGGGTGCTGTGAAAGAAGGTCGGCGAGAGAGGAGGATGGGGCAGTTGGGGTTGCTGCTCATAAGAAGGCAGTGATGAGTGCCGCGATGGACCCTTCAGAGAATGCCAATAGAGGCACAGAGGGAAGCTGTAGCCTTGTCTAAGAGGGAGTCAAGCCTGGCACAGCGGCAGGAGAGTAGGAAGGTCGAGCAGTGCTGAAGAGTAGGAATTTGGGATGACAGTGTACCCGAGAGGGGATAAATGAAAAGAGGCATGACGGCAGGGGAGAGGGTTCTAGGCGGGGTAAAGAGAACAGAAGGAAAACAAAACACAGGTGGTGATTTTTCTTTGTCTCTTAACTGTCTGGATCACTCACTTTGACTGAATCACGCTTTCTTGCTCACTCCTGAATTAAGCAATTAATAAATGTGAAACTTCGCCTGAAAAAACATCATTTTATACTAATTTTCAAATCATTTGGAGAAACTCAGAAACCACTTTACAGCATCTTGAGAACTGCCCTGTCGCGTGTACTGAGAGAATCTTCCTGGTGCACACTGGGAAAGGTGCAGCCTACACATGTTGAGATGCAACACCTCCCTTCAGCAGACAGACTAAAACCTCCAAGGAAACAGCAAGCCCAAATCTCGGCTATTGAGAGAGTCTGAGAGCTTCAACTAACAGCATTAATTAAAGTACTCAGACACTAAAGTTAATTGGATAGTTAAGCTTTCATCATGTTGTTGTGAAATATGTCATTTTTAAATGTTATTACCTTATTTTGACCCTGGGGCAGCAGGCTAAAGGAAACAACAATGAGGACTGAAAATAATTTAATTGTTTTGCCTTCTCCTTTCTAATAATCTTTTGTATTATCAAATTTCTATTATGAAATTGGAATCACAATTAGTAGATTTGCATATAATCTAACTAGCTAGACGACAGCTCCATTGAACTGGAATAAATTTACATATCAGCTAATCAGCGGCAAAAAATTTGGATATAAGAAATCTGTATATAATTAGTCTTTACCAAGTGTGACTCCAGAATGTGACACACCAGATTGGACCATCAGATTGGACCATCAGATTGGACCATCAGATTGGACCATCAGATTCCCTCCCCTACGGCTTTCCCATTATCAGTCTTAAAACATATAGGGAGAGAAATTTGCGACGTTAGCGCCCCCTCAAACGACTTCTCCCCGGGGCACCGGGCCACTACCGCCTCCCGTGAAATTCTGCGGGAGATAGCGGAGGCACATACCGGTAGTGCCCTGGGCCGGTGCGGCAGCAATGACAACGTCATCACCGTGCGTAGCGATCCGTTTTTGCCCCGGAGTGAAAATTCGATAGCGTTCGCGGGGTGAAAATTAAAGGGGAGGTGCGGCATGCACGTTTTAAAAATTGGCTGACCCATCGGTCGCGGCCTTACCTTTTCCAATTCGCGGGGTCCATGCCGCTTCTGTGCCCGGCTGCTGCCATGGCACCTAGTGGTGTAGTGGTGGTCCCTTCTCCCTGAGGCAGAATCTGCAGCGTGACCCCCCCTTTAACGGAAGGCGAGGGTCCTGTGCTCCCGCCAGTGCTACGCGGCACTCCTGCAGTTACCGCCCCAGTCCCGCCCCGAGAGGAAATGGAGCGAGCGACATTGGGCTCCACTTCCTCTCAGGGGCGGTAACCCCAATTTTGCTGCCGGGGTGGGACCTCTGCACCGGGCACAGGAAGTCCCGCCTCTCAGTGGATACCACCCCCCCCAACTGGTAACCGAATTGCACCCCCATAGTGCCCTGTTTGCCAAATCCTAGAGTCTTTGGTAAATATAATTTTCATTATACAATAGAAAAACATCATAAAACAGTCACAGTGTCACTGTTTATGTATGCAGTTTCCAAGCTTTAATAGGTCTCCCAGTCTCTGATGGTAACTTGGCAGGAGACCACTGGAGCCCCCAGGAAAACAGCATTCATTGCTTGGAGAACCCCCATGGAATATCAGAGTCATGTACTTTATCTTGCACCCACTGTAAGTCGTAAATTTGGAGCCAAAATAAAGAGGTTTGTCATAATTAACATGGACACCAGTCAATTAGGAAGAAGCCTATAATTCAAATTTCTCCTTCAGCTAGCTTTAGATGACTTGGACCAATTGAAATACTTGCTAATTGTTTTGCATTCGAACCGTCAACGAACGAATCCACAGATGTTATTAATCACAGGTCCTGTCTAACTGTGCGTTTAAAAATTGAAACTTGCCTGAAATAAAGCTTTATTAGCCAGAGCCAACCAGAATGAGGCTGATACCTCTCCTCATCCACTCAATGATGAATGTGGGGAAATTCAGCAAACTGCACAGGCAGGAAATGGTTGCTAATCCCCTTTAGCTGCTCTGAGAAACCAATATCCACCTGAAGCAGAGGCTTTTGAGACAAGCAGAGGCCTTGAAGTAAACAATTCAATGAAGCTATTCAAAGGCACAAAAGACAGATAATTATATTGTGAAATATGTAATATTTCTACTATTTAAGAACACCTTATTTTGAATATTAGAAAGTTCAGTTGCTAAGAAAAACATTTTTAAAAAGCTAATGATGAGTTCACCTTTTTACAGATAGCTTCTCTCCTGACTGGTCATTCAGCCTTGTTTTTTCACAAGTACTTCGTGGTTTCTCATTGTCACGTTCTAGACACTTTTGTGACTTTCGAATTGTATGTTCCCTCGCACTTCAGTTCTGATTTGCCATTTCACCTTGAACAACAAAGTGTGAAGAGGAAAATAGTCCGGGCAAACGTGTGATAGCAAAACTATGATAGTACAGGAAGTAAGTGTTGCACAACAGGTATTGTGCAGAGATGTAAGACTTCTAATATATAATAAATATGCAGAATCTCTGTTGCAGGTGTATGAGGGAGAAACTGGACTTGTTGGGCAGCAAGTCAATGGAGTGAACACTGTGCTGGCACACACAAGCCCTATGCCAAACTTGGCACCAGGCTGCATCTTCATTTAACTAGGGATCAGCGGGTGCCAAGTGGGCATCCGAAAGCAGCTTGCTGGTTCAAATGGCAGTAAGTTGTGTCAGCTGCGATGCCAGCGGTGGCCCTTGGGAAGGTGTTGCAAGAGGGATGGGGGTGGGGGGGGGAGCTGGTGTAAGCAGATGATGCTGAGAGGGGGCAGCCCTGGATTAGCATCAGCCCACAGTTGCCTTGTGGGGCCAGGAGGAGCAACCCTGCTCTTTCCAAAATTTACGATGTTTTGGGGCCTTTTTTCACCAGATTCCAGCAATCCCTTTTAGGACTGTTGGTTAAGCCAATTCTCACCTGAAAGAACTAGCTGGAGAACTAGCAAGCTCTGTCTAGTTGCTGTGCAATTTCACATCAGGATCATACAACTGGCGGAGGACCCCGATTCGCATGACCAAAATAGCCTGCCACCTGTCTCAAGCAGCCAACCTTGTGACTGAACGTTGCCTGATCCAAATTTGCGTGAGATGTATTCTAGGGTCAGTCTAAAAATCTGTTGAATATATGGAGGCATGCACCCCTAATTTCCTGTTTGATGCCCTCCCCAACATCACTACTACTGTTTGGTACTTTTCAGAATGGCAGGCAGTGACTAGTGGGGTACCGCAAGGTTCTGTGCTGGGGCCCCAGCTGTTTACATTGTACATTAATGATTTAGACGAGGGGATTGAATGTAGTATCTCCAAATTTGCAGATGACATTAAGTTGAGTGGCAGTGTGAGCTGCGAGGAGGATGCTATGAGGCTGCAGAGTGACTTGGATAGGTTAGGTGAGTTGGCAAATGCATGGCAGATGAAGTATAATGTGGATAAATGTGAGCTTATCCACTTCGGTGGTAAAAACAGAGAGACAGACTATTATCGGAATGGTGACAGATTAGGAAAAGGGGAGGTGCAACGAGACCTGGGTGTCATAGTACATCAGTCATTGAAGGTTGGCATGCAGGTACAGCAGGCAGTTAAGAAAGCAAATGGCATGTTGGCCTTCATATCGAGGGAATTTGAGTACAGGGGCAGGGAGGTGTTACTACAGTTGTACAGGGCCTTGGTGAGGCCACACCTGGAGTATTGTGTACAGTTTTGGTCTCCTAACTTGAGGAAGGACATTCTTGCTATTGAGGGAGTGCAGCGAAGGTTCACCAGACTGATTCCCGGGATGGCGGGACTGACCTATCAAGAAAGACTGGATCAACTGGGCTTGTATTCACTGGAGATCAGAAGAATGAGAGGGGATCTCATAGAAACGTTTAAAATTCTGACGGATTTAGACAGGTTAGATGCAGGAAGAATGTTCCCAATGTTGGGGAAGTCCAGAACCAGGGGTCACAGTCTAAGGATGAGGGGTAAGCCATTTCTTCACCCAGAGAGTGGTGAACCTGTGGAATTCTCTACCACAGAAAGTTGTTGAGGCCAATTCACGAAATATATTCAAAAAGGAGTTAGATGTAGTCCTTACTACTAGGGGGATCAAGAGGTATGGCGAGAAAGCAGGAATGGGGTACTGAAGTTGCATGTTCAGCCATGAACTCATTGAATGGCGGTGCAGGCTCGAAGGGCCGAATGGCCTACTCCTGCACCTATTTTCTATGTTTCTATGTTTCTATGCTGGAAATCTGAAATAAAAACAGAAAATGCTGGAAATACTCAGCAGGTCAGGCAGCATCTGTGGAGAGAGAAACAGAGCTAACGTTTCAGGTCGATGACCCTTCGTCAGAACTGGAAAAGTTAACAATGTAACAGATTTTAAGCAAGAACAGGGCAGAGAAAGGGGGAGGGAAGGAAAGAACAAAAGGGGAGGTCTGTGATCGGGTGAAAGGCAGGAGAGATTACATGACAAAAGTTATGATTGTACAAAGCAAAAGGAGACGGTAAGGGGATAAGTAAAGAAACAAAACATAAATCGAGAAGAGGCATAAATGTGAATAGCAGAATCATCAACAGCTGCCACCTGAAAAAATAAAGGCAGAGTTTCTGGTCTGAAATTGGTGAACTCAGTGTTGAGTCCAGAAGGCTGTAGAGTATGGAATAGAAAGATGAGGTGCTGTTCCTCGAGCTTACATTGAGATTTGTTGGAACAGTGTAAAAGGCCGAGGACAGAGAGGTCAGAGTGGGAGTGGAGCAGAGAATTAAAGTGACAGATGACCAGAAGCTCGGGGTCACACTTGCGGATTGGACAAAGGTGTTGCACAAAGCAATCACCCATTGCACTTGGTCTCTCCAATGTCGAGGAGATGCATCGTGAGCAGCAAATACAGTCTGTTAAATTGTAAGAAGTACAAGTAAATCGCTGTTTCACCTGGAAGGAGTGTTTGGGGCCCTGGAAGGTGGGAGGGAGGAGGTAAAAGGGGAGGTGTTGCATCTCCTGCGCTTGCACGGGAAGGTGCCGTGGGAAGGGGGTGATTGAGGAGTGGACCAGGGTGTCGCGGAAGGAGCAGTCCCTTCGGCATGCTGAAAGGGGAGGGGAGGATGTGTTTGGTGGTTGGATCACGCTGGAGGTGGCAAAAATGGCTGAGGCTGAACCAGACTGTTCGCAACCAGAGTGTTATAGTTGGCCCTGAAATGAACTGCCGGCCACATATCTGTGGCATAACTAAAGCTGTCTATTTCCACTTCTCTTACATCACCCGTCTCTGCCCCTGCCTCAGCTCATCTGCTGCTGAAACCCTCAACCAGCCTTTGTTACCTTTAGATTTGACTACTCCAATGCACTCCTGGCTGGCCTGCCACATTCTACCATACCTAAGCTTGAGGTCATCCAAAACTTGGCAGCCCGTGTCCTAACTCGCACCAAGTCCCGTTCACCCTTCCCCCCTATGCTCGCTGACCTACATTGGCTCCCAGTTAAGCAACGCCTCGATTTCAAAATTCTCATCCTTGTTTACTAATCCTTCCATGGCATCGCCCCTCCCTATTTCTGTACTCTCCTTCAGCCTCACAACTCCCCGAGATATCTGCGCTCCTCAAATTCTGCCCGATTGAGCATCCCTGATTATAACTGCACAACCATTGGCGGCCGTGCCTTCAGCTGCCTGGGCCCTAAGCTCTGGAACTCCCTGACTAAACCTCGCTGCCTCTCTACCTCTCTTTCCTCCTTCAAAATGCTCCTTAAAACCTACTGCTTTCGACCAAGCTTTTGGTCATCTGCTGTAATTTCTTCGGCTCGGTGTCAAATTATTATTTTTTGTCTGGTAACATTCCTGTGAAGTGCCTTGGGATGTTTTACTACGTTTTGGTGCTATATAAATATCAGTTGTTGTTGTTGTTATGTAGGCAAACTCCATAGTCAATTTGCACACAGCTAGGTCCCACAAACAGCATTGAGTTAAACGGTCATATAAAATGTGATGCTGATGTTGGTTGAGGGCTAAATGTTGGCCAGGACACCAGTGCCAAGAGATTTTTTACATTCACCTTTCAGGGCAGACAGGGCTTTCCTTTAGCATGTCATCAAAAAGACGTCACCTCGGAAAATTCAGTTTTCCCTCAGTACTATACTGAAGTGTCTGCCCAAATTAATCCTGGAGGGGGAACTGCACCTTCTGACCTTGAGGTGAGTGTGCCAAATTGGCCATCTACTGCACAGATGTTGCAGCAAACATGCAGCATAAGGCTGGCCAGCCAATGACAATAACGCTTCATGTATGTCTTCATTTCCTTCCAGAACGTGTTGCTGATCTACATGGAGGTAGTGGTGTCCTTCTAGCTGGTGTAGATCGCAGGTTTGGGAGGTGTTGCTGAAGAAGGCTTGGTGAGTTAATGTGTTAGAGGATAACCCGAGGAAACAAAATGGGTTTTAAAATGATTTTTTTATCAAGGATGAAGCTGTATGTTAATGATGATTTCCTGAATGCCGTAAGGTGGTTTAAAGGATGCATGATTTTTAACTGTGGTATAGCCAAAGGAAAGCTGATCGATAAGCTAATAAAATAACAAGCTGTGAAATGGTTGGCAGCAGTTGGATCCTTGAGTACTTGAAATGGAAGCTGGTGGATAGACTCTATTGTACAATGTTTCCGTTTTCCAATTTTTTTGTGGGTGATTCATCTGTAGAATATGGGGGTGAAATTGGATATCGCCATATTTCGGGTATTAACTTTTAAAAGTTTGATGAATTAGCGCTAGGCGCTAAACATTTCAAATTTAAAAAAAATCTTTGTTTGCTTGGAGTGCTAATTCAAATGCTAAACCAAGTGTTGCACTTCCTTCTTGGAGTGCAATCGGCAGCAGGTGAGTTCAGTAGTGCTGCACCCTGGGCCATGCAGTGCTGTCACGTTGAAAGGCTCATTCCCTCCCTTAAATGGATGAGCCATTGCTGCAGACATTACAAAGGAAAACAAACTTACCTGGACCACGACGGCAGCCTCATTCCAACGCGATAAGCCCGGCACGGGACCCACAGAAAAAGCTGCGAGACAAAAGGTAGCTTTTTTTTTACTTAGCTCGGCCTTTAAGCCTCTCCCCGGAAGTGGCCAGGGTCCGATGCATGCCCTCTGCAGCTCTCAGTGTTTTCGCCCGACACTGCTGCAGGGGGTGGAATGCAATTTCCGGTCCAGGGCGCTACCTGGGCGATGCAAGCGGCGACGACGTCATGATCTCCGGGCGAAGGAGATCGAGGTGCAATGCCGTAGTGCCACTGAAAAACTCCCGGCAAATATAGCGGGAGTCGCTGTTCTGGCCGCGCCCAGTTACAAAACCAATTACGTCCCGTTAGCCGGGGCGCTAATCGGAGGCACCAATGCATCCAATTTTGCCCCCATGACTTCCACAGAACAGAATCCTTGAATAATTGTCAGTTATCATAAACTTTTAGCCATTAGCACATACTCTTGGCTATATGTTCCGTCAGAGGACAGAAAAGAGCTCGACAGTATTGATGATGTCACCCAGCTACGCTTTTGCTTTTTTTGTGCTAATATATCAACTGGTGAATAGGCAACGGCAAACATTTAAAGATCACATGGATGAACTTCAACAACTGTACATCCCTGTAGGGAGTAAAAATAAAACGGGAAAGGTGGCTCAACCGTGGCAAACAAGGGAAATTAAGGATAGTGTTAAATCCAAGGAAAAGGCATATAAATTCATCAGAAAATGCAGCAAACCTGAGGACTAGGAGAATTTTATAATTCAGCAGAGGAGGACAAATGGTTTAATTAGGAGGGGGAAAATAGAATATGAGAGGAAGCTTGCTGAAAACATAAAAACTGACTGCAAAAGCTTCTATAGATATGTGAAGAGAAAAATATTAGTGAAGACAAACATGGGTCCCTTGCAGTCAGATTCAGGTGAATTTATAATGGGGAACAAAGAAATGGCGGACCAGTTAAACAAATACTTTGGTTCTGTCTTCCCGAAGGAAGACACAAATAACCTTCCGGAAATACTAGGGTATCGAGGGTCCAGTGAGAAGGAGGAACTGAAGGAAATCCTTATTAGGCAGGAAATTGTATCAGGGAAATTGATGGGATTGAAGGCCAATAAATCCCCGGGGCCTGATAGTCTGCATCCCAGAGTACTTAAGGAAGTGGCCCTAGAAATAGTGGATGCATTGGTGATCATTTTCCAATAGTCTATCGACTCTGGATCAGTTCCTATGGACTGGAGGGTAGCTAATGTAACACCACATTTTAAGAAAGGAGGGAGAGAGAAAACAGATAATTATAGACCGGTTAGCCTGACATCAGTGGTGGGAAAAATGTTGGAATCAATTATTAAAGATGAAATAGCAGCGCATTTGGAAAGTAGTGAAAGGATCAGTCCAAGTCAGCATGGATTTATGAAAGGGAAATCATGCTTGACAAATCTTCTGGAATTTTTTGAAGATATAACTGGTAGAGTGGACAAGGGAGAACCAGTGGATGTGGTGTATTTGGACTTTCAAAAGGCTTTTGACAAGGTCCCACACAAGAGATTAGTGTGCAAAATTAAAGCACATGGTATTGGGGGTGATGTACTGATGTGGATAGAGAACTGGTTGGCAGACAGGAAGCAGAGAGTCGGTATAAATGGGTCCTTTTCAGAATGGCAGGCAGTGACTAGTGGAGTGCCGCAGGGCTCAGTGCTAGGACCCCAGCTATTTACAATATACATTAATGACTTAGATGAAGGAATTGAGTGTAATATCTCCAAGTTTGCAGATGACACTAAGCTGGGTGGTGGTGTGAGCTGTGAGGAGGATGCTAAGAGGCTGCAGGGTGACTTGGACAGGTT